>NC_133808.1:14062500-15560000 GCF_043250625.1 Sebastes fasciatus | reverse complement strand
TTTTTTTCTTATATAAATTGTTTTTCACTCTTTTATCCAAAGATCTTCAGTAAATCAGGGGGCAATAAAAATCTGTTTCCCAGGATAAGATTTTGTGATAAATAACAAAAAAAAATATTTTAATAAACCAAAATGAATACTCTAAACACATTCCTTGACTTTTTGTTCTCTCACCTCACACAGCCCTAAAATAAGTATTAATTGTAATCAATTCTTTGAAATTAATTCACACATTTTTTTCTTTATTTGACCTTTATTAAACCAGGTAAAATCAATTTAGAACCTCATTTACATTTAATGATGACCTGGCCAATAGGCAGCAGCAAGAGTATACAAACACAGTCCACATAAGCGACACAAACAGCACAGATACAGTATGACAAACATACAGTATGCCATGACAAGACATGAGAAAATGGCTAAAAACAGCATAGGTAAATAAATAGGTCAGAAATTAATAAACACTATGAACAAAAAAAAGGTGGATTACTGGATGTTCTTTGTAAAATTGTAATGGAAAAGAGAGAGAGAGAAGTGAGTGGTCCCACTAGTCTAAATATTCTCAATCCACACAATAGTGAGAATAAGTTTCTGAATAAGATGATGGGTGCAACATTGTGATAAGCATCTGGCCCTGATGTAGAAAGCTGTGAAGGTGCTGAACAATGCGAGCACTTGGCAGAAACACTGGATAAACTCAAGCGATGAAGAAGACTTTAATTGAAGACTTTATTTAATTTAACACTCTTAAACAAATGAGTCATTAGCAGCCAATTCCCCTTTCTTGGCATTTTAGGAGGGAGTTTGAATTAGAAAATGTATCCCTTTAGTGAGTGTTTAACGTGAGATAAAGACTGGTCCTCTGCAGAAAGCAGTCTGTATGTTCATTTTAGTTGTCTGTTTAATTCACAACAAACAAGTTCAGTTCTTAAATGATACCGTTATGTGGTTTTAATTAAACCTTTATTCATATTGTTTCAAGAATATGCAGAGAAGGCCTAGAAAAATGTGTCTATTAAATATAATTCACAATTAAATATATTAAATTTAAAGCAATAATTCAAACACCAATGTGTTTTAAGAAATATCGTAGATAAACAATAACTAAAAAATAGGAATTTAGTTTATATTTTAATAAGAAATTAAAATTAAAACCCTAACCACATTGCCTCGGTGTTTAACTGTATAGCTACTAGCTGTAAGGTTTCGGCAGAAGATTTAAAGCTATGGCTGCCTCATGTTTCCATAAGCCCCCCATCTGATGCCCTGATATCATTATGTCTTAGTGTTAAACCCTTTATGTGCCTGTAAGACATTTGTAGAAGTGAGATTAGGCAAATTAACATACATATGTATCACCGGTTCAACCATGTTGACCTTAGAGGGACGTACAATGGTTTCCCCATCCCTAATTCGCCCAGGGCATGCCCCACAAGCATGTGGATTATCACCTGGCTTCAATGGCTTGAGATGGATCATTTTAGTATTTTTCTGACATGAATAATACATCAATATCATCTCTTTGAGGATATTTTCTCTATTTGTTTGCAGGAGTCTGCTCCTTGCTCACCTGGTTGTCATAGCATGTGTGTTGCTGCGTGCAACGCTGGGAGATATACAGCCAGGGCTGGCTTCTCTGTGAGGAACCTCAAAGAGTCTTGATCACTGACTTTCTCCATCTCATTTTAGGCAAATCAAAGTGTGAAAAGTCTCTCCTGAAGCAATATCTCCATCATCAGGTTGGGTCAAGAATGTTTATGAAGGCTGTGTGCCATATTACCTGTAATCTCCAGAGTATGAAGTGCTGTAGTTCTTACTTCTCTATGCTCCCAGGAGGGGGAAAAGAAATGCCAAAAATTATCTTGCATTGCACCTTTTCCGCAACCCCTCAACGTGGCAAATCAAAGCCTCAAAACCGTGCATGTCACTGTGCCCAAGGTCACCGAGAGAATTGAGAAATCTCTGTGTACTGTACAGTCCATCCCTATAAACATGCCACACAGCCTCTGAAGTCTGACTCTGCTCTTAAGAAGTCCAAGTTTGTTTAATAGTACATAATGCAATAAGTCGATGGACCCCTGCTGGAGTTCAGAGAGGGAACGCTTGAATTAGGTTGGGGGCAGGTGGGTGGAGGTAGGAGGGGTTGGGTGATGGGTTGGGGGGGTAGTTGAGGTAATCATGAGTTTTGCAGGTGAGACGAGTGAACTGCCCTCACAGTTGTCTACCAGGTTGTTTGGCATTAACACATCCAAGAACGAAGCCCTACTGTTATTTATCACTATGCATTTAAAGACACTTCTTATATCAGTAGAATATTTCTTTAATTTTCCTACTCTGATCGTAGCTGATGAAATCATCCTCCTTGTGTGGAAATACACAGTGCTGGCCACATTGCTGATGTGAGAATACACTATTTTTTGCGAGTATTGCAGATGATTAAACCCTATTGTTCTGTTTGGGGGTCTTGGAGACCCGGGGCCCTTCGTAACAGCTAAAAAAAAACATTCATAACATTGCTTTATCAGCTTAATATTTGTCATATTTTTTCTCCTCTCTCTTTGGGGTCTCCGCTATTTCGTATGCTCTCTATTTGTACTTTCTGTGCAGCTCTCCCCCCTCCCAAATCCCAAATAAGTGTGTTCACAAACACACTTGTCAGTAGTCTATTTGTATTTCTGTTATAAGAGCTTTATAACAGTTTGTTCATAAGATATCGAACATGGAGTTAAACCTCAAATAGACCTCAAATATAAGTAACGTGTACATTTATTTGTATGTTAATGACTTTTTGGCAAACAAAAGAAATATGTATTCCCTCATACTTGAGCTATGTAACATATAAAACATGAAATATGTTATTGTTAAGTGTAATAACGCAGCTTTATGGTCATTTTGTATTTTTTTTCTCATAAAATGTGCAATTGGCAAAAGGGAAGAGATACCACTTTGATTATTTTCTACATATTGGGTTTTAATAAGAGCAGAAGAAAAGAAAAAATAATAAATTTAATAAAAATGAGCTTTGTGGAACCCCAAACGATGAGGAAGTAAAGTCAAAACACAAGGGTTGACTTTTCTCCTCAATAAATGAACAAAATATATCGATGGCCCCCAAAATCTGAAGGATTTATGAAATAGATGCTAAGCATCATATCTAGTCTGTAGTCTCTCTGAACACATACGAAACTGTTTTGAGGTGAGCTATAAAGACCAACATTTATCCGAGTCAGTTTTAAAACAGAAGCAGATGTGATAAGTGAGAAACAGGCTCTAAAGCTCCCACTGCTGTCAAAAGGAACTCACTGCACTAATAACTTTATATTCATATTTAGTATTTTGAGAAGGAGCATTATTTTACAAGCCACGTTTAGACATTACAAAGGCTGGTTTGGAAATATACTATTTAGTATGAGAATACTACACACAAGCACATGTATTTACACTTGAGGAAAAAGAGAAGTACAGATGTTGTAGGTGACACAATTGAATTTTCGACACGATTAGACTTTTTCAAAAGACCCTATAGCTGCTAGGTAAGCACTGAAATCATTAAGTTAATAACCCAAAACATGAGGCATAGGATTACTCTGTGAATCCATCAATAAATTAGAATAATGTCAGTGAGCAGCCTTAAAAAATGTTCTTTAAACTGACATGACATTTTTTGTTCCATTTCCAAATGACCGCTGGCAGAGATTGCTGGCTCTCGTATTAATTCTCAGGTTTTCAAGGAAAAATATATCTATCATAAGTAGAAATAATGAAGTTGAAGAGCTGATGCCCCGAGGAGCAGTCACAAAGAATTATATCTTTCTATAACACAGGACACAGGCAAAAGATAAGTACCTGTCAGTTGGCATACTTTCTGCTACATGTGCCTATCAATAAAAGAGATTATTTTCCCCAGTTATTACAACAAAGATCTGGGGGGCTCGAAGATTGCACCTTTAATGAGAAGGAACGATTTCCTCCTGCACACTCACAACCACACTTGAAGTGAGTGAGCTGTAATGCCATCAATTTTCCCTCTCTCAAATATTTTTTTTTCAAGAACTTATTAAAATGAAATATTGCCAACATTAATTCACAGGGATTATTTATTACATTTTAACAGGATTATGGTGTGCAAAGCTTGATTTGGGATTCACACTCTGTATTGTGATATCGTGGTTTAGCAGTCAAATTTCTGCAGACTTGTTGTAATTAACGCTGGCAAAATAGATCATTGCCAAATGATATGTCGCTCCATAGCTAATCTCTGTGTGCTGAAATGTTGGAATACTAAAAGGACGCGTTCAGTGGATGGAAACTTGGATTTTGTCTCTCTATCAGTAGAGGGCGGCTTGTCATACTGTGTGCACTACTTTTCAGTTAAAGAGGTGATTTCTTCGAAGCTGTGTACGAATTTTAAAGCGTCAGGTGTAGTGATGTCAAATAGAGCTGACATTGATCTCATGTCTGTCACTGTTTGGCTTTTCTTTACACACACAGTTTCGCATCACTGGTGTGTAATGCACTGGAACAACCATATACATGCCTCAGTAATGACGCCATAAAGAATGCAAGTACCTCGATGACAGCAAAGCAATAATTCGTACGGGCACCTTATCATATTCAGCAGAAAATCCAACACATCTTTAATCTCAAAACACGGCTGCTTCACGAAACGTGCCATTAGTTATACTGATGAAGGAGCATGACTTCATACCTTAATTGGGAAGTAATGTGAAGGTCTTCAGAACAAATCTATTATGAATGGTCCTACCAGGCGTCACACGCAGGGGTCCTTCAGACATCCCATACTCTTTAGCCACATCATCACGCTGTACCTGTTGTGGAAATCTTCCACGTTCTTTGTTATAATAGAAAGGGTTGCATTGAAGGTAACGGCTTTCGAACATTGTATTTATTCTTGCTTTGTTTGCTTGTGTGTGGGAAGAAAATGGATCTATAAAAGGATGTGAAACAGGGAAAGCAATCAGAAGTGTGGCCTTCACTTTCACTGTGCTGCTTGCAAAAATGTTACAAGGCTAGGAGCTGCTGAACCGTCTTCCTCGCCACTGAGAGGTCTGCCTTCTCTAAATGTTATTATTCCACATGTAAGATGCATGGTGTTTATTCAGCCTCTTCTTCTTGCAAAGTAAATAGCTGTTCAAGTTACCAGTAGCAATTAAAAGTATGGTCTAAATAATAAGCACATTACATGTTGCCTGTATGTGACAGATCCATGGAAAAGTCTGGAACTTTTTAGCATTTTTATGTAAGCACACTGAAGTTGTTTGTATGAAAAATAAAATGGGTCAAGTCGAACAAGTGCCCTTTGCAATCCTTTTCAAACTGGAATGAAACCTGGGAACAGCAGCATTTTTTTTCCAAAGAGATGGCACCCATACAAACTCTTACAAGGAGACACACGTAAACTTGAGTGTCTAAAAGCAGACCTCTGCACTTTGATATTAGTGCAGACAGGTGTAAAAATATACATAGAGCAATAATAAGAGATTTATGTATGTAGGGCGCAAAGGAAACGCCGAGCCGTTGCCTGGTGCTGTCAGGTTCATTTTCCTGTTGCGTCATTCACCATGCCAGCAACACAGTGAAGCCAAATATGGCAGAATCCTCTATTTCTCATACCACGTGCATCATGATCTCTTGTCAGGCAAACAGATGTCTGAGCACCGTGGATTGTTGGATGTTTGTATAAGAAATGAGTAAACAAGTTGAAATATTTCCCCCCTTAATTTGATGCACAATGCATCTTGACAGCTAATTCAATTCATGCAGATTTAAGACCCAGTGTCACATGTTTTTCTGCTCAGATAAATAAGTTAGTTTAGTGGCAGGCGGCTAATAACTCCCTATCGCCACCCAACGCGGCGAATCAGGCGTTTCTATTTGTCCTGTAATATTATCACCTCATTCTGACCCTATCTAACCTTTTACCTGTACAGTCAATACACTCAGAGGTGATAAAAGACCATGAGTGAATGGAGTGTGTGTAATGTTGCAGCCAGCAGCGATTACAGAGGTAACATGAACACTTGGAAGCGATACTGAGACAGGGCTTTTTGTGCCTCCTAAATTGCTGGACAGCTCCAGGGCTGACATTTAAAACATAACATCACCAAACAAAAACACATTAAAAGAGAAAAGCTGAGCAGGGGGCTTTAAGCAAAACCTGAAATTCAAGTTTTGGCGAAGGCAACTGACCCAAATTTCCTGCCCCTTCTTCTCCTTAACATGCTTCTGCAAGCCTGGGCCCTGGGGTGTCGTATCCCTTACACAGGGATTGCCAGTGCATTTACATAGCATGGTTAATGAGAGATCAACACCAGGAAAGCGCCTTGAATATAAAGCTTTCTTGTAAAAATAATGAGCGAGCGATTGATCCATACTCAAACAAGCCGGTTTGCTGAGTTAATACCAAAGGCAGATTATAGCCAGTGCCAAAAGTGCCCTGGCGTGCGACGCCTTTTGCTTAGAGGGTCCCCAAACTTGTCATCACATTAGCACATGGTCAAGGAGTACATCCTACCACACTCATAATCTGCTTTCCTGCACAATTAGCCTTCTATAATAAGGCAGCTGCCTGACAGCCGGCAGGGAGAAAAGAGGAAAATCACTGAGTTTCACATAGGATGGATAGATCGTTTACTGACACTGGAATATATAGCCTCTGAGGTGATTCTCTCTCCAACTCATCAGCTACTGCTGGTCCTCACATTAGGTCTGAACGTTATGACAACATGGAGGCTTGCTTCTTCTTTATTGTGCCAAGCATCTATTGCACTTTGATGAAGCCAGACAAAGGAGGGTAAGGGGGGGTGGGAGGGTGGAGAAGAGAGAGAGAGATAGAGAGAGAGAGAGGGAGCACCCATGGCCAGGCTAGATGTGTTTTTTAGCTCCGAAAAATCTGAGAGAATCAGATGTTGGAGAGGGTAGAATGGCAGGGGATGGCAAGTTTTCTGAATAAAATAATAGATAATTTCATTCCGACAAAGGCGAGGAAACTATGGGCAAGAGAACAAAATAGCAGGAAGGGATGGAGAAGGGAAGGGGTTTGAAAAGAATAAGAAGAATTCAGTGCTGCTTCTTGCAAGGGAAAAGAAAAAAAAAACATTGATGACACCCGGTTCCATTCTTCCGCTCTCCCCTTTCTCTGCTCCTCGCCTCGCAGCACGGCGGGCTAAGCTGGGAGCTGTAATGTCATTAAATTGCAAATGCTTTTTTTTCATTTCCGACACACACTGTTTACTTATCTGGCAAAAACATATGTTGGAAGGAATCCGTTAAATTCTGCCCATTGCCTTGGGTGAAAGTGCAATAGAAACGGGCCCACTGAGCTCCTTCTGTCGTCTCCTTTTAGCACTTTGCCTTATCTACAAGGCTGCTTAGCAGCAAACTGGCGAGTTCAATGAAAAATGAAGATACAGTGCAAGATTAGGGAAGAACAGTGAGGGGAGAAATGCTTGGAGAGAGGGTCATCCCATTGCAAATGATTTCACTCCTCTCCATCTGCATAAATGACTATTTTTAAGGCATCTCCAGCGTCTGTATATTTTTCTCACTCTGCCACACATTTAATTTCACGCCCCGTGTTCTGAATATGCTTAAATGCATATCTCTGATGCACCTTTAAGCCAGAGGAAAGAGGATGGGGGGGAGTGGGGAGGGTACGAAAGCAAAATTAAAGATAAAATGGTGTGATTTGCACTACAAGTCTATTACTTTATGGCATTTACATATAGTTTACCTCTGCAATTCCAAGATTTTTTTTTCTACCACCTTCCTATCAGTATTTGGGCTTGTATAAATATGTATAAATCTTTGTTGAGAAAAAATAGAATTCCTAGCACTGCACTGGAAAGTTTGAAGGGTGCACTTTCTTGCTTCAACTTCTTCTCTTGCTCCCATGAGATTGTCAGCATATCTGCTGGGGGTGCTCTCTCTCCCTGCTTGCCCCAACAAAGACACAGGCTTCAAGCACTTTGTGCCCCATGATCCCCAGATACTCCTCCCCTCAGTGGAACGAGAGGGGAGAGGGATCCCCGGGTCAAGGCTTGGCCATGGCTTTTTAGAGGAAGGGCCTGGCAAATGCCTGATGCAAGCGAGGAGCAGCATCCTTGTCAAACAAGTGGCTGAACAGCTCTGTGAAAGCACAACGTGGACTCCAAGTATGTCATGAAGATTGTCATAGACGGTATTTACGTAGGACCCCCACACAGGTCTCTCACAGTGAGACATGATGAATAGTGACTACATGTGTGCTGCTATCAGGTGGATGTGTTGTTCTACAGAGGAAGTTTGAGCTGCGAGTGGAAAAAGCCCGCCCCTAACAGCAAAGAAGAGGAAGGCTGTGAATTGGCCTGGGAATGAAAAGGAGAGAGAGAGAGAGGCTATTCAGAGCACGATTCCTTTCCTTCATTGTCTGCCCGCTTAGATTTGAATACGCTCACTCAAAGCAGACGAGAAAAATGCTTCAGACCCTCGCATTGTTGGCTTTCTCTCTCTTCTTTTCTATTTGCAATTAAATGCATTTCAAATGGAACAACTGTACAGAAAGCATTCGTGATAAGGAGGAATTCCATTGCCTTTAACCTCCTTTGTAATGGCTTTGCAATTTTTGAGCACTCTTATTATGAGAATTGCACAATCAAAACATATCTTTGAATAGAAAATGCCATACAACTTAAGTATTGCTTCATTGAAAATTAAATTGCATTTAAAATCATTTTTACTTCTCTGTGTTCCTCGTTTCTTAAGCCATTTCTTAGTGTTTCTGTTTTTTTGGGCTTTGTGTGTAACATTGTGCCTTGACAGGACCCTTGTGTCCTGAGCGGTATCACACACACTGGTCCTAAGCATGGGATGAGATCAGTCAATTAGAATTAATGTCATCTGGTCATTTACAGCTAAACACCCTCCGTACGCATTGTGTTTGCTTTGTGTGCAAAGCATCAACTGCAAAACCAATCTCATCCTCCAGACATGAATTTTTGAAGGATTTGAACGCTGTAAATAACTCCAAACCCTCTCTTACGAGGTTTACCCCTGGAGCACTTTGTAACTTATCAGGGCTGCCTTGTGCCTCCTCTAATGCTTGCATTATGCTCAAATGTAAATCGGTAAGCTGCCAGAGAGGTGGGCGGGAATCACTGAAGAAAGAATCACTGAAGGGTCTAGCCAATATTCTGATTGGGGCATAGCAAAATAAACAGTATAGTTTTGTTTTTTGTTTTTAGAAGCCAGATGTTTAGTTTTTTGTTGTTGTTTATGAACAAAAATATATCACACTATACTCCGTTATATTCACAAACAATAGCTCTTTAGTGTTACACACTTCCAGAGATTTTAGCTTAAGTAATAAAAGAAGACTCCCGCTTTTTAGATATTATAATATTTGAAAAAGTTTGCAAGGCTTGTAGGTTTTCATTGTCAAAATGCCAACACTATTAAAGAGAACTCTAATATACTCTGAGTGAATGAAGCCCAGGGGTCTGTTTTGTATTTCTAATTTCCATCTCTAATGGTACAAGAGACTGATTAGTAATTAGGACAGACTCATTTAAATGCATGTAATGAGCATTATAGGTTTCCCATATACTGTGCACTTCATACTGCTGAAAAATGGATAGCATCTTTGTCAATTTGAACGCTTGTTGACCTTTAATGGCAATTAATCTACAACGCAGTTCTTCATGCTGTTCGTCCTTGAATTGGCTTTATAGTGTAATGACTATATCATTGGCATCTCCCAAATAATTGACTTCAAGCATGTTTCGCAGCATAACTATTAATCTTATTTTCCAGTGAATAATTTGATCAGTTTGCGAGAGAAGTGGGTTATGCGAGTACAAACTAGTGCGGAGAGATGTGTGGCCCCTAGATATTAATTTGGAGATGGATAGGAGTCTTAAAGAGGATTAAAACTCTATGCAGGCTAGTCATTTCATATGACTGCATACCACCCAGCCCACTGTATATACTGTCAGTCACTGCTTGGCATGGTTTAGATTTGAAATGGTGACAGTTAAAGTACAAAGATGTCCAATCCTAGACTATTTCATGGCATATTTCTTGGAGCATCCTGAAGGAAATGCAAACTGTTAGGGCCAGTCACTCCAGTGAACCGAGGCCACCAGAAACAGCAACACTGCCCCCCTGCTATTGTCCACAGACACTGCACCTCTCTCTCTCTGTCTGCACAGTAGCACTAGAATATACTGCCAGTGAATAGAAAGGAGGCATATACTATACCACAGCTATCAGAAGTACTGTTAATATTTGCTTGGTGCATTTTTAAAGACCTTCTTTTTGACATTTGTGTTTTTTTTTTCCATTCATAAAAAGGACAAAAGCCACAACTAGAAATGTCCACATAATATCAGAAAAAAACCAAACTGAAAACACAGCAGACTTTTGCGGGAGATTTAAACAGTGTTGTTTTGGAATATATACATCGGAAGTGTGTTATAAATGTAAAAAAAAGAAGAGATTAATCAGTTTGATTTCTAACAGGATAGAATCATTTTCAGTATTGGAGAGGAATGTAGAGTTCTTATAAATTAGGATTGCCAGAATTTTTTTAAAAACACAGTTTTATCTCAATGTTACATTACTTTACAAACATTGGCTAGTTAGAAGTGTTTTGTTAATTAATTACAGAGCTGTCATAAAAGTAATGTGAGACATTATGTAATTTTTACAGGTGATCAAATGACCTGTGCTATGTTTTTAAACTTATTATGAACTACAGGCAGCTTTTATTTTGAAAATCCCTATATTGTTTTATCCTATCTGTTTGTTTTATAATAATCCTGTATATGTGAGGTTCCACAACATTTACCCCGTTGTCCATTCTCCTTTATTTTTTAAAAGTTTAGTTTATGTGCATGTTCACAGTAAAATGCATTACATTTGGTACTCATTTAAAAATAAACCTAATATGAATAAGGAGGAGAAACCCAAGAGCCTTGCGGGGGTTTCTGGAGTGGCTCCTCACTTTACACATCATTAATGAAATAACACTAAATAAAAACAAGCAAAATATGCGAATTGGTTTTTAATCAGTTTCTCTGTTCTCTGTAAATGTAACTGAAGTGGCCTCAATTAGGAATTTTAAAAGGCCTTCTCTTATTTAGCTAGCACATATTCCTATAAAATGTATGCAGAGTGGGTTAGGTGTTAAGTGCAATATTCACAAAGCTGTCAAGAAAATGGGCATCCAGCCACATGGTAACAAGTAGATCATTTCACAAATGAATTCTCACCTCCGTCATTGATTCTCTTTGAAAGACTATTAGTAACAGAATGGTTTCATTTGTCCTGCTTCAAAGATGCATTATGGACTATTATGCACATCCTTATGTTGAACCTGAGAAGAGGAACGCAATATGAAAAGACAGTGAATAGATGTGATGAGTTTTATAACTACTAAGTGATATGCAAATACAAATCTGTTCTTGCCACCATTCCTTTGTTTTTGCTATTTGTCTCTTCAAAACATCCTTAGATAATATTAGAAATGTGTTGACACAGTTATTAATTTACTATCCTAATTTTTCCATATATATATTATATATTTATTTAACTAGACCCATCATCCTTTTATTAGATATATAGATATAATATTTGTCACTCACACAATCATGTGGTAGCTAATTTCTTCATGGCTCTCTGGCACCATCCTGTGTTTCAGGAGGAATAATGGATTCTGTTTATTTACACATTTTTGAAGAAGTCAGTTTTTGGGTAAAAGAAAGAGCCAGTAAAAATAATGAAAACAAAGTATCTGAAAGAATAATATTTTTTTTGTTCAGATAATGTAATACTATTATGGATATTTATGCACTGCAGTCTGATTAAGGGTCAATCAAATTATGGTCAATTCAGTGTTATTGGAATTTTTCTTTTTTAATAAATTGCTAAATTACAAAAATGTGGTACAAAAGGTTAAAACAATTGAATTAATAAAAATACAAGCAATTGAAAAACAAACATTTTCAGATGCTACAGTATATCTTTAAATGTTACTAGTCCAGTGTTTATATGTATGCTGATAGTAAATTGTGTTTATTTACAATTCTGTTTCTGCTCTAATTTTTAGTATTAACATTATGTAGTAGTATAAGTAGTATATGTAGTATAAGTATTGTAGCTATCACTATATCTGAATGTGTGAAACATTTTGTATGAATACATTCAAATGTGTGAATGTGTAAAAAACGTTCTGAACAAATAGATTACATTTTTGAACCTGAAAAGAGATCTGTAGCTGTGCATGACATTTTATGAACAAACAAAAAAGGTTTGCACAAATAATTTCCAATGTGTGAGTGCATAAAGAAGATTGTGCACAACGGTTTTCAGTTAGCCTACAAAACAAGTTTGCAGATACACATCTATCTGTTTGTGGGTGAAAAAAGGTCACACATAACTCAACTGTATGTATGAATCTCAAATTTGTAGCTACAAATCAAATCTATGAGTTCAAATCCTATGGCTGCAAGTCATGGATGTATTATATTGACCATATGTTGATGCTTTTAAAAAAATAATGCCTTCTATACTGAACACATGCTTATTAACAGAGGTACAAACAGATACATAGACAATTTAAAAAATGTTTACATACTAATTTTATAATTTAAAAGTCTTAATGGCTTTTTTGTTTTTAACATGGGAAAGATGGTGCTATATTATTTGAATTCATTAATAAAATGCAGGAAAGTTGGTTTGTTTCCTGACCATTTTTCTTATTAATATGGAATTTTACAAAAAATAATAAATAATTGTATGATAGACAGCATCTTACTTTCAATTATATCCTATCTTATGACTAAAATATAGCGTTACATCAAACATGTTTATTTCAACATTCATCTTACGTTTGTAGAAAGTTGGCATGATGTAACACCGTACATATTGCCAAATTATTATTATTATATTATTATTATCATATTGGCTACATCAATCCAGAACATACATGTATATATACAGTGAACAAATAGATGGGCATAAATCTAAGATTTCAAGAATAAAGTCATAGGTTTATGAGAAAAAAGTAATAATATTACGAGAATAAATTCATAATATTATGAAAATACAATCAGAAGTTACAAGAAAAAAAAGTCATAATATTTTGAGAATAAAGTCATAATATTATAAAGTAGTCATTTTATGTGTTATTTTCTCGTAAAGTTATGACTTTATTCTCGTAATATTACGACTTTTTTTCTCATTAAGTTATGACTTTATTCTAGAAATCTCAGATGTTTTTCCCCTCAATGTGGCCCTAATACTCCGTAGTACATTTGCACTTTGGTCCTCACTGCATTAGACTTATATACTATAAACTTAGACTATGAACTGTGTTACCTTCATCACAATGCTCAAATGTTTTGCGGCTCCAGATAGATTATTATTATTTTTATTTTTTTGCCTAAAATGGCTCTTTTGATAGTAAAGGTTGGTGTAGGATGAAGATAGCAGCGTAGCGCAGAACAAGCACACCGCCAGGAGGAGCCTGCAGGCATCATCCAGCAAACAGAGGATGAGGTGTAGCCAGGCGTTGTGGACCAACTGGATCCCAGTACAGTGTAATCGTGGGCCGTGAACACTATGAAGGTATGCTACAGGAGATTGAGCTACCCTTCTGTTTATAAGATATCTGTGGGTTGCAGCGGATCATCAGAAGACATTCATCTTTACACCAGGTAAGACAGATACCTCTTTCACACCAATGACCAGGGTCGGCCTAGGGTTAAATGAGCTATGTTCAACCCTTCTTTTGTAAATTCAAACCAAGCCAGTGAACACGGGTTAATCCCTGGTCATGTGCAATTCAGATACGACCTGGGTCACAAACCAGAAGCAATGCATAACCAATTAGCTCAGGTGCTAGAAATGGGTTGGGTGGGGGGTTATAGGTCTGGAGGATTATAGAGAGAGGGGTGAGTAGTGGCATCATCAATGTGTGCTAAAATGTCACAGAATGATGCATGTTTTTGGCAAAAACTGTGGTTGTTTGGTTACAAGAAACGTTAAAGGAACCGTGTGGAACATTTAAGGGGATCTGTTGGCATTCCGTCGCCTGCCGCTTTCTCTCGTGCTTCACCACTCATTTCCCTCGCACATACACAATCTAAGCAGTCTTCTATTACAACAATTGGCTCTAGAGAGGGCCATATTTTAACTGGCACAGCTTTTCTATCCTTTACGGCACTGGTGTAGCAGCCCAGGAAACTCACAGACCAATTGCATGCATTGTAAATCTTCTCACATGATGCTACTCAGCTCATCAAATCTGTGCATTCCGATACACATTGCGACTCGCGTCAGTGAGTGAGATAAACGCACACACACGGGAGAGACGAGACAACAGTCAGAGAAATAAGTGGTATGCTCTAAAAAGAGACAAGGAGATAGCGAAAACATAGCTTTTTATCCAGAATGGACAGACTCTTACAGGTTCATTCTTCGCACGGGCAGTTCAAAACCAGTATGTGCCATATGTGTTGGTGACCGTGGCAATTATTAAAAGCGGTAACGTCTTTTTTGAAGTGGAGGCTGGCATCTTCCATCACCTTTTCCGACCACAACCACTTGCTTTGGCGCTTCACTTCTTCCGCTTTCTCCAGGCTCTTTCCCAGTTCCCTGCTTCCGTCCAGATACAAAAACAAACACCCCATACGCACATCTATGCTCATATGCCACACATACTCGCCCAGCAGAGTGTGTTTGTGGGAGACAGAGAGCCACAGGAGAAGCGAAACGCCAAAGCGAGTCTCGTGAATTGTGTTTTTCTTTACCTTAGAATGAGCCCTTTATATCTACATAGGGAGCGGGTCCTCTTCATGCAGTCTACCATGTTTCTACAGTAGCCCAGAACGAACCAACCAAAACAAACCCATTCTCACTCCCAACTATGACTTTTTATTCAACATACTATACCATTACTTTTTTCATGACTTTTTCAACATACTATACTATGACTTTTTGTCATCAATCTTTCAACATACTATGCTATAACTTTTTTTCATGAAATTTTTCGACATACTATACTATGACTTTTTTTCATGACTTTTTTTGACATGCTATGCTATAACTTTTTTCATGAAATTTTTCAACATGTTTACCATGACTTTTTTTTCATGACATTTTTGGACATGCTATACTATGACTTTTTTTCATGAAATTTTTCAACATACATGATTTTTTTCGACGTACTATACTATGACTTTTTTAAAACTTTTTTTGACATACTATGACTTTTATTTAACTTTTTGCGACGTTCATTTTTTCAACACATACTATACTATTACTTTTTTCATGACTTTTTTGACATACTATACTATGACTTTTTTTCATGAAAGTCATAGTATAGCATGTTTAAAATTTTCATGAAAAAAGTCATAGTATAGTATGTCAAAAAAGTCATGAAAAAAAGTCATTGTATAGCATGTCGTATAATTTCATTAAAAAAAGTCATAGTATAGCATATCAAAAAATTTCATGAAAAAAAAGTCATGGTAAAACATGTTGAAAAATTTCATTAAAAAGTCATAGTATAGTGTGTTGAAAAAATGAACGTCGCAAGAAGTTAAATAAAAGTCATAGTATGTCAAAAAAGTTTTAAAAAAGTCACAGTATAGTACGTCGAAAAAAATCATAGTATAGTATGTTGAAAAAGTCATATATATATATATATATAAAAATAAAACAAATCTCCTCAAAACCATGAAAAACGATATACATAAGAGAAAAAAACAGTGACACCTGGTGGGCCAGGTAAACAGGTGCGTGGGGTGACTAAACCTAAACAAGACAACGGAAATTATAACATTCAACCAAGGAACACAAAATAAACACTTACCTGCAGAAGACAACAATCCATTAATTGCCATTCGGTCTCTCTTTCTGCCCCTCAGCTCCTAAACATGGACAATAACAGGCCTTACACCAGGTAAATGGTGTAAATGGTCACATGACACAGGGCGGCTACCTGTAATACAAATGAAATGGCGCCTAAAAAGTGAAATTAAATCATCGACAAAACGTATGTTTTAACTGTCAGAACGACACAAAACTGCTACGTAGCGTGATTGTGTTAACAGTAAACAATATGCATTAAAATATACAACATAAACTGGTTCAATTACCAAAGAAAACAACAAAATAGCAGGGCGACAGCATGTCTCCACACACCTTAACCTCAACAGCGCAAACGCCAAGGGCCAAACAGGTGCTACGGAAACCTAGGAGGTACATAACAGGTGATGTGCAGCGACGTCATTAACCGATGATAAACTTGAAAAAGAGAGTATTTCTCTTCTATTTTTTTTTCACGGTATTTATACAAGATTGTTCCGGATTGATGTAGCCAACTTTCTACAAAAGAAGTGAATGTTGAAATAAACATGTTTAATGTAATGCTATATTTGAGTCATAAGATTGAAAATAACATACTGTATATCATACAATTAGTTATTATTTTTGGACAATTTCGTATTCATAAGAAAACATGGTCTAGTCAACTTTCCTGCATTTTATTAATGAATTCAAACAATATAGCACCATCTTACCCAATGTTAAAAACAAAAAATACCTTTAAATTATTCAATTAATATACTACTATGTATATAATATTAACTCTGGCATGATGAAATGTAAACGTAATTATTTTTGTTATGTCTTCTTTTTTTCACGAATACAATGGAAATAAAAATGCATTTTTGATTATGTCACACATAGACTGTATGATTTGTACTCACAGATTTGAGCTGTAAACTTGAGTTGAATTTTGTGCTTCTTTTTTTTTACCCACAAACAGATAGATGTGTTTCATGCAAACATTTTTTATTATAACTTCTTCATGCATTCACACATTGGAAATGATTGTGCAAATCTTTATCATTTGTTCACAAATCATGCACAGCTACAGATCTCCTGTTGGATTAAAAAATTAAATCACATTATACATTCACACATTTGAATGTATTCATACAACATGTTATCACACATTATATGATAATACACAGCTACAATATTTTTGATTCCATACTCATTCATATCTATGCATATTCACTTGTATTTTTTCACATCCCTAAATTACTTTGCTAAACCTTTAAGCAGGTATGTATTTTTTCAGTTGATAACATTTGATTTGATCTTTTCTTTAATTGGTTTAATTGATAACGCTTTGCATGCAAAACATCACATTTTCCTTAACATGACGAGCCATGACTGTGATGAAAAGTCATTGGAGAATTCTTTAGAGTCATATACACCCTGGGCCTGATCATTCTTTCTCCTGTCACGTACACGCGGGTAGACTTTTTTTTTTTTTACTGGCGTAAATATGAAATAATTTCTCTGGAGAAATTCCTTCGGCCTCTTCCAGGAATTCTGCTCACTAATCCTGTTGTGTGCAGTGAACCTCACACGGCCTGTTGTGTAAAAGCCTCAGCGGTCACACATGAGTTTTCTCATGAGGCCATGTTTATGTCTGCTCTATGTACAGAATCATGTTTATCTGATACTTTAAAGGTATATTGGACATGGACACTGTCACTTTTTCAGTAATATAATGACCCAAAAAGAAGATTTAATGTGAATTTAGATTCAAACCCTGGGATTTGTTTTATTATAACAAAGCTCAACTGTTATTTCCATGCATATTCAGTGAAATCATATGCTGATATATAGGATGTTATATAGGATGTAAACAGGCAAACTGACTCTATGGAGATGCTTGGCAAACAGTGCATTTACAGTATATGACTGAAGTATTGCAGTACAGATCAGCTTTATCAGTTATGAAAGAACTCCAGTAAATGATAACAGGGAAGGGATGGTGATAGGACAACTGTTTATGTATCTCTTAATCTTATAGCTCATCAATTTATAGCATAACAACAGTAAAATACTTTGAAAAGCACTCCGTAACTTTCTCTTTGGTGTGGTGGACTACAGATTCCCCGTAACTGCACTTAAGCTCTCAGCAGTCACATGCAGACCAGAGGAATGCATCAGGAGTGTAGAGTCAAAGAGAAAAAGCATCAGGAGTTTCTCCCGGCATAAAGCTTCTTTGATTGATGAGGAGCTCCTGCTTCTGAACAAAGGCTGCTGAAAAGGAAACTCCAGCTGAACCATATTTATATCTGAAGGTCAGTGAGAAACAAATCATTCACCAAGATCATCCTCAAACAACACAGAGCAATTGATTATCATCATTTTAGTCACAAGTACAACCGCATGGACGACCAAGCATGAGTGTGTGTGTTGTGGTGGATTTGACCTTTATGGCTTAAGAGTTAAAAACAAACATAATCAGATGATTTCATTCATTTGGGTGCAAAAGCTACGATAAAACAAAAACATGCACAAAGAAAATACAAAATACAGACATAGAAATAATAATACAACAGATTAGGGCTGCCCCTTCTTAGTCGATTAAGATTTCTTTAGACGATTAGTCGTTTTTTTAGGCTTTTTTCATGCTGAATGACTTATTTCCAAAAATCTTAAGAGCACATCTCTGGTAAACACAAGATTTAAAGTTGTGCTTTAGTATGATTCTTTGTGGAGGAACTCAGTTTTACAGATCTGTCGATTAAATCAACTAATCGATTAGTCGACAAAATTGTTATTAGAATGAAAATCGTGTTTTTCAACTAAGAAAGTCTTTGGTCGTGGACAGTCCGACAAAAGAGACAATCCACAAAAAATGTGTTTACCTCCCTAAATTCAGTTTCAAACCTTTATTGATGTCGTGAATGAGACACTCGGTCACATGAAATCCAGTCATGTATCCTCAGAATCCCCCACTCGATTCTTTGAAGAGCTCTTTGACGCAGTTAGATTCAGTTTTCTACCAATCATGAACAGAGGAGGAATATTCTGCCTTGAGGGCATTTTGGTGGTTCAGACTCTTTCAAAGAAACTAAACTTTGATCATAACCTTGTGCTAACCACCTCCAAAGGGCAGAGTGAACACTACATCTGCTTTAACATGTTGTTGAAGTAGCATTCACTGTAATACAAGTGTCAGTACTGAATGATTTTTTTTTTTTTAATTCTGCGCTGCAGTACTTTGAAACAAAAAGCTATTTGGTGTCAAAATAAGCAACAAATTTCCAATAATTTCTTGGTTTGTATAGCCTTCATTTGTGTGATTATTTATAGTTTGTTTCTGTGAACTACACAGACAGTATTAAAAATTCACAAGATTGATTTATTCTCTCAAGTCTCAAGATACATGTGGAGGGTTGTGAGACGATTAATGAGGTAGGAAAGAAGAAAAAGTTGTGATACTCAAAATTCATATGATCTTTTTTGTAAATATTGGATTTTTTTTACCACTTTGGTCCTTAAACTGTTATTTAAAGAAACCAGTTGAGAGGTTCAGAAGGGAAAAATCTCTTTAGGCCACTAGCCCAAAAGGTTGGAACCAGTGGTTTAATCTTGCGTGTTTTATAAATTCATATGTTTTTAATGTAAAATCTCAATTGGAATAGTAACTATAGCTGCCAGATGAATGGACTGGATAAATAAGTACAACATTTCACTTTGAAAGGTAGTGGCGTGGAAGTATAATGTTGCATCAAATGGAAATACTGAAGTAAAGTACAAGTGCATCAAAATTGTACTTACAGTACTTGAGTAAATGTACTTTTCACCACTGCATATATCAGTATGATAGTGAGTGAAAGATAAAAACATGATGCTAGGAAAAAGTCCTACAATTCCTACAGTTGCTCTTTCCTCACCTCACATGCACTGCACATGGTATCAACTGTGACCTGGGGTGAAAAGTTGAATGAATGGAACAAAAAGGCGCTAAACAAGCTCCCAAGAAATTTGACAATTTATTTATGGCTGGCTTAAAGTGATTAATCCTCCATCAAAATTTACATAACAGATTAACAGTAGGGGCTCTGGCTCCAAAGCTGATGTTTCCAGACAGTTTTTTTTCCAATTATGATGGCTAAGAATGACTCAACAAATCAAATAATTTGTTTTGAGACAAGATTCTAATTCAAATTTGCTATTAGAATATCATTTATTTTGTATTTGACCAATGTTCGCACAGGTGGCTGTACGATCTGCTCTGTTTGAGGCAAATCTGACTGTTTCTTATAATTTTTCTGATCTACTTAAACGTAAAAAACACACAATTTAGTATTTTGGAACAAAGCGGCCATACAACACTTTATGGTCCCTTCAGGCAGTTCCTTGGTATTCATTCAGATCTTAGTCCAGCTCACAGCTCTGCTGTCAGGTGATGATCACAAGACCGAAGGCTTAATCCTCCTCAGCTCTACAAAAGCAAGAACAGAAATTAGAGGCTTTCTTAATGTGCATGTAACCAACTGGAACACTACATGATTTGGCTTTAAGTGTTGTTTCCACTATCACTGAATCTAAATTGAAGATCCACAACTGGGGACCGTAGCAGACTGAGATTCCACACTCTTCTGGGGGAACTAATTGGCTGCATTACTGCAGAAAGTTGATGTACAAACTGATTCGTCACTGCTGACTGGAGGAAACAAACAGGTGAAACATGATGAACGCTCTGGGTTTTGGTCTTCTTTGTTTGTTCCTTTGGCATGAGCCTGCAGAGGCTCAGTTTCCCCGAGTGTGCTGCACAGTCGAGGGGATCGTGTCCAAGCAGTGCTGCCCCGCCATGGGCTCAGATCCTGCCAACGTGTGCGGCTCTCTGTCGGGGAGAGGAAGCTGCTCGGCTGTTCGAGTCGACAGCAAGCCCTGGGGAGGACCGTACAGGCTGAGAAATGTTGACGACAGAGAGAGGTGGCCGACCAAATTCTTCAATCAGACTTGCAGATGTACTGGTGAGTCATGCACACGTTTATTAAACTGGCTCATGCTGAACCTGGAACATCATCAATATGATTTGACACGTTCAGTTTGCTCTCTGTGTTGCAGGTAACTTTGCAGGGTATGACTGTGGTCAGTGCAAATTTGGCTGGACCGGACCAAGCTGTGACCTGAGGAAAGCCCCCGTGGTACGGAAGGACATCCACTCCCTGACCCCCGAAGAGCTCCAGGAGTTTCTCAATGTCCTGGAGCTGGCTAAGACCACCACGCACCCAGACTACGTCATTGCCACCCAGCACTGGCTGGGACTCCTGGGACCAAATGGAACCGATCCCCAGTTCGCCAACGTCTCCGTCTACGACTTCTTTGTGTGGCAACATTACTACTCTGTCCGAGACACTCTTCTGGGTAAATGAGCAGGGTCACATTTTCCCGACTGAAAAATCTTGCAACTGGTTGGTTTATGTGGTTGACTTAATTAGGAAATTGATGGGAATATCATGATAACAAAAAAATAGGAATATATTATTATTATATCATATAATTTATTAAAACTGGCTATGGTGACCCTATTAAAGATTGTTCCAGGAATTTCAAAATAATATGACTTAATATGATCTGTAGACCTAATCCATATATATTTTTTTAACCACATACATTTGACGTATATTCAGATTTATAATTGTGGAGTTTAACCAAAAAATTCTAACTCTACTTTTTTTTAATTCTTAATTTATCATAATTAAAAAAAAGTTTCTCAACATTATTGAAGCAATACAACTTTGAACAGCATCAGAAAACATTAATAATATAGATTGGTATTAAAAAACAATTAATTTAAGAGGGACAGTAGATCGTGATTTTTTAATTTTTTATTACTGTGACTTTAATAATATAAATTCCTCGTGAGAAATCAAAAGTAATTAGTTTACTCATACATAGATTAAACAGGATCCACATTTATTTGACATATAATGTGATGTGCACATTATTGCCTTGTGATCACATCAAATACTTTGTTTCCCTGTAGGTCCCGGTCGTACGTTCAAAGCCATCGATTTCTCACACAAAGGACCAGCATTCATCACCTGGCACAGGTATCACCTCCTCAGCTTGGAGAGAGAGTTACAGGTATGTGTAATCCTCTGAAAACATGTTAGTAAACAAATTGTTTTTTGGCATCGTGACTGGATGGGATCAGCAACACTACGAGGGTTTATCAGTTGGGAATATACAAGTCGACTCTTGTCACTGAGAAAATTAATATTCCTCATTTGAGGTGCTCAGCTTTTCATTGTCTTAAGCAAATAGTATTGGGCTATTGTTAAATTGCAATCATTGGTACATCAGCGTCTGATACCTTGGAGGTTCTTTCCAGACCACGGCTACATAAAAACCTTTATCCATCCAGTTTGTCAATCAATAACATTTTGGTGAATAGGTTCTTAAAAGTAATAAGACATTCTTGCATTGAATGGTTGAAGGTTAACGCTCCAACCATAAGGAGCAGAAAACCTTCCTAAAATAAATTTCCTTTGTATCACATACAGAACATGAGTTCTTTTTAATGTCACATACTGTCCTTCCTTGAGGATATTTAAAATTTTTGAATGAATGTAGAAGATTTTTAAGATGCAGAGAATTGGTCAAAAATGTTATAAATGGAGGCGAGAGAGAGGAAGGCTCAGGGATGACGAGACATAGATATACACTCACCGGACATTTTATTAGGTACACCTTGCTAGTACTGATGGTCTTCTGCTGCTGTAGCCCATCTGCTTCAAGGTTGGATGTGTTGTGCGTTCAGAGATGGTATTCTGCATACCTTGGTTGTAACGAGTGGTTATTTGAGTTACTGTTGCCTTTCTATCATCTCGAACCACTCTGCCCATTCTCCTCTGACCTCTGACATCAACAAGGCATTTTCGTCCACACAACTGCCGCTCACTGGATATTTTCTCTTTTTCGGACCATTCTCTGTAAACCCTAGAGATGGTTGTGCGTAAAAATCCCAGTAGATCAGCAGTTTTTGAAATACTCAAACCAGCCCGTCTGGCACCAACAACCATGCCACGTTCAAAGTCACTTAAATCCCCTTTCTTCCCCATTCTGATGCTCGGTTTGAACTTCAGCAAGTCGTCTTCACCACGTCTAGATGCCTAAATGCATTGAGTTGCTGCCATGTGATTGGCTGATTAGCTATTTGTGTTAACAAGCAATTGAACAAGGTGTGCCTAATAAAGTGGCCGGTGAGTGTGTATATCCTCGACTGGATCCAAATTTAGGAAGTCACAGTTAGCAATAAGGGCTCGTATATTGGCCGTCAAAAGTCCATGTTGATGCCTAAAATTAACATTTTTAATATTAATGTAAACTACTATAATAAAAGTGTCCATTACCTGCAGAGATTGACCGGCAATGAGAACTTTGGGATCCCTTACTGGAACTTTGCCACGGGGCAAAGTGAGTGTGATGTGTGCACCGACGCTATGCTGGGGGGCCGAAACCCAGACAACCCGTCCCTCATCAGCAACCAGTCCAGATTCTCCAAATGGGGGGTGGTGTGTGACAGGTATAGGCACAAATCACTGATGAGAGGAAACGGATATTAATGCATGTTTTGATTGGTAGAAATCACATATTTTAATATTTCAGTTATTTTATTAATTTCCAGTTTGGACGAGTACAATCGCCTGGTGACTCTTTGTAACGGCACCAATGAGGGTTCCATTCAGAGGGGGATAATGGAGGGAGGTAACAGGTCTCTGCCCACCATGACCGACGTCAGAAGCTGTCTTGGAATCCGAGACTTCGACAGCCCTCCATACTTCACCAACTCTTCCTTTAGTTTCAGGTAAAACTCGACTGTTTAGCATCAATAATAATTTTGAAATGCATACCTGTTATTTCTTTGGAAAGCTACTGTTTAACAGACTTTGTGACCAACAGGAATGCTCTCGAAGGGTACGACAAACCAGATGGAGAACTGGACGAATCGGTCAATAACCTCCACAACCTCGTCCACTCCATGCTCAACGGAACCAGCGCTTTGTCTCACACTGCAGCCAACGACCCCATCTTTCTGGTCAGAGTCTGATCTCAAGCTTTACTCTGAAATGACACAGTAAAGTTGCTGTCATTAAAATCAGCGTGGTTTTTACTGGTTGTTTGTCTCGCAGGTGCTCCACGCATTCACTGATGCCATTTTTGACGAGTGGATGAGAAGGTTCGTTCCATCCAACGCCACCTTCCCAGACGAGATGGCCCCCATTGGTCACAACAGGGACTACAACATGGTTCCCTTCTTCCCTCCGATCACCAACGAGGAGATATATGTCTCATCTGAGCAGCTGGGATATTCCTATGCCATTGCCCTGGATGGTGAGCAAGTGTTAAAATAATAAGCTTACAGGAATAGTTTGACATTATGGGAAATATTCACTTTATAGCCCAGAGTTAGAGGAGAGGTGAGATAAAGGGTGAGAGAAAAACTGGAAACGGGGTGAAACAGCTAGCCTAGCTCTGTCCGAAGGTTACAAAATCCACCTACTAGCACTAATTAACACGTTAATCGCATGATTATCTTTGTTTAAGTCGTACAACAAAATCTCAAACTATAGCCCCGTTTAAACCACAGGAACTTTCCCCCCGGAACTAGGAACATTTTGATGAACTCATTGCATTTTGACCGCAGGGATCAGGACTTAAATTAAGTTTCGGGGAAATTTTTTGTGGCTTTTTTGCACCCCAAATTGGCCTTGGTTGGGGTGGGGGGGTAATACTTTCTGAAAGAACAGGAACTTTCGGGGTGGGGTTTGCAGGGATGACCGTTGCTGATTGGTCAAATACACACACACAGCGCTTCAACTCATGTACTGCTTCCTTCATAACACAAGGAAGTTCTCCAGTATCGATTTAGGTCCATTTTAGGACGAGGGGAGAACATTTCTCTTTGTTTGAGAACATTAAAAGTAAAGTTAGGCTTTCCCGACTCATTTAAAAAAAAAAAAATACAAAAAAACAGAGGGAAAAAGAGCGATCGTGTGAGCGAGCTGAGAGGGCGAGCGTTAGAAGAGACAGACAGCGCGGCGATGCCGTGAATGAAAGAAAATAAAGTTATTTTCTGATTGTTTTCACGGCAGTTATGATCTAAAACAAAAATAACCGTCAAACACCTGACTGATGATTTACTGTGGAGACAGACGTTCTTAGTTTAATTTTCCTCCTCTGCATTTCATTCATTACATTCAACATGCATCAGTAAATACTATGCAGCAGTAAATACGTTTAACGTTTATATTCTTCACCGTGTATTTTAGATGAAACAGGCGGACACACTGAACTGCACGCTGCAGAGTGTGTTTACCGCTGTGACCACCAGCAGCCCTCGTCCCATGTCACGTTGCTGTTTCATTTGTCAGTGGACTAATTTGCCTAATCTTTGCAGGTCTTTAGACTGCTATTGAAACACAGACAACAATGGGCTGAAGGAACCTTTACTTCATTGAAAAGTAGTTCCCGGGGCTAAAATTAGCAGGAACTCCTTGCCAGAAAGCGGGCTTATTAGTTTAAACTTATTAACTTCCACCTGACCTCAGATTTAGACTACAAGACTATAGAATAATCTCTGAAGTTTGTTGAGCTCTTGATTGACAAACAAAAACGTGGATTTTTTTTCAATATATATGAGAAAGCTGACAAAGTAGAGCAGAAACTCAACTCTTGTGAATGCATTACATTATGGTGCAAAATAATCATCCTGCGTTTCTATTATTATTTTTTTAGCTTGAGAAAATATGCTTGCTAATGGCATTGCCCTTTTGGGTATAGGTCAGTGTTGTTAAATTGCCATAGATGTTTTTTGTTTAGTTGCAAACTACAGTAAGGGCTACAAAGTTAGTTTTGAAGTCAGAAGTATCAGATAATAGTTAAGCAATGTTGTCATTGATGTCAATTCAATGCCTAATCAAACCTATCAAATCCCCATTTTAAACATCTTATTTGAACACAATGACTGACATTTACATTTTCTGCTGCTAAAAAGCATCATATATGACCTACTCCACTTGTGCTTCATCTTTACAGCAGATGGCGGGCCGGCTGTGTTTGTGCTGGGCTCCACTCTGGGGGGAGTCTTCATCGGTCTCCTGGCGCTTCTCCTTATCTTTGTGCTCTACCTGCGTCAACGGAGAAACAGAGGCTTTGAACCCCTGATAAAAGCAGACTTCACAAATAGAAAGTACACAGAGGAAGCCTAGATTCCCCCTGTTGTTCTGAAATGCACTTCAGTACTTATACATACCCGAGAGAGATGGAGCAGCCAATCACCAATGTTTGTAGGCCCTACTGTGATGCAAGAGGAAAATATTAATCCTGTACGTTAAGTACACTTGTACTTTTTAGATATTAAATCAAATTTCATATAAGAACAAATATGAGAATCATGTAATATCAATTGACAAATAAGATTAAAAACTTCCCAAGACCAATCAAAATGAATGTATACTTTAACTGGTTTAGTGAGCTTATGTACATTTGACAATTTCTTTAACAGCCACCACAAATACAAATCTATTGGAATGTTTTTAATAAATATTTATTCTCAAGAACAGTAACAAAACACAAATGCAATCATCTTAATTGCACTGGAAAACAATAAGGCATATTTGCTCAACTAGTTCTTCGCCCCTCTTAGTTTGAAATTAGATTCAAACTCCGACCAAACTTCCCCTCATTAGGATTTGACTCCATACAGAAATGCATTGATTGTAAAAAAATGTTGACTTATAGCGTTTTCCTGCTAATTATGTTTTTCAGATAATTTGTCTGACTAGACCTCCATTTTCAATATTTTATTGGAAAAATATTACCATTAAAAGTTCAATGATACAAAACATAAAAAGGGCATCCTGTAAGATCATAATAAAGAATCCTTTTAAATGACACATTGGACATATTTTCCTCTATATTTTTGTTCTTGCAATGTGGATGCAAACGCTGACTTAAATGCAATAAAGAAAAGCTCAACAAATATTCACTGATATACTGCGGAGGGCATAACACTGCTTAATTCCTTGGATATGTAAGCTTAGCTGGCCTGCTGGTTATGGAGCTGACGGGCTCTCAGAGAACAGTGGACGTACATACAGGCTGGTTTTGTCCGCCCCCCTCAGCAGTGCCAGGCCTCTCACATTCTCTGTAAGTACGCTCTACTGAGGAGCTTCACTGAAGCATTCAGGCCTGTCCGGTCTCCACAGATTCTCATTTCACAGGTGACTGTGGTCGGCTTCTAGCCTGTCTGTGCTGCAGACATAACCATTCAAGCTTTACAGATAAATTTAGGGGCCCTTTCTTTGCATTTCCAGTAACCACTGTGTGCTGCTTCTTCTCTTAATAATTCCCTCACCTTTTAAATAACTGTGTTAATACATTTGTAGGAATAAAACACTTAACTTTTTACTACTGTCTGACAGTATTTCAGTTTTGTAGCTTTTTATGGACATTTTGGTGGCTATTTTATCCAAACTGTGAAAAGCAGTTACAGGATAAGCTTTGGATATTCAATCACATTATGCAAAAGTGGCACCGTTTTTCTGTTCCTGTATATGCAAATCCAGAATTTCTGGAAACACCTAAAAATGTGTAATACTTGTGGAAATACTTGCAGACTATTCTGTTGATGCAGAAGAAAACGTTATAGGCCCAGATTACTGTAAATGAATATAGAGATTACAGAAGCAGCAGACTTCCACCTGTGATGGTGATTCTGTATCGAGTGGGAGTGCTTTCCATACTGCAATGTCCATTTACACATATGCAGAACAAGGTCATGATTTTCCATTACCGTGCCTTTATAAGGCATTATAATATCAGCAGAGTATGCTTAAGAGCATTTTATATATCTTGTATAAATGGTTGATTTGTGTATCTCTTTCTTGAGTGGCTTTGCTTGCAGGTCACTGATGCTACAGTATAAAGTGGTTAGATGGAGGTTGACACTTGTCTGACTACTCACTTAACGGAGACATGAACCCTACAGAGAAAAAATAACTGCAATATATTATTGATTAATCATTATATATTAGTGAGGATTAGAAATTGTTAAGCCCTCTCTGACATTACCAGGACAAGCACCCCACAACACTACAGAACCAGCATCACTAGGGTATAATGGCATTACTGTATATTGGTTTTAATAATTGCTCCATATTGATTTTTGTCCAGGTTATATCCTCCTGAAGCAAAGCTTGAGAAACCAGCATGATATGATGATAATAAATGTGTTGCAAGGCAAATGAGTATATAAAAATTGTTAATCTTATCCCTTTTAACAAAATGTGAGCTTTAGCACAAGACGACTGTTGAACAGAGCAGATCCATGACCAACCCATGATATACTTAACCTACAAACTTGCCAAACGTCACTGTTGAAATTACTGTGAAACATAACACGATTCAGTGGCTGCATCTGATCTAAAAACAAAACACGGATTTGTGACGACTTTGATGAATATTCAATCGCTTCTCATCAAAAATCAATAATTGGCACACGATTTAATGGCAATGGAACGAGGATTCAATTTCAAATTTGAGGTGGAAACCACATGTTCCTGAATTTTCTGTCATTATCCTTTTCAAAATATAATGTTAAACATATATTAAACTTATTGTGCCTCTTTTAGGTGCATCAAATAACCACATTCTCAACATTTTTCAACACACAAACAATTTTTTGCATTAAAAAAATCAAAACAATCAAAGTGCGTGTTATATTTTTCCACATGGAGTCCTACATTAATACCTGCCATATGTGCAAGAAATCTCTGAAGCAGAGTTTGTTGGGTCGGCATCAGTGTTAGATGGTGAAGTGATGCCATAAAATGTCAAGTCTAAGGATGGCACTGCACGATCTTTGGGAAAGTGGGAAATCATGATGCATGACTGCTCTTTTTCAGAGCAGACTCCTCTAGCCTCCAGGCTGGCAGCCTGAATACTGTCTGCTTGACTGTAGCTCCATCTGCCTGAATACAAAAACTGCAAAAAAAAACAAAAACCCTGCTGTCCATGTTTAGCTAGTTCCTCCAGCATTATCTCCATTGTCGGTGGAGTGCCAGGGCTGAGAGGGCCAGAATGGTTGGCAGGGCTACAGAGGGTGCACGGAGCGGGGCAGAGTCATCCACAGGCCCGCTTCGGTCGGCTTCCACCACCGGGGCTTCGGTGGCAACACCGTCCATGTCTGTGGGGCAGACCTCTGTGCAGCCGCTGCCACTGCCTGAGCCGCTGCCTTCATCGCCTGCAACACCATAACAAAATAAAAGCCAGACTGAGCACATTAGTCAACAATTCAACCAGATTTTACAGTCCTAAACTGTTGCCTTAAAGCTACAGTATGCAACTTTTTTACATTCAAGTTAAAGGAACAGTGTGAAAAACTCAGAGGGATCTATGAGCAAAAATGGAATATAATATTAATCCATTTCATTAGTGTATAATAACCTGAAACTAAGAATCGTTGTTTTTGTTAGCTAAGAATAAGCCCTTCATATCTACATAGGGAGCAGGTCCTCTTCACTGAGTCCAATATGTTGCTCCGCCATGTTTCTACAGTAGCCCAGAACGGACAAATGAACTCTGGCTCTTGCAAGAACCTTTTGCGTATTTACGTTACCCAAAGGCAACCGTATTTCTCCGTCACGATTGTGAAACTGTGGTAACGTGAGCCGCAGAGTGCAAAACCGTGGTACCGCCAGCCGCCGCCTGACTTCCGTTGCTCCTAAAGTAGTGTTATTATGGTAAGGATGGCCTCTGAGGGAGGCTAATGGCATTACCACGGTTTTGCACTCGGCGGCTCACGTTACTGCAATCTTGGAAAGGGAGGAGTGAGCGGAGGGGTACTCAGTTGGTTGCAATCTGCAACCACACCACTAGATGCCGCCAAATCCTACACGCTGTACCGTTAAAGCTGCAATATAAAGCATTTGCTTATATTAATGGTGGATCAAATGACTACGTGTATGTGAAAGGTGTCAGAAAATGATCACCCGAGTCTTCAGATCCCTTCAGCTCAATGCAGCATTTTATTGTCTTTCAGCTCATTGTTTTGGCTTTTCTGTTTTGGTTCACTCATCGGCGTTGTTTTCAGACGCAGCTCTGATAAACCCACTGTACACTATCCGCCCAGCACCAAGTGGAAGGCAGACAAAGTTGGCGACTAACTGGTGAACATAGTGGAGCATTCAGTTTGATATGTCTCTCAAGAGGTGGTGGAGGCCCAAAACAGAGCTAAAAGGAAAGTCAATAGCGGACTCAATACTAATACCTCTCTCTATCTGTTGGATTTGTTTGCCAACAAGATCAACATATCGACTTCAAAAGGTGATAATACAGTATGTCAGTGTTTTGTTTACAGCTTGTTTCCGCTGAAACTGTTAATGGAGGTTCAGCAATAAAATGTTGTATATAATACTGTACCAGTCTGTATGTATTTGTGACTCTGTGCTCTCTATAAATCCCAATATGACTGAACTAAATCCTGCTCTCTGATGGATGGGCTTTTTTGGAGTGAATTTAAATGAAGGAGAATACTGAACACCCAATACGCTGCCTCCAAATTTTTCCATAACTGTCTTCATCAGCTTTTCTCATACCTTGATGAAGACTGGACTGGACTTATTGGCACTGTATTTTTTTTACACACTGCCTGTGTTAGTTATTTGCTCCTTCAGTGCCTCTTGTGGCTTTACTGATGTTGATTACCTCCGCCTCAAGGTTAGACAGTATTTCAAAGCAGACAGCTTATCAAGATGAGTGACAGGTTGGAGAATCAACCAGGGCGGAGAGGACAAGACTAAAAATACATTTCATGCCTTAAGACAAAAAAGTAGCATGTTGTCACAAGTGTGTGTGTGTGTGCATGGGAAATTGCTTACTTGAGTCTTGAAAGTAGATATCATTGCCGTTGTAGGCATTTTTCAACTTGTTGGTCATCACCCTCAGAGCCATGATCTGCTGGCGGATGAAGGTGTCTGGGCGGGTGATGTCCACACCCACCTCAGGGTTATTCACCTGGTTGGTCAGTCCATCCTTTTGAACTTCAGGGAAGTATCTTTTAGGTTCAAAATACAAACAAATAAAATAAACTTTGTGTTATTTTTGACAAGAAGATTGGCTAATCTATGGGTCTAACTCTCATACAGCGCGCTAGAATAGCTCTTTGAGGTTACAACAGTGTTGGCAAAAATTTTACCTAATCATGTTTGACCTAATCATGCGGGGTAACGTGCGGACATATTTGTGAGATATTTCCCCAGGCGAAACATGTCAGCTGCCTGCATTCCTGTCTGATAAATAAGCAGCAGGCCATCATGTGAGGCCATTCCACAAATCGTCTCACACAACAGCATTTGTTTCCCCATAAGCCCAGGTCACTCTGGGTAATATTCACCTCTGAAATCGCGGCGAACATTTGATGTCCGCCGGTGATATTCTTTTCTTCTTGGTCACAGAAAATAGCAGCAAGCTTCCACATCCAATACCAATATACAGGCTTAAATGATCAGCTTTAAGGGGTTATTCAAATAATTTAAAATATGAATGCTGAACATCTTTTGATCATACAGTTGATGGTATGAATAAAAGTAGCGTAAATCAATTAAACTGTGACCTCAGCCATGGCTGCGGGCATTTGGAGCGCTCGTGCAAATATTTTCCTTGAAAATGAAATTATCAGGCATGCTGGTTTCACATTTTAAAGAAGAATGGAAACACAATTCCATAAAATAACACAGAGAAAAAAGCAAAAAGCATTTAAAAAAAGCAAATTATACTATATAGTAAAGGGTGAATCCAAACCAGAGTTATCAACCATGATTAAAGAGACCACTTCCTATTTGTTTAGTTGACGGATAACGAGTCAAAATATTCCAAGCTTTTGCACAGCAGAGTTTAAATCAGGGGAAGTAAATAATCTGTTTTAATTCTAGGATTAGACTGATTAACATTAGTCCAGTTGAACAGACTTTGGACTTCTAAGTAACCTTTTGTATTAGCCTGCATCAGCCCCGGGCCCCAGTGCACCTACCTGCCCTTGGTGTGTCCATTCCAGCACTCCTCATCACTGGCATTTCCAGCGGTCACTTTGTCCTCCACACATGTTGCCTCGGGCAGGCTGGACCAAAATTTCTTTGACAGCTTCAGTTTCTCTTTTATGTCAACAACCTAAGCAAAGACAGGCATCGTTACATGGGAGAAAAAAAACCCATTATATAAACAAATCAAGTCTGTGTTCCAAGAGTGCAGTTGCAGCTGAAAATGATGCATCTATATACAGTATACTGAAATATAAAAAAAGGGTAACGTTTCATTTTACAGGTCTGCAAATTTTACTTTTTAATTTTAGAAAATGAAATTATTATAAACATTATTTAATAATTATATTCCCAATAGCTGGTAATTTATTTAGTACATTTCCAGGAAAAGAATACAAAGTTAATTGCTTTATTTCAATGTCTGCTGATATATAGATAATAATTAGAAAATAACTTATTTGAAATTTCTTAAAAAACTCCCTGAATCATTACATGAGTTACCAGGATACATTTGTGTAGACAATAAGTCACACAATGATGAGATTTGTGCCTGATCAGAAGTGTTTTCTATTAGTTTTGGTTTTCCACCTCCGATGAATAGCAGCGCAGTCGCTTCTCAAGCCTAAGGGCTCTTTTAAACCATTATGTGCTATTTTAGCATATAATTATTAAATAATATTTATAATAAAGTAATTTTCGATACATTTTGAGGTAAATATTTGGGGTAATTTGGCAGTAATTCCAAAGAAATTTCAAATAGGTTACTTGCTAATCATCACCTAATTGCCATGAAATTTGTGGACCTGTAAAATTAAGTTTGACCAAAAAAAAGAAACATTAATTAGACATTTGTACACAATTTCTTTAATAATACATTATTTATCCCAAGCAATAAAAAAGATAGCACAGTGTGACCAATGCCTTTTCTTTTCAAAATTGATGACAACCCTCCTACACACCCCCACTCCTTTATAAATGCTGTAGCCCTCAAAGCATTACAACAATACTCCTAATTACCATATATCCTTGTAAAAGCATCTGAGAGAAAATACAGACACTGAAAGATACCCTTGAAGTTTCGGATATAACAAATGGTAGGTATAAATCTAGCATTTGTGTCCCCTAACTGAGCTTTTTTTTTAAAAACTCACATGATACATCTCATTTGTAAACTCATTATAAAACTGCCCCACCGTCACTTATTACCACATCTTATCAAAGGGATTACAAATCTTGGGATTTAACCCTGAGACATCTCAACTCTCTGACTCCCCAAAAAATGATTTGGGTTTAATTTTCCTTCCACGTTGACTATCGAATGTTTGCATCATGAAAAGTAAGACCATGCAGGCTTGCAGCAATAATTTCAGCTTGAATGTCAGACTTAAATGCTCCTTTGCATCCCGGCCATGTGACACAGTCAGATATCGTTTCCTGACTTGAGCCTGTTGAACTCCAATCTTTCATCAAACACAGAATTTGACATATTTCACTGGAGCTGAGGGAAAGCCTGATAGCAGCAGGTTGGCCCCATTATCTTTTTCCGTCTGACTTGCTGCTGGCTTACGTGAAATTGTAGTGAACCTGAGCAGAACATGAAAGGTGCTGTACTGACTGTGTGACGCTGCTGTAGGCCCCGACTCTGCTTTTGATGTGTTAATCCTGTCACACTGATGCCAAAGCACTTCAGCAGCTCTGATGCTGCCCAGAGGGTCAAGGCTGCACTCAATGCAAGAGATTGACTGGCAATGTTTGACTAAACCTCGCACATTAAGTTTAGTTTAACAAGTGAGAGATTCAGTTTTTCTCGGGATCTGCTGGCAGAACGCGACCTGTAAAAAAGTGTGAATTAAACTGGGAATGACAAACTCACCTTTAGGTAATGGAAATATTTAATTAGCACCTTCACTAAACATGGTACTGCCATGTTTCATGTGGCTGGAAATAGATAAAAAGTTGACTTATTTAATGAGCTGCGATGACTAACAATGTCTTAATTACATTTCATAATTTTCAGTATTGACACATAAGCTGTACTCATCCGTTATAAAGAGTGACTGAACATTGAATGTTTCCTATTTCAACCACAACAAACACATAGTCAGTGAGCAGTTATATAAAACTCCCTATTGAGATGAAGAACTGAAAGAAATCCACTGGGAACCAACTAAAAGTACGTGATGAAACTAAAATATATCTGATGCTTAAAGGAGAAAATGTTTCAAAAGAGGAGGGAAGGTTGAGTCTTTTCACACAATAATAAATATGCCTCTGGGAAAAGTCTGCCTCTCACTTCATTGCGCATTGCCCATGAATAAATAATACGACTGCAACAAGCGGCCCTGGCCATGTAACCAGCTGCAGTGCACACTAGATGGCACTATGTCTTTAGGAAATGGAGAGACTCAATGTGAAAGCAACCAGAAAGAAAATACAGAGAAAGTGAGAAGAAAACATTTCAAATTTAAACCTATTACATTTACTAATGATGTTTCTTTCACATCGAAAAACTTCACATTCACATTAATCTCCATGTGGTCTAACATCAAGACTGCACTTGCCATGGAAACAGATGAAATTAGAAAGACTAAGGAAAGACTTGCGTACACAGAAATCTTCAGTATCAACAAGAAAATCAGGTCCACATTATCATCCACATATGGTGATGGTATGTGAGGAAGGAGGGAGGATGTGCAAATGGAGCGGAGATCATCATTATAATCAGCTCGTCTAACTGACAGGGTTGATATTCTCATTAAAAATAACAATGAGGATCATAGAAAAAACAACTCCCGTTCGCCTCGCATCAGGATATTAGGATGCATTTGTGTTCAGTGACATCCTAACAGATGACTATTATCACAAAGTGAGATAGCTATTTCAATCCATGATGACAGTCAAGGGTTATTAGTGTGCGATACCTGTGGCTCTGTAATAAGGGCTGACAGGGCAGCTGATAGAAACATTAACTCACTGGATGTGAAAGCCATGATCATTTACATTATAATTGTTTTAATGAGCTTGTATACGTTCGTACAATAATAAAACATTGCCAACATATGCGTCTTACTGTGTTAGAAGTGCTGGGAAAACACTTCCATATGCATCAACTGTACAGAGGTTTTTCATTGAATGCACTCTTCCACTGATAAAGAATCACTTTTTAAATATGTAATATTGCCACACACTAAGGCTGCAACTAAAGACTATTTTCATTGTGGATGAATCTATTATTTTCTTGATTAATCGATCGGAATTGGTGAAAAAAGTTGATCAGTGTTTCCCAAAGCCAGAGATGACGTCCTCAAATGTCTTGTTTTGTCTACAACTCAATGATATTCAGTTTACTGTCATAGAGGAGTAAAGAAACCAGAAAATATTCACATTTAAGAAGCTGGAATCAGAGAATTTAGCCTTTTGTTTCTTAAAATATTAGTCAAACCAGATAATCGATTATCAAAATAGTTGGCGATAAAGTTGTTAACTAATCGATTAATCGTCGCGTAATGAAAACACAACAATTCTTATTTTCAGGTGATTATACACTAAAGAAAACATACTTATTAATATCATATTCCATTTCTGCCAATTGATCCCCTTAAATGTTACACACTGCTCCTTTAAACAGATTGCAAGTAGTGTGTTATAAACCATTTATTAAATTGTATATACTGCTTATAAATGCTAAATAGAGGGACTTACTGTAAAGTATTATAATGCAAGTGTTGCAGAAAAAAAAACTCCAGACGCTTTGAGTTTCACAGTGGATAGAATTAGATCATTGATTTTATCCCCAATCTAACTTATCACACTTGTTATCTTTTCTTTTATATAACCCGATTTATTTCTTTTATTATCTCTTTTTACAAAATCTTGTAATTACATTGTAATAGCACTATCACATTATGTGAAGTCACAGCTTAAATGATGTGTCAGTTTCTATCTTATACTGTTTTACACTAAAGTAAAGAACAGAAAAAATGTATATGTTTTCCACTTTGCCAAGGTCATTGCGAGGTGGGCTCGTCCTACAGGGCTTTACATGGCCTTGCTCTTTTTCTGTTTTATGCATCACATCATATCTATATTCTACATTTCTTAAAGGCATGATATATGATAAACTGTATGTTCCCTGCAATTTTGTGAAAATGCATGCTTCGGGATGTCTTAGTAAATTAACTGTGATTGGATATTCTGCTTCACATTAAGGACTATGAAGGTACAGTAGTAGTATATTTAGAACGTCAAAGGTAACTGGATTTACTATTTTAGTATTGACAATTTCATTTAATTTGAATTCAAAACAGAATGTTTCGGTGGACAATTTCGATATTTGTCTCACACTTTGCACAATATACTGACCGACTTTGAAAAAGAACATTTAAAGGACACGTCATTATTTTATATAACAAATTCCATCAAAAGTACAAAACTAACACGGCTTTAGTCTCATTCAATACGTTCTGCCTTCCCGACGCCATCTGTGGGACTTACAGTGCTTTTGTTGGGGACTATTTTCAGTAGCGGATTAATACACATTTGGTGCCGGTGAGTATTTACAGTAGCATGACGGTGTATGTGGGATTGACTCAAAAGTAGGAAAAGGAACATGTCACCCAGTGCGGCTAATTGATGCGTTTTAATAGTTTGTAGACAACAACGCAGCTCTACAGCACAGAGGAATACGGTGAGATTTACAGTATCAGGCTCTCGCTACAGAGATAATCAAAGGATTAATTCATTGTTAGTTTATGTCTTTTCGTGAGACTTAATAATAACAATGCCAACAATACAAAATCCCACCAGACTTATCCTTTAAAAGTACTTGTGTTTAGCTAAAACAAGGACAGATTTGTGACTAAGCATCAATTTAGACCTTGAGGATGAAAAGCTGCAGCAAGGTGTAGTTTCGCCCGCTCTTCCTCCTCAGCCATATTTTTTCTCCTTCACCCTCCGTCGCTCTGCTTCCTGTCATGAACCATATATTACTTCACGCTGTTTCTCTCTCTCTCTCAGCCCCCTCACTATGGTCTCCTCTCTCTTTGGTCTTTCTCTCTGTTACCACAGTCCAAAGTGAAAGTGAAGGTTTCATGGCTAGCTGACCCGTGATCTTAGACCAGACTCCTATTCTAAAAAGCTTTGTAAAAAAAGAAGAAGCCCCCGGTGTTTCTTTTTCAACTGTGATATAACAGTGTATGCTCAGTAGCATCTGTCCTCTCCCATCTTTTCTCCTCGAGTACCACAATGGAAATGAGCTATAGAGCATGATCGTAATTAGTTTTTCTGCCACTTAATATATGATTAATTTTTTAATGAATGTTAATTCAATCATAAATGTAATCAAATCAATCATCTGTAATTTCCTTCTCTCTCTGTTCCTGTTCTGTCTCCTCATAAGAAAACAGGAAGTTTACCAAACAGCCAAACGTTAAAGCAGCAGTCGCTATAACAGTCGCTATATCCTGACAGTAGAGCATGACACAGGTAATCAAAAAAAAAAAATCACGTGCCTCTGTGTCCTCCGGTGCTCCTAATGGCATCTGCAAGATCTCACAGACCGGAGGAAAACAACCAATCAGAGCAGAGCTGCAGTCTGCCGTCTCTGAGCAGCTGTCAGTCACTCGCAAACTCCGATGAAATGGTCAAACTAGGCAGCGCTGATCAAATGTGAATCAATATTCTGTTACTGTAATGCCTGTATCTAGCCTCAAATGACCTGCGATTGGCCAAAGTCTCCCATCACGGGCTACACTTTTTAAAACCTTAAAACAGAGCCGTGAGGAGGTGCAGAAGTCTAGTTTTCTCTCAGAGCACTTGAATTACAATACTTGCAGGTTTAATACAGAGGAATAATCCAGCAGTAAACAGCACTGAAAAGTAGCCCATAATGTATTACAGCTCCGACAGCTTAGTGTGCCATGATCCAAACATAGCATCACCTTTGCTTTTTTCTCCCACCACAAATAAAATCCACCCAAACATACTGGATATACAGTACAATGTTTACCTGCTGTAAAAAAGTAATTGGCTAGCTTGAATGGACAAACATGAGGAAATGTTGACAGAGAATAATCATTTCCAAAAACAACAGTATGAGTCAATGAGATAATGGCGTTAGCAGGCTTAAAGTCTGTGTTTACAGATACTCCAAGTATTTCTTGCAATATTTATCACCAGTCTTGTTGTTGTACAGGCAGGTCATGGATTTTTCTGCTAGAACTGGTCGGCAGCCGTGTGCCACCTTCCAGCTCAGCACAGACATGCGAGCGAACTGCGCTTTGACCAGTGGTTTTCAGATGCCCTTGCCTATTCTCAGATCAAAAGCTGACGTGTCACTGGCTTTGAAGCTACAGTCACACTCCTGGCAATGGCACAATGTCAGCGGCCTAAGCTCTTATCTGGCCGTGGGATGATGCCCAGACATGCTATCTGCCTTTCAAAAAAAGAATAGAAATATGTGGCCAGACTATCTCTCTAACTTTTAGTCTCAAAACACATCACGCTCTCAGTGCTGCCAAAGCTGACCTACAGTGTTCTGCTGGCTGTTCTGTCAGCTGGTAAATCTCCCTTTCTCTCACTCACAAAAAGATTATCAGGCATTCAGTTTCACCCTAGGATCACCTCTATGTTGTAAAATTAACAATTAGTCCTGTTTCACGCGACTGTCTGGGGATGTCGTCGCAGCTTGACAAAGAGCATATCCCTCTGCTGCAAGTCTGAGCTAAATTAGTGCATGTTCAATCTAATCATAGACTCGGCAGCAGGTCTCACCACGAAACCACAAGGGGCAGGCAACTCCTCGATCAACTTATTTTCCCTGGCAACTGCTCCTCCTGTCTGCGTTAAAATAGTTTTTTCATTTGATACGAATGCAGTATTCTTCCTGCAGCTCAATTACAGAGGTCAGGGAGTCGGTTGAGCTCATACCGAGACCTTGGCCTAGCCATGAGTCTCTCCCTGACCAGTGACCACTTTGGGGACAGCCCGAAGAGTTTCTCACAAAGAGGAAGGCCGCGGTAAGAATAACTCTGCCTCTTCATCACATTCTTGATCAAGTTATATTGTTGACTGAGCCAATCCTAGAAACTAATACACCCGGTGCACTATGTGGTCATGCAGCCAACAGATCGACTGCCACAGTGTCGAGTATCAGGGTGCTGACGCCCTGTGGGTGCATGTCCCCAGAGACACGGCTATTTAATCTGGTGTCTAACACGTCATAAAGTCCCCCTCATTGGTTCAGGTCTACCCATAAACAGCAGATTCTCTCAACCAAGACCTGCCATCTGGACTCTACAGTACTTTTAGCACATAAAAAAATCGGTAGAGTAGAAATAATATTGGCTAGCCCAAAGCATACCAAGTAAATGACCTCTGTGATAATGTTTAGAGTAGCAGTTGGCCCCCCTTTTGTCAGGTCTCGTTGTGTCCTTGTCTGGAAACATTCACTTCGAAGGTGACTGGCAGTGTTGCTCAGAGCAGGTAACTACCAGAGTGTATATAGATGTGGGCTGTTTTCATCCAATCGATACCCATCAACAGAGGGCAAAAGCAAATATGTTTCCCCTCTGTGACTTCACAATAGATGAGACTAGAAAGACATCGCCCAGCTGTTTGTCTTGCACCGCTCACACAGATGGGAGCGGTACACCAAAGCAAATCATGGTTAGAAAACAGCACAACCACTTGCAAACTAAAAATGTGGTTGGATATGACAGTGCAGCGGTGGTTTCCTCGCTCCGCTGCCGGCCTACACTCCATGTGTTCATGACAAACCCTTTTTTAGCATCATACTGTGGGCCCTTTTTTTCATCTCTCAGCTGGAGCCGCCCTCCTTGTTTCCCTTGATTACAGCTGATTATGTCTTCGCATAAATCTGACACAGCAGAATGCCGCGACATGATTTAACACGGACATCTCGACGAAGCCTCGGCCTTGGCAGTGCGTATATCTTTCTTATATCTCCCGGTGACAGCACTGTCAGTGACAGCGCTGTGATATTGTTATTATGCTGCTTCCTGGGAGTGGATACTTGACATAAAGTGAAATTCTATTGTTATTCAAAACTGGCCATTATTCTGCATTTGTTTTGATTTTGCAGCCCGGGTTTTGAACAGTAGCGGAAATGCTGTGAGATCCATTTTAATGGTATATCTGACAGACACTGTCACTGAAGAGAGGATATTATAGAGGCGATAAACAAAACTAATTAATATGTATCACCTATCAGTTAAGATTTAAAAACTCCTGCCTTAAACAATACTGTACAGTGTGTTGATGTACTGTAATTGCACAAGTACATTATATTGGATTTGCTGCCATCTTGTCAAATTTGGTTTTGATTCCATACTTTAGTGACAGAAAGCTGAATACTGAATTTAATCGCTCAGTTCTGTGACGCCCCGGAGGCATAACTTTATTTTCAACTTTCAACAGCCTTCATAACTGTTGTAGGAGAAACAATTCATCATGCCTTTAATTTAATGTGACGGTAAATCTCTGTGTACCTTGAAAAAAAAAAAAAAAACAGAAAAAAAAAGATAATGCTGGTTCCAAAAATAGCAGAAGATGTGTTGTTACAAGAGACGCATAATTACAAACCAACGACATTGGTCTCTTTAGGCTAATTTAATCAGGTTTGATCAGAAATAATCCACAAAAATACATCGCTTTTAAAAAAAAGCACCCCAAAACAAATAATGCAGCTCTCCTTTATGATTGTAGGGACATCTGTGGTCACCAAGAGGTTAAAATGATTCAATACTTAACTGTATTTTTGGCCATATTTCACACATGATCAGGTCTTTCCTCTTATAAAGGAGAAATTGCTGCATGTTATTGTAGCTCATGTAATATTTACATACTGTCAATGTACAGTAGGACACACTCAGTGGCCCATTTTACATATTGCCTCAAACCATTTGCTCAGTCCCAAGGTAGCTACACAGTTGGGCAATATGGTGTATCATGGTGAACAAAATTTATCACACAGTGATCCCACAGTGAGAAAAAAAATGACAGAATATTGATGAAACAGTGGTGAGTTTGCGCTTGTGATTCGCCCAAGGCCACGACAGGAGAAGTTCGAAAAGGGAGATGATTAAAGGGAAGCTATGTGGAGAACAGAGCAATCATCGGCTGGTCTGCTCCCTCCCTGCTGCCCTTGTTCCCCAGAGAGGCAGGCAGCCTAGAGTGTAATGGGGCCAATGTGCCTCATTAATGTATTGACAGATATGAAAAGTAGCAGAGCCTTTATGGCACCGGCATTAGTCGCTGATAAAGAGGGGGCGATGTATGGAAGGATATTAATAAAAATCACCTCAGCTTTTTTTTGGTGAAAAAATTATAGTCTTGGCATTATGACTGTTGACTTGGTCTCTGATGTTACCTTAAGAAGGGATGCATTGTAAAATACACGAGTTGTAATGATTACTGTCACGATGATGGCATATGATGAAAAAGGGAAATTATTATGAAATGATTATTTTCAGTATGGGCAAATTAACTCTTGAACCTTCTTTCTCTATTTAATCATATTTAATAAACCATGTTATTACACGGCTTTGTTGAATACTCGATTCTGATTGGCCAATCACAGCATTCTACAGTCTGTTATTTCTTTATAGAAGACCGTTGCTATGAATAACAGACCGTTGCTATGGGCGCGGTTCTGATGTTGGACTCTGGAGGACCGTTTTGTGTAAAATTACTGATTTCTTAAGTAAGTAGCCGTGTAATAAGTGGGATAGCGTACAGCGAGCCGGTCATTGTTGTAAAGTAAACCCCGACAGGGGGATGCTGTTTGCGAAGGGGTCTTGCATTATCCCGTACTTAGTGGTTTCTATACATTTATTTGCAACTGCAAAAATGTCCAGAGCAGTGCAATCAAACTTCAGCATTCGGTTGTCTTCAACTCCAACTTAGACCTCATTTACAGTTGTCATTCCAAGTGTCTTACATCCCTCTGGATAACATCCAGATGCGATTTAATACATTTTCATTAACCCTTAAACTAGGGCTGATTAATCGCAAATTAATCACACAATTTTGTATTGTTTATTGCACTGTTCAAAATGTACCTTAAAAGGAGATTTGTCAAATATTTAATACTCTTATCAACATGGGAGTGGGCAAATATATTTTCTTTATGCAAATATATGTATTTATTTATTATTGGAAATCAATTAACAACACAAAACAATGGCAAATATTGTCCAGAAACCCTCACAGGTACTGCATTTAGCATAAATAATATGCTCAAATCATAACGTGGCAAACTCAAGCCCAACAGGCAACAACAGCTGTCAGCGTGTCAGTGTGCTGACTTCACTATGACTTGCCCCAGACTGCATGTGATTATCATAAAGTGGGCATGTCTGTAAAGGGGAGACTCGTGGGTACACATAGAACCCATTTTCATTCACATATCTTTAGGTCAGAGGTCAAGGGACCCCTTTGAAAATGCCCATGCCAGTTTTTCCTCGCCAAACTTTTGTGCAAGTTTGGAGCGTTATTTAGCCTCCTTCCCGACAAGCTTATATGATGCCAGTATCTTCACTCTAGCTTTAAAACTGAGCCCACTACAACCTAAAATTCACAAGTTGCGTTAATGAGTTACAGAAATTGGTGGTGTTAAAACAAATTTGCGTTAAGGTGTTATGATCATGTTAACTTTGACAGCCCTAACTTAAACACAAATGCATAACTCTGATCACAAATGTGATTGCATCCGCCTTGGTTTTTCCTGTGGGTAGATGTAAGTTTACAATCTAGAGGGTGTGTCATCTGTGGCTTTTCTCCCGGCTTGCTTGAGATTGCAGGAGACAGCTTTAGATGAGCTTTCAACTTGTTGGGCATATTAAAATTGAGGTATAAATGTACATGGGATATTAGAAGCAGCTTCAATATTACACAGATTCAACAGTCTTGACTTCTTACAAAACTGTTCAGGGTTGTTATGCTTTGCTTTAAATGTGATGCCGTTCTAATTTCTTAAAACTTTTAAATCCAAACCTCTGTGTTATGAAATTTTCCTTTGAACAAAAAAAGATTCTCAGAGCACTCTGAGTGCTTTAATAGAAAGCCTTTAATAATGCATCGCTGACACCTACACATTTTCAGCAAAAACATTAATCAAAGAGTGTTAAATGAATTTAACACTTCAGAAGCACGTCAATGAATTTCACTGACTACATTTACATGCACACTAATATTCCACTATTATTCTGAATAAAACAATACTCCGAATGGAGCATTTTCCGATTAAGACATGTGGGATATGCCGATACTATTCGGGTTTTAGGAGCATTCTTTGGACATGTATACAGTGCATTTGGAATATGCTTCTAAATCGTTTTTTTTATGGCAGTTTGCGACACACAGCCTCTTGCCTGTTTAAATTCAGCTCTGTGCGTAACACACACCAACAAGCCGACAGATGCATGCCCAAAAGAAAAGCCCACATTTCAGGTCAGAAGGAGAAACACACCTACTTTTAAACATTATGAAAGACGTGGATATCAACAGGTTTTTCGATATTCGCAAAAATCGCAACACCGACCTTTTCAAGAAGGTAGTTGAAGGAAGGAAAGATGGAGGCTATGTTTGCACAGTCGAACAAGTCCACCACTGGTTACGTTTATCGGAGTGTGCATGGCTGCATGTAAATGGGAATATTAGTGGAATATTCATTGTCAATAGCCATGTAAACAGCTTAGTTTTTGTGTGTCATTGAGGATGGAAACCAGGTGGCAAATGTACTTCCTCTATCAGCAGCAGACTCTAGTTTGGTTTCCTTTTGTTTCCATTTTGACCAGTTTCTTATAATTGCGTCCCTATTTTTATGGTTGGTGGCTGCTTGTGAATTTCACATGGTAATTGCTACTCAAATGCGCACAAATATAATCAACTTAAAATAATCTAAATCAGATCGATTTGCAGAATAACTTCTTTGATTCTTTGAAACAGTAGTGCAGACATACGTTAAATGGATGTGTTTGATTGGCCATTCCTCTCTGGGCATACAATTATGTGATCAATCACGTGATTGCTTGTGAGTTACTCCTAAAAATTCTTGCTACGCTTTTGCTGTAAGCAGGACTGGGTTTGTTTGACAAATGTTTCTCATTTTTCACTTTCGGTGTAGAACGTTTTTCTCCTAAGCTGACTCCAAAGAGCTTTCTTAAATGTACTTCACAGAACTTTGATAAATCACTTTGTGATACAGACCCCAGTTCTCCCTTTTTGAAGTTTACTTTCAACCACCTTGGACTATAGGCTTTGGAAATGGTGAAAGGTGGTAAGGGTAAAGTGTGAGCATTAGAAATGGTTTTAGAAGTGTTAACTTTAGTTTCACACATGGCTGCATGAAATATGTCTGGATCTGTCTCAGAGAATAAATCAATATGATGAAATTTTAATACCAGTGACTTCTTATTACTTCTATAACTCTTATATTTTTTCTAATATATTTAAGAGGCCTATGAATTAAGTTCGCACTAGCAAGGCCACAGCTTTCAAATTCTACCCGTCTCCTTGACAACATTACTTGTGTTGTGAGTGACAGTATTCTATGATTGTTGCACCTCTGGCTTAATACAGTATGTGTGATGTCTTTATCAGTACCAAGGCTATAAAGCTTTGGTATACCGTATGGCTGTAACCCCAGTTCCATGAGAGTCTGATTGAGATGTTTGCATTATTTAATTATGCCCTTCCACCTGACACAAAGTGATGGCTGGGTAATGAGGGAGCGCTCTGCTTTCTATCCATCTGCATGCACAGCTCCTTTTTCTTTCTCTCAGGAGCTGAGAGTTTTTTCACTCATGCAATCAGAGAACCATGCTCACGGCCACAACCGTCTCTGCTTTTTGTTACATTTATGAAGTGTCATACATTTATGAGCAGAAACATGAGGTGGAATTCATGTGCTATGGTGGAGGTTGTGATTTATGGTGTCTGTGATTACTGGTCACCTTCAGTGGATTTTAATATAGTAGAGAGCCCAGAGGTCCACTCAAAAACTAAGTGTGCAGTCTTGATTGTACAACCGTACGCCCTTTAGTGTTCATGAAGAGGGACTCATCTGCATGGTAACACACCCACACAAACTGGCCCTTTTCAAAACCCTTATCTAGATTCAATAAGATTGAATGCTTTTTGGCTGCACTGCAGAGGGTCGGCCCTACAAATACAAAAGTCTGTCACTGAGTGACTGATTGAGTGATGAAGGTACACGATTGGTCGGCCGAGTGTCAGAGTTTCCTCATTGGCCGTTGCCCTTTCAAAATGAAAAGGTGGAGAACAGTCCTAAATGCAAATGAGCCCGTCCAGTGTGACGCGTCCGACTCACGGAACTTGGGCCAAGCTGCCAAACTAGGCGATCTAGTTCTAAAATGAAACGAGATTCAGCAGAGGCATAGCCTATTTCCTGCTTAAAATGTTTTCAGAAGTAGATTTTGGAGGATTGTTTAGACGGAATAACAGAAAGTTTACGAGCAGGCCGCCTTGTTGTTTCCTGTTTGAAACGGCAAGCAGAAAACCAGGAACCAATCAGGTGCATTCCACAATAGGGTACGTCAACAGCTTGAAAGACCAGCTGAGTGGAGTAGCGCATCACCCTGGTGTCCTTGCCGGACCTGGTGGACATGCACTGCTGGATTTAACATTATACACATGACCACTGACAATTTAGCCACAAATTCACAGACTGACCATACACGGTCCAGCCATATACTCGGTTTTGACCGAGTCTTGTTCATTGAATGTCCTGCTCCACACTGAAAGCTGTCCAGTGCAATGGCAGTCTGATCTGTTGGTCACTGAACAGCTCCACTGGAGCAGCTGGATGTTATTAGGGCTGTCAACAAATATTATAAATGCAAATATATATTTGAATATTAAAAAACAGATATTAGAATATGAAAATGAATGTTCATTTGTGGGGCTAAAAGCATTGAAAATTCAACAACAACCGTAATGATGGCAGAAAACTCGACTGCAGAGAGAGAGACACCGTGTCCTAACAGCAAGCGTTACGGTACGTCAGAGACGTACGTTAAGTGGTTACGGCGATGTAACCACTTAAAAAATGGGTGAGTAGTACTCTTCCGACGTTTGTACTTTTTAAACAGACAACATGTGATATTTACTGGAAATGATTTACAATAAAGCCAACAGCAAGTAGGAAACTTTCAGGGGAACTCCTGATGATTTCCCTCCAGCCAGCTGCCACATGATTTAGGTTTTTGTAGTGAAATGAGGAAGAGAGTGTCCAACAAAATTTCAGCTCAAAACGCCACGCTGCGCAGTGCTGTTTCGCTCGTGTTTCTTTAGAATTAATATTTGAATGTCAGTTTAGTCCAATTTTAACAGCCCTAGATGTTATAGGTGCCTTGCTCAAAGAGAAGTCAACCGTGGTACTGGCTGAGTTAACAGCGTATGAGATGTCTGTCACCTTTCAGTGCTCTCCCTTCCCAATGCCGGCCTGGGGATCAAACCGATGCTTGACATGTTCACTGAGTGTTTTATTTTGAAATGAACCTGCAAAGGAGCTGTTATTGAGAGATGTAGCCGTTAATAGCCAGCAGTTCTCCACATCTTCTCCATTTCATCTAAATTCCTGCGCATTATAGATCTTGAATTCAATGAATTTCTAAAGCTGCCTTCACATGCTAAGAGATTTGCTCTTCACTCAGTGCAAGGTCGGGCAACTTGCAGAGGCAAGGAACGCCATTCACTGTTTCTAGGCAACAACAACAGTTGCAGCTGTTCTCATTGGCTGCGCTTTGAAAGGTCAGCGGCAACCAAAATCAAAGTTGAAATAATTTGAACTTTGAGCGCAGCGCTCTGTGGCGATTTCGAGCGGTGCGCCACGCCAAGGGTAGCGCTTCCGCCTTGTATGGCGGCACCGCTCTCTCGATAGGAAAACAATGGCACAGCCAGCGCAGAGCAATTTTTACCACCTATTATGTGTAGAAGGCTTTACAATGGCAGCAAGAAAAAGAATAAAATATTGTATTTTTTTGACGATGAAGTTAAGGAATAACACTTAATGTAGGTCTGGTCATTGGTAGATGAAGTATTCAGATCCTTTCCTTTAACACAGTTAAAGTAAAAATATCACAATATATAAATACTATATTATAAGTAAAAGTATGGTATCTCTCACGCTCAGCCATGGTGGCTGAACGGCAATGGAAAATCAATTATATAACGATGTTTACTCAAATTTTTGGACTAGTTTGTGATAGTGTGACAGTAATTAGTTTTAAGAGTAGACTCTTTGAGGTGAAAAAAAAACACATTGATATCTGATTTTCTGCTGAGAATGAAAACTGTCTAGACAGCTCCAATGGAGCTCAGGACTCATCCACAGAATGGCCACTATGTTACAAGTTATTGTTATAAAAAATGCGCTGAATGCTAAAAATCCAGGGTCCCCACAGTCGGTATTTTCCCCGGGAAACACGGCAGCAGATTTTAGCGAGAAATCCCGGGAAATCCCACAATCTCAACTCCTGGCATCCAACCCATCCCACATCAGCTCCACCCGAGCGCCCCCTCTGCTTCCCTAACTGGCGACGAGCAGCAAACCTAACATCAACTTTTAAAATGTTCCTGTAAAACCGTGTGGGTGATGGACACTGAGTCAGTAAATATAAGTAGATAATGCTTCAGCATGTCGGCTGTTCTAAAGACACTAATGTGAGTGCTTGAAAAAGAGAACATACAGTACTATCACGGTTGTGTGGGAACAGACAACACAGATGCACATACAGCGTGCCAGTGCCTTTATGAATCTGCCTATTGTGAAATTGAGAGTGTCTACAGGTGGTGCAACGCCACAGATTTACACCACCTGCAGACCAGAACAATAGGAACAGAGTATCATTCTTAGAAATGAAAGTTACTGACCTTGACCTTGTGCATAATAACCTATCGTACAGTCACTAACCACTAACCTTATAGATTCATGTTTGTTTTCCACATTTCTCTGGTAATAAATAAATAAGAATTCAGACCCCTGGAGGGGTGATTTACGTTTAATAGTATATGTGGTAGTCAAATATTTACATTGAGTGTCAGCACCTCGCCGAGTGCATTCTTTAATTTACGGTCGAACAATGCCTGGCTGAACTATCATGCCACATATGCACTTCCGAGACTATTTATTTTTGTGCGGTCTTAGAAAAAGTATGAGTTATGTTAGAATCTGTGGAATCTACATAATTGCATGTCTTGGGTAAGAGTCAGTAGATACAACAACGAAAGGAAAGGAGCTGTGGATAGGCCCACTTTGCTTCCATTAAGCTGTATCCAAAACAAGAATGTTTCAGTGGCTTGACATGGTCCTGGACTGCAGAAATATAATGCCAGGGTCAAGATTTGGGGAAAGGAGTGGTTGTGCTCTTTTTCCTGACAACTGACTTCACAAACCGCCCACGGATGTTTTACTCAGTGTTTCCTACTGAACGCAGCAAAGAATGAAAGAAGGAAAAAAAGATTGTGTGCATGAATATTCAGTTTTACTTAATGTTATACGAATACAAGTTACCCATGTACTAAGTGTATGGATGAATAATTTATCCTAACATGAAAGTGAGCAGAGACAGACAGTTTCTACACACCATAGATTCAGTATGCAGCTTGATAGATCACTCCCACCTAGCTGAAAAACTACCTTTTTGCACCTTTTATTCTACACTCTTCACTCACTTACTCCCGATCAGAGTCATGGAAGGCTGGAGCCAAAGCAAGGGAAAACCCTGGACAGATCACTGGTCTCTCACAATGCTAACAAACACAGACAGACAATAACAGCAGTATTGACCTGCATGGCATGGTTGTAAGACACCAGAGTACCCAGACAGAGAGAGAAAAAAGCAAATATGTGGAAAACCGAGATTAAAGTGCAAAACTTTCTTGCTGTAAGGCAGCAATTCTAAACATTGATCCACCGTACTGCTACCTTTTCCTACTGAGAGGGCTAGCCAAGAGGACAGGAGTGATTGTCTCTTTCGGACTTAAACCGACTATACTGAAATGCACATTGGCACGATTAGACATACAGCAGACCTGAGGGTATAACACACAACAAACTGTCCTTGATCTAATGTCACAGTAAGAGGTGGCTTTTGGTTATTTATTTAAGTCCAACTCCACTCAAAAATACATTTAGCTCACTTGGATGTTTGACCTTCACTGTGCAGAATGATGTACTGTATGTGCAGAGTCGGACATTAGAAGGCTGTTTTCACATTCATCTGCTAAAAAGAGGGAAAGAACTCTGCTCACCTTAGAGGTGCTCTATACGATATCCATTAATATGGCAGCAAACAACTATTAGCTATTTAAATATATAGAGGAGTAATGTCACTCTCCCTCTGTGTGTGTTGTAATCCGAGCGTCTTCGTGCTTTGTTTAGGCTCTCAAACGTCAGTCACAGCTGATAACGCTGTCCTGACTGACGGTGCCATTGCGGAAGCGTAGCACCCACTCTCCGGTTCCCTTTCAGGTAAACACTGTTAGCTCCGTCGGCAACATTGCTGTTGTTTTCACTGTTAGCGACGAGCCGTCGTCTCAGCCGTCGCCATGTTGAGAGCCGTGCGGAGGCAATAGAAGTACTCCCAATCTCGCATTTAGCACGTTTAAATCTGAGTTTAGTGCGAGCATGATTTGTGACATTACAACTTTCCAGCAGGTACCAGTTTCAAAAAGGAGTGAGAAGTTCAACCACTGTTTCATTTGAATAATTATCAGAGGCCTGGAGAAGTAAAACTTTGCAGTATTTCACAAGAAAAAAAAGCAAATCTTAGATCTTAATCTTAAACCGAAAAAATAAACACACAATTTTGTGTTTATCTTGTTAATCTTAATTTGACCCCTCTTATTTATTTTGTGACCATAGGTTGGGAACCACTGTGTGTGTCTCGCACGAAGACTATTTCTAAAAATATTCTATACATGTTTTTTTCTGTTTCGAGCAGCAGTCGGGAATTGCTGTGGCAAGTTTAGACTAACCTTGGGGTGTATGCCGAATGTATGCTGGATAGCCACCGTTGATTGTTGACTTTGGTTTCCAAAAATGTTTACTTTCGCCGGCAATACAAAAAATGTTTGACAGGGTGAGACAGGCAGGGAGAGGAAGAAAAGAGAGTGGCAAGGGTAAATTATATCTGCACAGCACAGATGAAAGGGGAGCTATAATTTGTTAACAATTATAGAATCGTCAAGCTTCTATGATATTTGTGTGCACAGAAAAACGAAAATATCATCTTTGAATGTTGAGAAGCAGGTGAAAATTAGATTTAAAGCTAGGGTTGGTAATGTTGAGAAACTAGCAAGAGTACGCTAGATTTAAATAAAATTATCCAAACAAAAAACCCAGCCCAGTGTTGCAACTCTTCCAATGAGCACTAGCAAGTCCCTTAATCTAGTGAGAAAACCACCAAGTCGGCAACACAGACAGTCCGTCCCTTCAGGCCTCCTTCCAAAGGCACTCCCCCACAATTATCATCAAGAACGTAAACGTATCATAATGAACGTAAACAACGAACATGGCTAATGTTAGCACTCACAGCTGCCAATCTAGTAGCTTGTGGAAGACTCTGGTGACGTGCAATGAGTGCACGGATAGAGCGTGCGCAGGGAGGTAGGCCGTCCACGGGATTATTACAGTCCTGCGACAGCAACACCGCATTCAAAGTTGGCCACACCTCCACAGCTCAAGAGCCGAGAGGGAGAGACAGAGCAGCGATGGTCGAGTGAGCTATAGAGTGACTGAAGAGAGAGAGCGGCGTTAGTGAGAACAAAGCAGCGGATCAGAGAAATAAAACGTAATTTTCTGATTGTTTCCTGGCAGTTATGTTCTAAAACACACAACTAACTCCGCACAACTCTGCATAAATGCGGGAAGGTGCTAATTGCCGGATTTTGAATGACTGCAGGCTTCCTGTCTGCTGGCTGTGGCTCAGCGCTGCTCTCGTCAGACTACAGACAAACACCGATCATAGCTGCACTCCCAGCACAGAGAGGAGCAGGGGGATCACTGGAACACATGCACATAACACAACCCGTTATCATCCGTCAAATACGGCCGCTTTGTATGTGGACACTTGTGCCTCGGTATCAGAAGCCGTGGGGCTGGACAAAGTGGCAGCATTTGACCATCTGAATTGGCTGCACACCGTGGGCGCTGTTATTGGCTTGGGGTTACACACCCACATGCGGCACAAAGCTACTTTGCTGACGCCCAGAAGCGTCCAGAGTAAAGCAAAATAAGAGGAAAGGAGAAAATACAGGGTCTCTGCAGAAACGTGGGTCATAAGTGATGATTGAGAGGGATTATTTTTGTACCCGTCAATACATTGTTTTTTAGTTAATTCTTGCATGTTGTACCTTTAAAAAAATGCTAACATTTTTGATGAGAATCAGATTTGGAAACATTTGTTTTGCAAAAATGGACAATTATAGCACTTAATCAATAATCAGAAACTCAATAGTATTTTTTTCTTATTTTCTGGAAAGTACTAGCTGCAAGACGACCTTGTGTAATGTGAACTGAGAACAGATTTATTCTTGTACCAGTAAAAAAAAAAAGAAAGTGGGGAAAACTAGTCTAAATCAATCTTGTCCTTTTAAAAATGTCAAGAAGTTCAGGTGTTTTTCAGGGAAATTCTGTAAAAACTCAACGAGTCTTAGACAAACAATATAAATTAACTGACCTAGCGTTAATGAAGAGAGCTTTCTGAATCCATCAAGGATGTTGGAGCTGGCAATTGATGACTTGGGTTTCATTTATTAATAATCCGGGAAGAGTGTGTACATGAATAACCTTGTAGTTGCTGTTGATGTCTCAATCATTTAAAAAAGAAAAGTAGTATCTTCTGAAATCTATGTAAAAAGTGGGTCCAATGCCATTAAAGGACATAAAGTTATGTATCAAAGGATTCCTTTATGACTAATATTGTTCCCTACAGGCTCTTTCTGCAGTCTGGCCTTGTTTGTGTCTCGCTCTTATTGTTTATAGTGCCACACTGATAAAATGCGAACCGTGTACCACACAAGGGAGACAAAAAAGGACCAATAAAACTACACTAAATTGAACTGCACCAAACTTGTTACAAATGTCAAATTAAAAGCTCCACCTCTTATCTATAATGCGCCTCTGAGCCTGACAGTCTGTTTTGCCTTTATCCCCTCTTTGGACATTCAAATCTCCATTTCTCTCAGAGCTTTGAGGGCGTGTGCTCTGACAGAATGTCAGGCAATTAAACAGTCACGGCTCATTGAGCTGGAGGTGGGCCCGCTCCTCCAGGCTTCTCTATAGGCAACAGAAGAAATGAACGCAGGCTCTCTCTTCCATCCCTCGCACATTCTTTGACTCACAAACTTAGCGGTAAATCCACACAAGAAGTTCTTATCAAAAGACACCTTAAACAATTGTCAACTTTCACAAGGCTGAGTAGTGTCACTGTCACAGGTAATTATCTAGTGCCAGAATGTAAACGAGGACAATGTGTGGGACAACAAAGACGTGCTCTCACAGGGAATCCAGTCATGTCCCCGCTGCAAGATAAACACATAAATGCTGTCACATTAATGATGGCACGAGGCGCCGAGGCAGCTACATGAGACTAACACCTTCACACCTGTTCTACACCACAGAGGCATGGAAAAGACAACAGGCAGCAGGTTCAATTAAGACACACACTGACAGAAAGCTTCAGGTAAAAACAAGTCACTATTCTTTATCCTATTTTTTTGTGATATTTCTGTACCAGCTGGTCAAAACCTGCATTTAAGCTACTGTATTTTGTTCATGCTGGTTATGAAAAGAGAGTCGAGAACCGTGACCAAACTTTCGGACCACAGCTGTTACAAACTGACACTTCGTTCAATACCCGAACCTTTCGAAAAGTTTACTAACAACCTATTGGGATACTGCAGCGTTGACATAATGAAAGCAGGAAGCAAGAACTGGGTTCATAAATAACAATGGCTAATAAATTGCTTTTCATGCAAGTCACCCGCTGTCCACCTGTATCACCTTAACTCTAAACAACCGCAGAGATACAATGGGAAGTGATGGGAAATACATATGTTTAGAAAGTGTATGGTCTAGACCTGCTCTATATAAAAAGTGTCATGAGATAACTCCTGTTGTGATTTGGCACTATATAAATAAATATGGCTTGACTTGACTGTATATACCAAACAAACAATAGCATGCATCCTTCCTTGAATGCAACCTCATCCAAATAGGATGGTAGGATGATAGTTAAAAAGAAGAAATAAATGTTAAATGTAACAAGTGGCTACTGCGGATTCCATATCTTTCTTAATAAGCTAACAAATATAACAAAAAATGTTCTTGAAGAAGATTACCAGCCCTAGCTTTAATATAAATGCAAAAATGTTTGATGAAAATCAAATTTGGAAACACTTGTAATGAAAAAAAATGGAGAATATAGTACTTATTCAATAATCAGAAACTCAACTGTATTTTGTCATGTTTTATCTTATTTTTCTGGAAAGTACTAGTTGCAAGAAGACCTTGTTTAATGTGAACTAGTGAAGATCCAGCCCGGTATCACGCCAAAGCGTGTAACAGACCCGCCTGTCTACCAGAGGATAGCGTGTCAGTGTCACGTTTAGCCTCGCCGGGGCATGAATATTACACACGTGTATGAAAATGCAGCAACAAAAACACTCACTTAGGTTTAGGCAACAAAAACACTTAGTAAGGTTTAGGGAAAATGTCATGGTTGGGCTTAAAATAAACGCAACAATGCAACATAAGGAAACTCATGACAAACATCACTACGAAACACGAGACAAACATCACTAACGTAACGTAACACTGGTCTCGAACACTGGTTTAAAGTCCTGTGTTTGTTGGAGCCATCCACCTCCCCTCTCACCCGCTGTTAGCGGTCTTTCTCCCCTGTTATTCTATGTCATTACACTGCAGTCACGGCGTTCTCATTACACCCTTTTGCCTTGCGCATTATCGTGTCTTTCAAACGCCTTTTCGTGCGACCGGACTGGAAGATCACATCCAGCGGCAGGCTTCTTTTGACAGTAGCATGGCTTAAGTGACCAAGAATTAAAACATAATCATGTGGCAAAACATGAATTTGGCATAATCACACTTATTCAAGGACCAGTGATGACGCAGATCCATGTTGTGTTCAATAAACTGATTCTATTTAGTTCTATGTTTTCTATGTTTATCTCTTAATTAAAGACTGCCGGCACTTTTAATTTTAAATGATCACTACAAATGTATACTCTTCCATTCGTTCACTTCTTGTTTACCATGTCGGGTGTAGTGGACATTCCCTTTAATGAGATTATCTCATTAGAACTAGCAACCTCAGCAGTAAGTATTGATATGTCTATAGGCAGCAAGACTGAGAGAAGCATATTCTCTGCCCGCCAGTATGGTGGCTGTCAGAGGCAGTGATGTCAACTGCAGGACCTCAATCGAAATGCATCAAACGTTTCACAAGTTAGACATATAAATGTAAGACTATTAGGCCATTCTTGGATTTTCAGGACATGTTTCTGTGTGTTCCTGCCATGCCTTTGCTTGCTTATTAACAAACCAAAGCTGCGGGAGTGACTTCACAGCAGATGTGTGTGGTATCTAAAACATATGACCTCAACCATCGTAATTCAATGTTAGCTGAGAAAACCACTGCCGCCATTAAAGTAATTCAATATTACCACAACATGACTCATCACAATGGTGAAGGTTATGTTTCACTGCCTGAATTTAACTTTAACCATCTTTAGTTGAGCGTACTAAATGCTGAATAATAACCACCGTGGCTGCTTCATTTACTGTAATCAAAAACTATTTCACACAAGCACTCAGCGTACCACTTTTCATTTATGAGATTAAACTGTTTAATTCTACTGTTATAGTATTCATATAAAACACTCATCAGTTTCCAAACTGTTTTGACAGGCTAAAGTGCAGCATAAGTGTCTACGTTAAACCTTTAAATTGTATCAAACACAGGAGGAGAAGTTCAGCAGCTGTTAAAGTATGAATACAATAGATTTATGCTTTAAGCGTTGTGTTATTAATAGGAATCAGGCGTATATCATGCAGTAGCTTGGATTGGAGAGGCCTTCTGACATGATTTTAAGCATTTAACACTTGTTTTCACAGCTCATTATCAGAAACCTAATCCAGAGAGACTACAAACGTGTCCCTGAAAAAAACACAGCTGTTGGCTGTTTTCATATTTCTTTTAACAATATTGAAGTTATTATATATTAATAGTTTAATTGATTGAATAATTGACCTTGTATTTCTAGAAACAAGTTGAAGGTTTTATCACTGACTTTACAGTCTCAGATTTCTTTGAGCCAGCATCTAGCTGTGGATAGAAGAACGGCACCTTAAAATACAGTATTTCCACACTCGGCTGTGTTGATTGCTGTATCACTGTAGCTGACATGTTAGCAGCCAAATATGAGTGGATATGAAGTGCCATTTACCATTTCTTACAGTGTGTGACTTTATGGCAATATTTCAAATTTGAATTGACTGGCAGTGACAATATATTATCAATATTTTTATATAAACAATAGACTACATGACAACTTGCATGTGAAAGGGGTTGTTTGTAATGATGAACCCACGGAGGATTATCACCTCATTCTGCAGATCCCTTCAGCTTTACTGAGCTTTATAGCATGTTTCAGCTCATTGTTTTGGTTTTAAAGTCGAGATGAAATGAAAAATGCCTTTTAAACCCTTTTAGACCACATCCCTGGTAATAATGTGAACCTATTTAACAATACATGCAAAAAAAATACACAAAAAATCAATTTTCTTTGTATTTTTATATCAAAATTAGGGCCGTCAAAGTTAACGCGATAATAACACGTTAACGCAAATTTGTTTTAACACCACTAATTTATTTAACACGTTAATACAATTTGCGATTTTTAGGTTGTAGCAGGTTCAATTTTAAAGATATCATGACAATACTGGTATCATATGAAACTAGAACCTAAGGAGTCCATTGGTACCAACCATGTCATACTAGCTTGTCAAGACGGAAGCTAAATAACACTGCAAATTTACCCCAAATTTTGGCGAGGAAAAACTGGCATGGACATTTTCAAAGGGGTCCCTTGACCTCTGACCTCAAGATATGTCAATAAAAATAGGTCCTATGGGTACCCACGAGTCTCCCCTTTCCAGACACATCACATGCAGGTTTGGGCAAGTCATAGACAAATCATCATACTGATATACTGACAGCTGTTGTTGCCTGTTGTGAGTTGTGAGTTTGCCATGTTATGATTTGAGCATAATTGTTATGCTAAATGCAGTACCTGTGAGGGTTTCTGGACAATATTTGTCATTGTTTTGTGTTGTTAATAGATTTCCGTATTTATCAGCCTTAATCAAAATCCAATCATCTTTTCTTACTGTAAAATAAAATATGACATGTGCTTATGTAAGATAGTATCAACCAATTTAAACCAATAATATCATGACATCCTTCCATCAATCAATCTGCAACTTTTAGCGACAAGGTAGGTGTGTCTCTGTAGCTCCGCATCACGCTACATTCTAAGCCTGCCCACATTTCTGCGGTCCAATCAAATGCAAAGGATTTGATTTAAACCCCTCTCATAACTGTTCACCGCTCAAATATTCCGTTTCACTGGGGAACACATCTTAATGCAGAAGCTTAAGACGCTATGACTTCCGTATCCCTGGGACTTTTAGTCCTGCACCTTTACTGTTGTGGTTCACTCTCATCAGCAGACAGCTGCTCTAATAAACCCACGATACACTACCTGCTCAGCACCAAACAGCAGGCAGACAAGGTTAACAGCTAGCTGGTGAACACTGTGGAGCATTTAGCAGCTAAAGAGACAGATATTTTCTCAGGTATTAGTGGAGGCCAAAAACAGCGCTAAAAGCAGAATGGATAGTCGTCAAATTGCCTGAACCATGACTCAACATGAATGCTAATGTTGCTCTGTTTTGATTTTCAGCTGACATCCTGATTGCGGCTGAAATGATGGATGTGAGCAAAAACACAAACCAAGCATTTTCCTTTTCATTTCATGAACCAAACAACCCCCATTACAGCACATTACCGAAATGTCACGATTTGCAGCTTCCTGGGGCCGCTATGATCAGCAAGCACGGATGTCTCGGGCTCAGGGATGTTGATAATAGAATTTGCTGCTCAGGTACACTGGTCTAGTTATCCCATGTTAAAAATAAGATCCTGTCACTGAGCTCCATCTTGTGAGATCCTCCACGCAGGCTAATTGCCCAGTTATTCATGAGCAGTCTGGAGCCCCCATCTTCACTGTACTGTTATAGCAGATGCTGGTTTCAACACTCCCCCACCAACTCTTCACAGCTCTTCCCTCTGCCAGTTCTGACGGAGCAGGTCACCTGCTGATTGGCTGGCTTCCTCAAGGAGTTGACTCTATTAGCTAAGGCAATGAGGGTCTTTGACTGGGATGTGTCTAGAATAGAGGTGGTGGTTGAAAAAGGATCGTTTTGGATCTCCAGAGTGAAACCCTCACTAGCTGAGGACACCATGGCATGTGTTCAACAATCCCTGTGGTGATAGCAACTCAACTGTAAAATGCCATCTTTAACAGCTGATACTTTGATGCTATAATACACCACAGCGGCCGTTATCGAGATCTGAATAGCTCCTGCGGTAGATCCCCTAATAAACTAAAACAAAATGCTCCTTCACAGCCAATTCTATGAGACTAGGTGACACCGACTCCCATATGAGATGGAAATGAGACTGTGACTGACGCTTAGCACACTAAGTGCCGCATACCACTGGGATTTACAGGTCACAATGCCTGTCTGCTGTAAAGCTCTAATGCTTAGAACACAATCATACCAACCACACAATGTTAAAACATAATTTTCGCTTTGTCATAATGCATGAAACAGTCGCAGACAATAGTCCCAGCAAAAAAACACGTATGAGTATAAAATGTTGAACCTTACACTGTGTTGCATCGCATTCCAAACAATCCTCTGGTTTGCAGCATAAAGGCAGGGAAACAGAAAGTCTTAATTAATTCAGTGTAGGTGGAAGAAATCGTTGACGGACAACACAAAGCAAAAAAGGCAACCGCTCTATATGAAACATCAAAAAAAATGTGTGGAGAATGAATTAAATTGTGCAAAAAAAAAACATAATTAGCATTGAATAAAACAAATAAGTCATTTATTGTTGTGGGACTCTAAGAGCCAGATGGCAAAAAGCTGCTGCTTTTCAAATGATGTTTTCATTAACTGAATAACCTGTTATTAACCTGACACAAAGCACTGAGACATTTCATTTTGCATGTTTTAAACACTGTTGGCGAGACTGTCTTTCCACTAAACTGAATTCATAGATTTGGTACTTTTCAATAATGCAAAAAAAATACTGTGGTGTACTGGTTTCTTCAACATGACTGAGATACAATTTGAAAAGATTTACTTTGAAAATGACTAGAGGGGAGAAAGGAAGGGCACTGTGTCTGCAAAGGTAATCCATGATGAGAACTGTCTCTCAGCTGAATTGGTCTGTCAGCTCCATGTTAACCTTTACCCTGATGCAGCATTTTAGGTTTCAAGGTTGTTTGAGATGGAAATCCATGTATCAAGATCCAATCCAACAAACATACGGCTAATCTGATAGAAAATAAAGGTGTGCTTTACAGCCAACAATTGATATGGTCAGCCTCACAAAATCTATCCATCTCTGCTTTCATCCCTTTCTTTTCTGTTTGCCAAGTACACAGAGATGAGAAGGGCACCGCACCTTCCACTGCCCTCTTGGGGTAAAGCTGTTGATTCGTTAACAAACACAAATCGATAGAGGGGCCTGAATGGAGGACAAGTACAAAGAATTAATTTCCGGCTCCAGGGGCTTACGATGGCAAATCACCAGCTTTAATCAACAGTGTCAAGTCAGAAAGACAAATGATGTTTACACTGAGGCAGTGTCTCGCCTGAAAACAGCAGCATTGGCTCTGTCTCCTTACCAGTCTGTCCAGGCTTGTGCCAGCCGCAGTGGTAGGCCGCTCCTCTGGGCTGTACGGCCTGAAGCGAGCGTTGAACACATCCGAAACACCGCGGGTAGACCTAGTCATTCCTGCGGGTTTTGGCTGGCCACAGCCTTGAAAAACCTGCAATTACAAAAACATGGGCACCCAATTGTCAGGGGTTTAAATTACTTGGGAAGCGGAAAATTGGGAAAACATGCTGTTTTGTTAAGGTCTTGTGAAGCATTCGGCCCACATTACCAACGTGACAGTGCTCTACGTCAAGTTGAGGTAACCACGTTGATAGGTGATTCAACCAGGAGCTGTGACCAATGCTATTTAAGATGTTAAGGTTAAGTTTTTACAGGCTTTTGGGAAAATACCACATATACTTAAACCATAAACAAAACTGCATCTGTTGCATGGGAAAGAGAATGAGAACAGGCATCCACAAAAGTGCGTGGGCAGAAAAAATTCTTCACAACCACCTACATTTTTTTTTTCTTCTTTCTGACTACAATTTTGTGGGCAAAGAAAAATGCAGTAAAACACAGGAAACACATTAACTACTGTTAGTTGAACTAAGATTATCTGACCAAATTGAAACATATAATTCAAATACGAGACCTAAATTTGGACATAATTAGAACGTGTTGCACTACACACCTTAGACACAGTCCAGTATGACTCCCCCCCTAACCCCCTTTAGTTTTGCTTCAAGTTGTATTTCAACAGCCTGTCTGAGGTGTTACTTTTGTTATCTGGGGAATAAACATAATTGACATACCCTGTAGGAGACCTGGGCACTGTTATCTTGCATATTCATGATGGCCTCTGAAATCTTCACATCAATAGGCTCCATGACAGATTCAATGTTGAAAGGTCCCTCCAGCCTCTGTGCCACCAGCAGCATGGCATCTGTCATAACATTGGTAAGAAAAAAGGTGGTGAGCAGAGATGCAAACAGACAAATGCAGTTGAAGAAACACTTTTCACTGGTATCCAAGTGGTCAAGCACTCACATATACATATAGCAATTATTGTCAAGTTTTTTTAAACACAAGACAAGATGTATTATGTGGTCTTGTTCACATGTGGCAGGGTCCAATATTAGAAGCACTTGAGAGAACCCGATGCCCTGCAACTTAAAGAAATACCAGCAAATAGAGAAAACATGTCCACGCGTTGGATTACACATTTAAGCCCCGATCAGAGAGAGCGCGTTTTAGCAGCCTGAGGGCGGCTTTTTGTAATTGTTTTCAATTAGATTGAAGTGTTTTGCGCGCTGCTTTTGCGTTGTTGAGCGCCTCTCGTTTATCTGCTCTGTGCACCTCTCGTTTTTACAGGAGCGCCCTGAACGACTGAGCGAAAATCGCCCAATGTCATAAGTGTTTTTTTCTCATTGTGGTGACTTTTGCTGGATACACGGATCGATATGACTTTACCAACAGTAGTTACCATGATCTAAACAGAAAACAGCAGGCCTGGAGGCAAATTAGTACGGTACTTGAGATTTCGGATAAGTTGTTTTCATTCATTTAAACTGTACTATTAACTATTTGGGTCATGAACAGTTCATGGTTTGTAATAAGGTAACATTAGCACTTTTTTCCACCTGCAAAAAGCGCTCTGTCTGATCGGGGCCTGAGAAGTTCACTGCAAATGTGGAGAACGCAATCATAAAGCACAAACAAGAAAGGTTCCACTGGATGTATTGCTACTGTGTTGCAGCTCAGTTCAGTTGTGTGCATTTCACAGTTTTCTGTATGTGCGTGTATTTTCTGTATCTGCTAATGCTTGCATCTCGTTGTTGTTTTTGTGTATTTGCTTGTGTTTTTTTGTTTTGAAGTGCTTTCCAAAATGCAATGCATAAGTTGTCAAACTGCTGGGAATGTTTTCTTCATTTGTGTCTGATTTCTCACATTGCTTATGTTTTTTTTAAGTTGCAGTGTGTCAGGCTCTGTCAGCTTGCACAGAAAATACAACAACAAAAAAAGAAGGTAACTCCACAGACAACCAAATAAATAGTGTTTAATTTCCACTTTTATTCATTTGAATCTTGTTAAAGTGTAAAATGCTATGCCAACGTAATCAGGACTAAAACTATTAGCTGATCAAAAAAATATAAAATAAATCAAAATTGGTTACAGGATCTCAAATGTGAGGATTTGCTGGGTTTCTCTATCTTATATCACTGTAAACTGAATATTTTTGTGTTTTTGACTGTAAGTTGGATAAAACAAACAACTTGAAGACATCACTTTGGGCTCTGGGGAATTGTGGTGGGCATTGGGGGTGGGCAATATATCGAATATACTCAATGTACTGTGGCTTGTTTTACGTGGGATGTAGTAAATGACTATATCGCCAACATTGAGTACAAATATTGTCATTTATTTAAGCCGCCAACATGAGACTCGCTTTGACCTTTCGCTTCTCCCGTGACTCTCTTTACAGAAAATATCAAGATATCATTTATATTATTTACCCAGCCCTAGAGGGTATTTTCACTATTTTCTGACATTTAAAATACTCCATAATTAATACACTGAAAAACAAATCTAATGAAAATAATCCTTAGCTTCTTAGGCATTGTTTCACCAAAGGTCATAGCTTCAAACAGCAAACTATTGCGTCTTTCCTTCTGATTACTCCACAGTATTGTCAATTACCTCCACCCCCTCATCACAGGCCAGCAACACACACTTTCTGTAAGAAGTGTGAATGCTTCTTGGGGCAAATTCAATTTTTATGTAGATCAACTCAATCACGTCAACAAAATGTTGATATGCTGCATGCAATAAACAGCTCTGATGAGTCATTGATTTAATACAACTTTCTGAAAGCCAAGCATTTTTCACATCCGCGGCGGGCAATGAATACTATAAGGTCAATGGCTCATTAATATCCTTGTGTGGACACAAGCCAGAAGGCCTTGTTGAACATGAGACGGTTACCATTATCTCCACAGAGTCCATTTGTTTTCATCACTTTTAATTAACACCTCTGATCATTTTAAAAAGAGGATTCAAAATATTTAATAATTACAGCTGTGATGGCGCAGATTTCACAGTAGCTCAAAGTAGTTAGGCAACAGCTGTTGCTGTTAGAGGTTAAGTGCGTTAATTGATATTGCCATGAAACAGAAACAGTGCTAAAGTGCTCTCAAGCCCACAGGGTTTATATACTAATGTGCCACAGTCTCTGTAATGGCCGTTCTGCGTTTGAATGGCGTGCCACAGGGAATTGAACATCACCAAACCACTAACTCATAACTGAGCGGGTCCAGAGACAGTACTTAAGTAGTCTGTCAGGAGAGGTTTCTCCATCCATAGACCTCCCAGGACAAGACCTCACCAGCAGGCTGTCGTAATGACTCTACAATTACGTCCTTACTAAATAAGGTCATCCTGTCATTTGGAGTCTACAGAAACAATGGCTTCTTACGTGCTCGTATCACTTTATTTAAAATGAACTGAGCAGTTTTTTGAAGAACATCTTACATATTTATGTTGGCTGGCTGCTCACATCGCCCCACCCATCATAAGAGAATAGTATAATTTATTCCCAAGCTGTGAAGGCACAGATAATATTTCAGAGAACAGACCAAGTGATGGAAAGTGTGTAAAAATTATATGCATGAAGATAATGGACTTTAATTGAAAAGAAAAAAAGACTAATACTCTGTGTCAAAGGTAGCCACAGACTTAAAGGGGATACAGGAGACAAATACTGCAAAAAAAATAAATAAATTACACTCCAGTTCTTTGATAGCACGCCTGTCCAGCTTTTCATTCTTGTGGGACCTGAGATCACTAATGGGAGAGGAAAAGAGCTAAGAAACATTAGCGCAGCTCTGGCTCGATTTCCTTTCCAATTATGTCGAAGTCTGAGCCTTTGAAGAGCTCTCCTGTTTGTTAACATAGAAAAATCTAATAGCCTGTGAGGCTTGCTGAGATTTTAATATACAGACTATGTCGGAGCCAAATGGTTTTCTGCAGGAGCACTTCAACCGCATCACTGTGCAACCATATGGTCTAAGTGCAGATGACACCTGTACCAGCAGAAAAATCAAGTTTTCTACTACTTTGCATTAATGCTGATCAGATGCTATATTGCATTTCTTGATCCTAAACTGCAATTTAGGCACAACGCTTTCTTTGTGTTCTTGTGTTTCTTGAAAATAATTTGAACTTGGCATTGCCATATAGCTCGCTGTTTAATCTGATTATGATGTAAATTCATTCAACTGCCTGAGGTATGTCTGCTTACTTGATAACAAACACATAAAGAAAATCTCAATTCAAGCGTGAGCTTAAAAAAACTGTCAAGTGCAAATACTGGAAATTTAGGTCAAGGGAGCCAACTGGGAACAACTCATATTTCATAATGTGAGAAAAGAAGAGTGCCTCTAGCATCAGAGATGATGGAAACCATGGTGACTTGTCTGCAACTTATCAGATGGGCTCGACAAACAGGGGGAGCCGGGAACTTTGTCTTCATGCATAACTGAGGGAGAGCAGACAGGGTGCGACAGGAACAGAGAGAGAGAGAGAAAGAAGAGAGCAGGAGAATGAGAAGTGGTGATTGGGTTGAGTCAGGCCAGTCCCAGAGGAAGGGCTCCTGCCCCGCGTGTGGAAAACCTCTACCTACATGGAGAATTAATGACCATCATTTATGAGGAGTGCATGGAGTCCAGTCCGCTGTGGCATGGCTGCCACTCTGAGCCAAATTCTCCCTGCATCACTTTTGCGGCACTGAGATAGGCCACCGGCCAGCTGGAGGAAATCTTTTTATCATCACGACACAGCCATGCAAATAGATGCATCTTGTCCTATTCTGAGCCGAGGGCTTTAAAAAAACAACAACTGAGACTGTGTCTGGATATCGACATGTAAAACTAAAAAGACACCATGCCGCGAAGCCACAGCGTGATCCAAATATTTTGCTTCATATCTGAGGTTAATGTTTCAGTTTGTGATGTGAAACATGGTTATCTGCACGGTGTTGCTAAACAGTAAAAAAAAAATCTGAGGAGGTAATATTACTCTGGGCTCTGCCTCTTTATCGAGATTGATGTCCACTTAAATTCAGGCTATGTCAGCCAGAGGCAACCTCGAGCAGACAAGGACAAATAAGGAAAGTGAACAGGCCCATCTATGGCCCTTTGCCTGTGAAGAGCTTCACAGAATGAAAAATGGCTCTAGTGTAATTTGGATTCTGTAAAGCATAGCTCATCTGAGGTTCAGTCAACCAACTAATGGTGCTATATGAAACTGTATAAAAATGGATAAGAAAAAAGGATGTTGTTCCTTGGTCACACTTTATCCTGATCAAGAAAAAGTCCTTGAACATACACATAATGTGCACACACACACAAACACATACAAAGACACATTTCCACATAATGTTAAAAACAAGCTTTCACTTTTAAAGTATTAATAGCAATAAAACAGAGACGGCACACTTGCACCATCAACAATTATTTTTTCTTAGCGAACCATAAAAGCTTTTTCACAATGACAATTTCTTCTTTTATAATAAACCCTCATATACAATGGAAGCTGGATTACTCCAAGGCAACCGCAGACCAGCTGGTGGTGATGCTTGTCTTCCTTGTCAACCTCCAGTGACTTGTTAAGGGCAGTCACAGAAAAGGACAACATACCGTATATATAAAATATCCTCTGCTGATCCAAGAATAACAAAAAGAAGGTCACGAATATATAAATACAGTACATACACCACCAGGATGGAGCGTATCACTGTAAATGGAATCTATTAAAGCGAAGGCATTTCTAGTTGATAAGACCTGCTTTAAGAGTTTTTTTGCTATAGCGGCAATGCTGGTCTGTCAGTCAGTCGACCACTTTGCTCCAGACTGAATATATAAATATCTCAAATGGATTGACATGAAATTTTGTGCAGACATTCATGTTCCCAAGAGGATGAATCCTGCAGACTTTGGTGATTCCCTGACTTTTCCTACAGCATCATCAGCAGGTAAATTTGTTCCCTTTTCAGTGAAATATCTCAACATCTACTAGATTTATTGGGCAGAAATTTTGAACTGACATTCAATCCAAGACGATGTATATTTTGGTGATCTCCTGACTTTTCCTTTTGCTTATCCCTGAGGTCCAGATTTGTGGTTTTGAGTAATGTAATTCAATCAGTGGACAAACTTCAGTTCTGAAATTGTATATTGGTAGAATTTCAATTTTTTATTCTTATTTTATTCTAACATTTTTATCTATTCTTTTGTTATTATACTGTTTGACTTGCACCAACAAAAACAAAGCAAATCCCTAGTGTATACCTCTTACACCTGGCAATAAACACCATTCTGATTCTGATTCTGATTCTGAAAAGTGAAGCCACTGGGAGGCGCATTAAACTTGCATTCTTTCTAATATCCAGCAGGGGGCGACTCCTCTGGTTGCAAAAAGGAGTCTGATTGTATAGAAGTCTGTAAGAAAATGAGCCTACTTCTCACTTGATTTATTACCTAGTAAACATTGTAAACATGAGTTTATGGTCTCAATCGCAAGTTTCAAGTCTTCTTCAATACAGCATGATGTTCATTTAGTAAATTATGGTCCCATTTAGAGTCAAATACACCATAAAGCAGGGTATGCGATTGACAGATTGCTACCACCGCGTTGTTCGGTCTGGGAGTTCCCCGTTTGTTTGTCTTACAACTTTAACCCTTTCACAGTGTTTTCAGTTCACGAAAGTTAATTGTAATTTTCGTTGTCTAGAAACGTCTTATTCAACGTTCAGTCGTACATAGCTCCACCCTCTTGTGTCACTTCTGGTTGCAAAAAGCTAAGATGGTGACGGACAAAATACCGAACCCGAGGCTTCAAAACGTCAGTCTACAAACCAATGGGTGATGTCACGGTGACTACGTCCACTTCTTATACACAGTCTTTCAACAACTATTGGATGGTTTTCCAAAAGATTTGGCAGATTTGTTCCCTCCATGAGGATTTGTAATAACTTTAGTTAGATCCCCTGACTTTTTATCTAGAGCCGTCATCTGGTCAAAATTTCTATTTTCCCCAATACTTTGGTTCATGACCAAATACCCGCACATCTAATAGCATTCCCATCAGCCTCATCTGTACTTCGTGTTTACTACTAATTAACAAATGTTAGCATGCTAAACTAACATGGTAAACATGACCTGCTAAACATCAACATGTGAGCTTTGTCACTCTGAGCATGTCAGCATGTCAACCTTAGCATGTAGGTCAAAGCACAGCTGTGCCTATAAGTACAGCCTCAGAGAGCTGTTAGCACGACTGTAGACGCTAACGTAGTTATGTTTAAAAATAAAGCATGACACACTCATCGTCATTCTTTTTCCATTATTACAGTGCAGATTTGCAAAGGAGTGATAACAGCACACTAAATATACCATATACTGACGCAGCACTGATACTGTACTGCACTGCTAATGAAACTAAGCAGCATAATCCAATAATGAGCCATTCCCTAGCAGATCGTGTTACTAATGGGGTTGGAGACGTCATGGAATTTCAGTCTATGGATGCTGACAGGAGTGTTTCAACTATTTTGCCCACAACTATGTTGAAGAAGTCCTTCCCCCGAGTCAGTATCCTTGTTTTCACTTTGTTAAATCCATGTTACGGGGCGCATCACCACCACAAAACTCACATGAGATCTGGACAGGGTCAATAGCAAAGACAACGGAGCAGCTCCGAGCAACGAACATTTTAGGCCTCGCTGCTCATAAATACACCAGAGAGAATAATTTCTCTCTCTTCACAAAATTTCTCTCTATTTGCATTTAATATAACTGTATAGGCAAGCAAATAACTATAAAACAAAGTGGGAATTAAATGTTGTTGCTACAGATGCCTTTATACATAAAACAGAGCAAGAGCACAATATGTTCCACAATATTTGTCTGACGTCTTTAGACAAACGAGCTTAAAGGGTGGCACAGGCGGTGTCTACATCAGAAATAACTCCTGTTTGTGGAAGCTATACTGTATAATGTAATATAATTTCCTTAGCCTCCAATTTTCAGGTTTACAGTTTTTTAACAGCTGGAAGTATTATACTGCAAAAAGGGCAATTCCAAAAATATTTAAGGGTCATCAAATATGATTTTATTCTTATCTATAGTCTTGTCAAGCACCATTTCAAATGGTCAAAAACGGTCTTGATTTTTCAGACATTCGCTCTATTTTCAGTGAGAGCTGGATGTCTGAAAAGTGGTTTGCACAGATTTTACACTAATATCTATTAAGAAAACTAGATGGTTTGTTTATTCCAAGAACCACACCAAAGTGAGCAAGACAAAAACAACGCAGCACTGCAAATTGGTTGTTGAACTGGCACAGTCTTCACTGCAGAAACTAAAAAAGTAAGTAGGATCATCTTAAAGTTGAAAAAAATCTAGTTGGACTTCAAAGATTTTGAGAGTTTTTCAAGTTATCTTAATAATTCAACAGTCTTCGATTGCCACATTTTAGGTAAAAAGCCTCCAAAGTTCCAGTTCTATACTAAAAACAAAAACAAAAACACGGGTGGTGAAAGCCGCAAAGATTAGACAGTGCAAACAACCATTATAAATCCATTTAGCTCCAAAGGTGTGGGTGAAATAGCTTTTATGCACCGCTGTTCTAAATCACTGCTGTTCAAAAGGATTTATCCTCTGGATGGGAATTCAGTCTTCACACAGGAATAGAACAGAGGATGCTTCTAGTTTGCAGGTATAGTACTAATTTTCTTTTGACATTACTTCACATATGGACCCCAAACTGGGTGAAGACAAAGACGGCCAGTCGTATGAGTAGTCTACATGTTCTATTTAACTTCCTTTAGCTGTGGGTGTTCCAAGTGAGAGGAGCTGAAATGCCAACTAAATATAAAGACCGGTGGCTGAATTTTTGCAGCGTGTGAGAGAGTTCAAGCTCTCTGATTTCAAATCCACTGTAGCTCTGATTGCACAATCAGATGTGTTATTATTAGGCATACAACAGATGCAAGGCGGCTTTCTGTCTCCCTTTTTCGTCCTTGATTATACAGAAAGCAGGATGGGCAAAGCAGAGATGTCTACAGAAATCTGTAGACGATCATAGAAATCAGTGACCGCTTGCTAGGCAACAGTAATTTCAAAATAAAGACAGAAGTATAATACATTATTTCCAGTGGTGGAATGTAACTAAGTACTTGTACTCTACTTGAGTATTATCTTTTCATGCCGCTTTATACTTCTATTCACTACATTTCAAAGGGAAGTATTGTGCTCTTTACTTCACTACAATAATCTGACAGCAGGAGTTACAAATTACTTCACAAAATTAAGATTTTTTGCATACAAACCATGTGAAGTACTTGTAAAATATGATGCTTTACATTGAGCTACCCAACAGTATATATGGATAGTGCTGCAACGATTAGTCAATTAATCAACTGACAAAGAATTAACTGGCAACTACTTTGACAATCATTCAGATTTCATGGTTCCAGCTTCTCAAATGTGAGGATTAACTGTTTTAATTATAATTTAATTTAATCATTTTGAGGTTTGGACTATTGATTGGATACAACAAGCACTGTGCATTTTAAGATTTTTCGATTACTCATTTATTAATCCATTAATGGAGAAAATAATCAGCAGATTATTTGCAGTCCTGAACAAAATAGTTTAAACTGCACCTCAACCAGCTACAGCATTTAAATGCTGCTTACACATGAATGCATCAGTAATAATAATATGATATCATATAATAGTTGAACTCACAGGGGCCCTTTTTCTGCATCGAGTACTTGTATTGTAAGTATCTGATAATACTTTAACTTGTAAGGTAGTATTTTTAAAGTGTGGTATTAGTATTTTTTTACTTACATAAAAGTAGGGATGCACTGATCCAACTTTTTCAGTTCTGGTACCGATAGCGATACCTGGGCTTTGTGTATCGGCCGATACCGAGCACCGATCCAATACCAGTGTTTAATAATAAGCTGTATGCCTCACTGTGTGGAAGTGACTGGGATCATTCTTTTATGTGTAACATTGCTTTCTAACTTTGCAAGACAAAATGTAACAAATAAATACATAAATATACATTTACTGAATTGTTATTTATTATTAAAATAATAAATCGTAAACCGGCAACTTAGTTAAAAAAATCTTTAAAATTAACAGTAACAGTTCATGTACAAAACCTTTTAAGGCAGCAACAAATTGGTCAAAACTTAAAAAAGGAATTCAAATTCCAGTATATAATGTTTATAGTATATAAACATAGAATTGAAGTGAATAGATCAGCCCCATTGTCACCGATACCCAATCAAGCTATTTGAGTCAGTATCGGCCCGATATCCGATCCGGTATCGGTGCATCCCTACATAAAAGTTCTTAATATTTCCTCCATCACTGATTATTTAATAGGAGACAAGTCACAGGTTAATCAGCTGCTATCACCGTTCACAGAGACTCAAGCCTGCAACTGTAGTTCCATATTTGCAATTACATTGCATTACCAAATAGAGATAAGTTTTAGCTCTTTCAATGCACTTGCTCTCTCATTCACCCACTCATGTGCTCTCCATCTCTCTCTCTCTCTCTCTCCCTTTGGCAGATCAGTTAGAGAGCTGGTTAAATCTATTTTGAACATTAATAACACTGAATTAAATGTGTTTGCTAAATAGAAACGCCTCTTCCCTTAAGCTGAGAATTGTCTGAGCCACATTCAACCCTGTTATGGAGGAGGGTCACTAAGCCAGGTTGGGTGATGTGTGTTGACCTTTTCAGATTGGCTGCCAACGCATGTTTTGCCCGTGCCACTGTGTAGGAGTGGAAGGAGTATGAGCTTGCCTTAATTATGGTGAAGTGTAAAGGTGTGAGTTATATTCACTGTTTGAAAAACCACAAAATTCAAAACCCTTCGACATCATTGTGAGCAAAAAAATATTTTCGTCTATTTGTGTGGTCTGACTTTCAGCCATAGGCTGTCCACTCATTGCGTTAGGGAAGGTTTTTCCACTCAATATTTTATTCATGAGGATTTTTTTTTTTCACAAAGGAGAGGATATGTTGCTGCCTTGAATTTTCATAAACAGCGAGGTTGCGGCTGGCTCCAGTTACCAAGTGAAACAAATCACCTAATTAAAAAGAAATGAGCAGATAGAATCGATGCAGATCACTTCCAATGTGGTGACATGTCTCTCCGGAGAGAACGGTAACAGCCTGTAAACACCAATGCTACAAGATTGAAAATAAAGCTGCGGCAGAGTCAACCAGTTCACTTAAGAATATATTTTAAACCGATCGCGTGTCTCACTCTGTGAATATAGTGAAGGTGCGAGAGGAAAAGTTCCATCACAGGTGTCAACCTGTCAACACAAAAAAAAATAATGACACGAGGGGTGTAAACTGCAGTGGACAATATTCATCAACACAGCATGTCATTGGTATTCAAACGACCCGAGAGGAAGAAGACATTCGTGCAGACAGGCTGATAAATAACATCAAAATGGTTAAAAACAGCCTCCTCCAGAACAAAAAAAAATACCCAACCGTAAGAGTTTTTAAACAACACTAAGACAAGTAAACACTGTCAAAGTGATTGTCTTAAAAACAGACATCCAGTGATTTATGCAGAAAGCGTAATGCTCTATATATCCCAGAGGACTTGGCGTGTGGGTCCTGATTATGTTCGGTGGAGAGTTCTCAGGTGCGTTGAACAGACTGACAGCTGTTCATCAGACACTCCATGCTTCAGTTAATTCATGTAATTAAAATCTAATCCCACTCTTACTTTCATCAAATTGCTACATGTACTGCTTTTTATAAATGCATATTTATAATGATAAGCAAAGTCATATTTATTACAATTTCTAAATCGAATTCTGCTATTTGCATTTTAGAATACACACAATATAATGCTTTAAAAACATACAGTAATTAGCATCTGCTTCTATAATTAATGCTCTGAGCAAGTCTTGTCTTTAGGAGCAGAACGGGGAGAGGTCAGCAAAGATTTGTCCTCCAGTGGGAACACATGGATTATAGACTGGCTACTCAGCAGAGCCCATTTAATCTACTGTATGATTTATTCAGATTTGATTTATTCAGTGTAACATTAAGGAAGAAATGCACATTACAGACTGACATTCTAGCTCTGTTTAGCTTGATGTTTTCTTAATCTATAGGTATCATTTTAGCTGCTGCGTGAATGAATAGGCTATTTAGTAACACTACTGAGGAAGAGTGTTTTATATCAATATTAATGACATGACCCTCTGGAACTAAAGCTATATTAGTTCCAGGAACAGCACCTTTCAAAATTAATCTAAAATGACAATGTAAGACAAGCGTCTATAAAATTGACATTGGCCTTTTGGAGCCTGCAATCAGCTTGTGTTTTAAACTTAATTTCGTGGTCATATCTTATTTGCTTGTCTAATTAATCTCTTGCTCAGAGCCTCGTCACCTAGCCTCGGCATTCGGAAGATTTTTTTTCTTTAGCCCTGAACAATTCTCCACTTTGAGCGGTTAATTGTCACTAAGAAGATGAGAGTGTTGTAATTTTGTATCTTCAGTGAACGGAACGAGGCAATACGAGAGAGAGAGAGAGAGAGAGAGAGGGTTTACAGGAAAATACATGGAAATACTCATGTCTTACTGGCTGACAGGGCAGTCAGTCATGGATACTGACTCTAATAGCTGGATCGGATATTGTCACCGCAATGGGGCCGATCTAGTCAATTCAATAATATACATTTTACACTGGAATTTTTAGATTGTGACCAATTTGTTGCTGCAACAAAAAGGTTTACAATTGAATTGTAATTCCTGTTAATTTTGAAGATTTTTTACCAAGTTGCAGGTATACAATTTTTTTTATTTTAATACAATTCAGTAAAATTGTATCTATGTATTTATTTGTTCAATTTTGTTTTACAAAGTTAGGAAAGCAATGTTTAAGTCAAGCCCGATCCAATCACTTCCAAACAGGGAGGCATACAGTTTATTAATTAAACACTGGTATCAGATCGGTATTCGGTATCAGCCGATACCCGAAGCCCAGGTCTCGGTATCGGGACTGAAAAAGTTGCATCGGTGCCTCCCTTGTTGTGATATACATTGTTATTGAGATATGAAATGATCTCGGCCATATCATCCAGCCGTGCATTGTCCCATCGTCATTTGATATATTGTTATTATAAAAATATTGATCAAAGCTGCTTTAAAAAAAAAAAACTGCACTTTTTTTTAAGCTGTCATAAGCCTTGTTATAATGATGTGATTTAGGATGCCAATTATTCCATCATTTATTGTACACTGGCCTTAACAACAAATCATTAATTCCAAAGAAAGTGGAACATCAAATCAAAACATCCCAAAATGAGAAGCTTGAACCTATTATTTTTCTTTCACTGTGAAAGTGCAGAAGTAGAAAATTGGCAAATATATTCAGAGACATTCTGAAACATTTCACAAGTCGGAGGAATATATAGCAGTGCAGCTGCTCTTCAAACACACATCTGTTTCAGCTCGCCTCTTCGGTGCCACACACTTACATTACGAATAAATGAAGGTGAGGCCTCGGTTGATGTGAAATTCACACTTTTTTGGTTCAAGTCCTGTCCCAAGTTGAAATTTATTCAATCAGAAGGTGTTATTTCCTGCGAGTGGAGTCGTTCAGGGGGAAGGTGTTGTAGGGAAAAATCGTTGCTATCATGGGCACAGCCTCTAGGTTTAAAGGATTTCTCACTCTTTTGGTTGGATTAGTTTTCGCCTCCCCAATATCTTGTCTTCTCTGGTCAGTGGAGCAGCTTCAATTCAGACCAACCACAGGATGAATCAAGATGAATATCTTAGCTGCGAGTCTGTACCGGCTCTGTGTCAGGACTCTCAGGTGTTTCTCACAATTTCTCTCTGAGCCCTGGAGCTGAAGCTTCTTATTCTTTATCAGTGAGCTGATACAACCCATTTTTAGTTGACCGCACTGTAAATAACGGCGAGATGACTGTCATGTTGGAGTAAGAATCACTTACTGTTATGTAAGAGGACGATGTACAGTACGAGTCATATCAGCATCATCTATATGGCATTACACATTACATTATGCTGAACATGACAGAGCTCTCCTGACAATTTTACACCCAGAGCCAAGTCAATACCTTTTTTGTGGTTAGGCCTTAAGCTGATTGAAAATCTTTCATCCTATAACGAGCATGAAATGTCAGAGCCAAAAGATATGGAACTGGCATTTAATCTACACTGAGGAACAATAATCCAATCGACAAGAGTCCTGATGAAGACAGAGTGAACGCCGCTCCACGATTAATGGCAGGAATGTAAAAGTGTTAAATTCAAGTTGAGCTGTGTCTGAATTGCATTCCTTGTTAGTGGAGTACATGCAGAACGTTTTAGTTAGATTGAAAGACACATGCCTGGTCTGAGTGAGCATGCAGCAATCTATTTAACTGACACTTAATAATATACTGTATATTGTAATATATAACAGTAGTAGAGACGTAGAGAGTGTCATGACACTGAAGAGGATAGTTTTTAAATAGATGAATTACATTAACATTACAGTACAGTACAGTAAATACAGACAAATATAAAAACAGACTGACAGGTAAGGTGAATATTAGGGGTGGGAAAAAAAATCGATTCACCTATGTATCGCAATTTTATTTTACGATTTTGAAATGGATTTTTTTTAATGCCAGAATCGATATATTTGCTTCATCATACAGAAGTTACTGCTTTAATTGTCGTAGTCAGAGTAACGTGACGTTATATCCGTTCCGTATCCATCACCAAAACAAAACGCAACCGGCCGCAGTGAGCCGAAATGAGAAAGCAGAAAACGGCGAGGGTCTGCGTGGATACAACCTGCACTCTCACATGTTAAATCCAAAGTGGTAAACACTACACATACAGTAAAGTATGGACACTTGACAAGAAAAGCAGAGCTAGACATCATGGCTAAAGCTGTATCCTAACTCTGTCAATGACAGGAAACTTTAACATATTGCGGTAACGTGCAGTCAAGCCAGCCGTCACTCGAATCTCTATGGTCAAATCGGCTGATTCTACAACTGTGGAGCACCCATATACTGACATTTATGTTAAATGCATTGAAACAGCCCCGATGGTGCTGATCATGGATGTATAAAGAGAACGGTAAGAGCTAGCAACGGACTTGGCGTAGTTAACGTAAGTATACACGTGTGACTACGTCCGGTTTTCAAAATAAGATGCTAACAAAGGGAACTGTATACACAACATACATATGGAAATAAGATTGATGGATTATACTCACCAGAAGTATAAAACATTACATGTCCCCTATAAATTAAAAAGAAAAGAACTAATTTGTGAGGAAAATGTATTAATAAATAATGCCTGACAATGACTGATATATTTGACTTCAGGACATCTCTGACTACATACATTTTTACTGTATTCATTTAGATATTTTCCAAAGTAAAATTCCCTAGAAGTGTATGATTCAACTTTTTCCCATGATTTAGCGTTAAAAAAAGTTCTCAAAAATCGGGAGATAGGTGTATCATCCCAGCCCTGGTGAATATGCTGTTTGGCCTGTTGAAACTGTCATTAATGGATATTAATGCAGCTTCTGATGGTGCTCTGTTTACCCAGTTTGTTGATTGCTTTCTTAGCAACCACTTTTCTACATTACTGGGCTTTAACAGCAACAGAAACAACAGTAACAGCAGATCTGCAGTGGATTCTTGTGGGACAGTTTTACATTACAGATTTATTCAATATTGGATCGTTTTTAATTATTAAAATACACACTTACGGCAATTAATGATTCTTTTCATTATCGACTGATCTGCGTATTATTTTCTCGACTGATCAATGAATCCTCTGGTCAATTAAATGCCAGAAAATAGTGAAAAATGCACACAATATCCCAAAGTCCAAAGTGATGTCTTCAAATATCTTGTTTTGTCTGACCAACAGAACAAAAACAAAAACATATTTAGTTTACCAGATACCAAATCTGAGAAAAGCAGCAAATCCTCACTTTGAAGAAGCTGAAACCACAGAACGGTTGACATATTTGTATAAATTAAATTGATAGTGACAGTTAATTCATTATAAAAATGGCTACTGATTAACTTTTTATCATTTCTTTAGCTCTTAACCTTAACCATAACCTTTTGTTGCAATTAGGCAATATGATATGACATTAGCATAATGTTAACTGCATTTGTATCGCAATAACCCGATAATGGTACAGCCTGTGAAATACATGACTGTATCAATGAATGGTCACAGGTTTGCATAGCAGACACACCATCATCTTCCTTCTACCACTCTACCAGTTAACATTCAATGGATTTATGTCTGCCGCTGGGTCTGCTAGTACTGCAAACATCTTTTTAATTATAACAATTAGTGTGCACTAAATATCATTTAAAAGTATGGTGATTACATAATGGATTTCTCGCATGTTTATGATGCGATGATTTGACTTTGGTTCAATCACTGCCACAGTCATGAATTCAATTATGAAAGATCATGTGCTGCTGTTGTCATAACACATCAGAAGCCTGAAATCGATCTATAACGTACTGCTGAAATACAGTGTGAGCTAAATACAAATTAAAGAAAGTATCAAGCTAATAAGACAATTTCACTCAATTAAATAGAAGCAATGATCCTACATAAAAATTGTATTATATATCATTAAGTATGTAGTGTATTATGTATTGACGAATAAAATAAGCACTAACATCAAACAAATAGATTAAATAATAATGTTAGATCTGTGTGAACAAACAAACTGAATACATATCGAGATTTCTCGTGTTAGATGCAGATATCTCATTGCTTTCATGAGAGGCCGTAAGGCAGTGGGCCAACTCGTGTATTTAGCCACTCTTGTATGCAGTTTTATCATCGTCTGACTGAATTCTTTTGAACAGACAAATCAAATGTTTAATGATGTAGGTCAACCCAACATACATTTCCAACATGCCCCTCTGTGTCAGGATGGATCAAATATGGCACCCTGTGGTTCTTTTAATGACTTGAACAACAGAGAAAACTATATTACAATATTTAATTAAACATGTTACAATGTCAATAACAACCATGAATAAGAATTTCATGAAATAACATCCATGAATTGACTGAATTAGTCATGGATATGCGCATTGGGTCTCTCTCTATACGCTGCTTTCTACAAGCCCAAGGAAAGCTAATAAATACAGTCAGTCCTTGAAAATATGTCGAGTATAATCTTCATGTTAGCTTCATTAACTATGTGATGTATGTGTTTTCAAAAACATATGATGCTATACACTGCAGTTTTGAAACTAGAAAAGATAAGATTTGCTCTACGAGGACCTCAGGCTAATTTTAGCAGCATATGGCAACCTTTCATTACATACTTGCTTGAGCAGCTGTGAGATTGTAGTTTAGTTTGTTTTCATCATTTGCTTTAAACAAATTTACTCCAAACTGCCACGCACACATACAAACACATACCTTGTCTATTGTTGTTTTTTTTTTTTTTTTGTCTGTTTATTAATTATTATTTGGTTTTATTATTAGTATTACTATTATTATTTTAATATGGGGATTATCTTACGATACTTGATTTTGTTTGTCTGTTTGTTTCCTTAACAAAAAAAAGATTAAAAATGTTTTCCTGTTCTTTTGTATACAAAATATTCTTTTTGTAAGCTGTGAAAACTAATAAACAAAGTGGGAAAAAAATATATGATGCCAAATTATTAGAATTAAATCATTATGTGTTGTTTGGCAAGAAGCTGGAGTGAGCATATAAAATCTGTAATTATGTTCGTGGTTCATTTTCATAATGCTCACCTGGATATGCAGTGAAATATATCAGTAGTTCACAAGCTGCTGGAGTCCGTGAAGCTTGATTGTCCAAATAGCTCTTAATATTTGCAGAATACATCCTCATTATATATCAAACTTACTGCATTGTAAGATATATGGATTTGGCTATAAAATTAAACCTGCGTTAAGCTGTTCAACCTAAGCATTTGTCGACTTGGTTTAAACTTCAAGAATATCTATCTTTAGAAAACTTTAGCACATAAATTACTATTAGCCTCTTTGCGATTTTTATTCAACAAACTATCACTGCATGTTTCAAATAGTACAAGATGTCCAATCGATCTACCGACTATACCGCACTACCCCAAAAGAAAACTCTGAGGTCTGAGCTGCTCTACCTTGTGCTTGTTTAACACATACAGACATTCAGGCCACCATGGATCATTTAAACAGATCTGCTTCCACATCGATATTAGTGACTGCATGCATCCAAAGCAAACACCCACATATATTGCTTTCTTTCCTGCCTGCCATGCAACGTAAGGGTACAGAAAACAAACTGTCAGACACCACAGATAGAGGTAAAGCACAAATTGTATTAGATCATTGCAGTAATCTCTTAAAATGGTTGTTTTCGAGTGCTTTGCAAAAGAAGCAAAGTTCATTAATTACTAACAAAAGGAAGACTTAAATAAGAAGGCATATGCTTTGACAGATATTAAATAAAGACATTGTTATCTCCTGAGAAAATAAATGATTTACTTTTATTTTCCATTATGCACTTTTTCAGACATCTCTATTGTGGTCATTGCTAAATGAAACTCATTCCTCACCTCCGTCCTTAAAGTCAACATCAAAAATATAAAGTTGCAACGGGTAGAATTGGAGCTTAAGATTATTATGGAATTTTTGCCCAATGATGCCAAAAACTTTATAACTACGCTCGGTTTAAGAGATAGTTTGATGAATCAAATGACTTTGTTATGTGAAAATGTTGGTAGTGCTGCTGATCCAACTGAGAATCAACCCTCCACCCTGAAGCTCTTTGCAGCTTTCACCCTCTTTGAGCTGCTCGTTGTCTTGGATCGCTGGTCCGTATAGTCCCAGTGGCTCCCACAAAGACTGGCACAAAACTTTGTGCAACCGCTCCAAGGTCACAAGCTTGCACAAGCTGGTTGTACACTACACGCCCAGCGTAAAATGGCCGAGTGCCAAAGACAACGAGGGACTGGTGAGGAGGACTGAACATCAAGCAAGCCAAAAAAAAAAACTAAACGAGCTAAAAGGAGAGAGAATACTGGAGGTATACATTTGTCAGATGCTCTGATTCTACTGGATGTGTAAGTATTCGCTTGTTTGCTAACACACATTTGATAGGCGGATAACAGGCCTCCAGAGTGCGGCCATTTTGGTTGCACATGCAACCAAAAATCTGTCTTTTTCGACATATGATACTATGATTTTTTTTTACTTTTTCTACATATGATGATGTGACATACTATAATATGATTTGTTTTCAACATACTATGACTTTTTTTTTTTCAACATACTATACCTATGACTTTTCTTTTTTTTTTGACATACTATAGTATAACTTTTTTTATTAAGTGTGACTAAACAGTTTCAGTGATCGCACCGGTGCGTCTGACGTTTAGTAGGTCTGTCTCTGTGTGTGTATGTGTGTAGCTATGTGTGTAGCGTTATTCTTTTTTCCCACCCGCATTCTGCAGAGAGCCGCGCCCTACTCTGCCTCTGATTGGCTCTGACCCTGATACTCTTCTTTGCTGAATGCGGATGGGGGAAAAAAAGGCATGTTGTATGTATGTGTGAAACCGCACCCTATACTCCTCCTCGAGCGACATCACAACCTTAAAACATACCGGTAATTCAAAATGAAGAGAATGATTGATTGTTTGGCTCCACCACCTGTCTCCCCTGTACCCGATAAGATGCCTAATCCTGACCTAACATCTTCGGCAGAGATGGCCTCATCTGACTCCAAGCCAGAGCCAGAGCCAGATCCAGAGCCTACCACATACAAAAACGCCAAAGGAATGGTTTGTCAAATTTCTATGGTTCAGTTATGGTAAAACGACCAACATTGTGCATTGTATTCATTGCAAAGAGTTCGGCCAACGTGGCTGGTAACAGTGCTTTTGCTGTCAGAGAGCATCGACGTTCCGAATTGAAATGTTAAAAAAGCACAATGTCTCCAAGAAACACGTCCTGTGCCGTGACAGGTGTGAGGCCATCAGAGCAGCCCCCCTCCCTGCAGCATTTCAGCGCCAGACAGCGGCAAACTGAAGCAGTGAGGAGTCAGAAATGATAACAAAATGTAACACTGCTTATTTTCTTTAGCATCTGTTTTGTGACATATTTCCGAGCAAAAGAGAGTATGTGGGCTGGGGAATAAATTTGAGAGAGATTTGATCAAATCGTTCAGGGATTTGATCAAGTCGTTCAGGGATTTGATCAAATCGTTCAGGGATTTGATCAAGTCGTTCAGGGATTTGATCAAATCGTTCAGGGATTTGATCAAGTCTTTCAGGGATTTGATCAAGTCGTTCAGGGATTTGATCGCTCAAAAGTGAGCATGACTTGCAAGCATTAGTTTTGGGAGAATCCTCAATCGGTGATGTAAGATCATAAGGTGGAGGATGAGAGGAAATTCATAAATTAGATCTCAATCATGATCTTCTGGAAATATAACACAAAAGTTTCTGCCACAACACACACCTCTGACCCATGATACCGCTCTGCAATATCAAGTTCCACACTTGGTTTTATATGATGGGAGGCTTAGCTGGTTGTCCCATTATCATGTTGGACTGGATACATTTGCGTACATCCGGTATGCAGGATGACGTTTTAGAAGAGAAAAGAGAGGAATATTGAAATATGAATGCAAAAATAGCTTTTTGGTCACATATTTGGCTTATAACAAGAGGTAACAAAATAATGAATGCATGGACACAGGATCAAAACTTGTATTTTTCATTTCGTTGTGTCTTCGAGTCTGCCAAAAAATAAATTATTTTGTTAAAATCTGCTATGTCGTATTTTCTTTATAAACACTGATGGCAATGATTTCAATGTTTTATTTGCCACAGGCTGACAAGGAACAACCAGAGCTCCTGTTTCTCACAGCAGCCCAGTCACGTTTTCACTGTCACCACTTTAGTTCAATCCTACAGGAAGAGTCTATCTAAATGACAGCAGGAGTCATCTGTGTTAAGCATTCTATGAAATATTAAAGAAATATATAAATATTACATCCATGTTTGTACTTTTTGTCTCTGAGCTGAACAAGTTTCCATTGAACTTCTCCTCACAAAACTTGACACCCCCCGCTGAGCACTTCTGCCCTATTACAAGTCCTCATTTAGCCCAGCACGAGAGCAGAATCCCATGAATAAAATCTTTTCATGCAAGAAAACGTTGATAGAAGAATGACAAATAAAGCAGCCTCTTTTCCGAGGGCCCAATGTGTGTCAATGGAACTGATGTTGTCAAAACATGATAACAACACAGCACCAGCTGTAACCTCTCTTAAAATAGAAACTCAAACTCAACCACATAACACACCTATTTCTGTAATCCTGCAGACTTAAGGGTAAACAGTTTGACCTGAGCCATATTTTTACATTTAATATCAGTTCATTTTGAACAAAACCACTGTAAAATGCTTTACTATAGTTACATACAGCTTGCTTTGGCCCCCCCCAAAAAACGAGGATTACCGCCTCTACCAACCAGTCAAGTTGCAGTTTATATCCATGTCTGTCCAAAATGTCATCATCCACAACTGTCATTGTCATAATTAGCATATGAATTAGGGCTTTCAAAGTTAATGCGATAATGACACGTTAACGCAAATTCGTTTTAACGCCACTAATAACGCAACTTGCGATTTTTAGGTTGTAGTTGGCTCAGTTTTAAATCTAGAGTGAAGATACTGGCACCGTATGAACATATGAACTGAGGAGGCTAAATAACGCTACAAACTTACACTAAATTTTGGCGAGAAAAAACTGTCATGGCCATTTTCAAAGGGGTCCCTTGAGCTCTGACCTAAAGATAAGTGAATGAAAATGGGTTCTATGGGCACTCACGAATATCCCCTTTACAGACATGCCCACTTTATGATAATCACATGCAGTTTGGGGCAAGTCATAGTCAAGTCAGCACACTGATACACTGACAGCTGTTGTTGCCTGTTGGGCTTGAGTTTGTTATGATTTGAGCGTATTTTTTTATGCTAAATGCAGTACCTGTGAGGGTTTCTGGACAATATTTGTCATTGTTTTGTGTTGTTACTTGATTTCCAGTAATAAATATATACATACATTTGCAAGCGTATTTGCCCACTCCCATGTTGATAAGAGTATTAAATACTTGAAAAATCTCCATTCAAGGTACATTTTCAACAGATACACAACGATTAACTATTGACAATCATGCGATTAACCGCAATTAAATATTTGAATAGATTGACAGCCTTAATATGACTTCTTGAATTATGGCAACAGTGACCTTTGACCACTAAACTCTAATCAGTTCATCCCTGAGTCGAAGTGGACGTTTGTGCCAAATTTGAAGAAATTCCCTCCAGGTGTTTCTGAGATATCATATTTGCAAGAATGGACCGGATGGATGAACATACGAATAAACAACCTGAAAACACAATGCCTCTGGCCACGGCTGTCGCCACGCGAAGGCATAAAAAACACCAAACATGATGGAAGCAAAAAAAAAAAGGCTGGTATAATTTGAATCCTAGAAGCAACTCTATACCTAATTATGAAATTTAACCTGCTGAAAATTTCATATAGGGAAACTCAAACCACATAAATTTAGATATGCTTTAAATTCAGTGGTATTTAAATTCCAACAGGTATTCAGTGGTGGTTCCGTTGCACTATTAGGTTTTCAGTTTCTTATACGATTCGAATAATAACAGCCTTTCTTTGCGATTATAAAACAGCCTCAAAGTGCCATATCACTTATGTTTAAACAGTAAGGTGGTCTCTTTCATGAGCATAAACAAAATGTGTAAAGCCACATTAACAGATATTTTGATATATTAAACTGAGTGCAGTTACTCCATGTAGTGTAAAAGGGTTGCTTGCAGCTGTTGCCGATCTCACCCAATCAACACTCAAGTCTGCAGCTTTCCCAATCAAGATTGAACCTTAAAATGTCTCATTATTGCGAGAATATGATGTGCTTTTCCCCCCATATCCACCCCATTCATTAGACCCTTTTAACCATATTGTAGAGCCATACACCCAAGGATAAATGGGAATGATGGGAAATAACAGAACAGCAGCACCCAGGTGAAAAACATCTGGAGTGATACTTGAAAAGACTTACCAATGTACAGATTCCACTCTGGATCCAGATCAGCTTGATTGGCCAGGCAGCCCTTCACCACATTCAGGCAGTAGTTCTTACAGGGTTTAACGGATGGCATGCCCTGACAATAGGGGCAGTACAGCATCTTGGTCAGTGCTCGAATACATGCTGGAGTGCTGCTTACCTGCAAGAACACAGAGTGTGACAGCAGTGATTAGCACCTGGACAGCTCAATCGGGATCAATAAGAGTCACATTTACTCATTTAATAACTGCGTTAATTCCAGGAAGATTTAAATATTTGTCATTTTCTTTTTAATTAATGTTACTGAACGCACCACAATTGAGGATTATTCGCAATTTCAGAGTGAGCCGTCCAGAAAAAAAAAAATAAATCTCTAATACCATTTATTAGAAAATTATTGTCACTTTGTTATTTTGAAAAAAAAAAGTTGCAAAGATTCATATTAGAGTGCAAGCCACAAGAGGGATGTACTGCTGACCAAAGACTTTTGAACGTTTGTGAGCACTGTCAATCACAGCGGGAGATCACTGACAGACAATTTAACCTGCATTTAAATGTCAAGTATTAAATAAAGAGCCATCTTTATTTGCCTAATCATCACCCAGAGTTAGCTGTCAAGCATTCTGTATTTCAGTTATTCATCTTTCTCATCTTCACGTACTAAAAGGACATGATGTCATCACACACAGCAGGGAATACAAGGCCCCAACTAATGCTATAGACAAGATAAGCATAAATGTCACTGACACAATATTTCTTAAGTGTGTTTTCATAGATAATCACCCAACAGCAATGACATTAAATTATGTTGAGCACTTCGTCCTCACTTTAGCTAATCGTTTGGCTTGCAAGACAGACAGCCTACATAAAGCAAAAGGCTTTAAACAGCCTAAAAAACACATTGAAACATATCATTGTTTTGTAGAAATTGGATTAATGTACAGATAATGAAGTGGATAGGTAATGGAGTAGGCTGTACAAGGCAGCTCTGTTCAATTCCTCTTCATACTAGCTTTTGGTTTCAATTTGATGAGATCTCAAAACTCTTTCTTAAATTGATCCTGCATTTGTGTTTTTATTATTTAAATGATTTATTATTAAAATAATAAGTCATACACCAGTGACTTGGTAAAAGAAATCTTTAAAATTAACAGGAACTATAATTCAAATGTAAACCTTTTTAATGAAGCAACAAATTGGTCAAAACTAAAACAGGAATTCAAATTCCAGTATATAATGTTTATAGTATTTAAACATAGAATTGAATTGAATAGATCCGCCTCATTGACATCAATACCCGATCCAGCTACTTGAGTCAGTATCGGCCCGATATCCGATCCGGTATCAGTGCATCCCTATATTTCAGGACATAAGATCAATACTAACTCAGATGTCTTACTTATGCTGTGTTAACGACCTCCTTGTATAGGTGTGTGTATTTTAGTGGGTGCATTTTTAATTAATTAATTAGCCACAAATAGGAATGCACCGATATTGGATCGGGTATTGATGACAATGGGCGGATCTGTTCAATTCAATTCAATTCTATGTTTAAATACTATATACTTTATATACTGGAATTTGAATTCCTGTTTAAGTTTTGACCAATTTGTTGTTGCATTAAAAAATATTTACACTTTTTTTTACCAAGTAGCTGGTATACGACTTATTATTTTAACATTAAATAACAATTCAGTTAATTTATATCTATGTATTTATTTGTTATATTTTGTTTTACAAATTTAGGAAAGCAAAGTTTAAGTCAAGCCTGGTGTTTCCTTACACATAACAGAATGATCCCAGTCACTTCCACACAGCGAGGCATATAGTTTATTAATTAAACACTGGTATCAGATTGGGTATCGCTATCGAGACTGAAAAAGTCAGACCGGTGCATCCCTAGCCACAAATACATTAATAATGCATTGAAGTGGGTGGAAAACAGAAAACACGAGTCAGTTTAACAATCAGTTGTGGCTCTAATTGAGTGTTTGTTTCATAAAATGTTTCTATGTTAAAATGAAAGCAAGCCATCCCATATCATATAACACGCTTTTCAAATGTTTTCCAAGACAGATTATCATTCCAGACGGATCAATAACCATGAGAAAGAGGTTCAGATCTAGATACACCTTTGTCTTTTTAGGGAGAAGACAAAAAGAAGAATTTGCAGACCGAATGGTGCTGATTCAACCAAACATCTGGCTCATACAGGCTCTTTTCTTGAAAAAAGCCAAATGCTTCAACGGATGAGTGTCTGAGGATAGAGAGTGTTGCATGTTGTACAAAATCACAAATTCGCTTATTTATTGTAAATGAAATTGACTTGACTGGTGTGACTTTGGTGAACAGCGGGGATTGGACAAACTATAAAGAAATGCTTTCATCTGTCTCATTCAGGACATATTGTGACAGCGAGTGAATACCCACAGAACAAACTACAGGGAACAGCTAACCGTTGGCTGAACCAGCTGTTCTCTGCTCTATTACATTCAGGCCACATGTATAGACTGAGTGCGAACCAAGTGCAACATCTTATCAGCGATCTGTCTGTTTTGCCACGACGTGTGAGCTAGTATGGTGACATTTCAGATAGCAAATACAAACTTGACTGCGTGACCTAGTGCAGCTGATTTTATTAAATGATTTCTTAAAAGCGTGCTGCACTCAACATTCTTATCCTTAACACTCAAATGCTTGCTCTTTGGAGCCCTGTCAAGATGTTTGAAATGACAGCCTCTGGGTCGCAGCTAATGGACTTTTTTCTGTGTTACATGAAGCACCAACAAGCATCTTGTTAAACATCTTTTAGGGCTGAGAACCCACTTTTTTCAGGCTACACCCAGACATGCCATGCAAGCACTTACTAATGTCTTATTTTCTTTAAAAAAAAAAAAAAAAAAAGTAACTAAGTAGGCTACGTATACTGCAGCGCTGAAAGACGCTCTTACTGTAGTTTTTTTATGCACTAACAACTTTTGAAGACATCTAGCTCTTGTTCTACGGACGATAAATGCACTCATTGTAAGTTACTTTGGACAAAAGCTTCTGCTAAATGAATGTCATGAAAGACCTTGAAAGGCTGACGTTCCTGTTAATACCTTTAAAGCAGACGACCTACAGGATTGTTGTGTTGTTGTTGCTAGGCAACTATAGAATCAGCCAATGGTTTGCTCTCAGAGCATGTAGAAAATGTTATTAAAGGTGCTCTGTACGATATCCAGAGCATTAATATAGCAGCAAACAACTAATTGCTATTTAAAGATATAGAGGAGTAATGTCTACCTGAGCAGAAAATGAAGTCGCTCTCCCTCTGTGTGTTTTAATCCGAGCTTCTACCAACCATGACATAATGTCTCGTTGGCAAGGAAGCTAAATAATGCTCTAAACTTCACTACATTTTGGCGAGTAAAAACTGGTCTTGACCTCTGACATCCAGATAAGTGAATGGAAATGGGTTCTATGGGTACCCACGAGTCTCCCCTTTACAGACATGCCCACTTTATGATAATCACATGCAGTTTTTGGCAAGTCATAGTCAAGTCAGCACACTGACACACTGACAGCTGTTGTTGCCTGTTGGACTAGAGTTTGCCATGTTATGATTTGAGCATATTTGTAATGCTAAATGCAGTACCTGTGAGGGTTTCTGGACAATATTTGTCATTGTTTTGTGTTGTTAATTGATTTCCAATAATACATATATACATATATTTGCATAAAAGCATATTTGCCAACTCCCATGTTGATAAGAGTATTAAATACTTGACAAATCTCCCTTTATACACATGTTGAACAGATAGAAAATGCAATTCATTTGCAATTAATCGTGATTAACTATGGACAATCATGCGATTAATTGTGATTAAATATTTTAATCGACTTACAGCACTAGTAAATAGTAATATTGTTGTAAAGTAATTTGTTAAAGCCTAAACTATGAAAAGTTAAAGGAAATTGGCTATGTAAAGTGAGTAGAAAATTTAACTGAAAGTTTCACTCTCAGTGGTATCTGACTGGAATAACTTCTTTACCTATAAAGCACTTCTCAGTCATTTGCAGTAAAACAGGTATAATACAGCAACAGATTGATAAAAGGCAAATAAAATAAGAATTGGATGACAATTAAAATTCCAATTATCCAAAAAATAAAAGATTTTTATGATTCAAAAGAAAACTGAGAGGCCCAGACAACAAAGGCCCAGCCACCTTTTGTAACGAACGGGAGATGTTGGACCAATAAAAGGTTAAAAAAAGCCCCGCCAAAAGATCTCAAGCAGCGATCAGAATTAGCTGATCACAGAGCAGGAGCCTGACCAAGCAAACCTTTTAAAAACAAGCAATAAAATCTTAAAAATCGATTCTAAAACAGACAGTTAAGTGCGGTGTAGCAAAGATTATGGTCAATTCTCCTGGAATGTGACGGAAAAAAAAGTCTGGCAGCAACATTTCTTCTTAGCTGTAGCCGGTGGATATTTCACCTGGTAAGACGAGAATAAAGTGAGTTACAGTAGTCAGGCCTGGAGGAGATAAAAACACGGATGACCTTCTCCAGTTCAGCAAATTAGAGAAATGGCCTGATCTCGGTGATATGTGTTAATGTTTGATGTGCCGGGACCTCTAGCTCTTTCTCAGCCCAGTGCTACTATAAGTATCATAAAGAGAAGACTGGAGGTATTTTTGTCGCTCCACGGAGTCAGGCTCCGAGGAAGGCTGACACACACCCGTCCTGACTAACAGACAAGCCTCACACGTCACCTCGCCGACAACTGGTGTGACTTGTCACATACTAACTTGACACTGAACATTCTAACAATGCTGCTGCCAACGTCTATCGCACCTGACACAGGTGTAGTGCAGCCGTACAAAATAGACAGGGATCTGTTCTCAGCAGATTTAGAGGTCATGAGGAGAAATAATAATGTTTTAGAAAAAATAGTTCCTCACTGAAAACTATTAATTCAAAATCAATAGTGTTTTTGAGAATCGATACTCAAATGTATCAATATATTCTTAAGCCCCTGTCTATAATTTCAAACTTTGTAACTTCAACAAAAATAATTTTCCTTCATTATGAATCATCACATTAATTAGTGATATAGTGGTATTTTAAAATATGAGATATATTAGGGCTGTCAAAGTTAACATGATAGTAAAGTGTTAACGCAAATTTGTTTTCACGGCACTAATTTCTTTAACGTATTAACGCAAATCGATCTTCCGGAAGTTGTAGCGGGCTAGAATGAAGATCTAGAAAACCTAAAGAATCCATCGGTACCAACAATGTCACACTAGCTCGTTGCGAAGGAGTTTAAATAACGCTCCAAACTTGCGCAACATTTTGGCGAGGAAAAACTGGCATGGCCATTTTCAAAGGGGTCCCTTCCCATATCTGAATGAAAATGGGTTCTATGGGTACCCACGAGTCTCCCCTTTACAAACATGCCCACTTTATGATAATCACATGCAGTCTGGGGCCAGACAGCTCACTGACACACTGACAGCTGTTGTTGCCTGTTGGGCTTGAGTTTGACATGTTGTGATTTGAGCTTATTTTTTTATGCTAAATGCAGTACCTGTGAGGGTTTCTGGACAATATTTGTCATTGTTTTGGGTTGTTAATTGACTTCCAATAATAAATATATACATACATTTGCATAAAGCAAGCATATTTGCCCACTCCCATTTTGATAAGAATATTAAATACTAGACAATTCTCCTTTTAAGGTGCATTTTGAACAGATACAAATGCGATTAATTTGCTATTAATTTGCGATTAATCATGGACAATCATGCAATAAATCGTGGTTAACTATTTTAATAGATTGACAGATTGTAACTTTAAAAAAAATAATTTTCCTTCATTAGGAATCATCACATTAATTAGTGATAGTGGTATTTTAAAATGTAAGATAATATTAATGATATTTTATCAATAATAATAATAAAAAATCCTCCACACTCTAATAGCTTTGCACAAATATAGTGTAGTGTGTCAACTTCCCTCACATTATGAGTTATACAAATAGTAGTTAATTAAAACATTAGTTAATTTACAAATCAACCAATTATTTGTATTTGTATTGTATGCAAATAGAAATGCAATTATATGACTGATAGACTTAAGGATTCCTCCTGTGACAATGGTTCACTTGGGAATTTAACATACTGTGAAATGTCATAACATTTTCATTTTACCCAGTTAACAGTGACTGTGGCTTTAATGAAAAGACAGCACAACATTGCCACATTGTTCACTCATTTGCTTCTGTCAAATTCATTGCCATCTGACTACAGTGAGCATTCAGGTAACAAAGTTGTTAGTGAAAATGTTCTAAATATCAATAACCAGACGGATGACTATAAGATTTTAATCACTTCAGATAAACAGCAGCAGATGTACTGTTCGGGTAATGATCTGGGATAAGTATGAGCTTTGTTTGTGAGATGCAGACTCCAAACACGAGTTTCTGCTTCCTCAAAGCTCCGCCGGGTTTCGTGTTTTGTCTCTTAAGCTGTGAAAAGCAATAAAGCACTACATCATCTACTTTAATTCAATATATATCCCGGCAGCAATAAGCATGGATGTCACATCTTAGAGGCGCTGTGCAACAGACACCTCTAGCAGGGTGTCTTATTCCATTATGCTCACACCCAATCCCTCATGATGAGTTTATACCCTCGGGATCAAAGGGCTGCGGTCCCAGACACATGACCTGGATCTCAGGTCCCACTGAAATGTCAAGAGGTGAGGCTGGGACATACCGGCTTGTGAGACACGCAGGGTGTAACTCGGTAAACGCATACTAACAACACATCCTCTGTGGCTGCTTCTAAATGAGCCTCACCACCACTACTACTGGTGGTGAGAGGGGAACTGATACACACAGTGAAGGGAGCATGTTGAAAGTTCAATGAGTGCATCACGGTGGGGGTACAAGAAAACTAATTTTGGATTTCGAACAGTAGCGTCTTCTCCTTAGTGTCTCTGTCTCTGATGATTGTGGGTTACTAGATTCATTGCCTTCTGTTTATATACTGTACAGCTGGTCTATTAATATTCATAATAGTGTTGATAATACAATCTTACTGATATCATTATAGTGAAAAGAAACCAGGGTGGTTGGGGATTTGCAGCTTATCAGGACTTTTCCCAGCCCATAAAAAGGCATGCAGAAACAACACTGTTGTTGTTGAGCACGACTAAATCCAAGCCTTAGCCTTTTGCTTTTTCCTTTAATCTTACTTTGCACATGATCAAAACTACACACACTCCCAGAGCAGTAAGATATACTGCAGAAGCTGCATTAAGATTGCATCGAATCAAACAGAATACTAAAGCTACAGTATGATTAATGGCTTCTGTATACTGGGTGAACAAATATTAGGAAATAGAGCAATAAACAGTGATGGCACAACATTTCTTTTCTCTGCTTTTTTCATTGTCTGGGGCATTTCTCCCGAGCAATCCACATACCCTTCAACACTGTTTTCTAGACAGCACCTGAACAAGGCGCCTCGAGCCCCAACCTTCCTGAAGACATGCACTCTGGGAGGAACTTGTTCGTGGTGGAAAACCAAGAGGGAAATGTGTGCTTACTGCAGAAACGCCAAAACAAGACCTTGTGAAAAGCTGGATACACAGCCAGTCTTAATTAGAGGTCAAATGCTGAATATTTTCCAACATAATCAGCCAGTGCAGCTGAATGAAATGTGTTTTTTTGAAAATGACAGAAGCAAGCAGTTAATTGGGTGTTTTATAATCCAGTTAAATTTTTACTAAAGTGGTGAGCAGTGTTACCTTAGACACTCTCTGGGCCACCTCCCGGCCAACAGAGAGCCCTTGGACAAATGTGCGTGCGGCGATGAATGCCCGGGTAACCTGAGCCTTGAGCTTCCTGGGCACGTCTCCAAAGGGCTTGAGCTGGTCGGTGTACTTACTGATACACTCCAGATAGTCCTCAGTGATGACGTACTGGGAGTTGAGCAGTGTGAACATGCGCTCCAGCAGCCGCGACCAAAAGTCATTTAGCATTTCCTCCAGGTTAACATTTCCTCCTGTGTAATAGCGCTTCAGCTCTGCAAACAGGTTCTCAAAGACCTCTGAGTTCTGCATGTAAGGCTTGCCGTAAGTCCTCACGAACATCTCATTCAGGGACCTCTCCGTGTTCTCCAGCAGCTCCAGGAAGAATTCTGAAGAAGAAAAAGAAAAAGTGTTTTAATTATGTCTGATTTTCTGTCATGCGTGACTGTGTTGCTATAGATTATACTGTACATGGCATACATAGATATGGCTTGATAAGATGGGAACCTGGGAGGATAATGATTAAAATAGAAATGCAGCAAAATTACATTAACTGTGTCTGATTGCAAGATAGAACACAGCTTAAAAAGGAAGTCTACTCTTGATTGCGATGCCGACACCAAATACGCCGACGACCAGAGAATACCAAAATAGCAAATCAATTACGGCTTCTGATGTTGATTTCATTTTGAAGAGACTTCCCAGCTTTGTTGATTTTTATCTCAAGTAAACTACTTTTAACATTGCAATGGGAGCTTTTCCCATATATATTTCTGGAAAGCAATAAGGTCTGTGTTTGCAGTGCATGAGGTCAGTATTTGTTGTCCCTATATCACCTGTAAACCTAAAATACATCTGTGTACCTTGATAGAAAGGACATATATTGTTGAAAGATTTCCTATACACTGATTCACACTGGAGTACTGCTCCATATGCTGGAAGCATAAGGCTGTCAGATGAAGTGCCATAAATGATCTTTCAGTATGATTATTATTCCACAATACAGTTTGTCTGTAAGGTTTCCAGCCGTTCTGCACTCTCCTTTTTAGTCACCACTTGTTGTTTGCCTCATGACCTCTATAACTCACCGCAAATTGGGAAGAGATTATAATATTCCTGACCATCTGCTATCGATAATGATAGTCCTCGCTTTCAAGGACCAAGATTAAAATTTAAATAGGCTTCAAAACTCTGCACATTTAACTGCGAAGTGAAATGCTTCGAGACTAGACAGAGTCCCGTAAAGGGTGGTGGAGGTTACAGAAAGTATTTTATATTCCTCAGTTATTGTCTTGAATAGGGCAATATGTCCCATCCAAAGCTTTAAAACTGAATTAATAGATTTTTTTTGGCCACTTATTAGATGGTGGAAAGCTGTAAATACAATATTGACATATTATCACCTCATAAAGTTGTTACATGTTAGCAAACAGTCGCCTATTTAAACGTCATCTACCAGATGGATTAGCATTTCTTTGGAGCTGTTTCTGGGCTCAAATTTGAGTCAAATATTCACTCTCCTTTCCGTTCTGTTTTGGTCTCCTGACGGAAACGCTATGTTTACCAGCCAGTCGCCAACTTTGTCTATCAGCTGTTTGGTGCTGGACAGGTAGAGTACAGTGGGTTTATCAGAGATTTGTCACTGAAAACAGCTACCTACTGCATCCGGAATAGGGTTGATGAGAGCAGAGAGACTGATTTCAAGTTTGTTCATTCGTCGTATGCACAACAATTACAGCAAGCAGTCATTGGCAATGAAAATTTTGGCTCCCAGGTACCCTTAAAAGTACTCATTAAATATATATATATATAAAAACTGCAAAACTGCATGTGATTATCATAAAGTGGGCTTGTCTTTAAAGGGGAGACTCGTGGGTACCCATAGAACCCATTTTCATTCACATATCCTGAGGTCAGAGGTCAAGGGACCCCTTTGAAAATGACCATGACAGTTTTTCCTCACCAAAATTGAGTGTAAATTTGCAGCGTTATTTAGCCTCCTTCGCGATGAGCTAGTATGACATGGTTGGTACCAATGGATTCCCGGATGGATAGGTTTTCTAGTTCCATATGATACAAGTATCGTCACGGTATCTTTAAAACTGAGCCCACTACGACCTAAAAATCGCAAATTGCGTGGTGTTAAAATGAATTATAATATATAATTAATTATATAATATATACACAAAGATAAGTAAACAGTTTGTAAAATAGTAAGTAGAGTAGAGTATATACAGCTAAGGTGACCGCAAAACCAAAACAATGAGCTGACAGACTCTAAAAAAGTTGAGGTGATAGTTCTCTGCGGGTTGATCACGCGAGCAAAACCTTTTCACATTACACATAGTCATTTGTTTCAATGCTAATATAAAGGTCTCTAATTTCACTGTGGTATGGGCTAGTGGAAAGAGCAGCAACAGTGTGCAGTAAAAGGTTAAAAAGGTGGAGATAATTAAATATAATGAGCTGCTTCGGATTGTCCCTGTAATAGCATGCCAACTATTGTTACCAAGGACACCGTTACCAGAGGTGATTTCTCTCTGCATTTTACAGTAACTGCCACCTTTGTTTCTCACTGTATAATTCACAATCAGCATGGTTTGAATTAGCATCTGTATAGTCCATTATCAGTCTGAATGCCATGTATGCCATGTGCCAGAAAGACTACAGACCCATTGCTCTGACACCTGTAGCCATTAAGTGCTTTGAAAGACTCATCCTGTCCTTCTTTAAACCTCCTGCACCTCCTGCCACACATCCTTCAAGCTGATGGCACCACGGTCCTCGGCCTCATCAAGGACAAGGACTGAGTCGGCCTACAGGAATACTGTGTCAGTATGGAGTACAGATAACAACCTAGAGCTCAATGTCAACAAGACGGAGGAGATGGTCATGGACTTCCGGAAACACCCACCTTCACATCCCCCACTACTCATCAACAATACAGCAGTAAAGGTGATGGAGTCTGTTAAGTACCACAATCACCGGCGACCTAAGATAGGAGACCACCAGACACCTGAACAGTTTTTGTTCCCTAAGCTCTCTCCTCAACAACACCTCCTAGTTCCCTCCTTCATTTCCCAACCGCCCACTACTCATCAGCGCCTACATGCTCCACCTTCCCTGTACTGTTTAGCTGTGAAATGAGAAAGTTTGCTCCGGCTGTTGGGCGGTGCTTGGTATTTCCTCAACTGATCTCAACCTGGCTGCCGGGTCACAAACTTTCTCATCCTACAGCTAAACAGTGCACTACAAGATGTTTCTGAAAAGGTTTGAGGTGAGAAATGGGCATTACAGTAACAGAATACTGATTCATATTTGATCAGCGCTGCCTAGTTTGACCTTTTGATCAAAGATTGCGGTCTGTGAAATCTTGCAGATGCCATTAGGAGCACCGGAGGACACCGGAGGACACCGGAGGACACCGGAGGACACCGGAGGACACCGGAGGACACCGGAGGACACAGAGGCACATGATTTTTTTCAGATTTCCTGTCTCATGCACTACTGTCAGGATATAGTGACCGTTTTATAAAAATAACTTTTCTTAATAACATTTGCTCCAATTCTACCCAATGCTGCTTTAAACTTTTATCTTTCTTGGTTTTACTGCGCTGTATCACTAAGTAAAATACCTGTGTACATTGTACATTTGGCAAATAAAGCAATTCTGATTCTAAAGCAATTTATGGTAGCTAGGTCACATGACCACATATCTATTAAAAGGTCCATTCTGCCCGTTTGGGCCATTCACATTACAGATCACTTATCAGAACGGCCATGACCATACTGTAATGGATTTGAAGTGGTCATTAGTGCTCAGCAATGCAGGTGAAACTATAAATTACAGCAGCAGGGAAACAAAATAGCAAGACTCTCCATGATACCACACCAACAGAAAGTCAAACATGAAAAATATTCCTCATCTGCAAGGAAGTAGAACATCCAGGATGTTATTTCATGATGTTATTACCTGATTGAGACAAATGTATTTTTAGCTGCAACCAGCAGCCACTATTACTCACTTGATGTTAGCTTGGAGGGTAAAGGTCACATTTGCCACAGGAGAAATGCAGGAGATTCCAATCCTGCATAAATCTATTCGGTCCAAAACTGCTTCTGATTTATCACATGAAACACACTTGTTAAAGACTTGCTTTCTCTATTCTTATCACAATTAATTATTGTTCATTAGCACCTCTTATCAGGTACCCGAGAGTGTTAACTGTATAGACGCCCCCTGGGGATCTGATTAAATTAGCTTTACTCTCGCACATTTTTTCCTGCTATCTTAAGAGGATATCTTATGACTTTTTCTTTCGGTAGCACACACAGTCTGAAGGACTTGTGATGTTGGTCTCAGTAATTCTTGAGACTATAGTAAATGAAAGACTACAGTGAGCTTTAAATATGCAAAGCTCCAAGCGTGATTTGTGCTTCAGAGACTCCTTGTTGGTAATGAAAATAGTCAGCGGTGCTGAGCGATATGCGCGCTGATTAATTACAGCTTCAAAAGTAATTTCATTTTAAAAAATGTGCATTTTGGAAGAAAAAAAAAAGCATCTTGATGCAGTCAGGTTCGTTGCCCAGTGTGTCTGCTGAAATATTTATTTAATATAACCAACGTAATTAAGGCAGAATGTATTGTTAATTTGGACAGCCTATTTGATGTAATTCTAAGCTCTGTTTTGGAGTGATTACGATGAATAATTACATTATGGATGAGCTCAGTATAATTCTGTGACTAATATATTTAGTTAAGAAAGACAACTTAATCTAATTAGGGGAAATTCATGAGGGGGATGGTATTTTACAACAACAAATTTAGTGAAATATCAGAGACTAAAATCATCAGGAAAGCTTACATAAATCCTTAACACATCTTAGTAATTATGAAGTCTGTCCAAATGAATGGCTGCAAGAGCTGCAAGCGGAGGATAATGATGCTGAAATGCTGGACAGGGGTGATTCTAATACTCCCAACTTGCAGAGAGTTCATTACATTTCGCTGATAAAGCTCGGTTTGGCTCGCTGTGCGCACAGAGCTGTGCAGAGGTTACACAGAGCCATTTTCTCTGTGATAAAGAGAAAGCCTGTGTTTCCGTGCTTCCACAGCTGCTTGCGCTCACAGACACCTACTAATGGATGCTCTCCTAGATGTCAGTAGTCGTCTCAATTTCAGCAATCTTTAAACGGAACGCTCCTATTTTAAATCTTTGAGCTAGATGATGAAAACAGTGCTTTTCATCTATAAGCAAACCACAGTGTTTGGAGACAATATGGAGACTATGGAGCATATAACGAACAGAGGTAGCTGTGGATGGGATGACAGCTACTGTGAAGACCCTTGAGGGAAGTGGCCTGCAGAATTAATTACTGCAAAGTCTCCTGAACTGTGACCAGCCATAACTTATGGGGATATAAAGGGCTGGTTTTCCACCACAATTCACTTTTCTTCAGTTGAGTAGCCTCATTACAATCTATGATAACTGCCTCGCGCCAACCAGTCAAGTTGCAGTTTACATCTATGTCTGTCCGAAATGTCATCTCTTCATCATTTTATCCTATTAGACGTTTGTGTGAAATTGTCATAATTAGCATATGAATTAGAGTTGGGTCGATTTCCGGTTTTGCCGGTCCGGTCCGGTCTGGTGTACAAGCTTACACCAATTTGATTTTATGCCAACTGGCTGAACCAACATTTGTCATTATAACACGTTCTGGAAAATTAAAAAGTAGACGAGCAAGCTGTATCGAAGGCGACACAGCCCTAAATCCAGCTTGCATTAGTAATAAACAACATGACAACGTGATTAACATAATATTGTTTGCTTATAAACAGTCTAACAGAGCCACAAGGGTCTGGAAGGCCGTGAAGTTATCAGTAACGTTATAGCTAGCGGTACCATTTTTTCCTTCCCAATTCCAATTGTGATACCTGAACTTGCGGTATCGGCCGATACCGAATACCGATCCGATTCAGCGGGATAAAAATATAGTTAATATCATTATTAGTATTATTTAACAGCTGTGACAAACTACCTGCAATCAGTTCTTCTTCGCTGTTCTAAAACAGTAGTTGCCAGTGGCAGCCATGATACATCCAGGGTGACAGCACAGTGAAGGCTGCTGAAGAATTGATTTTCGGTTAAACAAGTTGATTTTTTTCTGGGTTAATAAATTATGGTATCGGATCAGTACATTGAACTGGCATACTCGCCGATACCCAATACGAAATTTTTTGGCAGTATCGGGCGCATTTCCGATACTGGTAATGGTATCGGAACAACTCTAGTTATAGCTTAACGTAGCAATACACACACTGCGTGTGTAAAGTTTAGGTTGTCAGTGAATACATGCCACAACGCCTCAAGACCCAAGCCAAGCTCCCATGTCTTGCTTTCCACCTGCTGATTAAAGTGAAGGGGGTTAGCCCCAATTTAGTGACAACTTCAGCCCAGGTCCACTTAAGGTGGGCTGTTAAGGTGGACCAGCTATTCTCATTTGTCTCATCTGTGCTAGCAGAAATTAATATATATATATATATTTGTGCACAAACAAAGTAATCAAAAGCACATATCAGGCTGCAATCAACACCTAAAATGGGTATCCATATCATAGTCTGTGGGTTAATACTTGATATTTCAGTTTTACATCTTGAGCAACTGATTAATATATAATTGGCAGGATGCTTTTTGAGATGGACGTGGGATGGATATCTCAAAATTTGTGTTAACCTGTCTCAGACAAAATCCATATATACAGTATTTGGACACTATAGGTATAAACAGGGCCTCAAAAGTGGAGTGCAATTTAAGAAATCAATACAATGAGGCCGTGTAATTACTCCAAAATCTTGGGAACATGGTAGATAATTTGTTCACCTTCATTCATCAAAGCTGGGGCCTCAGTAAAACCCTTACCAATCAGATCCAACAGAGATAGAGATTCTTGTGATGATTTCAGGCAGAAATGAATACAGTTGCAGCTGCTTTATTGAAGAAAATGTGATGCAATTCCTGGCACTTTTATCCATTTTAAATGGAGGAGATGTTAAAAAAAAAAATCATGCATGTAGGTAGAAAAATTATCATTTGGTGGAACTTGTCAGGGGTAATACACACCCTGGGAGTAAGCTCTGCCTGAGAAGACAACTTAGGGGGAAATAAGGTCATATGGACAAAAACAAATTTACAAGATAGTTGTTGTGTTGAGGTCTAGGATGTTTGACCTGGGCTTGTAAAATTGGTTCTGAATTATTTTATTCATTAGTAAGCATTCTCACAATTTGCACACATTTTGCAGAAGTATTATGGAACTACTCAAAAATGCAAGAAACTAGTTGCATTTGCATTAAGTCTTGTGAATGTAAAATCTAGGGATGCACCGATACCACTTTTTTTCAGACCGAGCACGTCGGCTGAGGTGGGATCCCGGCCCCGCGTGGTTGGGCGCACCACCGGCCCGTCTCGCCCACACCGTCGGGGAGGTGGAGCGTAAGCGCGTGTGATAGGACCCAAAAGATAATGATGAGAGGTTAACGTCACGGTGCCGTAAAGTGGTATCGGTGCCGTTGTATCGGAGCCGTTTTGCGAGTACGAGTACATGAGCACAGTATCGGACCCAATATTGGTATCAGTGCATCCCTAGTAAAATCAGATATTCCTTGAGGGACTGACCATTACTAAAATGCTGCATATAAAAAAAAAACACTCTGTACTGTATTAAGCACTGTCACAATGGTGACAATTTTGAGTGCAGCATTGTATTTCATGGCTATACACCAGAAAAAGTTACCAAAATAACCAAAATGCAGTCACAGAAAGTTAATGAATTCAGGAGATTGTTCAGATCATTTGTTGTAGATGTGTAGATGTCGCCTATGTAAAACACATTCCTGCAAGCAACACATTGTCAAAACTATCTGTAATTCATCAGTGAAGCTTCCCTGAGTAATCTGCAAAAACGACTTGTTTGGCACACTCATGCAGCAGAATAAACAGCCTGTTATCTCCTGCAGAGCCACTCAGTGTCTTCTCCTACAGAACTACAGCCAATCAAAGAGGGAGCCCATCTCTCACTTTGTGATCACTGAAAACTGCACAACGCACTCACGGCTTGGTTCGCAACCTACTTGAGCTCTCATGTTCGTGCATGAAACTAGCAATTTTGCTGTCAAAAGGAGCACTTCTAATTCTACATGTCAATCATAAGTGGATCATTGATTTGGTCTGACAGGAGGCGCCGGTCTACAGAGGGCTGTTCTAAGTGCTATGCTACTGTACAACATGACAGGCTGACCTTTTATGTCTCCGTTTTCATGTGTTAATTCTTGCAGCCTGCGTACTGTGAGTCACACAGTGGCAGTTAAAAGCAGAGCCATTCAATGTAAAATCACTCTAAACACTATATTAAAAATTAAATGGTATGCTGGTGAGTCAAGACAGAAAAAGGTCTAATCTTATGTAATGTAATCTAATAAAATTATACATTTGCTCATATTTGAAAGTTACCATATCCGACTCTTTAACATGAGGAAGAAAAGTGGAGTACTTTCAGCAGATGCCGAACGCTGGTTCATAAATGTTAACTGGGATTTAGCCTACTGTCCTAAAATTAAAGTGCATATATTTCCAAAAATGTTGCAGCTTGTCCATCAGAAATCATACAGAGAAGGATCACTAAAAATCCTGTAGTGTAAAGGGATGAATCCTACCTACTCTTCCAGTCTCCAACTGGATAGTCCAACATGACTTCCTAACTAAAGGAAGGTTTCGCTGAGCAAGCACGCCCTTTTCAGCACTGCCCAGCTCCACATTCATCCAGTCAGACACATCCACACCTGGTAGCTGGCCAGCACAGTGCAGACCTCTGTGGTTGGCAGCTTTTTGAGGACTAATTAAGGGTTAAGTGCTTTGCTCAAGGGCACATCGACAATGGTTGCCGAGGGAGGATATAATGGATTCAAGTATTTGTATTTGTTCCAAACACTTAAAACTGACCCAGTTTCAGTCGATATAGCACCAAAACTGGGTAAACTTTACCCATTCATGTTTTTTTGACCCAGTGTTAGGGTTAGTTTTTCAAGTTTTACCTTAAAGGGCAACAGTGGTCATTTTTAAAGAAGTGATATTATTCTGGAGGCTATATAACATGATGGAAAAAAATACTTCAACTTGCTCTTGTATATGCATATTGCAAGGGCGCGCCGGGAAACCACAAGGTGACAGCGTCATCACAGTGAACAGTAACTGCCTGTCAGTGGCGATATGAACGGAGTATAGAATTCCAACAACATTTGCAATATAAATAAATATGCTGTCACTTTCTGAATCTATTTTATGTTGCATATTGGTAGCTAGCTAGTTAGATAGTAAAATAATGTTAGCTATAGCTAATTCCACAAATACAGTACTAGACTTTAGTTGACTGTGTATAGAACGGATGGGAAAAGTTAGAAATGCCTTACTGGTGTGCTATTCCTCACTGCGGAAACTACAATCTAGCTGCTGCCCAAATCCTGTCATGGATTGTTCCGTTCCAATGGACAGCACTTGCATAAACTATAACTACTGGAAAACGAAAGAAGTCAGAAAGGTATTACACCGTTTCCCTGTCCTATAAGTGTTTATTGTTAACATAAAATAGATTCAGAGAGTGACGGCATGTTTCTTTATATTGAAACTGTTGTTGAAATTCTATACTCCATTAAGTTACTATTTACCGTGATGACGCACCTTGTGGTTTCCCGGCGCTCCCTCGCAATACGCACGTACATGAGCAGTATGTTGCAGTATTTTTTTCCATCATGTTAGGTAGCCTCCAGCATAATATCAATGTTTTAAAAATGGCCATTGTTCCCCTTTAAAATTGTCACAAATGTGTCATCAATTGTACAAATCAATGCATATGACATTCAAAACGGCAAAGGATATACATTATTAACAAATAGTGATATGTGGCATAAACAGTTAGCGTAGATTGTAACAGTGCACAGCCATAGCATATTTTAGTTTTGGTAAATAACCCAACAGTACGACAAAAACAACAATAAAACCGGGACAAAACACTCAATTTTCTGTGGTTTTCTACACATGAGTATTGGAGTAGTTAAGTTAAGTATTGCACTGGTGTCAATTTCAATGCAGTCATTTTTTTTGTGTGCAACAATACAACTGATGCCATTCTGTGCCAGTCGCTAAATATCGACTGCCAGGATTTTTTCGACGAGAGATAACAGCGCGAGTCGGTAACTTCAAAGAAGATCAATTGTGGAAGGTGGACCGCATTAATATTCTGTTTGGCTACCCAGCAGCACCACGGTGTTCATGGTCAGAGGAGGGCCAACAATTGATTGGCAATTAAGACCCCTGACTTAGTGTTTAACGAGCAGGTGGAAAAGAATGCTCTGTGCCAGCCATTTATCTAATTTCTCTGAGCAGTCGTTTCCTCCGGGTCTTGGGAATAGGTATAGGTTATGCATTACGGTGAAAACAATGAGAATATTCAGACTTTTTGATAGCATTATTAAGCAAACAGGTGAAAGGTATTAATAAATTGCAGTAACTGCGGCTGCATATGTTTGACACTGATTTTTCAGATGATGCTGCTTCTCTCTTAGATTCACACAGCTGTACAGTTCAACACGGGTTGTTGTGGATATTTCTGTATTTGTGCTGGCATGGTCTTGGCATAGTCGAGACTGTGCCCTCTCACTGTGACACCTAGGCTGTGGTGTCAGGTATGCGTGGGCTGGCCGGCTACTGTCAGCTACAGTAACACTCATCACAAGCTCTGCATAAAGAGAAGAGAATATACACATACAATGACTCCGTGTAGGTGGAAACTCCAGAGCCGGGTGCTAAATAGATGGTAAAGAGCATCTACAGGATCGAACAGCTCTCTAGTGTTTGGATCTTTAACTGTGTTCAGACTCAGTATCGAGGCGACCACAATTATTTAGCTAACACTGCTTTATGAAGAGAAAATATTGGAAAAGAGATATTGTTTCAGGAACATTAAGTCAGAGAAATGTAGAATCTTATAATATATAAATTATGCTTGAAATACTTGAAAGATGCATGTTGTTCTAATATTTATTGACTGGTTAAATCTCAGCTGATATCTCCTGCTCAAAACCCCACAACTTCCAACACTCAGATTCAATTAATGACGCATAAAGATAAGGATGGAATTCAAATCCAGCAAATCAATATCTCAGATTTCCCGAGCGGCTGGTCAGTCGAGGCCCACAGCAGACACAACGTCTCCAGACAGCAGAGGGCTACTGAGCTGAAACCGGCATATGGCATCTGCTTTGACGCTCATGAAGTTATGGAGAATGGCAGCAAACCCCAAGAGGAACAGGGTTGCCTGGAGTCATGCATCTAAGTGCTGCTGGACAAACCCCATTTCCTCCCTCACTGGAATCCTCCTTATGACATTCACTATCCTGACAGCAGCTGATCAAAATAACACTTATTTATTTATGCGCACTTCCAGGAATCACTAAGCTAAAGAAGTGTATATTCCTGGAAAAAAAAAACAGACAAGACTTCAGCCCAGCATTGTGACATTGAGTTTCTTGGCAATGTGCAATCACCTGAGAGTTGCATGATGTAACTGAATAGCATTCGTTTCATATAATATGTTGGATAGTTTGAAAAGACTGAGCATAGAAAGACAAGCCATTGGTGAGTATTGAATTGCGCTATTAATCAAACATTATTCAGTTGTTGACATTGGATATATTTAGATAGCCCCTTATGGAAATCTATGCTTCAACCTCCTACGTTTTGGACAAAGATTAGAATTACTTTGGATAAACTGAATCTTTGGGAGGGTTGCTGTTCAATCCTGAGATCTAATTAATAATAATAATAATAATAATAGCTTGGATTTATATAGCGCCTTTCATGAAACCCAAGGACGCTTAACAAAGATATAAATAAAGATATAAATAATATAAATTAGAGGTTATATTCATGTTGACAGAAGGTATCTTTTGTAATATAGATATTTAACATGTTAACATGTTGATATACATCCAACAAAATGTGAAAAGGTGTTAAGCAGCATGAAGAAGTGCGACACATAGTGTGTATTATGTAACAGTGTTATATTATGAATTATTAAATCTCATTAAAAAATGTGTTATATACAGTATGTGTTTGTATTAGGGCTGATTTAACAAAAAAAATTCTGATTCATCAAATCGATAGGGGTGTAAAGAAAATATGGAAAATATTGAGTATCACAATATTATGTTTTGTGATACTGTATCGATTCTCAGAAACATTGTATACATTTTGTATTAATAGTTTGCATGCAGAGATTAAAACAGTCAATACTTTATTTCATTTGCAAAGAGATGCACCCTCTCAGTATATGTGCCCTCTAAAAGTAGTGTTATGATGTTGGATGTTAAAGGGACTGTGATAAAAGCAAATGCATTGATGCTTCTGATTGCATAAAAAAATGTTTTTTTACTCAGATGTTGTGCATATGGTGGCGTGTTCTTTATACTATGATAGTTTTCCTTGAATACAATTTTTTTAATGGACTACTACTTTTTTAATAAAGCTAGTGTGACCTTTTATTTTAGTTGAACATCTGATAAAAAACGTTTGTTGTGTTGTATTGTGTCAATAAAGTCAATTTTGCATTATTAGTCTGATGTTGTGTACCATAATTTCAGTAGACTCCGCACTGCACTGATAGCACTAATCTTCTCCGTTTTCACAGACATGTTGTCGTTTGGCAATTTAAATTAAAGCAAGCAAATACATTTGAAATACAGAGCAGAATAATGTCAGCAGAAGTACAGTTATAAGATGCGTGTTTTGTTAATGACACTCAGACTTTGATCTATGTTGTTTATGTGCATGTGTTCCTACATGAAAGCAGGAAGCTTGTTTTTATGCTACTGTATAGCCTATACAAACCAAGTCACAAGGACAGGATTATGTATTAACTATACTAAATGAGATCCATATACAGTAGACTGAATAAGCCTGATTCCATTATCAAATGTAAACTCCTATCAACGCTAATGTTACTGTGCTTGTAGATGGGAACATGTTGGGCAAACAATACCCTTTTATTCCGATGATTCTGCTTTTTGTGCTGCTGCTCCTTGACTGAAGAATGGCCTCTCGCTAAAGTCTCAGCACACATCAAACGCCTCTTTAAACTTTAAACTCTCTTGCTTGCTTTGGCTTTTCTAGATTTTAGATTTTGTGGTTTCTACATTTCTCCTTTCTTTCTCCTGTAAAGCACTTTGTATCCACTACTTTGGAGAGTGCTATAATAAATAAAGTGTGCTTATACTGGCACTGACGAATTACCCATTATTTCAGTCAAGTTTGCCAAAGTTTGATGTTACATGGTTGCAGCTTTGCTATTTCTTCATGACTTTGACTGGAAATGTTTTAACTCAACATTCATTAACTACAGGAAGCAAAATCTGATCTGGGGTTTTAAATATAGAGGTTTGTTACATATATGCCAAGGGTTAAGTACTAATAATATTGGATAGTGTGCCATCACTCTTAATGCACATTAAGAAAGCATTATAATCTAATATTTAAAAAAAAAAACATTGGAGAATTTTCTTTAAGAAGAGTTAAAGGTGCTCTATACGATATCCAGAGCATTAATGTAGCAGCAAACAACTATTTGCTATGTAAAGATATATACGAGTAATGTCTACCTGAGCAGAGAGTAAAGTCTCTCCCTCGGTGTGTGTTGTAATCAGAGCTTCTCTTTGCTTTGTTTACTTCGCCGGGCCAGCCGTGCATGCCTTTTGGGGCCGCGGGTTTCCACCGGCTCCTCCGCACGGCTTCATATCAGAAGTTTACAGAATGCCTAATTAGAGTTATGGTTCCCTTATAGCATTGGGTTTAAATCCAAAATATTGCCTAATCGGCGCTTTTGCTTTTCGCTTTGACACCAAATCCTCCGTCATCGTTCACTTTCTCTTGTCCTGTGTGTGAGAAATTTGACTCCTGTAGACTCCGTAAAGAGAAGAAACTTTACTATAAGTTTATAATTGTAGCATCCATCGTCCGACTGTCTATTGATAACACACTTAGTATTTTACAAATATTTTTTTTTTTTTATTTGATGAATGTGGGCGTTGACACCCAAATATCAACTAAATGGGTTTTCTAGGAAAAAAGCAAAAAGACGGCGGGGCAGGTGGGCAAGTATACGTAATCGGTGTATGCAAGAATACCATGTAACACTGGTAACACAGACTACTGTGGCAAGCCTACAATGCTGCTGTTGTTCTCACTGTTAACACCGGTAGCTGCGAGCCGCCGGCTCAGCCGTCGCCATGTTGAGAGCCGTGCATAGGCAATAGAAATGCTCCCAATCTCAAATTTAGCCTTTAAGCTTTGTCCTGTCACTTGGAGAGAAAGAGAATATGGATACAATAATCTTTATAATGTTTCTGAATGATAACTCATTAAAAGTTTTATGCTGAATACCTAATAAACCGTTTGACAACGCTGACAGGTGGCTATGCTTGACAGTTTTCATCTCAACCATGGTTCACCATTGTCTACAGTGATAAGCTGCTGCTTCCCACACAGTATAATGTTGGGAGCTGGAGGGATTATTGTTTCTCATTAAACTATAACTAGAAGGAGCTAACTCCATAGAGAAGGATACCAACAGGGACAGGTGGAGAGGTACAGTGAGTCTTGGTTCAGTGATGAGTACGATCCCTCCCATGTGTGGTGGTCAAGACAGTCACCATGGGGCTACGACAAGATCACACAGCGCACACGACCACCAAAACAGACGTAATAATGCAGAGTTTGGCTCTGTACTGCTGTTCAAGCTGTCAATCAGCTGTGCAAGAAGCCATGTTTGTCTAATCCAACAAGAGGGTTCTCCACTCCAAGGCATATTAATGAGATTTTCACATCTCGTCTCCTCTTGAGGGCAGACAGCTACAGAACTACAAACAGTGAACCTTTTCAAATTAACACATGCAGTCTAAATCCTTTCATTTTCCTTTTTGCAGCATTTTACAGTGACTGACCATTAAAACTGTTGAAAAAAAGACACAATATGGGAAAACGTATTAAGCAAAAGAAAAAAAGAGACTTACCATCAAATCTTTTATGTCTGGAGACATAGGTGCTTCTCAATTCATGACTCATTTCATCAACCAGATTCTCAAAGTCCTGTTTGCTCTGCTGGCCAAATTTGTCCTCCATTTCCTGGGTACAACATGTGTTTCCCTGAGGACAGACACGAAGATGTTCGCCTGAAAAATAGACAAAAAACACTGTTTTTGTACCCATACTAAAAGTGACACTGACTGTCTGTACACAGCAGCGTGTCTGGAGTGTATAAAATTAGAACATTCAACAGCGGGAAATCCTTCCTTTCCCACCACCGTTTCTGTCAATATACAATTTGTGATTTTCAATCTAAAAAAAAAGTAGTTATTTAAAAATTCACAGGAAATTCAGTCACACTAAAATCCTGAGCTCTCATAAGCAAGTCGGGTGCTTAAAATTACTCAATGATTCAATAAAACCTTTACAGCAACAGCTCTCATTTTGGACACAATCATTTGAGCTGATAACAGTATTTAACTTTTTATGTTCTCCCATACAGCCCTCTACGCAACAGGAAACGTGTGATAGATTGCAGCACCAACATCCTACCATCAGGTCTTAATTAGCACCAGTGCACTCAAATTGACGGTTTGCTAAGCCTCATCCCCACTTAGTTACTGTTGCTATGTGTGACGAGCTTCCTGTTGAAACAAGGCATATGTGCAGACTACAAAGACGCCCGTGGCAGATTTAACATTCAAAAATCTTAGTAATTTCTGAAACAATGAGTCCTTGATTTTCAGACAGAGGTAGACAAAAGCAGGCATCTAATTTCTAGCTGATGACCGTTGACTTTGTCACCTGAAAGGACGAATGTCACTAGCAGATTTAATCAACTGTAGCTAGCTGCAGCTCATTCAGTCGACCAATCAGTAGCCACACAGAAGCGTGAATGTGCATACCTAATGACCAATCACTGATCACCTCCTTCTCCTTTGTTTTAGTTGTAAATAATGTAACTTAACTATTCAGGATAAGTTTTTTCTCCAAATACACAGTCAGTCATTCTAGTGTCTGGATCTTCTCCATTACTTCAGTTCCAGTTTATACAATAGCCTACATAAAATGATTTTCAATTTAGAGGTAGATTTAGATGAATATTGATGAGATGATAGCGACATTAAGAGTTAAAGTGCCAGTAAACAGTATATTTTTGGCATCATTGGGCAATTCCATAATAACCTTTCAGCATATTGTAATTCAAGTGTTCTGAGAGAAAACTAAACTTCTGCACCTCATCTTGGCTCTGTTTTCAGGCTTTAACAAATCTAGCCCGTGACGGGAGACTCTGACCAATCACAGGTCATTTCATTGAGAGAGCGTTTCTATTGGCTGTGCTCCGGTGCTTGGCGTTCCTTCACCAGATTTCACAATGGCGGCGGCGTCACAAACTTTCTCATTTTTCAGCTAAACAGTACACTACAAGATGATTCTGAAAACATTTGAGGCGAGAAATAGGTATTAACATAACATAATATTGATTCATATTTGATCAGCGCTGCCTAGTTTGACCATTTGGTCGGAGTTCGCGAGTGATTGACAGCCGGCTCTCAAAGACAGCAGACCTCAGATCAGCTCTTACTGCTTGTTTTCCTCCGGTCTGTGAAATCTTGCAGGTGCCGTTAGGAGCACCGGAGGACACCGGAGGACACCGGAGGACACCGGAGGACACCGGAGGACACAGAGGACACAGAGGCACGTGATTTTTTCAGGTTACCTGTTGCATGTACTACTGTCATGATATAGCGACCGTTTTAAAAGAATAACTTTTTTGAAATCATATTTGCTCCAATCTCGCCTACTTAAGCTTTAATTTGCAATTAATCATGGACAATCATGCAATAAAATGTGGTTAACTTCAGCTTTAAGGTTAGCATGACTTTTTTTTTTTTAAATAATTGCACAATGACATCTCATAATCTAGCATCATCTAGGGACTTTTTGCTGGTTTTAGGTACTTTCCATGGATATGAGTTGGCAACACTGGTTTAAACCATTCACAGTTTTTGGTTTTGATATTTGTTTTGTTACCATAGACATATTCAGACTTCTTAAATAACCTGCAAAATCAAAAACATGGTAAGCACAGAATCTTGTGGCCTTTCTCTTGAGACACCACAAAAGAACATGTAATGAAATACAGTAGCAAACAAAAATTTGATTTATTGGCAACAATTTTGTGGTTACTGTGTAGATGATTTGGAACTTCAGTTTGTTAGTTGACCTTTTAAAATATGTGAACACTTAAACTTAAAACTATACAAAACAAATGAGGGGGTGAGAGTAGATGTGCATGCACCACATGCCAATGAATTATAGGTACTCCTATTCCACATAACCCTTGGTTTCTCAAAACTGTAGCTCACATACCAACTGACATTTAAAGTGTCACCAACATGAAACCCCCTTTCAGGGACCATTTACCGCCACATGAAATGTGCATTTTCACTGTAATTTTCTCTGTACAGCAAATGGGTTGCTAATTTCAGAAACGGACGGAGCAAAAAAATGGCTTATGCCTTGTAGGACTTAACATGATTCATGAGTAGAAGAGGAATAATGGTAGTGTTTCACATTTGGTCTGACAATAAGAGGTTTCATTGGCAAGGGCCTATCAAAGTTAAAATCAGTGGGGAGAACAGATAATGCATTCCTTTAAAATACTCTCTCGTGTTACATAATTGATGACATTGGGAAAATACTGAAGTGAATCAAAAGTTAATGATCTACATCATTTCATTTTCCAAAGTAGCCATTTTAAGTTAGGGTTAGGGTTAGGGTTTAGGGTTAGGGTTAGGGTTAGGGTTAGGGTTAGGTTAAGGGGATAAAAACTTCATCTGGAAATCTGCTCGAGTGGGTTTTGGGCTATATCTTTGGAACGGAATGTCGTAAAGACTCGGGATCAGTTTAGTTTAGTATTTTAGGGCTCCTTGAGTACGCTGGTCTTGGTCCTGAGTCTCTACAACCTTTCGTTCTCGAGTTATGGCACATTTTGGTTTTTGCTCGAGTGGAATTGTGTTGTATCTCGGGAACGGAAGGTCGTAGAGACTCAGATTCAAGTCAGGCGTGTTCAGCGTGGCCGAATTATGTCAGACGGAGCACATTTCCAAGTGTCTACGACGTTCGGTTCGGGAGATATTCGAGAAAACGTTCGCCTATTGTTCGCTAATGGGACGCACGCGGGTGAAAATCTGACCAAGTGTTGAGGCCAAAAACGGACCCCCAAATTGTGTCTAGGAGCACGTTTCAGGCAATTCTGAGTCGATTGGTATCGGTTTGTAGTGGACATTTTTTTTTTTTTTTTTTTTTGTGCCATTTCCCTGAGTGGGATTGTGTTTTATCTCGGGAACGGAAGTTCGTAGAGACTCAGGACCAAGACAGGCGTGTTCAGCGTGGTCGAATTATGTCAGAAAGAGCACATTTCCAAGTGTCTACAACTTTTGGATCAGGAGATATGGGTTGCTAATTAGCCGCGCGCTAACTGCTAGCGCTAACCCTAACCCTAACCCATAAAATGTGGTTAACTTCAGCTTTAAGGTTAGCATGACTTTTTTTTTTTTAAATAATTGCACAATGACATCTCATAATCTAGCATCATCTAGGGACTTTTTGCTGGTTTTAGGTACTTTCCATGGATATGAGTTGGCAACACTGGTTTAAACCATTCAATTTTTGGTTTTGATATTTGTTTTGTTACCATAGACATATTCAGACTTCTTAAATAACCTGCAAAATCAAAAACATGGTAAGCACAGAATCTTGTGGCCTTTCTCTTGAGACACCACAAAAGAACATGTAATGAAATACAGTAGCAAACAAAAATTTGATTTATTGGCAACAATTTTGTGGTTACTGTGTAGATGATTTGGAACTTCAGTTTGTTAGTTGACCTTTTAAAATATGTGAACACTTAAACTTAAAACTATACAAAACAAATGAGGGGGTGAGAGTAGATGTGCATGCACCACATGCCAATGAATTATAGGTACTCCTATTCCACATAACCCTTGGTTTCTCAAAACTGTAGCTCACATACCAACTGACATTTAAAGTGTCACCAACATGAAACCCCCTTTCAGGGACCATTTACCGCCACATGAAATGTGCATTTTCACTGTAATTTTCTCTGTACAGCAAATGGGTTGCTAATTTCAGAAACGGACGGAGCAAAAAAATGGCTTATGCCTTGTAGGACTTAACATGATTCATGAGTAGAAGAGGAATAATGGTAGTGTTTCACATTTGGTCTGACAATAAGAGGTTTCATTGGCAAGGGCCTATCAAAGTTAAAATCAGTGGGGAGAACAGATAATGCATTCCTTTAAAATACTCTCTCGTGTTACATAATTGATGACATTGGGAAAATACTGAAGTGAATCAAAAGTTAATGATCTACATCATTTCATTTTCCAAAGTAGCCATTTTAAGTTAGGGTTAGGGTTAGGGTTTAGGGTTAGGGTTAGGGTTAGGGTTAGGGTTAGGTTAAGGGGATAAAAACTTCATCTGGAAATCTGCTCGAGTGGGTTTTGGGCTATATCTTTGGAACGGAATGTCGTAAAGACTCGGGATCAGTTTAGTTTAGTATTTTAGGGCTCCTTGAGTACGCTGGTCTTGGTCCTGAGTCTCTACAACCTTTCGTTCTCGAGTTATGGCACATTTTGGTTTTTGCTCGAGTGGAATTGTGTTGTATCTCGGGAACGGAAGGTCGTAGAGACTCAGATTCAAGTCAGGCGTGTTCAGCGTGGCCGAATTATGTCAGACGGAGCACATTTCCAAGTGTCTACGACGTTCGGTTCGGGAGATATTCGAGAAAACGTTCGCCTATTGTTCGCTAATGGGACGCACGCGGGTGAAAATCTGACCAAGTGTTGAGGCCAAAAACGGACCCCCAAATTGTGTCTAGGAGCACGTTTCAGGCAATTCTGAGTCGATTGGTATCGGTTTGTAGTGGACATTTTTTTTTTTTTTTTTTTTTGTGCCATTTCCCTGAGTGGGATTGTGTTTTATCTCGGGAACGGAAGTTCGTAGAGACTCAGGACCAAGACAGGCGTGTTCAGCGTGGTCGAATTATGTCAGAAAGAGCACATTTCCAAGTGTCTACAACTTTTGGATCAGGAGATATGGGTTGCTAATTAGCCGCGCGCTAACTGCTAGCGCTAACCCTAACCCTAACCCATAAAATGTGGTTAACTTCAGCTTTAAGGTTAGCATGACTTTTTTTTTTTTAAATAATTGCACAATGACATCTCATAATCTAGCATCATCTAGGGACTTTTTGCTGGTTTTAGGTACTTTCCATGGATATGAGTTGGCAACACTGGTTTAAACCATTCAATTTTTGGTTTTGATATTTGTTTTGTTACCATAGACATATTCAGACTTCTTAAATAACCTGCAAAATCAAAAACATGGTAAGCACAGAATCTTGTGGCCTTTCTCTTGAGACACCACAAAAGAACATGTAATGAAATACAGTAGCAAACAAAAATTTGATTTATTGGCAACAATTTTGTGGTTACTGTGTAGATGATTTGGAACTTCAGTTTGTTAGTTGACCTTTTAAAATATGTGAACACTTAAACTTAAAACTATACAAAACAAATGAGGGGGTGAGAGTAGATGTGCATGCACCACATGCCAATGAATTATAGGTACTCCTATTCCACATAACCCTTGGTTTCTCAAAACTGTAGCTCACATACCAACTGACATTTAAAGTGTCACCAACATGAAACCCCCTTTCAGGGACCATTTACCGCCACATGAAATGTGCATTTTCACTGTAATTTTCTCTGTACAGCAAATGGGTTGCTAATTTCAGAAACGGACGGAGCAAAAAAATGGCTTATGCCTTGTAGGACTTAACATGATTCATGAGTAGAAGAGGAATAATGGTAGTGTTTCACATTTGGTCTGACAATAAGAGGTTTCATTGGCAAGGGCCTATCAAAGTTAAAATCAGTGGGGAGAACAGATAATGCATTCCTTTAAAATACTCTCTCGTGTTACATAATTGATGACATTGGGAAAATACTGAAGTGAATCAAAAGTTAATGATCTACATCATTTCATTTTCCAAAGTAGCCATTTTAAGTTAGGGTTAGGGTTAGGGTTTAGGGTTAGGGTTAGGGTTAGGGTTAGGTTAAGGGGATAAAAACTTCATCTGGAAATCTGCTCGAGTGGGTTTTGGGCTATATCTTTGGAACGGAATGTCGTAAAGACTCGGGATCAGTTTAGTTTAGTATTTTAGGGCTCCTTGAGTACGCTGGTCTTGGTCCTGAGTCTCTACAACCTTTCGTTCTCGAGTTATGGCACATTTTGGTTTTTGCTCGAGTGGAATTGTGTTGTATCTCGGGAACGGAAGGTCGTAGAGACTCAGATTCAAGTCAGGCGTGTTCAGCGTGGCCGAATTATGTCAGACGGAGCACATTTCCAAGTGTCTACGACGTTCGGTTCGGGAGATATTCGAGAAAACGTTCGCCTATTGTTCGCTAATGGGACGCACGCGGGTGAAAATCTGACCAAGTGTTGAGGCCAAAAACGGACCCCCAAATTGTGTCTAGGAGCACGTTTCAGGCAATTCTGAGTCGATTGGTATCGGTTTGTAGTGGACATTTTTTTTTTTTTTTTTTTTTGTGCCATTTCCCTGAGTGGGATTGTGTTTTATCTCGGGAACGGAAGTTCGTAGAGACTCAGGACCAAGACAGGCGTGTTCAGCGTGGTCGAATTATGTCAGAAAGAGCACATTTCCAAGTGTCTACAACTTTTGGATCAGGAGATATGGGTTGCTAATTAGCCGCGCGCTAACTGCTAGCGCTAACCCTAACCCTAACCCATAAAATGTGGTTAACTTCAGCTTTAAGGTTAGCATGACTTTTTTTTTTTTAAATAATTGCACAATGACATCTCATAATCTAGCATCATCTAGGGACTTTTTGCTGGTTTTAGGTACTTTCCATGGATATGAGTTGGCAACACTGGTTTAAACCATTCAATTTTTGGTTTTGATATTTGTTTTGTTACCATAGACATATTCAGACTTCTTAAATAACCTGCAAAATCAAAAACATGGTAAGCACAGAATCTTGTGGCCTTTCTCTTGAGACACCACAAAAGAACATGTAATGAAATACAGTAGCAAACAAAAATTTGATTTATTGGCAACAATTTTGTGGTTACTGTGTAGATGATTTGGAACTTCAGTTTGTTAGTTGACCTTTTAAAATATGTGAACACTTAAACTTAAAACTATACAAAACAAATGAGGGGGTGAGAGTAGATGTGCATGCACCACATGCCAATGAATTATAGGTACTCCTATTCCACATAACCCTTGGTTTCTCAAAACTGTAGCTCACATACCAACTGACATTTAAAGTGTCACCAACATGAAACCCCCTTTCAGGGACCATTTACCGCCACATGAAATGTGCATTTTCACTGTAATTTTCTCTGTACAGCAAATGGGTTGCTAATTTCAGAAACGGACGGAGCAAAAAAATGGCTTATGCCTTGTAGGACTTAACATGATTCATGAGTAGAAGAGGAATAATGGTAGTGTTTCACATTTGGTCTGACAATAAGAGGTTTCATTGGCAAGGGCCTATCAAAGTTAAAATCAGTGGGGAGAACAGATAATGCATTCCTTTAAAATACTCTCTCGTGTTACATAATTGATGACATTGGGAAAATACTGAAGTGAATCAAAAGTTAATGATCTACATCATTTCATTTTCCAAAGTAGCCATTTTAAGTTAGGGTTAGGGTTAGGGTTTAGGGTTAGGGTTAGGGTTAGGGTTAGGTTAAGGGGATAAAAACTTCATCTGGAAATCTGCTCGAGTGGGTTTTGGGCTATATCTTTGGAACGGAATGTCGTAAAGACTCGGGATCAGTTTAGTTTAGTATTTTAGGGCTCCTTGAGTACGCTGGTCTTGGTCCTGAGTCTCTACAACCTTTCGTTCTCGAGTTATGGCACATTTTGGTTTTTGCTCGAGTGGAATTGTGTTGTATCTCGGGAACGGAAGGTCGTAGAGACTCAGATTCAAGTCAGGCGTGTTCAGCGTGGCCGAATTATGTCAGACGGAGCACATTTCCAAGTGTCTACGACGTTCGGTTCGGGAGATATTCGAGAAAACGTTCGCCTATTGTTCGCTAATGGGACGCACGCGGGTGAAAATCTGACCAAGTGTTGAGGCCAAAAACGGACCCCCAAATTGTGTCTAGGAGCACGTTTCAGGCAATTCTGAGTCGATTGGTATCGGTTTGTAGTGGACATTTTTTTTTTTTTTTTTTTTTGTGCCATTTCCCTGAGTGGGATTGTGTTTTATCTCGGGAACGGAAGTTCGTAGAGACTCAGGACCAAGACAGGCGTGTTCAGCGAGGTCGAATTATGTCAGAAAGAGCACATTTCCAAGTGTCTACAACTTTTGGATCAGGAGATATGGGTTGCTAATTAGCCGCGCGCTAACTGCTAGCGCTAACCCTAACCCTAACCCATAAAATGTGGTTAACTTCAGCTTTAAGGTTAGCATGACTTTTTTTTTTTTAAATAATTGCACAATGACATCTCATAATCTAGCATCATCTAGGGACTTTTTGCTGGTTTTAGGTACTTTCCATGGATATGAGTTGGCAACACTGGTTTAAACCATTCAGTTTTTGGTTTTGATATTTGTTTTGTTACCATAGACATATTCAGACTTCTTAAATAACCTGCAAAATCAAAAACATGGTAAGCACAGAATCTTGTGGCCTTTCTCTTGAGACACCACAAAAGAACATGTAATGAAATACAGTAGCAAACAAAAATTTGATTTATTGGCAACAATTTTGTGGTTACTGTGTAGATGATTTGGAACTTCAGTTTGTTAGTTGACCTTTTAAAATATGTGAACACTTAAACTTAAAACTATACAAAACAAATGAGGGGGTGAGAGTAGATGTGCATGCACCACATGCCAATGAATTATAGGTACTCCTATTCCACATAACCCTTGGTTTCTCAAAACTGTAGCTCACATACCAACTGACATTTAAAGTGTCACCAACATGAAACCCCCTTTCAGGGACCATTTACCGCCACATGAAATGTGCATTTTCACTGTAATTTTCTCTGTACAGCAAATGGGTTGCTAATTTCAGAAACGGACGGAGCAAAAAAATGGCTTATGCCTTGTAGGACTTAACATGATTCATGAGTAGAAGAGGAATAATGGTAGTGTTTCACATTTGGTCTGACAATAAGAGGTTTCATTGGCAAGGGCCTATCAAAGTTAAAATCAGTGGGGAGAACAGATAATGCATTCCTTTAAAATACTCTCTCGTGTTACATAATTGATGACATTGGGAAAATACTGAAGTGAATCAAAAGTTAATGATCTACATCATTTCATTTTCCAAAGTAGCCATTTTAAAAGAGCCACAGATAAAGCAGACTCAGTCTGAAACAGCATGTATTTCTCCATTTCACAGTCTAAAACCTAAGGAAGTATATTGATGACAAAAGATCAGAGAATACAAAACAAATTTGAGCGCTGCTCAATCTGCAAGTCAACCTTTGGGAATTGTCTTTGTGTTCCAATAACTGTGCTACCATACTATTTAGTATGCTGGAAAGAGGTTCAGTATGTCCCAATACATAGTATGTAAAATGCAGTATGCCAAAAATACCAGGACGTCCTACCACATCCAGTCGCATTTCCCAGTATGCCAGCCAGCATGCTTTTCTGGCTATTCTTACCCACAATCCTCTGTGCAGACCAAGAAGGTCAAAGTTCAAGCACAATGCTATGACGAAGTAGTATGTCCCAATTGTATACATACTGCATGCAACAGCACGTACTTACTATATACTACACAAGGGCAGCTGCAGTACGTACTAAAAGTAGAAAGAAAAAGAAGCCTGCGTAACTAATGGTGCCTTCAAATGAAACTAGTGAGCTTGTGTTTACAACATGGGAAGTCGTGTACACAATATGCTTGGCGTTCAAGTGGTTAAGCACGACTTAACCACTTGTAAGAACATCGCTGCCAAGCAACGACAATATTAATGTTACTGTCGGCATCTAGAAGCCACACAGTGGATATAATGACAGATGAAATAGATGAGGTCGTTGGGAATATCAACATTTTCCTCAGATCTATTATAAAATTACAAAGAAAAACAATATAAGACTGAAATTACAATACATTCACTTATTATGTACCGAAAAATTAGCTTCCATGGCCTCCGCCATTTCTGACAACGTCAACGAACTCAGAGCTTTCAGAAACTTTACACTTACAAGGTCGTGAATACCACAAGAGGGGGGCGTACATATGGACTCTTCTCGTGAACACAGTAAACACAACCCCATTTGAAGGCACCATTACATTTGAACTAATTTGAGCTGGAAGTGAAGGCTCATTCTGTTCCTTCTACTTTCAAAATAAAAGCTGGGATACTGGCATTTTTTAACCACCAGGGGAAGAGAAAGAGCAATATTTAGTGTCCGTCCTATCTTAAAAATCAAAATGCGTTGAAACTAAATGGCTAAAATCCCGTACCATCATTTATGAATGAGACTGATTGTCATTTTTGAGCAGAAAGAAAAGCTGCCCTCAGAAATCTAATGAGCCTGATATGAGGTGGCTACTTCGATCTGATCTTACTCCACATGGGATTCAAAAAAATAATTGTTTAAACAAAAAAATAATAATACAATTATTATAGGCTGTGGCTAGTCAGAATGACAGCATATACAGATTAGGCGTAACACAAATCCAACATACCGGTATGAATAAACTAGGTGGTGGTAAGGGGATCAATTGGATGGTCACAATTTGTCTCAACTTCAATCTACAGAGCAGATCCACACGCCCACAATAATTTAAATTGGAGGCTAAACAATAATGCATATAGGCATAAAATATGGTAATATGGTAATTTTAAATAGTTATGACTTATATTGATGATATTGCACCAATTTTTCCAACTGTGTTCCCTTCATATACAATATAATCCTATTTCTCTTCCCCACAATGAAATGAGATTTCCCCACAAAAAGAAAATGCAGATCTAATGTACATTGTCTACAACCAGCGTGAGCTTCCAATCAGGCAAACGCGCTGTAAGCAGATGGCAGCTGTAAAACTCTCTCTGCATGCAGCAACAGATAGATTCACTTACTGAGCACCATACTGAGTGAGCAACAATATGACGAGCGCAAGATCGTTCTGCACATTAGGGTCTACAACACCCAGAATTTATGTAATAGGCTATATGTCATAAGCAAACCGCACCCAGCACTGCCGTGTTTAAATCAGTCAGTGACCTTTCTACAATAAATACCAAAGAGGAAGAGAAAGGTCCATCATATGGGTCACCGGCTTTTTGTGAGCCAAGCACGTCATTCAATTCCATTTCCTATGCAGTAACACCAACATGTCTGCCGATAAATGCTGCTACTTAAAGGCAGATATACAGGAAATTGCACTTTTGCACTTTTGATGACTTTAGAAAATGAACAAGCATGTGCTGCCGGGGTCTTGCACCATTTTCACCATTACTCCATTACATCCAGTACACCATGGAGCAGACAATCCAAACAGGTCTTAGGTTAGGCTAAATATTTTAATACATCCTGTAGAAGTCAACACTGGTAAAAACATATATATTTCAAGCCTACAAGTATTTTGGTATGAAAAAGTCATAACATACATCTTTTAACTTTTTGTTTAGCAGGACATTCTCTCAATATAACAAAGTAGAACATGATTTATGTTTGTCCTTTATAAAGCTTAATATCGGTTGACAAAACATAATAGAAAAACTGTGTGCAATGCTGATCATTTTGTTTAAATGAGGTTCGGTAAGTACAGCGATGTTTGTATGAATGTGTGGGGGTTGTCTGTGTATGTGTTGCACACTGGGGGCAGTGAGAGACGCAGGAGGAATGTTTTAGTTGCTGGCCAGAGCAACACAGACTTGTGAAAAATAAAAACAGTGCAGTTAATTTCTCTTTTCTCTCCGAACACTGAACATAAATCTTACTTCTCAACAGACAGATTAACTGTATAAGAAATGGAACGTAGTGAGGGAACATCTTTGTGTGTGTTTGTTACACAAGGCATAGAACTATACTGCATTTCACATTTACAATAGAAATCTGGGATAAAACAATAAAAAAATATAAACTTGAAAGGGAAAGAAATATACTGAACTGGGTCGCATATGATCCAGAATTTAAACCAGGAGTATATGACCTAAGGTTCAAACAATGGACAGAGAAAGGTATCACTGCTCTATGTATTTTATATTTACTTATTTGCACTGTGGTTATTTCTTATATATTGCACGTCTTAATGCAAATATTTGTACATATTTCATATATTCTTATTTTTTATTTAAGTATTTACTCATATTTATTTTCTTTAAATATATTTTGTTTATATCGTAGCATTATGTACTCCTTTATTTATATTTTCTTACATTTCTTTATGTTTATAACCCCCCAATTTTCCCCCGGCGATCAATGAATTATTTCTGATTCTGATAAAACGGAGGGTGGTAAAGAGAAAACACTGATCTTGTATACTTTCTATATGGTATGAAATTTGAGTTTTTCATAATTTTCACCATGTTTTTCCATCAAAACATCTTTTTATTTGCATGGAACTCAAATGTGTTGTTAAAGTGTCTTATATTCATGGGAGTTTGTTAATGTTCATATTTAATTTCACAATAGGCAGTGGGTGTTGTTAAGCATGTGAATAGGGAATGTTACATATTTAATTTCCCCATAAAAGTGCATTTTTATGGTTGTGATTAACAAGAACATGTTTGTGAAAGTATCTGAAAATTACAGTAGATACTGTCAAAATAAGGAGACATGTATACACAGTATAATCTAGGATATGCATCTCCACAAAAAGGCTTTGATCTGAGAGGAAAGGGAGACTTCAGTGCAAATATGTCACTGGAGCATTCAGGTGGACCTCCCATTGCAGATGTTTGGTTGAATAAAGCCCATAACTGCATGAAGCTCACAACTCCAGCATCATGGCCCCGCTCTCTTTACACACTTCCTCCACCGAGGACAAGCCTGTACTGACTGACTGACTGAAAAGCAGCTGAAATTTCAATTCACCACATATTTAAAAATAAAGTTATGGATGGATTTAGGAACTTCATTAATATCACACACAGTCTACCGGCAAGTCCCTCGGGCTACATATTTTGAGTGCAGCCTTTTCATCAGACATGTCAAGAGGGGGAAAAAAATCCATCTCGACACAACAAACCTACTGTGTGCTCCGGCAGTCTCAACAGAGCAATAACATCACTTAAAAATAAGACTGTCGTACATCAACATATGGGAAGCCGGAGCTTTCAAGGGACTTCACCACTCAGCAAAGTGCCACAACCTTCCCAGCCAAGGTTAAAACAGCACTGTAGCTTCCCAGATAATCTATCTAGTGGAGCACAGACCACACATTAGCAACAGACAGGAGCGAGTGGGAGCCAGACAGTTCTCTTACAGCAAAGAAAAAACGCTGCATCTTTAAGTTTGTTGTAGTGTCATATACTATTTATTTATTCATTTATTTGACAGGGACAACATGTAGGCATTGTTACACTTTATTAAAGTGCAACCGATGCAGTGTAAATAGGACTTCTAGCCGTAGTTAATTTGCAGACCTTGTCCCTGGTTAGCCTTTTAAGAAAAATGGAAAAATACATAACAACATCGTACATTACAATCAATTTACATATGTATGTTCCCAATCAGGGATCACAGGTTTGGTTTAGTTGCAGCCAGTGTTTCACCTTTTCATTATACGTTTTCAGGTCAGGTTGTATTTGTATTTCCGTTGGTAGGGCATTCCAAAGATTTATTCCTTTTACTGAAAAAGATGACTGACCGAAGGTTGTTTTGCGCTGTGCCACTCTGCAGTTACCATTTGTTGATCCCCTTGTGGCTATTCCATGGTATTCATTTTTGTGACATATGGACAAAGTACAGCTGGGTTGAGATTGTCCACATATTTAAAAAATCAATTTGATAAAAGAAAACTTGATAAAACGATCAAAACTGAGCAACTTATACTTATTCAGAATTATACAGTGGTGCCATTTCATTTGCTTTTGATCCATTATTTTCAGTGCTTGTTTATATAGCGATGCAACAGATGTGACAGTTGACTGTGAAGCCTGGCTCCATACATTAACACAATTAAGACAAGTGTGAAAATATCATGGCATGCATAAACAGCTGAGCTGCCTTAAGGGGTATGCATTGTCTATCACTCTAAAACAGTTCAGATTTTGTGAATCCAAAATAACAACTAGAAAAGATTTTTACAGCAATATACATTTTTGCCATAGACCTCCATTGTAGTCCAAAAACTATTACAAACATTTTAGTTAGCCAGATTGTTGCCCTGGTGTCATTTTCCTTCTTTTTGATGAACACCGTAGATTATTTTACCCCAAAGCTCAATTCATGGGGCTTGAAATGAACCAATGAACTAATGAACTATCTTTTGAGTCTCCAAAAAGTATAATATATCAAAATATTCAGCTCCACCTGCTGCAACTTTCTGCATCCATGACCATGTACCGTTCGGGAGAAGTTTATCCCTTTGAGATGCATAAACTCACATGTGCGCAACCAACTGGAACACCCCAGCAAACATCCTTGTACCTGCAAGTACCACACTATAACTCGTTTTAAGAGCCCAACTGAAATTAAATTGCATCCTATCATTTCACCCTACTCACATTAATTCGTCGGAATACCTTCAGTTCTCCGACAGCCAATCAAATCTTTGCATATAGTAACGTTAGTAACGTCAGCGTTCTGCCAGAAGGCACTGATTAAACTAGACAGCAGCCTGCTCCACAACACCGGGGCCGCCGCTACAACCCACACTCTTAAAGTCTCCTTCTTATCTAATTTACGAACATGTTACATGGCTACGTCTCGCCCTGCACCTTAGCTTGTTGAACGAGCCACCAAACAAGCACTGACCGGGGAAAAGTGCGTTGCTAACGTCCGTTTCGGTCCTTACTCTTAAATGCCACTGCTAACACAACACACTCTCTGCTCATGACTTGACAGCTAACGCTACAGCGCAAGTTTGTGCACTTTGATAGGACCATAGACTGCTCCCCGTGCGTGAGTTTTGCAATTTCGGTGTTACCAAAGAGTTTGGTGTTACCCTCTAGACACCCAAAAGTGAAGTCAAAACATCTCGATCGCCCCCTGGTGGCTGGCTAACAAAATAAAAAGTCAAAGTGCAACGTCAAATCAATTTTCCCCAAACATGGTTTCTCTCATTTTAGGTAGTTCTTATCCCGCTGGTGTATGATCAAGTGTTCATTTTTCTGATAAGTTTGGTTTTAATTAGTCATTTGATGCTATAAAAAGGGGCTGAGAAATCAGGATTGACAGTTGCTTTCCATAACCATAAATGTAGATATAGAGTAAGTACATTTTTTATCTGTTCAAAATGTACCTTAAAGGGAGATTTGTCAGGTATTTAATACTCTTATCAACATGGAGTGGACAAATATGCTGCTTTATGCAAATGTATATTCCATCCATCCTCTGCAACCGCTTATCCCGTTAGGGGTCGTGGACGGGCTGGAGCCGATCCCAGCTATGCAAATGTATATTTATTATTGTAAATCAATTACCAACACAAAACAATGACAAATATTGTCCAGAAACCCTCACAGGTACTGCATCTAGCATAACATATATGCTCAAATCATAACATGGTAAACTGAAGCCCAACAGGCAACAACAGCTGTCAGTGTGTCAGTGTGCTGACTTGATTATGACTTGCTCCAAAACTGCATGTGATTATCATAAAGTGGGCATGTCTGTAAAGGGGAGACTCGTGGGTACCCAAAGAACACATTTTCATTCACCTTGAGGTCAGAGGTCAAGGGACCCCTTTGAAAATGGCCATGTACGTTTTTCCTTACCAAAATTTAGTGTAAGTTTGGAGCATTATTTATCCTCCTTAGTGACAAGCTAATATGGCATGGTAGCAATGGCTCTTGCAAACTCATAGTTAACAACAAGTATATCTCCAGCTTTAGGGATGGGACTGTGTCGATGTTATTCATAGCTACTGTAGTCAGTTGACAGTGAGGATGGTATTTTTGTTGATTGCTCATTTTCTACTTATTTCTTTAATCCTTCCATCCTCTTTGTCTGAAAGTAAACAACACTGATATTCCTCCTACAGTCAATAGTCTTTCAGCTGCTTCTTCACTCACAGCTTTTCCAACAATACAGTTCATCGCCCAGCTTCTCCAGCAGTTGATCTTCCAGTGGTCACACTTCATTTTCTTCAGAAAAGGCATGCTATAGTTTGACACATTGCTCTGGTGCAACATTTCTGGAGTGACTGGATTAGGGTTATAATTTGCTTCTCACTGCATTCATATTAGTATCACCCCCAAAAAAACTAAATATATAATGGAACAGAAACAAACCAGTCCTGCGGCAAAATCCACTTCTCTGTCATTGATTTGTGTGCCCAGTATGTCGTCTCAGTACAGCAGTAACTTAAAGTCACACTTGTGAACACTATAGCTCTGGTCTGCTTCTGGAGACAATGTACACATACTGTGTGCTGCTGGTTTAGGCTCTGGGAAAAAGGATTAGAAAAAATCCTGCTGTGCCGTGAATAGCTGGAGATGAGAGCTGGCGATGCCCTCAAGTCCGCCGCCAGACATTATTGGCTGTACACAGTTCCATTGTTAGCAGCATTTCTATGGAACTCAGCAAGTTTCTCCAAATAAACCTTAAATTGGCACTGATACTCTTCTGTATTTTCTACCATTTAAGTATACTGTACAACTTCAACACAAACACATGATCTACTGTTAATAGCTTTAGGCATAGATGACACATTAAACAGCTTGTTGGCATTGCTAACACACTTTAATAGGCTACTCTATCAAAAAGTAAGCACAACTACAAGCCAAGTATACCTTTCTGTAGGCCTATAAGGCAAGAATACTTAATTATACTTTTCTTTAGTATACCTCGATCAAAGGATTTCATACAAGTAGGCCTATAAGCCACGTATGCTTAGACTTTACTGTATACTTGTTAGTATGAGCCAAGTATACTTAGACTTTTCTGTATACTTGTCAGTATAAACCAAGTATACTTAGACTGTTCTGTATTTGTCAGTATAAACCAAGTATACTTAGACTTTTCTGTACTTGTCAGTATAAACCAAGTATACTTAGACTTTTCTGTATACTTGTCAGTATAAACCAAGTAGACTTTTCTGTACTTGCCAGTATAAACCAAGTATACTGAGACTTTCCTGTACTTATCAGTATAAACCAAGTAGACTTTTCTATACTTGTCAGTATAAACCAAGTATACTTAGACTTTTCTGTACTTGTCAGTATAAACCAAGTATACTTAGACCTTTCTGTACTTGTCAGTATAAACCAAGTATACTTAGACTTTTCTGTATACTTGTCAGTATAAACCAAGTAGACTTTTCTGTACTTGCCAGTATAAACCAAGTATACTGAGACTTTCCTGTACTTGTCAGTATAAACCAAGTATACTTAGACTTTTCTGTATACTTGTCATTATAAACCAAGTATACTTAGACTTTTCTGTATACTTTTCAGTATGAGCCAAATATACTTATGGATACTTTTATTAAGTATATCTCTGTACATACAAAGTAAAGTGAAAGTATACTCTCTTATTTAAAGTTTAAAAGAAGCACACTTGAATAAACTTCTTTTTGGTAAGGGTAAATTGTCTGTCTCCCACTCACACAGTGAAATGCATTGCAGTTATTTTTTTGTAACGTCACAGAACTGTGTATACCTGTATGGATTTTGAAATGTGTTTTTATGGTGAAGTTTACTATAGCTGTAAGATTTTATCAGCTTTTCTATCACCCCAGGTCCCAGGTTTCAAACAGAAACAATAGAACATGTGAGGGTGACCCGAGAGAGTTGCAAAGGGTTTGTAGAAACTGTTGTGAAAACAAAAGAGTTCTTCAAGTAAATGTCTGAGCACAGCTTTGGGATAGCTTATTTTTTTATTCATTGGATCTGCACCGAGCCAAATCTTATGCAGATGGGTTTTTGTTTGTTTTTTGCTGGTATGGTAACAAGTGTGATTTCCACCTGAAGCCGACTGTGATCCTGAGCAAGCCTAAGAGGGAATTATTTCCCACTAATAGCCTTGTATCAAAGCTGCCCTCGAGCTGTGAGGGTGGAAACAAAGAGACTTGTCCCGGCCTAACCTCACTGTACTAACCCGTTCTCCGTCCTTTATTTGTCCGGGACCAACAGCAGGATGCATAACTTCACTTTGCACAGCACCAGATGTTTAACATGCATACAGAGCAGCAGATCCTGCTCACATTTACATATTAATAACAAAAAACAAGAAGCGGATTCAATACATACTAATGTTATGTCACTAGTGTATGCACTTAAAACTGTGAAAAATGTAAAGCTGAGTTTTAATGAGAGAGGTTTATGCATGCACTCAGTGATTTATTAACACCTTTACAAGCTGTCATCAAAAGTCGCAATTATTTGATGTCACTCTCATATCTGTAATAAAGTGTCAGTCAAATCAACAAGCTTATTATCACTGCTGATGAAGCTCTACAGCAATATTTAGACTGTATCTTTCTCCTGCTAAGATGTGTTCACATTTTACCTGCCATTTAATAGAAGTATTTTTTATGTACTGCAAATACAATACGAATAGGATTTCCTTTGTTGTAAGCATTGGTAACCTTTCCCCCATCCTTAACCGGGGTTAAATAGTTTTCACCATGTGAAGCTTGTCGGTGGGAATTTGTTTGTGTAACAGTCCTACATAATTGAAATTGTTTTTTCTGTCCCTGTTTTATACTCCCTGTTGTTTGTATGTCATATGTTGATTTACTTATTAATTTGTGAGAGCCAGTCTTTCATGCATCGGTTTCCATTAGCTGTTCAGAAAATTCAATGAACATCTCCACGTGTGCCTTTCAAAACCCCTTTATTTCTGTAATTGCTTCGGTCACACCTGTAATTTCTTTGTCACTGAGAAATAGTTCAGGTGTTTTGAAGTGGGCTTGAATGAAGTACTTATTCATAGTCGTTGTATTACCTACAATAGATGACGGTCGGTGCGCTCCCAGCTTGGTGAAGCAGACAGGAATTACCACACAGAAGCAAAGCAATGTACTGCTGTGGACGGGGCTGGCAGCCAAACCCACCTAAAAATATCAATATCAATTTAATTGTACGCTATATTTAGAATATTTTTCTCGGTTTAGCTTGCCATGAGACGGCTATACAGTATGTTTCCGACTGGGAACTGAAGCCATTATCTATGTTCTCGCCAAAGCAACTAGACTCCATTGAAAAAAACAGTAATTTTACCTCGCAGAATATGACAGTTGCTGGTCTAATGCTTCCTCGATCAGTTAGTTTGTGTTATTGTGTGACTTTGGTCAGTTCAAAATCACACAATAACAAAGACCAGACCAGAAACTGCTGTGTTCTGCGAGGTAAAAATCACAGTTTTTTTCAATGGAGTCTGGTGGCTTTTGGCGAGAGCATAGATGGATACAACGGCTTTATTTCTCCATCGGAACTCCCCCATTCCTTATCCATAATAAGTTATGTAGGAAATTACCTTTTAAAAACTATGCATATTAACACATCATTATTTATAATTAAAATCTGTCACATTTAGCTGTCATCTTTCATATTTCACAGCCTTGCACCTATAAGCCCAGCCCTTAAAGAGTCAGTGTTAAAAAAAACAGTTATAAAACTCAACTTTGTATTTCTACTTTTTTGATACATCAATGCTATTGGATTACTATGACTGTGAAGCACACAGGTAAAGCAACTGGCATGTGACAAATTTAAGAGGGAGGACGACTATAGGGAGGATGTCATCAACAATAATAAAACTTTCATGTCCCTTTAAGCAACATTATAACATGCCTTTAGAAATACGTTGTCTGTGATATGCTCTGTCAAGCACAATCTGTTTTTTTTTCAGTCTATATGAGGACATTATGACAAGTACATCTTTTTCAAACATATGAGTCTGCCTGGAGAATTAAATGTCCAAGTTCCTGCACATATCAGAAGGTAGGCCAACTCTCAGAAGTATTCATCAGTGTACCTGGCCAACGAGACCCACAGCATATGTGCACTGCCATCTGCTGTGTCCCATGGTTCCCCCCAACAAACTTTTTATGGGTTCACACTTGAAGCCACACTCAGACCTAATGAGATCAACATTTCTCGTTACATCACTTTATCACCAAAGATATAGTCCTGCCCTTACTTCTTAGATTTAGAGTCTGTGTGTTTGAGTCAGAATTCCTTTGAATTTTTGGTTAAATTCTAGTCAACATAAACTTTTTCATTTTAGTCATCAATAAATTAGTCAAAAAACGTGTTAATATTATATATTGTCTCCTTACACAACAACCAGTGGGCTACCTCCGGGTCTGAGAAGTGAAGCAAATGTGGAAGTGCCTTAAACTTGCATTCTCTCTAATAGCCAGCAGGGGGCGACTCCTCTGGTTGCAAAAAGAAGTCAGATTGTATAGAAGTCTATGAGAACATTACCCTACTCCTCACTTGATTTATTACCTCAGTAAACATTGTAAACATGAGTTTATGGTCTCAATCGCTAGTTTCAAGTCTTCTTCAATACAGCATGATGTTCATTTTGTAAATTATGGTCCCATTTAGAGTCAAATAGACCATAAAGCAGGGGATGCTTTAGGGATTGAGGGCGTGGCTACCTTGTGATTGACGGGTCGCTACCACGGCGTTGTCTGGTCTGGGAGTTGTCCGTGTTTTTGTCTTACAACTTTAACCCTTTCACAGTGTGTTTTCAGTTCATGAAAGATAATTGTAACATTCTGGTCGCCTAAAAAATTTCTTATTCAGCATTCAGTTGTACTTAGCTCCAGCCTCTCGGTCAGTTCTGGTTGCCAAAAACCAAGATGGCGATGGCCAAAATGCCGGACTCAAGGCTTCAAAACGGCAGTCCACAAACCAATGGTTGATTACTTCCACTTCTTACATACAATCTATGACAACATGTTCACTCTCACTTTCCAAAATATTCCAAGTAAAGTGAGTCCAATCTTTCTGCCCATTTGTATACCAAACCTTTTGCTGAGATCATGCATTTTATCTGCTATCCTCTCAAGCAAAATATTCTGATTTACTGCATTGGAGAAAAAAGGTAAACCTACATGAAAACAAGTGGAATAAAGTCATATTATTTCAATTTTATTCAATTTGGCTTTGCTCGCTGTGGTCGGAAATGACTGTTCATGTTTGCTTAGGTTAGTCTAACCAAGAAAAAGGCTGTCCAAGGCTAATCCAATTCCCCGCTGTCGCCAGATGGGCAACAGAATCGTCCATCGACCAGTCAGAGCTGCACACACAATATTGCATTTCAACTCCAAAAATACAGTGCTGCTCATTTCTGCTATCATATAGACGGCTTCTATACAACTTCTTTAGAGCTTCTATCTGATGGGCTGGAGCGATTGCATGTTTTTCCTGATAAACATCTTGTTGCAAAGTCTGAGCTAAAGAGATTTAGGCTCTGTGACACTAGGGTTATTTTAGCCACATGATTGAATCCACTGCACAGACAAAAGCAGCATGCACTTGTAAACACTATTGCAGAGAGGAGGCAAATTAAGGACGACGGCTAACTGTGATGTCTCAAGACGTATGCGTGGACAGGCGAACTACGACTGAATGAACAAATGCATGTCGAAATGAATTAATTAATCAGTCTAACCGCAAGGAAGGAAGTGGGTGGATATAGCTGTATGAATAAATTAATATGAAAGTTATTCTCTGGCTTCATGAGCATCACATCGAGAAATGATGCCCTGTAAGGATCTCATTATATCTGGCCGAAAACAGACATAGACCGCTCACCTCCTTGTTAAAAATAAATCAAGAGGTTAGCTAGAGGTTGCTGTAAATCACTGTCTATCCAACACTCATCATATTCACTCAACGTCATGTGCTTTTAGACATCCAAGGCACTCAATGTACATAGTTTCTGTTTCACCTCTCACTCTATAGCACACTGAAACATGTCCTCTAACTGATGGATAATCAGACTTTGGCAAGAAAACAATGAGATCATATCCTGAGCAAGACAGTAGGCTACACGAGGATGGAATTCAATGCATATGAACATCGGCATGGATCCATAAATCTGTGTATTCCACACAGTCTTCCTTTCAAACTTTTAATAATGTCTCTAGAGGGTTTTGTGTACAGAATAGCCAAGTTTCTCGCTCAAGTTAGGACTTGCATCAATCAAAATTGAATGACATTATTCCTATCACATTTTGGGTCATGTCAGAAGTCATAATGAAAGGCATGCTCGCGTTTTAAATAACTGGGGGATGCTGATACAGAGGAGTATGTGTCCTTGGGTGAATGAGGACAGGTTCAAGAGGAAATGAATTCACACTGACATAAAACAGTCTACAATAAAAGCAGCACAGTACAATGGTATGATGGTATTCTTCATCCTCAGGAGAGTCAGCGTGAAGGGAAAAAGGACAGGAATAAAGATGTTGGAACAGTTTCATACTCCCAGCAAATGTGTCAGTGTCTTCTTTTTTGAATAAGTCAAGATATTCCACTGCAACATGCAATGTGCAAGGCTGTGTGCGTGATAAAACAGCCAAGTGTTGACTCAACGGGTCGGGTATTTCATATTGAAATGTTTTTAAATGTGTACGATAAAGAAATCTCTTTGAGAAGAGAAATATGAATGCACAGTTGGCCTCAGTGCAGAAGAAACATTTTTAGGAGACTTTGAAGAAGTTGTTGTGGAGAAATAGGTTTTGTAGACAATATATATATTTTAAGCCTTCCCAAAACTGGGGTCACTGTGACATTTCAACATAAAACTGTCTCTGAATACTTACTCCTTTGTGTTCAAAGATGAAAAGTCTGAGTATTGTAGCAAAGAAGAGATGACCATACAAGTTAAAGGTGACTAACCATTTACTCTTTCTTTGTCATATATGATAGTAAATTATTTTCAGTTTTGGCAGCCGATTAGACTGTTGTCAGGCTATTAAATAGGTGTTTTCAGTCACTATAAGCACCGTAGATGTGGGTCAATAGGGGCCTACTACACCCAGTAGCAGGTTTTATCAACTATTAAAGTATTAAGGTAAAAAAGGTATAAAAGAACACGACAGAAACCTCTAGAGGCCGTAGTACAGGACTACTGTACAGGAACAGAAGTGTAAGTCAGGCGCTGTAGTTTAGATAGCTTGAAACTCTTCTCTATATCGGGTGGAGGTCGGGGGTGATGGATAAGACACGTAACACAGGGTTTTCACCCAGGAGACTGGAGTTTGCATCCCTTGTGAAACCAACTATCTGTAGTTGTCTTTGTGTACACAAGCCTTTCACTTTTTAAACGTAGTTATTTTAAGCCAAAACACTTTTTTCCCTAAACTTAAAGTGTTTTGTTGCCAAAACCTAAAGAAGCCTTTTTGTGTGTTTAAAACGTAACGTTTCATTCAATTTTGTTATAACATGTTGCTCTTAAGTTTCGCTTTCACTTTTACAACGTAGTAGGCGTATAGTAAGCCCATAATGACCCACATCTATGGTGCTTATAGCGACCGATAACGCCTATTTAGTGGTCTGATAACAGACAACAGTCGAATCGGGTGGTTTTGGACTGTTGGTCAAATGTCACCTTGGTCTTTGGGAAATTGTGATGATCTTCTGACATTTTACAGACCAAACGATTCATTGAGAAAGTAATCAGCAGGTGAATTGATAATAAAAAATGATCAGCTTCAGCCCTGCATTACATCGTACAGTGAGGCAATCCCCTACATGTAAAACAATACACAAACTAGACTTCTCCTCATATAAATCTTTGCCAAGAAGATAAATATACAACCAAAAAGTACAATATCTTTGACCCCGAGGGTAATAGCTATGGAATATTCATGTGCCATATACCCTTCTACAAGGTGCAAAAATATCATTACAGCTAAGATTAATGTATGGACTTCCCTAACACCATGTGCAGCACATTTAGGAATGACAAGCACCGCATAATCAGCATGTGTAGCACTATGTCTGGCTTTGATATTTATTGAGGAGCGTGTAATAAAAAGCCTAGTGGAGGCACGAGAAGGCCGGTGTGGATATTCGATCCACATGGGCAGCACGCCTAGAAGCCCCCGAGAATGAGACGTGAGCGGGCAAGCCACTCTCTTCTGCGTCAACTTGCTAAGTGGAGCATGGCAGAGGACTGCACTACAGGTAGCAGCTGGTGGCTGTTTGGACACCTGCACTGATCATTACCTTTCACTCAGCATTTACAGCTTAGTTTACAGACTCTGGCCATCATTAGCCCTGCTAGATGGTAACAGGGCAAGTGTCCTCTAGTCAGCAGACTTCTTAAGTGAGAGGGAGAGGGGACAACTGCACGACACACAGCTCCCCACGACAGCTTGCTGAAACACACCATGCCGAAGCATCCTCAGGAGCAGCAGTGTAAAGGCAAGCATCCTCTCCAGTTGCACATCATGTCTAGTCAGACGTTGTCAACAAGACAGGAGTGGCAGACTCGTGGCTAAAGATAGATCCAACGGCGTCGACGAGGCATTCGAGGGGGCTTTGTTTCATGATGGCTAGGTTTTGACAGGCAGATGAGGTGTCGGGGAAAAGTACCAGCTATACGTCACAGCCAAAAGCCTGAATTTGATCTGCGTGTCAATGAAGAGGTGCACATTGATCCTGAGGATTGTTTTTGGAAAAGTCAGCTTGAAAATAGACAGAGGAATTTTGTCAGGAGAATGTGTAAAAAAATAAATAAATAAACAGAATCAGACGAGGTAGTCAGATATCAAGTAAGAGACATGTGCCAAATATGTCTGAATAATAACGCCAGTCATGTGGTAATCTTACACAAACAACATAACTCCGGTGGCATTTTATGATTTGCAGGTGAGAAAAAAACATGACAGTCAATCTCACAATTTATCCAAGGTAACACCTCTCAAGTCTCAACTACCTTCCAATTCAATCTGAGGAGATGAATAAATTCAATTTGAGCTTATATGAATAGAATTAGTTGCATGCCTCTATTTTGCAGATACTGACCAAAATAGCTGAATCGGGTATCAGTGACAATGGGGATAATCTATTCAATTCAATTCTATGTTTATATACCATATACATTTTAATTTTAATTCCTGTTAATTTTGAAGATGTTTTTTTACCAACTTGCTGGTGTACGATTTATTATTTTAATAATAAATCATTCAGTAAATTTACATCAATGTATTTATTTGTTATATTTTGTATTACAAAGTTAGGAAAGCAATGTTTAAGTCAATCCTGATGTTGCCTTACACATAAAAGAATGATCCCAGTCACTTCCACACAGTGAGGCATACAGCTTATTAATTAAACACTGGTATCGGATCGGCTTTGGGTATTGGCCGATAGCGAAAGCCCAGGTATCGCTATCGGTATCGGGACTGAAAAAATCAGATCGGTGCATTCCTAGTAGTATGTGTTGTCTATACTGGTCAAAAGTTTTTAAAAACGGAAACAAAAAAAATAGGATCAGTGAATAGAGGAAATGTGTTTATGCCAGCTTGTTAAATGAGGAATGAAAAAGCTCGTTCTCAGTGGCTCCAGGTTAGAATTTAATTGGACAGTTGTTGACAGGAACTATTAGATCAAAAATAACATCTATTCAATCTCTTGTTGACAACACGAGAACTCATTCTTTCACATTTCAAATAATTCTTAAACCATGAAACAGCTATTGCCATGCCGTCTCAGGAGAATCACTTCAATCAGTTTTCCTTGTTTTTCACAGTAGATATACCTCAAATGAGTTTGACAAACATTAATTCTTTACGGCTGTGTTCGCACCATTAATTTCCTTCAGTAACCTATATGATAACAGCTGCTTATCAACGGTATAAACAAGGCACGTCAGGCTTACGGTATTTGGTCAGGCTTCAATTACCCAGTGTCTTTTTCATGTGCTTTGGTTTCTGTTCTTAATGTATTCAGAAATTACACAGAAGCAAGCTTTGTTGCTATATTGAAACAAATGAATGTCAACTTAAATCTTCTAATTCCCTTCTTCACATAATATGCACTGTAAATTAGCAAAACAAACAGCACTGTTAATAAGTGCCAGTTAAAATCCCTTTTGGGCATAACGTTGGACGTAAACCCTGCTGAAGGCACAAACGGAATAAACAGAAAGCTTGGGTCACAGACAGGATTAGGGTTCAGAAATATTATCCAGAAACTACTTTTAGCGTTTGAAAAAAAAATAGAAACCCTGAAGACATGAGCTTCCCTCCTTTTCTAAAGAAACCCAGACACATCTAAAATTCACAGACATTCTTCCTTTTGGGAGCTGGAACAGAGCGTTGATGCATAGACTGTAGGTTCCAGACTGACAGAATAAAATAACTTGGGCTTTGCACTGTTGGTCAGAGAGAACAAGCTATTTGCATGGCTTTATGAAGGTGATCATGCAAGTGGTCCACTTCTACATTTCCTGGGGCTGTCAAAGTTAACACGATAATGCGTTAATGCAAATTTGTTTTAAAGCCACTAATTTCTTTAACACATTAATGCATCTTGCAATTTTTAGGTTGCAGCAGACTCATTTTTAAAGCAATCATATCATATAAAACCAAAAAACGTAAAGAATCCATTGGTACCAACCATGTCTTACTAGTTTGTCGCGCAGGAGGTTAAATAGTGCTCCAAACTTATGCTAAATTTTGGCGGGGAAAAACTGGCATGGCCATTTTCAAATGGGTCCCTTGACCTCTGACCTGAAGATATGTGAATAAAAATGGGTTCTATGGGTACCCACGAGTCTCCCCTTTACAGACATGCCCACTTTATGATAGTCACATGCAGTTTGGGGCAAGTCACAGTCAAGTCAGCACACTGACACACTGACAGCTGTTGTTGCCTGTTGGGCTGCAGTTTGCCATGTTATGATCTGAGCATAATTGTAATGCGAAATGCAGTACCTGTGAGGGTTTCTGGACAACATGTGTCATTGTTTTGTTGGTAATTGTTTTCCAATAATAAATATATACATACATTTGCATAAAGCAGCATATTTGCCCACTCCCATGTTGATAAGAGTATTAAAATACATGACAAATCTCCCTTTAAGGTATTTTTGATCAGATAAAAAATATATTAATTTGCGATTAACTATTTTAATTGATTGACAGCTCTAATATTTTCATTTGAAGAAATCAAATGGTCCGTATAAAACTGACAGTGACAGACGTACTGTGAATATCTGATGATGATGAATTAAAGAGGACCTATTGTGCTTTTGTGCTTTTTCCCTTTCCTTTAGTGTGTTATATATTTTTTTTGTGCATGTAGAAGGTCTGCAAAGTTACAACGCCCAAAGTTCACACCAAAGGGAGTTACTCTCCCCCACAGAAATACTACTCCTGAACTGCCTGAAACGCCTTGCTTGAAGTCCCGCCTTTTCGTCCGTAACATGGTGATGTCACCAAGTAACACGTTGCATAACGGATAGTTTGGCCGGAGCTCAAACACAGCGTTTCAGACAGAGGGTGAAAAGAGATGCTGCCGCACAGCCAGTATGAGAAAAATAAAGTGTTTTTTGAACTTTAAAGCATGTAAACATGTTCTAGTAGAAACACAAATTACAGTTGTGCTACTTAAAATGAGCATAATAGACCCTCTTTAAACCCAACAAATAGAATATATATAACAAAGGAACAGTACAAAAAAATGGAAGAAAACATGCATTACCAACAGCTTATTAAATACACCTGTTCCCATCATGTATGTAAAGAAATGTCAATACAATGAAGTCTAATATAATCCAAGATCAAGATTACACATCTGACATAAGGTCAACTGCACATTAGCTTTAAAACTGGGGATTTAAAGCCACTGAAAACTTTGTTTTTATTAACTTAAAATATTCATAACTACATAAGTGACATTATAAAAAATTCATGATTCAGAGTTTAACTTTCAAAAACATCAGGACTGTGTAGTCGTGGTTGGATCAGATTTGATTGACAACACAAGCAAACAACAATAATATTCAGGGCAAAACTACAAATACAGAAATCGCACACATGAAGTAAAGAAAACTGCTCGAACTTTGGCAGAAAGTTTTGTGTTCATGTTGGACCCCACGGCTCATAGTAACACACTGACTGAGAAAATAATCTTTCAGGGCCTTTAATGCAGAATTATTGGATCTAATTCACCTCTGCACGCCGTTCAATATCATACAAAACTTGATTTAATGGTAAAGCAAATTGTATTTCCATCATTTCAAAATGTATATATAACATCTATATGCTTTGATTGTTGTGTTGTTCTGCCTTTCAACGCTGCAACCCACAACGTTTCCTACAGCTCTCACAGGGAACACCTGCAGAGAGAGCCCATCATGAGGCCATTTTGGCATTCATGAGCATGATTGATGACACAGAGATGGAGGCAGCGTTTGAGAAATCCCCTCTGCCGCGGGAAAAATGATGATTGTTTGGGTTCTTCCTCCCTGATAGTGCCCCCCCCCTCTGCTTCTCAGTGGGACGCACTCACAGTACATGATATAGCAGAATGCAGCCTCAAATACTGGTGCGACTGTATTTAAAAAAATAAAAAATAAATGCCAATCCCAAAAGTCTAATTATTTGCAATTTTATCAGAAATATTTTGATGTTTGCAGAGTTAGATGTAAAAGTGTAAACACACCACAAGCTCATCAGGAGCTGTGATCCCTCTCAGGACTCCCAGATCAATCTCCACATGTGTGAGTGACAGGAAGGTCACGATAATCTGACGATACATCACAGACTCACTGGCGTATGCTGCAGGGGGCTAACAAAGTCACCTGGCCATTCCCTCCGCAGGCACTCCCATTTAGCCCTTTCTAATCCGCTCCATCCCATTACATGACAATAGAGAACCTGTGCACATTACACGCTTCGGCAGAGATCATTTGCCTCGTTGTGCAGGCCGCCAAGGATCACATAAAATATATCAGCACCGTTATTTCTGTCCCCTCTCCATCTCCAGTAAACAGAGCTGGTCGTCAAATGATATAGCAAAGAATATGACATGCTAAGAAGTTCCATTGAATCCAGCAGTCTGCTGCGTGACTCGCTTTCCATATCTTCCCATCTCGTCTCAGACGTTGGGTAATCCACGGAGTGGAAATTGAGTAAGCAGGGGCAAGACTGATCTTTAACCAGAGCAAATCAGAAATGGATTTAAAAGGCTCAAATTTAACGAATTTGTTAACAGTAGGGCTGTCAAAGCCGCAAAATCGTTTAAACGCCACTAATTTGTTCAACACAATCGATCTTTCAGTGGTTGTAGCGGGCTCAGTTTTAAAGCTAGAGTGAAGATACTGGCATTATACGAAACAAAAAAACCTAAGACATCCACTGGTACCAACCATGTCATACTAGCTTGTTGCAAAGAAAGCTAAATAGTGTTACAAAGTTATGCCAAATTTTGGCGAGGAAAAACTGTCATGGCCATTTTCAAGGGGTCCCTTGACCTCTGACCTCAAGATATGTGAATGAAAATGGGTTCTATGGGTACCCACGAGTCTCCCCTTTTCTGACATTCCCACTTTATGATAATCACATGCAGTTAGGGGTAAGTCGTAGTCAAGACAGCACACTGACACACTGACAGCTGTTGTTGCCTGTTGAGCTTGAGTCTGCCATGTTATAATTTGAGCAAATTTGTTATGCTAAATGCAGTACCTGTGAGGGTTTCTGGACAATATTTGTCACTGTTTTGGGTTGTTAATTGATTTCCAATAATAAATATATACATACATTTGCATAAAGCAAGCATATTTGTCCACTCCCATGTTGATAAGAGTATTAAATACTTGATAAATCTCCCTTTAAGGTACATTTTGAACGGATAAAAAATGTGACATTAATCGCAAATTAATCACACATTTTTTCCATCAAGGATAATCATGCCATTAATCGTGATTAAATATTTTAAATCGATTGACAGCCCTAGTTAACAGTAGAATTAAATAGATATAAGTAAAGTTTGCTGTGGAGAGGGAGCTCTGGGAAGTTTTAGATGCCAAAACACTTAAAGACTTTTAAAGAAAACCACTAGTTCATGCTCCGGAGGTTTAAAATGCCTTCACCACACAGCTGTTGACAGCCTCCAGCCTGGCCCGGTCAACAGGCAGGAGCATCGCCTAAGTCATGTGGAATTACTGTACCAACTGAGCCTTTAGGCTTTGGATCATAATAGTATTTCTGTCAATAACACTGGCTCCACTGCTGTCATTCCACCTGACCTGGTCCCTTCTGTTTGACCAAACGCAACAGCAAAACTATGAGATTGCGAGCTTTTCATTTTTAGCTTCACGAAAAACATATTGTTGCAGTGGCTGAGCAGTCTAAGTGGTGCTGAGCGCAAGACTCCTGCAATAATACCCTGCTGTTATGTCCCTACTATATTTGGAATGGTTGTAATGAGTGCTTCATATTGGCCAAAAAAACATACAGTATGATCATAAAGTAAAAGGCAACAACTAATTTGAATAAAAACACGGTAAAATCTGAGAAAGCAAAAAGGCAAATAGCTCTTAATGAACATGTAAAGCATTCATTAACATAAATGTGTTTAAGAATGTAACAGTAGTCTAATGGGATTAGCTAAAAGAAATGTGGTATATATGTAACTTCATCTAGTGGTTTCTGTCTAATTTGATGTCTAACATGGTCTCTAATGGCATCTCACATCAAAAGCATGCGGGAGCACACACACACATCCCTCTGTCAGTATAATTTGATGTTGTCAAACAGCAAAGAGCAGCCATTTAAGTATGTGGAAGCATCATTTGTAGAGGTGGATCAGTAACATGAAGGTTGACGTTTTTGCCAAATCATCAGAGAGTTAATAGAGTGTGACGGCAGCTGTAAGGCTGACAGAAACAACAAGCTATAAGGGAAGCGCCGTATAGAAGAGCCGCTCTACACCGAGTCCCTCAAGGACCAACCAATCTACAAGTACTGGAATATTAACTCCCAAGTAATGTCGTGACTGAAAATGCTCCCCGTCTGCCACATGGACGCTCTTAACCCCTACAGTGCCACCTCCTAAACAGCTGATATTACAAACTTGCTACATGAAAGTAATGAATAAAGGCTACACAAATGTATGTGTTCAATGTTTTACATTGTAAACACTCGCACACTTAAATCCCCCAGAATGCAAACAAGTATACCACAATGGAGAGTATTCGTTTTGTCCGTCATAGACCTTTTAACTTTACATTCACTTTACTTTAATTGTGTACATTACAGTAATTAAAAATAACTTTTTGTCATATTTGCTCAAACTATCACTATATCCTGACAGTAGTACATGAGACAGATAATCTGTGTGTGTGAACTCTGATCAGACTGTCAAACTAGGTAGGCAAGACTTCCGTTTTCCGTGCGCTGCTCATTGTTTACCGTCTGATTAGCAACTTGAGATGTGAGTGAGACGTGTATGACCGGGTTGGTACACAAATAGCCAGTTTATAAGCTAAATTTAAACCGATACAAAGCTAAATCATCATCAGACGATAGCCGGTGGGTTCCAAGATTGCATTGCCTGTGTGAGTTGGTTACGGCCTTGTAACCCTAGTTCCATACGCACAGGTAGAGCACTCTACCAAGGAGGCCCTGTCGTTCCTACCCCGCTCGCTGAAGAGATGTGGGATGGTAGACAGCGGTCTGTGCTGCCTTATTTACAGTGGGGTGTGCGCGTATTCGGGTAGGCACGTCTTGATTGGCCGGCTATTCTTCTGCAAATTTGAATGCAAAGCCCCCGGGAAGAGTGCCAGGCTTTGAAGCAAATTTTTGTAGTGGCCAAACGGTGGTACTACAACTTCCACGTCTGTGACATGATGCCATTGGGCCCAAAAATACTTTTTCCCATAAACTTATTTTGGGAAAAAGACATCTGTAACTCCGCGGATCAACTTCCCAGTACAAACACTTGAATAGCCTTTGTTTAAATCATTAGGTCCTAAAAGTTGTAAAAAGCACTAGCCGAATCCAGAGTTATTTCCCTTCCCCAGACCGAGGCTGGACTGAGGGCTGGGAGTCTATGGCTCTATGGGCCCAATGGATGCGGAAAATTGGCAGATGATCCGGGTACTTTATCACTCAGCAGTTCATGCGCCACTGAGCAACTTTCATTAGAATGAACAGGAGCCCGCCTCCAATGCTGTATCCAGTTCTCTTAATACATCCATGAAGAATGCGTGCTCATGACTGGAGGAGAGTATTACCAATAGAGTCCAGTAGATGTCTCCGCCTGTGCTTATAGAACTAGGGTTTCAATATTGTAACCTTTAGTTATGTTACTGTAATGCCTATTTCTCGCCTCAAATGTTTTCAGAAACATTCAAGATTCAAGATTCAAGATGTTTATTGTGACGCCGGTTATACAAGTACAATCGTGTGAAATATTTTTTGCTGGGAAGCTCCATTAAAACTAATAAGTTGTATCACAATAATAAAAGGAAATACTTTGTACAAGGCATATTAAGAACATATACAGTATATACAGTATAAGATATATGATTAGGGTATTGCACTTATTTATTGCACTTTTTGTGTGAGAAAGTGTCGTATGATGAACATATTTTAGTGTGCTGTTTAGCTGTAAAAGCCAAATCCAAGCACCGCCCACTAGCTGGAGCAAACTTTCTCATGTTACAGCTACAACAGTACACTACAAGATGTTTCTGATTTATATTTGTATTATATTTGATCAGCGCCGCCTAGTTTAACCATTTGATTGGAGTTCACGAGCAGCGATTGACCGCTGCGTTAGAGACTCCTTCGCTCTGATTGGTTGGTGTCCTTTTGGCGTGGAGGAATCTTTCAAATGCCATTAAGAACACTAAAATGAGGCAGAGAACCTGATTTGTTTCACAGATTATTTGTGTCATGTTCTACTGTCTGAATATAGTGACAGTTTGAGCAAATAGGCCAAAAGGTTATTTTTATTAAAGTGTAGCTTTAAATGTGCTTTAAGTACTTAGTAGTACTGAGTGCACTTTAATTAGAGAAAATGAATGATAATCCTAAGCAGGCAGTGTCTGATTTATCAAATAATAAAGGAGCGACTACTCTATTCTCAATAGACTTGATGGAAATTGTACAGAAAAGTAAAGTACCAACCAACCATGAGATAAAATTCTAAATCAGCTCAACATTATATTAATCTCCAGGGTTTGAACAGTGAAGATGTATTTCTTCTGATGCCACGCTTTCAAATTATCTTTTTCAATAAAAGGTATTTCCACCTTTACCTCAGTCAAGATTTGGCTTAGCTCGATTATTGTTTGCATGAGTGAGAGGCAATAAGTCGCGAGCCTGAAGGGCATGCCCATCACTGTGTGAATTTGCTGAGGTGTTGATAATGCGTTGTCTCTCCGGCAGACACGTAAGGTTATGACTCATTCAAAGACCACATCAAAAGACGTTTATTCAGGGTGACAACGTTGGGAGATGAGAGAGATTGAATTTTTCACTCATTTGGGAGATTAGTTGTGATGTCCGGGACACGGATCCAAAGGATTTAATCAGTTAGTTATTCAGCCCATCTCTGAACAGGTGTGCCTGTTATCAAATATGCAGCCTTTTGCTTGTGCCAGATTTCCTGCTTTGTATGGAGAGTGATTGGCCCTGAAGCACAACAATGACGACCTGGAGAGACAACTCAGCTGGGGGAATGTTTTATTCCTAATTACAGTTCTTCAGATGCATATTCACATCATAACAATATGACTTTCGCTGATCATGTGAAATCACATAATTCTATTTGAAGATGTATTTACTGATATAAAATATGATTGCAGTACTTTACATTTTTTTCTACTTTAGTTTCCAAGTCCTGACAGCCAGTTGGCAATCCACCTATACATTATTAAACCTGTATCGTCCATCTCTGTCCATTTAACACGCTTAAATGTGACATTCATTATGTAAAGGTATTTGAAATAACTGCTCCAAAGGGTATAGTGGCTGAAATTATGGAGTTGACTCATGGTTATGGACTGCCTGCTGAAGCACTGCAAGAGCCAGCAGTTCCACTTCACCTTATCACTTAATTTTTTCGCAGGACAGGAGTTAATCTGCACAGTTGATCATTCATTATCTCTGCTTGGTTAGCACAGTGGCAGCAGCAGCAGACCTCTATACTGGACACAGATCTTAACCCACCACCACAGCTGCCTGGGAGACACTTTACACATTCAGTATTGATGCTGGCTGATAGCACAGCATGAATAGAGGTCTATATAATCAGTAATCCTGCTCACATTAACTGAAAGCTGGGTTTCCTGATTACAGCAGGCCTGTCACCTCACTGATGCATGCAGGCTTCAGGGTGCAGGAGGCTGAGCCAGCTGTTGGTGACCATCCAGCCAGGTCATTTAAAAAGCTATTTTGGGTAATTGAGTAGCCTATATAAGTTGAAAACTTTGGGTCAGAAACTTAAGTGAGTGACAGGTGGTTGCAGGTAGCCTAGAACAGATTTGTCTGATGCAGCCACAGGCTATACCCCTGCAGCATTCAACCAAAGACCTATACTGTAGGATTGACTTTGCATCATAAATGAGTTATATTTGGGGCGTTTTAACTTTTCCATTCAGAAGTGCAACATTAAATAGAGATGCATTTATCACACAAAAGCCTATAGTTTATATATATCTTGTCCTAATTGTTTGTTATCACTATTATGTAGTCATATTATTTCTTTATATTAATCTTATCTCTAGGTGGAGGCTTCAGATAAGCCCAGTGGGTTTTTTGCCTCTTCCTGCACATTTTATATTTTTTTGTTATGTTGTATAGTCTTAAATTGTGCAAAACAAATAAACAAAATATAGTGTTTATTCCCGAGTTGTTTTTTTTATAATGCTCTGTGGAGCAGGTCTAAGTGAGTCCAGCCTTACCTGGGATCTCCTGGAGAGGAACATGTGCAAAGCTGAAGCCTTTCACGATGACAGCCTCCCTCACCTCGCTGCAGTTCCGAGCCTTGAAATCGGCTCCAGCTGCAACAGACAGCACAGAAAAAGTGCAAATGATGGTCTCTAGTCTGAGCATTGTTCACTTCTGTGAAGATCCTTATTGTTTTAAGGTTTCTCTGCAGGTATCCTCACTGGTTTATAAAAAAAAAAAAAAAAAAAACTCCCCTGCAGTAGATCTGCAGGTACTTAATGACTGGGCAGGTTTAATGGTTGCAACTCAACTATTATTAGTGTCTATACCAACACATTTCCCAAAAAGCAAAAAAAAAGGGTTTCTATCGCAAAAAAAAGTCCGCAGAAAGAGAAGAGGACAGAGAGTGGAGGTGCCACATGAATCCAGGGTCCAGGCGGAGCGTTTTTCCGGCGTGTTTGTCTCAACTTCGCAGAGCAGACGCTTGAAGCCGCTGGTCGCTGTGTTGGAGTGTTGGAGTGGGAACCGTGCTGCTGCTGGAGAGAGAGAGACAGAGAAAAAGAGAGAGAGAGAGAGAGAGAGAGAGAGAGAGAGAGAGAGAGAGAGCTCGGTGTTCACATCAGATTGCACCGGAGAGGCAGGGAGGCTCACAAAATGTGGAGTGGAATCCAGCCTCATCCAGACACTATATGGTGGGGGGCTGCAGGAGGGCACAAACCAACAGAGATGTGGTGATAAATAAATAATAATAATAAAAAAAAAAAAGGTTGGGTGTAATAAAAAAATATTTCTGTTTTTTTAAGAGATTTCTATGAAATTTTATCGGTTCAAAATGGACCTTAAAGGGGTGATTTGTCAAGTATTTAATACTCTTATAAACATGGGAAACAAATATGCTTGTTTTATGCAAATGTATATTATTTTAAATCAATTAACAACACAAAACAATGTCAAATATCGTCCAGAAACCCTCACAGGTACTGCATTTAGCATAAAAAATATGTTGGGCTTGAGTTTGCATTGCAAACTCAAGCCCAACAGGCAACAAACATGGTTGGTACCAATGGATTCCTTATGTTTTCTGGTTTTATATGATACCAGTATCTTCATTTTGGCTTTAAAACTTAACCTGCTACATTCATGAATTCCCAAGTTGCATAAATGCATTTAAGAAATTAGTGGCGTTAAAACGAGTTTGCATTAACACGTTATTATCGTGTTAACTTTGACAGCCCTATTTAAAATATACATATTTTATCATATTACTGCCTGCAATTATACTCTCCATTTACTGGGACTGCAAGTTAAAAGTCATCCGTTTCAAACTCATCCATGGCAAACTCAAGCCCAACACACAACAACAGCTGTGTCAGTGTGTTGACTTGACTAGGACTTGCCCAAAAACTGCATGTGATTATCACAATGTGGGCATGTCTGTAAATGGGAGACTTGTGGCCCCTGTAGAACCCATTTTCATTCACATATCTAGAGGTTAGAGGGGTGAAGGGACCCCTTTGATAATGGGTCATGCCAGTTTTTCCTTGCCAAAACTTAGTTTGAAGCGTTATTTAACCTCCTGCGCGACAAGCTAATATGATGGTTGGCACCAATGGATTTCTTAGGTTTTCTAGATGATACCAGTAACTTCACTCTAGCATTAAAACTGAGCCCGCTACAACCTAAAACCCACAAGTTGCACTAAAGTGTTAAAGAAATTAGTGGCGTTAAAACAAATTTGCGTTAAGGCGTTATTATCACGTTGACTTCGTTGACATCTTCAAATGTCTTGTTTTGTCCACAACTCAAAGATATTCAGTTTACTGTCACAGAGGAGTAAAGAAACCAGAAAATATTCACATTTAAGAAGCTGGAATCAGAGAATTTTGGCTTTTTTTTTTTTTTTAAATTACTCAAACCAATTAATCAATTATCAAAATAGTTAATAGTTGACAACTAATCAATTAGTCGTTGCAGCTCTAGTTATTTTTAATATAATATTTGAGCGTTTTCTTTAAGAACATTTGAATAATTGTGCAATGTAAAATGAGCTTTATTCGCCTTCTATTTTCTATTTCTAAATATGATTTGAAACACTTCCTTTATTTGGCCTATGTGGTTATGTTCCTGTGACGGGGATTTTACTGAATTCAGAAAATGTAAATGCTGACAGTTGTTTTCTTCTTCTTCTTCTTCACATTCATCTGAATCCGACGTGAAACAGCAGTTGCACGGTATCAAACTGTATTAACTAGAGGATGTAAAGGATGTGATGAAGACCAGAAGGCAAGCTTTCATGGCTTTATTGATTTTGGAACAGCTTGATCCGAGGGTAGATCAACAGTGGATTAACATGGCTGCCGTCACTGTGCACAGCAGGGTTCCTATTGAGACGGGATGCCACATTTTGAAAGGTGCTTTAAAGTGATTTGTTTCAAAGGGTGACACTGCAGATTTTGGATCAAATATCCAAATCCACTCCTTTTATGAAGTCATTGCTTTTAGGAACATCAGTAATTATTGTAAAAATGTTTATGTATGTCCATGTTGGTGCAATATGTCCATTGACCACAGGAGCCGTTTTGACATTGTAAACTTTGGTATAGGATCAAATTCAGAAACCTTGTTGGAATTTGAATCAGAAAACACATAATTCTTAAAGATGCTAGATTCAGATAATTAAAGGTCTTATTGATAACTTTTTTATGTAGACACATTTTTTATATTAAATACATCCACAGAGCTTTTAGAAAAGTGTCAAATTAGAGTATGGCTTTTCCTGAAAAAAAATTATGATTGTGAATTAAACATTTAAAAAAAAATTGGCGGGTCGAAAATCAATGTTTTGTTTACCTCTGTGAAAGATATCTGACGTTTGGTTCCCACTTCTAACAAGGCTTGTGAGCCAATAGTAAAATGACGTTGGTATCACGTGGTATCTTTGGGTCGTCAGTTAGTGTGGAAAAAAACAGATAAATGGCTGAGATTGAAGGTAAGTGCCTGGCAACGACTTGTTGTGAAGTAAATGCAATGGAAGGAGGGAGGGAAAATGCAACATCTAGTGTCTGAATGTTATCAATGTTATCAATAGCACCTTTATTATAGCAGCAAACAACTATTTGCTCTGTAAAGATATAGAGGATTCCTCAAAGATACCATTACCAGATATACCATTTAAACCAAATGTACACGTCTGTCTCTGTCTCAGATGATTGGAGTGTGTGTGGTCATGTGCATGGTATCATTTCAAATATTACAAATAAAATAGTTGACTATTGCTCACGTGATCTATGGTACAAATGTAGTGTCATATGCTGACAGTGGTTAGTGGTCTATAAGCCATCCTATACAGCTCCCTTCAAGAATTCTGCGCTCTTCTTTTGTAGGATGACTTTTTGACCCGTACATGTCACAGATAATTAAATGTATCCAACTTTGAAACTCAAGGGACAGTTTCATCCAAATGAAACTTTTTAATACAATGAAAAATTAATTTCATGGGGAATTCTCAGTTAAGATAGCTGTCAAGTTGCCTAACTAGACTTTAAAGTGCTGCAGGAAGGGTTTCTGTCTGAATGTACAGTATGTGTATATGCATATTCTATTTTCGGATACATTGCATTGCCAAAACATGTTTTTACTCCAGCTCTTTTGGGATTCCCACGCACCCCCCGACCAGCCAGAGAGATGTAGACCCTCCTGTGTGTTCTGAGTTTATCTTGGGTTCTCGCTCCAGCTGGTCGTACCCAGCTCTCCTCCAAAGGAGGGTAAAAAAAAATAAAAAAAATAGTGAGTCATAAACTCAAGAGCAGTTAAAAGGCAGGAAACTGAGGATGCACTAAAAATTTACTTTTATTATCAAAACAAAACCACAAAGAGTTCTTGGCAAAACAGTAAACACTACAGCCATCGAGGTGACTAAACTATAGCTTGGCAATCACTTGATAGCGCAGGAGGCATCAAACAGGATGGATGGAATTATACTCCAAACTGTCAGAGTAGCTATATGAAGAACATATTATCAGGCAAAGGCACACTGAAGACTTAGCAACGAAGAGAAATAACTCATATGATCCAATAGTTAACCCCTTACCATTCCGCTCTCTTTTTGTTTTTTTAGAGAGGTAGTGGTGTGGGATGTTAAGGGGTATAAAAAGTCAACAGTAGATGCCACATAGAAGTGGTGTACATCATCTGAAAGCTGGGAACCTGAAGAATTGAGGTGCAGCTCAGCAATGTTCAGCAAGTTATTCTAGTTATTAATAAGAAATTCAAATTAATAATTTAATTAATTAATTTAATTAAATTGTGAAAGCGTATAAGGGCTTAGAACATTATAATAGCAGTATATGATGGCCATTCCCATGAACTGTTATGTGTCATACATTTTTGCAGCAATTTTTGGGTTGATACCATTTGTTACACAGATTTTGTGCTAGATTTAACCTTTTTTTTACCAGTAAAGAATTGATAGAAATTATCAAATATTCCTCCAAAATACCACATTAAGACACCAAAGACCTTGAGGAACACCATAGAAAATACTATGCTGTGATTTGGAATCAAAAACTTTTGACATTTGGAGATTTCTGCAAGAATTGCATTTTTTGGTAATAGGATGGCGAGCACTTCTGTTGTGTAAACTGCTCAGAACCCCCATGTTGTCAATCTACCTAGGAAAGCCATCCATCCTCTGAATGCTCTAGGTCTGTAGTTTGAGGCTTTAAAGTTTCATGACGCTTTGTTTATCCTAGAGGTCACCACAGGTCATTTTATACAGTGAGGTCAAGTTTCAGAAAATGGTCTCACTACAATGAACTATGGGGACTAACATAATCACACATGAATACTATTGGGCTCATTGGATCCACAAGAGTCTCAGCTTTACAGTGAAACATAATTTATGCAATTCAAAGACTGTTTATGGACCCCAGTTTGCAGAAATGTTCAAATATACCATTTTAGAATTGGCGAAAATTACACATTTATACTGCCCAAAACTGCATGTGATTATCATAAAGTGAGCATGTCTGTAAAGGGGTGACTCGTGGGTACCCATAGAACCCATTTTCATTCATATATCTTGAGGTCAGAGGTCAAAGGACCCCTTTGAAAATGGCCATGCCAGTTTTTTTCTCAAAAATTCCGCGTAACTTCGCAGCATTATTTTGCATTCTTCGCGACAAGCCAGCATGACATGGTTGGTGCCAATGGATTCCTTATGTCTAGTTTCATATGATATCAGTATCTTCACTCTAGCTTGAGCCACAACCTCTGAAAGACAGAATAGTGGAGTGTTAAGGGGTTAAACAAGTTCAGTTCACTGACAGCTGCTTAATCAGCACCTTGGAGAGCGCCACATCCTTACCAGGTACCTGAAACACCTCATCTTAGCTACAACTAAATGGTAACTGTGCAGCTTTGACATGCTTTTACATACTTTTGTGATGTATTTTATATATTTCATTGTGTTTTATAAGTCTGTGTGTGCACGGCGTTTCGCCTAAGACCAATGTTGAAGTTGAAGAATCAACCTGTAAGAGCCAGATTTGACTGTAAATAATTGAGTTGAATTTGTTATTATGTGTATAGTAGTATTGCATAGGTCTGTGCATTGACTTATCATGGTGATTCTGCATTTTATTAGTTGTCCAGGTTACTGTGCATGTGCAGTTAATAGGAAAAGCAAAATAACTCATGATCAGTTAGTTAAGAAGGTTTCCAGTGGAAACAGACAAATGTTATTTTCTCAGAAAAGCTCAGGGGGATTCATGTTTTTGGGTGGAAATTGAAAATTGATATGGAGAATGTAGATAAACTGACAAACCCATGATGACCTGATTTCTGCCTCTCTTTGGAGTCATAACAACAGAAACGGGAAAATTACTCAAAGTAGTCTACCTGACTGAAAGTGGTCTGATGTGTTGCAAGTACAGAAATGGATGGATGGATTTGTTTTGCCCTATGACATCTTTCTTTCTTTCTTTGTTGCTTAAAGGTGGAGACAGCGATTATAATCCAATACACTTTTTGTCAAAGTCAGTAAATATCCAATACAGTCTCACGGCAGTTGGTGAAATAGTCACGAAATTTAATCTGATTAGTGCACAAAGACAAGAATTTTCCTTTTTTTCAAGTGACGCTCAGCAGGACTTTCAATAACGTATTCTCCATGCGTTTTCCTAAGAATGTCCAGCAACACATGACACACGTGTCAATTTCTGCTCCAGTCTTTTGAAAACAAAACTACTTAGTTAGGTTTAGGAAAAGATTGACTTGGTTGGGCTTAGGCAACAAACTACTTAGTAAGGTTAAGAAAAATATTGTGGTTTTGGGTTAAAATAACACCAGAAGTGCTGTAACTTAAAGGTCACCTATTATGCAAAATGCACTTTTCCATGTCTTTTAAACATCAATATCTGTCCCCAGTGTGTCTACAGGCCACCATAGTATCATAAAAGACCATCCTCTCTCTTTTTCTCCTCCTCCGTTTGTCCGGAAATGGGTGCAGAAAAAAAATTCGCTTTTTTCCTTGTATTCTGACGTCATTAGAGAATGCAAGTCACGTGAGGGTTTCCTGGTCGAACCAGAGAGAACCTTCAGTAGCTGACCCCGGCCCACAGCGCGTCACTGTCTCTCCTCCTCAACCGAACTTGAGCAAAGTAGCTCCTACAGTTAGTCTGCAAGAACCAGCAGAACAGGCTTCATGTACTCCCATCATCTAGATATAACATGTTCATTCACAAAGGCTTTATGTAATTACACTGTTTAAACAGATGATATTTATATATTATATATATTTGATGTCATGCATGTAGCAGATTACAGGTAGTAAATAGTGACTTGTAAGCAACACAACATATTTCTGTTTCACAGTCAAACTTTATTTGAGTAGACAGATGACAATATTAATTATTCACAGCATTTGTAATCATCTCACCTGTTAGTTAGTTATGTTAACATGGTACAGGAGAAAGTCTTCAGCTCTGGTAAACTATGGTAAGCTAAGCTCCGGTGGTCTGTAGTCATGGTAACACAGAGACAGCTACTACTGTAAATAATATACCATTACTCTGATCTTCCATACATTTATCTTTTAGCAGAAATAATGAACTGACTACTGTTTCACATCTTCTATTTTTCACCCTGATGGTCGCTGTGTTTACACACCGTGTCATAGCGGTAGCATGTAGCTAACCCGTTAGCATGTAGCTACATGCTAACGGGTTAGCTACATGCTAACGGGTTAGCTCTGTATCTCCATGTAAACAGAGCCATCTGCTCTCAGCTGTCTGCTCTCAGCTGTCTGCTCTCAGCTGTCTGCTCTCAGCTATCTGCTCTCAGCTGTCTGCTCTCCTCTGGGATGATTCTGTCGGTCATTTCTCACAGATGGATCTGTAAAGTCAAACGTAAAACAGAGTGTATGTTTACGGTTTACAGAGTTGATGCATGAGGTAAACACTGAGCTAACTAACAGAGATATAAACAGCATTATTTACCTGAGAGAAACCGTCAGGAAAACCTGGAATCTGGACCGCAGATGTTCATCATGTGTCGCCGATTTCTGATCAGATTCCTCCGGTAACGTGCGCTGGGTGAAGTTTCTGGTTTATAAACTTTAAAGTGGTTTATAAACTTTATTCTAGCTGCTATCTCTCCACTCGTCTCTCTCTCTAGAGAGAGAGAGAGAGAGAGAGCGCTTCTCCGGGAGGGAGGGGGAGGGTGACGCTGTTGTTGAGGACGTTTGATTGACAGAAAACGCTGACCAATCAGAGCAGAGTGGGAGGAGACAGAGGCTACAGACACAGAAATCAGCACTTTTGGAAATGGGCTGAAACAGAGGTTATAGAGACATGCTGGAATGCATGATCTGATTTTTTTTTTGAAAAAAAAACTTCAGAGACATGGTTTGGAGGTGTCTGAGACCTATAATAACTAGTTTAAATGGAGTATAATATGTGACCTTTAAGTACAGAAGTTACGTGACAAAAACTACTTAGTTAGGTTTAGGAAATGATCGCGGTTTGGGTTCAAATAACTTGAGAAGTGCTGTAACTTAAATACTTGACGCATAAATCAACTTGGACTTGTGATTTCACACGATACACAAACACCGGTCACCTTGGCAAAAGTCCTGTGTTTTTTTACCCATCCATCCACTGCGACCTCCTCCCTATGCGGCGTTCGCTTCCATGTAATTATGGTTCACAATTACATGGATTACATACAAATCGATTTCGTGCTGACCATCACGGAAGTTTCTTTAAATTCGTGCCTATGTACGCGAATTAATGCATTCAATTTCATGACTATTTCATAAACTGCTGCGTGACTGGGCTGGAATATCTCCTCACAGTCCGCTATCTGTCTGTTCTGTGTGTGTGTGTGTGTGTGCTGAAAAAGCATCTGGTGTTCACACACAGCCCTGGCTCTGTAAATGGGGGCATTGTTTGTTGGTGTTCGTGCTTGTGGACACGACAGGGGAAAGGCATTGGATGTATGCGAGTCATTCAGTAGTTCTGGTAAGTTTGCATGCAGTGTCTGAATGTGACATTCTTGAATGGTTCTCAGTCTGAGAGCACCACATGAAGTATATATGTGTTTGGTCAGCTAGCCTTGAACCCTTGTAATTTTAATTCAAATTTAGCGGAAATTTTGGGAGATATTGTTGAGACTTGGTCATGATCTTCTTTACATGCTGATACAATATAGATATGAACAGTAATCAGAGCAAAGCATTAGTCCAATTAACATGTTTTTATGGGCTACATATATGACTGTTTTGTTAGTAATCCTAGATTCATGCTATGATGATTAGTCTGATTAATGGCTTTTTCACAGAACATTTGAAATTCATATATTCAGATAAATCTGTGTTATCAGCTATTCCCAGAGAACAGCTGAAAGCACATGATGTTGACTCATGTACTCATCGCTCTAATTCAAACATGTTAACTGGATTGACCTCATTGAAAATACCAGTAGGAGGATTCTTCATATATACCTTTTCTTGGACCTCTGTAAAATGCTTCCTCCTATTTCTGCGCGTTATCATACCACGTCATCTGGATGGATAAACATCAGTGCACCTACAGTCTAGTCTGAACTCAGCAAAACTGCCTTTTCATACAAGGCACCCTGACCTTGGAATAATCTCACAAGATCAACTTCTTCTCCGACCGCTGCTACTGTATCACCACCACTTTCAAAACATGTTTCATGAAGAATGTAATTGTTTCTATTAGACAATTAGTTTAAAAAATTGATTTTCAAACAGAGGGTCTATCTCAAGAGAAATCCTGGTGAATTAAATACAGGTTAAATTAAGAAAATTAACTATTAAAAAGGACCTATTATGATTATTCTCAGGTGCATACTCGTATTTGGGTTTCTACTGGAACATGTTTACATAATTTAATGTTCAAAAAATGCTTTATTTTTCTCATAGCGGCCTCTATCTGAAGCGCTCTGTCCCAGCTATTAGAGAGGATTTGTTGATAAAAAAGAGACTGAGAAAAGAAAGAGCTAAGCAATAAACAACTCTAGTCATAAACAATTATATGCATTGATCATCTCCAACATAAAGTTTTTGTCTATTGCTATGAACTGCACAAACCTCCTAAATACCTTCTTCTGAAATACAAACATGGAATTTAAAAGAAAAATCCTCCTAAAAAAATCCTTTCTTCTTGGTCTGAAGCACTTAAAGTGAAAGAAACTCACCACAAAACCAACTCACTTCAAACGGAGAGTCTCTGAACAGTCAGTTATAATTCATCTACATTTTATGCAGTCAACTTCTCAACCTGCCAAACCAACCCACCGCTCACTGGGGGACTCTGAACATTTCTAAACTGGGAAATAACTGCATATGAAAAAGTTTCAGTGTTTGTGTTTTTTTTTCCCAGCCTCTTCAATTTTTTACATTTGATGTCTATTTTTTAGTTATATTTTTTTGGCATTAAACAATTGAAATGCTTCCTTGGAGAAATAGCCTACACCTTCTGCAACTGTGTCCCCATTCAAATATCTCTGAGATGTAAAAACAGGCGTTTGCATGAGTAGTCTGGAGCTGTGAGGAGACGTAACATCTCCTGCTGCACTGAACAGATGCTCAGAGCACAGGGACTCTTAATCCACTCCCAGTGGAACGAGATGCTGTGTCTCAGCAGAGTACCCGCTGAGAGTGGAATAAACAAACACAGGCTTCACTGATGCAAAATTACTAATCAAAGTAATAAGAGTTCTTGAACTCAAGGGGTTATAGTCATCAAACCCTTGACCGTATGCTCCCACTCCCAAGCCTGCACCAGTGGCACCTTTACTCCAGGTGAGGTTTAACCAAATCGCTTGCAGAGCTCTTTTTGAATTGCTATTGCCTAGACCTCCACTTGAGACCACTTCGACCCAAGAAGCATGAGGCTCAAAACAACGTCATGGCTACTAAGGCTCACAAACCCTTCCAATATATAAGTCTGCAATTTCAAGTGGAACATGCCACAAAAAAATCAGTTTTAACTAGGGCTGTCAGTCAATTACAAAATTGAATAGCGATTAATCGCATGATTGTCCATTGTTAATCAATCATGATTAACAATGATGATTGATAATCATCATCAAAACAACGTCATGGCTACTAAGGCTCACAAACCCTTCCAATATATAAGTCTGCAATTTCAAATGGAACATGCCACAAAAAAATCTGTTTTAACTAGGGCTGTCAGTCAATTACAAAATTGAATAGCGATTAATCGCATGATTGTCCATTGTTAATCGTGATTAATCGCAAATTAATGACACGTTTTTTTTAGCTGTTCAAAATGTACCTTAAAGGGAGATTTGTCAAGTATTTAATACTCTTATAAACATTGGAAATAAATATGCTTGTTTTATGCAAATGTATACATATATATATTATTTTAAATCAATTAAGTACACAAAACAATGACAAATATTGTCCCGAAACCCTCCCAGGTACTGCATTTAGCATATAAAATATGCTCAAATCATAATGTGGCAAATTCAAATCCAACAGGCAACAACAGATGTCAGTGTGTCAGTGTGCTGTCTTGAAAACCTCATGTGATTATCATAAGGTGGGCATGTCTGTAAAGGGGAGACTTGTGGGTACCCATAGAACCCATTTTCATTCACATATCTTGAGGTCAGAGCTCAACGGACCCGTTTGAAAATGGTCATGCCAGGTTTTCCTTGCCAAAATTTAGCACAAGTTTGGAGCATTATTTAGCTTCCTTCCCAGCACACTAGTATGCCAATGGATTCCTTAGGTTTTCTAGTTTCATATGATGTCAGTATCTTCACGCCCGCTATAACCTAAGATCACAACCTGCATTAATGCGTTAAAGAAATGAATGATGTTAAAACAAATCAGTGTGTGCAATTATCACGTTAACATCCTAGTTTTAACACCCACATTTATTCTAATTCTAATTTACCAATGTGTCTGAAATGCAAAAAATGTAAACATGTAATCTGTGAAGTATTTAACATTTTCATTACTCAAAACAACAGATAGCTAATTATGTTGTTTTCAGAAGAAAATGGATACCACAATAAGCAGAATACTAAAAGCAGCTCAATTATCAGTTGAAATTGAGATGCTAAAATCAGTTTATTTTAATATATATCAGTTTATTCCTGTAGGGATAACATGACTCAATTAAAAACTGAAAATAAAACACCTCACTTGTACACACGTCTTTTAACTGCAGATTGTAATTATGTTTAAAAAGAACTAATCACATTCAACCACAAGCGCAAAGCTAATTGCTGTCACCTGAAATCAAGTCAAGGGGTTTTAATTAAATCAGTTTAAACTATATTTTCACTGAGGGTTTCCTTATTGCCTATTATACTGTGCAGACACAAGCAAGAGTAATAATCTGCTATTGGCGTGCATTAATGTTTTGAATTAACGTTTATGATGTTATTCCCAAAAGGTTCAGATTAGGACAAAGAAATTAGAATAATTTAGAGACCTTAATTATTATTATACTCCTACTCTAAAACCTTAATTAATCAGATGTGTCACAAGACCCTTGATAATTTAAGGTTGTTCCTCCGTGAGGGATTCTACGGAAGCCCTGAGAGGCAAGTGAGGAAAAAAATGATGGTGATCCATTTCATAAGTCTGATCTAAATAGTTTTATATCCTGTATTTATGACTTAAGAACAGGTGAAAAAAAGGTTTTGTCAGTTTTTTCACCTGTGAAAACAAGAGGAAAAAAAGGTTTTGCCAGGTGAAAAAAACATTTTTGGCATTTTTTTTTTTTTTTCAGTCAGGATCATTGCGGCCACAGGAGGCTGAAGTGCACCACTACCTACTAAAATAGGACTAAAAGCATTCATGTTTTCTTCTCTTCTTCTTTCTTTCATCCTGTTTAGAACATGGGGTAGTGGTGCACGCAGCTTCTTGTGGCCGAAATGAGTATTACAACAACAAACACTTCAAATAATGATCCTGGCTCATTAATACATATGTATTGGCTATGTTCGAGCCAAGAACAATTTTGGAAATTGGTGATCTGTTCCAAGTCTTAAAATGTATAATTGAACCTGACCCCCTGGTGGAACAAGTTACATTTACCTGCCGCAAAACGTAATGCCCCTTCCTTCGCCCCTCTACTAGCACGTCTTGTTATTTCATTTAAATGTAAGAAGGATACCCCATCCACACATTCCAGATGGCTTAGAGACTTGATGTCATGCCTCAATCTTGAGGAGATTTGGTACTCCGTCCACGGATCGGACCAAAAGTTGTATGAGGTTTGGGGTACCTTTCTCACATATTTTCAAAGGCAGTTTCTGAGTAGCGGACTTCTGACTTTTCTGCCTTCTGCTGGAGGAGGACTGAGGGTGTTTCCATTTCGCTTGCTCCTTTGAATTCCTTTAACTTATACTTAATTATAGTAATTATTATTCTGTATGTAGCTCATATTATGGAAATTGTTGGGGTGCAGAACTTTTCTTGTAACAGTGTATTTTTATTAATAATTTCTTTAATTTATCTTTCTCCCTCTTTTCCTTTTTTTCTTGTTTTGACCACATGCATCCCAAATACATCTGTATTGTAAGATTACTTGTGAAAATCCAATAATAAGAACTTTGAAAGAAAGAAAAATGATCCTGACAAAAAAAGTTTTCACCTGTTTTCACAAATGATAAAAAGAAGAATTTAGAAAAAAAATCTTCGCAAACCCTTTTTTTCACCTGCTCTTAAACCTGCAGGAGGCAGAATGTTTTTGGCATCATTGGGCAAAAATTCCATAATAACCTTTCAGCGTATAGTAAGATATGAAAATAACTAGACTTCTGCACCTCCTCATGGCTCTGTTTTCAGGCTTTAAAAAATCTAGCTTGTGAAGGGAGACTTTGGCCAATCACAGGTCATTTCAGAGAGAGAGCGTTCCTATTGGCTGTGCTCCGGCTGGTGGGTGGTGCTTGGTATTTCCTCAACTGATCTCAACGTGGCTGCCGGGTCACTAACCTTCTCATTTTACCGCCAAACAGTACACTAGAAGATGTTTCTGAAAACATTTTATGCGAGAAATAGGCATTACAGTAACAGAATTTTGATTCATATTTGATCAGCGCTACCTAGTTTGACCGCTTGATTGGAGTTCGCGAGTGATTGACAGCTGTCCAGAGACGGCAGCTGGACGGCAGACTCCAGCTCAGCTCTGATTGGTTGTTTTCCTCCGGTCTGTGAAATCTTGCAGATGCTGTTAGGAGCACCGGAGGACATAGAGGCACATGATTTTTTTCAGATTACCTGTCTCGTGCTCCGTTACCGTGAACCTTACAAATACATTACTAATTTGGGTAGAGTCAAGCCAGTTCATGTATATTCTACACTTTTTTGGGGCTTTTTAGGAATTTGTGAATGTTTAATTTTGTCATGATATATTGTAAGAAGATGATCTCCGGAAATCATCTTTAAAAAAGACACAAAACCAGCAGAGCGAAGCACATAAAGAGCCCTGTAAGAACTGTAAAGCATGATGCTATCGTGCAGTGAGGCTGTTTCTCCTCACTGCTGGGATGAAACTGCTGTACAACAAGTTGCTCTTGTTCCTTTATAATACACATAATATGTGAAGTATCTATTATATAAATACATGCACATCTGGTACAATAATAATCCTTGTTCACTGTAAGGTGTTGATTCATTCCCATAAAGTCAATTATTTTGAGTTCTTATGACGCTAATGAATTGTCACATTTGTACCCACACCTTACAGGTACATACAAAACTGCAAAACCGGAGGCATATGTGATAAAATGATGCGTCTCTGCATCAGCACTCCTCTCCGTCTTCTGTAAAGTATGGCCAGAGAGGTCCCACACATTCTCCACAAGCCCGAGGCAAGGGAAGACTCTGACTATGTTTTCGTTACTCATTCTTCATCACCTCAGGAATTGTTCATTGCGTTAGAAACAAACATGTCTTTGGGGCATATCTTAGGCCGAGGATGAGAAATGAATCTATTAATATAATGAAGAACGATCAACAGTTACAGTATGCAAATACAGCAAACAACAAAACACATTTTCTCCGTGCTAAATCCTGTGTGTCTGTCGCATAGTCAGGTAATACCATCCAAACCAAAGTGTACTTTAGTTTGCAATCCTCAAAAGGAAAAAATTAAATTGAACCTGCAGTAGGCAGAATGTTTTTAGCATCATTGGGCAAAAATTCCATAATAACCTTTCAGCATATTGTCATTCAAGTGTTCTGAGAGAAAACTAAACTTCTGCTCCTCCTCATGGCTCTGTTTTCAGGCTTTAAAAAATCTAGCCGGTGATGGGAGACTTTGGTCAATCACAGGTCATTTCTGAGAGAGAGCATTCCTATTGGCTGTTCATTCAACGGAGGCAGCTGTCACTCACTCACGAACTCTGATCAAATGGTCAAACTAGGCAGCGCTGATCAAATATGAATCAATATTCTGTTACTGTAATGTCTATTTCTTGCGTAAAATGTTTCAGAAACATCTTGTAGTGTACTGTTTAGCTGTAAAATGAGAAAGTGTGCTCCGGCTGGTGGGCGGTGCTTGGTATTTCCTCAACTTATCTCAACAAACAGTAAACTAAAAGACGTTTCTGAAAACATTTGAGGTGAAAAATAGGCATTACAGTAACAGAATATTGATTCATATTTGATCAGCGTTGCCTAGTTTGACCGTTTGGTCGGAGTTCACGAGTGATTGACAGCTGCTCAGAGACGCCAAGGCTCCAGCTCGGCTCTGATTGGTTGTTTTCATCCAGTCTGTGAAATCTTGCAGAAGCCGTTAGGAGCACCGGAGGACACCGGAGGACACCGGAGGACACCGGAGGACACCGGAGGACACCGGAGGACACAGAGGCACATGATTTTTTTTTCAGATACCTGTCTCATACACTACTGTCAGGATATAGTGACTGTTTTATAAAAATAACTTTTTTTTAAATCATATTTACTCCAATTCAGCTTTAACTCACTTACAAAATTCACAGCTTTAAATCATTATCCTCTCCAATCTTGTACAAAATAAAGCCCGAACTGACTTAGAAAATGAATTAGCATTCTCCTAACATTGGATTGCAGTCTAATCTGAATGTGGACCACCATGAGGAGAGGAATTCCACCTGGCAGAACCTGCAAACACTAGCAAACAGCCAGGGTAAAGCAATAAAGCTGGGTAGATTAGCACATAAAGATAAGTGTGCTGTCATTAGACCTGACCATTTCAGTGATTTATCTGCAGTCTGATGGCCCTGGCTGCCCCAGTCTAGTCTGGGCTCATTTATGGTAGTGGTGTTTAAAGACCGTGGTTTGTTTCAAGTACAAACACTTAGCTGTCCATAATTAAGTATGTTTCATTATGTTGCTGTAGGTTTTGCAAATATCTGAGGATCACTTAAACATGTGTTCATAATTTAATTTAATGATGAGTTAATAAATGTATTTACTACAATTAATCTCAAATTAGTTTCACATGCAAGACACTATACACAGAGGGACATTGCATGCAACAAAGTTACAAAAATACATCAATAAAATCATCCTTTAATAGTAAGTGATTAATCTGCTTTAAAATATATATATATATACATATATATATATATATGTATAACAATATATATATGTATATATTTAAAGGGACTATTTGTAAGATTCAGAAATGCTGCTTAACAGCGACACCTGTGGCCTTGAAATCAACGAAAGTCAGCGTCGAGCTCGCGCTTGCTCGCTCTACATAGACATGAACGAGCATCGCTCAAAACAGTGAGGCGACAGACGTCAGCGAAAACCACAATATCACTCTATATTTCAGCTGCTTGGCAGTAATGTTAGCTGACCAGACGAAGGTCTCTCCATGAATCACTGCTGATCCTAGTGTTGGCTTTTCCTGCTCAGCGCAGGCTTCAGCAGCGGGGCTCCTCAACGAGTTACGTTATCGCCTCGCGACCGCAGCCGGCAGCCGAAGACACCGGCAAAAAGTTACAAACAGTTCCTTTAAGGGACGTCAATCGATTAAATTATTTAATCGCGATTGATCGCATGATTGTTAATCAAGATTAATCAAGGTTAATCACAAATTAATCGCACAATTTTTATCTGTTCAAAATATAGCTTAAAGGGAGATTTGATAAGTATTTAATAGTCGTATCAACATGGGAGAGGGCAAATATGCTGCTTCATGCAAATGTAGATTAGTTATCGGAAATCAATTAACACAAAACAAAGACAAATATTGTCCAGAAACCCTCAGAGGTACTGCATTTAGCACAAAAAAATATGCTCAGATCATAACATGATAAATCCAAGCCTAACAGGCAACAAACATGGTTGGTACCAATGGATTCCTTAAGCTTTCTGGTTTTATATGATACCAGTATCTTCATTTTGGCTTTAAAACTCAACCTGCTTCATTCGTAAATTCGCAAGCTGCATGAATGCATTCAAGAAATTAGTGGCGTTAAAACGAGTTTGCGTTAACGCGTTATTATCGTGTGAACTTTGACAGCCCTATTTAATATATAAATATATTCTTATCATATCACTGCCTACAATTATACTCTCCATTTACTGGGATTGCTAGTAAAAATCATCCGTTTTCAACCGGCGACTTGTTATTTTATATCTGCATTTGGATCTTCATGGGATTTCTTCATTCTGCTGATGTTCAGCAAGACAGATTTAATATGCTGTGCAATCCTTCAAGCTTTGCCCCTTCCCTCCTCCCAGGGCATCTAATGCAGCATAATGAATCAGTGGCAGATACTCTTAGATGAAGCCCGTGTCAACGTCGATGGTATGGATCTCTGAAACTTTCAGAAATGAGCCAAAACATGTCGTGCATTTGTATACTACCTCGGCGATCGTTATAAATGTCAGATGCATTTTCAAAGACGTGCACTGAGCTGACTAATTACTTAATGTCAATTGCTCAGAGCAACTAAAATAAATGCCACACAACATGTCTGATGGTTAGGTAACTCTATGGTCATACACAAATGCCAGAATAATAAATGCAACATAAAATCAATAGGCTTAAGGGTGAGATTAGGTTTATCCTTTTTTCCTCATTCATACTTATTCATCTGCTAACAATTGCTTATTGTTCTATAAGTGTCTGTTCAATATAAAATACACTCAAACTACACTTGAATGTTATATATAGTTATGCATATTGTAGTTTTTGGTTATGCTATTATATACTAAGACAGAACTGTTTGACATTTTTAAAGCGGCAGTAGGCAAGATTGGAGCAAATATGATTTTAAAAAGTTATTTTTATGAAACGGTCACTATATCCTGACCGTAGTGCATGAGATGGGTAATCTGAAAGAAACCATGTGCCTCTCCAACAAAGCACACCACATTTTGTTTGTTTAAATACCTAATATTATTACCAAATATTGATTGATGTGATAACAAAATGTGTTGCTGATGTCAGATGATTGTATTGCTCAATTAAAGTGGCAGATCAATAAAACAGATGTGATGATTTCATGAGGGACGGTATCCGAGTCTCTCTCTCTTTCGAGGGCATAAGTTTGTGTACATGCACCCTGTCCGTCCCATTGTAACACAAAGCGACTTGTTTTTTCATGAAAATCCAGTCGTCAAGGAATTCTTTGATTTAGTTCAATACATTTTCTTGATGCTTTTTGATGATTGAAAAAAATAGATTGTAAGGATTTGTCTCATTAGGGTAATAGGGTAATAATAAACTGATCCTGGACCCTGAACTGGTTTAAAATCTTCCAACAGCATTGATCCAAAACTTGAAAAACTGGCTGCTCTGCACCGCACATCCCCAGACAACCCAGCTGAACTTAAGGCAACGTTTGGCTGGTTACTTCAGTTTTTCATTCAGCACAGCAGACGGACATTCATCACAACTGTGCCGTCATGAACAGCAGGAGAATGGATCAATACAACCCAATTAGAAACACAGTATCTCTTGGATCAAAGTCCTACTCCGATCTTAGGAATCTGACTACTAGACAATACGTTAATATAGAACCCAGTTGTTCTTGTGACAGCGGCTTCGCATCCTTTGACACTCCACCACTGCCACTGCCAGAATACCAACAGTCTTTCATTGTTATTGCCCTTATGCAATCAATTTCAATCTAAGGCTAGTGGTCAATCACTCTCCAATGGCGGACACGCAGAGCCTGCAAATAAGAGTGGGGGGAGATAGGCTCAACAAAGCTCCTGGAGTCCGACGCCTCTTTGCTGTCTGAGGTCTGTTGTGCTGGGCTGAGCAGACTAGAGCACAGGGGGTTGTAAACAACACAGCTGGGACAAACAAACCAAATCATGACACTCCTCGGCTCCTCTCTGGTTTAATCCTCCGCTAGCTCTGCACTGTATCTGCCAGAAACCATAATGATTTGGACTATTCTGGGTGCCTGGAAGATGTTCTGAAAATACATTGCAAGTCAAATTACCTGCGGGAACCGGTAAGACACAACACACCTGATGGCTTATAAACATAGATAAGACAAGATGGATGGGAACAGAAAGGCAACGTCGAGATCCAAACTGCGCTGTTTACTGAAATGTCCGAGTAAGCGCGCTGATAGCATGTGTTTCATTTGCGTTTTCGCCTGTCCAGGCATGTTTATGAAAAAGCAGAGGCAGCAAAAAAAAGTGTGAAACAGTGTGTATGCATGTTCATGTGTGAGGATGTGTGGTTTTCGCCAACAAGGTCCAAGAGGCAGATTACAAAACAAAAATCCCTTCACTGCACTTGAGATTCATTCACATTATAAATGTGTTATTTTCATCTATTCCAAAATGGTGTTTGAATATTTCTGCAAACTGAGGTCCCTAAACAGTCTTGCAATTACTTAAATTGGGAATCACTGTAAAGCTGAGACTCTTGTGGATCTAATGAGCCCAACTGTATTCATTTGTGATGATGTTAGTCCCCATAGTAGCCATTTCATTGTATTGAGACCAATTTTTTAAACTGTATAAATGTACCTGTTGTGACCTCTAGGATAATCACAGCCTCATGAAACTTTACAGCCACAAACTAGAGACCTAGAACATTCAGGGGATGGATGGCTTTCCTAGGTAGATTAACAATAAGGAGGTTTCTGAGCAGTTTTCAGAACAGAAGTGCTCGCCATCCAATCGCCGAAAAATACAATTCTTGCAGAAATCAAATTAAATTATTGATAATTTGTATCAATTCTCGAGTGGTAAAAAAAAATGGTTAAATTTAGCACCAAGTCTGCGTAACAAATTACAGACGTAGGCAAAGTTGTTGGTAACGTTCCGTTAAAGAGAGAAAAACCCACAATGGTCACTGAAATAACTTGAAACTGACAAAAGTAATAATAAATAAAAATTCACTGAAAATTAACTAATGAAAATCAGACATTGCTTTTGAATTATGGTTCAGCAGAATCATTTAAAAAAACAAACTAATGAAACTGGCCTAGACAAAAATGATGGTAACATTAACTTAATATTTTGTTGCACAACCTTTTGAGGCAATCACTGCAATCAAGTGATTTCTGTAACTCTCAATGAGACTTCTGCACCTGTTGACAGGTATGTTGGCCCACTCCTCATGAGCAAACTGCTCCAGCTGTCTCAGGTTTGAAGGGTGCCTTCTCCAGACTGCATGTTTCAGCTCCTTCCACAGATGTTCAATAGGATTTAGATCCGGGCTCATAGAAGGCCACTTCAGAATAGTCCAATGTTTTGTTCTTAGCCATTCTTGGGTGTTTTTAGATGTGTTTTGGGTCATTATCCTGTTTGAGGACCCATGACCTGCAACTGAGACCAAGCTTTCTGACACTGGGCAGCACATTTCGCTCCAGAATGCCTTGATAGTGTTCAGATTTCATTGCACCCTGCACAGATTCAAGACACCCTGTGCCAGATGCAACAAAGCAGCCCCATAACATAACCGAGCCTCCTCCATGTTTCACATTAGGTACAGTGTTCTTTTCTTTGGATGCTTCATCTCTTCGTCTGTGAACATAGAGCTGATGTGACTTGCCAAAAAGCTCCAGTTTTGTCTCATCTGTCCAAAGGACATTCTCCCAGAAGCTTTGTGGCTTGTCAATATGCATTTTGGAAAATTCCAGTCTCGCTTTTTTATGATTTGGTGTCCTCCTGGGTCGTCTTCCATTAAGTCCACTTTGGCTCAAACAGTGACGGATGGTGCGATCTGACACTGATGTACCTTGACCTTGGAGTTCACCTCTAATCTCTTTGGAAGTTGTTCTGGGCTCTTTGGTTACCATTCGTATTATCCGTCTCTTCAATATGTCATCAATTTTCCCCTTGCGGCCACGTCCAGGGAGGTAGGCTACAGTCCCGTGGACCTTAAACTTCTGAATAGTATGAGCAGCTGTAGTCACAGGAACATCAAGCTGCTTGGAGATGGTCTTATAGCCTTTACCTTTAACATGAAGGTCTATAATGTTCTTTCTGATCTCCTGAGACAACTCTCTCCTTAGCTTTCTGTGGTCCATGTTCAGTGTGGTACACACCATGATGCCAAACAGCACAGTGACTACTTTTCACCCTTTAAATAGGCAGACTGACTGATTACAAGTTTGAAGACACCTGTGATGCTAATTACAGGACACACCTTAGTTTAATATGTCCCTATGGTCACATTATTTTACATCTTTTCTAGGGGTACCATCATTTTTGTCCTGGCCAGTTTCATTAGTTTGTTTTTTAAAATGATTCTGTTGAACCACAATTCAAAAACAATATCTGATTTTCATTAGTTCATTTTCAGTAAATTTTTATTTATTATTACTTTTGTCAGTTTCAAGTTATTTCAGTGACCATTGTGGGTTTTTCTCTCTTTAACGGAACGTTACCAACAACTTTGCCTACGTCTGTAAATCAACCCTAAAATTGCTGCAACAACTTATGAGACACAAGTGAACATGGGAATGACCATCATATCCTTCAATCATAATGTTCCAAACCCTTATACACTTTCACAGTTTATTTAAATGAATTATTTAATTCATGTTTATTTCTGATTAATGACTAGAACAACTTGACACACAATGCTGAGCTGAGCATCTCACATTAATCTCCAGGTTCCCATGATGTTCACTTCTATGTGACATCTACTGCTGACCTGTTAACTCCGCCTAAACACCCCCTGCACCCCCCTAAAAAAGACAAAAACGGCTCTATTGTGGGTCTCAGAGGGTTGAGCCGGGCACTTGAATCTGCTGCTTCTTTCTGAACAATCAATCAAAAAGACTCCTAAAATTGCACCAGAATGCTGTAAACAAACACTTTCTACAGCTCCCTCTATTAATAAAATTACAGCATGCGCTTCAGTATTGAAATTCAGCTCCTACGATATATTTACATTTTCAAAGCCCTCTCACCAGGGATATCCTCCGTGTATTGTCTCAGACGACAGCATCTCCCTTTCCTTTGCAAGAAACGTCAGGAAAAAAAGAAATCATTGCCTGCCTTTCTGTGCCTCAACAAAGGCCACCACAGAAAAGTTGATTGTGTATTTCACAGATGCACCCCAGCGAGAGAGTTTCGTATATGTTGCTTTACCCCAGGCACTGCACCAAACTGTTGGCATACTTCTCGAGATAAACACAAAACAAATCAGTTCCAATGCTCGGTGTGCAGCCAACTGCACATTTTGGATGTAATTAATTGTGTAAAATGTTTCCAATTTATGTATCGAGAAAGGTTTGCTGTATGAATTGCACCCATTTATATCTATTAACCTTTATTTTGCCTATATTTTTTACCTTAGTTTCACTATTCTGTCATAATCTTGGTACATGATGCAACTATTCCTACTTAACTCTTGGACCTGTCATGTGTTGAGGTTGCATGTGTCTCATTGGGTGTGATAGCTAAATAATATTTATTTTTTTGTGCGCCTGCACCAGGCTAATTACTGGTCATGAATGTCAAATGGTACTTAATTGATACACTTGAGCATTTCTTAGTTTCAGGTGCAAGTATTCTATCTGACACGCCCTGAAAACAAATCAAAAAGCTGTGAACGAGTCCAGAGGGGCCTGTGAATCTTCTTCTGATTAAAGTGAATTTCCATCAAGGAAGTGACACGCTCGGAGAATTCAACACTGCCAGTATGGAAGGGTCCAGGCACCTTGGGGACCCCAAGTCTAATTTGCTTCAAACCTAAAAGGCAGATAATAATGCTGATCTGACAGCCAGCCAATTCCCAGCTCCCCTCATCAAGAATACATTCAATTTCAAACATCAAACTGCTTGCAACAAAAATGAAAACCCTTTGAATGAATGAGAATTGGATGTGGGGGGGAAAACCTTAAGGAATCCTTGATATACTTGACAAGTCTGAAACACTATTAGCGTCTGAGCTTATGTATGGTCCAAAATTTTAATTAGATCATGTTCTATTTGAAAGTCACAAACTTCTTCAAGTTTTGAAGAAAAAGCAAAAGGTACATTATTATTACATTTATTTATTTACGCATTTACGTAAAAAGGTGAGACCGAGAGCCAAAGTTTTACCGTCATCTTATGCTAAGGTACTTTTCAACTGACATGTATTCCTTTGGCTAAACCATAGACTGTATATAAGAAGTGGAAGTAGTCACCATGACGACACCTATTGGTTTGTGGACTGCTGTTTTGAAGCCTTGAATTTTTGCGTTTTGACCGTCACCATCTTGTTTTTTGGCCGTTGCTATCTTGGTTTTCTGCAACTAGAAGTGACGTGAGAGGGTGTAGCTAAGTACAACTGCATTTTTAGGCGACCAAATAGGTTATAATTAACTTTCATGAATTGAAAACACACTGTGAAAGGATTAAAGTCGTAAGACGAAAACACGGAAAACTCCCAGACAAAACAAGGCTGTGGTGGCGACCTGTCAATCACAAGGTAGCCACGCACTAAAGCATACCCTGCTTTATGGTCTATATTGCTCTTAATAGGACCATAATTTACTAAATGAACATCATGCTGTATTGAAGAAGACTTTAAACTAGCGATTGAGACCATAAACTCATGTTTACAATGTTTACTGAGGTAATAAATCAAGTGAGAAGTAGGATCATTTTCTCATAGACTTCTATACAATCTGACTTATTTTTGCGACCAGAGGAGTCGCCCCCTGCTGGCTATTAGAGAGAATGCAAGTTTAAGGCACTTCAGCGTCCTGGAGGTTACCCATTGTGCTAACAGGCAAGTTTCCATGTAGTAAATTTTCGGGCTATCCTCGACCAAATAAATTCTTAGTCGACTAACACTCATACGATTTTGTCGACTATTCAATCAGTTGGTTTAATCGACAGATCTGTGAAACTGAGTTTCTCCACAAAGAATTACACAAAAGCACCACTTTATATTTTGTGTTTAACAGAGATATGCTCATACGTGTTTTGGAAATAAGTCATTCGAAATGAAAAAAACATTTAAAAACGATTAATCGACAAAAGAAAAATCGACTAAGGGGCCAGCCCTTGTAAACATACTGGAGGTGTTGCATGACATTTACATTTAAGAGTAAATGGTATGCATCGTATTCCTATATAACAATAATAATACACAAAACATGTCTTAATTAACACAAACAAATGTATGTATTTGCTATAGTTAAAACTATTGTGCATTAGATAATTATAGTTTGGTGCTTGTAATGACACTGGAATTATATTTTCTAATTCAAAATATACTCACAAGCAATAAGTTCATGTATGTGAATGCAGAGATACTGATTGGTATATTGGCTCTGACATCGTCACTCCCTGCAGTCTTACACGGAGACACCAAGGTGGCTATAATAAATCCCTTTGCAAGCCTTTGCCGCAGTGTTACTGTATGGTGTTCAAACTAAACGCTAAGTAATTTTTAGAAGCCACTCAAAGTCAATTACCGTAGCTCACAAGGTTTGCTCCATTCTTTGTTTCTTGTGTTATAGCTATGGTGTTGTGTTATGTTTAGGCAACCACTTGGTTATGGTATTGTGGGCTTAAAAACATTAATATGAAACTGAAACACACTGCTATTGCAAATTAGTTGTAAATGAACATAACTGGCTTGAGAAAGGGTTTGGATCATACTGTAGGTGAAATCAATGCTGGTGCAGTCAAAGACAAAAAAAATGATGTAATTCAAGGGCGAGAAGATAATGGAATTAAAAAGTAAAATGGTACATTAATCGACTTCTGTCCGTAGCCAAGAAATTGCTCCAACAGCAATCGACAGATTTCTGGCAGTTTACCGTGGCCTGTAATTGAAATAAATAAGGCAGCCAGTAAACCAGCTAATTAAAGAGGAGAATCAATGGGTCAGAGCAGAGATCTAATGAGGAAGCCGGGAACATCTTAATGGAAATCTCTAACAATATCATGCTTGGCCATTTTGGACAGTGAGGTTTGAAGCCATATCAAGTATCAGCACCTATTAAGGTCATTTTGTGCCATGAGGCAGGAATAACCTTAAACGTATAACACATCTTTAACTTGAGGCTGTGGTGGAAGTTTGGTTGAGTGATTGCTATAATATATAGTCATCTCTAAATGATGGCATGGAGATGAGGATATGTGTGTTTTTTTCCGCCCCGTGGCCTTGGTACATCAACTACAAACATTAGTGAGAATAGAGCAGAGCCACGTTACCAGGTAGTTGTTGGTTTTTGGTTGGCTGTGTTAATGCATTTGGCATACAGTTGGGCAAGGGTGTGATATAATGTCTTAAAGTTCAACCTCAGCTCCTATAATAAGTCTATAATAACAGTGTAGCCAAAATAGAGATACTCTGACCCTTAAGGACAAAAAATTTCTTATTATACCACAATTTTTTATCCCACGGCTATTACAGCAAAACACCTTGCATTCTATTATATCAGGCTTTCAATCTAGCGCCCTGGCTTCAAACTTGTACTTTTTTTACTATCGTCCATCAAATTGAGCCATTTTTGTTTGCCCTATGGGGCAAATACATGCTATTTTCCTGGTTTCCATTAGGGGCATTGCTGCTGTATTGTACCTCTTTCACACCGGGGAGTCAACCAGGGTTGAACCAGGGTTGATTGTGTGTTTGAAAGGTTTAACCAACGCTGACCGACTCAGCTTCTCGACCCAGGTCGAGAGGTGGGTCAGACCAGAGAGACTCAAGACGCAATTATCACAGGTTGCCGTAGCTCAAACAAACGGTGCGATGGCAGCAGGAAGGTTTTCAGACACACCGGAGGTGAATGACAGACAAGAACAACGCGGATATGTGACAAGACTTTGAGGTGCCGGAGCTCCTGGCCGTCCGCGCTAAGGAAGAAATTAAGCGGCGCACTGCAGTGTTTGATGCAATGCATCAAAATCAATGTTGTTGCTAATCATTGACATATCCCACACTGTGAAAATAAAATCCCCCTTGCATTTAGTATACAGAAAATAATTCAATTTATTTTTACATAAAAAATAACAGTAGCATCATGTTAACAAACTGAAATTTAAAGGGATAAAATTCTGAAAATTAACGAATATTTAGTAGATGATTAGGACTGAAGTTGGTTAAAAGATTTAACTCAGTGAAAGCACTAATAATATTATTAATATCTAATATTTTTGTTAGTTTTTGACATTTTTGTTTTCTAAGGATATCAGATCCTCTCTTTTTAAAGTGAGGCACAAGGGTTGATATTTCTGATCTATTTTTAACAAGTAATAAGCAGTTTTTAATAATTTGGACATGAGGCGTGACTTATGACAGATAGTATCTGGCTTTTAAAATTGCGATGGCTTTTGATGTCTTTTTATTTAATTGCCTTTTGTAAGTCTGTTTGAGAGCAGTGAAATCAGCCCTGCATTGATAACCACTAATTTGACTTCACAGCAATAGAGTACATAAACCTTTAGTGAGCCTCACACGGAGTGTTTGGCCTCTAGTTAACATTATACCTATTTTCTTTTCTTGTCACAGGACATTTCCACTGCAACTTTGCCTGTAGCCATCGTTTTATTTTGAATATTGATCTATATTTTAATTTGTTGTTTTTTTCTCCTTGTTTTCTCCTTTTGTTGTATTTAATAGATGTGCTATTGTAGCTTTGTTTTCACACTGTTTGCTACTTTTGTACTATTGAATTTGTGCCAAATCTTTTTTTTTTATATCAATTTTCATTACAGGGTGTTGTTAGCAGATGTCACTGAGAGCCTGTTAAATGAGTGTGGCCTTCCTCCTCCTGCACTTGGTGGTAATTGAGTGCACATTTACCTCCTGTTGGTTTCCTCTGTGTCTGTGTGTTTATGTGTGTTATTTAGGTGTTAGTGGCGGTCTTCCGGCTTCTCGCGGCCTGAGGTAACCACAGGTCCATCTGGATTTTATAGCTTTTGTAAGATTATTTATACTTTTTATGTAAAACTAGCACTGACCAGTACTTATTTGGTACCTTCACCGAGACAAATATGTATAAGTGCTGTAATTATAGTGGAAAACAGTCTCCTGTTCATCCTTTAACTAGAATTTTAATAATTGTAATTAAGGGTCTTGTTATGAAGCCTGCCGTACCAATACGATTGCCCATCCTAAACTAAAATCCACATCCACAAACTTACTCTGCTTCTCTCCCTTTTGCTCAGTTACAGCAAGATGACGTGAACCCGCTCAGTTCACGCTCCATTACCGCGACGGCGCTGTCACAGAGGTCACAGCTCATTAATTCAAAGCCTGTATGACTGGTACTGGGTTGATGGAGGTTAAGACAGAGGCTCTTCATCTGCAGGAGAATAGATGGACCTTGTAAGAGATGCTATACGCCTATATGGTAGATTCCATTATTGTGTAAAATTCTTATAGGTGAATACAAACTAAAATAATGCTCACCTGTTTGATGAGCAGCTATTGCTTGTGGTGAAAATCTCTACCTTTTTGTTTTCTCAGTCACCCTGAAACAAAACATTGGAGATGCACTTATGCAGCTTTCGATGCGCCTGGAATACAATCCACACACTAATTCATCAATAAACTCCCCAAGCCTCCTGTTTTCATATAATCCCACGCATTTCTATAGTTCTTCTTTGATTTCCTCTGTTCTTTTATAAGGAAATGCACGCATAAAGCCCTTGAAATCTCTACATTGACATGCCATATGTAGATCGAGTCCACTGTGTAAAGAGTGCAGTATATTTTTTGTCCATGACAAACTTTACTGTAGTCTTCACAATGTTTGGCCCAATGCACTGTGATAGCTGTCTCTCTGGTGGGCAAGTCACTTAAGTCCTTTCAGAACTTAGTCTGGCAGCATCGCCAAGTTTCTTGTCAAAACTGTCAATGAACAGTAAATCCCAACCAGACTGCTACGAGCACTCGTTGGATCACATTAGCAGAAAGGCTGGTTCTTACATCTAGGACAAAGGGCATGCCAGTAGTTGTGTGTGTGTACCACAGGAGATCTTTCCAATCTACATTCAGAGCTGCCTCGCAGCCATTATGAAATGTGGTGGTTCAGAGAGCTGTTGCTGAAAGGAAATATTAGTTTATTTCTGACAAATGGTACGTCTTTAGCAGCAGCCAGTGATGTGCGTGTCATCCAGAGTTAGCCCCAGCTGTCTCATTTGACATTGCCTGCAGGAGTACGAGTGTCAAGTGTGATGTTCAGACAAGTGGGGTCAAACCATCAATTCTCCAGACTGAAGATGGTGACAGATAATTGCTCGCAGCTCTACTTTGTAAACTTTCAGAGGATGGAGCTGAAATATTATGCTAATTCAGACAGAGTAATTAGGAGACATAGTAATCTAATAGTAGCTCAGAGGAGAATTGCTCTGCGATGACAAATTATAGGATTCGTTGGCCACAGTAGAACTGTAAACATAGAGTATTGCAAATGTTAATACCTGTCTTCAGCAATATGCATTTACATGTAGAATTATGTTGAATTACATATATATAATTTGAGTACAGTGAAGACTAAAAATGGCCTGAGCATTAAGCTAAATGTTGCTTAATTATAGCTGGCAAATGGAGAGATGGTTTTATAAATCACTGAGGTCGCCTGCTTCTCACCCACAGTGCCCGCAACAGTACATAAGATGCCGTGTTACAAGACCACTTCTTTTCCCCTTTGAGGCGATTTATTAATTAATGAGACACTGCTAAGAGGCTCGTGTCTTTCTCCTCTCAGTTGGTTTCCTCGGAGAAAATCGATGTGTCATTTGAGCTGTCAGTAAATCTCTCCTGCCACTAGGTTTTATTTCCCAGAGACCTCTGTATCAAATATTTCATACAGTGTGCAGAAATACAAAGGGACAATGTCAGATGATGAGATTACATCCCCACACACAGATGGTCGCAGGACCGTGGCACACGTTTCAAAGAACTCTCACTTCTTATGCTGCTTAAAGGAATAATACATCAGTCTTCATCCCTTAATGGTATACAAGCAACAAGTATGGTGCATGGTGAAAAATCTGTCAACGCTCACTAAGGCAGCCTATCTGGAGCACCCCAGATTGACAATACAATGTCAAAACCATAGACTCAAAGTGGGTGGCTCCGGCCATCGGCATCTTGGCAGTGACAACACAGCCTAATGGTGCGTTTCGTTTGAACTGGGAAGTCAGAATTTCCGAGTTTCCAGAAATTTCAACTGGAACGCCCCCTGAAGTCGGATTTCCAACACGGAAAGTCGAACGAACCTCACCAACCCCGACCTCAAAATCCAGGATTGCTGCTCCGTGCATAAACAGTAAAAAAGACATAGTAAATACTGTTTATTAGCACGTTTGTCTTATTTGTGTCTCATTAAATCAGTCGTACACACAGTAGGCTACTGTCCAACTTCTATTTGTGGACATGTTGCTACGGTGTTTGTATGCGCAAAAATACCAGCGTAATATGTTGTTATCAACTGGTATTGCTAACAATGGCTAACCTGGCTGGAGCAAACCCCGTTAAGTTTTCCGACTCGTTGTACTGGAACATGGTCAACACGGGTGGGTCATTTCCAGCTCCGACCTCTGATTTCCGAGGTAAATGGAATGCAGTATAACTCACGGCTAATCAAAAAAAGGGCAAAGAGGTGGATCGTCGGCGTATGGGTGACACAGCAGAGCAGACAGCTAGCAGCTAGCGACCTGGTAAGGCACCCACCTGTCACTCAAAGCGGCCACGCCGAACTTTAAGCCTTAATATACCGTACCTTAAATGGGTGAGTTGTATAAAAATTCACCCCCATACAGTTGTCATGAATGGGGATTTTAGCTATAGAGACCAAAACCGTTTTTTGTACCAGGCTGTAACATGTTTATTTCTGCTGTAAAGTTGGCCATTTTAACATTGGGGTCTATGGGGATTTTGGAGACAGCCTCAAGTGGCCAAGAACTTCCGCGTTGGCTTCATTTCTCAGCTCTGGAGGTTGCTGCTTGGACAAAACTCACTGTCAAACCAATACAGTCACGAGGGTCGGGCCGGAGTAGACTTGAATGGGTCATGTTACCTCGGATGACCTCGCTTCACAACTCTCCTCCAAACCCAAGTCAGGCAGTGCTCAGCGTTGGTGAGCCAGAGAGGGAGACTAAAATAAAGCAGCTATAACCACTATGAGCAACTAAATGTGTCTCAATCTATTTATCACGGCAGCCAACAATAAAATCAGTGGAGCATTTGTTGAGTTGATGTTGTCAGTGTGACATCCTCATACATTATTGTCCATGAATGCAGAACTTCAAACATTTAACACCAGAAGGAGTTTTTCTTCAAGCGGACGTCATCCAGTATGTGTTTGGAGAGAATATGTTCTTTGGGGGGAAATGAGTTATGCTCGGAACTAAAATGAAAGCTTTGGCTCTCTTCGATTGAACATAACTCTAGCGGTGAAATGCCTTAAGTGAGATAAGGCTAAGCCTATGTTTCATGTTGCCATTATAAAACATAAGAATGGGCTGAAAAGACTCAACTGCAATCTTTTGTCTTCTTTGTCTTTTGGAAATAAATACATATTTCTCTAAAAAAACATCTTGCGGACACACAATGCCACACAGTGCTCTGTCATTTATCTGACATTTCAGTGTTGTTGTTGGCTATGACTTAAGGGTGTAACTGAGGACAAATGTAAGGTGAGGATGGGTGAGGAGTAAGGATGCGTCAGCCTATGTGCTATTCTTGTAAAAGTGTGAATATGCTTTCAGTAAACAGAAAACTAAACAGACAATGTGATATACTGTTGTAATCACGTGCCAGTTGTTAATAAAGCTGATGTTTCAACAGTAAATAAATATGAAACGGTGATTGAGGTATAGACGGCAGCCTCCATCTCATCATAGCAATAGTTTATCAAATGTAAAGCCGTATTTACCGTAAACCAATTTACTTTTAATTAGGATCTTCACTTCAAAGTATTCTTTCTCTTCTTTTTTTAAGGAGGAAATACATTAAAGGGATTTCTGTATTGGCTATCACTTGATCCACCATCTGCCATTCAGAAACTCTCTGACAACATTCGCTGTATTTGTTCTGGAAACAGCCTGCTTCCTGTTTTGTGTTATACAGTAATCCACCAGATTTCCCCCACAAAACCCAGTCTGGTGGCAAATTACTGTAAAAATGCTGTGTGTGTAGGCCATTTTCTTGTGGTTTAAAATGCTATGCAGTACAAGCTGACCATTCACAAAGAGCTAATTTACTGTGTAGTGAGGCGCAGCTGAATTTCACAGTAATGGCTGTGACCTGTGGCTGTTGAACCACCTGCTGTGCTGCCCTTTGTTGATTTGTTGTTATGTGAAAAAACAATTTATAAGACTACTTATTGCACTCACTGTTTAGGTCACTTCTAGCAATGTAATGGTGATATATCCAACACGTCTTCCAAACTTAATGACATAATAGGCTACAATGTTTGTTATTGCCTTCAAAAATAATATATATGACTGTTTTCTTTCCTGGCAGAACAGATTGACGATGTCTCTAAAACTGCTACAAATGACTGTTACAAGACCGATTCATATGATAATTTTCTGATCTGCCACCAAGGCTAAGGTTTGGTTCAGGTTAGCAAATAAAAATACTTGGTTAAAGTAAGGAAAAGATCATGTTTTAGGTTAAAAAAAGAGAGATCTCTCACCTGACTATGTAGTTCCCCTCAGCTCATTGCTCTCATCAGCAGCAGCAGGCAGTTGTTTCGCTGAAAAAGTTTGAACGAAAGGTGCAGTGTGTAGAATTCGTTGAAATCTAGCGCTGAGGTTGCAGATTGCAACCAACTGAAACTTCTCCCGTGTGCCAAGCATGTAGGAGAACTATGGTCGGCTTATTAATTAGGGCTGTCAAAGTTAATGCGATAATAACACGTTAACGTAAATTAGTTTTAACGCCACTAATTTCTTTAACGCATATAATGCAACTTGCAATTTTAGGTTGTAGTGGGCTCAGTTTTAAAGCTAGAGTGAAGATATGAAACTAGAAAACCTAAGGAATCCATTGGTATACATGTCATACTAAGTGATACACCTACTATGGATAAGTTCCCCTTACAACCCCACTTCAAAACACCCAAACTATCCCTTTAACCCTCTCAGACCCGCGATCCCGACCACCTTTACTGTATTTCAGAGGCTGTAGCAGATTCTAAAGCTAGAGTGAAGGAACAGATATCATACAAAACTAGAAAAACCTAAGGAATCCATTGGTGCCAAACATGTCATGCTACCTTGTCGGGAAGGAGGTTGAATAACTCTCCAAACTTGCGCTAAATTTTGGCGAGGAAAAACATGTGTGTGAATAAAAATGGGTTACGAGTCTCCCCTTTACAGACATGCCCACTTTATGATAATCACATGCAGTTTGGGGCAAGTCATAGTCCAGTCAGCACACTGACACACTGACAGCTGTTGTTGCCTGCTGGGCTTCAGTTTGTCATGTTATGATTTGAGCATATTTTTCATGCTAAATGCAGTACCTGTGAGGGTTTCTGGACAATATTTGTCATTGTTTTGTGTTGGTAATTGATTTCCAAAAATATATATATATACATTTGCATAAAGCAGCATATTTGAGTATTAAATAATTGACAAAATCTCCCTTTAAGGTACATTTTGAATAGATAAAAAAAATTGTGATTAATTTGTGATTAATCACGATTAATTATGGACAATCATGCGATTAATAACGATTAAATATTTTAATCGATTGACAGCCCTTATTAATATTATATTCCATTTCTGCCAATAGATCCCCCTGAATCCTCCACTCTGTTCCTTTAACCCAACCGTACTTTACAGTACATCACATATATGCCTATATATTAGCTGTATGCTAATACATATGCTTAAGTAGGTTAGTTCTGATCGCATAACACACACATGAAATGAGATATTCATATCTTTGCACACCAGAAAAAAACACAAAAGTTGGAATAGCACCCGATAGTGTCGTAGTGCCACTGCTCATGAAGAGGACCAAAAGTACCAGATGGTACATTTTGGATAGTTCACACCGTATAATACTGACGGAATACACACAGATGTTTCACTACCATTTGCCCTGTGTGGCCTTTCGACATCCCAAACCCAAGAGATAGTAGCCAATTTCATTGCCATCCCAGCTTCTCTAAATCCATAAAAAGACATTATGCTCTTCCATACTGCAATTTGGACAGAAAACACAAAAAAAGACAGCTGCTACACTACAGGTATGTCCAGAAAAGCATCATTTGATGTGGTTGACAAAAGAAAAAAAAATCCCAAATACAGTGAAGCTCTGTAGTTGGACAGACTAGATATCGCTGTCCCCTCAGTAACTACCCTGAAATTGACTCTCAGACTGCTGGGCCAAAAAACTGTGGAACAGTTGGTGCTTCAACATCTGCAGTGCTGAAACCTCTGCCAGTTCTATCTTATTGCCCGGCCTACTGGAAATTAGTTGAGCAAAAAAGATTGGAGAGGTTTTTAAGCCAAAGGGAACTTTGACTCCCCAAGGACGGCAAGTGAGAGACAGGTGACAGTAGGGGTGAGTGAAAAATAGGACACAGATTGGTAGCTGTGAAATAGTGTGGTTAAAGACATTTCATGTGATTTAGCAGCCCAGTATATAACCACAGCAGTGCTCTCTCTTGCACATGATGCCTTTGGGGCTCTACTTGACACTGCAGCTCCTCACGACCATACACAAACTGGCCTATATTTCAAAAGGACATATTTTTTTGGGAGATTTATACATCAAGATCCACATATAACATGCAGTTATACATTTGATGTGTTATATAGTAATTAGCCTACATAGTATTTCTTGTGAAAAGGTTATATGATTGAAACATCTTTAATTTTTAAAGGGATAGTTCAGGTGTTTTGAAGTGTGATTGTATGAGGTATGATACTTAGTACTTGTCAGTATTAGCCAAGTATACTTAAGTATACTTTTGTTAAGTATATCTCTGATAAGTAGATAAAAAGTAAACTGAAATTATACTCTCTTATTTTAAGTTTAAAAGAAGTATACTAATAGCACACTTGAATAAACTTCTTTTTGGTAAGTGAAGTCTGTATTACTAGCAAGAATGATCTACTTACTAGTATAATTATTAGCCTACTAACTCCAATAAATCACCAGGGTCCATCTTGACATCACAACAGATCAGGTGTGTGTGTGTACAGTGTGTAAAGCAGGCGAGAAGAGATTGTTTCCTAATCTCCAATGGACATTCTTTGAATTCAGTCCGTGTCTCGCTTCACAAGCCACACAGTCAGCAAGTGTTCTGGCACAAAAGATTGTGATTAAGCTCCTTGTGAAAACTCCTCATCAACCTGCTCAGAAAATTAATTGTTTTTCATGGCTAATTCAAAAGTGCATTAGCATAAATTGACAGCTGCGGTGTGCCATATGCATACGTAAAATTGGAGTTCACACCGCGGTCGGGCACGATCCCTGAGATAGAGCCGCGGTTAACTCACAGAGGTCAGCTGAAGGAGCAGACCCCCGTCAGAGTGAATGCCAGCAGTGGATTGCAGCCTCAGCAGCACGGCTGACACAGGCTTTTTTGTGTCTGTTAGCAGAATTAAACAATCCCCTGAGACATAACATCAACACACACAAGGTCCCTTCTGAATATTCAATTAGCCCCTACAACAAGTACTGAGAGGAGCTAACCAGGTTTCTGTAAGATAAGTCACACCCTGATAACCATGAAAGTACTTGTATTAAAAGACTCTTCACGCAAAAAAACTAATTGATAGCTACTAAATTGTGGCCGTCGTGAGTGCCACGTATGACTCTGTAGTTATAAGCGGGCACAGTTGGGGCTGGGTAATTACTATCAGGACAAGAGTGTGTTCAGGACTTGCGTTGATTAAGTGTTTGAGGCCATCTGCAGAGAATTGGGGGCTATTAAATTTTGATGAAACCAACAACAGCAGCCAAACCTTCGTGAAGAATGACTCACACTCAAGCTCATACATCCTCTTTCTCTGAAATCCTCGACAAAGTATCAACAATAATTGCACCGGGGAAACCAACACGTTTAAGCGCGCACAAACAGACTCCCATCAGTCCGATCCTCAAAGGAATCATGGCTTATTGATTATCGTGTTAGCTTCTGGTTGTTACTCAGAGGAAAAGGAGAGCATCCAGACAATGAATGGACAGATAATATAGCCGTTGTGTCCTATATCATCTCCGCTAATCCGGGGAGAGGAGGGCAATAACTGTTCACAATAAAAGGTCAGTTTTGCATATGCCTGAGCTGAAAAATACCAGTCATGGGTTAAGAGGCTAGTAAAATTAATCATTTCTAGCCATGGAGGAAGAGAGAGCGACAGAGAAAGAGAGAAAGAGAGAGCGAGGCCAAACTTTGAATACAGATTAGAGACGAATAGGTCCAGGAGATGTGAACAAAACAATCAAGCAGAAAGCCCAACACTTCTAGCAATGAACACTTTTGTTTCTTAATTAGAGTCTGCATTTGAATGACTTGAGACAACTGGCATCTGCAAAGAGACAGGCGTTCATTTCCCATGGCAACAACTAATGAACTAATATTCTCTCATCACCACCTCATAGCAAATGTAATACGATGACATGTCCCCAAACAACATGGCCTATTGAAATATTTAATAACCTGAGCGTGCCATCAGATGTTATGTATATTATGTATATTAGACTATTCTTGAATAGATATTTGACTATTTCACCATTTGTTGAATTTAATGAAGTGACTTCTTTTCATCTTCATTTTGGGTGAAAAATAAAAGTGTTGATATACCACGGCGAAGTTGGTTTTGAGTGAGATATTTGACAGACATTCAATCTGGACCCAGCGGCGTCTTCTTATTCACCCGATGTTGGAAGTGGGAGGATGGTTAGCTCACCTCCCAGACCTTGCGTTTAACTGCTGGGGGCTGATTTAGGGATCATTACAACACTAAAAAATTGCTTTTTCAATACTTTCATGCTGACTTCCCAATATGAGTGAATATTATCATTAAAAATGAGGGCTGTCAATCGATCAAAAAATATTTAATTGTGATTAACCGCATGATTGTCCATATTTAATCGTGATTAATCGTAATTAATTAATACATTTTGTATCTGTTCAAAATGTACCTTAAAGGGAGATTTTTTTTTTTTTAATACTCAAATATGCTGCTTTATGCAAATGTATATATATTTATAATTGGAAATCAATTAACAACATCAAACAATGACAAATATCGTCCAGAAACCCTCACAGGTACTGCATTTAGCATAAAAATATGCTCAAATCATAATTTGGCAAACTCAAGCCCAACAGGCAACAACAGCTGTCAGTGTGTCAGTGTGCTGACTTGACTATGACTTGCCCCAAACTGCATGTGATTATCATAAAGTGGGCATGTCTGTAAAGGGGAGACTCGTGGGTACCCATAGAACCCATTTTCATTCACATATCTTGAGGTCAGAGGTCAAGGGACCCCTTTGAAAATGGCCATGCCAGTTTTTCCTTGCCAAAATTTAGCCCAAATTTGGAGCATTATTTAGCCTCCTTCCCGACAAGCTAGTATGACACGGTACCAATGGATTCTTTAGGTTTTTCTAGTTGCATACTATATCTGAATATTCACTCTAGCTCTAAAACTGAACCTGCTATAGCCTCTGAAAGACAGTAAAGTCAGTCGGATCTCCGAGGGTTAAACGCGAGGGCTGGGAGGTGAGCTAACTATCCTCCGACTTCAAACAACGGGTGAAACTGACTAAGAAGTTGCCGCTGTGTCTGGAGTGAATGTCTGTCGTATACATCTTATAACTAATTTCACCACGGTTAACTATCCAAAAAGCCAATGGGATTTTTTCATTGGGTTTTGGATTATTGCAGAAAATAAGCTCTGTGGCGAACAAACGTTTATGACAGGCTACTTATAATTTTTTACGACAAGATAATGAACCCCACTTTTATGATTTTTTTAAGTGTAATGCAATCGGCAGAAGTAAAAAGCTAACGTTTAAGGTTATAAACGAACTATACCACGGTCGCATGAGCATTAGTTTACACAATGAGGCTGTAATCGTGAATGAGTTGACGTGATGACGTTTAGTGGTCTCATTTAGCCACTTGTTAGCAACCGACTTTTTTAAGACACATAAAGGCTTCAAAATTCACGAATGGGGTATTTATTGATGTATCTTATGTCGTGGAACAAAACGTTAAAATCTGTTAAGCTCGTGTTAACCACAGACCTCATTTCAGGCATCTAACTAAAAACTTATTGAAAAAACATTGACATCCAGACGAGGAAACCGGAAGTGCTAAAATGCCAAATCATTTCCGGGTTTTAGGACTCATTCCTGTAGCGCTCTATTAGCACTAAACATAAGCAGCTGAGGTGGATGGGAGTGTCATTAATTTTGCAGGTATTTTGGTCATAAACCAAAATATTAGAGAAATTAGAATTAGATGACATTAGATGTCAGGAAGTCCAGAATCATGAAAGCAATAACAATTGATCCTGAATGTCATGAAACTGCACCCAATAGCTTCTGACACTCAAACCCACAAATATCATTGTGGCGCCAGAGGAAATGTCATGTGATCAAAAAAGTCATTAGGATTCATCCCATGGGCACCATGAATGTATGTACAAAATATCATCTCGCAATCCATATACTGTAGTAGTTGTTGAGATATTTCAGTCTGGACCAAAGACGTGGACTGACCGACATTGCCATCCCTAGAGAGCCATGCCGCAAGCATGGCTAATGAGCACTTCCAAAATGGATTAAGTTTGTCCCTTAAGTGGTTTATTTAAATATTCTATATTAAAAAGACAGAAGAAAGCCATATCAGTTGATCCCTGACAGTTTGGCCACATCGACACAGCTTGAAAACACCAGGTGCCATCTACCTGACAACCCACAATCACGCAGCGATCTGTGTCTAATAAAGGCATGAGATTTTCTAGACATCCAAGTAAATAGAGGTTGCTAGAGCAATCAGCATGGGCTGACAAGCAGGAATGCATTCTTTGAGTTCATGTCCTTTCTGGATGCTTCCCATTTATCTCGACTGTCAAGTAAAGAGGACATGATAATGAAAGGTGAACACTCCAGTGAATGGCTCTCTCTGCCAGCCTACCATGCAATGCAGAATATTGAAAACTCTGCTCAGTGGCCTGAGGTTGGCTGGATGTGTGTGTATGATAGGTGGAGCGTTCATCCTGTTAAAATCTGTAACACATAACTGCTTGTGACAATGGCATTTAGGGTAAAGAGCAACAGAAAACATCATTCCAATTCATTTAGAATTAGAAACACCAAGAATATTGTATTGATTTTTAAAAAAAGGTCAACATTTGGGGATACAATTCAATTGCATCTTTATTATTATTTATGACTCATCAAATACCAAACTCAAGCTGCAATTATCTTTTACACAATTAACACTGAAGTTGAAATATTTGTGTTCAATTTCACAAATCATTTCATTCACCATACAGTTCATTGGCCACTTACCCTGCCATAAGCACTTTATTAAGTATGCAGATACCTCCATCTGCTGGAGGAAGCGGTAACTGCATATTAAATTTAAAGGAACAATCAAAATGAACAAAAACTATTCCTAGTACCAAAATTAAAAACACAGGATAGAAGCTTGACACCACTCACACACTGACGGGCTTTATAGTAACAGTTAAAACTTTTATTTTAGAATCAGTATTATTATTATTCCCTTTTTAATAATACAAACACATGCTTATCTTATCACCCCCTTTACTGTAATACCTTATGTTTTTGTATATGCAATACATGCTTATCTTATGTTCTTATTTTGTTTTTGTCATGCATGATCTTTGCCTGTTTTTTTGTTATTTTTTGAAGCCTGTCATATGAATTGTGCTGTATAGATGAAACTTTATTGATAGTGAAAGGAGAAACACCCACCGACAGCTAAATAATTTGTTTAGTGAAGAACATAAGAATATTGCAAAGATAAAAAGGACAATTTAAAAAATATTGACAAACTTAGACAGCACAGATACTTTGAAGAATTTTAAAATTGGGGAAAAATTAAGAAAAAACACTGGTAAAATTGAAAATGAAATTTACATCCACCTTCATGGCAACACATGATGTACCATGAAACTAAAGTATTTTTTCCTTGTTCAGAAAAAAATGAAAAGATATTCCAAAAAGGGGGTATATGGACTTTTCTTAAATATAAAAACTATATTCTTTTGCTGTAAAGCACCTTTTTCTTTAAATCTGCTCAGATATTCAACCACGTGATCAATGGGTTCGAAATATATCTGGTGAAAAAAAGCAACAAACGTGTCAGTGAACCAATGGCAATACTTTATTTTAAAAATTGAATTGTCACAAACAGTATCATTACTGTATTTACACACTTTTGGTGACATGAAAAAAATCCTTAGACATCTACATTAACTCTGAAGTTAATGAATTTACCTACATTAAGCAGTTTGACAGTTCCAGATAACAGCACATCAGACGAGATGGTGACATAAGGATGATGATTCAAAAGGCCAATACAAATATATCCAAGATGCATGTGGGTCATTTCACAGCAGAACGTGGTGCAGAACAATTCCCTGTGTCCTCAACAGGCCGGGACAAGTGCAATACCACACAGGTACAGAGCATTGCTACCTCTCCCAACCTGCACAGAAAGGGATCACTTCCGACCGATTGATTTCAGTTCTATGATCAGTTTTGCATGGATTTGCACAGCAGTACAGTAAAAAAGCTGAAAGCAAACCAGCAAAACTAACCAGAGACCCATGTGTGTGTAAGCTACCTCTGCAGTTTTTCCCCAAGAAGAAACACGCATCGAGAAGTACTTTAAGTGCTCACACTGCAGTAGAATTTCATAGAACTACCTGCACTATAAGCACTTTAATACTACTGAAACATTAACAGAGCTGTGGTGGAAACATGATTGAATGATCACCATTGAGGCAGAAACTAATAAAGAGGATTCGGATGCAAACACAGGCCACCATCAGTTTTGCATAGATTTGCACAACTTATTTCTTCTTGGAGCGCAACTATGCAAAACTAACAGAGAACTGCCACGATGAAAAGTGTGTATAAATACACGCACACAAATAGATGCAGAAGAGATGAGAGTCCCAGCTCCTTATGCCAGAAGGAGCACTTAGGGCAGTAGGTGCTAGTCTACTTCACTATCTGCACTAGATGCACCTTAGCATAAGCACTAGCGGAAGAATGATTTGTCACAGTCACATCTTTGTACAAAATTAAATTAAACAATGTTTAACTTTACATCAATTGGTCTGTATTTCACTGCAATTAATTACTAAATTAAAAGAAAATATATCAAACTCTGCAACACTCAGTGGTCAAAAGAGATTTCATGTACTGCTGACAGGATGCCTCACAAATATGAAGCATGTTTGATAAGAGGGGCATCGCTCCAGACAGTCGCCTCATTCAGGAACAGCGGGACCCAACATCACAGCGGGATGGTGACGAGGTCCTGCCAGATGTGTATTTGGATTCAGTCTATCCTGCACAAGCATAAACCAGTCATGTCGGTAAATGCGCCTGCTCCTTTAGTTGCCATTATCAGAATAGTGCTGAAAGTGCCTTCACTGCAGTAGATTTTAATAAAACTACCTGCACTGTAAGCACTTTGACACTACAGTGACTTCAAACTGTTCAAGGGGAGCTTTCAATCACAGCATGAATTAGGATGCCTTTAAATCCACAATGAGGGGGAGCTTTCCAGAGGAGATACAGATGTGCACAGGGGTCTGCAAGCAGAAATGGGACACAGCATTAATGGGTATGTTAGCAACTTCAAATTCATTCTGAAATCAATGATTTCTTTATCACCTAAAAACACATTGCTTGATTAATAATTTATCATGTAGTCAACAAAGTTTTGAAAATGATTGGTCTCAAGATTGCAAATGCCAGGTGATGTCTTGAAGGTGCTTGTTTACTTGGACCAACAACCCAAAACTCACAGATAACCAGTTTGCAATGATACAAAACAAGGGACAAGCAGACACATCTTCATTTTTTTTAGTCACCTGTTACTTAAACTGATGAGCCACTTGTGCACCAATTCAAATTGCTAGTAACTTGAGTGCATTGTATAACTTAACAGTTCAACTAAGACCGTTATCTCCAGCCACAATGGCCCTCATTATGACTTGTTTTCTAACCTCCGCCAAGGAGGTTATGTTTACAGTGCTGTTTGTCTGTTAGCTTGCAAGATCTCGCAAACATTTGATGTAACGTTAAAAAAAAAGTTAGACCATGGGAATACTGATCAGTTTTTGGTGCAAATCGTGCCAGTGGTGAGGAGACTAATTTACAACTTTTGAACATTCATTCTTGCACAAATCCCTAATATCCCGAGGTAGCGCTGTGTATTGGCAAGAATCTGGCAATACGATATGCGTCATGATACAGGGATTACGATTCAATATATTGCGATACTGTAAGCAAGGCAGTATTTTGCGATTTTTTAAATTGAATTTTAGGAAAACTGTCATAGTATAAAGAACACACCAGAAATAAAACATTTTTGAATAGGCAAATATAACATTAATATGGTATGCAAAAGAACTGCATGTTTTTTTGCACCAAACTGCATGGGATTATCATAAAGTGTACATGTCTGTAAAGGGGAGACTCGTGGGTACCCATAGAACCCATTTTCAGTCACATATCTTGAGGTCAGAGGTCAAGGGATCCCTTTTAAAAATCACCATGCCAGATTTTCCTCACCAAAATCAAGGCCTATGGAAAGGAGGCCGGGTCACGTGTCATCAACGCGTCAAGTCTTTGGGGGTACAACACATGCGCAGTAAAATCTGGTCTGCACTCGCCGAAATTTAGCTAATCGCAACGCACCACCGCAGCTTCAGTTACATTGCGCATAAGTTAGTATGAAGTTTCATATAATGCCACTTTAAAACTAAGCCTGTCACAAACTCCGAAAGATCGAATAGCGGCCGGGCGTGATGGCGGGCTGTCGGATTTTTAATTAATTAAAAATGTATAGTGTTTTGGAGAATAGACACCGTATCGCACAACATAATATCGCGATACTCATGTGTATATCGATATTTTCTTACACCCTTTACAGAGAGGTATATCCTCCAACCCGTCTAATTGCCTATTTACTGTGCATTTTGGTGCAGAAAACAATCAGTAAACTTTGTGATGTTAAACACAGGTGCAGGACCACGTGTGTGGAAATGTCTTCAATAACAAATAACTCCTTATTTGAGCACTTTTGACTGCATTATTATTATTTTTTAATACCGTTCTTTCTCCCTGCAATGTATCCTTTTTACAGAGAGAGTAAATATCTTGAATGAACGATTACAAAATGTTTTATTTACTTTGAATGTAGTTATTTTTGCACTAACCACATAATGGTTGTCCGCATTTACAATTAGGTACATTCGTGGAAAAATGTAATTTGCAATGTGCAATACTCTTGGCACTTTATTCCTTTATCTCGTCTTGTTTTTATTATTGTATTTATTGCAAATATTTTTTTTAATTCTTGTACTTTTATTGATCTTGCACCTCCCCATATGCCACCTATACTTGGTTCCCTCTGTCATTGATGACTGTGCAGTATGAATGTGTATATGTCTAAGTGGACTGCAGAAACTGAATTGCCCTTTGGGTTTTTATTTGAGCACTTTTGACTGCTTTATTTCAAATTCTTTACACCGTTATTTCTCCCTTGCCATGTATCCTTTTTACAGAGAGAGTAACTATCTGGAATGAACAAATACAAAATGTTTTATCTACTTTGAATGTAGTTATTTTTGCACTAACCATATAACGGTTGTTCGCGTTTGCAATTAAGTACATTCGTGAAATGTTATTTGCAATGTGCACTTTATTCTATTTAGTCCTTTATTATTTTATCTCGTCTTGTTTTTATTGCAAATATTTTTGTACTTTTATTGATCTTGCACCTCCCCATATGCCATCTATACTGTGTTTCCTCTGTCATTGGTGATTGTGCAGTATGAATGTGTATATATATATATATATATATATATATGTCTGGGTGGACTGCAGAAACTGAATTGCCCTTCAGGGATAAATAAAGCTATCTGTAAAGTTCAATGTGGAAACGTGTGTGAGTGAACCAGGAGCTGCTAGACTAGAGGATAGCAACACTTGTGCTCCAGTCACATTGCTGCACCCCTCCCCCATCCACTAGAACATGGCGCCCAAGGAGTCCACATTTTGAGCGTTTTATAAACCTACTGTAGAAAAAACAACATGAGTATAACTAAACAAATAGTGAATTACCTGTGCACTTAACACTTTGAAAACAGGTGCATGTGAGATGTGCACTCACCTAGCAGTGTGATATGAGCTACTGCTGCAAAACTTACAGCCTGAATCCAGCACACACACACAACAAGCTAGTAGTAGTAGTAGTAGTAGTAGCCTCCATCTCCATAGCTACACTTAGAATGTGCAACCCAAAACATTCTAACCGCGTGCGTAACCATGCAACCGTGCGTAAAGCTTCCAGAATCATTGTTACCTGGCAACTATGTATATAATTCCACAGACTTGTTATATCTAAACACGTGGGGCTCCAAAAAAGACGCACTAAGTTAGCATCTCCATCCACTTCTTAGCGCAACTTAGCTTGCTCAGTTAGCTCGCAAATGCAGGCTAAAACGCGTATTAAAAACAGCCGTGTGCTTGCTCCTGGAGGAGTGCTTGTGTGTCGCACTTAAAAGCAGCATAATGTGGTTAATAATAATATAAATAATGCAAACTTAACGTTATCTTCTCGTCGGGTTTGTTAGCAGCTAGTTAGCAGCTAAGGTTGGATATAGCTAAAGGCGCGTAAGGCCTTGCTCTGCAAAACCCCCCACATGTGCTATACTGCTTTGTTCTGGAGGCGCTTATAAAGTGTAACACCACGGCGCACAGATTCCACTGAGAGATTCATATTATGTCCAACATGTGGTACAAACAACAAGAGCACACGTGTATAACTTGGCTGCTACTATTGTAAAGTGTGTAACGCGTAATTTGGCATCACGTTACCGACTTGGAGAGGTGCAGCAACACTAGTAGCAGCAACACATGCTTTTTTCAAATCTCCCTCATTCTCCTACAACCATGGAGGAGAGGTTGCCATGCTGATGCGCCTTTCTTTTACAACATTGTTTTTACAAAATGCCGAAATTGCAGATTAAATAAATGTTTTCCCTCTCATATAAACGTGAAAGTGTGAGCCAAACAGCACCCGAGTATTTCCACTTTTCCTCACATTTACAGCATCTCTCTAAAAAAGGGCTAAACAACAGGTTTCTTTGCCAAATAACATGCGCGTAATAATAAAGACGCTAAAAAAAATCCACCATCTTCACTCACTTGTAGAGGACTTACCGTTTTTTACTCACTCACTGTTTCAGAGGGGTAATCTGCAAAACTGAGAAAAGAAAAAAGACAAATTGAGTATAACAGCTAATATAGGGTGAATAATCCACCCCGAAAAAAAAAAAAAATAGCACAACCATGTGCTACTATTATGATCTGCTAGGGAGTTTGTGAATCGTAGTAAGATTGCGAAAGTGGCGCGGAGTAGGGTCTAGGTTTAACCATGTGGTGAATGAAGGGCGGCTCCCAGCCAGTACAGCTAAACCCCAACTCCTTCTTCATTAGCATAAATCAACTACTTCCTCTCCAAGTGCCACTCTCAAGTTTCACCACTTGATTTTACACACTGTTGATCAACATGCAGAGGTGGCGAAATACACAAAGTATTCCTCCGTAGGAAATAAGGAAACAAAACAAGGGAACTGATAAGGCTGTAAACAGCTGCAGCATCAAAACAAGTTGCACAAGTCGACGTCCATAAAGTTTTATAACCGGATTTTGTTGATGTTTTTTTCCTCCTGTAATGATAAGACAAAAAAATGTGTTATAAATACTAATAATAAACACTAGAAATAAATAATTTACTCATATTAATTTAATAACATATGGCACACAATATTAAACTTAGTAATCGTTCCAAAAGGATTTTTTTCAACTATTAACCTATTTAATGTTAAGACAAATAAATGTGTTATAAATACTAATAATAAACACTAGAAATAAATATACCCCCTCATTCCAAACGAAATAAATAAGTTACTCATATTAATTCATCAACATGTGGCACACAATATTAAACTTATTAATCGTTCCAAAAGGATTTGTTTTGCAACTATTTACCTACTATTTTTTTGGGTGTATTAGCTGCACAATATTTGAGTTCTTTTGTATTGTGGGGTGCATTATAAACGAAATGTAACCCTTTAATTAATTTTCAAAACTTATAGTTTATCAGATGAGAATTGCACAGATGGAACAAAATTGTTTTGCTTGATGTGCCTGAATTAAAATGATTAACTGCAGATAGATAGATAGATAGATAGATAGATAGATAGATAGATGTTAACCAGGCAATGCACCGGAACAGCAAATAAAATGTACATATCAACACAATATAAAATTCAACATGTGCAAGATTATTACAGGACTAAAACAGAATGGAGCGTGATTGAGACAGAAACTATTTTTTTCCCATTTGATATTGTGGACAATATTAGGTTATAACTTATATATAGGCTGCATAACACAAATATAACTAGGGTCAGAATGTTAACAATATGCCTTAAACAAGGAACAAATATAAAAAAAAAAGTGACTTTACTTGAATGAATTTGTCCTGACCATTTCTTTCATGCAAAAAAAAGAAGAAGTGTATATTTTTATCTGTTATGAATGTTTGTGGGTATAGACACATGAACCCCGTGATATTATGAAATTTTAGGCTTTAGTAATATATATTTAATCAGGAAGTAACATTGATATCTGATTTACAAGTGTGACCTGAGTACAGAAACAAATAAATAATAATGGTAATGACATAAAAATCTAATAATAAAGTAGCATGATTTAAATACCTGTATATATACATATAGACAACTGTAGGAGAAGTTATAAATAAATGCTTTCTAAGATATAGACGTAGGTATAAAAAATAGGTAAAAATACAAGCATATTATGTAAAAAGTTAGTGTGTCAAGTGTCATAGGGAGGACCTTTGGCAACAGACACTTTAAACCATGTTAGTGGCAGCTCCTTTTCATTAAAGTCTTTGCTGACATCAGTGAGTATTCCTAACATGTGCATCTTTGACTGACATAAACTTTCACACTGATGCTAACACGGCTGCATATTGTAAAAATATATATATATATATATTTATGGCCTTGAGAAAGTCATTTACAAGTATCATAAGAATATTGCGATACAAAGTTATTTGATTTCAGATTCATTGTTATACATTTACTTTTTTCTTTACAGCATGTCTGAACTGCATACAATGTAAGACATATTTGTATAAAACTTTGATAATCCTACACACACACAAAATAGGTACATCCCCTTAAAATACATCCATTTCTTCATTATAATAGCATAACGGGATTTTGGATAATTATTGTAATTTGTATCATTTCACAACAAAACTTACAGTATAATGTTGAATAAAATTACAAGCCAGTGCAGTTTTATTGTGGCCTGCTTTTGTGTTTCATTGAAACCACAAATTACTCTCCACCCACATAATTATAACTCTGGCCATTTTTTACAATATGCAGCCGTGTTAGAATCAGTATGAAACTTAATTTCAGTCAAAGATGTACATGCTAAGAATGCTCACTGACGTCAGCGAAGACTTTATTAAAAAGGAACTGCCACCAGTGCGGTTTAAAGTGTCGGTTGCCAAAGCTCCTCCCTCTGAGGAGTGTTCCTCCTTAAAGCTGAAATGCAGGGTATTGTCTTGCTTATGGCCACAGGTCAGTCTAGGTCACCTTTAACCTCTAGATTCAGTCATGTGTGAAGTCACAAAATGGAGGCACAGAGTTTGAAGTTACCCTCCTGCTCACACGGATTTAAAATACAAAGATGTTAAAAAATACTGCAATTTAAAAGTATAAACTATTTTTTTGGAGTTTTGTTTTACAATATAAATTGACTGCAATATTAAAAGAAACAATAAATAAATATGGATATAATGTTAAACACGTTATTCCAAAAAGGTGAAATTCTGAAATACAACTGTGATGCATTTCTGTGTCATATAGTTACACTTTGTTCCACTTTAGTTTGAGGATGAAAACCATGTTAAACAGTGCTGAGGAGGTGAGGATGACATAACACTAAATGCTTCCTGATGCTATTAAAAGGTTTGTTTACCTCTGCATTTTTTGTAAGTACAGCAGTAAAACGGCATACATTGTAAATCAGTTGAAAAACACACAAAAAGTTGTTCATCTATAATTTAAATTAATCAGATATATGAAGCGTATATCTAAATTTTAAATGGTCAAAAATGACTTCTCACTTAAAGACTAAGGGAGAAATCTGGGCTGGGGGACATAGTTTGTCCACAGGGGAGGAAACCGCAGTTGAAAACTAGTTTCTGGCAAAGTGCATATCTTTCAACAAATTGAACATATGTTATTATAATGTCTGACCTATCACTAAGATTAATTCAGTATACAAATATAGATATAAAACGCAATGAGATGTTACCAATGAAAAGACAATTCTTTGGCAACTTTTCTGATCTGATCCTCATTTCAAAACAATACAAGCCATAGCTCAGATTAAAAAAAGTAAATATTCATGAGCCATTCCGACCAAAAAAGGGTGAATAAAACAGATACAGACATATGTTTAAAACAGTGCAGGCCATCCTCAGACGTTGTTTCCCAGTTGCAGTTTTGTTGGAGAGGTTAAAAAGATTTATGTCCTCATTATTGTTTACTGATTAATGTGCATTGCCAAAGTGAATAAGCATGGTGTCTCTGTCTATGTCTGAAGTGATTCCCTAAAAAACATACATCAACGTCAGTCAAAAACAAAAATGCAGCAGTTACTAGTGCTGTATGTAGTATATACCTTTGGTATGATTGCAGGAAAAAACATTGGTACTGATACATTTGTGTGCTATATGCTTAAAAATGAATTCACATGTTCACATGTACCAAAACACAACTACTAATGACCTGTAGCATAGATCCTGACATACAGTTTATTCAGGATACAGAAATATATTTCAATAAGTGGTTTGCTCTTAGCAGAAATTATTCGTACAGGAAAAATAAAACAGTTTCACAAAAATATAAAATCTTAGCTGGAAATTGTAAATTAAAAGTGTTTACAAGGAAACATAACTCCAGATGTGCTAATGTAATACAAATATGCTTTACAGTTGGGTGAAGTGAAAGGGATTTCTTGATAATTGAAATGTTCCAATATTATATGTTTCAATATTATTCAGCTTCAGAAAACATATCAGGAACAAATAACAATCAGGCAAAATAGAATAACAATAACAGTTTTATTCCTGACAAAAAAGTCTTGAGTTACAATTATTATATAATTACAACTATTATATAATTACGCTGGTAATCAAACACTTTGTAAAAGTACTGGTTTGGTGTTATGATTGCTAAACAATTTAAATTATAGGCTACATTTCAATTCAAATATATACTTTCAAATAAGTATTTTTTTTTGGTTTGAACAATTGTATTAAATAAATGTCCGTCATAAGTCTTAAAAACTGTTGATATAAAAAGCATAGTCATTGTAACTTTGTTTTTATGGTAGCGTTTGTTTTTTCAAATCGCGTTTCGTCGCCCTAAAGTTTGAACCTCCCCGGTTGTCATAGGTCACTGTTCAGTCATTGCTGCCCTCCCCGGAAGCCACATCAACCCGCCACAATAAAGTAGCACCACGATATTTTACAGCCATTTATTGTAGAACCTATTACTGCCACTGGATATTTTCATAAATTATTACAGTCTGTACATCACAGCACTGTATTTTAACTAGTTTGTAGCACATCCATGGCTATATCATCTAGCTTATAATGCCTAGTTCTTTATTTTGAAAGTTGAAGTTCTTGACTTCCGGTCATGATTGCAGCATGTATGCACATTGACTTACTACATCCACGGTTTCCTCTCCTCGTAACTTCATGAGGTTTTCACATGTTTAGACTGTTTATAACAGTCCCGTGTTGATGCTGGAGAGACAGAGGTGAGTTTAACGGTCTGGTTACACGACATATACATTTGTAATGTGATTATTTTATAATAATAATAACTTAAGCCTACATTAATGTTACTGTCTGACACCACATTCCCATTCTGCAATGTAGCTGTTCTCCTACTGTAACATGCATGTTAGAGCACACCACTGAATAATGCAAAATAATATTAAAGCTTAATAAATGATGAGACCCCTATTTACTACCATCTATCTATATTTACTACTAATAGTAGTATTATTTTAACATACAGACGTGGACAAAATTGTTGGTACCCTTCCGTTAAAGAGAGAAAAACCCACAATGGTCACTGAAATAACTTGAAACTGACAAAAGTAATAATAAATAAAAATTTACTGAAAATTAACTAATGAAAATCAGACATTGCTTTTGAATTTTGGTTCAATAGAATCATTTTAAAAAACAAACTAATGAAACTGGCCTAGACAAAAATGAAGGTAGGCTAACCTTAACTTAATATTTTGTTGCACAACCTTTTGAGGCAATCACTGCAATCAAGTGATTTCTGTAACTCTCAATGAGACTTCTGCACCTGTCGACAGGTATTTTGGCCCACTCCTCGTGAGCAAACTGCTCCAGCTGTCTCAGGTTTGAAGGGTGCCTTCTCCAGACTGCATGTTTCAGCTCCTTCCACAGATGTTCAATAGGATTTAGATCCGGGCTCATAGAAGGCCACTTCAGAATAGTCCAATGTTTTGTTCTTAGCCATTCTTGGGTGTTTTTAGCTGTGTTTTGGGTCATTATCCTGTTGGAGGACCCATGACCTGCAACTGAGACCAAGCTTTCTGACACTGGGCAGCACATTTCGCTCCAGAATGCCTTGATAGTCTTGAGATTTCATTGCACCCTGCACAGATTCAAGACACCCTGTGCCAGATGCAACAAAGCAGCCCCATAACATAACCGAGCCTCCTCCATGTTTCACATTAGGTACAGTGTTCTTTTCTTTGGATGCTTCATCTCTTCGTCTGTGAACATAGAGCTGATGTGACTTGCCAAAAAGCTCCAGTTTTGTCTCATCTGTCCAAAGGACATTCTCCCAGAAGCTTTGTGGCTTGTCAATATGCATTTTGGAAAATTCCAGTCTCGCTTTTTTATGATTTGCGTCCTCCTTGGTCGTCTTCCATTAAGTCCACTTTGGCTCAAACAGTGACGGATGGTGCGATCTGACACTGATGTACCTTGACCTTGGAGTTCACCTCTAATCTCTTTGGAAGTTGTTCTGGGCTCTTTGGTTACCATTCGTATTATCCGTCTCTTCAATATGTCATCAATTTTCCCCTTGCGGCCACGTCCAGGGAGGTTGGCTACAGTCCCATGGACCTTAAACTTCTGAATAATATGTGCAGCTGTAGTCACAGGAACGTCAAGCTGCTTGGAGATGGTCTTATAGCCTTTACCTTTAACATGAAGGTCTATAATGTTCTTTCTGATCTCCTGAGACAACTCTCTCCTTAGCTTTCTGTGGTCCATGTTCAGTGTGGTACACACCATGATGCCAAACAGCACAGTGACTACTTTTCACCCTTTAAATAGGCAGACTGACTGATTACAAGTTTGAAGATACCTGTGATGCTATTTACAGGACACACCTTAGTTTAACATGTCCCTATGGTCACATTATTTTACATCTTTTCTAGGGGTACCATCATTTTTGTCCAGGCCAGTTTCATTAGTTTGTTTTTTAAAATGATTCTGTTGAACCACAATTCAAAAACAATGACTGATTTTCATTAGTTAATTTTCAGTAAATTTTTATTTATTATTACTTTTGTCAGTTTCAAGTTATTTCAGTGACCATTGTGGGTTTTTCTTTCTTTAACGGAAGGGTACCAACAATTTTGTCCACGTCTGTATATGTGTGTATATGTTCATTTACTTAAACAACAGGGATTCTGGGTTTCAGGCAGGAAATATTATTATTATTATTATTATTATTATTATTATTAATACTAAAGGAAATATAACAGTCATTTATAAGCGGTGTTCTGTAGAAATAGGCTATAGCACTTAATATTTTGTCATGGTTTTCATCAAGGGAAATTCACTATTAACTTTGTTTATAGCCTGTGCTTGACAAGAAATGTAGTAAATATTGTGCAAATGGCCTTGCTTGAGAAATCTATCTGTAGTGTTGGTACAAAGATTTGAGACCATAATGTTCCACAAATGTCTGCTTAAGTGTACAACATATATAAAACAGGTTTATACTTTTTTATTTTTTTTAATTTAATTTTATTGTTTAAATCCAAATTGAGCGGCTTAAAACTGGACTCCTTTTATTATTTCCACATCTACCTTTCACCCTCTTTTAGAAGCAGCATATTCTTGGCCGCTGAAAGCCTAGACCAAATTTGATGTGAAATTGATCTACATATAGAATAATCCCCCCCCAAAAAACAACATATAATCTTTTGTGGTAAATTACTGCCAGGCATAGTAGGAATTGCATGCTTGCTCGACTTAGAATTTGGCGTTTGCTGTCAATTGAAATTATGCCTTTTGTCGTTTTAGTCTGGCAGATTGATGGCTGCCTGTGTGCTGTGTCGACGGGTGCCCAGGCTACGCTACCTCCCAGGCTTGAGAAAGGACTTTGCCCAGGCTCAGCATGTGCCTGTCAAACAAGAGGATGAGACTGATGATCATGAGGTGAAGAAAGGAGTGTTGCAACACCAGGAGGCCTCTCCCCAAGGAGGATACAGGCTGTATTACAACCCTTCCTCATATCATCGCTCTGTGTGGAGCTCCGCAACCTCCCGGAGCCAGACAGATAATGATGAGGATGAACAGTGCCTCTCCACTCTCGCACCTTCCTTCTGGCAACAGAGCAATCACTACAGTGTGAGTTGCTCGCGGCACCTCTCCAGCTCCAAGAACACGCTTCTTGATTTAGCTTTCCGCAAAGGCCCTGAACCCGAGATGCCATCAGTTTCGCCGTACCACAGAAAACCCACGCCGCCAGATGTTAAAGTAGATACACGTGCCTTCCTCAAATGCCGGCCAGGGTATTCCTCCATGACCCCTGACCTCACCCAGCGGCCTCCCCCAATCGAATGGGAAGAAGCCACGTCGGTGCTCCAAAAAGTGACCGTTTTAAAAGGCAGCATGAAATCATCTGATGTGTCTCGGTTTTTCACGGAGCTCAGCCACTTGCACCCGGACAAGATGTCACTAGTGCGCAGCGACCAGCGCTTCATCATGCTCCTCCGATATTCCGTGGAACACCTTCGCCTCTTCACTCAACCTCAGCTGCTGGAGGTGCTGCAGTCGTTTGTGTGGCTGTACATGCCCTCATCCCACTCTGTGCTCGGGCTTTACGAGGCCGAGCTGAGCCGCCGGGCCAGCCAGATGAGTTTACACCAGCTGCTGGTAGCTGCTGACTTGTGGCGTTGCATCGGGAGGCAGGTCCCCCAGTTCTTACAGCACCTGTATGATTCAGTCCGTCTGCATCTGGGGCAGATGGGTGTCCCTGAGCTGGTGCAACTGTTGTATATAATAGGAGAGGGCAGGCAGTGCCCAAAAGATTTGATCCATCCTGTAGAGCAGCTTCTCATGCGTCATTTACAGCAACTGTGCCCTGAGGAGGTTGGCGCTGTGTGCTTGGGGCTCTTTAAATCCCAGACTTCAATATCTCAGGGTGCAGTGACCCGTATTGTTGATAAGGCACTCTCTTTTGTGGAGGAGATGAGCGACTTCGCCATGGTGAACGTGCTGAAATTCCTGCGTTTCAGCTACCTGTATCACAGGGCGTGGCTGCAGGCCATGGCGCGGGAGGTACCGCGACGGGCCCACAGGATGGGCGTCGAGGGGCTGATGCACGTGGCACTGGCCTGTTCGGCGCAGCATCACCGCGACGATAACATCCTAATGGCAATAGCCGAGAGAGTTCCCTCGCTGGTGCCACACTGCAGGAGCAAAGACTCATGCAAGCTGTTGTGGGCCTTTGGCACGTTAGGGTTTCTCCCAGCCCAGAGCCCGAGCTTCTATCCGAGCCTTACAGAGGCCCTGAGACGGAGGAAAGCTGAATTCCAGCGATACCCAGAGCATCTGCTTACCGGTCTTCTAGGCCTGGCCTTTGTCTCTCAGTTCCCGGAGGACCTAATTACATTAGCTCTGAGTCCTGAATTTGTAAACTTAGCACTGAAATCCAAACAGCTGGACCTGAAAAAGGACTTGTGCACTTTAGATGAAGCCGTGGCTCTGGAGTTGCCTCGGTGGAGTGGCCCGCGGCTGAGCCGTGAACTGAGAGAGGAGGTGGCAGAGATGCTGTGGAAGTTTGCTCAGTCAGATATGTGCCAGAAACCAGAGGTTCAGGAAGCGGAATCCGCTCTGCGGGATCTGCTCGGAGGAGAGGAGTTTGTATTAAAGAGAATGATTCTCCCCCACACTCGCTCCATCGACCTGGAAGTACACATTGACTCCGCCGGACAGCCGATACCTGTGAAGCCAGCATCCCGCACAGCCACGCCATCTCCAGAGAACAGTTCATCCAAATGTCCTTCTCATCAGGATTGGGGAAAAATGGATATAGGAGTAACTATAACTGAGGACCTTTTAGCACAGCTAATGAATACCAAAAACACCCCCGAACCTTTAACCACATCTCCTACGGTTGAGCCTACAGTTCTTCACAGAGTAGAGCCCGATGAAGGCGGGAGATTGTTTGACACGGGGGTAGACCTGACCAGTGGCATTATAGAAACTCTTGCCAAACCCAGTAGGCCGGGCTCAGCCCCTCAGGACTCCAACAGCACAGTCAAACTTGCCATCCAAGTTTCCAGCAGGAACCACTATTGCTGCCATTCACAGCAGTTGTTGGGCCTTCATGCCATGAAGAGGAGGCAGTTGAAGTTGGCAGGCTACAGGGTTGTAGAGCTTAGCTACCAGGAGTGGTTTCCCATGCTGAGGAAGAGCAGGACTGAGAAGCTCGCACACCTGCACTGCAAAGTCTACAACAGTCTGAAATGATTCTCTGACCTTCAAAGGACCAGCAAAGTCGGACTGCATACTATGTATGTGCAAAGTACAGACTATTAAGGAGAGGAGCAGATGCTCGTTCCCCCCCCCCCCCCCCCACCACTGTACACGTTTAGTTAAAAAAACAACAGGATTTTTGTCAAAATGTGACATTTCAAGATATTTTTGTGATAATAAAAATAATCCAAATTAAAAAAAGTATTCAACTCCTCACTGTTCTGGTCAAGGTTATGGTATGATATCATTACATACAGTATGTTGATATGTATTTTCTTATTTTAGTCTTCATGCAAGAATTTGCTAATGCCTTCCACGATCTGTCGAAAGAGAAGTAAAGAGAAACAATGTTTTGCATCATACTTAAAATCACGCTCACTCATGCATGATGGGCTTCTCAGAGGTCAGTGCGTCAGTGTTTTTAGATCACTGCCCTGCTCTGCACGTCAAAGGTCAAACTTAATCTTTTCGACTGATTTGACTGTAACAGACTTCTATGTTGTTGTTTTTTGGTATTGTGGCTGCTCATGAACAGTGGAATCTGTTATGTAATTTGTTAAAGAACGGATTAAAATCCTCTGTCGCAATGTAATACCAAGGCACCGCCAAAATAATTCACAGCAGAGTGAATGATCACAGTTTCAGTGAAGCATCTGCACCTAATACAGAACTTGTTCATCATATTCTTTTCATGTACAAAAAGTTGGCACCTGTACTGCTAACTCACTCATACATTTTGAACAGCTTTTTATGTAAGATTGATATGACAATAACTACAATATGAGTATTTTTTTTAATGGCGGGCCTGTTTCAAAACCCTGTGGGAGCTGTGATTGATGACTTCGTCTGGCCTCGCTTTATACGACCACTACCTTTTATAGGTTTTTAAAGGGTTCTTGTTGCAGGATACAGTGTCTAAATCAGGTTATAGTCAAGACAAGTCAATTTTTATTTATATAGCCCTATATCACAAATCACACATTTTCCTCAGAGGGCTTTACAATCTGTACAGCTATACAAAACCCTCTGTCCTTTATGACACTAGCGGTGGATGAGGAAAAACTATAACATATAGGGCTATTAATCAATTAAAATATTTAATCGCGATTAATTGCATCATCGTCCATGATTAATCAATATTAAATTGACCTTAAACCTTAAAGGGAGATTTGTCAAGTATATAATACTCTTAACATGGGAGTGGACAAATCAGCTTACTTTATGCAAATGTATGTATATATCTATTATTGGAAATAAATTAACAACACAAATATTGTTCAGAAACACTCACAGGTACTGCATTTAGCATAAAAAAAAATGACTTGACTTGACTATGACTTGCCCCAAACTGCATGTGATTATCATAAAGTGGGCATGTCTGTAAAGGGGAGACTCGTGGGTACCCATAGAACCCATTTTCAGTCACATATCTTGAGGTCAAAGGTCAAGGGACCCCTTTGAAATGGCCATGCCAGCCTTTCCTTGCCAAAATTTAGTGCAACTTTGGAGCGTTATTTAACCTCCTTCCGGACAAGCTAGTATGACATGGTTGGTACTAATGAACTCCTCAGGTTTTTCTAGTTTCATATGATACCAGGATGTCTTCACTCTAGCTTTAAAACTTAACCCGCTACGACCTAAAAAGTGCAATTTGCATTACATTAGTGGCTTTAAAACAAATTTGCGTTAACGCATTATCGCTATAGTTGTTAACTTTGACAGCCCCAATAAAATAATAATAATAAAATAAATAATAGTAAAAATATTTGTATAATAAGTTTGAAAGACTTACTGAATTTTTTCACACAATGGATAACCAAGGCGGTATCCTCGTTAAATTAAGATGGACTGACAATGTTTAACAAAAAGAATCAAGAAAACTTTGAAAGTACAGTAGCTACGATTATGTATGTTTGTCAGAATTTTATAGCTTCCAGCTGCTTTTCAGTAGCTTCCTTACTTATAAAATAACAAACACCCCACCAGTGTGTGGTATTCTATTAAAAGATGTTTGTTTATTCACAAAATAACTCTTTCAGTATAATATAATATAGTATAATATAATATAATATAATACTACCACTATCTGCAAGCCCAAAATGACAGAGTACTGTGCAAACACCTTTCCAAAAGACTCAAAAGATATTAAATGTTAAAGGCTTCACAGAAACAGAATGTATAACAGCGTTTATGACATTAAGTACATTCCACTGTCACTTTTTTTGTGACAACCTTTAATGCAAAACCTGATTTATATGGCCGATCATGCAAAACTGTAAACACTACCTCTGAAACAGTCTGAGCATATAAATGAGAGACTGGTTGCAGCCCCACTGACTCCGGGAAATGAGTTCTTTCACACTGGGATACAATTGATGTCCCCATGCTTGACTCCTCCAAGCCGTCAATAGATGACTTTGCTCCGGAGGTCATCTGTCCGTCTCTCATTCTGCCGGTGCAGCAAGATCAGGGAGCGTTCACAGATGGTTGCATTTTTATCTGTAGTTGAGAGGTAGAAAGAAAATTTGCCACATTGTTCTATCACCTTGTATAAACATGAAGTGGTGTAAGAATAGTGGAACAACATAGTGGGTTGCTGAACAGACTCATTTATATTATAAAGAGCTGTCAGATTCACATCATGAATGTTAATTTTTTAATTATAACTTGTGAATGCAATGCAGTTCAACAGCCCAAGGTAAGAGACGCACCTCATCAAAACTCACCATGAATCAGTGGTAGAAAAAAATCTACAACAACTATTGTAAAAGATGCAAAAACTAGGCTTTGAAATGCATAACAATGAACAAAACTAGAAAAAACTAGTTTGATATGAAAAAGCATTGTTTATTCAAGAACTTATTGTCATTATGCAAGCATAACAAAAAAGTGTTGTCCTCAAATGGTGCATTGTATTAAAAAAACACTACACATATATAATGAATAAATAAGGCACAAATGAGAAAAGATTGGTCATAAATATCAGTGATAAAAGGTGCAGAATCAATTCCATACAATGATTCTGCATTGTTTATGTCTTGCTGACTGTCATATCCAGGTTGGGGGGACATCCGTAAGCAGGATATCCTCCCTGAAGAAAAGGCTGTGATGAGACCTTGGTGTAAGGACACACTGGAGAGACTACAGGTGTGTTGTGTTCCCCTTCAAAATGTTTCTCCTTTCTCTCCCTCCCCCCTCCTTTCCTTTGTGACCCAGAAACCGACGTTAGTGCTTCCATCTTGCCAGCTGTCCCAGTACTGTAGGAGACAAAAACAGCTTCAAGGTCTCCGACTAGGAGACATTATTGTCTGAGGGAAAGGCTAGAAAATCCTGCAGGGAGAATTGTTTTAATAGCATGCCCAGACACAGCTAGCGTTCTTAAAAGATGAATACACCATCTGATCATCTGAATGTCCTTACTCAGAGAATTAAAGAGGAAATGCTACAGCGTAGAAGTAGCCCATTGTGTGGCCTATATCTCTTCATATCTCTTTGTTGATTCAGGACAGTGGAAAGTAGAAAGCATAAACTGTACATAAAGATGGACGACACGACAGCTCCCGAAAAGTGAAGCCAAAACATCTTGATCGCCCCCTGGTGGCTGGCTGCAGTATAGGTCATAAAGCCCATGTTAGCTGATGGGACATGGGCCAAACTAAAAAGTCAAAGAACACATCAAATACATTTTTCCCAAAGATGGTTTCTGTAATTTTTTTGGTGGTTCTTATCACGCTGATGTATGCTCAAGTGTTCATTTTTCTGATGAGTTTGGTTTTAATGAGTTATTTGACGCTATTAAAAAGGGGGCGAGACGTCATGATTGGCAGCTATGAGTCTTTCTCGCTGTCAAGTTGCGTCCGTGTTCGGCTCGCGATTGGTTCAGGTGGGTGACCTCAATATGGTGGCTGCAGCCCCCGATCACTACTGCGCAGATTCTAGCTCCAAATGACGTAAAAATCTCAAGATAACAGCTCCCGTATCCGGGATATTTTGGCTTCACTTCTTTACAGTGGGAGGAAGTGGAAACACGTTATCCATCTTTATATACAGTCTATGGTAGAAACCTAGACAGAATTTGGAGCACTTGGTTTTATAATTGGTTATTGGACTGAAGAGTTAAACCTGTAGTAGGCAGAATATTTTAGTCATCATTGGGCAAAAAATCCATAATAACCTTTCAGCATATTGTTATTCAAGTGTTCTGAGAGAAAACTAGACTTCTGCACCTCCTCATGGCTCTGTTTTCAGGCTTTACAAAAATCTTTGGCCAATCACAGGTCATTTCAGAGAGACTATGTTCCTATTGGCTGTTCATTCAACGGAGGCAGCTGTCAATCACTCGCAAACTCCGATCAAACGGTCAAACTAGGGAGCGCTGATCAAATACGAATTAATATTCTGTTACTCTAATGCCAAACATCTTGTAGTGTACCGTTTAGCTGTAAAATGTGAGCGTTTGCTCCGGCTGGTGGGCAGTGCTTGGTACTTACTCATTTCACAGCTAAAGATGTTTCTGAAAACATTTGAAGTGAGAAATACACATTACGGTCACAGAATATTGATTAATATTTGATCAGCGCTGCCTAGTTTGACCGTTTGATCGGAGTTCGCGAGTGATTGACAGCTGCTCAGAGACGACAAGGCTCCAGCTCGGCTCTGATTGGTCGTTTATCACCGGTCTGTGAAATCTTGCAGATGCAATTAGGAGTACCGGAGGACAACAGAGGCACATGATTTTTTTTCAGATTACCCATCTCGTGCACTTCTGTCAGGATATAGTGACCGTTTTATCAAAATAACTTTTTAAAATCACATTTGCTCCAACTCCACCCACTGCATCTTTAAGTCCTAATTATCTTCACTTCTGTCTCCTTCCCTTACTTCCTCTAAGTCACTTGCTGATGGGAGGCAAAGTGGTATAAAGGGAGGACAGGAAATGAGCAGTGGGAAAGACAAATTCAATCAACACTACATCTGCCAGCATGCGTGGGAGCGCTTGATGACCCCCTCAGGAGGAGCTGGAGGAGGCTGCTGGGAAAAGAGTCATTCTGGTTGCTCTGGTGCTCCCTGATCAGAGTATAGTGGGAGGATGGATGGATAGAGAGATGCCAGCAGAGGGCACTCTCAACTTAGGAAACAGCACAGCAATGCTGACAGACAATGATGAAATAGTCCCATGATATTTTTTGTAGAATATGTAACTCAAATTTATATAAATGACAAATAACAAGCTCAGGATAACATATTAGGGGGACATTTATTTTTACATTTTGTCAATATTACATAACGCTTTCAACTGTATAATTAATTTGCAGACCCAACAAAAGAGACGTTCAAGCACAGTAAGTACATTTTTGTAACAAGGTAGAGACGAGTCAATAAATACCTCTCCTATTCTTCACAGATCTGAAAGAAAAAACTATAAAAGAGAATTCACATTTGGGGCCTTTCAAGTCGGTGCCATCCCTGCAGCTACAGATTTCACACTTCTGGGTGTGCAGGAAGAAGCATGCTTTTGAAGTCGAGATGATTCAGTTTCTCATTTAGCACCATTCTCTTTGGATTCAAATGCAAGTCATTGGATAGCCAAATAATCCACTGGAGAAAACGACTCACTGATGTCGTGTCAGCTCTATTATGTTTGCAGGTTGACACTAACAAGGGCAAACATGTTTGGGGAATAGGGACCGCCTGCCACATTGCACTAGTTTCATCAGAGTGTGTGGACTAATGGGAACGATTATCGGCTTAGATCGGATCGTTATGCTATTTGTTGTACTGTATTTCTGAGTAATCTACCGAGCAAGGTGTCAACCGGTGTCTTATTTGTTCATGACTCACTGATGACAAGAAATGTAGTGAGTTATTAACTTGCTATAAACAAAAGTAACTAGAGAATAATCATTAGGCTTAGACACTGTTTTCAAACGTGACCAGTATTTCACCCGTTAATGGAGGAGGCTCTGGTAGACTGAATGCTCCTCTCAGTAATCCCTGTCTTATTTGCATTTCAATTCTTTTGCAGCCTGGAAACTAATCCAGCGCAGTCTGTTATGTAGCCTACATTTGCATCAACATTTCTTAAGTCATCTCAACACAGAGATACTACTGTCTGTCTACTGTAATTCCTTATTGTGTGAGACAGACAAATCCTAATGTCACATATCCTTTAATCATTTATGCAACGCCCCTACTACTACTTGTCACAGAAAAAAATCCACTTCATAGACTTAATCGAGTTTGAGCGCAAATGATTTTCCCCGGAGAGTGACGACAAATGAACCCCATCGCAATTTTGCACGATGACGGTGCTAACTCCACTCCTGAATGTCTCTGTATCACCCTCTCTCAGTGCCACTTCCTTTCTGACCCCTTCGGTGGCACTCAATAATGTGTCTGGATCCTTGCCTTTAAGATTCCAAACACACACACACTCTGCTGAAGCAACTGCTGCTGGGACGCGACTGATAGGGTGAGTTTTTGCATTCAGCACTTGTCTTTGCTGCTATTGATAGGCCTTTATTAACTTAACCAAGTTCAAGATTTGCCGTTTGGTTTCTCGTTTATGGAAGGGGATAAAACCTTTTCATCTCGAGAACACAGTGGATTTGGATTATTAGTGTTGTATTTTTGGCACCTTAAAAAAAAATAAAGAGGATATTTGGGAAGAATGAAATGCACTATTACTCCAGCTAGTCTCCCATAGAAATATATGATATGATATGATATATGATATGACCATCTAACCAGAGGCACTGACATTCTATTAAAGGAGCAGTGTGTAACATTTCGGGGGATCTATAGAGTGCTCCAGGGATGATGTATTTTTGTAGGCCAACCAGGAAGTTAGCATCGCCCTGGGTTCCCTCGACAAAAAGCCAGTGTGATTTTTCCATTGGCTTTTGGATTATTGCAGAACATAAGGTGTGTCGCGAACACACATTTTTGCTAATTTCACATTTTGTTCAGCAAGATAATCTTCACAAATGAACATCACTTTTACGATTTGTCAAGTGGGAATGCAATCGCCAGAAGTAAAAAGCTAATGTTATTCTATAAACAAACTACATCACGGTCGCATGAACGTGAGAATACACAATGAGGCTGTAAAGGCGGACGAGTCAGTGTGATGACGTTTAGTAGTATCATTTAGCCACTAGTTAGTAACTGCCTTTTTTAAGACATAAAGGCTTCAAAATTCACGAGTGGGATATTTACTGATGACTGACGTTAAAATCTCTTCAGCTCATGTTAACCACAGATCTTATTTCAGGCCGCTAACTAAAAACCCATTAAAAAACCCCCACTGACTACCAGACAAGGGAACCGTAAATGCTAAAATGCCAACTAATTTCCAGATTTTAGGACTTGTTCCTCTAGGACACTAGTAACATAAATGGAATTTAATATTCATAACCATGTTTTCATTAGTGTATAATCACTTGAAACTTAGAATGGTTGTGTTTTTGTTGGCTTAACCAACTGTTTATATCTATATAGGGAGCAGGTCCTCTTCACAGAGTCCGCCATAAACCAAACACTGGCTCTAGCAAGAGCCCTTCACGTTTTTATGTTACCTGAAGGCCACCGTAGTTCTCCAACACACTTGTGAAACTGTGGTAACGTGAGCCGCAGAGTGCAAAACCGTGGTACCGCCAGCCGCCGTCTGACTTCTGTTGCTCCTAAAGTAGTGTTATTATGGTAAGGATGGCCTCTGTGCGAGGCGAACGGCGTTACCACGGTTTTGCACTTTGCGGTTCATGTTATGCAGTGTTGGAAAGGGAGGAGTGAGCGGATGGGTACTCAGTTGGTTGCAATCTGCAACCACACCACTAGAGGTCGCCAAATCCCACACACTGTACCTTTTAAGATAAAACTTCACATACATTGCAAATCCTGGTTATTAGTCTTGTACTGTAAGTCACTCTTTTAATGTTAACAAGAACACAATTTAAATCAAACACAAGTTTAAGTACTGTAGCTTTGTTGGAAGCTAATTAGACTGTGATATTATTACTATACTATACTATACTACAGCCTAGAGCCTTCTCATTATAAGTTGCTCTGAAAACTGTCAGCTATATTTTATAAAAGAAAATGTAATACCTAATTGTTTTCTATGTGATATTGTTGATCTTTTTGTATCTAGATTAAGTGCCTGCCTTTCTGTATGTCTTGTCTTGTCGTGACAATGAACATTTTGTTTTGCACGAATGAGTGGAGGGGTACTCAGTTGGTTGCAATTTGCAACCATAATGCTAGATGCTGCCAAATCCTACACACTGGTCCTTTAAAGCATTTGACATAACGTAGCAGTGGGACGCTAAAGAATTCCATTTGTGTGCAAATCTTGCTTGTCAGGATGAATTTAGTTCATTTACGCTATCCATAGAAACAGCTGGCCCATGAGAGGGTCCATCATGACCAGAGGGCTTATCAAAGAAAGAAGGTCGAACACAAACAACAGTAATAATGATAACATGCAGCTTGGCTACTCAGTTCAAAAGTTCAATAGAAATAAACATTTGCGATGGAGAAATTCCAGTAATTAAAGCATATTCTGTTTTGATTAAAAATCCCCTCGATCATACTGCAGGGACTATTTTTAGCAAGCTTGTAAAAGATGAAGGTATTGTTAATTAGCTTGTGTTTTCGAGCTAATTAACATTATGTGTACCCCCCTCCCTGTGTGAGATAAGTTCAGGATGACACTTGCAGCACTGCGTTGCATAACGGCATCGCTGTCCCTCTACACTCATCATTTGGTCACACAGATCACTTTTGCTCAAAGCAGGATTGATGTAAGCTCACTAAACACAGTGGAAGTGTACAGCAGAGTCAATGTAATACAGTTCAACCATGGCATTTGCGAAGGGGCCATGTCGTTATAAAACTCCATAATCATGTAAATTCTGGCTGACTTATCAGAAGGCATTTCAAGGTCAGTTTGGGTTTATTGCATGCTACATGGCGTTATAATATTTATGTTTCTCATTATATCAAATCCCAATTTTGATACTATTTATAGCCGGCATTTTTTCAGCAAAAGCCGTTCTGTGCATTTGCACACTGTAATTGTCTCTCTATATTGTAGTTTCATTGTTGCTGATGGAGCCGCCTTGCGGCATTCAAATGTGCAGAAGGGATTCACAGGAAATGATGGATGCACAGTTTGGACTTGATGCGAAAGACAAAAGCCAGTCTCAGACGACACTGTTAACTGTCTTCTTTACAGAAACTGAGCCCACAGTTTGTATGGGTGCACTGTATACAGATACGTAACTTATGTTGCATTTTTGGCAGAGTAACCACTCAAGGTGTACTGCCCCCGGTGGTTGATGCATGTGACGTTTCAAACGCAACTACAGGACTCTGTATCAGGCGGCAACCTCCTGATTGTATAGAAGTCTGATTGTATAGAAGTCTATGAGAAAATGAGCCTACTTCTCACTTGATTTATTACCTCAAACATTGTGAACATGAGTTTATGGTCTCAATCACTAGTTTCAAGTCTTCTTCAATACAGCATGATATTCATTTAGTAAATTATGGTCCCATTTAGAGTCAAATAGACCATAAAGCAGGGTATGCTTTAGGGCGTGGCTACCTTGTGATTGACAGGTCGCTACCACGGCGTTGTCCGGTCTGGGAGTTGTTGTGTTTTCGTCTTACAACTTTAACCTTTTCACAGTGTGTTTTCAGTTCATGAAAGTTAATTATAATGTTTTTGGTCGCCTAAAAATGTCTTATTCAGCCTTCTGGTGACGAGAACATGGCGACGGCCAAAAACCAAGCTGGCGACGGCCAATACAAGTTGCATTACATAAAAAAATGTTTAATATAAGAAGATACTAATTAGTGCATCTTTAAAGTATTATCTGTGAAAATAAAACAATGAAGTCACTTAAGTGGGGAAAAATGCCTGTTTGACCTTCAAATTCTTGATAAAATGCAAAAAAAGTAAAAAGGACATATAGGCTACAAGCAAAACACTTCATTACGTACCTTCAGATGTGGCTTTGCACGCTTAACATTACCTGTAAAACACAAGGCACTCCCAAATGATACACAAGAACACCTACAGGTTTTTGCAAGCCTATTTTGAGAGCTTCAGATGAATAGATGGATGAATTTACATGGGTTCATGTATTCTCTTTCAATTATCTGCACTTAAAAACTTTTTAACAACAGCTGAGTCACTGCTTTCAAACTTCAGTCTGACACATATCAGGATTCAGGATGCTTACTCTGCAGGATGGGTGAAGATGAGAAACAGCTGCAACTGACACCCCCAGGAGTTGCAATTTTGGCATGGATCAATGACATCCTTATTTTGGGCACATTTAGATAGTCATATTCAAGAGCATAGAGTCATCAAGTAAAATGTGTCATGATGGCAGCATGTTCAGGACCTAATTAAACAGTACCCTGTTTGTCAATGCATTAATAGGGCTGTCAAAGTTAACTGGATAACGTGTTAATGCAAATTTATTTTAACGGCACTAATTTCTTTAACGTATTAACACAGCTTGCGATTTTTAGGTTGTAGCGGGCTCAGTTTTGAAGCTAGAGTGAAGATACTGGTATCATATGAAACTAGAAAACCTAAGGAATCCATTACCAACCATGTCATAGCTTGTCGTGAAGGAGGCTGAATAACATTCAAATGGCCCTAAATTTGGGTGAGGAAAAACTTGCATGGCCATTTTCAAAGGGGTCCCTTGACCTCTGAGCTCAAGATTTGTGAATGAAAATGGGTTCTATGGGTACCCACGAGTCTCCCCTTTACAGACCTGTCCACTTTATGATAATCACATGCTGTTTGGGGCAAGCCATGTTATGATTTGAGCATATTTTTGTATGCTAAATGCAGAACCTGTGACGGTTTCTGGACAATATTTGTCATTGTTTTGTGTTGTTAATTGATGTCCAATAATAAATATATACATATATTTGCATAAAGCAAGCGTATCTGCCCACTCCCATGTTGATATGAGTATTAAATACTTGACAAATCTCCCTTCAAGGTACATTTTGAACAGATAAAAAATGTGCGATTAATTTGCAATTAACTATGGACAATCATGCAATTAATCACAAATTAATAATGTTGTATGCCCTGACAATAATCTGTTACCCAGGTTGGTAAAATGATGTAATAATAACAATAATAGCTCTTGAGCTTTGTTGATATTTGAATGTTAAGCTATTCCAAATATGATAGCACCGTAATAATATTAACCCCACCATGTTTAATTTAATTCAATCAGTTATTTCAAAATGCTACATACAATTTTGACACATAGAAGATTTATAAATGCATACAATGCCATTTCTCCTCTATTAATGACAGAGATTGTTGTATAATGTTCAAATTTCAAATCAAATGTCAAGTCAATTTTATTTATAACCTAATATCACAAATCACATATTTGCCTCAGGCGGCTTTACAATATCCGTCTTCGTCTATGGGACTTTCTTGGTTTATTCCGAATAAATCTCCATTAATGACCATGTCCTGTGCTGAGATACTAAATGCCCACAGCAGAAAAAGGAATACTGAAAGGCTCTTCTCATCATGTCCGTGTTTATCCTGCCTTTTTCCCCCCTGTCTGTCACACTAGAAGCTCATCAAGCAAACAGACATTTAGCTTCCTGGTTAACGCTATATTTAATGTTGGCAGTTGAAATGAGACTCGAGGACATGGGGTTCTTTCTGTTTGACAAATCTATCGTGTATTTATGTTATGTATGAGCTATCATAAATAGAAGCAGAAATGCCACAAAGGAGGTGATGCAGGAATTGCAACATCAGGAACTGGAACAAGCATCCAACCATGAATCACACATGCCTCTGACGTTAAAACAGTTCCTCTATTCTATGTAATCAGATTTTTTTTTTTTATCTCAAAGCTGCATTTAATGTAAGATAGAATTGCAAAATAGCGTAATCAGAATGTCTCTCATGAAATGAAGAAGTGCATTATCCTTTAATGACGCTCCACAGAGTGATGCACATGCAGCCAACCCCTGAGCCTGAATTAAAACGTGTCCACATCCCTTCGCTTTAAGTGCACGGAAACCATCTTCTGCTTAATGGGAGTACATATTTTAGTCTGTAATTAGACCCTAGTAACCCTGGTAGACAAATTTAAAGTGATGGGTTAACTATTGCGTAATGATTAATTACATTATCTCGAACACTTGGGGACCAGGTAAACACAGAGACAGACGCAGAAGCGGCACACTAACGCACACAAATGAATTCTGTTCTTACTACATCATGCTGGGGATGACAGTCGATGAGAGAGCCGGAGAAATTTAAAATCTTTCCAATGTTCCAACTTCCTTTTTATAAATAATTGATGATTTTTACAGTACACTCACATTGCCTTGACATTGCAACAACATCGTGCTCTGCTGCACATTGTTATAGAACATTTCCATTTCATGACCGAGGCGATGGCAGGGGAAAAAAAGAAGATGGGGATTGTGCCGGTGTATTGTAATAGTATTCATTTACAGAGTAGAGTCAGTTGAATCAAATATGAATATTGCATTCCTGAGTCATATCCACCTCATGACAAATAATGACTAACGGCCATCTTGACAGAAAGTGGTGTGCAAGAAGGACAATTTTCTGCGCTACAGTAGGTGCCAAAGTGCTGCTAACGGACTGATAGGAACATTTTAAATGGGTGTTGATCTATCAAAAGGCCGGAGTGCACAGTAGATAAGAGGGTTTACCAAGGGGACACGCAACAAAAACAGTAAGGAAGCTCCACATTCAAAAGAGAGATTGAAAAATAGGAGCTATTTTAAGTTACCCAGAAAGTCTTAAAGAAACTGCAGTTCCAAAGCGGTCTTGTATTACACAGATATTTTCTTACATTCCCAGAAGTAACAAACTAAAAATCAATGACACTCTGTACTGTACGAATGCAGGACATTTGTTGTTGTCTCGCTCCCTCACTGTACTGCTCATGAACCGTTCTAAGCCGACGCAGGTTTCTACAGCTGTCAAAACCACATATTTAATGGATTTGACTGTATGGCAAAGTGGTTGACCTCATTCCTCGGGATTGATGCATTACGGGACCTCCTGATCAGAAAGGGGTTTTAATAATTTCCGTCTTCGTGGCTTATTGCTTATCAACGTATCCTGCTGCTGATTAGGCTCCGTTCCTGCTTTAATCCGGACAACTTAATTATACAGGAGATGTCAGACTCCCAAGGACGCTCTTATTTCGAGTGTGGTAAAGCCAAGTGTGAATATTTGATGTTGGCATCCTCCTGTGGCATAGAAATTCAGTCTCCAGGGAACAGGGAGAAGGGACATGTATGCAGGATGAATGTGATTTATACATACATGTATGAAAAAATCGCATGTTCAAAAATAGATTATCTGAACTGAACCATACTGTATATACAGTAAGAAAAATGTAAAAACAATCTAGCTAATGCATAGTATATTTATGTTTAATATACTGTAAATTAACAAGAGTCCATAAATGAAAGCTGCACTAATCACAGCAGGTGTTGTTGCTGCACGAGCAACGATTTAGGTTGATTAATGTAGTTAATATGCTTCTGTCCTAATAATAAAATTGTAGTGTGAGAGACCATACAAGAAGTGGTATAAGTTGCTATAGCAACTAACCTTTTCCCTGCTTGACTGTTTTCCTTTGAGTGGATGCGGCTTTGATGTGGTAGCCAGTGGCTAGGTGAGCAGTTTAACTGTGTTGTAACCAGTGGGAGAATCCTCCCTGTGGGTAAAAGAGCCTGTCAAGATCACAATCAACACTCTGATTAAAGAGGAGGAAGTTTGTTGTGATCTGTTCGCATGAGTTCATCATCTTCTAGGAATCCACAGCCGTCTTTGAACGGTTTGGAGTAATTCATGGCATGATATTATTAAAGCTGCGGTGCGTAGAATTGGAACAAATATGATTTAAAAAAAAGTTATTTTTATAAAACGGTCACTATATCCTGACAGTATAGTACACGAGACAGGTCATCTGAAAGAACGTGCCTCAATGTCCTCCGGTGCTCCTAATGGCATCTGCAAGACTTCACAGACTGGAGGAAAACAACCAATCAGAGCCGAGCTAGAGCCTTGCCGTCTCTGAGCAGCTGTCAATCACTCTCAAACTCCGATCAAACGGTCAAATTAGGCAGCGCTGATCAAATATGAATCAATATTCTGTTACTGTAATACCCATTTCTCTCCTCAAATGTTTTTAGAAGCATCTTGTAGTGTACTGTTTAGCTGTAAAATGAGAAAGTTTGTGACCCGGAATCCATGTTGAGATCAGTTGAGGAAATACCAAGCACCGCCCACACAGCCGGAGCAAACTTTCTAATTTTACAGCTAAACAGTACACTACAAGATGTTTCTGAAAACATTTGAGGAGAGAAATAGGCATTACAGTAACAGAATGTTGATTCATATTTGATCAGCGCTGCCTAGTTTAACCGTTTGATCGGAGTTCGCGAGTGATTGACAGCTGCCAGTAGGAGCGCTGTCTGTCTGAAATGACCTGTGATTGGCCAAAGTCTCGCATCACCAGCTCAATTTTTTAACACCTGAAAACAGAGCCATGAGGAGGTGCAGAAGCGTAGTTATCCCTCAGAACACTTAAATTACAATATGCTAAAAGGTTATTATGGATTTTTGGCCCAATGATGCCAAAAACATTCTGCCAACTGCAGGTTTAAGACACTAAAAGGACATCTAGTTCTTCTACATGTTTTGTTTTTCTTTTCCTCTGTTACATCCTGAATTTTTGAATTAAAGGATACTAAAAATATGCATGTAAACCTCCACACAAACTCAGGTATTTTCAAATATGCAGGATATGTGATGAATTATTAACGGACATTGTGAAATCTAAAATAGTGTCTTTGAATTATTCATGTAACATTCTTTTGAGTTTTTCATTTTGCAAACCGGTGTGGAGATTGATTTGTCATCACACACTGTTAAAGAATTTGTATTGATTTTAACATCACTTTAAATCTATTACCTTTTCATCAGTTTGCTACGAGGAGGAGCCACATTTAGCATCAACTAGGAAGAGGTTCCTCACATACTCAGTGAGCTCAGCTGCAGCAGGTGGCTCTGGTGTTACAAAATAGATGCAAATGTATTTTTTCATGCTTTCCAGAGGTGCGATCACCTAGTTTACACCTGAGTGTGTCGCCACAAGAATGTACTGTGTTTTCAGTAGAGCAGCTCGTCTGTAAATCTGGTGGTAAGTTCACGTTTTTCTGTGACAATAAACAAAAATACAGACTTACGACCAGATTGCAAGGAAATCTATCTTTTTCTCTACACACACAGTCAAGCTACTAGCTTGCTTTGTGTTTCATGAACATAGAAAAGATTTTTTTTGATCTTTCAACTAAGGCCATCACAATGTGTCAACTAGCCTACATGTGAAGGGGATTGTCTTTTCTCCTCCGTGTCACAGTGATTGAGTGTTGTGTTGAGTGATGGAGTGAGTCAGGCCTGCAGTCACCTGAGTCGCTGTAGCTGATGCTGCAGAAGCAGATCCAGCTGTGTTCAAGATTCATCAGGGAGCGGCAGTGTTATCTTTGGATGTGCTCTCAACCATTTTAGTGCTAACCTCAGCTATATGACATTGTGTTTAGTAAAAGCACAGTGCTTTTTGGTTTTGTTAGTGAACTTAGATTTATGCCAGTATTTCAAATCCGCTCTTTTTCTTTTGTTTTAGATATATTATTAAAATATAAGTTTGAAAGCGTTTGTGGTGCAGTGCTCGAGCATGACAATGAAACAATCTCTTTTTGACCACGGGTGACAATATCATTAAGCATTCATATTGTTTAAAGAATGCATGATAGAAAGATCCGCAAAGATGCGCGTTACTATTGAATCACGCCTATCAAATAAATCAAATACCACCTGACAAAGGATTTGAAAACCACGGGTCCAAATCAAAAAGAAATTACAGGCTATAATGCAATCTGCCGCAGTACTATATCTGGCGTGCGCAAGAGATACCCACACCAGCCCACACAGAACGCATATTTAATGGTAATCCATCCAATAGCTTTCGACACATTTCACTTAAAACCACAAAAATGTGAACCTCATGGTGGTGAGAGAGGAAAAGTCAGGAGATCATAAAAATCATTAGGATTCATAGTCTGGGAACCATGAATATCAGTAAAAAAAAAAGTGCCAATCCATCAAGTAAAGATATTTCACTGGATAAGTGAAAGTGAAAATTCATGGCAATCCAGTAGTTGTTGAGATATTTCAGTCAGGACTAAAGTGGTGGACTGAACGACCAACCGACCGACATTTCCATGTAGAGACATGCCAGTAGCGTGGCTAAAAATGGGGGTTTGTTAACTGTCTTAAAGGTCCCATATTATAAAAAAGTGAGATTTTCATGTTTTTTTTATTATAAAGCATGTTTAAGTCCTATATAAATACTGTGAAAGTATCGAAACACTCAACTCAAAGGGAAATACACACAGCCCATATTCAGAAACTCTGAATTTGAAACAAGCTGTCAGGATTTCTACCCATTCGTCATGTCACATATGCAATATTTAGACCCTTTACACAATTTTAAACATAAATATTCTAAATGTGTCCCAGTTTATTCCTGGTTGCAGTGTATGTGAATGTCATCAGCTGACAGGAAGTACACATGGACCCAAACTGTTGCCTAGCAACGCAATTCTGTTGCAATTCAGTCGCAATTCCGTTAAAATGCGCTAAAACGGAGTGTTTCAGACAGAGGGTAAATACAGGCGTATTCAGGCCGACAGTATGAGGAAAATAAAGGTTTTTTTGAACATTACAGCATGTAAACATGTTCTAGTAGAAACACATAATACAAGTATGAACCTGAAAATGAGCATAATATGGGACCCTTAAATTTCATAGAAGTCTTAAAATGTATTGGCTCAGACGCACAACAAGCTTGAACCCAAAAGCACCACACAAAGATAATCAGAGTCAAATAAATGTTCTCGTTTACTGAGTTCTAAAAGCAGGAGAGGGTCATAGCCAGCCAAACTTTAGCCAAACTTATCGAGGCAGGATGCAGGATACGAATCACGCAGGCAGAAACAAAGGCTGTAATGCTAGGGCAGACGCAAACTAGACAATCTGAGAAAGAATAAATGGAGATAGGTCGGTATATATACTGCTAGGCTGAGAAATAGTAAGCAGGTGAGTATGTGGGAGGGGAGGGTCAGGTGATGGACATGGCAGAAAAGGGGTTACTGCAGGGCATAAGTGGCTGGATCTAGAATGAGGTAGAGTTATATAATAGTATTATGACAGAGAAAACAGAAGGAATGTTAGGAGCTGACTGGAGTTGTGACATAAAATCCCTATTAATAAATATACAGTTGCTTTAACCTTGAATATAAATATTATCTCCGCCAGTAGATTATGTATTCAATCGTGTGTGTCGTATCTGTCTGTCCACAGCTAATCTCGCATACTACTGGACCCATCAGCCTAATATGTTTTGTGCTCATATAGGACTGTATGCTCAAGGACCTCTCGTGGTTGCAGTTATTCACATTTTTTAAAAACATATTTTATTAACTGTTTAATAGCCCTCCTCTCTCTTGCTCTCCCTTATCTCTTAACGGTTGAAAGTTGAGACACTTTTTGGGGAAAAATTAAATTAGTGAAATGTAATAATTCAGTTGTTCATCATCAAAAAGTTGTGTCAAATTGGAATACTCAATTTCTGGTATGACCCCTTCAAAAAATAAAATCATTTTGTAAAAATTTGTTTTCACTTTACCTAAAGCAAACAATGACCACTTAGTGACCAGCTTGTAATGTATTATATCTGCCTAAGGAATGTCATTACTTCACTTGAAGCACCTAATGACCACTTGGAGTAATTTACAATCACATTATAACAGTGATTATAATGCTTTATAAAAAGATGAATGTATTAAAACTATAGAAATTATAATACACTATGATCCTTGCAAAAAATGTCAGCGAGTGGCCAGCAATATCAACTATTATGATGATTGACCTTATAAGTCATTTTATAAAATGCTTCATAATGTGTTATGATTATTGTTATGACGCATTATGAATATTTACGAGTGCTTGTAACTATAATTACGCAGTGCTAGAAGCAGATTATAACACATTATGAGTATGTTTATAATACATTATAGACATAGGTTTCATTGAAAGTGTTATCGAAGCATTAAACAGTCGACATGAAGCGTTACACAACTGCAGTTTGGCTGCACGGAGTCGGTGCAGACAGCTGCATAGATTAAAATGAGATCATATCTGTAGCATGAGACGTGCGAGTGAAAAACGTGTCTGATTTGCTTGAGGTGTAGACGGGGGGCAATTTCGGTTTGTATTCATTCAATCAAACATTACAGCAGTGGTCGTTTGCAGACACGCCTGGCAGAGATCTGCACTCTACTGAGTGCACCTTTCTAGTTGGGGATGTGTCGGTATAGATAAAGATTGATGTACAAAACCTTTGAATCAGTTTGATTTGAAAGTCCACTGTCAAATTTCAACAGGGCTTCATTCGAGTGTATTACCTGTTGTATCAGCAGAATATCTGCTAGATATTTTCAGTTGACTATGAAATGTTCAACAAGGTTTTGGTCTGCTGTATGTACAGGGATTTTCAAGTACTGCAAAACTCACAATCACAGGGCTGTTGGTAGACTACTAAAATAAGGTTTGGGTCAAGCACATGCTGTAAAAGAGCAGTTCAAAATAACTTGGTATGCTTAAAAGCTGTTTTTTTATTCCATTATGACATCTTTCAAATTATTCAAAAGGCATAGGTTTTTGTTTTTAGAAAAGTGAAACAATCCTTGTCAAAACGGGTGAAGTCTTTAAGCGGCTGACTGGACAAATTTGACATGTCTTTTGGGAAATCTAGGAAATGTTGGCAGTCAACCAACAATAGCCTGTCAATTATCCAGTCAACAGTGAACAACTGAAATAGTGTCTTACATAAATTTGCTAGGAGCTTCATCAGCATACCGGAGCTAACGCACGCTGGTGGCGGGTCCTCTCAGTCTTTTGGCTTGTTAGGAGTTGTGTAGTTGCACAATACTTAACACAAGGAAGAACTTGAAAGAACTGTTTTGATGCACTCGCCGCCGGCCCGCAGCGCACAGCCTTCAGCAAATAATGCTTTCCAGTGTAGTTAATGAGGAAAGATATGGATGGTCAAATGTAGCTAACGCTGAGGCACTGAGTTACCACTCTTTGAAGTGCTGCGTTTTGAATATTAATGATATTCATGACCTATTTGCTACTTCACTTTATGTAAATGCCCGATGGCCTCGTTGGCCTGATGCATTCATAGAGGATATGAAGATGCTGTCGGCACAACAATAATATAATTAATAAGGGAGTATATGCTTAAACTCTGTAACGAGAACCAAGGATTTGGCTTTAACGCCGTGTACGCAGTTCTTTTGGACGTCTGAGCAATTGCGAAAATGAGCGTCAAAGTCAGGATCTCATTATATTATAACAACAAAAAAAAACTCTAGGTGAAGACATTTGTTTGACAGCTTGTATACGGCGGTGCTCCCTGGGGTTCAGAAGATGGTTACCCAACACCCCCACCTTGCCATCTGTCTGGATCCATTGTAGCTTGTTGTAAATCCCACAAGGATACTCGCAGCGAAGAGACAGAAACACGGAAAAGTGCTTTTAGGAACCACAGCACACCCTCAGCTTGTCACGCGAGTTGAGTATAACACGAGAGTCTCACTATGCCTTGAACTATATACTGCTTAAAAAAGTTATCTTCAGGTTTAAATATAATAGTGTCTGAGTTGCCACCAAGTAAACAGAGAGGGACGTTTTTTTTCTTTTTCTACTAGTGTTTGTAGACAATGCTGTGCACATAAATATCTCTTTCTGGGTGTTCTGAGATGCACTGAAACATGTGGTTATACATAAATAGGATGATCAATGAAACTGCAGTCACACTTAAAGAGGACCTATTATGCTTATTTTCAGGTGCATACTTGTATTTCGGGTTTCTACTAGAACATGTTTACATGCTTTAATGTTGAAAAAACACTTTATTTTCTCATGGCTGTGTTGCAGCACCTCTTTTCACCCTCTGTCTGAAACGCTCTGCTCCTGCTCCGCTCTAACTAGCTTTGTCAGAGGGTGTGCCAAACTAGCCGCTAGGCAGGTATTATGCAACGTTGCTACTTTGTGACATCACCACGTTACAGAAGAAACTTCAAACGGGACTTCAATCAAGGCGTTTCAGGCAGTTCAGGAGCAGTGTTTCTGTGGGGGAGAGTAACTCCCTTTGGTGTGGACTTTGTAACTTTACAGACCTTTAACATGCATAAAAAAACAATATAACACACTAAAGGAAAGGGAAAAGACACAAAAGCATAATAGGTCCTCTTTAAATTTACAGTGCTACTATTATAGACGTGTTACTCAAACTACTGGGTGTTGTAAGTAATAGTGTCCGATGGAAGGCAACACAGGAATAGGAAAAGAAAAATATAAAAACAGAAGAATAACTAGAAATTATTTACATGTTTCTACGAAACAGCTTTAAGAGAAAGATAATTCAAGTGGACAGTAGCCTGTGTCTGACATTTCAGGGTTTATGTTAGTTTTATAAACCATGTCCTGTGAGGTGAAGTTACCGAACAAGATGCCAAAAAGCGTGTGCGGTGATGAGGGTCACAGCGGGTTCCCCTGTCACCCCAAGTGTCTATTCTGCTGCAGTGTCCTTGAGCAAGATACCAAATCCTTATCAGTAGGTATCGCTTCATTTATCTGACACAGTGCCAGGGCACAAATACAGCATTGCAAAATTACCCTCTATAAGGTTTAAATCACAACACCTACAATTATGGATTGAATGTCAGCCCATTAGAGGGAACTGAAGTACTGCTTCATATATGCCACTTAGTACACTATGTCTCTCTCTTTGTAAGGCCCTCAAAGAAAAACCCATTAGGAAATATGTTAGGGGGATAATTAACATAACAAGTCAGGTTTGATCAGATTAACTGCTACTTGTCAGAACAAACTGAACATTTGAACATTTGCAGGCGAGTGGTTAGCCGCCTTCCTCCAGCTGTCAGCTCAGTTTTATGAGACGGTCAGTAAAGAGAAGAAGGAAGCGTGCAACAGTGCAGCAATAGCTGTATTGAAATTCAGGCTGCTACAGTACACGGGCAATCTGTACTAGTGCACTCACACATCAGAGCACTTGATTCAAAAGCTTCAGTCACATTTATGTTTGTGAAATTAAGACACTTCCAAGAAAATATTGTGTGGAATAATACAAAATATAAATTGTTTTAGCTGTGAAATTATGTGATTTTAATTGATGTATTAAAGTAATTCTAGATTTTAAACCTACATGTATAAACTTGCCCCTTAACGGTTTTGTTCAAAGGGTCAGTTGCGACTGCTTCTGTAGAAAATCGTGCCCTTTTTTAACCGTCTCAGATCTTAAGTGTACCATTATTGTTCTGGCAGGGCTGCTTTTTCATTGTGAGATGTGCGTCTCTCCCTCTCTCTACTGAATGAGGGAACACAAACAGGGTCCTTTCAGGTCACATCTTTTTCAAATCAGGAGGAGACACCGATGTAGTGGATGCATTTGCTGCATTTAGAAATAAACCCGCCGTGAGACAAGAAACAGATTTAGTGTATCGACGTAAAAGCACATTTTACAACATATTCACAAATGTTGTCCATGGAGGCCTGTTTTGTTGGCACTATAAATTACAGGCTAGAAGCATGCCAGTCTGTTATAGCGGTTATATTGACACTTCAGGCCAAGATACAGAGAAAGGACATGCCCTTGATGTGCTGAAGAGCCACGAGGAAAATGGGCTGATAAAAAAAGGGTTGATAACAGGCATGGACAGAGGTTAATGCAAGAGGAGCGACTCTGCAGGGCAGCGTACGAGCTGCACAGTGTGCTAGGGACTAAGGGAGGGACAGCATTATATTCAGAGTGGATCATCTTGAATTGGGGAATGTTATTAATTGTCTGGATGCTGGCAGGAGAATGATATTATGCATACAGCCAACAGGCTGACATTGTAATACAGAGCACTCAAGAGCTCCGAAAGCCTCTTAGAAACATCAATTCACTGTATTCACAACATTTTATTTCACCTTTTTTTTTGCCAAAGCTTTTCTTTTTTTTTTCTTGATGTGAAATATCATTCTCATGTTTAGTGTAGAGCACCATAAATGGGAGGATGAAGAGGGATTTTGTCACTTTTCTCACGTTGGCAGTCATAAGCCTGGATAAGCCCTCATAAATATTAGTGTGCCTCTCTCACACATACTGTTTCCAGTTGTTGCAAATATACTGGCAAAGTTAGCACATCCCAAATCTAAATCTCTGGGGTTTGTAAATACCGCTCTACCCCAGCAGCATGAAATATCTCTCCAAATCAATCTAAAACGACGGACCTTACCCTGATATATACAGGCACATCACTGGACACAGATAAATGTTATGTTCAAGATGTAATGCATCAATAAGGGCTGTCAATCGATTAAAATATTTAACCACGATTAATCGCATGATTGTTCATAGTTAATCGCGATTAATCGCAAATTAATCGCACATGTCTTATATTGTCAAAAAGTACCTTAAAGGGAGATTTGTCAAGTATTTAATACTCTTATCAACATGGGAGTGGGCAAATATGCTTGTTTTATGCAAATGTATGTATATCTTTATATTGGAAATCAATTAACAACACAAAACGATGACAAATATTGTCCAGAAACCCTCACAGGTACTGCATTTAGCATATAAAAAATGCTCAAATCATAACATGGCAAACTCAAGCCCAAGAGGCAACAACAGCCGTCAGTGTGCTGACTTGACTATGACTTGCCCCAAAACTGCATGTGATTATCATAAAGTAGGCATGTCTGTAAAGGGGAGACTCGTGGGTATAGAACCCATTTGCATTCACATATCTTGAGGTCAGAGGTCAAGGGACCCATTTGAAAATGATTATGCCAAAATTTAGCATAAGTTTGGAGCGTTATTCTTATTTCTTCATGACAAGCTAGTATGAGATGGTTGGTACCAATGGATTCCTTCGGTTTTCTAGTTTCATTTGATGTATCTTCACTCTAGCTTTAGAACTGAGCCTGCTACAACCTCTAAAAGATCGATTGTGTTAATGCATTAAAGACAATCGCAAAAGATTATCACGTTAACTTTGACAGCCCTAATTATAACCGAAGCCAGAGTGACGAATTTCTGAAACAAAAACGTTGCAAGAGGAAAAGAGAGGATAAAGGTATTGCCACATTAGTTGGCTGAAGTCCTTGAGGCAAGCATGAATACACTCTGAGTCAATAATTTATGCGCCCAGACACACACACATTCAAACACACACAAAGTGAGAAAAGAGAGAAAGGGAGCGTTGCTGCACAGAAGACTGAAAAAAGCTTCAGGGACAGACAGAAACACACAGTCTGAGACTAACAACTGGAAGACATGCATATGTTGCCAGATGTGAGGATTCTGCTCTTCGCTATGAAAGAAACAGAGACATATCAAGGAGGTTTGAGTCAGTGGTGTTTCTACTGCATTTGCTTTGCCTGATGTAAGCAGATAGTAAAGGTTTTTTACCCTTTGGTGAATGCTTACAGTCATACGCTGTCTTCACACAGCCTGACACATCTCTTCAAGCTTACATAATGTAGATCTGCCCTAATTTCCCTCTCCCGAGCTGAATTGGGGTCCTCGAGCAGCTAAAGCAACGTAACACCATCAATCTGACGAACAGATTCACAAGGTGATGCACTGTTGTCTTAATAAAATGGAAATTTTTTCAGACGCAGATTATGTGTTTGTCAGTCACGCTTAAATCCAATGCAAGGCAATGTATTCCATGCTGTCATATACAGTGTGTGCCATTTAAAGGCATACAGTGATTTCATAAATGTCAAAGAGCTGAGTTACAAATTAGCTCAGCCTGTGTCAGTGTCATACCTCTTGCTCTGGAATTGTTTTTCTGTGTCAGGTAATTGGATGTTTCCATGGATACCGCGACGTCTGCCAAGAATGTAGTTTCTCTGCAAGTGTCTGTGAGCATGCAGATGTGTTCGTATTGTTACAGTAAGGTCACGACGTATCCCTTATCCCAGCTTTACGCACATCACAGTTGACAAAACAAAATATGTCCTTTGTTGCTGCGAGACGCTGGAGAACAAACATCCTGAATTCAAAAGTATACAAGAAACTCACATTTGGTAAAAGTACATTTTTGTAACACCGCCTTAGGCCTGTTCTGCTGCTGCTGCTGCTGCTGCTGCAATTTGTGCAGCTGTTTGAACGCTTTAGGCGTCAAATAATCATTTCATTTATACATGACAGAATTGATCATTTGAGTTCTTAGTCAAAATGTCTTTGGGTGAGTAAAGCTAAAGCTCCAAACAGTACCAACTACGCCATCTCATTGTTGATTATGCAACCTTTTCCTTATTTCCCATTTGCCTAATTTGAAACCATGACAATTGCTTGATCTGAGCATTTGAATTGGATATTGTAATTTAGTACTGTTCTGAAAAAATGCCAATGGGGGTTTGGTGCAACATTTTCAAAGCGGTCCTCCCTGTGCACTATGACATTTACTTCACACGCCACGGTTTAGATGGTGAAGGGAACACAGAAACAAGGGTATACCAAATGAATGCATATCTTTTATTCATCAGCTAACAACTAAAGAAACAGCACACTGTAGATATATTTACCCCACATATTCCTAGTTGCACTGTGTTTTTGCAGTAAGAGACCAGGTTTTTGCTTTTTCAGAGCCGATGCGCGTTCGCATGGAAATGCTGATGAAGTGTTCTATTTACAAATCAGAGGTTGACATAGAAAACCACCATTTCATATGAGAACCAAAGAAAAGCAAACATAAAAGTGGGAATAAGAGTAAGACACTAACTGGATCTCTTCTTCTTTGCAAATCAAACATTTGCACACATACACAGGACAGTCACATCTCAATTGAACATATTTTTGGATTATCAGTATTTGTAGTCTCACATGTGACAAATATTGGCATTTGGTCATTGATTACAAAAAGCAGAAAGAGCTAAACATATTACAAATGTTTGTTATATACAGTAAACACTGTGTTGCATTGCACAGTTGCCTTTGCAAGATTCATACAAATTGAAAGAAACATCATAACAAATAAAATGTTAAAAGTGTTGGATTTCCCCCCAAATACACTGGCAAATGCTTTTTGTGATGTGCTATTTTCTCATCGGTTGCATTAGTTTGCACAAAATTGACCACACATTTAAAAAAGAACTACTATTTCGAGAACTGAAACGATTAACTAAATGTCGGCCACTGCTTACAATAAAAAAACATGTTGTGTGTATCTGTCTGTGCAGTGTTTTCACCACTAACTTCACAGCAATATATTGATAAAAAAAAAAAAACCTACATGTAACAAAATACAAACCTGTGCAGGTTCATGCGGCATTGTGTCAATTTCTGATGAATTCCCAAAGAGCGGACACAGTTCAAGTGACAAAATAACCACAAAACGACTCTGAACATGTGAAAGGCAACAAACCAAGAAGACTGTATACTTGATAAACAGCATGACTAATGCTGCAGTGTAATGCATGGTGACATGCAGACACAGTCCAGATACACCGTGTCCTCTAATTAGCTGAGTTAAGATGACAGGTCCAGTGCGTTAATACTGCATATATGGTGAATTTATTACTCTCAGGGAAAGCCAGATTTCTGGGCATTTACTACTATTGACCCAGAAATTGGTTCAACTGCATTATGACTGGATGATGTGCTTCTATTCCTTTAGAGCATTTTTATGCATAAAGACGACTCTATCCACTCAGGCATCCATTTGTTGTGCTTTTCAATCTAATAGCTCTCGCAGACCTTTACACATTTGTTCCGCAAATTCGTTACACTCTCCATCAATACCCCCCTTTTAAAGAGAGCGACTGCTATTGCAGTCAAATTGCCAGATTTCATGCAACCCCCGCACCAAAACAAACAATGCCAAATAATGACAGTGTTTTTCATTGTGATGCAACACACACACATACATATCCACCAAGTATTCCCCTAAAAACACATGTAATTAGAAATATATGAAGTTTTAGAAAAAACAAATTATCCAAAAAGTGGTACAAAAGTACCTTTGAATAGTCATGAGTGTTACATTTCAAATAAACATGTATGTGATATTATTAAATATCATGTTTATGAGTGTTGGTTGGTGACTGAGAGGATGAGCTGTTGGCATTTTATACAGATTGTCTACTCTATATATCTATGCATAGTGCAAGATCTTTTAATATGTGGTACTTTTTATGTATACGCTTACCAAACCTACTTCTATGGCTATATGCACATGTGTTACCACCGTATTGTGCATTTTCAGAAAGTGACATCATTGTTAACCTGTAGAAGTCAATAGTGCATTTTTTTGTAAAAGAAAAAAAAAAAGAAAAGAAACATTTGTTTGTATAAAAATATGCAGTCATTTAAAATATGTTTTATACTGTGTGGGCCTGAGGCCGACAGATGTGACACATTTTCAGCTGTATTTCAAACAGAAGTAAATGGAGATACATTAGACTCTTATTGTATTGCAAATCTACTCAGATGTATTGCAACTGGAAGACAATTTTAAGTGTTTTCAGATATATAATAAAGAAAAAAGGTTGTAAGGGTACAATAAAACACAGGAATGTGCTTCAGTGTACTCCTCAGAGTGTCAAACTTTGCATATATTATGAGCAGATTGCTTTGGATCTGATACAAATAAATAAAGACACTCATTACAATTCATCGATTTTCAACAAGTGTGTTTCTGTGCCAGAAAAACACATATTTGTGACCTTTGATATAGACCTTTAAAGCTCATTTTCTTTCAGTTACAATACATCTGAATACGGCTATAATCTTTTAGTTACAACATTTCTGAGTAGTTACAATACATTAATATTTAACTCGATCCAACATGTGCAACATGTGTCCATAACCAACAAATGCAGTTGGTTTGGAGAGATTCTGAGGGAACACCACCGATTACATCTCCTCAGTATATTTTTAGCATACATTAATTATTCTCCACCAAATCTGCAAACAAAGAGAGCAGAGATTTACTGGCGTCGTAATCCGTGATTTGAGTTATTACATTGGAATTTGTTTTATGATCTCATGCATTTAGTGTGATCATCCCAGAGCTGTGCATGCTGGAGGAAAAACTGCCTCCCTAATGTGACTCCCATTTTCCACCGGAGCACAACTTAACAGGTGTGACTTTCACCTGCACGGAGGTCAAATTCATGGTTTACAGGTAAATTTACTTGCGGAATAAATCTGATTTAATCTCATGTGTGGGTTTCACCTTGAATCAGTTTGACAGAACCGGGAGCCATACATGTAACTGTAACAAAGACCCCGGTTTATTTTGGGCTAAGAACATATCTGCACGCTTCATTTACACTCGGCTAATTTGAGAGTGGAAGCTCAGTCTCACATTGTTGTCAATGAAAAACAGCTCCAGGATGTATTTTATGTAGGGATGAGTCATAAGAGCCCCCGAATTTCTGCTCGCTTGTTCATATTTACAAATTCAAACAAAACTGTTAAAACACCACGGGGGTAAAGGGAGAAGTGATACTTCAAAATGAGTAGTGTTCCCCTTTATTACTCACTCCTGTGACAGGATTCCCAGAAACGCATACTGTAGCTCACAATGCGTTGTACTAATAAAGGTGATAAAATAGTGCTGCATGTTTTTTTAATCTGATTCCTGATTAAAATGAATACATTGCATCAATGCAGTCTCTTAAAACTGTGTAAATGTCGTTCGTTTTTCAAGAACCTCAAGGTAATCGGGATCAATGTGAAGCTTTGCTTTCAGTTCCCAGTACTCGCTCCTGTTGGGCTCCACATACACAGTACTTGGTGCCGCGCAATAGAGTATTGTCTGTTGTATTCTATCTGGGTGCATGTATTGATGCCTTGCATCGAAGTCTGAGGCGTGCTGACTCGACGAATGCGCTGCCGAGTGTCTGCATGGTAACGTATTGCTGTAGCGTGTGTGCTTGTCAGGCTCCAGCACGTCTCTGTAGTAACACTGATCGTCTTGGTGAGGGGTGGAGGGCTTGTTAAGAGGCTCTGGAGTGGTGGCACTATATTCCGAGCTTATTACATTACTGGCTGCCTCTTCATCAAAGCCGCTCAACTCATCAAAGTTTCTAAATCCGTCGGCTGATTTGCCGTCCGTCGGGGTTTGGGCTGTAGTTCTGCATGTGGGTTCTGCGGGAGGTGGGATGTACTCGTATACGTGTCCGGCGGACGTTCTGACTTTGGGAATGGATCCCTTTTTGTAAAGGCCGTACTCTATGTTGAGAGAGCTGATGCAAGCGTTCATGTGGTTGTTGTGCTCGTTTTCACTCTTTTGATGTCTCTTTTTCATGACCACGAACAATCCCGCAGCCACAAACACGGACACGATGAACATGAGGAGGAGGGCGAGGATCATCACGGATAAAGGGATGGCGCTGTACTGTGTGTCAGAGTCCAAGGATGTTTCTATGGTGATGGTGCTGCCAGGGAAAGACTCTTCAGAGGGGGGGATCATTGAGGCAAGTATCTCAGAGTTATTAGGGCAGAAATTAGCCGTCTTAATGTATCTCATATCCTCCCCGGCGAGCCTCTTGGGCGAACCACAGATGACATTGTTTACCACCGTGCCCATGCTGAGCTGCTCCAACCACGTCTTCAACTCCAGTATGCTACAGGAGCAGTCCCAGGGGTTCTCAAACAAATCGACTTGCACCAGCACCGTGAGCTGATCCAGCACGCCGCTGACCGGCAGATATCGCAGGTGGTTGCTGCGGAGATTCAGCCTGGCTAACGTTAGGCCAGTTAACGTTCCTACTGGTAAAGTTTTCAAGAGGTTGTTGTTCAGAAAAAGAAGCTGAAGTTTGGGTACGTGCCGAAAGGTGTCAGAAGCAACTTCTTTGATGACGTTGTACTCTAAATATAAGAACTGTAGAGTCTCCAGTCCGTAAAACATGTCAACTGTAAGGTGGTCAATCAGATTCCCGTTAAGATACAGTCTTCTTAGATGTGTCAAATCGCCAAAAGCTCTGTCTTGTATGCGAGATACTCGATTGTTACCGAGATGAAGCAAATCTAATCCATTCGCCTCGATGAAATCTGATCGACGCACCACAGGGATATAATTCCCCGTTAGATACATCTTTTTGGGATTGTAAGGTTTGGGATGTAAGTCAGAGATATGCTCGATCTTTCGCTCCTGACAGTTCACATTCAGGCCGAGGTCTGAAATTTGAAGGTTGCAGGTGCAGGCAGTTGGGCAATCTAAAGGCACGGGGGATTTGGTTTGATATGAAATAATTTGCCCGTAGTTTTGTGGTTTATTGGATGGGACGCGAGCAGTGGGTCTTGATTTTAATTTGCCCGACTGGCGAGGTCCCTTGGTAGGTCTCGATGAGGATCGTGCAATCCCAGATGAGGTGAAGGAGCCTGTGACTAGAGCTGGCGTGGTCCTATAGTATGCATCGGTGCTCAAATGTGGCAGGGGTTGCATTTCGTATTCAGCGATGGCTCTCCTCGGGCACAACTCCTGTTTTGAAACCTCATCAAGATCTCTCCCGTGGAGCCGGAAAGGGAACTCGCAAACAACGTCGCCGACCAGAGCCGTGTACGATATGCTCTCGAGCCACGTTTTGAGAGCAATCAGCTCGCACGAACAGTTCCACGGGTTCTCCTCCAGCTGCAGCTCCACAACGCTGTTCATGTGCTCCAGCAGACCTGAGTAGGGGAGCACTTTGAGCTGATTCCCCCTCAAGTCCAAATGAGTCAACGGTACATACTGGAAAATGTTCACGGGCAGAGCGGATATTAAGTTGTCATTTAGAATCAGGACCTCCAGATGTCGAAGGCGGCTCAAGGCATTTGGCGCCACATGAGTGATGGAATTATAATCAATTTGTAGATACTCCAGACTTTCAAGGCCAAAGAAAAAGCCTTCCTTCAAGGCATCAATTTTGTTATTGTTGAGATGCAATCGTTTTAATCCCTGAAGTCCATTAAAAGCTCCTGCTTCAACCTCGGATATGTCATTATTCCCCAGATGTAATATTGTAAGTCCTTTGTACTCGGCGAAATCATTGGCGGACAGCTTTCTCAAAAGGTTCCCTGTGAGCAGCAGATGATACTGGGAGAAGTACACAGGGCTCATGTCCGAGACACTCACAACTCCTCTGTTTTCACAGCTCACTGTGAGTATTCCCTCTCTCTCCTCGCAGGCACACAGTCTTTGACATATTTCTCCATAGCTGCCAAGCATCTCAACGGTGCACACCGACGTGGCGCTTAGCAAAACATATGAAATCCAAAGATGCATTTTTTCCTGCACAAAAAATGACGACGGACCCCCGAAGCTCACAGTCCCCTGCTAAGGTATCCTCAATGTCATCTAGAAATAAAAGACATACATGGTGATGTGAAAACAGGCAGACTGCAATGAAAGCAACTTCCACACACGCACACACACACACATGCAGCATGTGTCAAAGGTTCATTTGCTGTTACCCAGGGGTAACTTTCTATCTGTGTGGCTGACTGCTGATTTTAAAAATGGCTCAAACAAAAGCAGGACAGAAAGCAACTCCTTCAAGCTATATGGATAATAACAAAAAAAAGCAAGGTCAAAGGAAGACAGGAGAACAAAACAATGAGTCTGTGAGGAAGCAGCCTCGTCTCGTTCTGCTTATTAAGACATCAAAATGCAATTCAAAAGATGTGTAAATTAAAAAGGTTTAGCTGAGATTCTGCATCAGACATAAGACATGCCAGCATGATTTCTGTATTAAGTCCTGGTTGGAATACGTACCTCTCGCACATTGATGAAGATGTAGCTCTCGTTGGGTTATTTCAGCGCATCTTTTTTTTTTTTATTTCTTTATTTTTAATCCGTCAAAAAGGAAAAGGAGGAGACGGGATCTAGTCAGAGGGAGGAGGACGTTGGTCGCCTCTGATGCACCGAGGAGGAGGAGAGAAACGCTGATCAACCATATCTGCCAAATGCGCCTCTTTTACCACGCTGAGAGCCGCTGAGAGCCGCTGAGAGCCGCTGAGAGCCGGAGGAGACGCAGCTAGATGCTGCTAACAAAGTTGCTTATTCGCCCTCTCTCTCTCTCTCTCTCTCTCTGTCTCTCTCTCTCTGTCTCTCTCTCTCTGTCTCTCTCTCCTCTCTCTCTCCTCCCTCTCTCTCTCTCTCTCTGTCTCTCTCTCTCTGTCTCTCTCTCCTCTCTCTCTCTCTCCCTCTCTCTCTCTCTCTCTCTTCCGTCTCTCTTCTGTTTCTCTCTCCTCTCTTTCTCCCTCTCTCCTCTCTCTCTCCCTTTCTCTCCTCCCTCTCTCTCTCTTCTGCTTCTCTCCCCTATCTCTCTCTCTCTCTCTCTCTCTCTCTCTCTCTCTCTCTCTCTCTCCTCTCGTTTTCTCTCTCTCTCTCTCTCTCTCCTCCCTCTCTCTCCTCTCTCTCCTCCCTCTCTCTCTCTCTTCTCTCTCTCTCCTCTCTCTCTCCTCTCTCTCTCTCTCTCCCTTCTCTCTCTCTCCCTCTCTCTCTCCTCCCTCTCTCCTCTCTCCCTTCTCTCTCTCTCCCTCTCTCTCTACCTCCCTCTCTCCTCTCTCTCTCTCTCTCCCTTCTCTCTCTCTCTACCTCCCTCTCTCCTCTCTCTCTCTCTCTCCTCCCTCTCTCCTCTCTCCCTTCTCTCTCTCTCCCTCTCTCTCTACCTCCCTCTCTCCTCTCTCTCTCTCTCTCCCTTCTCTCTCTCTCTACCTCCCTCTCTCCTCTCTCTCTCTCTCTCCCTTCTCTCTCTCTCTCTCTCCTCTCGTTTTCCCTCTCTCTCTCTCTCTCTCCTCTCTCTCCTCTCTCTCTCTCCCTCTCTCCTTCTCTCTCTCCTCCCTCTCTCTTCTCTCTTCTCTCTTCTCTCTCTCTCCCTCTCTCTCCTCTCTCTCTCTACCTCCCTCTCTCCTCTCTCTCTCTCTCTCCCTTCTCTCTCTCTCCCTCTCTCTCTCCTCCCTCTCTCTTCTCTCTTCTCTCTTCTCTCTCTCTCCCTCTCTCTCCTCTCTCTCTCTACCTCCCTCTCTCCTCTCTCTCTCTCTCTCCCTTCTCTCTCTCTCTCCCTATCTCTCTCTCTCTCCCTCCCGCTCATCCCTCTCTCTCTCTCCTCTCTCTCTGTCTTTCTCTCTCTCTTCTCTCTCTCTCTCTCTCCTCTCCCTCTCATCCCTCTCTCTCTCCTCTCTCTCTCCTCTCTCTCTCTGTCTTTCTCTCTCTCTTCTCTCTCTCTCTCTCTCCTCTCCCGCTCATCCCTCTCTCTCCTCTCTCTCTCTGTCTTTCTCTCTATCTCTCTCTCTCTCCTCTCCTCTCTGTCTCTCTCTCTCTCTCTCTCCCTCTCCCTCTCTCCCTCGCATCCCACTCTCTCTCCTCTCTCCATCTCTCTCTCCCCCTCTCTCTCTCTCTTCTCTCTCTCCTCTCCCTCTCATCCCTCTCTCTCTCCCTCTCTCCTCTCTCTCTCCGTGGACGTTTACGCACGCACGCAAGCAGCGCACGCTCGCTCGGTGGTCGGGAGGATGTCAAGTCATTTCATGCACAAAGAAATCAGCTCACTGGAGCAGCGAGATACATCCGCCAAAAAGATGTTGACCTACCTACAGAAAACACGTCCCAACAATAAAAAAAATAAAAAAAATTAAATAAAATCAATAATTCAAACAGTCACTTGTGTTATTCATCCTGAAAACAAAACACCGGATTTTTTTTTTTATAATCTGTCAAATGTTAGGTATGGCTATATGGAGCAAGACGTTGGTCTTTATTTACAGGAATTGATAAAGGCCTAACATCTTTCCAGAGCAGCTGGCTAGCTGTTATTTTTGGATATCCCACCACAGTCACAGGGCATGAGGTGCCCTGCAGGTGCCCGTGTACCACTTCTGCCAGCCAGAGGTCAGAGGTTGTTAAACCTGCAGTATGCAGTATATGTTTGGCATCTTTGGGCAAAAAAATGCCATAATAACCTTTCAGCATATTGTAATTCAAGTGTTCTGAGAGAAAACTAGACTTCTGCACCTCCTCATGGCTCTGTTTTCAGGCTTTAAAAATGTTTGCCCATGACGGGAGACTTTGGCCAATCACAGGTCAGTTCAGAGAGAGTGTGTTCCTATTGGCTGTGCTCCGGCAAACTTTCTCATTTTACAGCTAAACAGTACACTACAAGATGTTTCTGAAAACATTTAAGGCGGGAAATAGACATTACAGTAACAGTAATATTGATTCATATTTGATCAGCGCTGCCTAGTTTATTTATTTAATTTTTTATTTAGTGAAGCATGACAAAACAGTGGAAATTTGACAAGACAAACAGAAACAAACAAAAGAGAAAAATAAATAAATAAAATACATCGGGTGTCATGACAAAATGAACGGGACAAGCCAATTCTAACAAAACGAACAAAATGAGACAAATAAATAGGAGATGTTGGTGGAGGGAGGGTGGTGTTATTGACAGTGCAGGGCAGTCTGTTGTGTAAGGTTCTTGTGTGTGTGTACATTTGTGTGCGTTTGTATGTATGCAGTGTGAGGGGTGTAGGGTGTTTGTTTGTATTTAAAGAGGAGAAAGAAAAGGGCGGGAAAGAGAGAGAGTGGGTGGGGTGGGTGGTTGAGTATTTTTCGTGGCAGGGGTGGCTTATAATATCCCATGGTCCGACAATGTTATGTTATCATATTTTGTCTTTATATATTGTTTTTTTATTTTAACGTTATATTAGCGCTGCCTAGTTTAACCGTTTGATCGGAGTTCGCGAGTGATTGACAGCTGCTCAGTGACGGCAAGGCTCCAGCTCGGCTCTGATTGGTTATTTTCCTCCGGTCTGTGAAATCTTGCAGATGCCATCAGGAACACCGGAGGACACAGAGGCACATGTTTTTTTTCAGATTACCTGTCTCATGCACTACTGTCAGGATATAGTGACCGTTTCTTTAATCATATTTGCTCCATTTCTACCTACTGCAGCTTTAATGGTTTATGGTTCAGTCAGAATATTTTATAAAAAAAAATCCAGGTATAAGCAAACGCTTGAATGAACTGTCACACGGATCCCATTTCAGCCCAAAAGCTGCACTAAAGTGCTTATATGGTGTGTGCATAGCAGCCTTAATAATCATGTCATCCACTGCCTAATGCATGCATACACACTACAGGGTTTTCCATGGTAGGATGTTGTGTATTGATCACACCTCCCCTGTGCCAGCAGAAAGCTTGGCAAATTAGGAGTAATAGCCCACTCTTAAAATGGTGCAATATTTGCCTGTTGGTTTATTAAAATTAAATAGTAAACTATGAGTCACACAGAGTTTGTTTTCACCTGGCATCTGGAACCAGTTCTCGCAGCGGTGTAATTAGAGTGAATTATTCAGCGTCTGAACTGGTGGCACATGTTGCATAAGAAATGTCGCTGTCAGTTTAGTGATAGAGCAAAAGGTAGCTAAAGAAAAAGACCTGTCGTGCCCGCGTCAACCTGACGCCGAAGCACTCATGTGGAAGCATGTCAAGTATCGCGTTGCGTATCGCCCGTGTCCTCGTGGAGCTGTATCCATCATCCTTCCTGCTTGGCTCTCTCACTCACATGGGAGGAGAGCAGGCACATCAGGGACACTGCCTGTGGCTCATGTTAAAGAGTATGAAGGCTGCATTCAGCCTGCGTGCAATTCATTTGTGCTTCTGTTTTTCCTCCCTGCCTTCAGAGGTTTGCGCTGCATATTGGGCTAGGCCCTCGGCATTAGCTAAACCCCATCATTACACCACTATTTCTGCATAAATTAGCATTTATGTTTGTTGCAAATATGATAAGCAAATTGTGCAGCTGGCACAAAATAGCTGTCATCACAATCATCTGAATGAGAGAAATCAGGTTTATTTTTTTAATATGAATGTTTGGTTGTGTGAATTTTGGTGTCCTTGCATTTTGTTTATGTTCACACACGTGTTTGTATCCCTCTGCAGTACAGTATGGTAATTCATGTTCATCCATGGTCACAATGTGCAGAGGGAACATGAGGCACACACGGGCGATGCATGATACAAGTCTTCCACGACACTGAACATAATCTTCACCAACTGGGAGCATGAAGACGGCCACTCTTCACACACACACACGAGCACACTAAAGAAATCAGCATAACAAATGACTGGAAGAGAATGACAATGACTAACAATAATGTGCTCCAAGGTCAGAAATACACAAATGGAGTTGGAGCTGTGCCACAGAGGATGATGGGTAGTGCTCCTGATATATGTTCCTTACAGATGGCGCGTCGCACTTTGTCATCGTGTGTCCAGCTGGAGCACTGGAGAACACTCGGCATCCCAGTCAACTTCCCTGCTATTGTCTGGCGGGATTGCATTACTGTCAGGGCTCTCACAAGCCTGCGTCGCATCAGAAGTGATGTTACACAGCAAACAAGTAGACAACACTGAGCTTTTTTAAGATTATTGTGTCAACACATTATGCACAGAGTTTTTTTTCTGGTACTGCAATAGTATTATCCACAGAGAAAACTCTACAGCTTTTGGCCCCTATGAATATAAGTAGTCTAAACACTAAACATAAAGTGAAGAAAACGTTATAAAGTGCCCTTTTAGTGGAGAAAACATGATAAGGTGCCTTGGTTGCCCTTCCAGTGGAAAAAATGAGATGAAGTGCCCGCAAGAGTGCCCTTCCAGTGGAGAAAACATTAGAAAGTGCCCTCTAGGGTGCCCTTCCAGTGGAGAAAACGTTATAAAGTGCTCTCTATGGTGCCCTTCCGGTGGAGAAAACGTTATAAAGTGCCCTCTATGGTGCCCTTCCAGTGGAGAAAACATTAGAAAGTGCCCTCTAGGGTGCCCTTCCAGTGGAGAAAACATTATAAAGTGCCCTCTAGGGTGCCCTTCCAGTGGAGAAAACGTTATAAAGTGCCCTCTATGGTGCCCTTCCAGTGGAGAAAACATTAGAAAGTGCCCTCTAGGGTGCCCTTCCAGTGGAGAAAATGTTATGAAGTGCCCTATAGGGTGCCCTTCCGGTGGAGAAAACGTTATAAAGTGCCCTCTATGGTGCCCTTCCAGTGGAGAAAACGTTATAAAGTGCTCTCTATGGTGCCCTTCCGGTGGAGAAAACGTTATAAAGTGCCCTCTATGGTGCCCTTCCAGTGGAGAAAACATTAGAAAGTGCCCTCTAGGGTACCCTTCCAGTGGAGAAAATGTTATGAAGTGCCCTATAGGGTGCCCTTCCGGTGGAGAAAACGTTATAAAGTGCCCTCTATGGTGCCCTTTCAGTGGAGAAAACATTAGAAAGTGCCCTCTATGGTGCCCTTCCAGTGGAGAAAACGTTATAAAGTGCCCTCTAGGGTGCCCTTCCAGTGGAGAAATTGTGACAAAGTGCCCTCTATGGTGCCCTTTCAGTGGAGAAAACATTAGAAAGTGCCCTCTATGGTGCCCTTCCAGTGTAGAAAATGTTATGAAGTGCCCTAAAAGGTGCCCTTCCGGTGGAGAAAACGTTATAAAGTGCCCTCTAGGGTGCCTTTCTAGTGGAGAAAACGTGATAAGGTGCCCTCTAGGGTGCCTTTCTAGTGGAGAAAACGTGATAAGGTGCCCTCTAGGGTGCCCTTTCAGTGGAGAAAGCGTGATGAAAATAACATTTTAAAAACACATGCTAGAAAGCTTTCTGCGTGCTGGTGCCACACCGTGTGCAGCGGTGCCCTTTTTAATTTTTTCGCCCCTGCCCCTCAGATAGGCTGAGTCCGCCACTGGGTCTAAATATAAATTTATGTAATATGGAAAAAGAAAGAAAATACAATTTGAGTCACTATTCCCTGTACTTGCAATTAAAACTGTATTTGCCCGCCTGTGTAGGAGTCTGGTACTGAAACAACCTGTGCCCACAAATACAGTGAGGCGCTGCAAGGGGAGGACATTGCTCACTGACACACCGCATAATGCGTAACCTTTGAAAACACCGTGTCCATCAGGGAGGTGCAGTGTTTTTCCAACAAGTCCTGGGTCCCCCCCTGAACTGAAGCCTCTATACTGAATGACAGAATGAGGTCTTTTATGCCAGGGACAAAAAAGAACCGAGGTGGCTATACAGAACAAAAAAAAAGCAGGAGAGGAAGATCAGTGAGGGCAGAAGCAGTTATAGGAGGAAGACTGAGGACAGACCGCGGCAGAAGGATGTGAGCGAGTTTGTAGGAGCATGAAAAACATCTTTGGTTACAAGAAATCTAACAGCAGGCAGTCTGAGAACATGCCTCCCAGAGTATCTCTGGTCTCCCTCGAGGAGGTGGGGGGAGAAAAAGATGATGGCCACATTATCAGCCATCATGGACTACACTTCTCACCCCCCGCATGGAGCCTAAAGTGCCCAGGGCAGCTATACTTCTCTGGCAGGCAGCTCCATAAATAAAAGGCACACTACAACATGGTTTTCATCTCTGCTGCTGCCACAAGGCTCCACAATCTCCACTATTCTCAGCAGACCATACAAAAACACTATGAACCATAGCGTTTTTTGAACTATTAATATAGTATTATTATCATCATCCGGCACTATCTGGTCAAACATATGTGCTGCTTTGACACATTGTTCTCATTCAAATGCACATTTTCATTCAAGTTCTACTGATATGAACCCTTTTTCATGTTTACTTCAGTGCACTCTCATTCATCTTTAATTGTTTTTTACACACTGTATGTAACGCTGTGGTATAGTATGGCTTTATGTTGTGCATCTAATGTAGACATGACACAAAAATGCTTGAAATTAAATTTCATTGTCTTGTTTCCTATAACCAGGACGGCTGCTCTTTTCCTCACATTGGGGCTTCCTCATCTTTTAAGCTATACCCTTCAGCTTCCCACTTCACCCACCAAACTGCACACTCTTACCTCATGTGCCACACCACTGCATCCTGACTCTCCTCGACCTCAAACACATCCCCTAACACCACAATCTTTTGTAGAGAATGGACATTGAACCAGCGGCGTTTAGGCAGAAATCACAGTGTGGGTGGGCACAGAGAAAATCCGTTGGGCCTAGCCCATCCAAGACCAAACAAATACGCATATGTAAACCAAAATAGGCCATTACAACTATACTTGCCTGAATGCAAGACAGTGTAATCATACAAGGCTTATACATCAACATCATCAGAGGTCATGTTACAGGCACCTCACATGTATACATGCATACTGTATATCCATTAACGTTGTGTATATAAAGCAACCTGTTACATTAATCATTCACTGTTTATCTCCAGCATATTTGCACTTTGCATCACTACTGCATTATTGTTTACAATTTACAGAAACAGCCTGACACATTGTATGTTGTTCCTTGATGCATTCTGTTTATATATAGCCTATATTTATCTTTACTCTTGCTCGCAGCTTTGTTGACCTTGTTTTTAGCTGCATTTCTATTCTATTTCCTTATAAAAATAACCAGAGTCTAATTCCTGGTATAGCCTCTATGTGTGTAGGCTTACTCATATACCTGGTCAATCAAGCTGATTCTGATCTAACAAGACACACATTAACAGCATGACAGAGGCACAGCGGCCACATATCCACACACACACACACACACACACAGCTGACAGCAACATCAGCATAAAATCCATATAAAAATACACTTCAACATAGCCTGGCCCGGCAGCCACATATTCACACGGCATCATGAATCAAGCATATAGATAGAGCACCAGCATTAACGTTTAAAAATATACTTTAACAATCATATGCACACACACAGCTGGCAGCAACATCAGCATTACATCCATATACCAGACAAACAATAATATTGAAACATGCCACTATAGTCCAACATTGTAAATGATCTTACTTTTGATGATGACAACAGGAGAGGACTGGGCTTGGTGTTGAACACTGAAATTAGTCTCTTTCAAAAGGAGAGCTGCAGGGACACAGCGTTCAGTCTGATATGATGCACTGATGCCAGAAAAAAGTGTTTCACCAGCAGGCCTACAGCTTGTTATGGGTTCGGGTGACGAGGGGCCACGTAATGTCGTTATTAGGCTTCTCTGGACTAGTTGAGGAGAAACATAGAGGCTGAACTTCTTCCTCCTGCTCTTCAGGCTTCTGTTACTCAATGCACAGGTGTTTTAGTTTAAAGAGTGACCGTGTTATCTGGTGACTTTCAGCCGAATGCATCCGTGAGCTCATAGTAACTTGTATGTAACTGGTTGACTTAGACAATAAACACAGAGGAGTATTTTTTTTTTTTACAAGTGATAAAGTCAAATTCAAGGCTTTCTGTTGGTGTTTTCAAACAGCTGTTTTCACTATGAGCAATCAGAGGAGAGACACCTGCTGAGTGAAAGAGGAGGAGCTGCTCGCAATCTGCCATTCGCTAAATGTGCTGCCACTCAAAACATTCGACCAATCAGGTAGCCTAGAAACAAGAAGCAAAGTTGTTTTATGGTCATAGTCAGATAATTGAAACAGAGCTGACTGCCATTCACTGGATGATACAGCAAAGCAGGAAGCCTTCTGATTGGGTGATCCTGAATGTGGGTGGACCCCTTGGTGAAATTCAGAAGATTAAACATCACAATGGTTTTAAGACAAAAATTAAGATTTTTTATTTTAATAAATAACTGTATTTATTGTAATATAAGTAAAAGATTGGTCCATGATATTGTTGGCTTAAAAGTATTTAGTCAGTTTCACTACAATTTACACTTTTATTAACAAAAGATTTGTGAAATATGAAATTATTTTCTTCATTAATATGTTCATTTGTTCCCTTAATACAGAAAATGTGGGGCGCCCACTGGCATTATTATTATTATATTTTTTAATATATTTTTTTAGGGGGCGACCTGTGGCACCCAGAAGGTGGCGCCCTATAGGCGACCGCCTATCAAGGAGGGTGGAAAGAGGAGATGTCACGCGTCATCAATGCATCATATCTTTGGGGTATAACACATTCGAAGTCAAATCTGGTCTGCACTGGCGGAAATTTAGCCAATCGCAACGCACAACCGCAGCTCCAGTTACACTGCCCATGTGTTATACCCCATACCCCAAGAGCCGTGTCCCAGCCTCTTTCAATATGGCCTATGCCTTAAGCCGGCCTGGGCCCACCCACAACTACGCGGCTGCATTAAACTGGGCATGTGGGCTTGTTCCATTTGACCCTTTATATTTGCTATATCCTATTACATCCTCAGTCACCTGAAGGGGAATGGTCTCTCTTTGAATTAGTGCTCCTGTGGTCTCTTATATTGTTCTTTCCAAAGTCCCAGATTTTTGTTTGTTTCCTCATCCTTGAAGAGGTTGTTGCTGTTGTGATCCTATAAAACCCATTGACATATACAGTATTGATGTAGTATTACAAATAAACGTCATGACAATGGACAAGTGCAACTTGATTGAATTTCTTGTTCACCTTATTTTGATATATTTCTATATATGGTATAACACATTTTTATTGCATACATATTTAGATATATGTTTTAGGTATATATTATTTTTATGACCTGTAATATTTCTCTTTTTCACTAGACTGCCCTGACACTTTAATGCTCCCTTGTGAGATCTATAAAGTTTTTCTTATTTCATAGCAGCCATAATTTCACAGACTCAAGATCATAACATTTTTATATCAAGAGCCCATCAACAGACACTCATCCAACTGTGGATGCCCTTTCACGCTTTAGAGGACGTTTTGTGTTATTCTGGCTGTTTATAATGTGGGTGGAAATGCTGTATTTGAAGTCTTTCATTCTTCTCCAGCTAATAATAACCTGCAGTTCTCCCACATCTTGTCTGAGCCCTCTTGGAAATGTTTCAAGGACCGCTGGTGGTCCGTGAACCACGGTGTGCGCACCGCTGCTCAAAACAAGAAACTGAATCAGAGCTTTTGTTTTTATGCCAGCTGCCATGGCACCACCTGTTGGTCAAATGTAAGAAATACAAAAGGAGAAGGGGAGATAGAAGACAAAGTGAGGATTGTAACTGAGAGTAACTGGTGGTTAATGACGATAGCATTCAGATGTGTCTTTATGTGTGAGCAGCACAAAGCTGGGAGACACATGAATATAAAACATCATGACATCATACGTTTTTTTTTCAAAATTACTAAATTCAAATGACTGATTTGTCTATATTATAGTTGATCCATATAAATATAGATGACAAGGACATGACACTTTGCAATGATTGATAGTTGGTTGTAGGGATGCACCGATCCGAACTTTTCAGTCCCGATACCGATAGCGATACCTGAGCTTTGGGTATCGGCCGATACCGAGTACCGATCCAATACTATAATAATATAATAATAAATAAATAATATGTTGCCGATACCCGATCCAGCTATTTGAATCAGTATCGGCCCGATATCTGATCCGGTATCTGTATGGGTGCATCCCTAGTTTGTCGGAAAGAGAATAACGACAAGAAAGCGACATTTGAAATCATTATTATTCTTCACAGGTCAGGTCAAATGAAATGGCACTCATAAGAAAAAATAAATATTACTTTTAACTGGTTTGTTAACAGTTGAGAGGTGTGACCTAAAGAATACAAGGGAGCTGTCTGTTGAAGAGGTGAGTAGTGGTCAATAAGAACCAGGAAACAATTATTACCAACAGTCATGGTGAAGATGGATTAACGTGGTATTTTTGAGTTTGACTGTTTCGTTCTATAAGAAGTAACTGGAGTGATTGCACTTACTTCCATTTGCTTCAGTTTGATCTCTGACATGAAGACAAGCGTGCTTCACTCCAACAGCTGCAAGTTTATAATGACTCAGAAGAACATTTTAGTTAATCATAGAATGTATATTAATAGAAAACACACAAATATATCAAATGACAAATGGTCTGTCGTTGTTGTTTCTTTGCATCTTTTTCATCTTTTCATTCTATTTTTTTTATTTAATTTTTATTCTTTTACCGTTCTCACTCTCACTCTTACTCTAGTTAGAATTATGATGGTTGTGATTGTTGTTATTATTATGATTGGGCAATTATCTTTCAGTTAACCTGAGCCAAACCAAGCAATCTACAAAATTACATGTAATTTTCCCTCAAACCTCAAGGTGTCACTGCTGACCTAGGAAAGAATTTTGTTTATCTTACCGTCAGTGCTCCTTCCTTTGTTATTCCTTTCCATCACTAGGATGAGGATATGGGGACATTTAAGGATTCACAGCTAGAATAAATATTCAACTAATATGGACTGAGTATGTCAAACAAAAACTCACAAATGGACCAACTTCAAAAACATGTGATTAGACGCTATATGCAAATCTTGATGCTCTGATATACAGCTTAGGGTGACAGTTTGTGTTTGGCCTGACTGTTAAACAGCAACACATCGTAGGTTCTTTTTAGAGTGCATTTTCCTGTCATATTTTTCATCATTTCATCATCATATACTAACAACACAGCTCGGGGGGAAATAATCTCTCTTAATTTGATAATAAATTCTGTGCATTTCATTTCATTCTGTCTTTTGAAGTAAAACAGCACCAAGTATATTTGGTTTTGCAGAAAAACACACAACACACATTAATTCGAGTTTAAAGGTCATTTCATTCGGCCCGTATGTAATTATTGGACGGGATACCTGCCTGCCTGCTCACACTCTGCCCGTGCACTCATTGGGCGTCACTGGAGCCTTCCACGAGTACTAACAATAGGCATGTTCGTTGTTTACGTTCATTATTATATGTTTACGTTTATATTGATAATTTTGTCGGAGTGGCTTTGGATGGATGCCGACTTGGCGACTTTCTCGCTAGATTTGGGGACTTTTGTAGCTATAGTGCTGCCATCTACTTTCATTGCAGAAGAGTTGCCAACACTGGGCTGGGTGTAGCGACCACTATCAATCAAAATGCTGTTATGAGGCTAAGTAGGTCCTTAACTGTGACTCGTTCAATGAAATCCATGCTTAAGTCCATATGCGTTTATGCTGTGACGGTCAACAGAAAATATCGGAGCCTTATTCACCCTCTTTGTCTCAATCCCGCCTCCCAACAGAACAGTACAGAACAGGTAAATAAAGTGAAACCACACCCTGTGCCAATTACCGGAAATGACAGTAACCAAAAAGAACGTGTGCAGCCTAAACAAATAATAATAATATTAGTAATAAACAACATAGGCTTAATACACATTTTGGCTCCTACACTGGGTTTTTCAGTTGGATATTTTTTTTTTAAATCTAGCATACTCTTGCCTGTTTTTCAACATTACCAACCCTAGCTTTAAGTATTTTAGAAACACTATGACATGAAGCATGAAATAATGTCGCCTCTCGTGACAAATAATGACAAATAAAGTCACCACTTGAAAATGCCGCCGGTTGTGAAAACCAGAGGGCCGTCTGAAAGCACATCAGCTATCTTCACAGTTACCGCTCAGGGCTGATGGGAGCAAGATAAAGTCTTGACATATTCACTAAGGTCAATTGCTGTGTGGTGTCTGTACCCAGATACCATGAGGGCTTCCTACTACCTCCTTAATTAAATACTACATCCACTGTATCTCCATTTCAACTGCTGACAAGACTCTCCTGCAAACTGAAGACATCTTTTCTTTGGCTGACAGATCAAATGCTAATAAATAAACAAACTAGCCACAATCACCATGCAAGTCTAGAATGAACAACTTTTGCCGAAGCTCTCTGAAGATTGCAAAAAAAACACACTGCTAATCTGATGCAGAAAGATCTCTGCGATCTTTGACTCCGATGACTAAGAGCCACCAGAGGTAATTACTTTGGTCAGAGAGGTCGTCGTGGAACATAATGGAAAAGTAACTGTATGGGGAGTTGAACTTAGTTACATGTAACCAAGTCGGGCCAAGGACACTGAATGAAATTGCTACAGAAGAAAGAATATGTCACAATCAGATTTACTGTCAAGAAGGTTTTCACATATAAGGAATTTGCTCTGGTGTATAGAGTGCTGCAGGAATGAGCAACACGCTCTCATCCCTACTCGTCACATACAGCCGCTTTGTCACGCCCCTTGATGTCCCTTTATTTTTGGCAGCAGAACCACTATAGTTAGGTTTAGGAAAGAACTGCATGGTTGGGATTAAAACTACTAAATTTGTACAGTGAAAATGGCACTGAACGTTGCGAACACGGGACACGAACGAACAGTTGTTTGTAACGTGACGCACGGAACACGAACAGCGGTCTCCTGGATGAAATCCTTGTGTTTGTTGGACCGATCCACCTCCCCTCCAGCCCGGCCGGTGAGTGTCTTTTTGCTCTTTAAAGCTACGTCACCACGCTCCACAAGCTAAGACATTTTAATGTTTCGTATCTTTACGTTTCTTAAAAAAGGCAGTTGCTAAACGTCCGCCTTTAGCTTAGTGGTGGTGACTTGAAGTCATGCGACCGTGGTGTAGTTCATTTAGAGCCTAACGTTAGCTTTTTAATTTACGCTTCAAAACTCATAGAAGTGGTGTTCATTTTTGAAGATTATCTCGCTGAACAAAATGTCTAAGTACCACAGAGCTTATTTTCTGCAATAATCCAACACCCAATGGAAAAATCCCATTGGCTTTTTGTCGAGGGAATCAGGGCGATGCTAACTTCCTGGTTGGCGTACAAAAATACGTCATCCCTGGAGCTCTATTGGTGCATAACATAAACATAATAAGAGAAAATTAAATTAAAAATAAAAGCAAGTATTGCAAAAATCAAGAAACACAAATATAGAATAGAAGAATATTACAATAAAAAAATGAAAAAAATATGAAAAACATATCTGAATTAAAAAGAAAAAGCATGCAAATGTGCAAAATTGTCCAAGGAATGTGCAAAGGTTCACAGTACGAAGTATAAAAACAAACAAAAAAAAGTCATCTGTGATCGTCTTAAATGAGTAAAGCAGTGAAGAGAGACACAGCTGCGTTATATTGTCGTTCAATTACTGTGACCTACATGTGTGACAATCAAAATCTGACACTTCTGTCATTTTTGTCTTTGGGAGTAATTGTTTTAAAATTAAATTCCGGCCAACACAGAGTCGCTTTGATTGTCGAGTGTTGACACTTTGCCGACTTCTCCCCAAAGAAACAGGTTGTTACAGACTTCCCTACAGAGAGGAGACAAACAGTGGGTTGTGAAAGTGTGGCAGCAGGGTACTTGAGCTTTATTTAGCTGTGTGCCTTTAATTCACGGGGGGATTGGGTGCAACGTTGATTGTTCACAACCACAGCATTAAAAAAAATAAAAAATTGGAGGCCTCTATGATGTTGCCACGGTAACACACATTGTGCCTTTAATGACAGCCTCCACTCACATCTTTTGGGCGATCATTTGCAGCCATGATAGCATTCCAACTGATTCCCCGTGCTGAATAAGTTATGGGGTTGCACATGTTTTACTCGTTTAGTATGCGTTCCTAATGAGAAACACATTGTGTCATTCACTTGTTTACACATGCTAATTGGCTCACTTTGCATGCATGTTGTGTCATGTTGTCTGACAGTGTGTCGCTGTATGTTTTAAGAGTTCTGCTCGTGTTTGCATGCATGTTGTGTCATGTTGTCTGACAGTGTGTCGCTGTATGTTTTAAGAGTTCTGCTCGTGTTTGCATGCATGTATCAACATGTTGCTTGATGTTATCTCCCTGATCACCAGCGATGATCATCCAGCTGACCATCACCTCTCTCCCTGCTCTCATGTGGATTTAGTTAAAGCACAGCGCCAACAGCATGAGTATTTCCATCACGTTTATCAGACCATCCACCATCCAAATAGTTATGGAGTTGCTTTCATTTTCGGCTCATATTTGTATAGCCTCAGGCAGTAACCCAGAGTGATACCCAGTGGCAGGCAGAACTCAGATAGTTGTACATCACTGACGTATTAATGTCTTTACTCAATTAAGGTGAGAGTGCATGTTTGTGAAATGTTATTCCACCTAATAGCCCAGGTTTCTTGCTGCCATTCATAATCAATATTTCATTTGGATATGCACAGAGATAGGAGCACACGCCGGCATATTCATTTAGCCTGAATTCTCTTGTATAAGACAGTCTGCGCTGCATACTTAATTGCAAATTCAAAAGGATGAGGGGATAATAACTTGCTTGCACATGTGCGAATGTGTGAGCCGGCAATACATCTCTAGGTCTTCCTAAAATAGAGAAAAATTTTAATTTTAACACATTATCACCCCATTAAGTCATTTGGAAATTGGTAGTGAGCAGTCTCTTGAAAGCTCAGTCTGTTCATCTCAGCACTGAGCTCCATGGACTTTATTTATGCTTACCTTGAGGCATCTGTGTGTGTGTTTGTGCGGTCTCTTTAAAAACCTCCTTCAGTAAGCATTGGTGGTGTTCTGAGGATTCAAGAGGCACACATACACGTTACAAGTTCAGAGATAATCTTTGGAGGTAGAATATTGGCCTCGGTACACCTTTGCTCAAAGGAAAGGTTTGTGTTTCGTTTAAGCTCCTGGAAATGACATGCTCCACTCCTTTTTTCTTTCTTAAAACAATGTTCTTTTGGGGTTTATTTTGACCTGTTGGAATTTCAAAGAGAGGATATTCCAGCTGTGGGCTACCTCTAGGACCTCAAATACTTAAAAGGACTGTGTATTCGCATGTTTGGGGGATTGTTTTGGGGGCCTTGGATTTCACGAAGACTTCAAAGAATAATGGGATAATTATTGCACTTACCACCAGAGGGAAAGAGAAAGGGAGAGAGGGAGTCACACACTGAGACAGAGAGACAGAGAGAGAGAGAGAGAGGGAGGGAGGGAGAGAGGGAGTAATGAGTGTTCAAAATAGACAATAAATCTAATAGCGTGCAAATTGAATGGAAATGTGCTTTCACAGGAACATCAAATCTGTGATTAATATTATCAACTTTGATGCTGTGAGTGTGTGATCTTGTCTTTTTGGGGGGGTCTATTTAATCAGAATTTCCCAGTGTAAGAGTTTGAAATTGCAGTATTTTTCCAGCATGGCGTGTTCAGCCCAGGTAACAACACAAAACAGCTGTTGCAAGCGTGGCTGATAGCAGCATGCTCGCACTGATTAAATTGCAATCGATTTCTTGCGAAAATGTCAGGAAACGCCGGGGTCTAGTGCCATTTAATGTGCGTCAGATGAGGGCTGAAGGTAAGGGTCCGTGTTATCACTCATATGTCACAGAATGTGGGGAATGACAGGGTGGCGCCGGGAGTTTAATTGGCGTTAACACTTGTGGTGCAGAGCGCGGGGCTGAGTCTCCAAGGCGATGCCCAGTCAATGCGAGTCAAGAGGAGCACTCAACAGGCTTTGAAGGGAAGCAGTTATATTTACTTACTGAGATGGATTTGGGATTGGGGGGGATTTTTTATAAAGCCTTACAACATAGAGTGATGGGAGGCGTGAAGTTCATAAGAAATAAAAACAGAAAACAATAACTTGGGTACACAGACATCAGGATCAGTCAACACTGGGGCTCTCTTGAGCAATAGAAACCCTTTAGCTGATAAAAACAGACTTTATTGACTAATAAAACAGAGCCTATGATCAATATGCCTGTAAATTGCTTTTGTTGGATAAAGTGCCACTAGAACTGTATAAATATAATCATGCAAAATAGCCTCTCTAGATCCATTGGTTATCTCGGCCCTCTTCATATACGTGGCTATTATTGCAGCAGCAGCTACTATCAAATAACTTGTGTACAAAAACAAATGCAAACACAAATGAAGAGCAAAATGACAAAGCAATTGACTTAAAACATCCTGGCTGACAAAAGCCATGAATACTAATTAGCCTGGTAATTGACAAGAAGGGGGCGGCCAGCCCTGGTCAACCGGCCCAGTTAAAGGTATCAAAGACATGAGAAGATTATTCTTTTGGATTACCTAAATGGCTTTGCAGGGGGAAAAGCCATTAATCAAAGGCCCCCCTCTGGTCAGGAAATAGCTCCATAGAAAATATCTACAACCATCTCATTTCAGCGCAGAGATTTCTGGCGAAGCTATAAAGCACGGTTTCATGAATGACTGGCCCCACTCCAAACCCATTAATGATGGGATGATTGAACCCTCATTGACAGAAGAGCCCGACACACTCAACATGTCATCAGGTTTGTCAGCAAAGGTTGTTCTGACAGACCAAGGTCACACACTGGATGTCTTGATGTTGCTTGTTAACTTTCTGAATAATTATGGCGTGGGCGCTCATAATTTTGACAAATGACAGATAGCAGTTGCACACGAACCTCCAGGCCGTTCTCATTCTCAGGACGTCAAAATACAGAGGCATTTGTCACGGCTGTCAGCGTTCGATACCGCCGTACAAGAAGCAACATGTGTCAATTTCTGCTCGTTGCATACAGTCTTTTCAAAATATAATTCCGTCTTCACAGGAAACAACTTCCTTAGGTTTAGGCAACAAAGCTACTTAGTTAGGTTTAGGAAAATATTGACTTGATTAGGATTAGGCAACAAAACTACTAAATGATGTTTAGGAAAAGGTCGACTTGTTTAGAATTAGGCAACAAAACTACTTAGTTAGGTTTAGGAAAAGATTGACTTGTTTAGGATTAGGAAACAGAACTACTATATTTTTTGGGAAAAGATCGACTTGGTTAAGTTTAGGCAACAAAACTACTTAGTTAGGTTTCGAAAAAGATAGACTTGTTTAGGTTTAGGCAACAAAACAGCTTCGTTAGGTTTAGGAAAAGATCATGGTTGGGGTTAAAATAACACCGGAAGTGGCGTTACTTAAGTACGAGACAAATAAATCAACGTTGACCTCTGGTTTCACACGGGACATGAACACCGCTGTCCTGGGCGAATATCCGGTATTTTTAGACCATCCACCCCGACCTCCTCCCTACGCAGCGTTCGCCACTCTATATATTTCCTGGTTTAACAGTTAGGTGCATTACATATGAATTGATTTCATGGGATATACATGAATTACAGTGTGTTATGTTTCGTGGGTATAGCTACAAACAGTGCATGAGACCAGCCTGGTTCCCAACATCAAGTCAGGTTTTCACTGTCCAAACAGAGTAATTTTAAGTCCAACCATGTTGTTTTGCCTAAACCTAACTAAGTGGTTTTGTTTAATTCACAACATGTTGTGTTTAGTGCGACAGAAAAGTGATGCCATGGGGGCTGAAAAAGCATCAGTATGTGACAAGGTGAGAATTTGTGTTGGAACCTCACAGACCCCGACCTTTAATCATTTCGACCATACATAATCATTTCCAGAGCACATCAAGTTGTCCAGGAAACAAAACCTGACTCATACTGTATGTTGGCCCATTAACCGCTGTCAAAACGAATAAATGTGACATATACAAGAGAGCTGCACTGAAACGCTCACTTCAAAACATTACGCACCTCCACCAGAGCATCAACATGGAGACAATGAATCTATTTTCCCTTGAGAATTTGCTGTCGCGAATTTCATGGTCATATGAATTTCCTGATGATAAGTTACTCTCTCTGCCTCGGCCGGTAATGCTGTGTTTCATTCATGTAAAACGCTTTCCTCTGGATGTTGTCCTCCTTTGAATCGACTGGGGGGGATCTCCAAAACTCCCACATGAAGCATGACAGATAAAGGAAATGGAATTCAGTTGGAAGTTGTCTCAACCAACAGATAATTTATTCTCCTTTTGTTTCCTTGTTTTTCTTCCTCTCCGCATGGGGTAGGAAAATGCAAACATGTGTGAAGTGTGGGCTAATTCATCACACAATAATATGATGGAAAAGATGCACATCATAGATGTATGTTGTTCGTGAATTATAAGACGTTACTACTTGATAATCATGAAGTTAAAATTCTTTAGAACTCGCAACGCTACAAGAGTAATGAGCGAGGTGGAGTGGGTGGATGAGAGGGTGAATGGGATGTGTGGGGGAAGGTGTTAGTTTGCATTTGTTATCTGTCAGTTGTGTTTGTGTCATTCTGTGTGAATGGAATAAAAAGCTAATACAAAGCTGGTCACATAGAAGACATTAATCATATCCTATGAGTTCATTTGTAGCTGGGAGCTATAATTTATTATCAAGTTCCCGTTTTGATGGATAGTTTCTGAGCTTTAAATTCTCTATAATTCTGCACGACATAGATTGTCAAAAGATGCTTTCTTTTCTGCCACTGAAATGGCCAATTACCCCTCTGCACTGTGGTGCTGCTTTCTATCAGTTTTTAGGCCTGGAGGATAACCACAAGTGTCAGGGATCAGTGTGCTATCAAAGCCTCGTGGGACTAGTAGTTGTTGAATGCATGAGAAAATGATTGCTGTTTTATTTTGGTGCTGGAAAAGTGAGGTGATCAAGTCTTGACTAAATTTAGCTTAGCATATTGGGCAGAAAAAAAACCCAGTTATCATGTTACAGCTTTTCAGAAAGGCTACGAAAGAAAGTCTGTGTGAGAAACTGTATTGTGGAGCTGAGGCCAGTAGAACAAAGGCTGTAACTTGGAAAAGGGGTGAGACTTCTGCGCTCCATGCAAAACTGCCTTAAGATAAAGTTCTTAAAGTGGCTGTCAGATGCTGCACTGAAGTCAATAGTGAAACTCCCATATACGGTTCTTCAGTGTTGCCTTTTATTTCCTTCAGCCGGAGAAAAAACAGCACTGCCCTGAAAGGAAGGAGATATCGCAGTCCCCGCATGTCCTTTCTCCAGCAATATTTTAAATATGACACTCAATGCAGGTGTCAGTTCCAACCATTGTCACTTCATTATACGCCAAGTTTTCTCTTAGCTGGATTATTTCAGCACCGCGGTGGTTGTCTCTTCCCAATTTACGATTTCTCCGCCACACTTGACCCCGTGACGCGGTTTCCATCAAGGTCAGAGAGAAGTGGTTATGAAAAGAGAAAAAAACAACATTGTATTCAGATCCAGCTCTAATCTCCTTTCTCAAGATGACGGAAGGAAAGGATCACATATGACCAAAGAGTCTTTATAATGGATTGGAAAAAAAAAAAAAAGATGACGAGAGCCCACGCAATCCCTCCACCCTCTGGTGCAAGAGCTAAATCCCTGAAGGAAACTCCTCATAAACATTCAATTTGTTCGAGGCTGCTCAAAATGTGTTCAGTTTCTCATTTATTGTACCTTTGGTGCATATCCAGTGGAGCGCTGTGGTAGCATGTCGGCCAATCAAATAACCTGGAAACAGGTTTCCTGATTCTGCCATGACTGCCATCATTTCCACCCCTCTGACAGGCCTCCGATTTAATTCAATTTAATCTAGCTAAATCATACATCGAATTAACTGTATATTAATTCAATTTGATTGGGGTTTAATCAGTGACATGATTTGTTTGTTTAGATCAGCAGGAAGGTTCATAGAGAGGCTGTTGGATTGTGGGATTTAAACGTCATGCTGGATGGTTACGTTTCATATCCCTCACTAAAGGGAAAAAAAATAAGGGATCAAGGGAATGTAAATGCTCCCTCACCTCATCTAAGCCAGAATGAAACTCCACTTTGGCTGCCATTTTCATCCACCCATGTGGAGTTTTCAGGAAAGGGAATAGTGAAAAGAACACATTTGCCTTCACAAATTGCATGAAATCCTGCCCGGGATTTAGTGATAAGGGTTTAGGGCTTGAAGAGAGGCACACATTCTGCCAGTGCAGCTTTTGGTAGATGCCATTAAAGCACATTTTATCAGCAATAAAATAGTGACATTGAGGAGGTAGTTGTCTAATCACCAAGGTTATAATATTTATTAAGATTAGACTTATAGTGTTTTTTCTGGGTTAGATGCTGCGTCCTTGTTGCAGACAGGACGTAATGAGAATTGAAACGAGAGTGGATGGGACAGGAGGTATTGCATCACTGTCTGATGCGGGGTCTTCAGTCGGTGCCAGTTAAAGCAGGCAGGTTTGAAACGGGGATGCAGCTCATTTTAGTTGAGCTGCCTCTGCTTTTGGCTTTGTTCAGACTTTAGGTAAACAGCACACAGACATCGCATGATCTGACTTTAGATGTTTGACGGCGCAATTATTTCACAAAAGGACTATTTGCTAAACTTAAAGGTGCTCTATACGATATTTGGGGCATTAATATAGCAGCAAACAAGTATATGCTATGTATAGATATAGAGGAGTATGTCCACCTGAGCAGAGAATGAACTCTGCTCTCATAACGCCATCCCAGGTTAACACTGTTAGCTCTGTCAGCATTGTTTTCACTGTTAGCGCTTTTAGCACTGTTTGCTGCTGTCGCCATGTTGAGAGCCATGCAGAGACAATAGAAATGCCCCCAATCTTGCATTTAGCACCTTTAACTGAAGAATGCAACGTATTCTTATACAACGGTTCGTATGATATCTTACAAAAAAGTTATTCTTCCTTTTTTAGTTTGTTTTCCTACAAATGTCCAGCAACATTTGTCAATTTCCGCTCGTTACATGCATACAATCTTTTCAAAATAAACTTAAGTCTTCACAGGAAACAACTTGATTAGGTTTAGGCGACAAAACTACTTAGTTAGGTTTAGGAAAAGATTGTGGTTTGGTATAAAATAACTCTGGAAGTGACTCCTAGTTTCACACAGAACACGAACACCAATCTCCTGGGCTAAAGTCCGGTATTGTTTTTTTTACCCATACATACACCCTGACATTTTCCCTATGCCGCATTCGCCGTTCTTTATATTTCCTGGTTCACGATTAAGTGAATTACACACAAATTGATTTTGTGGGAATTATAGTGCATTACTTTTCGTAGGTAAAGCTACAAACAGTTTATGAGACCAGCCTGAAGAATGTTACATTTTACTGTTACAAATTCTGAAGGGAGAGCAGCCCGACTGTCAAGAAGCAGAACTGTGGCTCTCACTCTAGTCGCAGCTCTGGGGTCAATATTGCAAACAGAGTTTCGACTCCAACACAAACAATTTTGATCCTACTGCTCCCACTGATCCAAACATTTACTTATCCAGATTTACTTCCAGTTATTGCCTGAAAAGACAAAGCAGGCTTTTGCCAGGCAGCAGCGTGTGGATGCTGTTAGAAGACGCTCCATATGATTGATGACTTAGCATTTGACATGGTTGTCTGTCTACTAGCTCTTTGTGTTTTATCACTTTCATACAGTGCGCCTACTGACACACATTTAAGATTCAGGTCAACGTCGAGACCTTTTTAACCTCTAATCAGCATAGATGTAGCACCATGCAAGCTCTGAGGCTTCTGACTTTAATTATGGACTATTATTATAATTGTGGGATGAACACAGAGGTCACTGGATCTTTTCAAATTGACCCTTACAGTTCTGTTTTTGTTCTCAGCTTAGACTAATGTTCTTTGTGAGGTTTCATATAGGGAAAAGGAGAAGCACCGCTACACTTTACAGTTATCTACATAGAAATGAGCAGAAACCCTTGATGAAAGGCCGTTTATTGTCCATTAATAGATACTTCCAAGGGCATGCGGGCTGTTACAAGAAAACTCATCTGTCTTCATCATTTTTGGTTCGGTTTGCGGATGATATAGCGACGATGAACGGGATTGAAAAGAGAGATATAATACCATTGCATGCAATTAGATTCAGACCCATGCAAGAGCTGAAAATGGAAGATTTCCCAGGGGGTTGTACTAATCCACTCAAGTGCCATGGCACCTTGTCACGCACCTCTTTAAACAAATCATATTTTTATCTTGGCGTAAGGTCACACTATTTATATGCATTTCTGCAGCTGCCAAAATTATTAGTTGGCATTACATCTTAAAACATTATAGACTGTTCTGGGTAGCAATTTACCTTAACTGGGCATTCATAATGAACCCATTACACATCCGTGAATGCACTGTGCTTGTGGAACAACAGCACCACGGGACAGCCATGTCAGGTCTGGGGGTCTCAAAATTGCAGTGTAGATGATGAATGCATTTACCGAGACTCCATCATCAAGCAGCTGCTGGTGAAAATGAAAAGACTGGCAACATTCATCAACACTTGCGCACGGATTCAAGTGTGTTTCATGACTAAATAGGTTGCACATAATCATGGACACCACACTAATAGTGCGATCCGCTGTAATAACATTGATGCTTACCATGTGTTAACCTGTGTCAGCTGCTACATGTACTTGATTCTCATTCCTGTCCCACTTACTCACCTGACGTTCGGGTCGATGTATGGAGCTGCTATAACTGGCCTATGATATTTCATACAGACAAATGCTCTCATTATGAGGTTAAGAGGCTTGGCTTGCCGTGATATTTACCCGACTTGCACAGCATTATGGTTAACCTACTTTTGCTCATTCAAAGAGGGGAGGGGGTTGCTGGCAGCTGCTTTTCATACGTCTATGCCAATGGACTGATCTATCTGTGGGTGAAACACCACGATAGGTGGATAAGGATATTCTCTCAAATGCTTTATTTATGATGACAGTGCTTCCCATTTGAGGAGGGTATCAAAGTTGCATGAAAACAGCTTAACCTATGTGCCCTAACCAGAGTATTGCTAATAGTGAGATTAAAGCTGCTGGTGTGTGAGAGACAATCTCCACAGCTATACTTGGAAATTCCCAGTCTACCAGTTGCTGCAACCAGTGAACCTTAAAATGTCTATTGCTGTTAGATTACTTTGCTGATTTGTAACCAACAGATGACCCAGAAAACTTCATTTCAGTCACAGTGCGACATGTTTAATGTTTTATTGACTGAGCTGTAGTGTAATGATAAAACTACTGTGGCTTACTCATCCCTTGCCACTGATATAAACATTCTTCCTCAAGCATTATAATGCAACGAAAACTGTCAGTAGGATGGAAAAATCCATATGTAGCATTTCTAAACAGACTAACGATAAACAAATCAAAACAGCCAATTACTGCAAACACTGCGCTACAGTGAAACGCTGTTTGTTAGAGAGAAGAGTGTTAAGGACAGTGGAAGAAAAGGCAACTCAGGAATAATTTAAGTGCTAATTTAAGGGTCGAAAACTTAAAGGTGCAGTGTGTAGGATCTAGCGGTATCTAGTGAAACGTCTCCCGTGTGCCAAGCGTTTAGGAGAACTACGGTGGCTGATGTGAAAGCTTGAAAACCTGAATGGCCCCTTACTAGAGCCAGTGTTTGGTTTGTCCGTTCTGGGCTACTGTACAAACATGGCAGCCGGCTCCATGTGAAGAGGACCCGCTCCTTATGTAGATATAAATGGCTCATTCTGAGGTAACAGAAACACAATGATTCTTATATTCAGGTGATTAAACACCAAAGAAAACATACTTATTAATATTATATTCTTTTTGACTCTGATGAAGACGCAGTTGGCGTCGAAACATTAGTCTTTAATAAAGTTTATTGCCTTAAATCCGTGTGCTCCAGTGTGCTTTGGACCTGCTCTCTGAAGTCTCTCTAATGTTATATTCCATTTCTGCCAATAGATCCCCCTAAATGTTACACACTATACCTTTAATGACAACATAATTATTAAAATTGATAAACTGTGTTTGTTAATTTTCCCATAACAGTACAAACATATCTACAATTTACCTAAAATGTGAAACTTGTTTGAGACAGCTGATCCATTCAAGTGGACTTTCATCTCTGTAATATGCTTTGTATGTATATCCATTTGCATATACCTAAATGGTGCACTCAGTGATGCTCTGACATCCCACTTTTAAAGGCACTGCACAGGCGTTTTCAGTTATACCGGCGTTATATGTGAGGTCCCCAAACTCTCATGTACTAATAATCATAAAGGTGTAAATTGACTAACCCTAACAGGTGCAATAAAACAGCAGAGTGAGGGAGATTCAGTTGAGCACTCGTCTGCACACACCCACACAGTCAGCCACTCAGGCGAGGTTTTAATCAGCCAAAATGAGCGAAAACACTTGGGTGGACCATGGTGGTATAAGAGCTTTAATATCAGTGGAACTGCTACAAAACAGCAAACTTTTAAATGCAAGAAAACCTCTTTGTATTATCCTCTTCACAACATTCATGTTTGCTTATATTTTGTCTTGGGGGTTTGATTTTCTGACAATATTTGTTACAAATGTAATGCTTTTTGAGAGCTGACACTCAAATCAAGGATTTCAGAGTGTTTTTGAATGCACCAAAGAAAGGTTGAGTACCGTCACAACTACTGCACAACACAATGATGTGTAAAAGTAAATAAATGTGCAGTGTGACACTGTAGATCACCTATCTATGAGACGTTTCAGCTCTCTGCAAGTTGATTTGAATAATTAATTGAAATGGATAGAAACCAATGGCTGCCTATTGGAAGTTAACCTGCACGCGCCAGATGGTTTGCTACACAGAACCATCTGAGAAGCTGTCATTAGAAACTGTTTGGAAAAGGGCAGGCATTTTCAAAAGATACTTGGCAGGTGATTGGATGAATCATCTGTCAATCAAACTCTTGCCGAAGCCAGTCGGGAGAAGAGCGAAAACATCTTTTCCATCGAGAAAAGCCTTCAGTGGCGTTCTTTGCTCTTCTTCTGATTCTGATTGAACTGATGCTATTGCAGCATCTACGCTAACCTCTTTAGCAGCAACCATTGTGGTTTAGAAGGAACAATCACAGCTAAGCCTGACAAGATGGATTTTCATGTGATGTGTGATCTTGCGATTGTGATGTTGTGACATCGTGCAGCTGCCATGCAAGGTAAACTGGAAGTAGCAATCCAAATACTTGTGCAATTAATGTGTACAAACTCATTCAAACTGTAAAACAAAAAGCTCAACTAACTCACACTGAAACAGCCTCCAACCAAGGTGGCTGCATTATTATCTGCACAGTTAACTCACAGCAAATGCTAATGAGAACTCTCCTCCTTAACAGCTTTAGAAGCTATACAAAAAGCAGAGCTCAACATTCAATAGGCTCTATACAGAACTTTGTGACATCCTTACTTTTACCGTTACCTTCACAGTCGAACAGCTGAACAGCGTGGAAGCCTGCTGTGTCTGAAAACCCCAAGGATGGTGCACTTATGCCTGCGTGACACTTAATCGGGCCACCCTATTCAACATCTACCATTTTCGTCAGACAGACAGGTTTCGCACTACACCAAACTGTGTATTGATTCAATAAACTGTCTATTGATTCTAAAAGGTTGGGCATGCTCTATACTCCGTCTCTCTCTGTCTAGTGCTGCCTTTCTCTTTCTCTCTCTCTCTCTCTCTCGCTCACTCTCTCTCTCCGTCTCACCTTTGAAATTTTCCATCTTATTTGTGATGGCAGACAAAGCACTTAAAGGGTGAAGCTTTTTAGACCCAGGACTTTTGAGCAGATGACAGAGTGCATTAGCTTTTCCACTTTATGCAGATATTGGCCCACTTTGTCACTAAAAAGGCATGCAGAGGACTATTTTTGCCCAATTCAAAGTGAGGAAAGTGTGTCATGACCCAGTAACACATAGTGAAACCTGTGTGAAGTCCTGCCGGATCGCTTCCCTTATGCTATATCCTTTCTTGGCGTTAAACATTAATCGTGATTGACAGATTGGCGTGCATTTGAACTCCTCCCAGAGGAAGACGCCATAAGTAACACCTTTTTTAACAAGCGCTCAAAATGAAATGGCTGTGTAGTCTGGAATTTTCTGTCAGACAAAGTCAATAAAAGGGGTTGTTAATTCCTGTGGGTCTGAATGAAAGCTAAATGCAGTCAACAATGTCATACTCGGAAGCAGAACAATGTTTAAAGGACGGTATTTTGCAAAAGCCTCCCAGACTGCCCTGTCAGGTCTGTCTACAGTCACAAAGGGAAAATAAATTGTGAAAGTGCAGTTGCTTCAACACATGCATAATCGTACAGCGCTACTTTGAATCCAAATTAAGGAAATCATTACTGAATGGTGAACGTTGACATTTACATTTATTTCCATGTCACTGTGCTCCGTAGAAATTTAACAACACATTAATCAATTTGGTTAACCGTTTGGCTTTTTCTTTCTGTGTTATCAGGAGTCTGTACGCTAAATATGAAGCTACAGCCAGCTGCCAGTTAGCTTAGCATAAAGACAGGAGCGTATCTATGTTCCCAGGGTCCTATGTTCCTATGGTCCTATGTTCCTAGGGTCCTATGTTTCCAGGGTCCTATGTTCCTAGGGTCCTATGTTCCTAGGGTCCTATGTTCCCAGGGTCCTATGTTCCTAGGGTCCTATGTTCCTAGGGTCCTATGTTTCCAGGGTCCTATGTTTCTAGGGTCCTATGTTCCCAGGGTCCTATGTTCCTAGGGTCCTATGTTCCTAGGGTCCTATGTTCCTAGGGTCCTATGTTTCCAGGATCCTATGTTCCTAGGGTCCTATGTTCCCAGGGTCCTATGTTCCCAAGGTCCTATGTTCCCAGGGTCCTATGTTCCCAGGGTCCTGTTCCTAGGGTCTTATGTTCCCAGGTTCCTATGTTCATAAGGTCTTATGTTCCTAGGGTCCTATGTTCATAAGGTCTTATGTTCCTAGGGTCATATGTTCCCATGGTCGTATGTTCACAGAGTCCTATGTTCCCATGGTCCTATGTTCTTAGGGTCCTATGTTCCCAATATCCTATGTTCACAGGGTCCTATATTCCCAAGATCCTATGTTCACAGGGTCCTATGTTCCCAGGGTCATATATCCCAGGGTCCTATGTTTCCCAGTCAAATATTCTATTAACACAAATTAAGTAAACTTTTCAAAAGGTTTGATATTGTCACAGGGACTCATTTTCACAGGGCCGTATGTTCACCTTTGACGAGTTCCCACAACGCCCATGTCATACTGAGCGAATAGAGCTGGGGAACATCTCTTTCTGGTTCTCATTATGTGCTATATAGAGCCGGGGAACCAGCCCGTTCTCATTCCCAGGTTGTCAAAACCATACTTATTTAACCCAAACAATGATCTTTTCCTAAACATAACCAAGTAGTTTTGTTGCCGAAACCTACAGAAGGTAACACCAAAGGGTCCTGACCAAGCGTCCGTATGTGACGAGCTGGAAATGAGAACGGGGTGAGGGAACATCAACATCTGTCATGTTCCCATTATGTGCCTTATAAATCTGGGGAACATAGGACCCTGGGAGCATAGGAGTATAGGAATGACCCCATAAAGACTGGAAACAGGTGAAACCGCTCGCTAGGCTCTGTCTACACATGCACATTACACTTTGTTTGTTTTTTTGTACTAAAATGAGATATAATATGTCAATTAGTGAGCTTTAGAGGTGTTTTGTTACTTTCAGACAGAGCTAGGCTAGCTGTTTCCCTGTTTATAGTCTTTGTGTTAAGCTAAGCTAATTGGTTGCTGGCTATAGCTTCATATATGCAAAGAAAGCGAAAAAGCATATTTCCAAAAATGTCTACTATTATCTAACTATTATTTTAATCCAGATTTAAACTAATGACAATGACAGGAAACTGATATTCATAACACCTGGTAGTGTCATCTTTTGGATCGTGTCAAGGCATTTTGTCACCCAGTGTGACAATATCTGTGAAAAAGGGGTATGACAAATGTTCACACTTTAAATGATGTCATTAAAAATGAATGCACGCGTTAACGAATTACTGACAGAATGAATTAACAGTGTGTACCATACAAAGTGATTCTCAAAGCAACACCTCTTTAGCATTAAATTCAGAGGAGTCACATTTAGCCTACATTACCTAATTGGGTGCAGTTTTTGCCGTTTATGTGCATGTTTGTTTTCTACGCTTAAAACAAACATGCAAATAAACCTAGAAGCCGCATTTTAATATGTTCGCCCTGAAGGCATGCACGCTGTGCTCAATGACATCTCTCGGTTAAAATGAAAACTACACTCTCTGTAATGCTTGTGTGTTGTGCTCGCTGTTGTTTCCCCACCAACAGTTCGCAGCCAAGTGGAACCATCTCCCATAGCATTCGGTGGAGGTTGAAGACGAGCTCTTAATCGGCTGTGTTATTGAATTATTGAATTAAAAGCTTAAGTACTCAGGGTGAGCATGTCAATTTTTCACAACTGAATGGTACACTGCTCATTCCATTTTCATCTGAATAGATCATTTGTGTATGTAAAATGTAGAAGAATGGAGGTATTACACAGATCTGTTTCATTGTCTGTAATTCCCTTTCACTGTGACTGTAATCATTCTGAGAGACAAGTCATATTCATTCAACACTGCATGCTAGTCCTTAATCTGCATTCAGCTCTCCTCAACAACATAGCACTTGCATCTGTACTATATAGCCCAGTCTTAATTAAGAAAGGTTTTGGTTCAAAGCAAATGCTGCATAATTATGGCACAAGTGGAAGTTTAACCTGTTTTACTTCCTTGTGATGTAAGACAGTGATATAGTGCTTAAAAAATTGGAGGAGTGAGTGTCGCAGCAAATGGTTCAACCCTTTTCTACTTGACATTCTGCTCACCTGTCTTCATCCCCCGTGCTCTGATACCCTGGGACTGATACAGATAAAATGATGTGATGTTTCTGTCTGTATTTCAATGGGATGAGTTGCCGTGACCCACGCAATCTCCCTCTCAAAGAGTATTTCAACTTATGCAGATGAGCTCATCAGAGCTTGCCTGCTGAGATGAGACATCTAGGTCTGGAATTGTGTCAATACCAGCACCAAAACAAATGCAAATCAAAATCCAAATTAATGTGTTTTCCCTGAGGAGAAAACTGAGTCGCACTTATAGTCAAGCTCTCAGTAGATGACAGGATTCTGTTATCCAGAGCTCATGGAAAACAAGGCGTTCTCAAACCGCTCACCGAGCCGGGGTACAAAAGTCAGTGTCTCCAGATGGAGAAACTAAACTAAACTAAAGTATAAAGAAACAGGATGCTTTTGTGTGATTACTTCGCAGATGAAAAACAAAACATTTCCAGGATTCCGAAGTTTACTGATCTACCTGGGTGAACATCCATGTTTATATTTAATCGTTCTATACGATACGTGCTGGGTTTTCTAAATAACATTACTCTGGTCGCTGCAACATTCATGTCCCCGTCTGCTGCTTGGAAGAATAAGAAGCAGGCAAGATTGAAAAAAACAGGTTATGTTTGGTGAGAAATGAGCGACTGGATGGATTGCAGCAGTTAGAGCTGGTCTAATATGTCTGCAGACCGTGGCCTTCTGTCACTACACCCACCCTTTCTGCATTTGATTGAATACTAAATAGTGCACAATGCATAAAGTATAAACAGCAAATTTGCACATGCTCTCTTGTAAAGCTAATAAAGCAGAGAGCAGATGATGGACATCTGGAAATCTCTCCAGTGAAGATGCTGCATTTTTTTGTGTGTTGTATAATTCTTTTTTTTATTTATTTGTGATAACCTTTAATGCACTATTTGTTCAATCCTTTGCTGCTACGATGACCCACTTTCCCCCACAGGGATCATTAAAATTTCATTTTATTCATCAAAGAATTCATTGCAAAAAGTCTTGTAACTGCTAGTTGCAGCTGAATGTTAACTTTTTTTTTTTTTTTTTGGGTTAGATTCATGTCTCGTCATGTGTCAGACGCTTTCATAAATAAACCTATAATCACAAGTAACTGACAGCAACTCAGCGTGAGTTTCCATCTCCACCTCATGATGCAAACTTATAAGAAAAGCATTGAGCAGAGGAAGTCAACTCATATTCCATTGGGTGCACTAATACACAGTGCCTGATTTTATTTGCGTTTTTGAATATAAATAGCCGTGTAAAATGTTGATTGTGTTTTCTTTTTTTTTCAAGTTCCCCTAACTAGGATCTAGACTACTGCTAGATAACATGTGCTGGTATACAGTATAGAGCTAAAGATGGCACGTTTGCAGAGTGCTTTTTTCTCATGAAACACGTATTAAGCACCTTGTAGACATACAGTAAATGCACTTCTTCCCTCACATAAAAACATGACAGCTTCGGGAGTTGTCACCAGTCAAAAATAATTGCCTTCCATGCACACAGTGTATACAAATTTAATAAAATACACAACAAGTACAGTAGCCCACATTCACGTGTAAGCTCAGCTTATTTTCACATAAACTGCAGAGGACGACGATAAAATTACAAATACATTCTTAAAAAACTGTTTTTATATATAGGAACCTCAAATGGTTTTATGAAAAGGGACATTCCCTGTTGCACCACCATTAACAGTTCATAAGACACTTCACTTGTTGTATTTAACGTCACTGATATGTATTTCAGTTGCCTGTGATATTCAAAGAGATGTTCCTTATACACTAAATGGAGACAGGAAGCTTCACTGTACAAAAGCAGACAGGACTCAATAGCTTAACAGTAGCAATTTGTTTCACAGCCTCACAAAATTGGAGCTTGAAATGTGTAAAATACAGACATCTAAATTGACAGGTACGGTACACCATGAAAACACTTGAAGTCAGGTAAGCACTGATTTTCCCCCCAAACCTTCACAGCAGTCAAGGACACATATTTCACCTAAACACAACAAGTCACAAACTCAAAAATAAAAACAAAACAGACAAAGCAGATGGTTTTTGGTTATACAATGCGTGTCTGGACACCTCTGTGGGTCAAAATAAATCACCTCTTGGTCATTAATCTGTGATATCATCATCACACCCCATGGCAGGTGAGAGTGAGCAGGACTGCCCGGCCCGTCAGTTGCCAGAGTCCCGCGGGTCGAGAGCACAATCTGACCCCCCGCACTCCTGGCTGATGACAGAGCTGTGAATGAGGCTGCTTGACAGGGACTTGGGCCTGAGCTCGCGGGTCAGGTAGGAGGGCTCCTCCAATTCGGTGTGCAGCGGGGAGCACTGGCCATCTGGAGGGCCATAGGCACTGCTGTCTGAACCCCCCTCCCTCTCTTCTTTGGACTCTTGGCTGGCCAAGTCCAGGGGCATACTACTACTCTTGGTGGGACTACTGGACGCAGATGGACTCTCCTGCAGCGGTGGGCTTAGTGCACGCTGCGATTTTAAGTAAGGTTTGACATTGGCCACGAGGATTGTACTGTCCCGCTGCTCCTTTCCAAACGTGCTGAGGGTTTTTCTGCTGCTGCTGCTGCAGCTGATGGTGCCATAAATCTCTGTCTCTACCATGGCATCCATTCCCACAGGGATGAAAAGGTTGGTGCGATTATCGGCGCTGTCTGCTTGGCTTCCTACCCGTAACTTTGGCATCCAGCATCTGTCAGAATGTCCCAGTGCACGACATTCGTCGGTGCAGTGGGCTGATTTGTCTTGCTCTGCAAAAACAGTTAAACATTTGTTATTGGACCCTGCTGGGGTACGAATAAACAACCTAGAAGAGAATGTGGATGACATTTTGAAGGATGAGCAACAATAATAAAACACTTCAACAAACACAAATTCAAGTACTATTCTTAAAATCCTACTAACAATAGTATCTTTCTTGATGTAAGTTATTTAGTATGCATCACTAGAGCTTTTCAGAATAAGATAAGAACCAGCAACCTGTTGCGACAGTTATGGGCGAGTTTAAATTTAGCAATGTTGTTGTGATTTACCAAAGTGCAGGCTTTTCTATTCTAGACCTAATGAAAGCTTAAAATGCCAACATCATACATACGTCATGCTGGTCAATGTTGCAAATGAGTAATTCAAGCTATCCATGGAGCCTTTTCCCTCTGTTATTCTCAACAACCTGTGTAGGTGTTTCCTGGAAAATATCATCTGGTGCAGAGGAAGTGATGTGTTGCTCATTTACATTTCCAGCAGCAGCACTTCGTCTTGAATACACAGAAAAACAAGTGTGTAAATTTGCATGAGCAGTTATATTTCTGATCAGAAAGTGGTGAGAAACTCTGTAGTTAGAATATTGCTAAGGCTCATTATTTCCATCACAAATCACAGTTGGGAATTTCTAGGTGCTAATTTTGGATATTTCGGAAATTGGTTTGAAAATCAGATCAATATCTAAGATTAAAATTCAAAGTGAAATTGGATCTTGGAAATTCCATTTGTGGCACAAACACTCATTAGTTTGACCTTTATTAATTCTTCTAATTACTTTGAGGGACTCTGGTGCATATCTCAGCAGCTCATTTGCATCTCCTGCCCATTTTTCACTTCACTTCTTATTAAAAGGACCTAAATTGTGACGACGTGTTTCAGTCAAGGCCAGCTGAACCGAGACCGAGTCATGACCAAGACCAAAGTGTATCGAGAGACCGAGACAAGACCAAGACTTTGAGAGGTTGAGACCAAGTCATGATCAGACCAGTGCGAGTCCCACACCGCATGACACACTTACGGTAAAATGTGGAACATGCAAATGATAGGCACACCTAAAATTGTTCTGAAAGATCCACATTCGCATAACAACACCCACAGAAGTCTGTCTGCCACACAGCCCCCGTATAATCTGTCTACAGATCTAAATAGTCCAGCGTGACGGTGTCAGCAACCAATAACTCTTTTTTCTAATGCTTGATTCGGTGTCTGTATTATTATGATTTTATTATTGTTATTATTGTTATTATTTCTTTTTCATTTCTTTTCTTTTCTTTCTTTTATTTATTTTTTAATTATTTATTTTATTTTATCATTTTTTAATTTTAATTTGTATTTATTTTTTTTATCTGTTTTTCCTTCTTTACTGTGTCTGTGATTACTTGATTTAATCCATATTTCACTTGCCAAATCTTCCATGTGTACCATGCTATCTCAATCACATGAAAGAGGAATGTGGGGTGGTAGGTATTATTTGGTTGTCTCATAGGAGCCCTGGTTTGAGTGAATATGAGTCTAGGATGACAACGTTGCGAAAATATGTAAAATACCTGTTCCTTTATAATTGTACTGTTGTACTATACCTTTGTGCCCATTAAAAACACAGAAAACAAATGTAGATTTCTCTTTGTTCACCTCTTTTATTGCCATATATACTATTATATGTGTGTATGCATAAGTGAGTACCATGAGAAATGTCTTGATAACAAAAGGACCTGTTTAACTATAAATGTTGGTCAATATTTTTTTTCTTGCAGCAAGAAATACAAACTAGTTTTGGATGTGTGGGAACATAAAGATGTGAAAATCAATTAAATTGACATGCTTCTCTCAAAAATATCTGGTTATGCTTTGGTGAAAATGAAAAAACAATGAGCTTTAAATATAGCCCACATGGTAAGTATTGACACAGTGCCACTCAGGGTCAGCTCTAGCCCTCTTGGTGCCCTAGGCGAAATTCAAAATATGATTGTTTTGTTTTCTTTTAGAGGGCAACCTCCCCCCAGAAGATGGCGCCCATAGGCGACCGCCTATACGGCGTAGCCTTAAACCGGCCCTGGTGCCACTAGATTAACACTATTAGTAGTACAATTTCAAACTGAGGGGCGGTCATTTATGTCACTTGATGCAAAGAAAACCTTTTCTTCTTGACATCTTTATAATTAAAGTGCTGATTATTCCATGCCTGTAGTAGATTTAAGCTGCATAAGTTGATGCTGAAAACCAAGCCAAACGCCACAGGACTGTACAACATGTGCGAGTGGCTGTGTATTAGTGTCAGCGGTAAAAAAGTGGAACGATGGGTAAGGCTCTATCTTTGTGCCGTAACTCAGTCTTTTACATTTCACACCACATACAACCCCGCTAGACATGAAATAAGCAAACAGAGAGTGATGCACAGAATGAGACAATTTCCACGGTGTTATGATGAAGAAGGTGTCATTTTTTCTTTTTGCATCTGTAGCCATTACACTACGCTATCAAAATGTATTTGACAATGATGCATCGAGGTATTTTGCATGTTGAGGCATGAAAACTAAATGTCAAATGTGTGTTTGTAAATTGGTTGCAAATGACAGTTTACCTTCATTTGTTATACACAGGGGCAGAATTTCATTTGTAAAAGTATAAATGTAATATTCCTGTTGTTCTGATGACTGATTTCACTTTTAAGAAATGTTTTCTTTGCTGTGATTGCCATGAGGTCTTGGTAACATCCTTTACATTAAACAAAATTGAAATAATGATCACTGGATTGATAAGAATTTGGTTATTTATCGGATTTTGTACACTGTGTTTCCTCTCAAACTAAAAGCAATGAACGAATGAGCAGGTAAAACACACAAAAGACAACACACACCACATCAGCAACATCTCCAATTCTATGAAAACGTCTCTGCCCACAGGAACCAAATGTTCTTGGTAAAATATTATGACAGAAAGTTCTCACACATTAACACTTCACATCCCTTTCTCTCTCTCAAATCCTTTTCCAAAAATTCCAACCAAAACACTGTACCTGTTTTTTTCCACATTTTTTCATCCAATCACAACACTGATCATCTCTCGTAGCTTTGGTCTATAAATAAGGCTTCGCTATCTTTGCTCGCATGCCACTTTGTGATATCAAAGACAATGAGCGAGTGATTAACTGCGAATGAGGCACTTGATCTCATTTCTAAACCTTAACCCTAATGAGGACGAGAATATCAGCCTGGAACGAGGAAAGGCTCAACATGACATGACAAGGCTCTTCCTGGAAGAGGTGGGGAGCTCCTTTCGTTCAAAGGCAACACTACCTGCCTCGCACACGCCAGCCTCGGCCAGTTTCCATGAGGAAGTTCTAACAAAAAAAAAAAGATATGGTCTCTGCTCCACAACCCCCAAGAAGAGATGTGAAAACCAGCAGCATGTGCCACACATGTGAGGCAAGCTCATTTGCAAAGTGCCACCACTATCACATGCTGCTACTCAAGTCCACACACACACACACACACACACTCGCAGCCATAGGACAAAATGGAAGTGTTAATTCGATGACTGGATGGAGATTTAACAAGCTAAATGGGGCTGTTAATTTTACACCATAACTGTTTTAGAGATTTAATAAAGGCTGCTTGCATTAAAGGAAAATGCATCTCTACATTTTCTGCCAAAAAATGAAGTATCACATATACGTCCTTTATGGGCTACAGTCATTTCTTTATGACATTATGTGTTTTTTATGTGCGTATTAAATGGCTTTAGGATTATGGCCGCCATTTTGTATCATGTGATCTAATTGTAAGAGCTTTTTGATCACATGGAGGTTTGCCTGAGAAAGACAGAAAATACATTTTTGGGGAGATTGCAAGTGTCATTGTGCTGGAAACCTCTCCTTTTCCAATGTAAGCCTATGGTGTTTTTTTGTTCTGCATCTAAAAGGACCAATAGGTAATATATTTACTGTATTAAATCATAAAATGACCATTACATATCATCAGAGATTAAGGAAAAATGCTTAATTGAAATACTGGCTTCTCTGACAACAATGCTACAGCCAGTATGTTCTCTTTTGAAATTTCCCCTTTGCTGGCCAGACGCTAACGCGGTCGGGTCTAGAAGGTAACCCTCAAATTGCGAAAACGTGTGCTAACTGCTATCAGTTACACCAGAGGAGCGGACGGGCCACGGTTCCAATGTTTTGAATTTGGACTGCTGTTACTCATTTTAAATGCTCGCTGTCAGTGCTACAAATTGTTCCTTTAACTGGATATTGTGTATACTTTGTGTAGGGTTCTCCAGAGATGATGTATTTTTGTAGGCCAACCAGGAAGTTAGCATCGCCCTGGTTCCCTCGACCAAAAGCCAATAGGATTGTTCCATTGGGATTTAGATTATTGCAGAAAAGAAGCTTTGTGGCGAACACACGTTTATGATACTTACACATTTTGTTCAGCGAGATATTCTCCACAAATTAACACAACTTCTATGATTTTTGAAGTGTGAATGCAATCGCCAGAAGTAAAAAGCCAACGTTAGATTATAGACGAACTACACCACGGTCGCATGAGCGTGAGAATACACAACGAGGCTGTAATGGCGAACGTGTCGGCTTCAAATTTCATGAGTGGTATTTGTTTTAATATATTTTATGTCGTCAAACAAAACGTTAAAATCTCTTCAGCTTGTGTTAAACACAGACCTTGTTTCAGGCATCAAACAAAAAACCCATTCAAGAAAACCCATTGACTTCCAAATGAGGGAACCGGAAGTGCTAAAATGCTAACTCAATTCCGGGTTTTAGGACTCATTCCTGTAGCACTATATACTCTTTTGCAGTAAGTGACAGTCCAATCCGGTCTCAGGCGAATAAATAGCACAACATTACAAGGGCAGTCAACGTGTCATGGGGACACATTTTAGGATTTTTGTGTGTCATTTGTACGCCACGCAAGAAAAGTATAGTAACGTCCGCAGTTAGGTTTAGGCAACAAAACCACTCACTTAGAATTAAGCTGGAAAAACGGCATGGTTGGCCTTAAAATAAGTAAGTAAAATACGTTCGGAAACAGCGTAACAGAAGAGCAATACCTCACAAACGTTACTAAAAAATACGACGCAAACGTCAATAATGTAATTTACAAAACAAAACACCGGTCTCGAAAACTGGTCTCCTGGTTGAAAGTTCTGTGTTTGTTGGACCCATCCAACTCCCCACCTGCCCGCCATAAGCAGTTTTTCTCACTTGTTATTTTACATCACTAGCTCTGGGCATTGCATATTCACACAGATGCATTGACATTTCAGTCAGTACAGACTACATGGAGTACAAATGAAACGCCAAAAGCGAATGCGGTTGTGTCATTTATACACCTTTTCGTGTGACCCGGCTGGATAGCCTCTTTATGTTGTTTGTATTTAACGTTGTAACAGTGTTTTTATGCTGCCCTCTTGGCCAGGTCTCTCTCAAAAAATCAAATTTGATCTGGTCAAATAAACAAGATTGAAATTAAAATGAACGTGAGAATGTCTCATAGGATAAATGAAGTTAGTTTAAAATAAAATTAGATCACAATAACGATCCTGATTAGATGTAGCTGTATTGGGCTTTTTAAAAAGTTCATTGAGCAGGTCAGGTGCTAGCTTATATAGCTAACCAACAGAGAAGCATGGCAATTATAGTTATAGTATAATGAAGTGGTAAAGTCTGTAGTAGAGTAGTAGAAGTCTGTTTTTAGATATTGATTGACCACTAACCTCAGTACTAAGTTTGTGTTTTTTTACTCTTGTCATGTCATTATGTATTGTTACATACTTAGCATAGAGCATTCTGGTGCTATCTCTGCCAGGACTAAGATCAAGAGAAAACACACATTTGAGTTCAAAATGCATTTTACATCAAAAGGGGAAAAAACTAAATGATGGCTTTGATTTGGCAAAACCGCAACACAGATCCTGCATATTATAACTGCTGCGCTTTGAAGCAACTACACCCCAGACTACAGCTCTGCGCATTTGTGTTTATACGTCTTTTTTTTTCTTTTTTTCTCCCTTGCGCCATAGAAAAAAGTATTATTTAAGGCACGGATGCACAAGGCCAGAACAATAAGCATGAGCGAGGAGAGGCCGGGAGATGCTGAATTCATTTCCATGGTACCTATCACTGCTGCAGAGGAGCTAGCAGATGACGCTGATGCAAAGGGATGTATGTGCTTAGAAGGTTAAGAAAAAAACACAGTAAGGTATTTTTTGTTATTGTGCTATTTGTCTCACTATATAACCAATTTAAGCATCATGTCTGCATGTTTACATTTAATTTAAAGATTTTTACTATTTTTCCTGTCATAATGACACCTATATGATCACCCGCTACAGTTTTTTCTATATGTATAAAACAAGCTATTAATTACATGAAATACACGTATCACAGTGCTGTTAGTAGCTTGATCATTTCTATTATTTAAAAACAAAAATGCTGATGTAAGAGGAAGTGAGGGTGCTTTCACCTATTGTTCCCCGACATTGGCTTTCCATTTACATTTTACATTTCATCACTGAATAAAAATTTGTTAAATAATAGCTCTAATATGACAGAGTTACACAATGGCTTCATAGAGTCCGCCGCATTTACATAGTCACATAATAGACTCATGACAAAGTGACAAAATAGCTGTGATCTTATGGGCTACTGTGAGCGGAACAATACCATGTTCTCAAAAAACAAAGAAAACCGCCTGCCCATTATAAATAGAATCAGAGAAAGCCTAGCAACATACCCACTGTGCATCTGGTGTCTGCGAGAGCGAATAAATATTCAGAGTGCATGATGGTGGAAGCTGCACAGGTGCATATATTACCTGTATCAAAGCAGCCAGGAGACTAGAGGGATGGTAAAGGTAAAGACAAAAAAGCAATACTACTTAACCCGCAAGCTTTTGTGTTGGTGCATTTGGAGCTAAAATTCTGTGGTGTCTCCATTTTGGATAATAGCGCTATCTTGTCAGAATCTGCAAAACAGTGGCTTTGTAGTTCAATAAATGGACCCGTATGTGTGTGTGTGTGTGTGTGTGTGTGTGTGTGTGAGTGTAAGTGAGAGACAGAAGCAGTGTGTGGGTTGTTTTGTGTGATCAGGTCTAAGGCATTATGCATAATGCAGATCTTCTATCTTGTAGTCAGCAGACAGTGACACCATTTAATGTTCAACTGACCAACCCCCAAGAGAGAGAACACCATTTAGTCTAACCATTAGTTTTTTTTTTTTTAACTACATTGCTCACATGCAAACAGGAAAGGCAGTAGCAAAACACGTTGATACTAAACGCAATGCCCCACTTCTTTGCATTTCTCTTATCTAACAAACGCAGGTCTATAAATTAACCGACGTTCCTGTCAAGCGAGCGTCAGCGCCGCACGTGTAAATATTCAGTCTCACATGTACAAAACATCGCTTTCAATATATGTCTGTTTGATTGGCCTTAGAACTTGGGCTGAATCAGATTCAGAAATGTGCTGCAAAAAAAAAAAAAAAAAAGTGATTGAATTTACACCTCCCACAGAGTCAAGTTTGGTCTGCCATAATTCCTCAGAGCACACACACGCACACACACACAAATGCACAAAAGTGAGACAGATAGAGAGAGAGAGAGATTCACACATCCTTCTGGCAGCCGCAAGAGTGTTTCCATCCCTGCCCTCCTGTGCATGCCACAAACAAACAGTTCATAGCAATGTAAATGGTGTGGAAAGTACTGCATAGGGACATGATGACCAGAGCCATTCTCTTGCAAAGGCTCGCGCAAAGGAAATGAGAAACACCACCACTTCACTCAAGTCCCCCATTATCTTTTATCTCACCAGTGAGAGTTGCTTTAATTTTTTCAGTTTATATCCACAACAGCTAAATATATCAGGCCCCTATCGGGTCAGCCAGGTTGCCACGGATTGACAATCATCTATGATTATACTCCTGGCATGTGCGGATCGTTTCAGATTTGCGAAATAAAACGCAACATTTCTATTTTCAGTTGCAAGGCAAAGCTCCTCTCAAGAAACAGAGTAACCGCGCAGCAAAACCGATAATAGCTGAGAAAATCTTTCCAAGCAAAAGGTGGAAACACTGTCATGTTGCACCAGAAATACCTGTCATTTCTGCAGTGCAAGTGTCTATCATGCTTTCTTGTCGCCGTCGTGTTATTCGAGACATTCGCGCGGCGAATCGGTGTTCAAATAATGACGTGATCAAACGAGACACAGACGGAGGTACACTTTGCCATGCATATGAGCTCGTTTGATGGCAAAATCAGACACAAGATGTTTGAACGTTCTACCTTCAGCCAATGGACTCTTTTATCCTTTTTAAACTACCGTCTACCATTCCACTCTGGTGCCTCCATGTCATCTTTGCAACACACCTCAGGCTGTCTGCAATGTAAAGCGGCGCCTGCATCTAATAACGCTGTTGATTTACATCTTCCGTGTTAACTATCTGTCTGCGTTGGCTGTGCCCAGAGGCTGGTGGACCTCCACTTAGAGCTGCATGCTCTCGGTGCATAAAGTCTAAACAATGTGTCCTACAAGAGTTAGTTAAGCATCTTCATGATGTCAGGAAGAGGGTGCATCCACTCACCCTGCTCAAAAGGCTGCCCATTAACTGCTGTTGCTTTCATCTTGAGGGCCTCCCGAGCAGACGTGTCGCAGTGTGAGCCTTTATTAGTATCCTGGTCACTGTCAGCCTGGTCACTATCACCATGGCCACTGTCTCGGAGGCTCGCTCGTTCTGCATCCTTAAATGTTGAGCTGCAGCAGAATGGAAGGATGGAGGGGAAAAAAAAGGAAACATAAGTTGCCATTACCTCTGCGTGAGCGCTCCTATGTGATAGCCGTAGTCAGCTGCTGGCTTGATACAAAGATGAAGAAGCTAAATGCACTGGTCAGGAAGCTTTTGGAGAGAGCTCTTACCTTTGAACAAATGGCTGCCTGCTGCCAGCATAATTGGGCTCTGAGGGGAAATTTTCCGTCTAGAAATTAAAGGAAAATAATGTTTTGCATTGGTTAAAATTTTCATGCAATTTTCAACAACAGTAAAAATTAACCTGACATTTAGACGGGAAAAGAAATGTACGGTTTTCAGATTCTTCTATCTTCACCACAACACCTGAAAAGGTGTCAATAAAAGCCATAGAGCACCTGCCAGTGATGACGGCATTATAAGTCTCCATTGTGACCATATGTGCCGCCTTGGCAAGGCGAAGGAGAAAAGCATTAGCCACTGTCATCAGCATCCTTTTTTTCCCCCTATCTTGAGAATAATGTGTTTGTGTTGATCACACCCACATACCCTAGTGGCTGGTGACATTGCCAGGCCTTGTCATCTGTGTTATCATCTCCAAATGAGACTGTCTGTGTGAGACTGTCCTAGATATTTACATCGTTTACAACAGATAATTCTGCTGTGCTAAACAGCACTACAAGCCCATGCTGTCAAATTAGCATGTTAGCTGGCTCTCGTGCCTACAGCCCTGCCATCTCCACAAGGCGAGGCTGGACCCTATTAATGGCCTTATCGTGCCAACTTTGGGATGCGGATGGGCGGATCTGGCCCATATTTGTGGGGAGCGAGAAATGCGATTGTAAGGTTATGCTGTGTGCATCTCGCTGTCTGGTGCACGTTGGTTCAGTAATGCGATCGGACAAGCTGCTCAAACACCTGTCCAATCCCACATTTCAGGCAGGGTTTTGTTTTCACTCTATAGCAGTGGATCTGGCAGGGTCACAGCAGCCTTGTTCAAGACTCACACTGTTTGCATGTCTAACTGAGAGGGCTTTCTGATTATGCGGGCCACCTGTACCATTTTGCGAGAGAGAGGACTCGGAGCAATTTCTAAAAAATTCAGATTCCTCAAATGCAGAAAGAAGACAGAAGTGTCTTTAGTGAAAAGCCATTAACAACACATGAATACTTTCCTGCACTAAGTTTTTCATATCACGCAGAGAATATTTCATAGTGTCATAACAGGGAAAGAAAAAGGTGATAATAATGATGTCTGCTCGCGGTGACAGAGTTTCTCTTTTTCAGTCGATTACTTTTCTTTTGTCAGATTTGTATGGCGAAGCAGCGGGTGCAGATAAGCGAGAATAAAGGGCAGATAAAGAATACGGTGCAGCATCCCCCTTACCTGTATCACTGACATCCTATTCGCTGGAGTGTCTGTGCTAAGCCCGGCAAAGCTGGAGTGGCAACCCGCCCTGGGGACTGTCAGGCTGTTTGGGGTGGTTTTCAGGTACATGACCTCTGACCTGGGCAGCGTGAGCGGCAGAGGGCTCTGGTAGTCAAAACATATTGGCGAAGTGATGAGAGAGGGACTGCTCACCACGTTCATCCGGCTCGCGGAATCTCTCTCCTCCATCTCACTCTGCACCAGCATGATGTCACTCTTGTTGATCCTTTTCTTTTTGCCTTTCCCCACTGGAGGATTGGAGTACTCAGCCATGCGGCAGTTATAATTCCCAGTCTCCTTATCTTGATGTTTGGACTTGACAGCGATGGCGGTCATGACTGCTAAGAGCATGACAGAGATAATGCAGAGGGTAACTATGAGGGGCAGGGATACATCCCAGTGCTGCTGTTCCCCGCTCGCGCCGGAACCCCCTCCCGCTGCCGTCTCCGTGTTCGCCTTAATGATCAGCTTAGCCACGGCAGATAAGGGGGGCTTGCCATGGTCAGTTACCTTCACCACCAGCTCAACCACTGGGGCGACCTCTTCCCAGAGAGCATGAGCGGTTCTGACCTCCCCTCCCACCGGGTCCATCTCAAACAGGTGGTCGTCATTCCCTTCTGTGATCTCGTAGGTCAAATGGCCACTCTCTCCGTGGTCGTGGTCCACCGCTTTCACCGTTGCCACGATGTATCCAATGCCTACGTTTCTAGGCACTGGGATTTCAGCCGTATCATTCTGCAGGAGGGGTAAAATGATAACTGGGAGATTGTCGTTGACGTCGAGGATGTTGACCCTGACTATGGAGGTGCTCTCCATGTGAGGGGACCCGCCGTCTTTAGCTTGAACTTTGAACTCAAAGGATTTCGTCTGCTCGTAATTGAAAGAGCGCGAGGCATATATGGCTCCGTTGGTGGGATTAACAGACACGTAGGTGTACACTGATACATCTCCTATGTGCGACGGCAGAATGGAGTACGACACTGTTCCGTTTCGACCCACATCTGGGTCGTGGGCCAGAACGGAGCCCAGATACTCCCCCGGGATGTTGTTCTCAGGCACCTGTAGCACGTACACTGTCTTTGTAAAGCGTGGTGCGTTGTCGTTCTCATCCAGTATTTTCACAGTGAATGATTTAGTGTAGTTCAACGAGGGGATGCCATTGTCTCTCGCCACTATTGTCACATTGTACTCGTCTTTCATTTCCCTGTCTAGGGGTCTGTCTGTGAGCAGCGTGTAAAAGTTATCATTGTTTTCCTGCAGTCTGAAGGGCACGTTGCCAAGCACCCTGCACTGGAGTTGACCGTTGCGGCCAGAGTCTTTATCTGTCACTCTCACCAGCGCTATGACTGATTCTGGAGGTGCGGCCTCACTGATGGCTCCCTGTCGCACAGAGACAAAACTTATGATTGGCGAGTTGTCGTTTTTGTCAAGCACTTTGACAGTAATTTTACAGTGGCCTGGTATCGGGTTGGGCCCCAGATCCTTCGCCTGCACATCAAACTCAATGATTGGATTCTCTTCATAGTCAATTTCTCCCTGGACCTTGATGACGCCAGTATTGGGGTCAATGGAGAACAAATCTTGGATTCTCTCAGATGCATATCCAGTGAAGGAATAAACCACCTGCCCGTTGCTCCCCTCATCTTGGTCAGTGGCGTTCAAATCTATGAGCACTTTTCCAGGAGGCGAATTCTCCGGAATCTCAATCACATAAGAGGATTTTTCAAAAACTGGGCTATTGTCATTCGAATCAGTCACTCTGACGTTGATTTGCATGGAGCCTGATCTCGGATACTCCCCGCCGTCTATTGCAGTGAGGAGGAGGGTGTGATGACTCTGATCCTCCCTATCCAGAGGTCTCTGAACCACAAGCTCTGGATATATAGTCCCATCGCCCCTCACTTTTAAATCCAAAGAAAACGTATTGTAATCATCTCTGGTGACCTGGTAGGTCTTTATCCCATTCTCCCCAGAATCGGAGTCATGTGCAATAGTCAGGGGGAAGCGTGTCCCAGCGGCAGCGTTCTCCGAAATATCAATATTAACATGATCCGAGGGGAAACTGGGCGAGTTGTCATTTATGTCCTGTATGTCAATCTTGATCATGCATATCTCCTTGTCATTGGCAAACACCTCCATGGAGAGCTGGCACTTTGGGTTGCGCCTGCACAACGTCTCCCTGTCAATCCTTTGTTTGGTGAAGATTAGTCCACTCTCTGGGTCAACGTCCACCAGATGTGGAGCAGAATTCTCCAGCACTCTGAAGTTGGATTTCTTCCCCCTCTCCATGGTCCCATACCCGGCATCTTTTGCTATATTCCCTATAACAGTGCCGGGTCCTTGCTCCTCCGGGACGGAATAATTGAGATTTTTCAATGTCAGGGCTTTAACCCACAGCAGGAAGAAAATGGGTACAGAGAGACGCATCCCTTCAACTGGATATGCGGTAGTGGCAGACAGGAAAAAAAAAAAAATGGACTTTCAACCTGTTGATTACAGCAAAAACCTGGAGGACTAAAACCCCCCCTATCTATAACCACCCTGACTCCGATCCCCAACACTAATTAGGATGTTGAATCAAATGTGTGAATCCTTATTGAATCTGGATTCTAACCTCTTTCACATGCCATTCTCCTATGATGAACTCTTTCTGTAAACAAAGATGACCGCTCGACGACACCTAATGCATGAATAAAAGATCAAATTCAACATAGTGTTGGAGAAAACGCTTTGTTTTTCCCCTCACAGAGAAGGAAGGGGGGTGCTTAATGAATAATCGATGAATATAAAGTATTAATATTCCCTACTGCATCCAAGGTTAAAGCGTTTGAATCTCTTATGGTTGAAGGTTATAGACCGGTATAAGCTTTACAAAAGCGCATTGCCCTCATGCGACATCTCCACCTAGGCTCCTACAACACAGCACTAACACTGACATGCCCGCGTTCAAAATGCAGCATTGTCCGATTGTTAACCAGTTCACAATGCATTTACTTTTCTCCTCCTGTGTGCGGCACACTGTTGCATATATGGGGGTTTCTGCTCTGCTCGCGTTGCATATATATACACAGCCTGAAACCATGAGCCTACACACACAAAAGTAGAAGAACAAGCTGGGGATATGGAGCTGTTTTAATCCGGATCCAACCTTTTGTGTTCCCCCCAGTCATTCATTCAAGAGCATCTATGGATGGATGGCAACGGCTGCGACTTTTTGCCCGATGATTGTCCTATAATGAGTCCAGTAATCCCGTAATAATCCAGTCCAATTGGACCCAGTGCTCTTGCATGCTTCATTCGGACAATGCTCATCCGCACTGTGTGAAGGAAGGAAACAAAAAAAAACTGGAGGTGCTGGAAGATTTCAGATAATCAAAATTAATCGCTTTTTTTTTTCCTCCTCTTCTCCTGTGCGCTCTCAGTTCTTCCTCTTCTCTCCGCGTCAACTGTTGAAACCTGCTGCTCCCTGCTTCCTCGCAATGAGATCTGACCGGAATCCACTCGACGCCTTTATTATGCCACACTCCGGTGTATTTCTGGGTGCATTTAACATAGTTTCTGATCGTCTTCCAGCAAAAAATGAGTGAACTGTGACAGATCTTTTTTGTGCCTTGAGGGGTTTTGTTTTTTTTCTCTTTCTCCAATAGGTCTGGGCTGAGATCGCATGAAGAAGGGCTGTTCTAGTGCTACGTGATTCATTTACTGATGTGTGCGCGCACAGCAGCAGCAGCAGCAGCATCAGAGAGGAGAGAAACGTGCTGCTGGTGGTGTTGGTGGTGGATGTTGCTCCTAATGCATGTGGATGTGAACTAGGGATTAAAGGATAGATAGGTGTAGTAGTAGTAGTAGTAGTAGCAAGTGAGGACTTGACAAGTGGTCATTGTGAGAAGTGGATGAGATGGGCAACAAGGTGTGGGGAGAAAATGTAACATGAAATATGACAAAACTGGTTTTTTTCTGTGTTTTCTTTGGATATTCAGAAGTAAAGATAAATAATTGATAACACGTCTCCTTGTGTTGTACATTTGGAAAATCCAGATATAAAATAAAAGGACAGACTGTTGATGTTTTCAGGATAATCTCTGTAAAGGACATAAGAGAATTACTTATGCTTCTGCTCTGAAAAAATAAAAAAACAAGGCTTATTTCACAGCTCAAATATCACAGCTGTTGGTATAACCTGCCTTTCTGCAAGCTATCACACTTGCCTTTCAATGGCCTATCCACATCAATCTCATATCTCATATTGGAAAGATGGACTGACATTTTAGTTCACTCAACATTTTCAACAATGTGCCATTTGCATTTTTATTTCCAGTTGACCAGATCTCGGCGACACACACACACACACACGCACGCACACACCTGTGGGCTCCCTTTGGGGGATGCAGGTATACACACACTGCACGAGAGTGATTCTGAGAGGAAGCTGTGTCAACATTAGGGGGCGAGCTCAGTGTGGCCCGGTTCCTCATTTAATTCCATGTTGCTCAGGATCTAAATCAACCTTGAGTTGTCCCTGAGTTCATTTCCATTGTCTGAAACAGTGCTGCTTTCCTCCTCTGGGGAGCATCAACTTTGCCTGGCCGGGGTGCAGCCTGCATAAATTGGCCATTTCTGCAGGTAAGAGATAAGGACAACAAAGGGAAACTAATTATCATTCACTCTATGTTAAAACCTCAGGAAAAGGACTACTATTGACAATTGTGTCTGCATTGTCACAGTCATACCGTTTAATATGATCTGAACTCTGAATGAGAGGGCTGGTTCATGTCCATAATAAACAGGCCACATCCTAATGTGTGGCTTGTTTTGTGCAAGAAGCAGACGACTTTGTCATGGATAACCATACTCTAATGAGACCACAGCACCTGCCCTGGAATGAACCGCCATCTCTGCTGCTTTGTTGGCAGTAAAAACAGACACGGATGCATCAGTTGTTTCATGACAAATTGATTTTTACTTGAAAGCACATTATTATGTTGGTGTAAAATCATAGCTGTTGTAATTCCACAGAGGTGGGAGCGACAAAAACAGTAAACGCTCATTTAAGTATACATGCAATATCTTGGCATCGCTTTCATGCGATTCACTTACCACGCCGCACAAGCATGATTAGAGGTGAGATTAAGTTGTTTATACCATTCTGGGGTTTTTTTTTGCGCCCGTGCTGGTTGCAGCACATCTCAAGCTGAATACTGATGGTGCTGAGCGGGAATGGTGATCAACACAAGACACTGAATTGTTGCCGCAGAGTAAACATATCTGAACAAAAGGGAACACTTTGCAATACTGTACACAAAAATGTGAGTATAGTTACTGAGGAATAAAATGAGTAACTAACTGCTACTGAACCTTTAGTTGATGAGTAAATCCCAATCAAATTTTATAGAGGAGCTAATTAGTTAATTGAGAAACGAGTGAGGAACAAATAAGGAACGACTTGATAATTGATGAATCGTTAATGAGTACTTCTTTTCTCTAATTCCTAGAGGGGGACTACATAGTAGATAATGATGAGTTACTAGAGACCACACTGGGACATCCCATATTAATAAATCATTAATGAACAGTTCTTGAAAAGATGTGTCTTGATCATACTGACCACTTTCATGAGTCGTTCCTGACTGACTCTGAATCAGCTGCTGAGCGGCACAAAACTAGTAACGTCTCATTAATTACTGCTTACTTAAACATTAGTTACTGTTTTTGTGTGTCCCCCTGCATTCTCCCATCGGTCTTTCCCATTACTTCATCATTATCTTATAATTACTTACCTTTTTTTTAAAAAATATATTATTAGAGAAGTATTTATTAGGGCTGTCAAATGATTAAAATATTAAATCACAATTAATCGCATGATTGTACATAGTCAATCGCAAATTAATCACTTTTGTATCTGTTCAAAAATGTACCTTAAAAAGAGATTTGTCAAGTATGTAATACTCTAATCAACATGTGGGAGTGGGAAAATATGCTTGCTCAATGCAAATGTATTTATTTATTTATTATTGGAGATCAATTAACAACACAAAACAAATATTGTCCAGAAACCCTCACAGGTACTGCATTTAGCATAAAAAGAATAAGCTTAAATCATAACATGGCAAACTCAAGCCCAACAGGCAACAACAGCTGTCAGTGTGTCAGTGTGCTGACTTGACTATGATTTTCCCAAAACTGCATGCGATTATCATAAAGTGGGCATGTCTGTAAAGGGGAGACTCGTGGGTACCCATAGAACCTATTTTCAATCGCATATCTTGAGGTCAGAGGTCAAATGACCCCTTTGAAAATGTCTATGACAGTTTTTCCTTGCCTAAATTTAGTGCAAGTTTGGAGCGTTATTTAACCTCCTTCATGACAAGCCAGTATGACATGGCTGGTACCAATGGATTCCTTAGGTTTTCTCGTTTCATATCACACCAGTAGCTTTAAAAATGAGCCCGGTACAATCTAAAAAATCTTAAATTGCATTGATGCGTTAAACAAATTAATGGCGTTAAAACAATTTTGCGTTAACGTGTTATTATCGCGTTAACGTTGACAGCCCTATATGATTCATCAATTATCAATTTGTTCCTTATTTGTTTCTCACTTGTTTTTAAATTAACTAATCATGAACTACTCTATAAAATGTTATTGAGAGTAACTCATTAACTAATGGTTCACTAGCAGTTAGTTCCTCATTTGTTCCCCGGTAACCATACTCACATTTTTGTGTCAGTGTTAACAACAAATTTCTCCATGAGACATTGTGGAAACATGTTGATTTCACACCTGAAAGAACATGCACAGCAATGTTTCTTTTAGCAGATAAACAAGATTTTAAGAACATTATCTTAATCAGTCACAGAGAAAAGATAAAATGTTAAACAGCAACAGCTAAGATTGTCAAAGTAAACAGTAAAAGTCTGTTAATAGAATGCTAATCCTACCACTGTACTACTATGATGAATAACCATTTCTATCCAGTTTCTTATAGCCCACTATCATGTGTCTTCTACCCTGTAGTAATGATCCGGATCCCTGCATAATCCATGTGTCACGACTCCTCAGCAGAGTACCCAATTTAAAAGGTCAGTTGACCATGCAGAACGGTTTAGTTCTATTTGTCAAGATGTTGAGAAACTCACCTCTGAAATATCTGCAGCCAGCCTAGTACAATGGAGGTAAAGGGAATTTCAATTAGAGAATTGAAGAGGAATATATTTAAAAAATCCATTCGCAGCATTTTTTGTTAAACAGTTTCCAGGTTACCCTTGATAACCCACAGAACATATACTGTCCACACTTCTATTTCCTCAGTAGAAAGTAGTTGAGATGAAATCTGTCCACAGAGGTCTGTGACTCCATCCAGAATGACCTTGTTCCTAGAGAGCAGTTTTGCTGTTGCATGTAATTTTCAACGCTTTGACCACCCATAACAAAATTCAATTATCTTCCATTCTGTCAGGGTGGTTGGGCGGCAGAATGGGACGTCTTGAAACTGCAGCAGATAAAACAGACACTCAATGCACGGATCAATATCGCCAGGGGCAAGTGGGAAAATGTTTATTTTGTGAGCTGACCCAAGTTCTTTTATCTGGGGTTTTGTATCCAGTAATATCATATTTTCATCAGCATTTGTCAAGTTCATGTGGTTCAAAGGGTGTTTTTCTTAGATTAAAGGTTGAGTGTGGTGATATTCTTTATTTTTATTATCAGCAAACAATCCAACAAGAGCAAAACCATTAGTGAATATATCCAATTTACAAGTATGGCCTTTATCGTTAAAGCCTTATTCTTCTGAGCCAAAACTAAAAACTTGTTGATGCACTGTCAACTCTGTCTCCTAGAAATATTAAAGCTGCAGTGGGTAGAAATGGAGCAAATATGATTAAAACATTTTTTTTTATAAAACGGTCACTATATCCTGACAGTAATGTATGAAACAGGTAATCTGAACGAAATCATGTGACCTCTGTGCTCCTATTGGAATCTGCAAGATTTCACAGACCGGAGGAAAACAACCAATCAGAGCCGAGCTGGAGCCTTGTTGTCTCTGAGCAGCTGTCAATCACTCGCGAACTCCGACCAAACGGTCAAACTAGGCAACGTTAATCAAATATGAGTCAATATTCTGTTACTGTAATGCCTATTTCTTGCCTCAAATGTTGTCAGAAACATCTTGTAGTGTACTGTTTAGCTGTAAAATGAGAAAATCTGTGACCAGGCAGCCATGTTTGAGATCAGTTGAGGAAATACCAAGTGGAGCAAACCAGCCGGAGCAAACTAATTGCAGTAACAGCATATTAATTAATATTTGATCAGCGCTGCCTAGTTGTGTTGCAGACTGTGTGATCAGAGTTTGCGAGTGATTGACAGCTTGTTTGATGGTAAAGGATAAAGATGTGTTTTCGTCCTTGTTTTTCTTTACACAGTATGACCAGACCTTGGCCTTCCACTCACGGCCATTATTCCTGCGTCACTGTAGGTTGACTCTTGTCATGCGGGCCTTTGACAGAGAGGCAGAGAGGCTCGCCTGACTGTGGATGCAACAAAAGGAGCCCGCTACACATCTCGCAAGCCTTGTTATCATGATACATGTCGAATAAATTATTTTTGTTACAGGCCAGCTGTGGATTTGCATGTAAATGCAAATCCTCAAGGGTCAATGTGCCAGCTCTCCCAACATTTCAATTCAGAATCAAAACTCAGGAGTGGAGCCGTGCTCTCCAGAGCGTATGGGGCCAGGAGTTGATGCTTTTTGCATTCGATTTTTAGAGAAACTCTCTGGGGCTCCAATAGCTAAGTCAACCTTCTGCCAAATTCTCAAAATTGAAAGTCCGACTTGAAAGCATTTTTGGATTCTTATAGCCTCCAGTGGAGTTGCGGTTGGTGGTCGGTAAGATGGGTTTAATAAATTCTGAACCTAATCTGCATTTTTTGGGGGGGAGGGTGAGAGGAGCTAAGACTGTGACTGTCTGTTGAGCCTTTTAAAGGGTTTATACGAATATGTGACGAAAAACTCTCAAATTACCTGCTCATCAATCAGTCTGGAAAACAAGCGTGTATTACTGCTCTGATCCAAACACAACACACATTGAAACTTGCACTCTCTGGAGCAGAATTCACATTCAATTTACATCAAACATGTGAAACTGGAATTATGAATATAATTATGAGAAACAAACATCATAACCTGACAATCATTTGAGTTTCTGCTCTGACAATCAAAGACTCTGATGATTCAGTGATGTTCAGGTTGTTAGGGTTACAACAAGGCAGGTTCTTAATTGCTTTAAAACCAGCCAAAATGTCAGCAGGTCAAACATGTAAAACAATCCTTGCTAGGCTGCAAAGTAAGTTTCACTTTGTCATGGTTGCTGGCTTTGTGTATTGTTCACAACACAAATTACCAAGTCAAACTAGTTAACACAACAAAATACAATCAATTACAGTCAATAATTGCCTCTTGGTAAGTTGTAAATGAGAGATGGTCACAGTATTGTAACAGAACAGGCATGCATTGTACATATTTCAGCCAATCCATACTATTTACCATTTAATCAAGCAGGGTTTATTAAAGAATCTGGATTTGTATTACAAATTAGTGCCGTAATTGTAAATAGCCTGAGCTGGAAAGACTACAGTATTGCAGTCGTCAGGACGAATCACCCTTCCAGAAATACATTGATTATTCATCTCAGTAATGACCTCATGTCCTAACTTATTAGACTTTAGTACTCAGTACAACCTGCCGCACAGCTTCAGAAGCTCCACTAACAATTTGATGCTCACATTTCAAAACAAGCTTATAACACGAGTCCTTGTCTTTGAGGATCATAGGAATATCATATAATATTTTTAAGTCTGAAATGGAGAGTCAGGCTTTCAACAACGCTGGGCAGCTCAGATGAAGGTATTTTTTTTCTGTCTGACAAGCGTATTGTAATGTCAGAGCATCAAGTCTTTGAGTCACAAGGCGTCGGCACTTACCACAAACCACTCAACACCTTAAGATCTGTGCTGGTTCGCCCTAAAGATAGGAACCCCCCTGGAGTGAGGAACTGGGCTGGTGTATGACACCAAATGGGACATCTGTGGGGAACACTACTTTGATGAAATGGCTGAGGAATCTGGACAAGAGACTGAATGAACACTGGGAACCGACAACATCAGCTGTCTTTGAACACTAGACCAAAAGTAGTCAAAGTATAGACTGGGAAGGGGTCAAAAGGTCATTAACCAGGAGTCAGGGGACGGCCAGAGAAAGATCTGACACCTGATATTTCATACTTTGGTCTAGGCTGTCAAAGTTAACGTGGCAATAATAATTAGTTTTAACGCCACTAATTTCTTTAACACATTAACGCAATTTGCGATTTTTAGGTTGTAGCGGACTCAGTTTTAAAGCTAGAGTGAAGACCCTGGTATCATATGAAACTGGTATCATAAGAAAGTCCAAGGAATCCATTGGTACCAACCATGTTGTACTAGTTTTTCACTAAGGAGGATAAATAGCGCTCCAAACTTGCGCTAAATTTTGGCAAGGAAAAACTGGCATGACCATTTTCAAAGGGGTCCCTTGACCTCTGACCTCAAGATATGTGAATGAAAATGGGTTCCATGGGTACCCATGAGTCTTCTCTTTACAGACATGCCCACTTTATGATAATCACATGCAGTTTTGGGCAAGTCATAGTTAAGTCAGCACACTGACACACTGACAGCTGTTGTTGCCTGTTGGGATTGAGTTTACCATGTTATGATTTGAGCATATTTTCCATGCTAAATGCAGTACCTGTGAGGGTCTCTAATCAACATGTGTTATTGTTTTGTGTTGTTAACTGATTTCCAATAATAAATATATACATACATTTGCATAAAGCAGCATATTTGCCCACTCCCATGTTGATAGTATTAAATACTTGACAAATTTCCCTTTAAGTTGCATTTTGAACAGAAAAAAATGGTGATTAACTATGAACAATCATGCGATGAATCGCAATTAAATATTTTAAATGATTGACAGCCCTACTTTGATCACTGATGATAACAACTGAGCTAAATCCCAAGCTCTGGAAAATACAAGTAAGTGGACCTAGATTTTCAATTATTTAGTCAAACTATTGAAAATCAATGTGAGAGTAAAGCTCATAATAAATATGCATGTACACTTTGAAGAAGGCCACACGTTATGGATCTCTTTTAGCTTTGGCCCAACATGCACATTTTGTGAGTCATCGTGCTTTTTCATTGTGTAAGATTTAAAGGAATAGTTTGACGTTCTGGCAAATACATTTATTCACTTTCATTGCAGGAGCTAGAAGAAAAGATTGGAACAACTCTCGTGTCTGTGCTTTAAGTATGGAGCTGGAACCGTGAAGTGATTAGCTTAGCAAGTCCGAAGATCTAAAATATTACCGCCACTAACTAATAGCCTACAGTGCATTAAGTTTGTACACAAACAGTTATGTAAAAATGACAACTTGTGGTTTTAGACAGTGGGTAACCCCATTGGGCGACTCCTCTGGTTGCAAAAAGAAGTCTGATTGTATAGAAGTCTATGAGAAAATGACCCTACTTCTCACTTGATTTATTACCTCAGTAAACACTGTAAACATGAGTTTATGGTCTCAATCACTAGTTTCAAGTCTTCTTCAATACAACATGATGTTCATTTAGTAAATTATGGTCCCATTTAGAGTCAAATAGACCATAAAGCAGGGGATGCTTTAGGGCGTGGCTACCTTGTGATTGGCATGTCGCTACCACGGCGTTGTCCGGTCTGGGAGTTGTCCGTGTTTTTGTCTTAGAATCTCTTGTGTCACTTCTCACCAAGATGGCGACAGCCTAAAACCAAGATGGTGACGACCAATGTGCCGAACTCAAGGCTTCAAAACGGCAGTCCACAAACCAATGGGTGACTATCACGCTGACTATGTCCACTTATACAGTCTTTGTTTTTCTTGGGGGGGGGGGTACAGTGATAGCTATGAAAGGCGGAGAGAGAGTGGATGACATGCAGCAAAGGGCCGTGGGTCGTATTTGAAATGTATATTTATTCTTTCACCCAGCACTTCTGTGCAACGTCTTCAGTGGTTGCCTGGTAACCTCAACGTAATGGCAAGACTCCAGGTAGCCAAGAAAGAGTAACAGCATTTAATTCTCCATAAAACCACAAATTGTCATTTTTACCTTTCCTTTTTGCGTATATGGAGGAAAAAAACAAGATGTTAATAAGTAAGCTTTAGAGGTGCTGATAGATGAGGGTCTATTCTGCAGCTTTAGAAAGATCTAAGCTAGCTGTTCCTTCAAGTCTTTATGCTAAGTTAAGCTACGCTAATTTCCTCCTGGCTGCAGCTCCAGATCCTAATGGATAGGTCACGCCTACTGTATCCAATAGGCTCTTTTCACAGCAGCTATTTTCAACATGACATAGCAGGGTAAACACAGGTTTAAGTAAAACATTAATTATGGTCCTGTTTATTATAGTGTGTCACAGCCATTCCAGTGAGCCATCATGCACAAACAGTGCATTCTGGGTGTTGTAGGTTTTCTACCTTTTGAACGAAAGAGAACACCACAGCCTTTTTCCTCAGTTTTCTCTGGTCACGTAGCACCAATTTCAAAACTATTTGCGCCTTTCTACGGCACAGACAGCCTAGTTTTATGAAAAGATAATCTCTCCAGCAGTGAAATACTTCTTTAAAGTGCAGATACGAGTGGTATCGATATCCTCATCTACCTCTCAGAAAGAAAGCAAAGGGCATTTTCTACCAAATGTTGAACTATTCCTTTAAGAATCATATATAAAGCCTATCTCTTTACTTACAGTAATGGAACTTTTGGGAGTACACAAGTTCAGAGTGAACTTATCAAAGACTTATAAATGTTTAAATCTATTTTTATCCGTTATCTCAAACCCCCGTGCTCTGTATCGAAGAGTGAGTTTGATTTGTGCCACAAAAGATCCATATATTATCAAGATAAATATAAGATGTGTGCCAGTTTATTTTTGGTGGGGGCCTCTGTCTAAATTTCTCCGAGCTGAATCTAGCGCACAGTCTCAGGAAGGTTGTGCCAGATGCCTTGTCTCACTCTTCTTAGCTCAAGTGTCCCACATACAGTGTGTGAGAGAATTGCTGGTTCCACTGCTCTTAGGACCGGCAGAGAAGCAGCAGGTTAGAAAAAAAAAAACACCTCCCAGGAGAAATGATTCAAGGTATTGGAGAGCCAAAGAGGCGAGTAAAGTGAATGCAATTTCAAAGGGGAAATAATGGAGGTCACGGTGTTTGATGTTGCTATGCCGGCCACGAAAATGACTTGGTTGATGATGGAATCAATCACACCTCCATGGCACTGAATGTTAATGAAGATATGTTTAGTTGTTTTTTTGCATTTTTAATAACAGTGTTAACATCAAACCTAGCCATCCATTGCTCCAGACAGAGTGAAGTGCAGTTATCTGCAGCAGTGCCGGGTGATATCAGCTGACTGAAGCAATAATATCTGAAATGTGACGGGTGTGTTTTTTTTTTTTCTTCTTCTTCTTTTTTAGGGGGGGTGCTGTGCTGTTCTTCTCTTGTGTTTTTGTTTTGATGAGTGAACACAAGGTCAAAATGGAGTTTATCCTCTGATATCACCTGCCAGTCCAGACAAGAGAGATGCTCACTCAAGGTGACATTACTTTGGTGTCTGTACTCAGCGTGCCACTACATCTTTCATTTCCTGTGAGCTAAAAATTTACAACTTATCCTTTGACAGGAGGAGTAAACATCTCTAATATGACCCAGGCTGTGATCTTCCTGGGTAAACAATAGAAAACCTGCCTCATTCTCCGTGATCCCTGACAATCCCACAGAAAACAATAAACAAAGCACTTTTTGTTTCTGAAATACTGAGAAAGAAACCCTTAAAAAAGATACCTTTAAAATTTCAGGGTATTAGGGAAGTGTATGATAAATCCATCACGGGATTTGTGATGTTGACAATGACTAGATTTCAGTATTCTGTGTGGGATTACTGGAAGGTGAGAGCCGCGGAACGAGCGGCGCTTACATAATTAGATGGAAAAAGTGATAATAGACAGATACAATAGCAGTGTGATTTAGGAGAGCTCATGACATTTCCTTATTCTTCCTGCAATGGCTCTTTATCTAAGGCCGGGGAAAGTTATTTAGTATGCAACGGATCAATCACCATCCTCAAAAAGTCATTTAAATTAACTTCTCGGGCAGATATCTATCCGTAAAGTGGCCGACAGAGGCAAGGGACTATCAGAAAATTAAAAAGGATGTAACGTTTTTTTCTGTGTGAAACAGAAATGGAACAAAACTGAGCAAAGCATCGGCTACGCAAACACTCCAAGATGTCCCCTAACAGATTGCTTTTTATTTTTTTTTGTCTTTGGATGTTTTTCTTATCAGAAATTCAAACAATGAGGAGCAGACTTTTTTTTCTCACACACACACGGCTCATCATCCTGGTTCCACTGACAACCGTATTGCATCCTATAGCACGCCACTGACATGGTAGTCATCAAATCCATGGCAGCTAAATTCATTTTTCAGTGAAACACTGTCCAACGTATTAATACTTAATAAGAACTGAGGGCAACTGCACCGAGCCTCTCTTTTCAAATTAGGAGGAGTCCAAAGTGAATGTTTGATTCTCACTAAATAAAAATAAGCCAACGGCCATGCAGTGCATGTCTAATTGCAGATGAAGCATCAAATTAAAATGTCAGGGACTAGTTGGAGAAGCGGTGGCTGCGGTGTTAGCGTATAAATTTATGTTTGAGATCATGCCATTTTCAAGGAAGGTGCAATTTGTGCAGCGGTATAACCGGGGCAACAACACCATGTTATTAGCTTCGACAATTCTCAGTCATGTTAATGTTGGGGAAGGAAGGAAGACAGCATGACACCTAGTGGGATGTGAATAACCCATATATCTCACCACCAATTAGTATTAGGCTGTACTGTAAAGTGACAGGAAACTAATTCATAAATACTGTAGCGACATGAAAGAGGAGGGAAGCCATCCAGAGAAGAAAAATAAACTGTCAGTCTCGTACAGATAGGGAAACATCAACGAAGCCTTTCCAATTACTTCAAGGTTAACTGTGAACCACTAATAACTTCAGGGAACCGGAGAAACAAAACATTGTTAGCTAATTACATAAGCAAGTCATTTAGACTGATTGATGCAACATATTATTCTCGGCTCCCTCTCTCTCTCTCTCCCTAATTTCTCTCTTCCATATAGCAGCATAAAGGCAGTGTTTCCTTTGGCAGCTGTCTCCATGGCGGCCCACACTGACACAATGAGACACTCTCCCGGCTCAGCAGTAAACCACAATCAACTGGTGAACAACTGGCGCAGATTTATCATCATCAGCCCCGGACCAAAGCTCTATATGTGTGAGCTGACACACTCTGCAGATAGAGGACTGCAGGCACAGCCATTACTGTTTAAGACAAGAGGTCAAGCAGTCTGTTACTGAGGTGAGGAAGCAGCAGCAAGCAGCAAGCAGCAAGCAGCCACTCCTCCATGTGTGTACATTTATGCAGTGATAAACGGAATTAATATTCCTCTGGTTGTCATCCGGATGAGATGAAGCATTCTGTTTTTCAATCGCTTTATATGGACGCCATATAACAAAGAGGCTTAAAGGGAGATCATTTATGTTTATTGCTATTTTTTTTTTTTTTCTTCTGTCACTGAGGTAACATTCAGAATACTCTGCTCACTCATGCACGCAACGATACTTGTTATTTATAAAGACGCGCAATAACAGCTCATCCTGAATACGAGCTCAGTCGGGATTTGAGCTTTTGTTGTACAGTATTGTAAATATGCTCAATAGGGATGTGAATTAGTTATCCCCAGTGTTTCTATGGAACCATGAATATGATTTACAGTGAAGGCGAAAACTCGAATATTAATTTGCTCCCCTTATGCTGTGTGTGGGTTTGGTTCTTCATGGCTCTGTTTAAGATGAAGATAAAAGAGACGAATATGGGATCTGTGCCATTGAAACAGCTCGGAGATGTGCCCCCAGCTGAAAAAGGAGCACTTGATGGTCTGATTGCCGAAGTGTACTCGTCGTTTTGTTTGTTCGCCAGACTTCAATGAATCATATAGAAACCCTCCAAATGATGCAACCCCTGCTGTGAAACATTTAAATATCAGGTAGCTCTTAATGAAATTATGTAAACAGCATCAACACTGCTGCCTGGTGAACTTGTCAAAGCACTATCACACAATGAAAGAACCCATCTTAAAAAGCAGTGTGAATATACAAAGTACTGACACATTACATGATGTTACTGTAGAGCTCCATTAAAAAATGACATTTTGTATTAGCACAGCAACAGCTCATGAATCACACCTCCGTGCTTTAGCAGAGATAGGTCCTTCTAGTTCTAATGAGCCAATCATAAGAGCAATAAATTAGATATGCTTTGTTAAATCATATTGTTCTTATCGTGTTTTGGCCAGGTTGCTGTATATAAAACTGTGGCCCATATGTGTAAATGATGTTTGGGTGTAATGTTTTGAGGTTGCATAGCATGATGTTTCCCCCTAGTGGTATAAATAGAACAGACAGACATGTTGCTTAGTGCTGCTCTAGGCTACATACAGTATCTACTGATTAATCAGGCAGGAATCTTGTTTTGAATAACAAGTGAGGGTGTATGTAACTTATGTCACCTGTATGAATCACAGTTTGAACAATATTCTGTGTATAAACAAGACATAATACATGTTTAGGAGAGATAGTTTCATGCATAACCAGCTTTCCTTTATATCACCCAGAGAAATAAGTCCAAATAATGAATAAGCGTCTGCCTCTCTACTTGTCCAGGGTTGTTTTGAACATTTTAAAATTTAGGAAATACCTAAAATAATAATGTAAAAACAGCAATGATTGATGGGGCGGGCTAGAATGGCTAGAGGACTTCTACACCATATCATCTGACAACATTTCCTTTGAAATGGCTTCTTTTTTGCTATGATGAATTGATGCTACTTCTCTCTCTTTGTCGGTATCTCCATGTGACTTTCGAGATACAAAAGAAATCTAGCACATCGTATTAAAGCTGTAAATATATCAAATCAATCACATCAAATGACTAGATTTAAAACCCACACAAGCACAGATGTCTAGACAGAATGTCACACAGCACCTCATTGTTCATATTCAATCTTGTGAAGGGCTCGTTGCATGGGTGGATTATTGTCTCAAAACAGCATAAAATGCAAGTCTCCTTCAAAAACAATCCAAGGCACACTCTGTTCCGTTTGTGCAAAATTAAAATGCCTTCATTTGGCATGGCAATATGTATTTGAAATGACCAACGCGTTGCGACCGACAAGGATCTTCATCAGGGTCACTGTCAGCAGTAGCTTGAACACCTATATTGTGTTACACTAATCAGTAGAGTGGGAGGGTGGTTGTCTCATCGATAGACAGGAAGTGATACCTCTCTATCAATTACCCCATTTTTGGCATCAAAACCACTATAGTTAGGTTTAGGACAGAACTGCATGGTTGGGCTTAAAACTACTACGTTTGCACAATGAAAATGACACTGAATATTGTGAAAATGAGATGCAAACGAACAGCTGATTGTGACGTGACGCACGGGACACGAACAACGGTCTCCTGGATGAAAGCCTTGTGTTTGTTGGACCCATCTACCTCCCCTCCCGCCCGGTCGGTGTGTGTCTCTTTGCTCTTAAAGCTACGTCACCACACTTACGGCGCAGTTTCTAAGAGCATTTACTGTCGCAGAGGATGGGTTTACATTATAGTTAATGAAACGCCCGGTGCGTTTCATACCGGCGCTAAAGGGTGCCGTGTGCGGCGGTACCAAACGCCGACGGCCGTGACAAAGCCTCGGTATTTATCGCCCTGGGAATGACAACGGGCTGGAATAACCCATACTATTTAGTATAAAAGAAAGAGATTTAATATGTCCCAATACATAAATGTAGTATGCCAAAAATACCAGGATGTCGTACTACATCCGGTTGTATTTTGCAGTATGCAAGCCAGCATGCTTTTCTGGCTTTTCTGACCCACAATCACAGCGGAGTGACGTGTCTATAAAATAAACAAGAAAGAGAGCATAGACAGATGACAACCAATGACAGCTCACTGACAGAAGCCGCAATGACAGACAGTGCATTCAAGTGTAAGTAGGCTACTAACGTACGTATTACGTATTACGTATTACGTTACGTATTTTTGCGACTCGTGTGTATAACGTTAATTAATACATTCATATAGGCTGCTTTCTGAATCGTATACTTTCTCTTTTTACTTCAAATTTTGCACTACGGAGTGCGACAGATATGAGGAAGAGGGTCAAAGTTCAAGGCGCAATGTTATGACGAAGTAGTATGTCCCAATTGTGTGTATACGGCGTGCAACAGTAAGGGAAGCTGCAGTACGTAAAGAAAAAGTGATGTAATATGGAATGCAACCTTACTTTATTCTCCTCTCTATTGATGAGTTATCACTTCCCACTCTACTGGTTAGTGTAACACAGTATAGATGTTCATTCACTGCTGACAATGACCCTGATGAAGACCCATGTCGGTCGCAACACATTAGTCATTTTAAATGCATATTGCCATGTGAAATAAAGGCATTTTAATTCAGCACTAACCCTACAGTGTGTCTTATCATTTTTTAAGGAGACTTGCATTTTATACTTTGTGAGACCATATTCCACCCATACAATCCAGTCCTTCACAAGATTGAATAAGCAGAGTACACCTGAAGGATCCAAAGAGCACCTGCATGTGATCATCACAAAGAACCAGCAGCGCTTCAACTCCATTGTCTTCACCTCATTGTTGATGTCTTTAGAATAATCTTCATCTATTACAGAAACATAATAGTTTGTGTTTGTCTTAAATTCATTTTAAATGTCATCTTCATGGCTAGAATTGCCTCTAAATTCATAATTGAGACATAACATATTCAATCTTGCAATCAAAACTTCCAAGTTTAGCTGCACTTTGCACTTCTAAGAATAGTTAATGTCACACTATGATGTGATATTAAACCATTATAGTGTTTTCAAAACAAAACCCTTCAATTCTCCAGATTTCCATTAAAGACATTACAGCTGAAAATAAACGCTCAATAAAGATAAAATGAGCAATTTAATTGGCCATCCATTTTCTGAGTAGCCTTTATTTCTTAATGACTGAATTTAGAAAGCTTTTTGCAATTTGCCAAACCCTTCCTTTCATAAAATATAGGTCCACTCCAATCTAGTTTTTGCAAATACTACTAATTTAACCAGATATTTTACAACAGCATATCTTGTGTATCCTGTGACAGCTACTATAAAACAATACATATCACAGTCAAAGTAATACCTTGAATCAATTCAAATCCAGGCGTAAAGACGCAGGAAGAGCAGCGGTGTAATTGAGGGCAGCACCCTGTGACCACAGTCTGATGCTCTGACATGTGTAATACAGTGGGCAAACCCTGGACCCAGACTCCCACTTGAACAGCTTTGTAATGCTGTATAGGCACAAGCATATGGCATCATTTGGCTTAGAGAGAAAACAATGTTCTCAGATTCGAACATGAAAATCCAAGGATTTGAGTGAGCAAGAAAACAGGAAAGCATGTCCTTGATGGGTCAATTTTCGGTAGGTTAAAGGAATAATTCCACCTTTGGGGGAATTAGCCTTATTTGCTTTCTTTCCGAGAGTTAGATGAAAAGATCAATACCACTCTCCTGTCTGTCCTTCAATGGAGTTGGAGCCAGCAGCCGGTTAGCTTAATTTAGCCCAGAGATTGGAAACAGGAGGAAACAACCAGGCTGGTTTCTGTTCAAAGGTACCTCCAGCACTTCTAAAGCTCACTAATTACACGTTGTATCCTGTTTGTTTAATCCAAACAAAAAACCGAAGTGTGAAAACAACAATTCAACGTTTTGCTGGAGGGTAAGGTGCAACACCTCCTGGAGTCTCAGCTGGTTGCCTAGCAACCTCGGAGATAACTCCAGCAGAGTCGGGCTACCTGCAAAGAACGTATATTGCTAAGAAGTGAAAGTAAATTAATCGTTACATTGCATCACCAGCACCCAGCAGCAGACCTACGCCTCCACCATTGTGGACTGTAATCGAGTGGACAACATAAACGTCCGCCTACAAAGTGCATTTCAAAAAGTAAGACAAAATGATTTCTATACTATTGTCATAATTTGAATGTCTCTACCGAAATGGCCTGTGTTGACCAATAAAAATATTGTAAATATGCATATTATTATAAATATTTACTTACTTACTTATTTATTCATTACATTTTTTTGTCCGGCCGCTTCCCAGAGGAGCATTAAGTGAGCGAAGGACATAAATGGAAGTTAGACAAATCCAGCACACAGATTTTGAGAGCAATCTCAATCTTTTTCATGTCAAAGACCTCCTAAAAAGATGTCCAATAGACCACAGACCATGGATGTAAAAGAGGATGTGTCCTGTGCTTTTGCCCTGCGTGTTAGTAAATAGCATAAAACTACATTAAGTTCTGTTTATGTCATGCTACTAGCGCTACTAGCTACTGGCCGATAGCCGGAGGTTTGGGAACAGAGCCGTTAATACATCCATCACGGTACAGGCTTACAGCATACAGCCCATGGTTTATTATAAGATAATAAAAGTGATGAATTACAGCCGTTAAGAAAGTTTGTGACCCGACTGTCATGTTGAGATCAGTTGAGGAAATACCAAGCACCGCCCACCAGCTGGAGCAACCTTTCTCATTTTACAGCTAAACAGTACACTACAAGATGTTTCTGAAAACATCTGAGGTGAGAAATAGGCATTAAAGTAACAGAATATTGATTCATATTTGATCAGCGCTGCCTAGTTTGACCGTTTGATTGGAGTTTGCGAGTGATTGACAGCTGCCTCCGTTGAATGAACAGCCAATAGGAACGCTCTCTCTCTGATATGACCTGTGATTGGCCAAAGTCTCCCATCACGGGCTAGATGTTTTAAAGCCTGAAAACAGAGCCATGAGGAGGTGCAGAAGTCTAGTTATCTCTCAGAACACTTGAATTACCATATGCTAAAAGGTTATTATGGAATTGTTTGCCCAATGATGCCAAAAATATTCTGCCTGCTGCAGGTTTAAGTATCAGACATCGGCGTGGGAGTGAGCTCGGTTTGATATAACTTTTTGTAAATGAAGCAGACATCTCAATGGTGCACGAACAATTTATCCTTCTAGACAAACTGTCGAGTGGAAAACAAATGGCGTTATTCTTTCACACACCAGGCCCACAATTCAAAGCGTCTAAAAGTCAATATCCACACTTGGCAGTTGAGACAAAGATGAAGATGAGGTGCGAGCGGTACAAAACGTTGCATTGTGGGACGGGCCTAAAGCACCGAATGACATCGATTCACAGAGGCTCCATCTTTGCACACTAAGGTACACTGGGGATTTAAAGTTGAGACTCTAAGAGGCCATAACAACATAATCACAGTCATACAGTAGGCCATTTGTCAAAAATAAACCAAACACCAACAGGTGCGGAGGCTAGAAATGACGTGTGTACATCTGACTCATTTGTCAGCACACTACTGATAAGCAGAAAAGCAGCTCTAAAACACTCATTTTCTATTACCCCGGGAGATTTCAGATGTTTTGCCAGAGCGGCTGCAGGACATGAATGTGCATTTGGATACGACTGAACACAGCAGTGACTTTTCAAACAGACACACATTTTATACCAAAACTGCGCAGATGAATATACCTTGTGGCACAAATTGTCAGGTCAATGCACAACTATTTGACCTACAAGGAGCATATGAAGCAATGATGAAAGGAATCATATTGTATTGATTGATAAATGCATTTTCCCTCTCAGTACAATTGGCTATCTGTCAGACCAGTGCACATCACTGGGGGCACAAATATGACCTTCTTTCTTATTGCCTGCCTTTTACGCCACACGGCATTGAATCCTCAGCGGATTTGATGCCTAAAATAAAGTTAATAACTTTGCAATTTCCAAACTGCCGTGACTTTGCAAACTAGGAGTATTAAATAAAAAAAAAAAGAAAGGTGATCAAAACTACTTATGTTTTTTGAACACTGTCCTCTATTCATGAGGCATATTGTGGTAGCGTGTGAGAACTCTGTTTAGTGCTTTACGGTTATGTAAAAAGGCATCTAATCCACTCTATTCCAGCTTTTATCACAGCTATCAAAAAAGCAGGTATTTATGCTTATGCAAATGAGCGCTGCTCTTAGCCCTCGTTTCCTGCAGATGAACAGAAAACAGAGGAAAAAAAAATAATGGCTCAGTCTGCCGTCAGCTTCCACTGATAGCTCTTCCTTGGCAGCAGTTTTGGAAACTATTTATTTTCTCCTCAGGACGGGCCCTTAGATAGCTATTATGTAGTTTTATAACAACCCTTTTACTCTTGTCTCATTTGTCATACATCACAAGCTCATTTAAAAGTGACCTTAAAAATAATGAGGACAAAATACTGTGACAAAGTAGTGCACGAGCGCATGGAAATCAGCAGGTATTTAATATTATTTAAAACGCATATTTGCAATTAGCCTTTACTTAAATGTTGATGAAAAGCAATATTAAAGCGAGGACTGTACATTTGATGTTGTTGATGAAAACCCGTGCACCTCCCCGCGGACGTGGTCCCTTGATTGAGAGATGTATTTAATTGATTTTATCTTGCATAATTTAGTTAGACTTTCTGGTTTCTTGCATCTGCGTGTCCTGGATTTACTAAAGTTCTGTTGCTGCTCTATTTTTAGGAGATGTAAGTAAGAAAATAATGCAAATGTTGTATAATTTGTATGCTACAGCTGCATATAAAACCGTTATCCGGGGTGATGTTTGTCAGTGTTGGTTATGGTTTTTTACACTCATCAATAAATCATTCGGGACCACAGACAGTTTGCACTTGCCCTACATACTCGTGGTTGTATTGAACTTAATAAAAGTGACCTGTTCTATAAAATAGGACAGTAAGCAAGTGACTTATCAATGTCAGAGTATTCACAGAAAGGGTCACATGAGGAAACTATATTTCATCCTGTGTATGTTTTGTCCCATTTTACAGCTAAGTCAATACACAAAAGCTAAACATTTTGCCCCTCATAGCAACAAATGACAGTTAGGAATTTGTCAACCTAATTCGTGCTGTGTTGTGTACAGTGATTATGATTATTTAGAAGAGGCGCGGCAGGTGTGACAGCACCCAGCGTGATTTTATGGGAATAATGGTTTATACTTTCCACTTGCGCACACCAGCTCCACTCTCTCATTTGCATGCACGAAACTCAACCGAGCAACCTAGGAGTCTTCAAAGGCAGTCTCCCAGGTAATGCAGCGGCTCGAGATTTTACATCTGATCATCGCTGACTGGAGTCTTGATCATGTAGATTCAAACTGGAGGGAGAGTTCTACATGTTTACAAATTCAGGCTTGGGTTTCAACTAGCGAGGGAACGCATATTTAATCTTCAAAATGTAATATGTCTCAGTTTAATAGATTCATTGTCTGATTAGTCAAACCATCATATTTGAGAAAAAACTGTTGAATAAATGACCTTTTTTATGATTTTCAATCACACTTTTATTGGATAAATCTGTGTGCATCATAGAATACAATGTAACAGAATACATTTTAAAATTATTCCTTTCAACTAAAAAACAATATGTACATCTGTTGACCGTATAGCAACAACCAGATTTACAAATATTTACATCTTCCAGGTACATCTCAATTAGCTTATCAACACAGTTTTTTAAAATATAGTTGCAACCTCTAACGCCGTAGCCACGGTTACAATATTTGGACTCTGGTTGTTTGTTTGAGCACCTCCAACACCTCCAACACTGGCCTCACGCAGCTGCTGCTGCTGCTGCTGAGGGAAGTAAGAAGGAAGGGTCCCGGCCCTGGAGAAGGTCTGCATGCTGCTCCTCGATTTTGGCTGATTCGTGCCATAACCAGAGTCCTTCCAAAAGTGGGGGTAACCGAGAGGATTGTTGAAGACTGGTGCATGGGAGAAGCCTATTGTGTACACATTGTCTCTGGGGCCTCTGAAGCTCTGCTGTGGCACCGCACAGTATGTGCCTTGGCAATCCCCAGACAAGCTGGATGAATCTGGAATAAAAGTGAAATAGATAACAAAATAAGGATGATGCAGAAATGCATTACCACAATTTATCATTTATGTCATTCTGGTGGATATTTTATGTTTAATTCAGTGGTGTGTGATGCGGAAAACTCACTTTTTAGCCTTGGCTGGAAGGTGCTGAAGCACTTTTTGCCTCCATCGCCGCTGATGTCAGAGTCGCTGTCGTTAAAGTCACTGTCCCCTTTGCCGCTGTCCTTCACGCTCTGCTGGTCGCTGTTGCCAATGCCACTGCAAATACAATCAACAGATACAGTGTGAGCCACCGCTGCACCACATTAGCTTGATTATTGACGTCTTTTTTCACACATACAAGGCCGCTATATCCTACCCATCTCTAACCTCGTTCCACAGGAACGCCACGAGCAACAAAATGCATGCACGCTGCATGTTAAGTACCCTCAGTGAGATTCGACTGTGAATAAAGCGGCATCCTATCTGAGAAAAGAAATTACATTCGGTTGTCTTACCTCACTTGCAAGCAGTATTTGTCACCTTGCCACACAGATGTTGCCTGGAAATGCTTGGAGGGCAGGAACATCTAAGGGAACAAACAAAATGACAGCATGAGAGCTTAGTTTCCATTTCTGGCACAAAGATCAAGGCAGCACTTCTGGAACATCATATGCATATGAAAATAAAAAAAGATGAGAAATGCTCTTGTAGTTGACTCACCTTTGTTTCCGAGTCCCCGCTCCTCTCCTCGTACAGGCAGGAATCATCCAGAGAGGAAGAGGTTCTCTCGTGGAAGAAGCCTCGCTGCCCGGTGTAGATGTTTGGTTCCGTCGAGCCGAGCATGGGCATGGGCCTTCCGTCGAACAGGCCAAGACACACTTCCCTCTTGGAGCCACGGCTTCTCCCCCCACGGCTCAGTTTGCACGTCACAACGACGACCACTATCGCAATCAGCAACAACGCGCAGCCCCCGCCGAGCATAATGATGACAATTAGAGAGCCGTCCAGAACGGAGCCTTCGTCGTCACTCGCCCGCAACACGATGACGACCTGGTCTTCGGAGGGCTGCGTGTCTGAGACGACGAACCTAATGGTGGCACTGCTGGAGAGCGGGGACCTGCCACTGTCGCTCACCGAGATTTTCATTTCCAGCACGTCTCCGATTTCAGACGTCAGCCATTGCTTCAAAGCGATCTCACCGGTGTCTTTGTTCATCGCGAAAAGCTGCGGGTCGCCTTGCACGATGTGGTAGCAGAGCTCGGCGTTTGCTCCCTCGTCCGCGTCTTCGGCCGAGACGCGGAGGGCGAGGTAGCCTGCGGGTGCGTTGAAAGGCAGAGGGATGTCAGCAGAGTCGTTCGCAAGGACGGGGAAGGTGAAGTACGGGTAGTTATCATTCACGTCCACAACTTTGATCCGGATCGTGGATGTGCTGGAAAGGGACGGGGAGCCTCTGTCTTCGGCTTGGATGACCACCTCGATCTCATCAAGAGTCTCATAATCAAAAGACCTTAGAGTGTACATAGAGCCTGAGAGTGAATCCACAGAGACATAAGTGGACACTAGAGATCCTCCCGGCACCTCTGAGTCTATGAGTTTGTAGGAAACTTTGGCGTTCTTTCCCACATCAGGATCTCGGGCCACAACAGTGGTGACATATGACCCCGGGATGTTGTTTTCCAGGACTGAAACTTCAAAAAGGGACTTACTGAAGAGAGGTGGGTTGTCATTCTCATCAGTCACCCGGATGGTGTACTGTCTCACAGTCTTAAAGGGCGGACTCCCAAGGTCCTCTGCAATCACAGTGAGATTATACTCTGGGATCTTCTCTCTGTCTAGAGTAGTGCTGGTGATGATCATGAAAGAGTCTCCATATGCCTGCTGCAGGGTGAAATGCTCGTGCCCGAGCAGGCTGACGCGCACGTACCCGTTGGAGCCAGAGTCTCTGTCCGAGGTGCTGATGAGAGCCACAAAGCTCTCCATCGCTGCAGCCTCTGTGATGTAGGCGATTCCATCACTGCTGGAGGTCATCGGTTTGATGCTGATCTCCGGCGCGTTATCATTCACGTCCACCACTTCTATTTGCACTTTGCAGAAGGAGGGGACGGAGTTGGAGCTGCCTGAATCTGACGCTTTAATATCCAGCTCATATGATCTCCTTTTCTCAAAATCAACCAGCGCCTTTAAAGTCACATCCCCGGAGAAAGCGTCGATGTGGAAGATGCGTAAAGCTTCTGGAGAGAGCGCGTCGGCGAACGCGTAAAACACCTCTCCGTTCGCGCCGTCGTCCGGGTCAAATGCGTGGACTTTGAGGACTTTGTGACCAACCGGGGAGTCTTCATTCAGCTCAACTTTTAAGGTGCTGTGCTCAAACGTCGGGCTGTTGTCGTTAAAGTCCAGCACGATGATGTTTACAGTCATAAACCCGGACTTTGCTGGCGCGCCTCCATCAGTCGCGGTCACTTGGATGATGTATCCATCCTCCAGCTCTCTGTCGAGCTCTCTCATCAGCACCAGCTCTGCAAACTTCACTCCATCATCCCGATCGTGCACTTCAATACTGAAGTGACTAGATGGTGAGATGTTGTAGCTCTGGATGTAGTTTTCCCCCACGTCCTGGTCCAGAGCGATCTGCAGAGGAAACCTGGAGTCCAGAGGCACGTTTTCAGAGATCTCCAAGGTGGTGCGGTTGCGCGTAAAGTGCGGAGAGTGGTCGTTGATGTCCTTCACCTCGATCTCCACGTGGATGAGTTGGAACTTTTCTTTGGAGAAGGCCACCACGTCGAAGGAGATGAAGCAGCGAGGGGATCTGGAGCACAGCTGCTCTCTGTCGATGATCTCTGAGACGCTCAGGAGTCCGTCCATCTCTCTCATCTCGATCACAGAAGAGAAGTTGTTGTTTTCTTGCATGAAGCGGAACGACGTGTCGGGGTCATCAGCTGGATCGATTTTGAGATCTTGAGACAGGTTTCCGATCTCTGTGCCGGGTGCATCCTCCTCATAGGTGAAATACCTCGTAGTTGTGCACTGAGCAGAGTGTAAGAATAAAGAAAGCAGCAGAACAACAACTCCTGCAATCTGGCAAAATCCCATGTTGGATGGGTTACAAAAAAAAAGTCATAAATGATGCAAAAACAAAGCCACCACTTTTTGCTGTGTTGCTGTCAGGAGGTCGAATCACAACTGTGTCAAACTGTGACTTTGCTGTGGGACTATATACGCCCTGGTATATATGCAAATAGCCACCCCCCACAACTCCCCCTCGACCAATGGCCTTCCAGAGGTCCACCCAACCAACAGGGCAACATTTGGCTCTGCAGCAAACTGCTGCTACACAAAGCACTAAATGGTTTAGGGCCAAAATACATTTCTGACCTTCTGCTATGTTATGAACCATACAGACCTCTCAGGTCATCTGGATCAGGTCTGCTTAGTGCCCCCAGAGTCACAACTAAACATGCAGAAGCAGCATTCAGTTTTTATGCACCAAACATTTGGAACAAGCTCCCAGAAACCTGCAGCACCAACTCCAACTCTGAGTTCTTTTAAATTAGTTTACTGCTGCTGCCTTTTATTAAACCAGATAACGATCTAATACTGCACTAGAGCTTTTACTCGTGTGTTATATTCTATTTTAGTTTCTATCCTAGCTTTTGTTTTTATTTTCTAATCTTTAATGTTTTTATAACTGTTTTAATTATGTCTTAATGTTCTTTTGCACTTTGTTGCAATGTTCTTGAATATATATGTAAAGCACTTTGAATTGCCCTGTTGCTGAAATGTGCTGAAATGTGCTCTACAAATAAAGCTGCCTTGCCTTGCCTTGCCTTACACTTTTGTGGGAGCAAATGGTTTGTTAGATAAACTGATTGCTCTGGAGCTTTAAATCGGGGCTGATAACACTGACTTAAATAAATCTGCTACATGGCAATTAATTAACTGACTAAACCACTTAAGAGGACTGTATTTAATAGGACTACAGTGAGGAAAAGCTGAAGTCTACCTGTTGAAATTGAGATTGATGAGGTGTGTCAGGCAGTAAGGAGGAAATTATGCAAAAAATCCACATGACAATAGAATTATAATTGCTTCAAAAGTAAACAAACGCTCACAACTCTCACCATCATGAACACCATTAGTATCATAAATGTAGTTTTGCTTTGCTGTACTTCTAAAAAAAAATGTAAGGTATAAGAAGGGATTCACCGATGCTACTTTTTCAGTCTCCATAACGATACCTATGGCTTTGGGTATCGGCCGATGCCGAGTACTGATCTGATACCAGTGTTTAATTAATAAACTGTATGCCTCACTGTGTGGAAGTGACTGGGATTATTCTTTTATGTGTAAGGAAACATCAGGCTTAACTTAAACATTGCTTTCTTAACTTTTGTAAAACCAAATGTAACAACTAAATATGTAGATATAAATCTGCTGAATTGTTATTTATTAATAAATATTACAGGACTTTGTTGAATACCTGGTTCTGATTGATCAATCACGGTGTTCTACGGTCTGTTATTTCTTTATAGAAGACCGTTGCTATGTATAACAGACCGTTGCTATGTATAACAGGCCGTTGCTATGTATAACAGGCCGTTGCTATGGGCGCAGTTCTGATGCTGGACTCTGGCGGACCATTTTTGCTTTAAATATTGATTTGTTAAGTAAATAGATGTATAATAAGCGGGATAATTTAGGGTTTATTTCAAAACAATGATCGCACTGTACATTATCATAATAAATAGTGCACCAGCAACTTGGTAAAAAAATCTTCAAAATGATCAGGAATTACAAATCAAATGTAAACCTTTTTAATGCAGCAACAAATTGGTCACAAATTAAACAGGAATTAAAATTCCAGTATATAATGCACATAGTATATAAACATCAGCCCCACTGTCACAGATACCTGATCCAGCTATTTGAGTCAGTATCAGCTTGATATATGATCGGTATTGGTGCACCCCTAATAAGAAGTAACAGCTGTGGTGGAAGAAGTGCTGAGGTTATTTTTTATTTAAGTTGAAGCATCTATACCACAATGTAGAAATGAGGGCTGTCAAAGTTAATGCGATAATAACGCCTGAACGCAAATTCTTTTTAAAGCCACTAATTTTCGTTAACGCATTAATGCAATCCATCTTTCGGAGGTTGTCGCAGGCTCAATTTTAAAGATAGAGTCATAGTCAAGTCAGCACACTGACAGCTGTTGTTGCCTGTTGGGCTGCAGTTTGCCATGTTATGATTTGAGCATATTTTTTTATACTAAATGCAGTACCTGTGAGGGTTTTTAATCAATTGACAACCCTAGTAGAAATACCGTTACAAGTAAAAATCCTGCATTCAAAATTGTACTTAAGTATAATTACAAGGATTATCAGAAAAAATGCAATTAATGCAGAATGACTGCTTTCAGGGTATTGTGTTATATTTATTACATTATTGGATTGTTTTATTGATGCATTAACGTGCAAGAAGCATTTTGATGTTGTAAAGTTGGTTGAGGTGGAGCTAGGTTTTTTAACTATTTTATATAATATTCGGCTGTTTAATCTATGTAATGTGATGCATCATATTTTGGCTTTATCATCTAACTAGTAACTAGTTAACTACTAACTATAGCTGTCAGTTAAATGTAGTAAAAAGCACACTATTTTTCTCTTAAATATAGCGGAGTAGAAGTAGCCTATAATATGGCATAAAATGGAAATAATCAAGCAAAGTACCTAAAAAACAATACTTCAGTCCATTAGCTTAATGGATGTATTTAGTTACACTCCACCAGTGGATAAAAGCAGTAGGAAATGCAAAATGGGAAACTGGAAAAAAAAACATCTAATAATGGAGGATCACAGAGCCTGATGACTTTCTTTGTTATCCATATACAACTATGTATTATAATCACACAGTCTCATCAAATCCTTACCCTGACATTTAGGCTTCATAAAACCCAAACTGTGAATCCATTAATATTTATTTCTTTAGTTTTTTTTTTCCTCACAATCATATCTATCCATGTTAATATTGCCTGTAGATAATTTACATAATAAAAGGAAAAAGCAGAACTCTTTCTGTTTCTGTTGTGCAGCCGGATACACTGTGTCATCTGTTCAAATAGTGGAGGAGGAATTTAAGTATAATGCAATAAAGAAAAACATAAGAAGCCAGACAAGTGTCATTTGATTAGTATTGTGTCTTGGACACCCACAATGTTAATTACACATAGAATATAAGTGTGTTAGAGCGGGGGAAAAAACCTGCCTGTATAATCAAGACCGTCTGTATTGTAATAAACACTCAAATGCACTTAATTTACCCTTTTCAGCACTAGTTCTAAAACAAGAGCCTTGGAAGTCACAAGAACAAAGAAGTCAGGAGAATAAACTACACTGAATGATCCACCCTCCCACCTAATACACACACACACACACACCAGCAACAGCTCCCATAGTGATAACAAAAGAGCATGAGTCAACCAGACCTTTGTCAACCATATGGGTGATTAGATTCTGCTGATTAAAAGGCGTCTGTGGCCCTTCAAAGGGCTCTTGACACCTCACAAAAAGTTTGGGTTAAATCTGTCTGAGCCCCCGAGAGAGCACATACAGGGAGGTGTGAAAAAGCACACAAACAGCCACAGAGACCAGAGATGCTCGTGATACTGTGTCAGCGAGAGGTGATAAGGAGCTCTGGGCTGCCATATGTAAAGTGTTATACAAGCCCAAGTTTGCTTTTATACTAAATGTTCACTCGTACATCCATTCTGGGCACTTATCCGGGGCTAAGGAAGGTATGTCCCTCTCTTCAGCAAGGCTTTCCAGCTTTGCCTGGGGGATCTCAAACCAGATGAGAGATATAATCTTTCCAGCGTGTTCTGGGTCTCCTATAGGGTTGTGTATTGGTAAGAATCTGGTGATACAATATACGTATCATGTTACATGGATAACGATTCAATATATTGCGATATATTGCAATACTGTAAACAAGGCGATACGTTGCGATTTTTTTAAATCTAATTTTAGGGAAACTGTCCTAGTATAAAGAACCATTTTTAAAATAGGCAAAAATAACACATTTATACTGCATGCAAAAATGACTTGGTTTTTGCCTAAAACTGCATGTGATTATCATAAAGTGGGCATGTCTGTAAAGGGGAGACTCGTGGGTACCCATTTTCATTCACATATCTTGAGGTCAGAGGTCAAAGGACCCCTTTGAAAGTGGCCACATCAGTTTTTCCTCGTCAAAATGTTGCGTAACTTTGGAGGGTTATTTAGCCTCCTTCGCCTCATTCCTTGGGTTCTCTAGTGTAATATGATGCCAGTATCCTCAAATCGATAGTGTTTTGGAGAATTGATACATCATCACAACACATAATATCGTGATACTCATGTGTATCGATATTTTCTTACACCCCTAGTCTCCTACTAATTGAACATGCCTGGAAAACCTCTAAAGGAAGGCATCCTGATCAGATTCCCGCACCACTTCAGCTGACTCTACTCCAAGCTCCCTCCTTTACTCCATCTCTATGGGTGAGCCAAGCCACCCTACAGAGGAAACTCATTTTCCACTCATTCCTTGTCGCTACCCAAAGCTCATAACCTAGGTGAGGGTTGGAAACGAAGATCGACTGGTAAATCAAAAGCTTTGCCTTCCGGCTCAGCTCCCTCTTCACCACAACGCTCACTTTACTGCTGACACCGCAGCAATTCTCCTGTCGATCTCACGCTCCTTTTTACCCAGAGCCGAAGCCCTTCTCTTCCAGCCTCCTGGTGCCTCTGTGCTGCTTCAGGAGACCCCTAGGCCAACCAAGCCTCCAACGGCCTCCTCAGCGGGTTCTAAGGTTGCCGCGACGACAGGCACTGCCGACTTTCTGACCGCAACTCTGAGCAACCAAACATGGCCCACTCAGATTTCATGTCCACAACTGCAAATCTGATGATACGACCACAAAGTCGATTATAGATCTTTGGCCTGAAGTGTTTCTGGTACCAAATACATTCATGAACCACCGTATGCAAGAACATGATGTTTGCTAAGGTCAATCCATGACTGGCACAGAAGTGTGGCTGGGCAATACGGACAAAATTTTCTATCCCGATATATCATTTCTATAAGGTAGTTTCATATGCATGTTTTCTGGTAATTCAATAAATGAATAATCAATAATAAATAACCACATGGTAAAGCCTATTGTTGTATACTCCTGTGTGAAATAAATACTTGACAAATGAAAAGTATTTTCTCATTTAATTCATAACTTTAGTGCAAAAATGAACATAACAATTTCAAACAAAATTATAGAGAAAAAATAACATATTTCCAGCTATAGGGATGCACCGATCCGACTTTTCCAGTCCTGATACAATACCAGTGTTTAATTAATAAGCTGTATGCCTCACTGTGTGGAAGAGAGACATCAGGCTTGGCTTAAATATTGCTTTCTTAACTTTGTAAAACAAAATGATAAAAAAATACATAGACATAAATTTACTGAATTATTATTTATTATTAAAATAATAAATCATACACCAGCAACTTGGTAAAAGATCTTAAAAAATGAATAGGAACCCGTTTTAATGCAGCAACAAATTGGTCAAAACTTAAACAGGAATTAAAATTCCAGTATATAACATATATAGAATATATATAGAGAATTGAATTATTGGATCGGCCCCATTGTCACCTATTGAGTCAGTATCGGCCCGATATCCGATCCAGTATCAGTGCATCCCTATTTCCAGCTATACACTATGTTTACATGCATGCACACATACAGAGTAATTTGATTAAGACAATAGTTTGATTTAACTGGGTTTGATCAGATTTTCTGAGAAATTTGAGTTAGTTGTGTTTGTTACTATCAATTTAGACGACGTAATTGAGTATCACGATATCTCAATATATGATTTCTTCACTTTATGATTCCATTGAAAGACGATAAGTTATCCTATTGAATTATTACCTACACAGAAGTCCCATAAAATAAAGCACCACATGCCATATTTAGCATATATACTTAATGTATAAATAGATTTTTTTTCAGATGATGCTGCCCGCCATAGTCTTGGCAGGAATACTAGGCAGCGTGAACACAACATAATAACAATCTGTTAAAACACTTTGCAGCAGAGCAGGCCAATTTATAATGTATGCCGTGGAAAGCTGCAGTGTTTATATATTGAACTTGGAACAGTCGCATCACATTACAGCAGACGTGTTAAAGAGTTTGTTCTCAAATCCACAAAGCATCAAACCAACAAGTGTTTTTTTTCCTCTCAAATGCTGAAGCTTGTATTATGCCACAAATCATTAAACCAAGTATACGCTAAGTAGGCCAATACAACTTAAATCGTTAATCTCGGAAGTGCAAGCGCATTGCATCATCACTCCTCAACATTGAATGAGAAATCTTCTGATGTCGAGTCGAGTGTAAACAAGAAGCGTTGCCCCTATCTCTCATTATCGACTCCTTTCTTGGTTATTTTTTTTTTTTTTCTGCTCTCGATGTCAATTTTATTAAAAACAAGATCACGCCGAACATATGAACACTGAGCTGGAGGGGGGGATCAAACATAAGATACTTTTTCGCCATTACCAGACATACAAAGCCTTCAGCACAACAGTCCCATGCTGGCTGGGTGTTGAAATCCAGGATTTTGTGGCTGTGAGGAGTCAGAAGGTAAAGCAGAATTATTAGCCAAATTAGTTGTTTGCCACTAAGAGGATTACGCTTTAATCTTATCACGCACTTACCACTTTGTGTGTTGCAACAGTCTCAAGGTAACAGCTGAGCAGCTGTAGATGAAACATCTAAAATTAAAGCGCAGACATAATGATTACACAGGTAGTGATGACTTGTTCATTTGAGGATTTTTTGGAGTAAGCTGCCTGAATATAAAACACCACCTACTCGTGTGTTTTTCTGATCAATACATGGCTATAAAGGTCACCAGAGGCCTTAACCGCAAACAAAGACCGGCTAACACGGGAGTGATACTTGTTTGTCACTTAAATCAGGTGATTAATGCAGATCACAGCCTGATTAAGACGTGTGTGGTGACAGTAAGAGCATTAACAGCAGATTAATGGGTTTGGCCATCTGTTCTCTCACTGAGGTGATTTTAATTAATGGTAAGAATATTGTTAATCTTGCCTTGGCAGTCAACATTGTAGGTAATGACACACAATGATGGTCAGAAGTCAGAGGGATGTCAGCCAGTCTTTGACATCATCTGAGGGCCATTTGAAGATTCGACACCTCCACCTAGGGAGGCAGGAAAAGCATTTGGTGACACCGAGAGCAGTAATCCTGGCATATGCCACAGGGAACAAATGTCTCAAAAGCCCACCTTTTGGACAACAGCCACAATGTCACCTACTGTTATAAAATTGTCAGCCAGGTTTTTTCACCTCCATAGTCTCCAGGTTACTAGTTCTCATATATACTGTATGAGATACAGCAAAATCTAAAAAAAGGGTTCTAAAAATGCTATTTTTGACGTTTATTTTAATGTTTTACGGTCTAATATTGTCAGTTTCACTGAGGTAACTGTGGAGATTTTGTAACAATACAGCCATATATCAACAGGTGAACTGGGAAGATTATAGTTTTATCTATGAGTTTTGGTTTGTCTGGATTCATTAGTCATAACACGATTTAAATAATACACCAGCAAATATATACATGACGCACCAAAAGGCAGAGTGACACAGACATATGGAGCCGCATACATACAGATATGCACGTACAGTATAAATAGAAAATGAGCATGAAGCTCAAACAAGCCATTATGCATAAAACATGACAGAATAAAAACACTCATTTGTTTCCATAGTTGGAGTTTGAGACGACAGATGCTGCCGTGTTACATGTGACACCTTCTACTTCAATTACAGTTGTGACGTGAAAATGTAGTCGCCACAGGTGCTGTATGCTGTCACAGATGCTGCATGGTGTGCTATAGTTTAAATATTAAAGAAATTCGCTCATCCCATTTGCATGTTTGAAAGGTTTTTAGACGCTGATGGAATCTGAAAATCATCATAATATCCTATTAGCTACCATCTCTGGTATGTTAAATCCTCATCCTACCAACATGTTGAACATACAGGGACTACCAACTGGATAAACTACTGTAAGAAACAACCATCATAGCAAAATGTTAATTTATTTATTCTCAAAATATTATGAGTTATGTAATTAATTTCATCTGAAGGAAAAAAAAATTGTATTTTAAGGAAAGTTAGTTAATTTGCATTTTATGTCAAATGAAAATAGACAGAACACATGAATAAATCTGTGTCTGTCTCCTTCACAATGACTGACAGAGTGCCCTTACCCCCCTGGTAGTGTGTGACACTTTAACCCATTTGTACCCACAACTGGCATTTTTTTCATTTTCTTTGGTGGAAGAATTCTCTGGGCTTGCTTAAGCACAAATATGAACTTTCCAAATCGGCCAAACCATTTGGCTGAAAAGGGAGTTTTCTAATACTATATTTAGTATTAGGGCACATGGGACTTCTGTTTTTGCAGTAGACTCCGTTATATTTTAGGAAAAAAAACAGTCGTCCCATGTGCCCAAATACTAAATATAGTATGATAAGAAAATGTCTGTATCTCAGAAACCACAAGGTGCACAATCACGTATTTGGTATCTCTGAACTCATAAAAAGTTGAACATGAAATATATGCACAGAAATGCAGCGTCAAAAAAATATTTCATACGGAAAACATTCAATAAACACAATATTCGCTTTTTCCAAATTTTTCAAAAGTCCTGATTTTTATTATTAATGAAAGTGTGAATTTCCATGTGATCTAGAAATTTCAAAGTTGTACTGTTGGATACTTATTGAAAGTATGGCCATACCAAATTTCAAGACTTTTGACCAATCAGGACAAATGTTGTGTCATTTTTCTTTATCATACTAAATATAGTCTTTGGGCACTAATGGGTTAAATTAGGACCTATGGCAAACATTTTATTGTAGTTTATTTATTAAAACTGCATATTGGGTGCTTTCGACTGGTGTCTCCCAGGACAGGGGTTCTCAAACTTTATGGGCCCAGGGACACCTTGCAGAGGAGAACAATTGTAACACAGATGAAGCATACGTTTACTACCATTTGTACTCTTCGATGCCATCGGAACTATTTATATTCTGAAACTTTTCAAACTAAATACTTCAGATCTGTTTTATAATGATAAACAAACACATTTCAACTTGAATCATGTTAAGATAAGATGAGATAGTCCTTTATCAGTCCCACAGCTGGGAAATTTGCAATGTTATTGAATGTTAATGCCACTTATATACCTTTAAACAGAGGGAGATTTATTCAAATTGCATTTGGATTCAACTTGACAGCATTTATAGTCTAAATTTCAAATAAATGATCTTAAAATATTTCAGAAAATGAACAGTCGTAAGACTGACATGGTCCTAATAAATCCAGATATTTAAATTTACCAGTCTAAAGCCGACTTACAGAAAGTGCTTGAAGTTAAAAATAATGAATTTATTGCTGCGTGTCACAATCATATCAGAGTTTCTATTGGCTCAAAGCCAACATTGGTGGGAGTAATGGACACAATATGCTTGTTTTATCGGAGCAAATGGTCCCATCTGTAGATATTAGGGCTGTCACAAATACCATTTGTTGGGCTTCGAAGCTTCACAGCGCAGCAGGCTGACATGTTCTTCTGTCTGTCTGTCTCCATCTCTTCTGTTTCAGTGTCTGGAACAACGCTGCTGCCGCACTTCTGTACGCACAACAAACAGCCATATCCGTCTGAGAATAACTAATAATAATAATTCATGTTGGATGTGAATAATGAATAATGTTGTGGGATTATTCCTTATTTCATGGGCTATTTTGGGATTTATACACTATTATTACATACCAATATAAAAAAACAAACAAAAACGAAGCATTTGAATACTGATTTGGAGGTCGGAGTTTCAAAGCATTCGGGTCAGCCCTTGTAGATCTGCACTTTTTAATGATACAGCACAATTTTATAATTTATAGAGAATCACCGTCTAGGACCCAAATACATTGGTATTTTTCAAAAGCACTAATTAAAACAGAAAACAATGATATTTAGTCATTAGGAACAAATTGATTGATAAAGTCGTGAAAAATTGGAATGATAGAATTAAACACCTGTGAGATGTATAAGTAAACCTCTGGAGACCCCAGTTGGAAGGATGAAAGTTAAAGACCTATAACATTCTGGTACCTGGTCTTTTAATAATTGATATGCAAGTCCTGCTGCTAATATAACTAAATGGGCTCTTTTTTAACAACAATACAACCTTGAAGAGAGATAGACTTGTATTCATGACACAGCGTTTATTAAATTTAGATAGGCACAGACTTTTTTTGCTAAGGCTGGATACACATCCAGCTATTTCCAGGCTAGCCCCTTATCGGTTTCCCTCATCTCACTTTAACCTTAGGTGCTCTAATAAACTGGGGGTATACATGTCACTGCTCTGGCCGTGAGGGTCATGTGGAGGGTTTAATCTCAGCCATTTGGGCTGTCTGAGAGGCAGATAAAACAAGATTAGCCCGTGCTTGGTATTGGCCTTTGGTGAAACGAGAGGTTTGGAAGCATGCGGGCAGCAGCTGTGGAGGTGCCAAACGCTCAGACTGGCTAGTGGTCTCTGTTGCTTTTGGCCCCTCCTGCGGCGCTACAGGCACAGATAACCCCCCCTAACCACAGCTCATCCTCACAGCTCTCCAACTGATTACAACTGGCCAAATGTTTAACATACTGTCCCTAATCACACCTCGCATTCTGTCACAATGTGCTCCTAAATAGCTTTAAGGGGCCATATAAAGCACATGTAGCTTTGATGTTATTAGGTCTAATTGTTTTTTTCTTCCTGTTAGTTTCCTTGTTGGCTTGTAATGAATGCATTCAGATCATTTCAGGAGGGATGAAATCTCTTCTGCACAGCTGACATGTGAGGAGCAACTTAAAAAGATATATTTGTAAAACAAAGATCAATTATGCAAATACATGCGTAACAAAAGTAAAATCATAAAACCTGCCTTACTATTTTATGATAAATTAATTAGTCTATTAGGGCCAAGCATGAATAATACAGGGTTTCCCTGTAATAAGATCTCAGTGGACTCTCTACATGTTTTAAACAAATCCAGAACATTAATATGGATGCCGTGTAAACATGTTTCTAGGATTTTTTTTCTTCTTCATGTTGGCCACAAAAGGCTGAGTCTATTAAGAAATTTTGGAAAGACAGATTTTGTTGTTTAAATCTCCTAAAAGCCGAGGCAGATCAAAAGAGGCATTAGTATTCAGAGACAAATCATGTTTGGCTGAGGTTCCTCTTCCCCCACTCAACTCCAACCATTCCCCACTGTGTAACTAATGCTCGCTGCCTGAGAACGATTGGAACAACAGTTGCTAGCTGCACTTCATTATGCATAAGCATTTTTTGAATAAGCTTTGGCCATATGTACCATCAGGTATGCTACCGCTGCACACGAGCATATTTGTCATTAGGCACTGAGTGGAAAACACAAAAACCCTGCCTCACCACCGTTAACAAAATGCCTGCTAAAGGATCATAATGACAAACAAAGCAAGGAATCGAGGCCAGTCATTTCAAAAACGACCCTACAGGTTTGGATTAAAACCAGGGATGAGAGTGCCATCTACAGGTTGAAACTCTGCCATGTTAACAGCAGATGCAAGCAATAACACTTCCTGAAAGCACGTGCATGTTTCAGACACATCATTAACTCCCCTCGCTAATAAATGATAAATTAAACCTCCTGATTGTGGGAACACGTCGTCCTGACAGAGGATAACTGATTAGAGCAACCTTAAAATAGTGCACCAAACAATTGGATTCTACTAGAAAATCCTCCTCTCAGTGTGAAGTGTGGCCTCGGTGTGCGCTTTATACTTTCTGTTGGTAAAAGGATCCACTGTGGGTTTCAATCCAATTATGATGACTACTTCGCATTTCATGCTTCATATTGAATTTCACCGCCTTGAGCTACATGGATGAGGGCCCCCAAAAGATCAGCAGGCCTGCACATTAACCTCCAGTGATATTCTGCGTGTGATGATTGCAGGCACATATTTGCCTTGACATCTCCCTATCCGACTTTCACTTTGATTTTCATTCTCCACGTCACAGCCGAACTGGTCATTGTAGATACTGCAGTGCTGAAAATCCCCTTGTTTTTCAGTGTGGCGAGGATGTAGCACGGCTCGCAATCCATATTCCCGTGGCATGTTGGCTGTTACTATATCAGGTGAGGTAAATAAGAATTTGCTTGGTAGTCCAGGCTGTGAATAAATTTGATTCTCTCTTGGACGGTTATATTATTCAAAGCAGGGAAGATTAAGTATAGCCTCCTTACCTATGTGTGTGTGTGTGTGTGTGCGTGTGTGCGCTTGAGTATATATTTGTGTGTGCCTCCCTGTGTGTGTCAATGCTAATTTGTGCCTTTTCAAGGACCAGGTCCCTCTCCTCGTCTTCCTTGAATATATTTCACATCTCCATATTGCCATACCAGGATGTCGCCTCCTTGAAGCAATTTCCTCTCAGCCATTATCTGATGGGTGAGAACCGCTTCCCATTGGCAGGTGCAGATGACACTCGGGCTGGGCTCGGAGCTGGCTGCTAAACGTGGGACTGGCTCCTTACCAAGCTCCAGTCTGCCTGGGTCTTGACAGCCCCCACAGGGCTGGCCACTGGGGGCGGACTGTTGGGCCAACTGGCCACTGAGGGGTGTAATCACTCCCTCTGACATATTTGGCACACGCTATCCGTTTGCTCCACAATAGAGAGGCCTGTGCGAGCGTCTTGCTTAATCCTGTTAGGCCAGGAGATGGCAACATTGAGGTGAGAGATAAACATTTGAAAACAGCCCCTTGTTGTAATGGTTCATATCATATGAGAAGGCTAAAGAAAGCAAGAGAGTCATGACAATTGATGAAAATACCTTATGAAATAACACAATAGTAGAGTATTTCCACTTAACGGTCATCCATTATATTGCATTACTGTACATTATATACGTTAACCTTGTGGAGAAAATGGTGTATTAGCTGTTATTTTGTTCACAATGAGAACAAAACAAAAGGAAATACAATATATTATAAAATGTGATATAATAACACAATAAAATATGATTCAGAAATTACAGTAAGTAAAGGCTTCACAAATATAGCATAAAGCCTGTTGCAGGGCTATTACATTTAATGGCATTATATTGAACAGTGATAGGGCACACACTGTGTATAGCCTACTGTATATTAAGGGTGCACATTCATAGACAAAAGCTTCTTAGAATGGAAATGGTCAAAGACGCAGAATAGCGACAACGCTCCCTTATTTTTCAGCCGTTACTCTTATGAGTTTACAATTAGGAATACAAAAAATTGCAACAAAGGCACTGAAAAAGGATGCCTACGGTGTATGATGTGTGCGTGCGTGTGCACGAGTGGAGCAGAGAGATAGATTAATGTTGAGGGGCATGAGCTTAGAGGATGTTTTGTTTCCCCGCTGTGTGCCGAGTGCAGAGGGGAGTTAAGGGATTCCAATCTGGTCGTCGAGTCCTGCGGTGCGAAGAATGTTTGGAGTGTGCTTGGTGATAGCGGACTCCATTACGGGGCTGAGTCTCAGGGTAGCCTGCCATTGTGCCGGCAAGCGAGGAGGTTAATCAGATCCCGGCTCCATTATGAATGCTTGCTATTTCCAAAAGGGCTCTATGAATAGAATACTGTAAGCCCTCGTAAAAAAACGAATCTGGGCTCTGTGCTTTTACAGAACAAGGCCTGATAAAGAATAGTGTTGGTGTACATTTGAAGAGATTCCACGTCCTCTAGAGCAAAACCATATGAGTGTTTTATGGGGGCCTAGTTATTAATTATCTGAGATTAAGAAATACTCTCTCCAGCTCCGCGGTGATGTTTCCCATGTCTGCTTTGTTTGCTGTAAAGGGCAGATTATCTTAATTGATTTTTTAAAGTATTAAATTAATTTCATATTGCGAGTCAATGACATCTGCTTGCACAAATTGGCTAGTATGTTATCAGTCTCTCCTCATTAAACCAGGACACATTGCTAAACATACTTTTTAGGCTCTCTTTTGTTTGAGCTAATGATTATATATTTTTTTATTTTTTTACAATTTATCCTGTCCTTACTATTTCTTGTAGTAGCTCAATTAAAGAGGACCTATTATGCTTATTTTCAGGTGCATACTTGTAGTTTGGTTTCTACTAGAAGATGTTTACATTAATTAATCGCATGATTGTCCGTATAATCGCAAATTACACACACATTTTTTTATCTGTTCAAAATGTATCTTAAAAGGGAGATTTGTCAAGTATTTAATACTCTTATCAGCATGGGAGTGGGCAAATATGATCGCTTAATGGAAATGTATGTATATATTTATTACTGGAAATCAATTAACAACACAAAACAATGTCAAATATTGTCCAGAAACCCTCACAGGTACTGCATTTAGAATAAACTCAAGCCCAACAGGCAACAACAGCTGACAGTGTGTCAGTGTGCTGACTTGACAATGACTTACTCAAAACTGCATGTGATTATCATAAAGTGGGCATGTCTGTAAAGGGGAGACTCATGGGTGCCCATAGAACCCATTTTCATTCACATATCTTGAGGTCAGAGGTCAGGCCAGTTTTTCCTCGCCAAAATTTAGCACAACTTCGTAGCATTATTTAACCTCCTTTGCAACAAGCTAGTATGACATGGTTGGTACCAATGGATTCCTTAGGTTTTCTGGTTTTGTATGATGCCAGTATCTTCACTCTAGCTTTAAAACTGAGCCCGCTAACATTGACATCCCTAGCTTACATGCTTCATACTGTCTCTTTTCACCTTCTGTCTGAAACGCTCTGTTTGAGCTCCGTCCCCTCCCCTCCCAGAAAGTCAAGTCTGCTCTGATTGGTCAGCTGGCACACTCTGTTTTGATTGGTCAACTAAACCAAACTCTTTGGTATCCGCTCCAGCTCTGCTCTATCTAGCTTTGTTTCAGGGCGTGCCAAACTAGCCGTTATGCAAATGTGTTACTTGCTGACATCACAACATTACTGAAGAACAGGCGGGACTTCAATCAAGGCATTTCAGGCAGTTCAGGAGCAGTGTTTCTGTGGGGGAGAGTAACTTCCTTTGGCGTAGACTTTAGTCTTTGTAACTTTGCAGACCTTTTATATGCACAAAAAAACTATATAACACAAGAAAGAAAAGGGGAAAAGCACAAAAGCATAATAGGTCCTCTTTAATATATTTCTTGATAACCATAAATTGGAAGCAGGACCTTAGGCTATTCATTTCAATTCCTACTTTTAACCCCTTGCACATAAACGCACACACGTGGTTGGAATTGTCATTGGATATGGTCGTGTTTGAATGCACTATTTGGCTGTCTGTGAGCCAAACTCAACAAAACATCAGTAAAGGGAGGCACCTACTTGATAACACCGCTGACACGCCGCTGCTCAAACACTCAGCTGTAAATCTTTTAGATTAGGAGGCTGGTGAATGGCGCTGTCTGTCTGATGGTCCCGCAGATTTATGACAGTGTACCTGATGTCCTTTATGCTAACCGTCTGAGGGTTCGAACCACTCACCCCTGGACTATTGTTAGACTTTCTATTGTTTTATTGCTTTTTGTTTATTTGTTTTTGGCCATTGTTTAATTTTCGCTCTTGCCTTTCTGTCTTTTTCCATTTATCTGGCAAAGCACTTTAAAATACAATTTGAAGAGTGCTCTATAAATAAAAGGGCATTATGAAGGCTACAATTACATAATGTGCTTTTGGGATGGAAAATGTTTACCACGAATCACAATCCAACTCACAGTGTAGCATGTCTGAACGGGAACGTGACTGAAGACGACAATAAGACACGACTTGCGGGAATAATACAAACAGGAGATTCAGCAGTCTGCCATCAAGACAACATACACTAACTGTGATTTAGAGAGCAATAAACGCACGCCTAATAGGACAGTTCACATTTCACACAGTTTGTAGGAAATCTAATTTCTTTGTGAAGGCACAGAAGCTAAAAATTCAGCTAAGCTTTGCAGAACAACAGAGCACTTATATGGGAGGAAATGTGTTAACAGGCTAGACAGTCCTATTCTCAGCAAAGAGGTATTTAAGTACTGAAGATGAAGTGAGATGGAAAATCTCATTTCCATAACAGAACAGGGAAAACAGTCTGGCAGAAGGTGTTTTCTTTTTTTTTTTACTGTCAGAGCAATCACGGTCGAGCCACAGCCAGGGCAGCAGACTAAAAGACTAAAAGGAGCGGGGGTTGGAGGGGGTAGGGGAGGATGGGAGGAGGGGGTTGAGCCCTCTTTCCCAAAACACATACAAATGAACTTGAACAATCTCATGCTTGCACACGCGCACACACATCAGTAGATACACATATGCAGGGATGCACAAACAGTGCTTAGTCTCAGAGGAGCAGACAGTGAGCACATTATGCAAACAGAGGCTTTGTGTGTACGGCACTGAACGTGCCTGTGTGTTGGAGAGGGAAATTAGACTGATTAAAAATCAGGGGAAAATCACAAACTGTTAGATGGATCTCCTAGGGGCTAATTAGTATGTTGAGTCTTGAGCCAAAAACACAATGTTTAACAAATCTGGAAATGTAGGTGCATTCATGATTTGTTTTCTGAACTTTATTTTAAAACGTAGGACATGTTTGCATTTGAAATGCCAACCTTTTGCTGCATGAGAGCAACAGAAATGTGCGATGCATTTTGGCAAGTGGTGGAAAGTAACTAAGTACATTTACTCACATGTACTTGTACTGGGTATTTCTATTTTATGGTACTTTACTTCTACTCCACTACATCTCAGAGGGGAAATATTGTACTTTTTACTGCACTACATTTATTTGACACTTTAGCTACTAGTCACTTTTTACATAAAAAAAACATTAGTGCTGTTAATCGATTCGAATATTTAATCGCAATTAATCGCATGATTGTCAATCACACATTTTGTATCTGTTCAAAATGTACCTTAAAAGGGAGATTTGTCATGTATTTAATACTCTTATCAGCATGGGAGTGGACAAATATACTTGCTTTATGCAAATGTATGTATATATTTATTATTGGAAATCAATTAACAACACAAAACAACAAAAAATATTGTGCAGAAACCCTCACCGGTACTGCATTTAGCATAATAAATATGCTCAATTCAACATGGCAAACTCAAGCCTAACTGGCAACAACAGCTGTCAGTGTGTCAGTGTGCTGACTTGACTATGACTTGCCCCAAACTGCATATGATTATCATAAAGTGGGCATGTCTGTAAAGGGGAGACTCGTGGGTACCCATAGAACCTATTTTCATTCACATATCTTGAGGTCAGAGGTCAAGGGACCAATTTGAAAATGGCCTTGCCAGTTTGTCCTCGACAAAATTCAGCATGTGTTTGGAGCGTTATTTAGCCTCCTTCAAGCTAGTATGACATGGCTGGGACCAATTCCTTAGGTTTTCTCATTTCATATGATACCAGTATCTTTACTAAAGCTTCAAAACTGAGCCCGCTACAACCTTAAAATCGCAATTTGTGTTAATGCATTAGAGAAATTAGTGGCGTTAGATACATTAAAACACCTATCTAATGTTAGAGATAAAAACAGACTTCTATAATATTGTATAATTATACAACACTTTGAAAGGACACGTTCTGCATAATGACTACTTTTACTTTTGATACTTTCAGTACATTTTGCTAATAACTCTGCTCTACTTTTACTTAACATTCTGAATTCAGGACTTCTTCCACCTCTGCATTTCGTCGCCATCACATTTTTTTTTTTTTTTACCTCCACACAATCAATTTCTGTTGCCGTATACCGAAGCTGAATATGTAATGCAATGCTCCTGTGTTCCTTTAGGCTATGAGTTATGGGAGCTACTATAGTATGGAGTGAAGCAGAGAGTATGGACAAAGAGCAGGAGTCACTCGGTCTGCAAGAATGGGATCAACTTTCATATTGAAACCCAGGTAAGAGCGAGCGAGTATAGGCTACATTTCGGCGCTTCAGGAGCAGGAAATGAACTATTGTTAGCGTTTCCATTGTGAGTTATGTAATAGAACGACTAGAGGAGCCCGCGGGAGCAAAATTGAAATGACCCTCCTCACAAAACTGAATAAATATTTAATTCAAGCCGAAGAATAGACTCTCCCACAATGTTTTGTCCTTGACCATAAGCTCGAGCCCTGAAGATATTAGTTCAAGAACAATATTCAGCCGATTCTGTTCACCTTATAAAAGGGAAATCTCAACAGCTCCCTGCTCTCCAATCTATCATTTATAAACTTTAGATTTTTAATGCACCTGCTCTCAGCACAGCCAGCCAAGCCCATATGAATATATTCAACAACACACAGAGACAGCGAACGGAGGGAGATCTGTTTTATGTTTTGAGTACAGGCGGAATCCTGGTTTAATATTTAAACCATTCTTACCTTTCAGTATACTACTCAGTGCGACTTGTCAATCCCTCCTTGTACTCCTCATGTTAACAGCGCAATGGTGCCCAGTAGGGTGAATAGCAATGACATGGCAATCAATTGCACAGACATATAAAGTGCAGATGAGGCTATCGACTTCCATACATAATGCATTTGAATTCTGTTTCAATTATCCAGTGTTTTAGACTAGAAATATATGTAGAATTTAAAATATGCACTCATTCTAGTTGTGCTGCGACAGATACGGTGCAGATTTAACTCCTTTACAGGTCTACAGCAGCATGCGTGACAGAATAAAAGTATACTGCATGTTTTTAGAGCACTATTAATTCTCCGCTGCTGTGGTGGAAGACTTGGTTTGTGTTTCCAGAGAAAATCCGATGTGTGCAGTGAGTGATTTCATTGGCTGCCTCAATCTTCGCTGGGAGCTGGTGTCTCTAGTTAAAGCTGTATGGCCAGCAGGGCTCACATTGAGCTTCGGAGAGAGCCACGAGCAATCCAGCAGGTCAGCGAAGCACACCTGTGCCTAATTAACCTCTGTGTGTGTGTGTTTGTGTGCGTCTGTGTGTGTGAGTCGGAGTAGGGAGAGGGCTGAGGACCAAACCAGGGACATAAGGCTGCTACTACAAAATGTTAGACTTAACCCAACATGAGGAACATTTAGTTAAAAACAACTGAGGTAGAGGAGCAGTGATTTAAACACCAGTAGCCTGAGCCTAGTACCCCTTAATCTAATGCATTCATTATAAATGAATACAGCAATCAGATAGTCGACTGAAGCGCTGTTACAAGCAGTTTTATTGATTAGATGAAGAGGAGAGAATCTGCCGGTTCTGCAAGGAAAGAGGCAAATCTAGAAATACCTATCTAGGCTGGTTTGCCAACCAGTCAAGTTGCAGATTACATCCATGTCTGTTTAAAATGTCATAACCTCATCAGTTTATCCTGTTAGACATTTGTGTAAATTGTCATAATTAGAATATTAATTTTTGAGTTATGGCCAAAAGATGTGTTTTGTGAAGTCACAGTGACCTTGATCTTTGACCAAAAAAACCTAAATCAGTTCATCCTCGATTCCAAGGGGGCATTTGAGCCAAATTTGAAGAAATATGCTCGAGGCGTTCCTGAGATATCACGACAATGGGACGGATGTAAGGTCACAGTGACCTTTGACCACCAAACTCTAATCAGTTCATCCTTGATTCCAAGTGGACGTTTGTGCCAAATTTGAAGAAATTCCTCCCAGGTGTTCCTGAGATATCGCGTTCACGGAAATGGATGGGACGGACATGCATATGTGTACGTAGGTACGTACGTACTAGCATACGGACGGACGGACAACCTGAAAACATAATGCCTCCGGCCACGGCTGTCGCCCGGCGCAGAGGCATAAAAAGGGAAGACAGACCAAGAAGTGTACCTCAATGAATCAAAACATTCATCCTATGTGATACCAAATTCACTACCTCACACTTCTCCTCAGAAAATGTCATGTGCCACACCTGAAGGGAAAGTGTCCCCAGTGCACCGCCAGGAAACCCAACCGAAGAACCAGTCTTAAAATATTAAAAACCCACAGTACCAAAAAACAACCTAGCAGATTATTATCTGCGCTTGACTAGGAATAAAAGGCAGTGACAGTTAGACAGGAGTACAGCATGAAAGTAAATTATTTCACATGCCCTCTGGCTGGCACATACTGTTTCACAGATATTCACCCAGCCCAGCCAGCCAGCCAGCCACAGGTCTGTGTGTCCTTGAGGCACAGCAAATCACAAATCACTAAGAAACAAAACAATCAGCCAACCCATGCTGTACATTTGCAACGTATTAACAAATACTTCATGTTGTACCTCCACAAAAAAAAAACATGACTGAGATACATACCTGTTCAGTGTTAAATTATTGCCATATATTCCTCACAGCCTCCCAACAAATAGCCATTATCAGTGTAAAAGATTTTTTTTTTATTTCCTTTAAACAGGGACTTGAGCTATGTACTTAGTGAATGGTGTAAAACCAGCTTTCTTAAGGGAAGTACAAAGGTTTGAGTTCACTATTCAAACTTTGTATTTCGGATTTATGCGACATCCTGAAAAGCATTTCCCTTCACACCATGAGTGTCCTTCACAAATTACTTGAACTGCATGAAGAGAAGTCTGCTTTATCCTAACTTTGCCTTTTACAACTTGCAGATGGTACTGCAGATTAATTATCGAGACTAACATATCTCTGGAAAGACACATTTCCATTTTTTTTTATTCTTATTGTCACAAATTCTTTAAAAAGACCCGCAATGAATTGATAACAGATTTGTTAAGTCAATGAACCACATCATACTGGATGACATGTTTCCTTATAACACTACATGGACAACGGTTTGCTAAAAACTAGTGCCCTGCTGTTTTAAGAAATTATTTGGCCCATTATGTTGACCTGATTATGAAGATTTCTGTCTTTAGTAGGAACAAATGGGCTTGCGGCAGAGCGCTACAGACACAGTTGCTGGTTTTGGTCTTTTCATGGGATTTGTTGACAATAACAAAAATTTATTTTTGTTTGTTTCATAATTTGGGTGATCCAACCCTTTAAAGAGCCACACAATCCTTTCAGTTCATGTTTGGCAACAAATGTACTTTGTAAAAAAAAATACTCTAAGGTAGATTTCTCCCCTGTTGTTTCCTACCTGAGCACTGTCACAGTCTGTCACCACAAAAATCAAGCAGAGAACTCTCTTGTCAGCTGAAATCACTTTCTCTGATGCTCCCTCATGTTCAGCGTCTCTCTCTCTCTCTCCTGGTCGCATGTTTCCATACAAACTGCTGTGCACAGCTAGATACCGTGGGATCTGTGTGGTTTGCTTAGGCAATGTGGACACACTGTCAGAAGTGCTGTGTTGAATCAAACTGACAATTCAAAAAAAGAAATAGCCCAAGATTTTGTGGATAAATGACTGATCATCTTCAAATCCTAGTTGGTGTAAGTGTTGATAAAGCGCTCTAACCAGGCTGGAGGAACGGCTGTATAAACTCCTATATCTGTGTGCCCTCCGATGTTTTCCCTCATAGCTTTTTTTTGAAGAGCACGCAAATCTTCTCAACACCACAAGACATTTCAAATAAATTCTTCATTGGCCTGTCAAAATGCTTTTCCTCTCCCTTCAACACCAGCAAGAGACTGCCGTGATCTACTATGAAATGGCCTCATTGTGCGGGGCATCAAGGATTGCTACGGCTCCATCTCCGGGTGTGCTCTGAACTGTGAATTTCAGATTCAGACAACCCGAGGCCCAAGGCCATGAGCCGCTAGCGCTGCTGAAGCACTCTGTTGCTTCACACATCTGAAATTGGCTGACATGTTTAAGTTGGCCGCACCTTTGCTCAATCTTTGTGTGTGATTGCTCTCTGGAAACCATGCAAAGCCGAGTGACTCAAGACCTACATGTGTCAGGGCAATGAAGTTCTCCCTTCTCTAATTTTAGTCTGCATTTCCAGAACTGCCATATACGCACATTTTGATGAGATTTACGGTACGCGCAAAAGGGCTGTTAGACACATCAGCATGTAACATGGTAATCTGAGAGAGGATGTTTGACAGATAGTTTTCCATTCGGTCTCAGCATCCTATGGTGCTTTAATCCCTTAATATCTTACCAATAACTATTAAGGATTTAATGTCACTTGCACTCTGTCGGGGGTTTGACTTCTCAGTTTCCCTGAACCCAGGACACGGCTGAGACTGACTGAGCCCAGAAAATCTTTAAAGTCTCCACTCATGGGTCACAGAAACAGCCTCGCAGAGACAGGATGTTCTGACGCTGTATAACAGGAAGTCAAGATGACCATTTCGACCTGAGTCGGTATGTCAAGTTAGCCTCCTTTGACCTGCTCCTGTGGAATATGAGGATAAGACATGAGCTAATATTCAACTGTCACATAGCAAATGAAAGAAAAGTCCTTAAACCTGCAGTAGGCAGAATGTTTTTGGCATCATTGGGCAAAAAAATCCATAATAACCTTTCAGCATATTGTTATTCAAGTGCTCAGAGAAAAGTAGACTTCTGCCCCTCCTCTTGGCTCTGTTTACAGGCTTTAAAAAAAGAGACCTTGGCCAATCACAGCTCATTTCAGAGAGAGAGTGTTCCTATTGGCTGTTCGTTCAATAGAGAAAGCTGTAAATCACTCGCAAACTCCGATCAAACAGTCAAACTAGGCAGCGCTGATCAATTATGAATCAATATTCTGTTACTGTAATGCCGATTTCTTGCCTCAAATGTTTTCAGAAACATCTTGTAGTGTACCGTTTAGCTGTAAAATGAGAAAGATTGCTCCGGCTGGTGGGCGGTACTTAGTATTTCCTCAGCTGATCTCAACATGGCTGCCGGGTCACAAACTTTCTCATTTTACAACTAAACAGTACACTACAAGATGTTTGAGGCAAGAAATAGGCATAACAGTAACAGAATATTGATTAATATTTGATCAGCGCTGCCTAGTTTGACCGTTTGATTGGAGTTTGCGAGTGATTGACAGCTGCTCAGAGATGACAGGCTCCAGCTCCGACTCGGATTGGCTGTTTTCATCCAGTCTGTGAAATCTTGCAGATGCCATTAGGAGCAACTGAGGACACAGAGGCACATCATTTTTTTCAGATTACCTGTCTCATGCTCTACTGTTAGGCTATAGTGACCTTTTTATAAAATTAACTTTTTTTAAATCATATTTGCTTCAGCTCTACCCACTGCTGCTTTAATATGTTGTCTGAAATAAAGAGGTTTTTAAATTCACTTTGTTAGAGTTGCTATTGAATGAAGCCCTGTCATCCCAAATTGTTTGTATTTCTAGCTCAGACTAAAGCCAGCCACAGTGTGAGAAAAAAAGTAGATCACACCAGCTGAGATAGATGGAAAAAAACAACTCCACATTTTAGGTCTCCTCAAAAATACCGCAGTTAATTTTTCATGGCCGTACCTTTTAAGAGACTTGTCAGTTTGATTTAATGTTCGGCTGACAGTTATTGGTTTTTGGTGTTTACCTCTTATCACTTCAGAAAACTGGGGAGGCCAATTTATACTCTGGATGCACATAAAGCGGCATCAAAAATTAAGATCTTGACGCCCTGGAAACATCATAAAAGCTTTCTATAATGCCTCTCGGTGTGTAATTGTGTTATGCTCTTTTTTTCTGTGTGTGGAGGGGATGGCAGGCGTTTTACATTTTATCAGTATTTTCCTCTATTCTGTGTTTAGACTGACACACCGTAGAGGCATTTCTCATGCTCCTCTTTTTCTTCCCTACCGCCTCATCTGCAGCTTCACTCACACAGCGGACCGCAGACATCTGAGTGATGGAAGTGCAGACTGGATGTTGTTGGTTTTTTTTATACTCCCATTACCAACACTCAGAGTTCAGCCTTTGTCAAGTTAGAATTTTACATAATAAACAACCAAGCTGCAATAAGTGTTCATTGTCACATAGCTGGCACATTTGATAGAGAAAATCTTTAAAAGGGGGGCTCACAGTGAAGAAATTGTCTCAAGTGGTTCAAAGGATTTGAAGTGGAAGAAGAAGAGGATTGATGTTTGCGCTGCGAGCCCCTGAGTAGAACTGGCCCACGGTCTAATCAGAGACCAACAACGCCCCCCCCCCACCCCTCAACCCTCCCTCCACACAGCCATAGGATTTTCTCTCACTATTCAGGGGCTGATAGATGAGCCTCTCTTTGTATTTCAGCCATGCACTTTCTTAAATCTGAAAAGCCAATTCATCTTGGGCAAACGCAAGAGGAGGAGGGAGTAAACGAAAAACTTCAAAAGTCATTTTTTTCACTCCTTGCCAGCACTCAAGTGTCATTCAGGAGCTCTCTAAGCGCTGTCTCTCCTTCATTAATTGTCCCCGTGCTTCACCCGCGTCACGTGCCTTGACTACAACCGCAGCTGAGGAGATCGTAACTCGGCTATTCCCCTATGTCTTGTTCTCCAATGTGATAACTTCACAATAAATAAGGAGCAGACTGTTTCATTTAGACGGAAAGATATCACACAAAACGGGGGGGAAATTAGTTTATGTTTCCTCATGGACTGGATTTGCTTTTCAGGTGCAGCGCTTTTCAGAATTTCGGGCAAAGTAGTTTATCTACGCTTGCTGTCAAATAGAATTCAAGCATTTAGTGGGGCCAGACAACCAGCGTAATAAATCATCCGTTTTGTGTGTATAGTATAGGGCATCATAGAGCGCTGGCTGTTTGAAGTTTAGGCACTTTCATTACACACATGTCAACAACATGTACAAAGTTTAATGGTCCTGTAGTGAACTCTGGGGCAAATTCTTTACACTTCCAGTGGCAAAAATGAAAGCCTATATATTTTTTTTTTTCTAAGAAGATTATTTTTCAGCCAGCAACACAATATACACCACAGTATATTTTTGTTTTAATCCCACAGTGTTTCACTGAGCCCATGTGTTGAGAGAGAAACGGTGTCATGTTTAATTAGCAAATTCTCACAGTGAACGTGGACACCTTGTTGACACATCCATTCCACATGAGCTATTGCTGATTCCTTTGAATGCAATTTACATAATTATACCTCATCCAGTCCCGTAGAGCACATGCCTCAAACACCGTGTTGCTCGCAGCAAAAAACAGCGTGAGGAGAAAACAGCCATATTAACGCTCGTGGCAAGAAAACACTAAATGTTGAAGCCGCCTCCTCCATCTGCATTGTATGAGACGTGATGGCCTCGCTGCATTACAGATATGACCTCCCCAACCCCCCATATGTGCACACACACACACACACACACAAACACCGCCTCCTCTTAAAACATACACACAAAGAGAGAAAATCTCGCTGGCTGAGAAAGATGACCTACATTTCTACAATGCTTTGCACTTACTGTACATATTTAAGTTGATTTGCCTCCAATATGCAAAACCCATAGTGCACCACCTCATTCCAAAACATAAATCCTAATTTACATGCTCAATATTGCAAAACGAGACTCACCACCGGTGAGTCCATAAGCTCGATGGTAACATTCAAAGTCAAACAACACCCATCTTCCCCGAAGAACAATGAAGCATGACAGTCTGAATTGCCAGAACATACTGTCAGAGGGCTCCTCCAAAGCTCTCAGCATTGAATTTCCCTCTGAATCTTGTCTTGCTCATCTAATAACTTTGTTTATGTCTGCTATGGGACACGTCTGGAGAGACACCTTGAACACTGGGATACAGCTCTCAGTCCAAACATAAAGAGAGAAATGAAATATTCACCCGCCTGATTGTCTCCGAACTCCAGGAGAAGAATCAATAAAACATAACATTGGCTTCTTTCTGAGTTTAAGGCTTCCGATGGGGTTTTGAAACCCCCATGTGACGTCGGAGGCTTTGCTCTCGCATATGAAAACACCAGAGTTTTATTTTGATGTTTGAATTAATCAGCGGAGAGCATCTTCAGAACAAAAAGATCTGATGTTGCCTTTGGGATCTGTATGTGGCCATCAGAGACTTCGCAGCCTGTATTTAAAAGCATGTTTTGAAGAATGCATTTCAACAGCCCATAATAAGCTAAGACGATCCATAATGCCTCTCATATCGGGTCTGCAAAACTCAGCCAATCTTTTTTTCCTCATATAGGCTACCACAGATGTTTCTGTCCTGATCTACCGCCTTGCTGAGTGAAACTGACTTCAGAGACTTGTGTTAAAAATGAAATGTTGACTCAATAACCTCACTGAATAGTATGTTTAAACACAACCTTCATGTGAAGGTTAAGCCCCTGTGAAGTGTGTCACTTGTGGTAATACAATGGTGCAAACTATGCGGACCAGGTCAACATATGTACCGATGGAACACAAAGGGCGCAGCTAAATAGGAGGGGCGGCTGTGACCCCATTCTGTTATCTCAGAGGTATAAGAAATCCTTTCAGCCCCGGCTCTATAAATAACAGTTTAACAAAGACAGAAGACAACAATAACGATACTCACTCTATTGCTGAGTGTTGGATGAAAAGATCAATACCACTCTCATATGAGTACGGTAAATATGAAGCTACAGTCCGCAGCCGTTAGCTTAGCTTAACACAAAGACTGGAAACAGGGGGAAACGGCTAGCCTGGCTCTGTCCGAAAGGTAACACAATTCACCTTCCAGCCACTAATTAACATGTTTTATCTTTTTATCCACTCTAACACACGGACCCTCGCGTATACTTGCTGACACATAAATAACAACTTCGGCTTAACATGGTAATGTCTAGAAGGTAAAGCACAAATTGTGAAACTCTCGCGAGATGGTGAACGTTAGACATTGAATTTGAATAGTTAAGGTTAGGATCAGCCGTCGGGCAGCGAGTCTCGCAAGAGATTTTGCTAGTTTTTGCAAGTTTTCACAATTTGAGGGTTACCTTTTTGACATGACCGCTTAACATATTTGTCACACACAAGCGCACACTCACCAATTATGTTAAAAAGTATTTTATGTGTTGAGTAAAAAGCTTTCAGTTTCTTCATAATCAATATTTTTGAATGTTACATTTCACCCCAGGCTATGTTACAAATAACCGCGACTACAGGGTGAATTGTTAATATTTCACTCCTTGTGTTTGAGACTAAACCAAAGAACATATATTGCCAAGAATTTGTTTGTTCCATTGCAACATCAGCGCCCAGCAGCAAAGCTACGCTTCCGCCATTTTGGACTGAAAGCGACTACCAGACGCCAATAAAACGCCCACCTAAAAAGTGCCGCACAAATGTAAAACAAAATTATTTCTATTCCATTGTCATATTTTACCGAAATGGCCTGTGTTGAACAATAAAATATTATAAATATAATAAGCCTTTTCAGTCCAAAATGGCGACAGCGGCTGTAAAATACTGTTTGACTAAACCATGCATTTTCTATTTGTGTTACAGAGATAACAGCCATGCCATTTAGTAGCAGACACATGTAACTAGTTTCTATCACATTTTGAACACGCTGGCTTAAAAGAGCTCCAAGATACACAGAAATGTCAAAAATGTTACAACTGTCCCAGGTCTCCCCTACACATTTTGCTATGAGTACGTGCTGACAGCTTTTGCTGATGTGTCAGAAGACCCAGTTAAACTAAAATGTAACTTAAATGTCACATTTTAATGTCAAGTTGAACATGGGTAGAAACACAAAGAGTTTGAGGGAGAGAGAGAGAGAGAGGTCTAGCCTACAGAGAGAAAGAGGAAACATGGAATATTGAGTAGTTTAAGGCAGCCGATCTCCCACTGGAGCAATATTCGGTCGAGCTGAGCTCCACCACAGTGTAATTTGCCTCTGATTTCTAATCTTTGTAAAAGAATGCGAGGCTAAGTGCCTTCCACAAATGCAGACTATCATGGCATTTCTTCAGGCACATTATGGACCAGAATGATTAGAGAACTTTAAATGCAAAGGCATCCGTTGAAACTGAATGCATTTACAATCCCATTAAATATGGAATTGTGTCTGTGGGCCAACAGTAAATTTGAAATATCTTTCCCTGCGACATTTTTTTTTTTTTTTTTTTTCCCTCATACATTTTCCGTTTGCCGCTTGCTTCCTTCGCTCTGTTGGTGAATCTGTTTGAGGCTGTGAATAATTTGCCGGTAACTTTCATGGAAATAAGTACACTCGACACGATCATATAACATTAATCATGAAAATGCTATCATGACTTTCCATCAGCATCATGCAGCCATATTTTATGACTGATGATTTTGATAGTTGGTTGCTTTCACCCAAATTGCTACACAGATATAAAATCAAATATTAATATAAAATGCAGCTTGAAGTCAGAGCAGTATTAAGTCTTCCTGTGGAAGTGACCTTGAGCTCATGTATTAGAATATAGTTTTTTCTTTTTTTTTGTGTGTTATTTTCATTTTTTATTATACAGCACAGCGTATGTGAAGGTCAGACATCCATGCAGCTTGAATCTCTGCCGCAAAAACATTCAATATATTTTATGTTTGCGATCCAACACAATTAAATGTCATATGTAAATAAAGCAACAACCAACTGTGGAATTTGTACACCACGATGAAAACAACCATCTGCTTAATAACCTTCTCAACCGTAAACAACCATTTACTTATCATAAATCCACATAAACTCCTCCACGTCCCAGTTAATGCTGCATTGTAGTACAATAATCCATCCATCACCGCAGCCATTTGACCCGGTTTAATGTAATCCAAAGAGAATCGCCCACTCTGAATCTGTGATCACCTCTGTTCTCATTAATGTAAAAATCTGCCTACGTAACATGTGGCTCTAAATTGAGCTGAAAGAAAAAATGTTTATCAAACGGTTTATTAATGAGCCACTTCAGCATTGAATCGATGATCAGTTGTGCAAATTTGTCTGGGCATGACAAGACCTTGAAGAATATTATCACAGCTATGCAGATATTTCTTCCTTATTTTGATGAGGATATTCTAGTAAACCAGCTTTCTGCTGCAATATTAACTCCACCAGTCAATGTTGGATGTATTTCCACCACCGGAGGAGAGGATTTGGGGCAGTGCAACAAACTGTAAACAATACACTGACATCTCCTTACAAAGTCGATATGGCTAACATGGTGCCTACTCACACATCCAGCAGATATGGAGCAGCATTAGCCTTCACTTGGAGACATGTTGGTGGTCCACCTGGCTCTTTAGCTGCTAAATACTCCACTATGTTCACCAGCTACTATTCTGTCTGCTGTTTGGTGTTTTTTTTTACTCTAAATAGCTGCCTGCTGATGCTGGAAACAACACTGGTGAGAGCATAAAGCTAAAACGGTGAGCTTAAAAAAGCTAAAACACTTCATATAGCTGATGGAAAAAGAGAGTCCGGTGATAATTCTCTGTCTTGTCACCGCTTGAAACTCATTTTCCATTGCACATGGACATTTGATCCACTGTTGCTATGAAAATATTCCTTAGAGCAGCTTTTATTGTAACCAGTATTCTCACAAAATCCCCCTGAGTGTGCTGTTAACTCCACCATCTTTCTCAATTTCACTCTCAGCGGAGCACCTCCAAATTTAGCCGCTTAATGACAGCACAAGTTAAAGAAAATGTCACACATAGACCCAGGTGTGAATTGGGACCTTCACAGAAACACAGTAAAGAAACCAGTGGCAGACTCAGGCTGTCTGAGGGGCAGGGGTGGAAGAAAATGAAAACGGCACAGATGGAGCGCCAGTGCACAGAAGGTTTTCGAGCATGTAGAGCAGCCTATATGGCACTGCATCGTGTTTTCTTAATTCTAAGGCCACCATAGAGGGCACTTTATCATGTTTTCTCCATTTAAGGGCACCCTTCGTCATGTTTTCTCCACTGTAACGGCACCCTAGCAGTGGCGTATAGGCAGAAATAACTGTGTGGATGGGCACAGAGACAATCAGTCCATCCAAGACCAAAGATCTAGTTCATAGGTTCTGAACCACATATCTTAACCAAAATAGGCCATTACAATTATACAATTCATCACAGTTAATTAAACCTTATACATCATCATCATCATCATCAGAGGTTACAGGCAGCTAACATGTATACATGCATAACTAGGCTACTGTACATATCCACCTACGTCGTGTATGTAAAGCAACCTGTTGCATTAATCATTCAATATTTATTCCAGCATATTTGCACTCTGCACCATTGAGAGCAAAACAACCAGAGTCAAACTCCTGGTAGATTACATGTGTAGGCCTGATCATACCTGATCAATCAATCTGATTCTGATCCAACGAGACAAACATATTCACACAGCATCATGAATCAAGCATATAGATAGAGCACCAGCATTAACGTTAAAAAAAAAAAATACACTTTAACATAGCCTGGCACAGCTGGCAGCAACACCAGCATAAAAAAACATAATAAACAATAACATTGAAACAGTTGCCACTAGTCCAAAACTGTAAAAGATCTTACTTTTTGATGATTGCAGCAGGAGACGACGGGGCTCGGTTGGTGTTGAACACTGAAATGACTTCATTATAGTCTCTTTCAAAGGAGAGCTGCAGCGACAGAGAGTTCCAGTCTGATATGATGCACTGATGCCAGTTTTTATTCGAGAAAAGAGTGTTTCACCAGCAGGCCTACAGCTTGTTATGGGTATAGGGTGACGAGGGGCCACATAGTGGCATTATTACTTTGGACTTGTTGAGGAGAAACTGGAGGTCTTGGTTGAGAATTAAGGCTGAACTTCTTTCTCCTGCTCCTCAGGCTTCTGTTCCACAATGCACAGGTGTTTTAGTTTAACAAGTGACTGTGTTATCTGGTGACTTTCAACAGCTTCAGGCACCACTAGCAATTAGAGGAGAGACACCGGCTGTACTGATTGAAAGAGGAGGGGCTACTTGCAATCTGCTATTTGCTAAATGCGCTGTCACTCAAAACAGGAAGCCTTCTGATTGGCTAAGAGGCTAAGTGGCTGAGCTCCACTAGAGGTTGGACAGAGCATCTAAACCAGAGGTCAGCAACCTGCGGCTCCGGAGCCACATGTGGCTCTTTAGCCCCTCCCCAGTGGCTCCCTGTGGATTATTTTCGAGAATAAAGTCATAAATTTACGAGAAAAAAAAGTCGTAGTATTATTAGAATAAAGTCATAATATAAAGTAGTAATTTTATGTGTTATTTTCTTTTTTTCTCGTAAAGTTATGACTTTATTCTCATTATATTACGACTTCTTTTTGTAATATTACGACTTTATTCTTGAAATCTCAGATGTTTTTTCCCTCAATGTGGCACTAATACTCCGTAGTACATTTGCACTTTGGCCCTCACTGCATTAGACTTATATACTTTATACTTAGACTATAAACTGTGTTACCTTCATCATAATGATCAAATGTTTTGCGGCTCCAGACAGATTGTTTTTTATTATTTTTGCCTAAAATGGCTCTTTTGATAGTAAAGGTTGCTGACCCCTGATCTAAACAGATTGGTAGTTCATGAATCCATGTTTGGTGAAAACTAAATCAGATCCTGAGTGAATAGTTACAGATTTCTTTTCAATATTGCGATATAAATATAGCTTACACTTTCAGCTATCACGTTTCAACCAAGGGTTGACATACACCTGCCAAATAGGCAGTGGCGGAAAGTAACTAAGTACTTTTACTCAAGTACTGTACTTAAGTACAATTTTGAGGTATGTGCACTTTACTTGAATATTTCCATTTTATGCTCCTTTATACTTCTACGCCACTACAAGGGAAATACTGTACTTTTTACTCCACTACATTTAATTGACAGATGTAGTTACTAGTTACAAAAAAACAACAACATGTGAGCAGTTTATAAAATACAATTTGTTAAAACAAATAAACCAGTGGCTGCTCTAGTTTATACTATATTGGTACTTTTACTTCAATAAAAGATGCGAGTACTTCTTCCACCAGTGCAACAAGGCTACAACAAAACGGAAGCATGTGTTGCAATCCAATACAGTTGTCCAATGTGCCGTAGAAGTGTAGACTCAGTGGTTGGGTTTTCAGGCTGTGGTGTTGTTGTATTGTGTCCAACGTTAGCATGTAGGAAGATGTATAAAAAAAAAAAAAATATGTGGACACCTGAACAAAGCATGTGAACAACCCAGCATTACATCATTACACAAGTGATTATTGAACATGTGATTCCAAAACCATGGACATTGATATTCTGCTATAACACCATCTATCCTTATTGGAAGAATTTATACAATTTTGAAATGTTTGCTCCTATTCGGCCACAAAAGCATTAGTGAGGTCGACCACTCGTGTTGGGCGATAAGACCTGCAGTCATGGTCCGAAGGCGTTGGATGGGGCTGAGGTCGGGGCTCTGCATATGCAGGCCAGTCAACTTCTTCCACACCAAACTCATTTCTGTATGGACTTCCCCTTTGTGCACAGGGGTATTATCAGGTTGAAGTCCCTGTCGGAAAGTAGGAAGCACTCTATTATCTTAGATATCATTGTATGCTGTAGAATTAAGATTTCCATCAACTGGAACTAAAGGGCTTAGCTCTAAACACTGCCAAGCCCAAAGTACACAATAGTATGAGGACAGGGCTGTCCACATTTGGCCATTTAGTGTAGTTCCTGTTAAATTGTACATGTAAATCAGAATCAGAGTCAGAAATACTTTATTGATCCCTGGCAGGAATTGGGGCATTACAGTTGTTCTTACATAAACATAAGAAATGTAAGAAAATAGAAATAAAGGAGTATGTAACATGTCAATTATGTACATAATGCTACAATATAAACACAATATATGTAAAGAAACATAAGTATTAGGACTATCAAAGTTAATGTGATTACGTGATAAAGCAAAATCGTTTTAATGCCATTAATTTCTTTAACACATCAACACAATTGATCTTTCAGAGGTTGTAGTGGGCTCAGCTGTAAAGCCAGAGTGAAGATACTGGCATCATGAAACTAGAAACCTAAGGAATCCATTGATACCAACCATGTCATACTAGCTTGTCACGAAGGAGGTTAAGTAACGCTCCAAACTTGCGGCAAATTTTGGCGAGGAAAAACTGGCATGGCCATTTTCAAAGGGGTCCCTTGACCTCTGACCTCAAGATATGTGAATGAAAATGGGTTCTATGGGTACCCACGAGTCTCTCCTTTACAGACATGCCCACTTTATGATAATCACATGCAGTTTGGGAGAAAGTCATAGTCAAGTCAGCACACTGACACACCGACAGCTGTTGTTGCGACTAATCATGGACAATCATACGATTCATCGCGATTAAATATTTTAATCGATTGACAGCCCTAATAAGTACTAAAATTGAAAATAAGAATATGAGAATATAAAAAAATATGAAATATGTACAAATATTTGCATTAAGACGTGCAATATATAGCATATACAACAGCATACAAAAAAAGTAAATACAAAATGCTGAGAAGTAAAGATACAAAAGCAAATGTCTCATCCTTATCATAGCGTTCTGAATGTGTATCTAATGTGATTTGAAATTCATAACAGATCATGTTTTCAGAGTGGGAGTCAAAACCCAGGAGATAAACATGCATTAGTAGCCTATATAAATATATATTTGTCTCCATAAACCAGGAGAGAGGCAGAATGTAAGGGTCTAATGTTGATGATTGGAAAAAATGAACAACCTCTTGATCTCATATATATGAGAACATTTTCTCAGTGAGACTCTTGAAAGCATCCCTTTATTCATTTACATTTATTTTATAAACATCTTAAGTGAGATGGTATAATACTGATCATCTTTGTTTAGTAAAAAACAGCAGAAAAAAATGCCATATCAAGCAGCAGCGGAAAAAAAAAGTAAATACAAAATACTGAGATGTAAAAATACAAAAGCAAATGTCTCATCCTTATCATAGTGTTTCTGAATGTGAATCTAATGTGATTTGAAATTCATAACAGATATGTTTTCGGAGTGGGAGGTTGTAGTCAAAACCCAGGAGATAAACATGCATTAGTAGCCTATATAAATATATATTTGTTTCCATAAAACCAGGAGAGAGGCAGAATGTAAGGGTCTAATGTTGATGATTGGAACAAATGAACAACCTCTTGATCTCGTATATGAGAACATTTTCTCAGTGAGACTCTTGAAAGCATCCCTTTATTCATTTACAGTTATTTTATATACTGATCATCTTTTATTTAGTAAAAAACAGGAAAAAAAATGCCATATCAAGTGATATGATGCTTTTAGTAAGCAAGCTTTTTTTTTTTCCAAATAAACTGCAACCTGAACAAAACCTTGCTCAGCTTACCAACAAAAAAATACAATTGAGCTGGCCTTGTGAGTGCACACACACGAGCGCACACACACGCACGCGCCCACTAGACAATAAACTAAACATCAAAAGAAGAAGAAGAAGAAGAAAATAGGCTTTTTTTCACTAAATAAAACCATCACTCTGTAATGGCTGTAAAAAGACGATAAACAGTGCAGGGACTAATATCTTCAAGCAAATGCCATATCTCCTCTCTGCCCTTTTTTCTTCTTCTATTTTGCAACTTCCTTCAGTGTACACACTCTCAAAAAAAACAGGCTTAGAGCTTTTTTTTTTTTTTTCATAGGGGGGTATTTTTAATTCTAAAGCGAGGGATTGGTCACACTTCGTCTCATTAGCATGAGGAGCCGTATAAACCCCGCCACTGCAGAATTTGGAGAGCTGTGTTGAAGAAGGCGAGGCAACAAGCGTGTCTGTCTGACTGGCTGGCTGGCTGCGCGCAAAAAAAAGGAGCGACTATAACTTTCACTTCACAAGCATCAGTTCATAAAAGCTGTGGAGAGAGAGGAGAGGAGAGCTGCATGGAGAGCTCACTCCAGAGGTGAACTGGGTCTCACATCTGTTTCAGGCTGCTTACAGAAGAAGGGAAGATGATAATAAAGGGCAAAACTTATTGGCATCGGTGGATTTTTATATTCTCCATCCATCATTTTCTATTCACCTCACTGGCTCAGTCCGATGGAAATACTATCCGATACCACACCAACGAGGAGGACGCGCCAGGTACAGTCATCGGAAACCTCGCCAAGGACATGTCCTTGAGTCTGTCTCCTCACTCCTCCAGGACCAATTTCAGGATGATGAAACAATTCAACGACTCGTTCATTAGGGTGAGAGAAAGCGATGGAGAGCTGTCTGTGTTGGAGAGAATAGACAGAGAGAGGATCTGCAGACACACTACTCCTCCATCACAGTGTCTCATCACTTTCGACGTGGTCAATTTCTCCAAAGAGCGCTACAGATTGATCCACGCAGAGGTGGAAATAAAGGACATCAACGACAACTCTCCGGAGTTCCCACACAGGGAGTCTCTAGTGGAGATGTCCGAGAGCTCACCGGTGGGCACCCGCATCCCTTTGGATCCAGCTGTGGATGCAGATGTTGGGTCAAACTACATCCAAAGCTATCAAATCTCAGTGAACAGCCACTTCACTATTGATGTGCTCCTGAGAGCGGATGGGGTTAAATATGCGGAATTGGTGCTAATGAAGGATCTAGACAGGGAGATTGAGTCTTCATACACTGTGGATCTGGTCGCAACAGATGGAGGGAGTCCACGCAGATCCGGATCAACAAAAATCACTATAAAAGTGACTGACTTTAACGACAACAGTCCAGTTTTTGATCAGAATAGTTTCTCTGTGAGTCTCCCAGAGGACGCACCGGTTGGAGCTGTCATCCTGGACTTGAACGCGGTGGATGCTGACGAGGGTCTGAACGGAGAGGTGGTCTACGGGTTTGGAAAACAGGTCTCCCACGAGATCAGAGAACTTTTCCAAGTGGATCACAAATCCGGGCGCCTGACGCTCAGGAGCAGTGTGGATTTCGAGGAGAAAAGCACCTACGAGGTGGACGTGCAGGCGACCGATCTGGGAACCAATCCGACCCCCTCCGTGTGCAAAATCATCATCCACGTCACGGATGTTAATGACAATGCTCCAGAGATCAGCATCACACCGATGACCTCCTCCATCACCACGGGCGCAGCGCACATCAGCGAGGCTGCAGACAAGGACAGTCTGGTGGCTCTGATCAGCACCTTGGACAGAGACTCTGGTGTGAACAGCCAGGTGCATTGCACTCTGTATGGACACGACCACTTCAAACTGAGGCAGGCTTATGAGGACTCTTACATGATAGTCACAGCTGCTGTTTTAGACAGAGAACGGATTAGTGAGTATAACCTGACAGTCATGGCTGAGGATTTTGGGTCACCTCCTCTGAGAAAGATCACCCAGTACACCATCAGGCTCAGCGATGAGAATGACAACGCCCCTCACTTCACCAAATCTGTCTATGAAGTTTCAGTGGCTGAAAACAACGCTCCTGGTGCTTATATCACCACAGTGGAGGCTAGTGATGCAGATCTGAGCAATAATGGCAAGATCACCTACAGGCTGGTGGACAGTGTCATCATGGGCTCCCCAGTGAACACCTTTGTGTCTCTGAACTCGGTGTCTGGCTCCATATACGCGCTGAGGAGTTTTAATTATGAGGTGATGAAACTGCTAGACATACACATCCAAGCAAGTGATGGGGGGTCACCACAGCTGCAGGGCACAGCTGTCATCAGGCTCAAAATAGTTGATCAGAATGACAACCAGCCTTCCATTGTAGAGCCGCCCCTTTACAAGGGATCTGCTGAGGTTTTCCTGCCCAAGGATGCACCTGCAGGTTATGTGGTAACCCAGATAAAGGCCACAGACGCTGATGAAGGCGTGAACGCACAGCTGTCCTATAAAATCACCGAGGGGGGACACCTGGGTTTCTCCATCAACAGAGACACAGGGAAGGTGCACGTGAGCCGGCAGCTGACGTATGATTTAGCAGACAATGTCAAAGTCACAGTGTCGGTCAGTGACAATGGGTCCCCGGCGCTCACCTCCACAGCCATTATACACTTCAGCTTCATAGAGGGAACTCTACCCAGCATGCCTTCCTTGGCTCAAAATGGCAGCGAGGAGCTCTTTGAATGGGACATGTCCATAGCCATAATCATTGTCCTGGCAGGGAGCTGCTCTCTCCTCCTGCTGGCTATCATTCTCATCACAACCATTTGCAGCCGCCGGAAAAAGGAGACAAGGGAGGCGGGGTACGACGATAAAGAAGACTTGCCAGATGTGGAGAAAGTGGAGAGCGGTCATGTCGACTCATTGATTGCCAACCACAAAGGCAAAGTATTTGATGCCCATCCATTTCCAGAGAAGCCTCCGTTGGCGGCCAGCAGCAGCAACACAACAACAGAGACAGGCTGCGAGGATGGCAGGCAGACAGCAGGCATCTTTGAGTCGAACAGCAGGGTGATGGAGGGGAAATTAAAGGTATAAGTCATTACTTTTCCCAGAGATATTTGAAAGTTTCCTTTGTCGTCTTTTTGAATCTCGATTCAAAGTCGAATGTGTTTGTATCTCTCCGCAGGGTTACTCTACGCTACCGGGATATGGGAAAGAAACAGTGAGGCCGATAACGATATGGAAGGGCAATTCGTTCACGACAATCTCAGCGAGAGATCCCCACATCAGCGGCAAGGACAGTGGAAAAGGGGACAGCGACTTCAATGACAGTGACTCGGATATAAGTGGAGATGTGCACAAAAAAGAGTCGCCGCCAACAAACAGTGAGTGTCACAAAAAACATTACAAGATAATAGCCTCATCAAACAGAAATGAGAGGATGTAAAGGTGAAATCCATGCTTATGTTTGAATCAAAGCAATGTACCGTACATATTCTACCCAGTTACAGCCATGGATTTTCTAACACACCAAAACACCCTCAACCAGGTGAGCCAGCGAATGCATTCGTATTCCACCCTGACTGTACACACTGCTGTTTCCCACAGGTCTCTGGGCGTGCACGAGCGAGTGCAAAGTGCTGGGACACTCGGACCGCTGCTGGAGCCCCTCGGCGACGAGGCCCAACACGAGCATGGCCTGCGGACCACACCTGTCCACGTTCAACAAGACGGCTTCGCTTCCCCGGAACACCGGAAGGGAAAACTACTATCCGGCTGTCTTACCAAAAACCAACGGTCTGCAAAGCGTGTACGAAAAAGTCCAACACCAGGAATTTGATTATATTCTCGTTGGCCCACAGACGCCGGCCAGAATACAGGAAACGGACGAGATGTCCATTCCAGAGTACACAAACTCTTAAAAGTCACCAAAAAGGGATCCTGTCTTTCTACTGTACAGTACTTTTAATTGACTATGTTGGATTGTTGCAGTGTTTTTGTAGTATGTCATGTGTCTTTTTTGGCTCATATAAGACTGTTCATTGTATCATGTGTAATATGCAAGATTTTGTACATTAATAATATATTTTTCATAATGATTCAATGTAAAGAAGACTTTTATTATGAATTTTCAAGAGCATGTGTTACTATTTAAGGGGCATGAATGACCTATGGACATTTAAGGCTGAAAGGGGCCTTTCTGCTGTGGAAAACAATCAATATGGAAGATTACCATGTTTGTGGTAGATTTTGTCACATTTGTTGCACAAATAAACAGTTAAAAGCGAAATTGTTTTGCTGTTCAACGACAGTTTAAAAGAGCGGGCTCGCTGGGACTCAAATGTAATCTCATAGGAAGAGTGCAACCTATTGTCCTGAGGAAATATTCAGAACAGCACACAGAATAACCTCAATTAGCCAACTGAATGCATTTCATTTGCCTTAAAGGCTTATAAGCTGCAATAAATAAAAATGTGGTCCTCCAACGATCACAGTTAAATTGATAGCAAGCATAAGCCAATGTCATATTCTTTTCATGGCACACAATGTATGTGGGTAGCCTCGATTTGCATGCAAATACTGCTTTTTCTGATCAAATGCTCTCACAATTACATATTTTTCCTAAGGTCAAAGAATCCCCTCACCTTTTCTGATTGCCTCCCAGCTTACCAATTATCCAAATACGTGGTTCAATCTGTTTCCAAGCAACAGCAGCACTGCACATTTGAATCTCTTTTCTTGCCATGTTTCTTCTTGAAGTCATGATAAGGACCGAGTAACCTTGGCCACAAAACTACTTTTCTCACATTGTCAACTATACTGTGTTGTGGGAATATAAAGACCCAAGGCAGCTTTATTTACAGAGCACTTTCATCACAAAGAAACTCAATGTCCTTTATATTTAAAATAAAATTAAAAGAGGCATAAAAAGTCAAATAAGCATCAGGCATATGCAACACAGTGGTATAACAATAAAGAAAAACATATTTATACTTACACCCAATACCTACACACACTTAGATCGCAGCTCATCAGGCACAACAGAATTCACTTCTGCATACAAGTTTGACTGCAGGCAGTGCAATCTGTTCACTCTACACCTGTAACCACAGAAACTCCAGAAAATCTGCAGTACTCAAATAAATTGATATCCAGCAATTAGAGGTGGGTGATTAAATGAAAGGCATAAAGCATAACTGACTAATATGCAAGTACATATGTTTTCCTGTGCTATTAGTACACTTCTTTTGAACTTAAATTAAGAGTTTACTTTCAGTTTATGCACTTATCAGAGGTATACTTGACTCATACTGACAAGTATACTTAAAAGTCCAAGTAAACTTGGCTTATACTGACAACTATACAGAAAAGTCTAAGTATATTTGGCTCATAGGCCTACTTGCTTAATCTTTTGATCAAGATATACTTAAGTGTAATTCAGTATTGTTGCCTTATAGGCCTACAGAAAAGAACACGTGGCTTGTAGTTGTGCTTACTTTTGATAGAGTAGCCTATCAAAGTGTGTGAGAGTCTGTAAAAGGAGGTTTTGATATGAATTTACATCAATTCATTAAGTTTTTGGACTATCTGTTCACCGTAGAGGCATGCGAAAACACATTTTTTTAAAATCTCATCACTAATCAAGTCATATAGCAAAAGGAGCAATTGTCTTTATGAAATTGGCTTTACTATGAGTTAAAGTATGTGGCAAAGGGTGGTGGGGACAGTAAGTTGGAAGTAGACTAGCCAACAACACCACATGGGGACTTGCACCCGAGGAAATACAAAAAAACTTTAATACATTTCTGGTAAATGAATAAGGCACACAGATTTTTTATTGATGAGGCAGAGACACATTTGAAAAAAGTCAAATATTTTATTAGAATTAATAAAAGAAAAAGCACTTAATAAGATGGGACTGAAGCTGTAGGGAAATAAATGATTAAACAGATTAAAAATTACACAAACTAATATGGGAAGCGTCTCGAGAACTTCTGTTATGATTTGACGCTATATAAAAATGAATTGAATGGGGTGATTAAAAAAAATCGAATGTGACCGTAAAATATTACAGCTGCCAGTCCAAAGTTAAAATAAACAAAACTAAGCTAAGGCCACTGTTGGAGAGGCAGACTACACTGAGGAGGGTGCTACCACTTACTCACCTTGGCTGAAACACAGCAAACCTCACAGCAAAACTATGGTGCCATCTATTTGTGTCCCAGTGCTCTTAACTCACATGCAATAGGTGGAGGTACAACACCATGGGTGCCTAGCCTCCCAATAAAGTGACTCAGCTTCTGAAAGAAAACTTAAGCAAAGAGTTAAAAAACTAAAGAGAATAAACACAAACAACCCAGTTGGTTAAAAGGCAAAATTACTCAAACAAATCAAAAGTATTTTAAAAGGGACAATGCATGTAAATGAGGCAAAAGCAATGAGTATAGTTAAGGGGGCAAAGACAGCAGCAGTGTTACTTCAGGTCAACCTAAAATGAAACACATTAACAGCACTAATAATGCTGCAACTTAACATTACTCAATACTGAGCCACCCTACTCACCACCATGGGGCAGCACAAAGAACTGTTCAACAGAAGCAGTGCAACCGAGTGCCAGGGTAAGGTCAGTGTCACACAGTAAAAGCTAAAACCAAAATAAGCAAAGATCTAACTAGACACATGCTTTGAAAGACAAACTACAGTTTTAACCAGTGGTTCCACAGCATGCCAAGCAGAAGCAAGAGGACTTGACAGGCCCCAGGTGCTTTATATAGCCTGGCCTGATTAGTGGGTTGCTGGAGGAGGAGTCAGGAGTAAGGGGCTGCGTTCAAGAACTGCAGACACTATTCAGGGAACCAAAAAAATGCACCTTACCACATATACAAAGTATACTTTCATGACCTTGAAAGCGGAAATGCTCTCAAGTCATTTTCGGAAGTCCAAGTCAAGTTTCAAGTCTTTGATGCTGAACGATGAGTTCATCTTTCTACCAACCATTACATCACTGCCTGTGACACCAGCCAATCTGAGTTCAGAACTGCTTCAGAAGTTTTAGTTTGGTAGCACAGGATAGGCCAACTGGACCTACAGGTAACATTCAGACGAAGAATTTAGCTCAGAGAATTTATATCGACTGTGCGTCATTCACACCCAAATGTCAAAAAACCTCCTGCCGGATAACCTGATTCTCCAAAGTGAAGCAGCAGTATTAGTTGGAGGAATTATAGAGGACATCATGAGAGAGACTAATATGGAAAAAATCCAAAACACCACTCATGGATCTGGCTGTTTTGAACACTGCACGCCTCCGGTAAGACAGGCTTAATGAAGTTTTTGATTAGAAATATAATTGACATCCATGACATGTGAATAAAACTTTGCAAAACTCTTGAGGTTTTTTCAGGAATGTTATCAGTTGTTATTGTTGTCATTTCTTACTTTTGCATCTGTTGGACTTTGTGAAGGAACAGCCGACCTCTGCTGGGCTCAGTCGCCTCCTGAGATTTGGAGCTGTGGCTCTTATTGTCGGCGCTGTGTTGATGTTGTGTGCATCCATGGCTGCTCTCTACCTGTGGAAAGTCAGCGATAAAAATGTAAGTCGACTGAGGATTACGCTGCAGTTATTACAGTGCCCCTTCAATAACAGATAGGATGCTTTTAGTGGGGAATGGATCCAAAGTACATCCTTATTTATTGGCATTATTGTACAAGAGGTATTTATGTGAAAGGCAGAGATACTGTTTTCATAATCATATTCATCACTGTGAAATTGCATCTTTAATTCTGTTAGAGTACGTACAAACTACATAAATTGTTCCTGTTACTCTGCTCCATAAATAGTGTAATGTTTATGTGTCCTATTGAGCTCACCAGTAGGGCAAACATTCCCATCAAGGTCTGCAACAGCATCTCCTGTGGTGCTTTGCTCAATTCTCAGTGTGCTTTAAAAATACACAGGATTTCTGTACGAGGAGCAACACTGTAACTCTAATTACTGTGCAGGGGGATTGCATGAAGCTTGTTTTCCCTGTATCTCATTTCTATTGTGTTTTGCTGCAGTGTGATTTACATAACTTGACTAATCAGCCGTTTTAACGTGCCACCTTGAATGCTGCCAGGTTTACAATGTTCGCTACAGCATGAACATCAATGGGGAGGTGAGGCCGGGCGCCGTGGAAATCGATTCAGACAACAACCTAGAGAGATTTAAAACTGGGAGTGGAGCTGAGGAAGCTGTGGAGATTCATGACTTTCAAATAGTGAGTGAGTTTGTCCTTGTTCTCTCTCTTCCTGAGGTGGTTCAGCAGGGACTTTTCTGTGTGCTTAGCAAAGTAGCAAAGCTGTGAGTGTAAACATGGCATCTCTGTGATTCGGCGCAGGGAATAACCGGAATCCGCTTCTTCGGAGGAGGAAAGTGCTACATAAAATCCCAAATCAAAGCCAGCCTTCCACACATGGGAGTTCACAAGAAAGAGTCGCTGATGTTTGACCTGGTATATGCACACTACTTGATACAGAACGTTGGGGGAAATGAAATGGCAGGGTTAAAAGCATCCTCATTTCTTTTTTCTAAGTCAAGGACATTGTCTTTTTTCTTCTTGCAGACAGATGAAGTCATTCCAGTGAGGTTTGACGAGGAGTTTCTCGTATGGGTTGCTGCGGAGCAGCCGCTGAAGGACACCAGCTTTCTGAGCAACAAGATCCTGGATCTTTGTGGGGAACTTCCCATTTACTGGCTCCAACCTATCTATCCTAAAGGTTCTTCTCTTCTTTCTAGATAATATGTATTACTTCCACCCCATTATAGTCTATAAAACGGGGTCTGCCATCACAGAGCACGGCCCAATCCTTTTCCATTCTTTCATAGTTTATTCAAAGCTCGGTTGTGATTGCCCTGCTTATCTGCTGACACACTTTGTAAAAATGTACAGACTTGTCGGAGAAGTTGGTGAAACACTTGAACATCTTGAACACACTCCACATTTAGAGTACACCAAAAAAGGCTCCGGTCTTGTATTAAAAAAGAATGATGTTGAAATATGCAAGACTGCTTGAAATCACTGCTGCTTAATTGAATTATTCAGGACATCTGAGAGAGCCCCAGCTATGTAGGATTGAGCTCCGAGGACATGTATACGGCGTCTTGTGGATGTTGACCCAATACTCTTTCCTCTCGTGGCCTGCCGTAACAGATGGGGAGAGGAGAAAGAGAGACGCACGGCGAGCCAAGCGGCAGTTTAACATGGAGGAGTTGGAGGCAGCTGCTGGGGAGAGGAACCCGGTGAGTCACGAAGAAGATGACACCTCCAGAGTTGCGGTGGAAGAGGAGGAGGAGGAGGGGGCGCAGTCTGCTGCGGGGTCAGCATACAATCCCGAAAACCCCTATCATGTGAGTGCCAACTTCGTCAACAACACTGTTTATGATAAACAAGTCTCCAGAGCTGGTGCATTTTTGATTAAGATGCATATACTGAGCCCCGGAGCAACCCTTAAAGCAGCATTAGGAATTGAAGTTTCTCTGTTTTGTCAACACTTTCAGATGACTTCATCAAAATGCCAGCCTTGTTAGAAAATGTATTTTCACAGAAATAGAAATGAGAATAGGAGCCAGCTGATAAACAGCTGCTGCTGCTGCTGTTGAGCAGGTGACATATTAGTGGCTATGATTGCAGGTCGCTGGCTGCCAATCCAACGGTGATGAACTTCTGAACTGAAGTGAACTCCCATTGGTTATAAAAATTCATGTTGCTTAAAGAGAACTCTAGTCACGTGTTTGGGAGAAGTTTTTTTTAAAAAAAGATTTGAATTGCAAATGAGTATAGATTTGCTCTTCAAAATTAACATTGCTTCAAAACTGCAGCGCAGCGGAGGGGCCGGAGAGGAAGGCGCCATGACCTTTGACACCATGTTAGACCACCAGGGGATCTGCTGCTCCGAGTGCCGACGTGGCTACACTCACTGTCAGAGAATATGCGAGCCTCTGCGTGGATACTGGCCCTGGCCTTACAACCACAGAGGATGCCAGGTGGCTTGCCGAGTCATTATGCCCTGTCGCTGGTGGGTGGCACGCATTTTAGGTATTGTGTAAGAAAACACGCTAGTGTTTTTTTTTTGTTTTTTACAAAGACCCCCAAGGTCTCTAAACTTTCAGCTTAGTTATGCATGAAGATATTTATTTTCTGAATTTGACTGTAAATACTGCCAGAAAGCTTTATGCCTGTTAGCATGAAATGCAGATCATGATGTATGATTGTCTATACTGAAATACTTACACGTTTGTATCCAGACCAGGGGCGATTCTAGGATTAGACTATTAGGTGGTCCCCTAATGAGAATGTAATATAGAGTCAAGGGCTTAGGTTTCTTTTCAACAAATTAAGCGGGGATCTGGAGGAAAATTTGGGCGTCAACTCTTCATTTCCGGCATTCTGGTGAATTTATATGTACCAATTTCTGCCTTTTCTGCATTGAGTTATGGTGGAAATTACTTTATTTATGTAAAGGAAAATACAAAATTCAGGTGACAATTTAATTCATTGGATCCACAAGAGTCTCGGCTTTCCAGTCATACCCAATTTATGCAATTCCAAGACTGTTTAGGGACCCCAGTATGCAGAATTGTTAGAATAGGTGAAAATAACGCATTTATACAAAAAAAAACTGCATGGTTTATGCCCAAAACTGCATGTGATTATCATAAAGTGGGCATGTCTGTAAAGGGGGGACTCATGGGTATCTATAGAACTCATTTTCATTCACATAGCTTGAGGTCAGAGGTCAAGGGACCCCTTTGAAAATCGCCATGCTAGTTTTCCCTCGCCAAACTTTTGCATAACTTTGGCGCATTATTTAGCCTCCTTTCCGACAAGCTAACCTGACACGGTTGATACCAATGGATTCCTTATGTTTTCTAGTTTTATAAGATAGCATCTTCACTCTAGGTTTGATAATTATTTAATAGGGGTGCTGAGATGAAATTTAGGTGTGATTGAGCACCCCTGAAAATAGTCTAAAATCGCCACTGATCCAGACAAAATATTTAACATATAAACAGGTGCTTTCTTTTTGTATGCTGCTTCTTTCCATACAGTAACACTGGAATACATAAATGCCATTTTCCTATTTGCAGCAACAAACTCATAAATGAGCACATCCATTTTTGCATCATGTAACATCAAGGCTTAATGCGCTGTACTATGTTTAATGGAAGGCATGGGACTGGATCCAAAGGCTCAGCAGATCATGTACCTTTTCTGACTGAGTAGGCTTCAATAAATTCTAATTACAGTATATGCCGGCTTTGATGTCGATGTTTTTTTGTGTCACATCTTGTTTCCATGGTTCCACTGGGCGCTTTTCTGATAAAACTGAAGTGACAGCAATGGTTGCCTTAACTTCCATTCACAGCTCAGAATCAGTCTGAGGGCAATGCAATTTGTGCACACTGACATCTGCATTGATGTGAACTAATGTGAGATGAGTGTCATGGCAATGATGGAAAATATTTTCATAAAAGTGACATTTTTATTAAATAAATAAATATATATTTTTTTCTCTATGAAAAGAGAAGATGCTAAGCTACAACATGACATGATCACAGAGACGGAGCCTTTTTATACACAGCTGTTATTGGGGTGTTGAGGCTACTCTGAATACCTCAAAATCAAAAGAAATCAGATTACGATCTCTAAAGCCATATGCCAACTTTCTAAATAATTGAAAGGAGCCATGTTGCGATCAAGACGATTTCACAGAGGGTGATCCAGGCACATCAAATTACAACAGATGTGAAATTGCACCATATCCGCCACTAAAGCCGCATTGAATCTCTGGAAGCAGTGTGAGGAAACAACACAAAGAGATGCTTGTCTCTTTGCTTGGAGATCTTTCCTGGTTTTCACGGGGGGTAGAGGTGCTTATCACATCTGCGGCGCTGATAAGACGGCCTCTGTGCCTCCGTAGGCTATATAATATTAATCCCTCTCCCACGTCTGCAGATGCACTTAAAGGAAGGTGACAAGCATGACATATCCAGGACCTCCTGATGGCTCGTGCTCTGGAGTGCAGCCGCTAAAAGAGCCCCAAGTACCCTCAAGTGATGTAAATTTGCAGGGGGAGTCCAATTTCCATCACAGCACTGTCACTGCCATGGTCATTAAACTAAATCATCCCGCTGTGTGTCACACAGCTCCCATTTTAAAGTCCCCTCAATAATGGAGTTATACTTGGACCGCAGATTGCAGCACAACAGTGGATGTCTGACCTGACAGCAGCTGAGAGGACCATGCACATTATTTCATCTTTAGAAATCACAGGCAGACAGTGTGTATGGACGTAAGAGATACCTTGAAATTATTGATTAATTGAGAGACCTTTTTATATCTTAGCTGCACCAGCTGTGGTTCAACAGGACTATATATATAATCTCTAAAGTTAGCAGCTGAAATTTAAATATGATGTGTCAGCCGATGAGACTGTTGTCAGGCTATTAAATAGTCGTTATCTGTCACTATAAGCACCATAGATGTGGGGCAATAGGGGCCTACTACACCCAACAGGAGGTTCTATCAACAACGTGCATTTGTGTTGGTAGTTATTTTAAGCTAAAACACAATGTTTTTCCCTAAACTTAACAAAGCGTTTTATTTTGCCTAAACCTAAAGAAGTTGTAGTTTTGTTGCCTAAACTTAAAGAACTTGTAGTTGTATTGCCTAAACTTAGAGAGGTTGTAGTTTTATTACCTAAACCTAAAGAACTTGTAGTTGTGTTTCCTAAACCTGAAGAAGTTGTATTTTGTTGCCTAAACGTAACAGTTTTTTTGCCTAAACCTAGAGAAGTTGTAGTTTTGTTGCCTAAACCTGAAGAAGCTGTAGTTTTGTTGCCTAAACGTAACAGTTTTTTTGCCTAAACCTAAAGAAGTTGTAGTTCTTTTTCCTAAATGTAACAGTTTTATTTTTGCTTAAACCTGAAGAAGTTGTAGTTTTGTTGCCTAAACCTAAAGAAGCCTTTTTGCTTGTGTTCAAAACATAAAGTTTTATTCAGTTTTACAACATGTTAGAACGTGTTGCTTTTAAGTTTCGCATTCACGTTTACAACGTAGTACGCATTTTAGGCCCCTACTGACCCACATCTATGGGGCTTATAGCGACCGATAACGCCCATTTAATGGCCTGATAACAGTTGTATCGAGTGCAGCGATGTGTTATGTGCCTGTTGCTGTCGGCACTTTCCTTGGGTTTCACTCAGAATATGTTGATACAGCAGCACAAGACAAAGAGCTCTGAGTCTGAGCTAGACAAAAGGAGATGAAAACACAAAGCAAAAAGAGGGGGAAAAAAACATATCACCACAAGCAACAACTCAAAATGGCATTTAAACTGAGAAAAAAACACATAGCTCAGAACAACAGCAGTTTTGTTATCCTGAGGCCCTGTGTTTCTAAAAAAAAACGTGTTTCCTTTTGCCATTCCTCTCTCCTAAGAAGAGAAATGTACCCCCATCGAGTGGAAAAGACGAATGTGTTGGAGAGCAGCTTCGGTGTGTGAGACAGTGGTGCCTTTTTGTTTGTCTCCCCTCTGGAGCCAAGCTTACCCTGGGAGCCCTGCAGGCCAGGGAACAAACAGAGCTTTGTGAGCACTGACCCACTGTGCCCAGCAGCCAGACTGCAAGCCTCCACTCCTGTGCTAATAGGAAACCACAGAAGACGAGTCCGCAGCATCAGCCGAGGGAAGGGGAGCTTTCTCGCATCCACCTGTGCTTTCATCATTGCCCATCAAAACAAGTCCAGTCAGGCAGGGGGTCTGTGGTACTCTGGTGACCACTGAATCAAAAAGCATTTTTCACCAACATCCTCCTGGCACCAACACTCAAGCACAATACATTTGGGATGCCTTAGCCGGTGATTTATTTCGTGGCATGGATTTGTGCTAATCAAGCCTCACTAGAGCTGCCTATAAATACGTCAATAGCCTGTCATAAATTCGTTGCCCAAGAGGCATTAGAAGTGTGAATAGAAATGTGAAGTGAACCACTCTAGTGTAAGCCTGTCCTACATTTGATTGCATGTTGTCCATTACATCCAGACATGAATGAAATAAACAGTAGTGACAGTCCATTTTGCACCTTAACCAGAACACAGAAACCCTTTTAGGGGCTAGCTCATTATGTTTTTTTCTGCAAGAAAGCACTGCAATATGTTTATAGATGCTGGCATTGTGAAGAACCTGTAACCCCGCAGCTTTGCACCGGCAATAACAACCCAGGCACCCAACATTTGTCTTTTCTTTTCTCCTGAATGGCCCGAAATAACATGGCTGGACGAAAGGAGGGGGTGGTGATGGTGGTGGTGAGAGGGGGGCTGGTACAAGGCTTAAATGCTTTTTAATCCCATGGTTGAGTGACCACTTGCAGCTCTGCCCAGCAGTCTGACTCTGCCTGCCATTTGCAGGTTTCTCTGAAGTTTCCCTGCCATTGGCTGGAGTGTCCGCTCGACTCTCTCTCTCTCTCCTATTTAGTATGCAAGCCCCTAATGGCCATTAATTAAATGCCTGCTGGTAAGGAAGTCTGTCTTATTTATTTCACGGAGCTAAAACTGTAAATATTGTCTACCTGCATTGAGTGAATAACACTTTCTATGTCATGAAACATTATAGCTATTCTCCCCGGGTGACTCAATTACTCTGCACACACTGCGGGGATTTTTTTTTTTTTCTGTATTGCACTTGGTTGCATGGTGTCCTTGTTACACTCAATAAGAAAACCTGTAGTGTGGTGTAGGTCTAAATTGGACACAGTGCTGAAATTTGCACCATTGTTTTTCTCGGGCACACTCTGTATATGTGACAGTTAGTGCGGCGGAGGCATCCAACCTGCAGTGGATGTCAAGAGTTCCTCGCAAGAAGTGGACAGTTATCTTTACAGCACAGCAGGCACAGGCTCTCTCCGAGGACGCTGTATAACCAACAATGTAAATTAGACTTCCTCACCCGTGTCATCTTTTTTTTTCTTTACACAGTAATTTGAAAAGCCATGCCATGCCTGATGGGATCAGTATTAAAAAGATCCTCTATCAAAATATGGCATTTGACAAAACTTCAGTCACCGTAGGATGTACCCCAGAACGTACACGTCCTCTGGTGGGGTGCTTAAAAAGAGCTATAGATAGCTCAAAGCCGAATCAAATCAAGGCTTCACATCTACAAACTGCGAAGAAGAAAAAAACAGCAGCTCCTCCACAAAGCAATGTCAAGAGGCTTGCCACATGAAAGCAGAAGTTGTCCAAAGAGTTGCGGGAAGTACTGACAAAGTTTATGAGAATAAAAGCAAATGTGTTTTTAATCCTCCGCAGCAGCACGTGCAACAATGAGGGAGCCTGAGCCCCGATATGCCACCCCGGGGGTAGGGCTCTATACTTAAGGCTTACAACAGCCTCATTATCTCCCTCAACTCACATCAGATCCGAGCAGCAGTTTGTCACAGGCAGGCTCCTCTCTGCCAGTAGGCATCAGACCAATCCTCCTGCAACACTACTGTACATAATTGCCATATGGACAGCATTTTGAGCCAGACTGAAGACTAAAAAGCCCTCCAGGCAGATTCCCCAGATAACTAAATGAATATTTTATCTCATTTCCATCTAATTTGCACCACATTATTATACAGAAGTGAAATTTTTAATTAATTGATAGAACAGATCAAACACAGGTTTACACTTTGATTTTCGGGGAGCTGTTATTTTGATAATTTGCATGGCTTTTTTCCCATGCCAAGCCTTTTTAATCTCCCAGAATTCCTGCATCTCCGTGTAGGAACACTATAATAAAAACATACAGCAAATTAATAACTGTCAGCGCACATGAAATGCTTGTCTTGGTTGTGTGAGCAGTTCCAGTGAGAAGTCCTTTTTACCTGCCACCCCACTGATTAATTAATTTCACACTGTTTAATTAAATCCACAGTCTGGGGAGTCTGGGCAGCACCGTGGGGAGCCCTATCTGAGCCGTGTGTGTACAGAGATTACTAAAGAAGGTCTCAGACACCCTTCTCCCTCACTGATGTTGACGCTGACGTCACCTTACTCTGGATACCGGAGCACGATTGTGTCAGTGTCATCTGGCAGTTGTGAGCTTTTACTGCTGGGGACATGATAACACCGCACCATTTGTTGATTATCTGCTGGCATTTACATTAACCGAGGAGACTGGAGCATTTGACAGCAGTTGACACAAATTAGTATCTGACAGAAGCGTCTGATGAAGTGTGCTGCTGCAGTATATAAACCTTGGATTTCCATTAAGTCAGTTGGTTAACTGTACAAATAAAAAAATGAAAACCATCTGAAGTGTCATGAAAATTTAATATGAAATAAAAATGAGTTTAAAAAAAAAACAAAATAAGAAGAAATAGGGAAAGCAAATAGGACATATCCCAAAGTGCACGTACATATACACACATAAACATAAAATACATGGACCATGTTGTGCTAGATCAAAAACAGTGCAAACTGGCTTCACTGCAAATGAGCATATTGAACTCCCGCATCCTGTCCAACACTGTTGCATCCAACAGTCAAAGCCTTAAGAGACACAGACGCCATCTCTCTTATGTCAGAACAGAGAGAGGTGCACGAGTGTATAGCGCAGCAGGCAATATGACTGTGTGGGCTGAAAAGCACGCATGTTACTCTCTCTGTTCTCTTGAAACATATTTTTGGCATCTCTAATCACAAACACATTTGGAGTCAGATGGCTCAAATTTGCCTTTACAGTGCAACTTTAAAAAAAATTATTTGATTTATGGTTAAATATACAATTTTGAGCTACGATATGTAAATTTGAAAGGATTACATTGATTCTTGCTAATCTGTCATAATAACAAACATAAACCTGATTCTCACTGTCTCAATCTCGTGTTTGTATGTGGAGGAAAGCGAGGATAATCGATTAGGTACATAAAGATGGCTGCCTGCTGGTTTGATGTGATGTGATGTGGAACCAGCGTTTCTCTGTGCTCTCTATTTGATGTGCCGAGAGCTATTAGAGCAACAAATACTTTGTACAAAGTCACGATATAAAACAAATTATAAAGTTTATGTAGGAGCTTTATTCAATATCCAGAGCATCAATATAGCATCAAACAGCTATTGTCTATTAAAGATATAGAGTAGTAATGTCTACCATTCAAGGTCAATGCCTAACCTTAAAGCTGCAGTAGGCAGAATGCTTTTGGCATCATTGGGCAAAAATTCCATAATACGATACGATACGATACAACTTTATTGTCAGTTTGCACTGAAATTCAATTTGCATCCATAGGCAGCTCAGTTTGAGAAAAAGTACACATACAATAGACATACTGTTACCATAAACAGACAGACAAGTAAGACCCATCAGACAAAAAAAAAAAAAAACACATCACCATTATTCATACATAACCCATTACAAAATGACCATCTGTCCTCTGGATTTACATGTCTTTAGCAGCACATTAATTATTATTTAGCAACAAGATGGACTGATGGACAAAAGCATTCTTTAGCCTGATGCGGTTAAATGTAGGGACTCTGAATCGCCTCTTGGAGTTGCAGAAGTTGATATTCCCCATAGCCTTTCAGCATATTGTAATTCAAGTGTTCTGAGAGAAAACTAGACTTCTGCACCTCCTCATGGCTCTATGTTCAGGCTTTAAAAAATCTAGCCCGTGACGGGAGACTTTGGCCAATCACAGGTCATTTTCAGAGAGAGAGCGTTCCTATTGGCTGTGCGGTGGTGGGCGGTGCTTGGTATTTCCTCAATTTGATCTCAACATAGCTCATTTTACAGCTAAACAGTACACTACAAGATGTTTCTGAAAACATTTGAGATGAGAAATAGGCATTACAGTAACAGAATATTGATTCATATTTGATCAGCGCTGCCTAGTTTGACCGTTTGGTCGGAGTTTGCGAGTGATTGACAGCTGCTCAGAGACGGCAGGCTGCAGATCAGCTCTGATTGGTTGTTTTCCTCCGGTCTGTGAAATCTTGCAGATGCCATTAGGAGCACCGGAGGACACCGGAGGACACAGAGGTACATGATTTTTTTTTCAGATTACCTGTCTCATGCACCACTGTCAGGATATGGTAACCGTGATTTGCTCCATTTCTAACCACTGCAGCTTTAACCATTCGAGGTCAATGTCTAACCTTAAATATTCGAGGTCAATACCTAACCATAACCATCTCACCATGGTTTCGCAATTTGCGTGTTACCTTCTAAACCCGACCAGCCATGTTGAGAGCCGTTGAGAGGCAATAGAAATGCTCCCAATCCTGTATTTAGCACCTTTAATTGAAAAATAAAGAAAGGAATGTAGGGCTTTGATTATTTAAGGTTTAAATAAGGTATTTTTCATGCACACGTGTTTTTGCCATATGTGCTTGAAAATAATGGAAAGTACTATGGGATGCAAGTTTAAATTTGAGGTATACAAAATACTTTACTGGAAAATATCACAAGGTCATGTCCTTATTACGCGTCTCTTCCATATAAGCATTGCAAACATCACAAGTCTTCACACGCCTTTTATTCAAACAAACAACTGAGTCTTTCCAAACAGTCGAAGGCTGTGCTCTTTGCTTAGACAAGATAAACTTTTAATAGGCATTCCAGCGCACAGCATCAAGACAGTTTTGCAGACTGATACAGCATTAGCTGGGAGAACAGCGCTCTATTTGTGCTTGCCTTGTCCTGTGACAGGAAGACCTATCAGGTGCTCATCTCTACCAACCCCCCCCTCCCATCCCTCTCTCCTCCTGACCTCATTCTGTCATCTTCGTTTTCCTTCTTCCCCACTCTCAGGTCTTTTATAAAGTGTCTCCATGCATTACACATTTAACAATGCATTAAAAATAGGCCACCATCAATCAGTCATTCGGTGGCGGAGACGGAATCTACTTGTGGCACCAATTTGATATGTTTCTCAAGGTTCAAGAAAAGCGAAAGGAACGCTATAAACTCTTTGTGTGCACGGGTAACAGAGATCAAAACACACATTTATGTACTAATAATACACCGTACCCCATAAAAACCCATCGTAATCATTTTTGAATTTCCATTTGCTTGAATTCATACGGCACAGTGTGTTATACCAGAATCCAGAAACAGAATCAAAATGATACGTATGCGGGCGGTAAGCCGTGACAAGATTTCTGTTGATGGGTGCCAGGTTCGCGTCGTGCCCAAAACAGTGATTTGAGTACTGTGATGCATGATACAGGATAGGTAGTAGGTAAAATCTGATGTAATGGTTGGGAGTGAGTCAAGCCCCGAGGGCAAATAGTCTGAACAGTCTGACTCCAGGTTGCTCATACCAAAGCAGATGTTCAACTGACGACAGCAGTTCAAAAGACAGTGCTGCTGCATGTTATTCACAAGGTATTTTACGTTATTAGGATGACATGTCAAGAGCTACTCATACAGCTGTTATGGTAGCTGCTTTGATAGCCAAACGTAAGGGATAATGTACAGCGAGCCGGTCATTGTTGTAAAATAAACAACAATGACCCACTAGCTGTACATTATCCCACTTATTACACGGCTACTTACTTAAGAAATCAATAATTTGACACAAAAATGGTTCACCAGAGTCAGACATCAGATCTGCGCCCATAGCAACGACCTGTTATACATAGCAACGAGCTGTTTACATAGCAATGATCAGCTATAAAGAAATAACAGACCGTAGAACGCCGTCATTGACCAACCAGAATCGAGTATTCAACAACGCCGTGTAGTAAATGTATATAATAAAATAAAGACCTCACATAGTATTTTCACTAGGAGTGGGAATCACCAGAGGCTCCACGATACGATATTATCACGATATTTAAGTCACAATATGATCTTATTGCGATTTTAAAAATGTTTCGATATGCTGAGTATTGCGATATATTACCTTTTTTCAACTGAAAATAATGCAGTTTACTCAACATCTGTTTTATCTAATATAATTTACATTTTTTTTCATTCACATATCTTGAGGTCAGAGGTCAAGAGACCCCTTTAAAAAATGGCCATGCCAATTTTTGCAAAATATCGCGAGACTATGCCGTAACGATTTTTTACCCACCCCTAATTTTCACAGAGTTTTGTTAACACAGTGAAGCGTTCTCCTGCTCAGGTAGAAGTGTTGAAGTCTGCTTGTGAGCTTTGATGCTGCAGCTCTGCTCCGAGGCTTGATCCTGCTTTCTGGACTTGAAAACAGACTGCGCCTCGTCATGGGCAACAGCTTGAAGAGGTAGACACCGACTGCACAGACACTCCTGAAGGACCACACACACACATACACACACACACATTAAGACATTTGGTCAGAGAACAACAAACATTTACCATCAGCTTCACGTGGAGAAAATGGCACATTGAGAAGTTTATCTGTGTGTGGAGTATTCACAGTACAATCTGAGTGGGATGCAGTATTGCCTATTTGAATAATGACCTACAGTAAAAGCCTTGTTGCTCTGGTACCGAGAGGGCATAATAGAAAGCAGTTCTGTTTTTATATCTCCGTGTTGAGACATTTGTTGAAAGCAATCTCAGGTTGGATTGTCTTTTAATTAAAGAAGAGGGGATATATTAAAAGGAAAATGTAAAAAATAAATGCGATATAAAAACCCATTATCGCCGAGGGAGTGTGGTTCTTCATGCACCGTGCATGGTGCGCACAAACCCGATGACAGCCAAACGAATCAAAGTATGTTTTAGACATGTCCTTCCAAGCTAGTAATACAATAAAGGCTTTTAAAGACATTTTCCCTTGAACATTGCCTTGAGGCCATGTTTTCTTCTTCCTCATAACACACCACTCTGATTCAGTGACAAACTGTCTGGTAGATTGCCAAGTGTCTGTTGCTTTTTTTTTTCTGACGATGTTTTTCCAGACCATTTTCACTTATTACCCCCTCGGGTCATTGCACGCTTCAGTCTGGCCACTTTACAGACATGACTCCATATGGCCTTGATGACACATGTGATAGCTCATTCAACGTGGACCGCAATGCTTTCACCTCCCCCCCATCAGATTTGTCTAAACCTGAATAGTGACCTACATACTGTAGGAACACCTGGAAAAACATGACAGTATATCTTACCTTGAAACATCTTTTGAATCTCATGCTGACTGTGTACAATGCAATAGGGTTGATGCACGAGTTGAGTGCTGCCATGTTAATGCCAAAATAGTCCAGGACGAGAAAGACACTGAAAAAAAAGAGGGTAAACATTATCAGACAAAAGAGTACGGATCAGGAAATGAACATTGAAAAAAAAGTTTTTTTCATGCTCACCTCAGCAGCTGACACCTATTAGGATCTTTCTCATCATATATGGTTAATTTCAAGATCCTGCTCAGGTATAGAGGCAACCAGCAAAGTGCGAACACAATCACCAGGCAGAAGACGGTTTTTGCGACTTCTCGTCTCTTAAAAAGGAAAAATATGATCAATATTATAGATGATATTATGCCAAAATGTGAGAAATGTGCAAAAAGAAAAAGTTGCTCAAAACTAATAACCTGCTTGGTGTGGTCGCTTAATGTGTTCTCAGTATTCTTCAGCATTTTCCTGGTCATGAGGGCGTAGAAGACGGCAGTCCAGGCCAGTGGCATGCAAAAGTAGAAGCCAAAGAGCCACCAGTCCTTTACTGATTTATAAAACTGTTGATTAAACATGACAGCGGCCCACAGTCAGTCGGCGTTGCAGTTGACATGATGTTTGGTTGCTACGTTACAGCATGCATGAAACAATATCGGAGACACACACACATATATATATAGAGGTTTACAAGGACACCTACAAGAATCTGTGGGCATCTGTTGGATGAAGTTATGAGTAATAATATTAGAGCCATTGTTCGTTTCATTTCCTGTCAACACTTTGCGGGATATGAATAGACAAATCAAACACATGTTGATCTGTTTGTTTTATCCTGTTGCATAGGTTGGAAACTATTACATCACCTGCATGAACGGCGTGGTTTGCATGGGATGAAGCAGACATATCCTCAGATGCTTGTCTTTATAGTTCATTTCTATCATATCAAAGCCGGCAACTTCAGGCACAGCCAGCAGGATAGAAATAACCCATATCAGAGTTATTTCGATTGCTGTCCACACTGGAACCCCGATGCCTTTGATTCGATTCCAGGATGCTATAGCTCGGTATCTGCAAAATCAATGGGAAAATGCTATGGCTTGGGGGACTTTTTTTCATCTGTAACAATAATACATTTTTCAGTTAAAGAACATTTCAAGGGCTAATGCTAAAACAAATCTGTCTGCTTGATGAAATACAGATAGTGGCCGGCGAACGCTATTTTCTTGTAGGGCACAGGACGGCGCTGCTTATCTCCTTACCTGTCGACACTCAAGGCACATAAGCTCAACACAGTAATTCCAACAGAGGTTTTCTGTATGAAGGGGACGAGTTTGCACATCAACAAACCGAATGGCCAATCTTCTGCCATGAGCTGCAGAAAAAAACAAAGAAAAGAAAAACCCACCCACAATCAATTCAAGGCGAGATTGAAGTTTTAAAATGGATAAATAGAGCAGGATAAGGTGCAGCATTGTTTTTCTCAATGTAATTGTAATAACAGTTAACTCACCCTGTATGCGTTGATTGGAATGTCTATCACAATGTGGATTAGATCCCCCAAAGCGAGACTTGCGATGAGGATGTTTGGTCCACTTCTCATGCATTTGTTCACATATATGATTTTCAGCAAAGCCGAATTCCCCACTATTCCGACGACAAAAACAACAACAGAGACCACGGTGTGGATATATTTGAAGGCGTCTCTGATTCCAGCCGATTCCAGGCACATAGGAGGGTGTGGTGTTTTTGGTCTTGCCACTTGAGGTGGATGAATTGAGCTGTTGGATTTCTGTTTGTCCAGTATTAAAACACCAGGGGAGGCCGTTTCAGAGAGTTCAATTACAGGGAACGGCTCTGAATGCTGATCACTGGCCTCTCCTCCGATGAGAATATTTCCCAAACAAAGAACGAGAGCAGCGGCCCACATTGTTGATGATTTCCTCAAAAGGCCCTGAAATGTTTTCGCCATGCAGCCCTGGAGTGAAAATGAGAGTGAAAATAATTAGCACAGCAGCTCAGCCTTGAGATTTGCATCAAAGCATTTAGGTGAGGAAAATAATTAATATAATTCACTGATCAAAAAGCAACAGTAAACACACAGCACTGATACAATATGATACTCTGAATGATGCCAGCTTACCTTTAGATGTACATATACAAACGCTGTATGCAATTAGTGTCTGTAATGCCTACAAAATGGGCTGTATGTTCAACACAAAGGACTGCTCTACTACTACTTTGCTGCAGCGCCTGAACCCAGCAGAGGGTTTTATAGACTACGGTATTGTTGTCAGCGTTAGTCATCGATCTGTCAGTAGTGACTGTAATTACTTCCCTTGATGCATCATCCTCAATGAAAGGATGGCATTGAAGTGTATTGTCTGTTATCACAGAGTGAGATCATTTTATAGGCTCCAGTGGGGACATTATGTTACAGTTGTTTCCCACTCTATCACTAAAAAGTTGTCTGTTATCTTGTTTGACATAAAACTTTCACACAAAATCTAAATGTAGCAAAATGTCTATTATAGCGAAGAGAAGATTTTTTTTTTTTCTTTGCTTGAAGCCACAGTCTCTATTGCTAAACTTAGAAGTCATCATTAGTGAATGTAATGGGAACAGGAAAACTGTCTTCTGCAACTATATGACATTTTGGATGAGTTTGATGCAAAACTACTGCCGGGCAACTGCACTTGAACAATAACAAAAATGAGATGGAACCTTGCAATATTCAGATAGTGTCCTCTAGAGATTTTGCTTCAGCTGACAGATCACGTTTCTTAAAACATGAGTCAGTCTCCATCCTACCAGAGAGACGGTGCCTCTGCATCTCCTGAGAGTCCTAAAGAAGGTGACTTCTCCCCTCGACAGCTTTGTGACAACCTGAAGAGCCTGGAGGAGCACGAGACATGTGACGACCAGAAAGATCCCATTGTTAACATCATAACCGACAACCGCTCCAGCTCTCCTTTGAATGTTCAAATCTGCGCTCCGCTAGCGGCAAATGACCTTGGAAAGCTATGTGCTGGCACGCTTCCACAAGAAGGACCGATTGAGAAAAGTGAGTTGGATGTGAAAAAGTATGACAACTGTTAACAGCCAAACTGTCTATGTACTCAACATTATAACAACTTTGTTTATTCCCATATAGGCCATTCGAGAGAACCTGGATGCTCCAGCGCATCGCCTATAGAGGAGAAACCGTAAGGAACATTTTTCAATCCTATAAACATGACAATAACAAATGTCACAGTGGTTGCATCTGAAATGCCACACTAACACGCTATTTAGTATGCTAAAACAGTAAGTGAGATATTTTGGTACGTCCGAACCCTTAGTATGAAACCAATAGTGCGCAAATTATATACTAATAATCATATTAATACTCTTTCCGGTGAAATATTACAATATGCAAACACTGGACACTACGGCAGCATAAATATCCCACAATGCAATGCGGTAGTGACGTAAACGTACATAACTGACGTTGACGGACAACTCTGTAACATCAATAACGCTTCAATTTAACTGTAAGTATAAGATTTCACTTTGCTAGGCACAATATATATTTTTTAATTAATTCAGACTTTGATTCTTACAAACCGTCGTTTGTTCACATGAGGTTGGTACGGGTTACCATGGTTACAAGTCTCTAACCGGCAAGGAGGCTCTCAGGAAGTGATGACATAAATTATTATTATCCACTAAATGTGTCTCAATTTTAGTCTCTTAAGCTGGGGACACACTAAGCCGACATCAAAGAACTAGCGGCGATGAAGGCCACAAGTTGCGTCGCCTCACGTAGCCTTTGTCTTGGCCAAAAAGTTGCACTCGAACACACCACAAAGACTACAGCCGACGGCTTACTACCACGTTCGTTCTGCACCTGCATGAGATGAAGTAACTCTCCACACCAGCAGGTAGCGGTAATTCATATTAGTCATCAAAAAGGGAAACCGGAAGATCGAGGACTGCGGATAAACAAGCCGTTGTTATGATACGTACTACATGAAACAAAGTGGTGTTTGCCGACCATTTTCACACCACTCTCACTCCCCACTTAGCTTCATTCCCGATGGCCATGTCGTTGAGAAAATATCAGTGTATTGGAATGATAAGATCAGATGAAGATGAAAAGTGAGAAGAGCATTCTGTGTTTTTCCTCTTGACTTTACTCGTTGGCTTGCTTTCCTCACGTCCATTTCTCTTCTCGTGCACTGATTCGTTTAAGCTGAACAGCCTATCAGAGTGATTTCTCTCACCGACGAGCGACATGCTGAATCGGCTGAAAAGCCTCCGACATTGGCAGACTAGAGCCGACGGTGTGGGACACACGAAAAAACTAGGCCGACAGACACTCACCGACGGCCCCAAACTGTCCGACGGCCGACTGTCGGCTTGGTGTGTCAGGACCTTTACCTTGTTAGCTACTTTCAGCTCAGCAGGCAGCTGTTTTCACCAAAACTCTCTCATAAAACCACTGTAGACGTTGCTAATGTTGCTCCACGTCTGCTCAATGCGTACAAATTCAACTGCCACAACAACTTCATGAGATGGCAATATGTCAGATGTGTCTTTTTGTAGATTTTTGAGGAGTTCCTCTGCACCCAAGAGGATAAAAAATCAATTACTGTAGCTCTAAGATGAATAGAGTCATTCTGGTAAAGCATTGCTGCAATTATTTGTCTCCTGTCTCTGTTTTTCTGTGCAGTCCGGTCTCACCAGAGTTCATGGAGGTAGTCGCGCTGGATGGAAGATTCATTACTTTGGTGGGCACTCATGCCCAGACAGATTGGAGGTGGGTGGAGCAGAGCCTCTCTCTCAGCTGTCAAGGTAAGCCATGTCATCAGTTTGGGTGCGAAGGGGTCACCTGTTCCTGCCCCCTCTTGCCTCTCATGACTCAGACATCTGTCAAATTCCCAATTATTTCTCTCTTGTGCAGTTCAAAAGGAAATTGAAGTTCCCCAGTTGTTGCAGGCAGAGGTGGAAAGCACGGACACTGTCGCTGATTCTTCAGAGGTAACCTGCTCATGACAAAACGTGTGTTTTATGCATAGTCAAGTGAAGTCAATTTTCTTCAACGCCGATTTAAAATTATTAATAGAGAATATAATAAAGAAATAAATGTGATATCATTATAGATAAAGGTACATAGCAGCAGTTAGATAGCTAACTAAATTAGTTAAAATTGTCCCCTGCTCTACCAGCTGCAACATTAAAGTGATGCTTATAAATAATGAATCAATAATCACAAAATGGAATTCTGAAATGGGCAATTCTGCATAATGAGTTTTAGTTTTGGTACTTACTTATAGTATATTTTAATGGTAATTATTTGGTATAGAACGTTTTGTATGCATGACTTTTACATGTAACAGACATAGTATTTCTACACTGTGGTATTGCTACTTTTATTCAGGGATGGAAAGAGTACTAGAATGTCATACTCAAGTAAAAGTACTGTTACTTTAAAGAAATTAAGCAAAAAGTTAAAATGTAAGGGGGGAGGGGGGTATATGATGATGTACCTTTAAGCTACAAAATGAATCATATTCATAATAAATATCATATTTATTATATCAATTATAAATATGCAACCACCTTCCTCAGTGTAGTCTCACTAGAATTAACCAGAAAACAGGACGGAACTCAGACAATGGAAAAAAAAAAATCACAGACAATAAATAAAAAGACCTATGGACACTGCAGCGGGTGCAACAAGCAATTAATATTAAGGTACATAAATTAAATATCATGACACTTCTTATAGAATCAACAGCAGAATAAAGCACCACCAAGGCAGACAACTCATATGTATAAACAAAATAAACTCCACAGCAACTGCAGTCACAAACACATATCTGCAAAGGAGGGATTGTACACTTCTCCACAATCTGCTTTAGGTTCAACTTCCCTGCACATTCATTCTCAATACATCATATAACCAGTCCACTCAGCCTCTCTGGTCCCAGCATAACCAGTCCACTCAGCCTCTCTGTCTCACTGTGCCCCTCAAAGTTTTCAAAAATGTTGAGCTGAAAGAGGCTCTGCAGTCACATCAGGGGTTATTGTCATAAACACACTTCACTGAAGGTAAATGTTCCTCAGTGAACGCAGAAGTCACCGCTGGAGGACCCACCATGAGATTTATTGCATTTAGCATGTTAGCTAGACCCAGAATGCACCTGTTAGTGAAGCAACATCCTAGCTGTGTTTGATTAATTTGGGTCGAAGGTAAATGCAACTTTATTTTTAACTATGCCGAGGTACAATAATTCTGACCATACCTGATCACTAACTGCTAGCTGCTTTTACTCTGTAACGGACGTGACTTGAAATGTAGTGAAGTACTAGAATTGGAGTAAATATGATTTAAAAAAGTTATTTTTATAAAACTGTATGTCACTGTATCCTGACAGTAGTGCATGAGACACGTAATTTGAAAGAAATCATGTGTCTCTGTGTCCTCCGGTGCTCCTAATGGCATCTGCAAGATTTCACAGACCAGAGGAAAACAAGCCGTCAGAGCTGCCGTCCATCCTCCGTCGGCCATCCAGCTTCCGTCTACGGAAGAACAAGTAGGCTTACATAAAAAAAGACTTCATTAGAGTAACGATAGTAAATGTAATTCATTACTTCTACTTTTAAGATCGAAGTACTTCTGCCACCACGGTCAAAATCACTATTTTTTCTCGACAAAGGCATTACAATATGAATAATTTCATGCATAAAGGTTATATGTAGCTTATATTCAACAATATGTACACGTTTTCCCATCAGGAGCCTGATGTACATTGTGTGGGTCCGCCTCGTCTCCTAGCATACAAGCCAGAGCAAAAACAAAGTCCTCATGTTGAAAAGGTACCTGTATCTCTATATTGCCCATTGTGCCTGGAAATGACAGTGATGGCCTTTTTCATTTTCCCACAGTAGCCTAATAGCAGCGAGTGGAGGCTATAATATCAGAAGTGGAGCGGTGATAGTGAGTATGTTTTTTTGCTGTCCAGGTTCCAGAGGTGGAATCTAAACAGGATGTGCTTCTTGCTCAGTGCGAGTTTTGCCAGCAGCTCTTCATATACAACGAACTGTTGGAAAATGAAGCGGGCTTTGAGGGGGTGAGTGTACCTTGTTTACCTCCAACAAGAAATTGAAAATAAATTCATTAGAAATAATGACTGTTCAGGTAACCTTGACAAAATCACCTCCATTTGTGGTGGGAAAGGGTTGGAGGAGCACTGCTAGTAAAATAGAAAATAGAAATGTGTACTGTTGTGAATTTTCTTTTATTCAGCTCTTTTGTTGCGAGAAAGCTAAACAATTGCGAGATCTTTTAATGGGAGTGAGAGAAAAATTGGCACGGAAGATGTCATATAAGAAGAGTGATGTGAACCTGCATGCCCCCATCATGAGTGAGGAGGAGAGGGGAGCTATTAACGACCAGGCAAAGGAGAGGTGAGTATCATGCATGCCCTGTTCCCTTATGCATTTATTTTATATGTCGGTAGGATCAAGTAGATGACTGCCAAGGACATACATATATTGATATTGATTGTACTAGATTGCATGCCATAAAAGAGCTCTATTTCTCTTTGTGTTTGCAGTAGCATGAAACATCTGAATTAGATTTTGTCATGCCCTTCAGGTTTTGGCACAGTATTGTAAATTTTTTCCACCAAAATAATTTCAATTTCTAATGTAGGATGAGACTTTTGCAACTCCGGAGAAGAACTAAAAGACACTTGAAGATAGACTTAAGTAAGTATGCAACCTGGGGCCCTAGTCTAGACAAATTAGTACAAATCATAAAAATATGTCTGCAGTCTTTCATGCTTCTCATTGACAAAACTATCAATAGCTGGATATTCTCCTTTTTCTGCTCAGGCCATATTATGATCAAGAATAGAATCTCCTACAGGCTGTCAAAAGACGTTCCCTACAACTATGATGAGCCGCCTTTCCCTCAGACGGATATCAAAAGTACTACGAACTTGTATGCACTGCAAGACGAAACAGATGGCGAGCCAAAGGTATGTATGAACGCGTGTTTTCATAATGACACTGCTGTTACCGGGGCCCCTCCTAAACCACAATAGGGGAGAGTGGGGTGATTTGAGCCCGTGGGGAAGTTGAGCCACCCCTTGTTTCTAGGCAACCACAGACAAAATTGGTCATGTGACCACACATTTTTGAGGAGTCATCCCTTTTACTGACCCTGTGATGGAGAGACCTCACTTCAGTGATAGACCGGTATGATTGATAGACTAGGCGTACTACATATGGCTCAACTTATCCTTAACTTAACCAATTTCTTTCTTTTTTTTTGGAAAGTCATATTTCAAAAACTGTTTATTTTAGCTCCAAAGTGATAATTCCCAAGGATGTACCACATACTGAAATAAATGTACATGTACATAGTCGGAGACATGACTCACTTGAAAAACGCCTCAAGTAAAAACTGGCTCATCTCACCCCACTAAGTGTTTTATCATCAATGTATTTACCAGAAATGTAATAAATAACTTGACTATTTTGCGTCACAGATCAAGGAAGTTATTATGAAGTTCTACAAAGATGGGCAATGTTTTCTCACCTTATGCCCAGATGGAACAGGTAATGTTTTGTATCCTTTTAAGAAGTGCACAAAGTGGAAGATCAAGGACTATATAGGTCATAGTGCTTAATGAGAGGGTACACGTTTGTTCCCTTTGATAAATGGTTTGCACAGTGTTAATGATCCTTAATAGACAAAGTTATCCTTCTGGGAAAACGGCCATTACAATATCCTCTGAAGGAGCTGCTGACTTCACTTACATAATCCTGGAGGACAAGGACGAGGAGCCCAGCATCAAAGGCATATTCACAAATAAAGGCCACGCCACATGCTATTATCCCAATGGAACGATGCGGTAATTGTTACTCCATAATAACTGCTATTAGTATCATTTATACAAAGTTCTTACTAAAACAAGGCCTTAAAGGAATAGCTCCATATTTGGGGAAATATGCTTATTCGCCAGATAACCAGTAGAGATTCCAGGATGTTAGTGGTCCCAGACAAAGAATTGACTCCCAATAAAACGACAAATTGCTATTTTTAGATTTCGTTTTTTGGACGTATTAATCAAATGATATATATCGTCTTAATTGCTGAGCTTTTGAGGTTCTGGTAGCTGTATTTTGTCAGCTTCAGACAAAAGGATAACTGTTTCCCCCTTTTTCCAGTCTTTATGCTAAGCTACTTAGCTGCTGACTGCATACAGTAGTATATTTAACGGACAAATAGAGTGGTGCAGGGACGTCTTTTTGTAGGCCAACAAGGAAGCTAGAATCGCTCGACAAAAAAGCCAATGGGATTTTTTCCATTGGGTTTTGGATAACTGCAGAAAATAAGCTCTGTTGCAAACAAACGTTTATGATACTTCCACGTTTTGCTCTGTAAGATATTCTCCACAAATGAACACCACTTTTATAATTTTTGAAGTGTGAATGAAATCACCTGAAGTAAAAAGCTAACGTTAGGCTATAAACAAACAACACCATGCACGGTCACATGAGCGCGAGTATACACAACGAGGGTGTAAAGGCGGACGAGTCGGCGTGATGACGTTTTGGAGTTTCCAGAGGCGGCGAGTCGCGTCGGATGCCCGTGATTTGCATAAAGTAGTCTAGACCTCATCTTTATGCAAATGAGGATCGGCCAACGTGATGGTCCGTCTCTCAAATCGCACTGCCACGCTACCAGAATGCATTTTCTTACATAGACAGTGAATGGGAAGCGTGGAAAGGACGGAGACTGTGGGCATGTACCGTAATTCCTGAGTGGGATATTTACTGACGTATTTTATATCGCAGAACAAAACGTTAAAATCTCTTAAGCTTGTGTTAACCACAGACCTCATTTCAGGCATCTAACTAAAAAAAAACATTCAAAAAACCCACTGACTTTGACACGAGACTCACTCATTTCCGGGTTTTAAGACTCATTCCTGCAGCACTCTGTATGAGAGTGGTATCATTTTTATAAACAAAAAATTAGCTTGCACACTGCAGGGCTCCAAAGTCCACTTATTTACTACACCTAGGTGAGGTTTCGAGCATAACTGCTCTTCATCAGACTAAGTGTGTGAGCTAATTATTTGTTTATTTCATGATCTGCTCACTTCCGGCTCAGCACCTGCCCTCTTTGGTTTGAATGTGTGTGCATCCTACTAGTGGTATTAATGTTTTCATCTAACTCTCAAAGTGAATATGCATATTTCCCAAAATGTCAAACTATTCCTTTAATTCAGAATATGAATCGAATATAAATGTCAAAACCCATCTTAACTGTATCTTTTGTATCTCGGGCATTTAAGACCTCTTAGTTTTCTTAAATTACTTTTTGACCAGAGATACTTTTTGAATTAACCTGCTGCCCTCATGCTACAGGTCTATTGCTAATCTCTGTGATGTGTCTGAAGGTTGAATCTGACCCCTGTTGGAGGTCTCTGCTTCAGCGAGACAGGAGCTTTGAGGAGGCGCTGGAATTGGTGGTATCGTGACCCGCATGTACGTAACCTTCCCTTCAAGCCTCTGACCTTTGCCCTGGGACCGCACATCGGTGTGCGCATACACACACAAGAACACATGTACATCAGCTTTGCACATCAGCAAAACAGCGTGCGCTTCAATGTGGGGTCAAAGCTTAAGGTAGGTAATGATAAATGCACTTTAAATTCTTATGCCGTGATTTACTGTTCGTTTCTCTTTGTCTTACACATGAAAAAATATAGGAGCCTCCATGCCAAATAACAAATAACAGCAGTCATTAATGATTTGCAATATGTGCACTGAATTTTTGTTATTTTTCTTTTAACGCAGCTCATTTATCCAGAGAGATATGTCAAGCTGGGGAAAGGCGTTCTGGAGAGAGATATCCAAGAGAAGAGCTCAGAGATTTACTCTCTGCTTGGCCAGATGCAGACCTGCATGTCCCACCCCTCTGCAAGCCCGAGCAACATTAAGCCACATTACCGTTTCATTGCCCAGAGGGAGCGGCTTAACAGACAAATGGAAAAGGAGAAGTCACCCGAAAAGATAAAGGCCCATGTAAATTAAGAGAGAAATACAGAATTGGCAAAAGCTGATATCATTTATGGCTGTGTTACAGTTTACTGCCTTATATTATTTAAGACCTCTTGAGTATCTGCTGGTGCTCAGTCGTTCACGGTTGCATTCAGACCGTAAAGCTTGAGTTTTATAGAGATAGATTTATGGAAGATTGGGTCAATTGGTTTGGAGAAAATAAAAACTCAGGGAAGAAGCCCAGGTTGTATGTGTTTCTGCTTTAAATACAGTATTTAAAAGATCACCGGGAACAGATTAATTCCTCCAGATATCATGACATACCTTCCATAAGATCTGCTGTGATGGATTCAATGCTAAATGGATTGTTTTTAATGAAAGAGAATAGCTACAACACAGAATACAATGATGACCTTCAACATTTTGGAAAACCAAAGCAATGTTTACAACACTTATCATTACAGCCAGTTCTTGTCCTTGGTTTTCCAAATCTAAAAACACAAGTTGCACATACATCTTCTACTTTAAGAGCACAAAAAGGCCAGACGCAACAGACTCCCTGTCTTCATCATCAATCCCACTTCTCATCTCCCTGAATCATCACATGCCCATTTTCCCAGTTGAAACGGCACTTTCCCCATCACACCTAACTAGCCGTTCCTTGGTATTAATATGAAATCCAGCTACTGAAAAACACCAACCAGTAGTATTAATAACTCTTCATCCGCCTGCATGCTTGTTATGTTACTGTATTGTAACATAAATAACCATTCAGTCAGACACGTTTCCAATACCAAACCTATAATGTGATCTTTATAGGGCTGTCAATTGATTCAAATAGTTAATCACAATGAATCACAAATTAATCGGACATTTTTTATCTGTTCAAAATGTACCGTAAAGGGAGATTTGTCAAGTATTTAATACTCTTATTAACATGGGAGTGGACAAATATGGTTGTTTTATTCAAATGTGTGTATATATTTATTATTGGAAATCAATTGGCAACACAAAACAATGACAAATATTGTCCAGAAACCCTCACAGGTACTGCATTTAGCGTAAAAAATATGCTCAAAACATTACATGGCAAACTCGAGCCCAACAGGCAACAACAGCTGTCAGTGAGTCAGTGTGCTGACTTGACTATGACTTTCCCCAAACTCATAAAGTGGGCATGTCTGTAATGTGGAGACTCGTCAACTCGTCACCCATAGAACCCATTTGTATTCACATATCTAAGGTCAGAGGTCAATGGACCCCTTTTGAAAATGACCATTGCAGTTTTTCCTCGCCAAAATGTTGCATTCACAAGCTAGTATGACATGGATTTCTTAGGTTTTGTAGTTTCTTATGATACCAGTATCTTCCCTCTAGCTTTAAAACTGAGCCCGCTACACACGTAAAAACGCAAGTTGCGTTAATGTGTTAAAAAAAAAGAGTGTTATCGCGTTAACTTTGACAGCCCTAGATCCTTGTTTTGCATTACTGTGGCTTTTACTAAAGAAAGGCTTCCTCTGTGTCCCATAAGTAAAATGGCATGAGATCAAGATAGTTTGTTGATTGGATATTCAGATTCTGTATATATTCAGGAAGTGAACACAACATAATGCATTTGCAAATGCTAAATTACATGTATTAAAGAACAATACTTTGTGGTGTAAAGCGTACCAATATACACATTTTAAGGGGTGCTGTTCTTATATAACTTTAGCATAACTTTTAATAAAAGTAATACTTTTTCAATCAATTGATATCCTCTTTCCTCTACCAACAGCTGGGGGCTTTTATGTTGTTATTTAGTAGACATTAAAAAAGAAGTAAAGGCTGTGAGAGACCGAGAGGGATAACCGCAGGATTCATGTGATAAATAAACAATGTCAGTAGCATCCCTACTTCACACGGCTTCTCAATCACCATATTAATGCATGTCAAAAGGCACCTTCAATGCATGTACATTGAAAAGAAGCACATCTAGGTTTAGAAAGATAATTCGTTTTGATGCATTTTTTAGTTTACTTGTAGTTCATGGTAACATTCTTCTCATCAACTAAAACTAGTCTATTAGTGAATTGCAGACTACTGTAATGATTCATTTCCATTATCTAGTTACTATATATGGCCCACTGGAAGGCTGTTAATTAGTGTTATTCCCAGGCTTGTAAATTATTGAGCTCATACAGCAATTGGATGTGGGCATGTGGCTGATTAACACTTACACTTTTTACAGCAATTGCAGATGGTGAAAACACGCTGCAGAGATATTAATAATATTCTCCTTCCCTCCTTTTCTCTTGCTTTCTCTCAAAGCCAGATTTACTTTTCTCTTTATTGGCATGAACATAATTACAGTAAAGCCCAAGCGCGAAGTTTGCAATGTCAGTATGATAATTCAGGGGTTTTTCTTCAAAGGAAAAAGACAACACATTACATTCAAAAACATAGTGCATAGCCCTATATATGATAAGCAATGTAATGTTATGACCACAGCCTATTTACTCAAGACAGTATTGCACTATTAGTTTAAGTACAACACTGGCCGTACTGCTTGCCTTGTGATTTTGACTTGAATTGCTTTTATATGCTTTTCTATTTTCATTTCTTATTTGATATACTTCTTATTCTTTATTTTTTTACTTTTCACTATTTATCTGTAGGCTACTTATTTCTGTCCTTGTGCTGCTGCAACACCTGAATACCCCCTCTGGGGATCAATAAAAGGCTTATCTTATCTCGAACAACCGAATGTAATGGCAGTGGTGAGAAGTACAGAAGAAAAGAGATCAAATAAAAGAAGAGGCGTATTTTGAAGAACCTCAGTACGGTTCTCTCTCTCTCTTTCTCCCATCCCTGTTAATGATTCTGCCATAGAAACGGTTGCTTGTTGTTCTATGGTTGCTACACTTGCAGCAAAACATTCTGTATCTGATAAACAAAAAAGTTAGCTTTTTTAATTCATTCATTTGTGGTTTCTCTGCTCACCCCGGTTTCACAATGAGTCAAGGATATCAAGGAGATGGAGATTTAAACACTTGACTCACCAGGCTAATCAACGGAGATGGATTTGACAGGAAATCCCGGAGTTGTAGACAAACAGAGGTTTGGAAAGAAATTTTACTAAATGAGAAAACAGAAATCTTTCTTACACGTGATATTGTCTCACCTTTTAAAGGATGACGAAAAGAAAAAGTTGTATATTTGTAGGCCTACTTTAAACATAAAGATGAATCAGCATCTGTCTGATTCAATCTAAAAGAATTAACATTCCCATACAGTAGATAGTACATATTGCAGGGCAGTGGTATTGGGTTGTATTATATTGTGCAGGTGCTTGAGCTATTGTATCCACCCTCTGTGCATATGTGGGCTTATTAAACTGATAATAAGAATCTGATTCCAGTATAAGCTCACCCGAAAATCGGACGATCCATGCGTATGACGGGAGAGTTGTCACCAGAATCAGCATTGGTACACAGTCTGAAAGGGGGCATGAGGCAGGATGCAGTCAAGGTACAGTACATTCTTCACATTTCATGCTTAATTATGAATCCCTAACATTGGTTGGTCAGCCGATTAGACTGTTGTCAGGCTATCGAATAGGTGTTATCTGTCGCTATAAGCACCATAGATGTGGGTCAATAGGGGCCTACTACACCCACTAGTATGTTTTATCATCTATTCACATGGTAAATCACCGGAAGAATATAAAAGAACACGACAGCGACCTCTACAACCATAGTGATTATGGCAGGAGGAAGAGTGAAAGTTAGGTACTCTAGTATAGACAGTGTTAAACTCCATACAGGGTGGAGATGGAAAGGACACAAAACACAGGGCTTTCACCCAGGGGACAGGGGTTTGCATCCCGTGTGAAACTAACACCATGTAGCTGTCTTTGTGGTCACAAGTGTTAAGTTTCACCTTCACTTTTGAAACATGAGTTTTTTCCCTAAACTTAATTCAGTGTTTTTGTTGCCCAAATCTAAAGAAGTTGTAGTTTTGTTGCTTAAACCTAAAAAAGTTTTAGTTTTGTTGCTTAAACCTAAAGAAGTTGTAATTGTATTGCCTAAACCTAAAAAAAGTTCTAGTTTTGTTTCCTAAACCTTAAGAAGTTGTAGTTTTGTTGCCTAAACCTAAATAAGTTGTTGTTTTGTTGCCTAAACGTAAAGAAGTTGTTTTGTTGCCTAGCCCTAAAGAAGTTGTATTTTTGTTGCTTAAACCTAAAAAAGTTGTAGTTTTGTTGCCTAAACCTAAAAAAGTTGTAGTTTTGTTGCTTAAACCTAAAGAAGTTGTAATTGTATTGCCTAAACCTAAAAACAGTTCTAGTTTTGTTGCCAAAACCTTAAGAAGTTGTAGTTTTGTTGCTTAAACCTAAAGAAGTTGTAATATTATTGCCTAAACCTAAAGACAGTTGTAGTTTTGTTGCCTAAACCTTAAGAAGTTGTAGTTTTGTTGCCTAAACCCAAAGAAGTTGTAGTTTTGTTGCCTAAATGTAAAAAAGTAGTTTTGTTGCCTTAACCTAAATAAGTTGTAGTTTTGTTGCCTAAACGTAAAGAAGTTGTTTTGTTGCCTAACCCTAAAGAGGTTGTAGTTTTGTTGCTTAAACCTAAAAAAGTTTTAGTTTTGTTGCCTAAACCTAAAAAAGTTTTAGTTTTGTTGCTTAAACCTAAAGAAGTTGTAATTGTATTGCCTAAACCTAAAAACAGTTATAGTTTTGTTGCCTAAACCTTAAGTTGTAGTTTTGTTGCCTAAATCTAAAGAAGTTGTAGTTTTGTTGCCTAAACCTAAAGAAGTTGTAGTTTTGTTGCCTAAACGTAAACAAGTTGTTTTGTTGCCTAACTGTAAAGAAGTTGTAGTTGTGTTGCTTAAACCTAAACAAGTTGTAGTTTTGTTGCTTAAACCTAAATAAGTTGTAATATTATTGCCTAAACCTAAAAACAGTTGTAGTTTTGTTGCCTAAACCTAAAGAAGTTGTAGTTTTGTTGCCTAAATGTAAAAAAGTTGTTTTGTTGCCTAAACCTAAATAAGTTGTAGTTTTGTTTCCTAAACCTGAAGAAGCTGTAGTTTTGTTGCCTAAACGTAAAGAAGTTGTTTTGTTGCATAAACCTAAAGAAGCCTTTTCCTTTATTTAAAATGTAACATTTAATTTAATTTTTACATGTTAGAATGTGTTGCTTTTAAGTTTTGCTTTCACTTTTACAATGTAGTAGGCGTAGTAGGCCCCTACTGATCCACATCTATGGTACTTATAGCGACCGATAACACCTATTTAATGGCCTGAAAACAGTTGAATCGGTTGCGCAGTTGGTAAATAGCTAGGAATGTCGAGATAATTATTATTTATTTTGCATTTGCAGACTATAAAGACCCAAACGAAGAAGCATCAAAAGCTCCTCACAAGAATTTTGGGTTGACAGATGAGCAGCCGGGTGTGTCAAGGAGCAGTAAAGACCCAGAAGATGGTTTACAAAGACAAACTCAGAATGAGGTATTCTTGCTTGTAAAATCCCCTCCTCTATCAACTGCAGTGACGATGTCCTTGACAAAGTAAAGGCTTTGCTAGGACACTCAAGAGCAGGAGAGGTTTCTCTGAGCTTCACTGAGTATCTTTATGTCATTTGAAACACACTTTGTAGTGAGACCAAATGGTGAATAGACGCAATTAGCATATATGAGGCCTTTTTGTGTGTTTTAGAGATAATTTTACTATTGCCAAAGAAATACTGAAGTTTTCATAGCCTTGTCTATCCTTGTCACAATGTGAGTTTTATCTTGTGAGAGATGATATGACATGGTATCCAGAGACATGGTTTTGATTTATTCATGAAGCACAAGTTAAAGACCTCAAAGAAGTTAATAAATTATGAAGCGTCTTTGTTTTTTTCTCCTCAGAGCGTTCCTAAAAACATGGAGTCTGAGTTGGAGATATCCCCAGATAATGAAGCGTTGGATTTGTTCGTCAAGGAAGCTCCCCAAACTCCCGAATCTCCCGCAGCCTGCCAAGGAGAAACAGAGGCATCTTTAACTAATCTGGACGAGGTATGGCGGAAAATGCCACTTTTAAACTGCTCCTTTTTTCCTCTCCTCGTATAAATATGAATTAATTTATGGAACAAGCAATTAGTCTGCGTTTGTCTCTCATCAAAACTCGCCTGTCACTACTGCTGCTTGTTTCAAAACATGCCAGACTGTAACATGCTTTTTGAACACCTCATTAACTTGAATATGTGGATACTATGTATTTGTGACAATGTCTTTTTGAGAAAGAAAATATGATTTATTTTTTCTAATAAGCGTCTACTCCAACAACGCTTTCAGATCTTATACTCAAGTGGATCAGAGTCATCAGAGGAGCCATCAGAGGAGTTGCTGCAGACTAGGTTAAACTTTCTCTGCGAGTACTGCAAGAAGAAGAAGAAGAAACCCCCAGTGAGCAGTGTTCAGATAACCAACAGTTTTGACCCAGAAGAGGTGAGAGCGTGAGCGTGCAGCTAACACTAATGTTGATGTGGTGACATTCTCGTGTTAAATATAAACTGACGAAACTGAAAAAAAGTGTGACTTTGCTCATTTTGCTGAATGAAGTGTTGCATTCAGTGTCAACGTGTGCAGCTTGGACTTGAGATGGAAGCAAATAATAGTCATGATCATTTGAATGTGACATTTAAGCACAACTGAATAGGGTAGACTGGGGTAAGACGCCCCCCCTTAAGAACAATGATTATTTTATTTTAATATATATATCATTTGCATATCAATATAATATGCACACAAGAAGTATGCTCAAGTAAACACATTTTAAATAAATCATGACAGATTACAACTTTGTTATTATTAAACTAAATGTAAAAAGGCATCTTGCCTCACGAGTCATTTTGATCTATACAAACTTGGTATTTAACTTTTCAAAATGTTTAAGTTTTGACATTGCTCTTACTTTAAATGCAACATAAATGTTACATATATATATATATATATATATATATATATATATATATATGTATATATATATATATATGTATAAATATATATATATTAATAATATATATATTATTTATTATTATTATTATTAATAATATATATATATATATATATATATTATAGTAACAATTATCACTATATATATATATATATATATTTTTTTACTGTTTAATAACTATTATGTTATTGTGTTAGATGATGGTGTACAAAGTTTCTCAGAAATCTAACATAAGCATTGATTCACATGGGCTTCTTACCCCATATCAGGGGCGGGTGTCTTGCCTCAAAAATCCTACTCTTACACTTTCACATATTGCAAAAATAGTGTTATTTTTTGTTCAAACCAATCACCACCCTCTAAATGATTCCCATATTAACAATAAAAAAGTTTGTATATGTAAATCCTTGTAAAAAACAAAACAAAAACAAAAACACAGCTTATTTTGTACTGTCAAAATATTACATCAAATTATCTCTAGATTTTTTTTCCCACAAGTAAAATGATTTTGCCACTATTCAAAGATTAGCAAGGCCACTACCATCCAAGAGCTGAAATGAAAATTTGCTCTATATATCCAGTAGTCAGAAAGTGAAAAGCCGGAGGGTGGAGCGGGTGACCCTACTTCATGTAGAAATTGAAATTACACTAACTTTATAGCATTTAACTATTAAACAAAAAATGAGGTGGTTTAATATCTGGGTACTTTAAAGTAGTATTTTTAGCCATGCTCACAGCACGGCTCAAGGGATAGCAATGTTGGCACGTCAACCACTTTGGTCCAGACAGATATGCCTCAACAACTACTGGATGATTGTCATGAAATTTGGTCCAGACATTCGTGGTCCCCAGAGGATGAAACCTGCTGTGTGCCATCACAAGGTTGACATTTGTGGTTCAGAGTGAAATATCTTGACAACTATTGGGTGGACTGCCGTAATATTTGGTACAACATTTTGATCATTTGACTCATTGAGCAACATGGCTATTTATTTTTGGTTTCTTTTCTTTGTAAAATCTTTTTTTTTCAAGAACCACTTGAAATGCCCTTCTTTACATTAATATTCAGTAATGGTTAGATTTTACAATTAGGCTATTAATTGCTTCCATAGGAGATGAGTAATAATAATAATAACTATCAATTAAGAATGTTGTAGCATTTCTACATTTACACTAGTGTTTTTATCTCTCTTTCTCTCTTTGTGTCAGCATTTCTGCTGTGTGGAGGCATATGAGTTATCACGGGGTTTTCTGGAGGCTGCAGAGGTTATCACTGAAGAAACCATGACTGATGGGGACCCAGAGATGCAGGAAGATCAAAGGTCAGGATCGCTCTTATCCATAGTTGGCTTCCACCATTAAATGGTTTTTCAAATTACATTTCTATGCCATTGAATCTCTGATGCTACATTTTCCATGACGCACCACAGGCTGGATGATTTTGAATTTGAAAGCTCAGATCCTCAGACCCCTAAAGCAGGTTACACACACCATCTACCACAGACAGATATCTCATGCAGATTCAATTTGCTTATCTTTTCCCCTTGTTCACCCATGCCATGACACCTTTAACTACATTACAGGACACAAACACCGAGTATCTCTCTGCCTACACGACCGACTATCTGATGCTTGGACTGCCACGAAGGACGATTCATTCCCTGAAATAGAAATCATAGATTCAGAGAACGCTTTCTCTTTCAGTGGAACAAATGCTGGACAGAAGGTAATGTCATATCACTGTAGAACGCAATCATGACTACAGCTGAGAGTATAGAAGCCCACATGTATTAATAAATAGATTTGGTTCAACAGAGGACGACGCCATTCATCAGACGCTACAACAACGGTCAAACATTTATTGTGATTTTTCCAGATGGAACTGGGCAGGTTTGGTATCCTTTAAGGTGAATCTAACTGACATATCGTGAATACTTAGTGTTTGATTGTTCACCTTAATCATATTTAAAAAAGGTATCCATCAGGACAGCTTGCTATTCTTCTTGCTGCACAACCTGCTGACTGGTGGTGTGTGGTGGTCCTGGAGGACAAACATCTGCAGCCTCGCGTTCAGGCAGTTTTCACCAACAGAGGACAGAGTACCTGTTATCACAACAATGGCTGTATTTGGTACGAGTGGTTGTTTAATCATTCCTAATATTTCATTCCTAATATATATATATATATATTAACTTGCATATTATTTTGTAAATAAGATCTATTCTCTGTAGAAGCATTTTAAACCTGCAGTAGGCAGAATGTTTTTAACCTTTCAGCATATTGTATTTCAACTGATCTGAGAGAAAACTAGACTTCTGCACCTGCCTAGTTTCACCTTTTAATCGGAGTTCGCAAGTGATTGACAGCTGCTCATAGACGGCAGGCTCCATCTCGGCTCTGATTGGTTGTTTTCCTCCGGTCTGTGAAATCTTGCAGATGCCATTAGGAGCAACGAAGGACACAGACGTGTTTTCAGATTATCTGTCTCATGCACTACTGTCATGATATAGCGACCGTTTTATAAAAATAACCGTTTTTTTTTTAAAATCATATTTGCTCCAATTCTACCCACTGCAGCTTTAATGTTTATTTTATTTACTGATGAAATTGGCAGCAGACAGAAACAACCACCTGTCTGGGGGAGAGATTAAAACCCCTGTTGGGTTTATTGTTCACAAGCTGCTTCTCTTTATTAGGGTGAATCTGGCTCCATGGGGAGGCACCTACTGCAGCGACACAGGAGATTTGAAGAAAGACTGGGACTGGCTGGACAATACGCGTCATGTTCATGCTCCGCCCATCCAGCCCCTCTATCTGACACTGAGTCCTAACATCAACGTCCGCTTCCAATCCCAAGAGCACATCTGCATCACTTTCATCTCTGGAGACCACATTGTACGGCTTAATGTAGGGGCAAATTTGAAAGTAAGTCGGCTGGTGGGGTTAATATTAATTTGTAGCAATAGCAGAAATACAAGGGATGACAAAACCCAATTTGAGGCAAAAATCATTGATTCTTCTTTACTTTATATTTCCATGCTGTCGCAGCCGGATCAAGGCAAAGGTCTAACGCTGCCGGGGCCTGACACGCTTCAGAGGTATCTGCAGCAGAAGAGTGCAGAGATCAATGCCCTGCTCCAGAACATCCAGTCCCTCATCGGCTATCAAAAGACTGTCAGTCGACGGAAGGTCAAGCCCCGGTAAAGCCTCATCTCACAGATGGAAAGACGGCGGCTGCCAATGAAACGGCAACAGTCTGCCAAGAAGACCCCCCAAAGCCGATGATGTCCTTGAATAGCGGTTTCTCATTTGTGTGAAGGGACTCGAACTCTAGCGTTCAGAAAATCTGAATTCAATAACAAAGTGCTTTCTAGCAAATAAAACCCCAAAAGAAACATCAATCATCTTTTGTTGTTTTAATCAGAATGCTCATAAATAGTATACCTGTACACATCATTTTTTTACATGGGACACACCAAAGCAAATGTCACGTTGCCAGTGTCCTGTTTAACTTTTGTTAACTCGGCGAAGACCACTTGGAAACCCAGAAATCCTACAGCATACAGTGCAAAACTGCCCAAGGTCAACGGTCCATTATTTTTTGCCAGAGTAAAAGCATATTAGTTGTATGTATAAAAGGAAAAAAGTATAAAACATAAGATTTCATTGTATTTTTTTTACATATTTGCAAACAGAATAACAAAAACATTAACAAGAACAGCTGAGTTGATTTTGCTATGATCAGAGGGTTTAAACCTGTTGGACCTGAGCGTCCTGGAGCACGTCAGGCCACCGTAGAGTGCTACTGAATGTTATAACGGCTGCATTTTAAAATAGAGCAATAAAATATTTTGCAGCATTTTTCTCTTGTTATCCTTCCAAACCCATTGAGGGAATCTGAATGCAAGCCCCCTTACTGGCCATTAGCTACCTGGCTGACCCTTTAGTGCCTCTGTTCGTACACCAAAAGTGTCCTTATCTGAACACTCTTAATACAACTCACCCCTCTCCCACCCACCCTCGCATTAGTGTGCAAATTATTTTTATTCAAAACAATTTGGTGTTAAGAGAGATGCAACTGTGATCACAAATCCACCCTTGTCAAAATGGATTTCTCCTACATGAAAACAACCCTAACCACAACACCGCCTTCGATTTAAGTCAAAATCATCAACTCAGTACCCAAAATAACACCCTCCGCTTCCCAGTTTGTTATGGACTTCAAGGTGAATACCTGAACCTCAACATACTTGTAGCTACTTGAGCCTCCGTCGGAGAGTCTTTGGCCTTGTGCAGGATTTTTTTTTTTTTCTCTCCGCCGTCAGTTCAGCGCTCCCTCCCTCCCTCAGATGGAGCTTCTCTGGTCATCTCGCATTCTCAGCCTCACAGCTCCCGGTTGGAGTTGCAATATCCCATTGCTATCCAGAGGGTGTTTCACCAGCACTGCCACACCGAACTTGGGACATTACTTATTCACAGACAGCAGTAGGTTAATCTGAAAAAATAAAAAAAATAAAAAGATGAGTGCTCACCGTGACTTAGCTGGCATACGTTATCTAGCGTTTTTTTCCCACTTAAGTTGCTCTCAGCGGTTTTGGATGTTGCAGTGGTATTATTAAAACTATGTCAGGTGCCCTTGGGGCTGTGCTAATCCCACAGTACTGTACCTGCTCCATCGATGGACATGCAACGATTTGAAGGTCCTCTCCACTGTATTCCTCCTGAAGCAAGGCGTGCAGTCTTTGGAATACCTGCTGGATGTTATTCTGTGGGAAAAAGCCATCCTATTACTGAGTGCTGGAGGGAAATTAATACTACATTTCCATCTGGCCTATGTCCCCTCACTATCTTGTTTCCATGTCAACCGCGGAATTTAGTTTCCCTCTCATTGAGCTTCACCTGGCACCTCGATGAACAGTACACAGGTGGCACAAAGATTTCTCTATTAGAGTTCAATCACACTGATAATTTATAGCTAAAGGCACAATCTCAAAGCCAAATATAAACAAAAAGGGTCAAACACAGGATTCTATCTATCTATCTATCTCTTTTCAAAATTGATTGACAGGCCTTTTACTACAGTGACTAAGCCTTGCTAATGAATAAATGCAAGTCATGAATGATTTGGGATGCTGTGAGAGGTTTGTTTACATGGTTATGTCTGCACACACCGCTGCACAACAGACTTTTAAATGCACTCCTCGGGGATGCAGGTGAGTAACCTCTAATAGACATGGTATTCTGCTTTTTAAATACAGTATGAAATAATTATTTGTGCTTTAACAAGGACTAAGCAAAGAAACTGACTCATGCAGCACATGCTACAACCGAGTGTTTTCTGCCACCCACCCGGACAGGCTTGAAAAGGATGAACTCCGTGTCTCTATTGGCTAAGTACAAGGACATGCTCTGTAAAGTGCTTGGCAGCTTGCTCTTCATCACTCGGTAGGTAGCCATCACTATATCGTTGATCTTTGCTGAAAAGAGAAAAAAAAAAGAAAAAAAAAGGACTCAGGAAAAAGCAGGAAAAAAAAACATTGACATGCCCTCTAGCGTGCGATGTACAGGTTTTGATGAATTACAGTGTGATGCCGGTGGCGTTTCCTGAGACAAATCTTACCTGGCTGAGCCCAAGGTTGCTGAGACAGACTGTACGTGGGACCACCTTGGATAGCCATAGTTTTCAGAGCTGCGACCTGAGTGCAGACACGGTCAAAACAAAGCATTACAATCTGAAAAAGACTTAATTGGTGCTGGTGTTATTATAAAGCCACGCAAACAAGCACAAGAAGCAACTGAATCAGACAAGAGAGCAGTATTTACTTAAATAATAGAAAGCTGAGTGAGATGGGCAGCAAATTATTGTAGCACAATTACTGCATTGAAGGATTTCAGCACACACAAAGACAGCACACGCATGCATATACACACTATCTAGCAATAGAATTAGATATCCCAGATGAAAAACAGCCATTTTTTATCTTCAGTTGTTAGTATCGTACCGAGACCTTCAGTGATCAGTGAATAAGCAAATGATTTTTTTTTTTAAAAAAGGTTTTTAAAAAGGTAAAAGCTGGAAAAAAATGAAGGTCAGGAGGAGCCATCGCTGCCTGAGGCGAAGTCTGCCTTCTAACTGCTCTAACGGTTACCTTGGTGAGAAACTCCTCAAGGTTCCCCACAAAGATCTGAGTCTGCTGCTGGATGAACTGCTCGCAACTGAACTTCAGGTGCCGGTCCACATCCTTCTTAGAGTCGATGTAGTGCTCCTTTATCTCTGGTGTTCCCTGGGGGCCACACAGACGAAGGGTTTAGCACTATCAAGTGGCGTTTCCCTGAGGCAGGGTGCTATCAAAGTGCATAAAATGTGTGTGGTAGGTTTAACAAAATAGGCAAAAAGAAATATATAAAAACACTACCTCCAACAGGAATTCAAGTATGGCGTTGTGACTGTTAAATCGGAAGAATTTGGGAACAGCCTTAGGGTTCAGGATTTTGAAGGCAGCATCTTCACACAAAAGCAGAGAGATTAAATCTGGGCTGGTGTAGAATTAGAGTGCCCTCTAGTGCTACAAATTTAATATGACCTTGACTGAGATGAGGGTGATAGGGAGGAGCGAATCTGCCCTGTGAGCCGTCGGTTAATGTACATTATGGTGCTGGATTACACTGTAATTTCCACATTAATTGTTGCCACCGGTGCATGTGATAGGCACAAGTTGCTTAATGAGCATGAGGATGTAATGACTGGCTTTATGGAGCCGAACACCAATGTTCCCTCCACCTTTAATTATCTTACCTCGCGTTTTCTTCAGGTCCAGTGAGATTTCCTTGATGGCAAAATCGGTGTGAAATGGGGCAATCTGTTCACGCACTATCAGCAGGTGCTTGATCAGGAAAAGTTGCCCATCTATTTGCGTCTACGGAAAGTGATAGCACACTGTTAAATCCACACCGCAGGCTGCCAACACAAAAGGGCATCTGCTGACTATCCAAGCTTCAGAGAACATAAAAAGCACAAGCTTAGAGAGACGATAAGGGAATATGTCTAATTGATAACTGCTGATTAACCATAGCTGGAAAGGGACATAACTGTGACAACAAAAAAGGCAGCTGAAACCATTTATTCCCCATCAACATGGGGTGGGAACACATCCTCCGAGATTGATGCCGCGTGTTAGGTTGAAACGGGCCAGTTAGCACAGATAGACAGCAAATCTGAAGGTGAGAGAAGCCCATAAATAAAGGATGGTCTGCTGAACACTCTGTAGAGCATAATAAAGCACCCATTAAAATAAACTTGAAATGACATCCCAGCTGCTTTAGTTAAGGATCCTGCAGCCGGAAGGAATTTGAATAGCAGAGCACATTTTTATCTAAGAGGGAACTGATCTTATTATACGTCAAAAAGAAAGGCATATTTCCAGCTATTTTTAATAATAATAATAATAAAAAAGTTTAGTAAAATACAAAACCACACTCTACTCTTGACCATGTGTGCCAAACCTTGTTTTTAAGGATGATATCTGAAGCTTTAAGCAGGGACTGGATGCAGGCAGATAAGGCTTCTTGAGATAAACCCTGGAAGACTGCTCTCTGGAAAAAGACCAAGTCACAGTAAGAAATGCAAAGTGGGGAAAAAAACTAACACATCCTGCAATATGTTAGGATAGGAAACAACAAATTAGACAAATAAGAATTGAAGACTCACATCTATACATCTGTAGAGCTTAGACAGACAGACCAGCGTTCGTCTGACGGTGGGGTACCACATGCCGTGCAGATCAGCAGGAGAGATGGATGGCTGTAGGCGTGATGCTTCTACGTTCCCTGTATTCATCGTACAAAAAGGAGAAAGAGCCATCAGGCAAATGTAACACCAAACGTTGTAAGCAAGTGTCACAATTTGAAAAAACACGGACCTGCGTTGCTGTTTCTTCTACCATCGGGATCCTCAAGCTGAACATCCGAGAACGAGGACTCTTGTGACATCTGCTTCATCTGCTCCTCCTTCAAGCTCTGAGCAATTCTCTATTGGCAAGAGTTGGATGATAGAAAGTGAGAAAGTGTGAAAATAAAATTCAAAAGGTATTTAATAACATGCGCAGGCATTTACAAGACCAAAGACCTTCCAAGGCCTTAATATTGTAGTTAATTATGCTTTTCAAGGTCCTGTAGGTAGAAAGTGTTACATGTTGTAAAGCTTTTTTTCTCCCTTTGCTTCAATATGAGGTCTACAGGTTTTTAAAAGCTTTTCATAAGATGAAATTAAACTTGCTATAGCAAACAAAAGGACTCAGAGCATATGCCTGCACTATCAGGGAGATGTGACATTGAGGAAATAGTGTACATAAAACACATTTAAGACCTTTAAAACATTAGTCAAGACTCATATTTACTGCAACTACATGAGCAGACATTCACAAAACAAGAGACCTTACAACTGACTTATATTCAACTTAAAAACATTAAGACAGTTGTGCTTTCTATGTCGGCATTTTGAAAACCATTATCTTAGGCTCTGGGAACTTTTGATGGCCACTTTTCACAAAATAATTGCTTTAAAAATAGAATTGACACATTCTGCAGCTGTAATTACATCCGTGCTGCGTAAAGCCGGTTGAGTAGAAGCTAAACCGATTACAATTATTGGAGGTTTTGTTTCTGAAAATGTTACAAACTAAATCCCTTTCAGCTCACAAGACTTACCTCCATCATCTCCAGTTTGTCAGGATAGGCCAGATCCCCCGGAGCTGGCTTGTAGCCTGTGATATCGGTCTGGATGTAAATGTGAGTCCTGTAGACGAGCCTCTCCTGGACGTCCTCCAGCATCTGCTTCACGACTGCGTCAAAGGCCCCCAACTGAGTGGCTACATAAAACAGACAGTTCACAGTTGAACCTATATCAAAATCACAACAGTGGTCTTAAATATAAAGTTGATATATAGTGTCGAAAGCAAGGTATTGTAGCAGGAAGTCTTTATGTTACAAAGAAAGAAAAAAAGAAAAAAAAGAAAAAAAATCACATTCCCTTGTTTTGTATACTTTCTTTGGAGTTTGTGGTTTCAGATACCAACCCACTAAAGTGGATGGTTTAACCGAGTTAGATGAGAAGATTGCAACAACTAGGGTTGCAACTAACGATTATTTTCATTGCCGATTAATTAGAAGTAGTTGTGTGGTCTATAAAATGTCAGAAAATGGTGAAAAATGTCAACAAGTGTTTCCTAAAGCCCAAGATGACGTCCTCAAATGTCTTGTTTTGTCTACAACTCAAAGATATTCAGTTTACTGTCACAGAGGAGTAAAGAAACCAGAAAATATTCACATGTAAGAAGCTGGAATCAGAGAATTTTTTTTTTTTTTTCTTAAAAAAAAACAATGAATCAATTATCAAAATGGTTGGCGATTAATAGTTGACAACTAATTTATGAATCGATTAATCATTGCAGCTCTAGCTACAACTCTCAAGTCTGTAGAGTAAATATGTAGCAACCGCCAGCAGCCGGCTAACTTAGCTTAGCACAAAGACTGGCTTTGCCCAAGGTAACAAAATCAGCCTACCAGCAGCTATAAAGCTCATAATGAATAATAAACATGTAGCTTGTTTAATCTGGACAAAAAACTAAGTGTAAAAAACAAAAATCGTTGTTTTCCTGGAGGTTATGCATCAGACTATTTCTTGGGAGTAACTTCCTGGAGTCTCCACTAGCTGCAGGGCAACTAGTCCACACCAAGATGTAGTCCGGTACACTTGGGTTTTTGTACATGTTGGTGATTCCAGGCAAAAAGTTCAGATCATTTATTGGAAAGAGCACAACAACAAACTGTGCCAAAAGTCGAGGGGTGTCCAAACTCTTTTATGGTAATATATATATCAGTCCCCAAACTGCAGCACGGCTTTATCTTAGTAACTCGACATTTAAAACCCCGTGTGACAGGCGAGAAGCTTTGAAGAGAACAAAAAGCTCTAACCTACCGTTGTTATGAACATGGTCTTCCAGCATCTCGTTCTTGAGGATGCTGCAGAGCTCAGACAGGGTCTCCAGGTGGATGATGTGGATGATTAGAGGCCGGAGGACATCATACAGGGAACAACACAACTTCTCTAGCAGCTCGCTGTCAAGAGATTAACGCCATTTAATTGCTTTGCACAACTGAGAGCGGTCTAAAATTACACTTTCTGCTCTTTTCAAGCTTTGACTTTTCCTTTAATTTAAGGAATAAATTAGTGGCTAAAAATAATTATGCAAACTGTTAAAAACGTTTTTTTTTGCTCTTAAGTGGTATTACAAATTGTCTACACATGCTGTGTAAATTGGTATTTCAAACACTAAACGTGTCAAGCAAAAAACTTGAAACGGCTATCGTGCATTTTGAAGCGTCACGCCTTAAATAAACACATCCTGCATGCGAGACAATGGCTCTCTCTGTGTGTTCATTGATCATTTTAATGCGGAGGCGGGTGCTACTCACTCTAGTTTAAGTGTAGGTTTGGAGAAGAACTCATTGTACAGTTGGTGTTCATCCTGGCAGACGTGAACCATGAAGGCACAGCCACTGCGGACCTGGGCAAAAAACACATAATGATCACCCGCTTGCAGTGCCATACCAATACTTTGCCTTGGCTCCACTTCAAACAAGCAAAAACACACCCTCCCACATAAATGATGCAGGCGCCCATTACAGCAATCATTAACAAGATGCATAACCTTTCAAGTTTCATTAAAAAGGAAAATCTCGGACAGGTGGTGCGGCTGATGTGACGTTTGTTGTGTGAAATTCTGACCTTTAATTATAGCATCCCCATCAAGCCAATTAGTGAAGTGTTTTTAAATGCCACAACAGCGTCAAAATATGACCGGGTGCCAAAATTATCTCTGAAGTATCATATTAGAATAAAAATATTTTACCATGAATTATTGGGCCAACCTCTAGGTCAGTTAGATTTTTAAACAGTAGAGGAAATACAGCGCGCTGCTTTAGAGATGACAGAGTATATACAAACAACATTCTGCACAGTAATTCACTCGTGAACAAAACAAGAGGAGAGCTGTGAATGCCTGCTGTGTACAATCTCATTTATCATGTGCACAGCTTTGTGTCTGCACTGAATACTCCAGACAAATGTCCCAGAGGGGACGGTACTGTGCATTCTTTGCAAGCTCAAATGTCACCTTATATCTAAAAAGGGCAGTTCTGCTCCTTTGAACGAGTCGTGCCTTACCAGAGCACAGTGGTCTTTGCTGTTTTGGTTGGTCAGGTCATTAATGGTGGATGTAATGCTGGGACTGAGGAGCAGCTCTCTCTGGTCATGGTAGCACTGATGGATTTCATCCAGGAGCTGATGGTATCTGCTCACATCAATATAAGAAGGGATGAGTTCATTTAGACACAAGGAAAACATATAACAGGATAGGGATGTCACGATACCAGAAATTTAGTAGTCTAAACCAATACCAGTGAAATTCCACGATTCTTGATACCCAATTTGACATCAAGGTAAAAAAGACAAAAAGCAAACAATAAGGGCTGTCAAAGTTATAATAATGCGTTAACGCAAATTAATTTAACGCCGCAAATTTCTTTAACGCATTAACGCAACTTGTGATTTCAGAGGTTGTAGGCTCAGCCTCCTTTTAAAGCTAGAGTGAAGATACTGGAATCATATGAAACGAAAAAAACCTGAGGAATCCATTGGTACCAACCATGTCATACTAGCTTGTCGTGAAAGAGGTTTAATAACGCTTCAAACTTGCGCAAAATTTTGGCGAGGAAAAACTGGCATGGCCATTTTCAAAGGGGTCCCTTGACCTCTGACCTCAAGATATGTGATTGAAAATGGGTTCTATGGGTACCCATGAGTCTCCCCTTTACAGACATGCCCACTTTATGATAATCACATGCAGTTTGGGGCAAGTCATAGTGAAGTCAGCACACTGACACGCTGACAGCTGTTGTTGCCTGTTGGGCTGCAGTTTGCCATGTTATGATTTGAGCATATTTTTAATGCTAAATGCAGTACCTGTGAGGGTTTCTGGACAATATTTGTCATTGTTTTGTGTTGTTAATTGATTTCCAATAATAAATATATACATACATTTGTATAAAGCAAGCATAGTTGAGTATTAAATACTTGCCAAATCTCCCTTTAAGGTACATTTTGAACAGATAAAAAATGTGATTTATTTGCGATCAATTACAATTAACTATTGGCAATCATGCAATTAAATATTTCAATTGATTGACAGCCCTAAAAATGATAAATCCCATGTACTTCAACATACACTCGTTTATTATTGTTTGCATACTGTTTTTTTCCCTGATGATACACCTCAATTTTCTCACTAAAAACTAATTTTTACATTACATTTGAAAATATCATGACGACGTAATAATTTACCTCCGCCCAATACAAATTTTTAATGAATAAAGCTTTAACAAATTTAAATTTAATTTAACTCAATGCAACCTTTGTACGTTAGCTGCTAGCTCCGCTATTTAGCCAAGCAGGACTGCGCTGCCCACCAGATGCTAAGAGCTAACGTTAACTAGCCCTCCTCCAGCCGATTTCACACCGTTTTGTGGTTCATAATGTAGCATAATCGTCCCTGGGACGACGTTAGTCCTGAACCATGAATTCCCCGATACCTACAGTACCTACGGTACAGTAGAAAAACAAGTACCGCCACATTTTTTAGGATTTTGGCATCGACTTGGTACCAAAGTATTGGTTCTCGTGACAGCCCTAAAACAGGAATGCTGCTACTTTATTCGGGAGAAATGATAAGACTCACTCTGGAATCTTCTCTGCTCGCTGCTCTATCTGTTCAATCAATGACTGAAAGAAGAAAAAAATGTGAATGAAAATGTCCATTTATTACAGAAAGTGATCTATGCATAATTGCAGTGGGTAATAAAAACAGTATACTCACTCTAACTTTAGGTGCAGCTGCTCTGTACTTGACATAGTAAAGTGTGAAGGCATTGTCTGCGTTGGTCAAGCCCATTGGATCCTGGGGGAGACAAAAAAAATGCAATCGAGTATTGGTATTAGACAAGGCACATACTGTATGAATGCTTCTATACGCCATTGTTGACTGTGTAGGAGGAGGAAATGTGTCTTTCACTTACCCTCTTTGTTAACTGGCTTGTGAGATTCTGCATAGTGTTTACAATGTGGATCTTCATGAAGTGCATAGCTTTAGAAAGACATTGTCTGAACTTGGCCAAATAAACCGGATAGTCCTTGAAACTGGGCTGCAATCAATAGAGATAAGCAAGTGTTAGACAGCTTTAATTGTGATCACATACAGTAAATCAGACAGTTATACCAAGTCAACAGTATATTGACACAGTTTTAGTTTTAATTTCTCACTGGTATGAATATGAATTAATTACACAGAAGGCATTCAAACATATTTACTGTACTGCTTACAAGTATGATCTAGCGTTTAATTATTCCATCTCTGGTAATAAAATGAGATTTGCACAAACAGAAGTGAAATTTTGTCAAACAAACGTGATATTTGTTCGAGAGCGCAAGCTACTTACGTGTGAAGAAACATATTCAACGCAGTCATCCAGTTTTGACAGCATTGGTATAAAGCCTTCACTATTTACAGACAAGGTTGGCGAGTTCAGTTTCTGCAAAGACAAAGAAAAAGATAGTTTCGAAGTACATCCAAACATAAACAATTATAATCTTCCAGCTTTATAATCAAAACACTTTTCTTTTTTTTTCATTTGGCAGTCACCACTGCCAGAAATGTGTTGTTTTTACTTTGAAACCAAGCCAAAGTAAAATCTATAAAAACAGTGTACATTTTAAAAAACTTTTTAGAAATTATTACTCAGGGAATGTAGCTGACATCCACATTGAGGAACATTGAATCTAGGACATAACTGCTGATATTTAATAATAATTAGGTTAATTAACATTTACATAATCTTAGATTTAGTTATCAAATGTTTCGGGATGTAGACAACAATAAAAGAAAACAGCCTACCGTGTTGATGTTTTCTAACTCATTAAAATATGACAGTTTCTGCTGTATGCTTTCTGCCAGGTCAACGAGCTCCGACTGCAGAGAGAGAAAACACAGTGGATACAATACGACATGACAGTTTAATTTCATTTCAGCTCAAGTTCCTCGAATCGTCCAATCTAAATATATTTGTGAACATAAGCAGCACATCTGCGAGGGAAAAAAAAAAGATTGAAAACTGCAGTGCCAAGATATGAAATATGCCGCAGAAAGAATGAGCAGCAGAGCAGACTGATTTTTTTTTTTACCTGCATAGTGCTTACTAGTAATCTCATATTTAGACAAGCTTTTATCTATGTCTCGCTGCTCTGAACTAGATAGTGTACGCCGGTATTTCCAGTCATCTCTGGTGACTCCTTTGGGTGTTACCACGGTTGTTTTTTACACATTTGCCAAAATTCAGAACAGTTCCAGAGTTTAGACCATACAGGCAGCTAATTCAGTAGTTTCTGGGCTTGAGAGGTGTTCATGCTTGTAAACAGATTATACTGATCAAGTCTCAGCGATCTAGGGCTTTTTTTCTTCAAGATGGAATATAAATTTTCATATTCTAATATCTGTTTTTTTAACAATTTGAATATATATACAGTATTGAAATTAGAATATGCATTGACAGCCCTACAGCGATCCCCTTATTTTGTGGCTTAGGTTAATGGATGGATAGAACAGCGTGCAGCTTACCTGCTCTTTTAGGAGCTGTTCGCAGGCCTCGTGTAGGGTGCCCGTTTTATTGGACACAAACAGATACTGTTTCTGAAGGGAGTCCAAGTGCTCCAGAGCGGCGCTGACATCTTTCAGGATAGCATCGCATTGTACCTGGTAGCAGTTTAGATCATCTCGGGTTTTCCTGATAGGGAAAGCAGCCAGAAATATTATCAGTGTGCTTACCCAAAGACAAGGTGATAAAGTGAAGCTCCGGCTCCCTCCCACAGACCAAACACATGCAGGTTAATTGTTGATTCTAAATTGCCCGTAGGTGTGAATGTGAGTGTGAATGGTTGTCTGTCTCTATATGGGTCAGCCCTGTGATTGTCTGGCGACCTGTCCAGGGTGTCTTCGCCCAATGTCAGCTGGGATCGTCTTTTTTTGTTCCTTTTCCTGAATGATGGGCCTTGAGGCTAAATGGTTGTGAAAGATTGTGTATGAATGTGAAATGTATATATGTTTGGAAAATTTTAATGTTATTAGTTTAACACAAATATGATTTTGTATATAGTATGTATGTGATAAACGTAATGTACTTGATTTCGGACCCCAGGAAGACTAGCTGGTGCCATTGGTATCAGCTAATGGGGATCCTTTTTAAATAAATAAATATGGGCAGCGATTCAGAGATCTGAAACCAAGCTAGTGTATAATGAGTGTGTGATGACAGACAAGCATTTATGTAAAAGCACATTGAGTTTACTTGCCATGAAATGATGCTATCAACTGTAATAACACTGCTTTGTCCTTGCCAAGTGGTATGTTTCTGATTAATCCCCTCTAAACAAGCATATGTTATGCAATAATGCACACAGTGCACTTTCATAGACTAAGCTACTGGAGTTACCCTGCACTATACTCATTTTTAACAGTCTCTTCTGCACTTTTTAATAGTTGTGTATCACAGCTGTTACCCTGCACTATATTCACTTTTAACAGTTTTCTTCATCTCCTTGTATTTTTATATCTGGTATATTTTTTTGTACTTTGTACTTTGCACTACTAACTTTTTTACTGCCTTTTTACTAACATGTTTTGCACTATGGAACTGTGATGCTGGAAACTTGAATTTCCCTCGGGATCAATAGAGTTACTATCAATCTATCTATCTATCTATCTATCTATCTATCTATCTAGACAAGCATATGACCAATACATTACAGGGTAAACAGTGTAGGGTAAAGCTCTTGTGCACCTGTATTTTGCGTTCTCATCCTGGTCCATGTTTGCCTGTAACTTGGCAAACCAGGCAAAAAACTGCAAGACAAATTGGCCCCGTATTAAAACCATGCACCTTGTAGTGATATAGTATTTCTGACTGGCTACAGCCTGGGAAAAGAGAGACAAGTCACCTGTTGTGCAGTTTCTATCCTGTCATTCTCCATGTCCAGCATCTGGAAACCCTTCAGCAGGACGTCCTCTGTTGACGCAGGCACAGTGGCTGTGAAGGGAGACTGCAAGGACCGAGACGACATGCTGCACAAGTCCTCAATGGGCAGCTGAAACACACAAAGCAAAGAGCTCTCTGTTGTTTCTGTGTGTGAAGCTAGCTGGACGTTAAGAAGGTAACTTAGCAACCCTGTTAGCATGCTAGCTGGTTCCGGGTTTCATGTCTCACCTCTGACGGGACAGACAGCGTCTCCGCCGCGGCTCTGATCTCCAGGACCACGTCCATCTGTCTCTCCGTGAGGGGAGCCGTGGCGTCGGTGCGGCGGTCCCATAACGACAGCTTCTCCCGGGTTTCTCTCTCTGTGAGGTCCAGCAGGGACTGATCTGTGGACGCCATCATCGTCACTTCAATACAGCGACAACGTCAGCAGCAGCAGAGGCACTTCCGGTTCCGGTTAGGGTGGGCGGGGCTTAGAGGAAGGGGCTGCTCACAGTTTCATTTACTCAAGGATATTTTATTATAAATAGTTTTTATTATAATGATCTTGGCCTTCTAAAAATCATGCCAACAACAGAAACTTTACCTCTGTGTTAAGTTTATTTTATTATTTTTATTTTTATTTATTTATTTTTATTTTTTATTTTTTATGTTTTTTATTTTTTATTTTTTTTATTTATTCATTTATTTTTAATCTTGTTTTTTTTCTTCAATTTTATGTATAACATGTTTGGATTTTCCTGTTATTTATTTATTTATTTATTTTTTATTTTATTTATTTTTTATTTATTTTTAATCTTGAGTCTTTCTTAAATTTTTATGTATAACATATTTGGATTTTCCTGTTATTTATTTATTTATTTATTTTATTTATTTTTTATTTATTTTTAATCTTGTGTCTTTCTTCAATTTTATGTATAACATGTTTTGAATTCCTGCTATTTATTATCATTTATTTGTTTTATTTTATTCAATTTTATGTTGTAGTTTTATATATCCAGTTTTATATATCCAAGTGTCATGTTGAAAAAAATATATTTTAATTTACTCAAGGATATTTTAATATAAATAGTTTTATAGTGATCTTGGCCAAAATCATGCCAACAACAGAAACTTTACACCTGTGTTAAGTGTATTTTATTTTTGTATTTATTTATTTAGTTATTATTATTATTATTTTAATCTTGTGTCTTTCTTCAATTTTTATGTATAACAAGTTTGGATTTTCCTGCTATTTATTATCATTTATTTGTTTTATTTTTTATTTCATTTTATGTTTTAGTTTTATATGTCCAAGTGTCATGTTGGATTGAATTTGCGTGTTTTGTTATGTCTGTTTCTTGGCCTTCCCAAAATCATGCCAACAACAGAAACTTTACTTCTGTGTTAAGTGTATTTTATTTATTTTATTATTATTATTATTTATTTATTTTTATTTATTTTTTTCAATCTTGTGTCTTTCTTCAATTTTATGTATAACATGTTTGGATTTCCTGCTATTTATTATCATTTATTTGTTTTATTTGATTTCATTTTATTTTTTAGTTTTATATGTCCAAGTGTCATGTTAGATTGAATTTGTGTGTTTTGTTATGTTTTTTTTTTATTATTTTACTTTATTTTTTGTGATTATTATCACTGTAAGTAGTGTGTTATATGTATGTTGGTTATGACACATAAATCCAATCAAATTAGTCACATCATAATAAACTGTCCATGAAAAAATACATTTAGCAGGTTTAAATTTTAATAAATAAATAAAAGATGGATAAATGTTGGAACTAAATTGTGTTTTATAATATTTATTTATCATAACTTTCAAATTGCTATTTATTCTGCATTTCACCTGGATGACTCTGAACGTTGCATCAGTCATTCTTTTTGAAACACAATCTCGTTCCTCTATGTACTGTACTACACTCAATACAGATAGATGACAATACAGTCTCTCTTATTCCTTATCTTATCTTATCTGAAGGCCACTATATCATTATTACAAAGCTAACGACACAAGACAAATAGACCCATGTGATAGATAGAATTTCTGGGTGGGGACAGATATGGCCTCTAGCAGCATAATCATTTATCACAGAAAACACAAATCCAGCAGGTGGAGCCCCGGGGCACATTTTTATACTTTAAATTGAGAGTTTCAGTTCCTGTTCATTATGTCTGCAAATTGGTTTCTTTTCTCTAAGTACTCATTCCGAGTAAAGCACTTGATCAGACTTATTCTAAGTGTTGCAGCCACACATACAAAGATAATTTCTCTCATCCTCCAACACACAGAGCCTTCACCTTTAATGTCTGCCAACTCTACCATGCCTGTTTTTGTTTAGAACAAAACATGTTGTTTTTGCTTATTCTATCTCATAATGGAAGGCAGACACTGTAAAAACATGTTTACAGTTCTTTTTTTCTTTGTTTCAATATACTGACAGTGATGAAGATAAGATAAGATAAAATAAGATAAGATAAGATAATCCTTTATTAGTCCCACAGCGGGGAAATGTGCAGGATTGCAGCAGCAAATCATTGCAAACACCTCACAATCATTGTTTTGAAAAAAACTTTTATATTTTAAGTCTCTTCTCCAACGTGCTCTGTATAAAAATGTAATTTGGTTTTGCACTATGATGCTGTGGTCGTATGGCATTTTTTATCAGGCAAATTATATATTAACCTATGCACACCAACATATTACTTGTTTATAATAAAAAAAATGCTGTAGTTTTAATTTTTTTCCAAAATATTTTCCCTATGTTACTGACAAATTAGGTTTGTCTAAAATATATATATATATTTTTTGTACTTAAAGAGCTATAATTGTTGTCAAAACCAGAACTATGTAGCGATCAATTGTGATTACACAAATGTCTTCCAGTATTTCTTTACAGGCAAACGTGTACACATCTCAAAATCCAACAAAATGCTGGTGGCATGACACGGAGGAGGTATGTGTTCACGTATTACAGCTCTGTCTGCAGGGTGTCTCACAGGGAGGTCACACAGAGTTCAGATTTTTTTTTCTTTTTTTTGCTCTTGTCTACTTTAGTTGAAAGGGGATGCTGCAGAATTCAAGCCACATTACTCCAGAACAAAAAGAGATGTCAGAGCAGATCTTGTCAAAAGTCGTATTTTGGCTCAGTGTGGGTCAGAGCGGGTCCTGCAAAGCAAGACTGACACTTTTCTCTATGGCGGTGCTGCTGTTTTCTTTTCACTGCAGCGCTGTGAGAGCTTGTTCAAGCTTTAATGAGGGATCAAGTATAAATGAGTGTAAACAACAAGTGTTCAGCATATTAAATCTGTACACTATCTACCCGAGAGACATTCTTAGCATGCGGTAAAACTAGGACAAATCACACAGGAAATCAAATGAAGTCACTTTTATTACATCTTGTCAGAGAGAAACTTAAATGTGAAAAATGTGATGAATGATCTCATAATGCTGAACTGTACTCATTTACAGATAATAAATATTTGAAAATTGCTGAACTGACTGATTTCACATTAGTGTGAAACTGTCGTTAATTGTTGTTATCTGATCTATTTAAGTGCTTTTTTTCCTTACAAAACTATGACAAGGAAACGTTTGCATTACGTTACAAGTGGCTTAGAAATACATTTTAGAGTGACAACTTCTCAAAGTGCTGTGAAAAATCTTTCAAAAACATTACATTTAAAATAGCCAATAATACAAACCTCAAGAAACATTAGAGTCAGACAGTGCGCTTGTCACTCGCACTTAAAGGTTTATCATCACCTTTCATACATGAATGGAAAAGCGTGTAATATGACATGTAATATGAAAAATCTGTAGTCTATTTGAAAATGAATTTCAAACTATAAGCAAACCCTTAAAACCATCCAGCAGTGTAATGTACATACATGTGCAAAGCAAAGAAATACATCTACAGTTGCGTGTAAATCATTTCTTAAATAATTCAGATTAATTTCAACATAGGCTTGATTAGGAATGTACACTATTAATTGCATCTTATTCGGTTACTGTTTATATGTTGTCAACAGTATGAGGCCATAACAGTCAATCGAGGTGCAGGCAGTCTGGTCTGTTTTTGGGTACACAAAGAAAATTCAGCAGGACAGGTTTTGTCAGTTGTTGTAGTCCATCCCCTCTAAGTGATCTGGGATGGGCAGCCCTGTGAGGACCGTTAAACACCTGTTCCACACGTTGAACACGGGGCAGACTGGCTGAGCAAAGGCGATATCATATGTGTGCAGGTGCTGAGAGCCGACGGCGTCGTAGAAAGACAGAGATCCAGAGTCATAGTCCAGCAGCACTCCGAGGCGACGCAGGTGGGGTGAAGGCTCGATGGGCATCTCCTTACAGTTGTGACGCACCACCCACGAGTTGTTGCACCTAGACAGCACCCAGGAGGAGGAGTTTTTGCCAACCCACTCGTGTTTTGGTGCTGACTTGTATGCAATGCCCACTGCAAACCTGCATGCCCAATGGAAAATAAAAACAGTGAGATTTCATAAATACCTGTACATTTCTAGCATTATCAATAAATAATTAACCATGCTAGAGGCTCTGCAAGGTTGTACTAATGCACAGTGGTGCTTGAGCTAAATGCTAACATCAGCATGTTCATGTTAACATACTGCTGTGTAGCAAGTCTAATTTTTACCATGTTCACCGTCTTAGCATTCTAACAGTTGCTAATTAGCAATAAACACAAAGTGAAACTGAGGCTGATGGGAATGCCATTATTTTTGTAGGTATTTGGTCATAAATCAAAAATATTGGACAGATTAAGATTTTGACCTGAAGTTAAAGGTACAGTGTGTAGGATTAAGCGGCATCTAGTGGTGTGGTTGCAGATTGCAACCAACTGAGTATCCCTCCGCTCATTCCGAAACCATGGTAATGCTGTTCACCTTGCTAAGAGGTCATCCTTACCATGATAACACTACTTAAGGAGCAATGGAGGTCAGGCTGCGGCTGGCGGTACCACGGTTTTGCACTCTGCAGCTCACGTTACCGCAGAATCACAAGCGTGGAGAAGAACTACGGTGGCCTTCAGGTAACATAAAAGCGCGAAAGGCTCTCTTGGACCCGCTCCCTATGTAGATATGAAAGGCTCATTCTAAGCTAAGGAAAATACGATTCTTAGTTTCAGGTGATCATACACTTATGAAAACATAGTTATGAATATTATATTCCATTTCTGCTAATAGAGCCCCCAAAATGTTACACAGTGGCCCTTTAAAGGCTTACCCAAGTTATTACAATTCATTCTGTGGTGAACATGAATGTCTGTACCAAGTTGCTCGGAAATACATCAGATAGTTGTCGAGACATTTCACTGAAAACCACTAATGTGGTGGCGTTAGAGCAAAAGTAAGAGGATTAAGAAAGTCATTAAGATCCATCCTCTGGGGACCATGAATGTTTGTACAAAATTTAATGGAGTAAAAGGTACACCGCTAGCGTGGCTGAAAACAGGTAAATGTTTTTACCATGAGCTTCCTCCAATCAGAGCTTCCCAGTAATGGCGGCCGCTGTCGATGTAGACATTTCCTGTGACACCGTAGCTGCTGTGGCTGGTGAAGCGATCCTGACTGTGGCTCTTCTTGGACGACGTCTCGTCCCTCTCCACTGTCAGGTTGTCATGGGAGATCCTCAGCTTCCGGTGAGCTGACTTTGGGTCCAACTTGAATGGTTGACCTTAAAGAAAGGAGGGAAAATGCTAGTTTCTAACATGCTTTACAATTGTCATGGAAAATGAATTATAGAATGAATACTTGACATACTGTTGGTCTTGAGTTTCCCTGGTTCACTGCTGCGGCTTCCAGCCTGGTTTATGGACTTCACTATGAAAATATACTTGGTACCACACTGGAGCCCGTGCACGGTGTAGTGGTTTTGCTTGATGTTTGGTACGATCATCCAGCTGTCAGCAGAGTTACACAAACCTGCAGCCCAGACAGACAAGAGAGTCACCGACAAAGAACAAACCAATTTGAAAATTTCCTATCTGTTGAGTTAGAGCCTCAATCAATGGGACAACACAGCGTAATTATATGTCTTTCAATCTATAGCTGCTATTGCTGACTCATCAAATATAGTCGCATTACCACTCATCCAAGTGGGTTTGAGCACTGAGCCAGATGAGAATAAATTGCTTGATCGAGCATGTTGTGACCTTGTTAGAGCAATCAATTCAAACAGTCTGCTGCTCATTTCAACCCCGAGATAATATTGAACTTATGAGTTGCATCTGGATGTAAATCCAGTCTGATTGAGCTGTTGTTTTTTTCTCCCCATGTCCCTTGCTAGACACTGCAAAAATTGCAGTGTATTTTGGTAACATCTCATTACCCATAAGAGCCAGGACAGAGCTCTCCTCTCCTGCTGCCACGACACAATATTATGTTTTGGATATTGTAACATAGCCCCCAAACAATTTAAAGTCCTTGAGTGAAATCCCTCTCGAATCCCTCCATCATTGTCATAAACATTACACCGCACTCCCACCAGAGAGCTGCGTATAGACTTACTGACAACGTTAGATTGGCTGGTGAAGATGGCGTACTGAAGTTCATATGATACAACAGCGAATTCATCATCTGACGTCCAGTGAACTGTGATCGTGTCGTATGAAGCCGTACATAATTCCTCGCGGATTATGGGTGGATTTGGTGCTGCAATCGGAAAACAAAAGACAAATGTTTTTTTCTGAGACAGTAATGAAAGCTGAGTGGATTCCATTTCACACACAACAACATAAAAAAACCTCACAATACGATGCGGGGACCAGTGGTGGTAAACAGCACCATCCATTTGTGTCATTTTAGTGTAATTAAGCGAGGTTGCGGTGCCCCAGCTATTACAGCTACGGCCCCCATGCAGAGTTAAATTCACGCTGCACAACAGGGGCTGAGCATAAACAATCAAACCTGTTTCAGAAAATAAAGCTTAACTGTAGCCTAACATTCGTGAGCTTTTAAGCTTTTTTTCTGTCGCTAGGAGGCGCATAATTGAAATATAAATTTCTATCCATGCCAAAGCCTTTAAATTGTATGAATTTCTAATTGAAGGATGAGGTGAGGGTAGTTTTAAATGCACCGTTTGGATAAAAGGAACACAACAAATCATCTAGTTTCAAGAATTATTATAGAGTGTGAGTGAAAAACTGCCTGTAGACCGCAGTGATTGACCAATCAGAATCCAAGTATGCAACAAAGCCGTGTAACAAGTAAGGGATAATGTACAACGAGCCGGTCATTGTTGTGAAATAAACCCCTGCAGGGCAATGCCGCACCCCGATGCAAAGCGGAGGGGTCTTATATCACCCTGAAGGGGTTTATTTCACAACAATGACCCGCTAGCTGTACATTATCCCGCTTATAACACGGCTACTTACTTAAGAAATCAATAGTTTGACACAAAAACGGTCTGACAGAGTCCGACATCAGAACTGCGCCCATAGCAACGGTCTGTTATACATAGCAACGGTCTGTTATAAAGAAATAACAGACCGAAGGCCGCAGTGATTGACCGATCAGAATCAAGTATCCAACAAAGCCGTGTAAAAATAAATAAAAATAATGTGCTTAATTTGCGAGACCCTACTCACCTGTGAGGTAATCCAAGCCTTCTAGCATTTTCTTCTCCCTCGTGAAGTCCAAAGCAAAAGTATCAAAGGTGTCGTTCAGGTTAATTTCTGGTAACAGGATTTGAGAGGAGGCCGTTGCCATGGAAACTCTGTAATAAAGAAGTATATTATTAGATGGTGACTGTTTTATATCTGTTGTTAGTGCTTCTTTGTTCCCTCACCTCTCGCAGGTGTTTTTAGCCGTTTGGAGGAAGCGAGCGTGGTCCGTCTCCTTGAGGGTTATGTCGGCCTGAGTGATGAGGGAGGAGGACCTCTCGATGCACTGCTTGCAGCTGGCTATCTGCTGGGCTAGTTTCCTCATCCGCACAGACTGGGCAGAAATAAAAGGACATGTTGATGGATGAAAAGCTTGGTAAATAACCAGCCTTACTGTATGAGGTACCAACCAGCCAGATGCTTGATTTGATTTTACCTCACTTATTTAGAAAACCCTACTGCGAAAAAATCGGATTTACACCTTTGACAATTTGATTTTTCACTTGTGTAATACCCACGAGACCGTGAGCTTCAACCTGTTCTACAAGCTGGCACGAGAGGTGTATGTATGAAACATCCCTCATAACACTGCCATAGTAACCAGACCCTCGTATCCCACATCTGTGCCTCATTGGTTTAGTGGTTGAAAGCAGAACCTGACACGAGGCACGGGGTGAGGAAGGAAAGAAACCTCGTCCAGAGAGGGCCATCACAGGAAGCAGGGGCTGATCTTACTGTGACACTGAGCATGGCACAGCATGCCACTGCCTCTCTAATGGCATCTAACGAGGGAAAAGGAAGGGAAATGATTCAGGAGGCACAGAATAAGCACATTAAAATGATTAAATGTGCCAGAAGTACTCCGGAGCTGAGGGCTGATACTGAAGACAAAACACAGCAAAAACCTCTGCAGTCTGGTGAGTGTTTCAGCACAAACAGCTTGTAACAAGTATACTAAAACCACATGCAAGAATGTAACCAAACACATCTGAGGACATGTTGCCACCAGCCCCCTGTCTGAGGATGAGTGATTTTAAATGAGCTGAGATGGCAGAACGCTTTCTCTGAACCATCAGTGCCATCAATTATATGTATTTGCAGGGCACTTACGCAGGGCAACAAAGGTAGACAAAATAACCAAAAAGCAGAAATACCTTCAGAACAGCAGTAAATATCATTATAATTAACTGTTTTTTCAGAGATTGCTAGGTATTTATTTTCAGAGAAATCTGATGCTTAGCTCCGTGACTCAAATGTAATGCTAATAAATGAGAGGCACAAACCGGGGCTAATCTGGGACCCGCTAAAATCTAGCGAAGAGATATAGTTTTTTGTGCATGTTAAAGGTCTGCAAAGTTATCCACGCCAAAGAGAGTTACTGTCCCCCTCAGAAACACTGCTCCCAAACTGCCAGAAACGCCTTGCTTGAAGTCTTGCCTTTTCTTCCGTAACGTGGTGATGTCACCATGTAACACATTTACATAATACCTGCCTAGCGGCTAGTTTGGCACGCCCTCAAATAAAGCTAGTTAGAGCGGAGCTGTATTGGAGTCTGAAGAGCTTGGTTCGATTGACCAATCACAACAGAGCAGGCCAGCTGACCAATCAGAGCAGACTGGGCTTTTCAGGAGGGGGGAGGCGGAGCTCAAACAGAGTGTTTCAGACAGAGGGTGAAAAGAGTTGCTGCAGCACAGCCGGTATGAGAAAAATAAAGCGTTTTTTGAACGTTAAAGCATGCAAACATGTTCTAGTACAAAATCTAAATACAAGTATGCACCTGAAAATGTGCATAATAGGTCTTCTTTAATGTGCTGAACTGAGTAAAAGCGTGATTTCTTATGGATTAAACATTTTATTTGTAAGAAGAAAAATGTCTTTTTGATTCTTTCTAAAGTGACATAATCTCACCTTAAAATGAACATTTTGAGGAGTTTTATTTTACCCCACAACGGTGATTTGTTATTGCTGTATTCTAATAAAGAACAGCCTGCTTGGGTGCTGAGCTGTATGCTAGCTTGTCAGCTGTGGTTAGGTTATCAACACGCACAAGGTGATAAACAAACAAACAAACAAAGGTTATCGAGACACAAAAGGTGATAAACGGTACCTTTCCCTCCTTTATCTTGGTAGCTATGATTTGTCTTCGCTGCTGTATGATATTAATCAGCAGGTCACACTCCTCAAGCAGCTTGTTTTCTTGTCGCGACGCATTTACCTAGACAGGACAGAAGCATAGATAAGAGACAGTCAATTTTGTAATTAATTTGCTTTGACAAAATGTTTTGCTACTCGATGTGCAGGTTCATTTGATTAAAACATTTTGAAATACATTATTGACAGGATAATTCATTATATGCAAACACCATGTGATGGGAAAACCACTGTGGATTTAGATGATAATTCTGCACATCTCATGTTGGGTAGGATGGAATAGCAATCCGTCAACCGTGTGCAGAGTTTGTCTTTTTATCCCAAACACATGCATGTTCACAGCCATTGCAATTAGGGCTGCAACTAACGATTATTTTCATTATCGATTAATCGATTAGTTGTTTGGTCTATAAAATGTCAGAAAATGCTGAAAAATGTCAATCAGTGTTTCCCAAAGCCCAAGATGACGTCCTCAAATGTCTCGTTTTGTCCACAATGCAAAGGTATTCAGTTCACTCTCATAGAGGTGTAAAGAAAATATTCACATTTAAGAATCTGGAATCAGAGAATTTTCACTTTTTTGTCTTTAAATATTACTCAAACTGACTAATCGATTACCAAACTAGTTGGAGATTACTTAAATAGTTGACACATAATTGATTAAGAGATTATTTTTTGCAGCTCTAATTGCAATGAATGTGTACACAATATTTGATTTAGCTTTTTGGGGACTATCTACTACTTTTTTTTTCAAGTTCATGTATACATACTGTATATGGCTTACATTTGCTCTGGAAATACTCCAGCAAAGTGCATGCACATTACAGAAATGATTGATCTGTAGACTAATGAGCACTTAATCTTGTTGACATAGTGATAAGCCACTCTCAGATACAGCGATTCATCACTGTGTCAATAATTTAATGAGTTGGAGCCCGCACCTGAAAGCGAGCAGATAAACAAACCTCACCTCCACATGTTGGCAGGTTTGGATGAGTTTGCCCATCAGACTTTCCAAATCACTGGTCCTCTTGATTAGACTGCTGAGGTTGGAATCCAACGCTTGCTGCAAAAACAAAATTGAAAATGAGTATTTCGTTACACACTTTAGCCCCCCTCATCAAACTGTAAACAGCTGAATAAATCTTGGAGGAGAGTTAGGTGAATGGGAACATAAGGAGCGTATTTGGTTGGAGCGTAATGGACACAGGAGAGGACACACTGGATATGACTGGTCACATTTGGGCTGCGATCAGTGAAACCCACCCATCCCACCCCACCCAACCCCATCCTCCCCGTGTGCCAGAGATCCCATCGTACTGCCTGCTGAGGCCACGGAGCTTAGCGGAGCATCTGCCAGTGATTTGGACAACTAAACCCCGGCTGTGTTAATCACTGACTCAGATCAAAGGCTTATGTTTCAAGCTTAATCTCTGACTGTAATTGGGTGGCATGATGACTGTGTGCCGTGGTAGAACATCTTCTGATGTATAAAATTATTCCTCTTAAATAGAAGATTAATGTGTAATTACATCGTGCTATCGATTCATTCAATGAAAATTAAATGTAGTCCCGCCAAAGACAGAGGTGTGGAAAATGCTGTAACTCGAAAAAATGATTGGCAGGTGTTTTAATACGCACACTAACACCAACAAATAAAAAAATCTAAATTATTAGTCATGTGTGAAGCCGTAAGAAGCCCACGCTTTCAATTGAATCAGATAAAAACAGAAAACTGCCTGTTTTAATCTATTATTTAAAGACTTTGATATTAATGAATTGATGTCTGAGAGGTTCACATTGTAAATGGTATAAAATAGAAGATGGATTCAATATTCAATTCATCTCCATATGTTGAAAGCACGACAAACATTATAAAATGTTTCACAAATACCAAAAATATGATTGTGAGCTTCATGCCGGATTTCCCTTGATTAAAAACGAAATACTGAAAATAGAGCCGCAACGATTAATCTATTAGTTGTCAACTATTAAATTAATTAATCGGCAACTACTTTCATAATCAATTTATCGGTGTAAGTAATGTTTTATGAAAAAAAATCTCTGATTCCAGCTTCTTAAATGTGAATATTTTTTGGTTTCTTTACTCCTCTATGACAGTAAACTGAATATCTTTGAGTTGTGGACAAAACAAGACATTTGAGGACGTCATCTTGGACTTTGGGAAACACTGATCGACATTTTTTACCATTTTCTGGCATTTTATAGACCAAACAACTAATCGATTATTCGAGAAAATTATCAGATTAATCGACAATGAAAATAATTGCTAATTGCAGCCTTAGCTTTAATTGATTATTAAAAATCTTAGATATTAATGAATTGATGTCTGAGAGGTTCAAATTGTAAATACTATAAAATCCAAGATCTATTCAATGTTCAATTTATCTCCATATGTTGAAAGCACAAATATTATAAAACTTTTCCCTTCAAAAAAAACAAATTTCACAAATACCCCAAAAATATATATCGTGCCTGACTTCCCTTGATCAAAAATCAAACAGATAAAAGAAGAGATCAGGGAGGCATGTAAAGATCCAAAGGTTGTTGCCTCTTTCAGGTGAGACGTCTCACATTGTGATTTCATAAGGTGGGTGCGTCACTGTGTACTAAAATAGCAGAGGCTTTATTTTACCGCTCTCACAAATATGATTTATTCATATGGAATAGAAGGTGATGAAAGCCTTTTCAGATGCTGACTTTTAGGTACAGGTGAGGCGAGTTCAAAACTTTTAAAGTGGACGCATGAAACATGACATATTAATCTAACTGATGTTGAATATAGCCAAATGTATACAGTTAAAACTCTCCACCCAACAATTTTGTTGTTTGAATATGACAAATATCACATGAAGTCAGACTGAGAGATGGAGAGCAAATGGAAAAGGCGGAAAGTGCGAGAGACACTTTGATGTAAAGGTATTTCTCGATGTGCCTAAAATACGGCTTCTCCTGCAACATTAATACTCTCCTCTGTGTGTTTAGACAGCTCTCTCTCTAACGGACGTCTCTTTCCTAGAGTCATTTAAAGCTGATGAGAGGAAAGACTAGCAGCTTCCTTTTGTACGTGAATGCTTCTGGTCCCACACCTTTGCTTTGGCCAGCCTCTCTTCCTTCCTCTCCCAGTCGTGACAGGTCACTGACAGGACCCTGAGTTTAATCCTGTGTCAACATTAGAAATTGTACCCATTGTCAGAGTGTGCCACTTCATCCTGTGAACACCGCGGGCCCCGTTACACATCTGTACTCTGTTACTGTTTAAGCTTTCATTGAATCAGAAACACGTATCATAGTGTGGTATTCTAGTGTACAAATATGCACTGTTATCTAGTATGCATTAACTCAATGCACTTCATTAAAAGCCTGATTACTGTGTTTTGGCTGGACTGCAGAGGGTCAGCCCTACAAATGCAAAAGTCCGTCACTGAGTGACTGACTGAGTGATGAAGTTACAGGATTGGTTGGCCGAGCGTTGGAGTTTCGTCATTCGCCTTTCAACAGAAGACAATCTGGCGACCTGTTTTTTTTCCCGAATGGGCAATGGGCAAAAGGTTATTCTCCATTTCCCCCATTGCATGTTGGGATATACCCCAGCCACTAACCTGACCCTAAATAATAATAAATTGACATAAAGAATGTATGACTGATGAATAATACCAGATATAATACCAGACCAGGATCATGTCACATACTGCCAAAAACAGACTGAAGGAATTATTGCATTATACATGCTTGCACACACATACACACACACCAATGTCACAACATCCCCTGTGTGGGAATTTCTGAGGCACTGTGGCTGTAAACATGTGTTTGGAAAAACCAGCAACTATGAACGAGCTCAGCTGCACGCCACCTGGGTCCTGTCCTGCATGCCAAGAGGAAAAAAAATATTTCTCTCTAAGATGGGAATTGCTGTTTCCTCTTCTGTCACTTGAGGCCTCTAACAATGCAGTTAAGTGCACATAATATGAGGTCAACAAGATGTAAAGAGAAATAAAAACAACAACAACAAATTGGTAGAATATATCCCATTGTAAAATTAAGCAAGGATGTAGGAGGATATTATAAAGGAGAGCAAACAGATCATAGCTAGTGAGTCTTTAAGAAGATAAAAGACTCTACTCTCTAACACCCTACTGGCTTTAACCACCTGGAGAATGTGCTTATTAAAAGATATAGCACAATACATTAACTACTTCACCGAATAATGAAAACACAAAGTAGTATACTGAAATTGTCAGATTAAAGCTGCAGTCAGTAATTTTGAGCAAATATGATATAAAGTTATTTTTATGAAACTGTAACTATATCCTGACAGTAGTGCATAAGACAGATGATCTGTGAAAATCATGTTCCTTTGTGTCCTCCGGTGCTCCTAATGGCATTGGCAAGATTTCACAGCAGCCAAAGGAAAACAACCAATCACTGCTCGCAAAACTCCTGAACTCCGACCAAACGGTCAAACTAGGCAGCGCTGATCAAATATGAATCAATATTCTGTTACTGTAATGCCTATTTCTCGCCTCAAATGTTTTCAGAAACATCTCGTAGTGTACTGTTTAGCTGTAAAATTAGAAAGTTTGCTCCGGCCATAGGGCGGTGTTTAGTTTTGGCTTGACTGTTTTCAACGTGGCGGCCAGGTCACAAACGTTCTCATTTTAAGGCTAAACAGTAGGGCTGTGTATTGGCAAGAATCTGACGATACGATTCGTATCATGATACAGGGGTCACGATTCAATATATTGCATTTTTTTTCAGTTTAATTTTAGGAAAACTTTCATAGTATGAAGAAAAAAACAGAAATACACCATTTTAGAATAGGCGAAAATAACACATTTGTACTGCATGCAAAAAACGGCATGGTTTTTGCCCACAACTGCATGTGATTATCATAAAGTGGGCATGTCTGTATAGGTGAGACTCGTGGGGTACCCATAGAACCCATTTTCATTCACATATCTTGAGGTCATGATTGGTACCAATGAATTCCAATGAAAATATTTGAGGTAAGAAATAATCATTACAGTAACAGCATCGTGATTCATATTTAATCAGCGCTGCCTAGTTTGACCATTTGATCGGAGTTTCGTGAGAAGTGATTGACAGCTGCGTTACAGACTGCTCGGCTCTGACTGGTTGTTTTTGTTCCGGCACTGTGAAATCTTGCAAATGCCATTAGGAATCACTAGGAGGACACTCATGGACTACTGTCAGGATATAGCCCCAGTTTGATCATATTTATCATTACTGACTGCATCTTTAATAACCACCAAGGCTACATTAGAGCTAACCGGTTGCAATTCTGTTGGTTTTCAAAGGATAAAGCCCTTGAAAAGCAACATTTAGGTTTAGTTTTTTTCCCATAAAACAAATCTGTCCCTGAATGTGGAGATAAACAAAATGATGCTGATCACCTGGTCTGCCTCCTGGTGTGAATGACCACGCCCCACCACACAGAGAAAGCGGCCAGGCGATTTCTGCACAATGACAGCATGATCAGACAAAAGGAGACAGGTTAAGACTGCACCTATCTTGCCAATACTGTTGCAAAGAAAGAGAATGCCTGCATCCCAGTTTCTACTGTGACCAAGCATTGTGAAAGAGAGGAACGAGCACACAAAAGAGGTTTCGAGTGTTACTTGTGATACAGTAAACCCCCCCCCCCCCTTTTGTGAGTCATGCATGGACACTGTGAGTGCTTGTGAAAAGAAAGCAGGCCCTCATTTTTATTTCATGCAGTGGATGCCATGCAACTCTCAGGATACACTATTCATGTGTAATAATAAAAGTTCAAAACAATTAAAATAGCAAATATTTTGATAATTGCTTAAATTTTTTTTCATAGAGTAGGTCAAATCTAACTTATTATTTCAATGTCTAAGGCTTCACACTAAAGCTCCGCTGCATGAATCGATTGCCTTGTCATGGACTATAAAATTATCCCCTGAGGGTGCTGGAGACATGATAGAGACCGAAACTGTTTTGACAAAGCACTGACCCGCTAAGCCAAATTCTCCCTCTGATGATAGAAGCTGATTCACTGTATGTATCTATAATGGAAAGAATGCAGAGCCACCTTTTTATATGCTCCAGCTAACAGCATCTCCTCATGCCTTATTGATATCGGCCCATCTGCTGAAAGTGAGCACTTTTTCCACTTAACCTAAAAACTGTGAAAGCATACTCTTGCATTGGGTGTTATTGCATTTAAGACTGGTAAAGAGAGAGACAACCTCCAACTCACTTCACTTATACTATTTGTCGTATTTGGCTTATGATACATTTGGTCTTAAAGGATAAGGCAGGTAATATTCTATTGATTTATTTTTTAATTGTAAACAAATCTCATGAAAAGACCAAAATCAAGCCCCAAGCCCATATTAACAATGTGAATCTTAAAAACAAATCAAGATAGCAAGGTGTATAAATAGCACGACATTACACGAACATCCCCATGTCATGAGGATGCATTTTAGCCTTTTCGCGTGTAATTCGTACGCCACGCAACAAAACTACGGTAATGTCTGCAGCTAGCTGGAGGCAACAAAACATCATGGTTGGGCTTAAAATATGTACATGAACTAAGTAAAATACGTACGGAAACTATGTAACATAAGTACGGAAAACAAATCACAAACGCTACTAAAAAAAAAGGCACAAATGTCACTAACGTAACTTACAAAACAAACACCGGTTTCCTGGGTAAAAGTTGTGTATTTGTTGGACCCATCCTTCTCCTCACCCGCCCACCATAAGCGGTCTTTCTCACTTTTTATTCTACGTCACTAGCTCTGAGCGTGGCATATTTACACAGATGCGTTTACATTGGACTACATGTACAGTACAGACTGCATGGCGTACAAATGACACGCCAAAAGCAAGAAAGGCGTTCGTATGTTTTAGCAAACGTTACTCAAAGAGAAGAGTCTTTGCCGGGAACTATTTTCAGCCGTGGAACTGCTACGCTTTAGCGAGAATCCCCTGCAGTGTGGGATTGAGTCAAAATAAACTACAGTGCCTATCGTAATGAGGGAACATGTCACCCAGTGCAACGATGTGACTCAAGCTATATCAGGCACAAACTTGTTAGAAGGATCAATTAATGATCGGTTTTGGTCGGTTTTCATGGGATTTGTTGACAATAAGAAAAATATAGAATATCACCAGACATGCACATTATTGTAAATTCTAATTGAGTGAGGTCATTTTGTAGTGTTAGTTGTTTTATATTGTTTATCATGGGAAGTTTACGGTACACTGTGTGTGAAGATTTGCTAAAAGATAATGCTTGCTTGATTTACAATAATAAACACAAATGCATCTCACTTGCCATACGATTATGCATTATTAACTTATTTGTATTTGCGAGGAACATTACATTGTATTCATCATGTGGCAGAAGAGTCTGATTTAATACATTTAGGGCCGTCTTTGACCAAAGAAATTCTTAGTCGACTAACACCGAGTTTCTCCACAAAAACAAAAAATCACACAAAAGCACCACTTTAAATCCTGAGACCAAAACGTCAGGTTAGTTGTCTAATCGACTAAGAGGGGGCAGCCCTAAATACATTTTTAACAAAATATTAGAGATGGGTTTTGATAGTGTTTTATCAAATCTAAATGCAGTATCAAATTCACTTGGATTGGAGACCATTGGATGGTTCAGATAAGCTGCAGTGAAAAGCAACTAATGACCAAGGTTACAATACAAAATGCTGGTTTTCAATAAATCAAAATTTCTGTATTAAAACATATTTTGCTACAAGTACAAGACCAAAAACATAATCATCGCAACTTTTTATAATTTGCGGATGAACTGGTTTATCTCAGTGTCTGCGCACATTTCTACATTACTAAAATCAAACCGCTCAAAAGCTCACTTTATTATAATGCTACACTGTCATACTGTGGTTACTGTATAAAAAGAGGTTTTGAGCAAATACATAGATCAGCTTTTTAATTCTGCGGGACTACAATCAGTAGGAACAGTTTTCTTCAGTGCATCATAAATCTCCCAGCATTCCTCGAACTACAGGTCATTTCTTACCTTGAGTTTGTCAAATCGGTCACCGAGGGCGGCCACGTGGTGGTCCCGGTGTCGGCCGACCAGCTTACACAGCGCGCAGATCAACTGTTCATCTGTCACACAGTACATGTTGACCTTCTCGTCCTCATGCTCCAGACACATGAGCCCTCGCATATGGGAGTCCAGCAAGGGCTCGATTAGACGGTGGCCCGTGAAAGGCTTCTTGTTGGGGTGGGTGGCCTTGAGGCACTCGTCGCAGTACGACACCTCGCAGGTGACGCAGGTCTTCACGGCGTCCTGAGGAGGGTCCTGCTCACAGAACTGACACTGCACCCGTTTGCCGGGAGAAGTCATGGCTCCGACGTCGGGGACGGCTCGCTCGCGCCGAGTCTCGTTAGGAGAATTAGGTCCGCTTTGGGAAGCTTTCTGGTAGCGGTCGATGATGTTCTGCAATGTGACGTTGCGTTTCAGTCCCTCTAAGCCCCTCTGGCTGAGGGTGATGACATAGCGACAGGTCGGACACTGAAAGGCGCTGATGGACTGAATTGGCTCGCTGGGCGTGCAGTGTGACACAAGGATACGATGGGCACAGTTGAAACAAAGGCTGTGAGCGCAGGGCAAGAGCAGCGGGTCCTCGAAGAGCTCCAGACAGATAGGGCAGGTCAGTTCCGACTCCAGCGTTTCCATCTTCAGGCGAAACAAAGTGAAGTCGTCAGCGAAATCCAGGGAAGCTGATCAGCTATCTGTAAAGATGACACAGAAATGAATTAGACGATGGTGATAGCTATGAAAAGAGTTGAACTGTGGGAGGTGTAAACGCTCCTTGAATAGGAGTTGTCTTTTGGGCCGCTGGTCAGACACTACAAGGTATATGAAGACATGACCTTTGGCCTTAGGAAGTTGTAACCAGCATTTTTCACTATTCTATAGACTAAACAATTAATTAAGAAAATAATCCTTGCCTTGTAGGTTTAGACATTAAGTTTACATAAAAAAATAAAAAAGGCCATCCATATTCTGTCTATTTATTATCATAAGTACCAAAATGATTCATCCCCATCTTGAGTTTCATTTCCATTGCAAACTGAATATGAAAATATAAACATTAATGTATGTAAATATTTGTAAGAGTTATCTGATTATGGAAATGAAGCAAACTAAAACAAGCAAGCAGGAGACTACTCAAATAAAAACATGTGTGTACATGTATCAGACTTCTGTATGGTCCTATTTGGCTGAACTTACAACTCGGAGAATGCAGCAGCGGCTCATTTTAATTTGGCACAGGAATAGTCTGGCCTATCTACCCCCATGCGTTCCTCTCTATACTGTAGTCGGCAGGCCAGCAGGCCGGCGAGGACTGACAGCTCAGCCAAGCAGAAGTGTATTGGCCTGCTTGCTGATGGCTGGGGCTCCACACTATCACAGACACTGAGCCTTTGTTCCCAGCCAGTCAGACACCCCAGCTGTGAGTGGACACACTGTGCTCACAGCGTCTCCCTACCTCCACTCATTATGTGTGAAGAAGGCAAAAGCTCATTATCAGGACGGTCGGCCACAAGTATAGCCTTTTGAAGTTGTGAGGATACAGCAATTACCTCTGAGCTACAGACCTGGGTTTGTTCTTTCCATTCTATTCAAATGTTCACTCACAGACATGCAGCCATCCCACCGCACTGTACGAGACAAGAGGCGATTGTTGCACTTGTCTCCAGTGACTGTGATGCGTCCTTTGTTTCTTCGCTATTTTGTTCTTTAAAGACAAAGCGGCGAATGCAGGTGTCGAGAAGTTATTATCAAACACAACCTCGTCGCTGTGCAAACCCTTCAGTCTTTGACAGAATATGCTAAACATCAAGCCTGTTGGCGCAGATATTGTTTAAAAAGTTATTATTCGTTAACATAATTCCTTTAAAATTTCAGATACTGTTTTGCAGTATGCATATACTGTATATATAAGTAGCCTAAAACCAAACTAATCTCTGTGGCACATGAAACTACACGTCTAACTTTTTAGCCATTTGTTTTAACATGTTTTTACCGTGACACACGAGACAACATCACAGCACATATCAGCCACACTATAGCGGCTATACTCGTTACTCGCCAAACAGGTTAAGTTGGCTTTCCTCAATACAAAATGAATAAAGAGCTTTGTATGACGAACACAATGCAAAAGACGCTAATCCTCTGATGTCATCGCCTGTGGTATGAAATACCCTGAAGTTACAAAAAGCGTGTAAAACAACACTGTGGCAAAGAGCCACGGCAAACTGCCTCACAGCCCTCTTCCAAGCTCTTCCATTCATACACAGTTTACTTTACCCACCGATGGATTTCGCCCCACTTTGTAATGCCGAGACATTTCTGCTGAAGGAAAAACTTTTGACCTAAATCATAAAAATCTATTTATGACAACAAAAAGGCACCGGCCGTGGACCCCAGCATGCTGTAGAGGTCGGCAGAAGTCTTCGCAGCCCCAGTAGTCCTGCAGCAGAGCTGTCATGAAGCAAGAGATTGAGCAAGAGGTAGAAAGCACAACAGGAAAAGTTGCCCGACAATTCCAGGAAAGCCAGCTCCACCTACAGCTGGAGCGCTGGCCGGTATACTGGAAGGAGAGAGAGAGAGAGCAGACAAACAGCGAGAGAGAGAGAGAGAGAGAGAGAGAGAGAGAGAGAGAGAGAGAGAGGCGGAATCAGCAAAGCGGAGGCTCAGGATTGTGCAGAGCCCCAGCCCCATGCCCTCACAGGCAGGTTAGTGTCCTCTCTCAGCCATTCAAAAATTCAAAGCGTCAGTTTCAGGTTTCCTTGTGTGACCGTCCCCTCTACCTTCTAGCAGAACAATGCTGTTGATTGGAACTTTTCTTGGCGAAATACCACAAGGGATTCGGAGAGAAAAGCTGAAGGAACAAACACATCTGAGAGGCTGCAGGAGTCATCTGTAATGTGGGACAGAGGTTTGATACGCCCTCAGCATCCTAAAAAAACAAGGTGACGTGTAGGGCTGACCCGAATGCTTCCAAACTTCGACCGTTGCCATGGTATTCAACCTCCAAATCACTATTCGAATGCTTCGTTTTGATCAATTTTTTAGTAAAAGTATGTAATAATTATGTTTAAATCTCAAAATAGCCCATGAAATAAGGAATAATCCCACAACTTTATTAATAGATGCCAACAGATCCTACACACTAGGGCTGTCCCGAATACCAGTTTTAAGGCTTCGAAGCTTCAGTGAGAAATATTCGAAGGTATTTGAAGCTTCGCGGCGTGGCGTGGCGTGGCGTGGCGTGGCGTGGCGTGGCGTGGCGTGGCGTGGCGTGGCGTGGCGTGGCGTGGCGTGGCGTGGCGTGGCGTGGCGTGGCGTGGCGTAGCAGACTGACATGTTCTTCTGCCTGTCTGTCTCCATTTCCCTTGTTTTAATGCCTGGGACAGCGCTGCTGCCGCACTACTGTACATACACACATATGCACCTCTACACACAACAAACAGCGATATCTGTCTGAGAATAACTAATAATAATTAACAATTTAGTGGGATTATTCCTTATTTCATGGGCTATTTGGGGATTTATACATTATTATTACATACTTATATATAATTTTTATTTTTTTATTTTTAAAAATAGGGTCAGCCCTATATTCAACATTAATTATTATTAGTTATTCTCAGACTGATATCAGTGTTTGTTGTGTGTAGAGGGACATATGTCTGTCCCAGGCACTGAATTGGGGGAGAAGCAGACAGACAGAGAGAAGAACATGTCAGAATGTCACTCTGCTCCGCGAAGATTTGAATACCTTTGAATATTTCTCAGTTTCATAGCCCAAAAAATGGTAATCGGGACAGCCCTAGTGACGTGGAATACATCACAGTCTGTATCTCCAGAGGCTTGTTATATGTAATATGCCTCATGAGTGCCACAATTAACAAAAACACATAGCTCAATAGATGTTATAATAACAGTAAAATAAACTATGTCTATTTTATAAAATCTCCATTCAAGTCACTAAGCATCCTCTCTGACAGCTACAAATGAAGACAAACACTACGGAACATCATCTGCTACGTACAGCTCTGTTCCAGTTGGCCCTCATGTGGGAATCACCGACGTACCATCTGCTAACCATGTGCCTCTGTTTCCAGACACACCCCCACTGTGCTGCATTTGAATCCTCCTGTCATTCAAAAGGAGTCCCCAGAGTGGCTATCATCTCCGAGAGACGACACATACACACTGTAAATATTAAAAGGCGCGCTTAAGCTCAGACAAAGCGGTGGGTGTGAGCTACATCGCTCGGGAGATGCACATGGGAATGTGACAGGCATTCCCCGGGTTTCTATACGGCCTCCAACTGGGATGGAATTTAGTATCATGAGACTTGAAACTGAGGGGAAGCAGACATAAAGAAGTTAAAAACATGAATCTTCTGTTTATTATTCCTCTCTTATGCTTGCACCCGTCTTTCACATTGAAACACAGTGCACTCACACGATCTGTGTATTTTAGGAAGGCTTCTTTGAGTCTACCTCAACACTGATGGACTGTACTGCAGCCTTTAAAAGGTGCAGTGTGTAGGATCTGGTGGAGGTTGCAGATTGCAACCAACTGAAACCATAGTGAACTTCTTCTGTGGCAAGCGTGTAGGAGTACTACGATGGCCGGCGTGAAAACGCGAACGGCTCTCTCTAGAGCCAGTGTTTGGTTTGTACGTTCGGGCCAACGGCAGAAACATGTCGATAAAGAGAACCTGCTCTGTATGTAGTAATAATGTGCGACCGGGTCGACCCAGAGCAAACAGGTCCTGCAAGTTGATCCTCAGGTTGAGCAGGTTTCAGTGAGCTTACCAGAAAATAACACGGGTTTGGGCGGGAGGGTGGCAAATTGAAAAAGCAGCGTTCTGAGTAAGTTATTAATAACTTACAGAAATATTGCATGCAATAGTCCGTCTTCTCTTCTTCTTTCTCCCTCTAACACACACATACCAGCCGTGGTGGCTGCACGTAATTTTAACACATTCTGTCCCACAATGTAATGTCAAGTGGTCGTGGTCATTTCACGTATGTCTATGAGATGACGTTGCGCGCACACACATACCACGAGCCGCGACGCTCAAGTCCGCTCGTCTCTGTCCTTGTCTCGGACCTCAGTCCCGACAGTGCTACTGTGATGCATAAAGTTGGCGGTTTGCAAGTCGGGTTCGGGTGGTTGATTAACGCATATTTTTGCGGGTTGGGCGGTGGGGATTGGCTCTCAACGGGTTAGGTGGGCGCGGGTTACATCACTAGTATGTAGATAAACGGCTCATTCTAAGGTAACGAAAACACAACGATTCTTAGTTTCAGGTGATTATAAGAAACTTATTAGGGCTGTCAACCGATTAAAATATTGAATCGCGATTAATCGCATGATTTTTCCATGATTTATTGCGATTAATCACAATGTATTATTTGTTCAAAATGTACCTTAAAAGGGATATTTGTCAAGTATTTAATATTCTTATTAACAAGGGAGTGGGCAAATATGCTACCTTTATGCAAATGTACTATATATATATATTGCATGTATATATTTATTATTGGAAATCAATTAACAACACAAAACAATGACAGATGTCGTCCAGAAACCCTCACAGGTACTGAATTTAGCATTAAAAAGATGCTCAGATCACAACATGGCAAACCACAGCCCAACAGGCAACAACAGCTGTCAGTGTGTCAGTTTGCTGACTTGACTATGACTTGCCCCAAACTGCATGTGATTATCATAAAGTGGGCATGTCTGTAAAGGGGAGACTCGTGGGTACCCATAGAACCAATTTTCATTCACATATCTTCAGGTCAGAGGTCAAGGGACCCCTTTGAAAATGGCTATACCAGATTTTCCTCGCCAAAATGTAGTGTAAGTTTGGAGTGTTATTTAGCCTCCATCACAACAAGCTAGTATGACATGGTTGGTATGGTTTTCTAGTTTCATATGATACCAGTATCTTCACTCTAGCTTTAAAACTGAGCCCGCTACAACCTAAAAACCACAAGTTGCATTAATGCGCTGTTGTTAAAACAAATTGGTGTTAAAACAAATTTGCGTTAAGCGTAATCGTGTTAGCTTTGACAGCCCTAACACTTATTAATATTATACTCCATTTCTGCCAATAGATCCCCTAAATGTTACCCACTGGTCCTTTAAGACAAGAGAATCACAAAAGCTATATCACTAAAAGCTAATAACCAGAATCCCATGTGAAATCTAGTCTCTAAGAAAACAATCACAAAACACAAAACCAATATGATGTCTTTATACTTTAGCAAATAGTTAGAGGGACAATCTGTGTAAATGTCCTCCTTTTGGAGAACAAATTGGATTCACATTTAATTGTAGTTTATGTGATGCTCAGCAGAATTATGCTTCAAGATGCTTAATGCTCATTGCTGGCAGATATGACAGGTGTGAGACGTATGCTCTTAACTATGCCGCTCTTTTATCAAATGATGAACTCGAGCATCGACTTAACATTTGGGAGTTTTATTTGATTAGGAAGTAATGGCTCATTTAGAGATGAAACAATTACATCGTCTCAGATAGGAAGACAATTTCCTGCTCAAGCACTTTCTAATCCTCTCGGTTATGGTCTTTTATCACCTTTAATGATGGCTCTGAACCATGTACTCAGCGTCTGAGGGAGTGTGATTGCTCTTTGTCTCCTTTCCTGGGGCAGACACCTAACATATTTATCTGTAATCCTGTCTTCACAGCGTGGCCGTGACCAATGTGTGGCCTGTTGCTGCTCCCCAACAGCAGCCAGCTCAGCAGCGGCCCACTCAGGCCTAATGTGATTTACAGCTGTGGCAGCAACAGCCAGCTGATTAGACTGACAAATCTACCTGATCTGCAGCTGCACACATTACTGAGATTAGCCTGGCCCTCACCAAACATCCATCTATTATTATTACTAATATTTAAAGGATTTTGGAGAGCGAGTTAATTATAAAAACATTTAGGCTACTGTAGGTTAGAAAACTCATCTGTCAAACTATGTCCACTCATTTGGCAAGCTGATGTTAGCAGAAAGTAAAAGATGACTCAAATCAACTTTCCATTATAGCTCCCTCCATGAGTGAGCAGGATGTTTTATAATGAAGCTGCAGATGATGAAGACATGGCACTGCAAAATCTATAATGCACATAATGTTTGCAGCTAATGACTTTCATGCATTGACTTGAAATAGAGGTCAAAAGGTCAGCTGAACAACTTCTCTGTGTTTCTTACTGTATGTGCTGTGCAGTCAGGTCATCCTGGTCAACGTCACAAAAGTTGCACCAAACTCTTATTTCCTCTCTTGGCAGGTGGCATATGTGGGAGGAAACACCGCATCCTTTTCCACAAACCACAGGAACTTTACAGAATGAGACTTTCCAAGCAGCCTGCTGCTCATTAGTCCCATAAAGAAGAAGAAATGTCTCACTGCGCACCCAAAACCTACCGTGAGGAAAGTAGTTCCTTCACATCAGAGCAGCTCTTTTAGCATGTTTATCCGTCTCACCTCGTGTGCGGATGAGCGCTTTGTAAACGACACAACAACAACAATGATGGTGTTTTATTGCCGGGGAAGACATTCAAAGAGCGACATCGTGTGGCTGATTTATGAAACGCACCAGACATGTTCAGACACCTTTCTTTTCGAGAGATTTCTTAACATAAAAAAAAAAAGCCAAAATTACATGGTGACATTTTGCACTTATAATTAAAAATACAATTTTATAAAATTATTTAAAAACAAAAAAAAAACTAAATGAGATAAAATGAAATAAAAGGAAGTTAAAAAATTAAATTAAATTAAATTAAAAGTAGTCTAATTATACTAATTTTATATTTATCCCAATCCTACAAACAAACTAATTGCAACAACAACAACAACAACTATTAATATTCACAGATCTATCCTCCAATGACTCTGACCTACACTTAAAGTGGCAAACTCGAAGATTTTCATTTAAATAAATGTCTGTTAAGTCACTATCTATAGCCAAATGAGGTGCCACAGTGGTAATTGAGCCTGATGAAAGTATTGCAATATATATATATATATATATATGCAAATATTATGAAATGGGTGTCTGCTGTGACATTCCCGAAAACAATTTTTTTTCTCAAACTTGAAGCTTAGAAATAAAATCTTTCTGTTCTATTTCTAAGCTCATGTATCAACAAAAATACTCCAGACTGTTAAACTCTGAGCACAATTCCATTGTTTTTTAATTCAAATAAAACTATTAGAAAAATAAATAAAATAAATGACATGAAATTGAATTAAATTAAGTCTATACCATAGTATTAAACAATTTTTTTATATCCATCCCAACTCTACAAGCAAACTGATTGCAACAATAATAACCATTAATATTCACAGATCTACCCTCCAAGGAATCTGACCTCGCCTTTTTTTGCTTTTATAAAACTGTCACTATATCCTGACATTAGTGCATGAGACAGGTAATCTGAAAAAAATTAAATTCATGTGTCTCTGTGTCCTCCGGTGCTCCTAATGGCATCTGCAAGATTTCACAGACCGGAGGAAAACAACCAATCAGAGCCGAGCTGAAGCCTTGCCGTCTCTGAGCAGCTGTCGATCACTCGCAAACTCCGGTCAAACTACTCAGCGCTGATCAAATATGAAAAAATATTCTGTTGTATTTGTTGTTTTCAGAAACATCTTATAGTGTACTGTTTAGCTGTAAAATGAGAAAGTTTGTGACCCGGCAGTCATGTTGAGATCTGTTGAGGAAATACCAAGCACCGCCCACCAGCCGGAGCACAGCCAATAAGAACGCTCAATAGGAACGCTCTCTCTCTGAAATGACCTGTGATTTTTTAAAGCCTGAAAACAGAGCCACGAGGATTTGCAGACGTCTAGTTATCTCTCAGAACACTTGAGTTACAATATGCTGAAAGGTTATTATGGGATTTTTGCCCATTGATGCCAAAAATATTCTGCCTACTTCAGGTTTAAGAGTAGTTTGGATTGTACTTTGAAATCTTAAGGATTGCCACCATAGATGAGTGCCACTTTAAAACCAACGCAACTGCTCTTTATAAGGACCTCCACATGTGTTGCCATGGTGACAGCTTGCTATCTATTTGTCACACTGTAGTGATCAAAGGCGGCGCACTCTGGTGGGGAAGATGTCTAACATTCCTCCTCACAGGGACAAGATAAGTTACTAATTAATAAGAGAAACCAACAGCAGTGGCCCAGTTTCACTCTTCATTAGCTTCATGTAAAACGACTCCCATGCATGTTGGCCTGTCACAAACTGTATCCAGATGTATTGCATATGTGGATGGAGCAGGGGATACATTTAAGTCAGTATCTTTTCATCTTATCAGTGGAGCAAATGGTATTCTGTAGGTCACGATGAGGTTACTAGATTATGGATGAAAGGCTGGGCTTATCTCCGTCAGTGCTGCAGAGGACCTCTCTGTTTGAGTAATAAAAAACTTTTATGATGACTGAGAAAAAGCTAAAGGAGCGCCAGAAATGATATTACAAGGTACACTCAAGTGCTTGCTCTTACAAATTATATTTTATCCTTTTTAGATAGAGCCTGCCCGGATGCATATATTTTATGAAAAATATCTGCTTTGACTCTGGAAACCAGCTACTCCCACTCTCTTTGACGCCTTTTTAATCACAAATCCCCTGGGCCTTCTCACTTAGTCATCTTCTCCCTTCAGTATTATCCACAGTTCAAAACATGAAGGAATCTGTGAACACAACAAGGCCAAACAACCCCAGCACTTGCACACAGAGCTCTGCCTGGAGGCTTGGAAACATATGATGACTCAATGTTTTGGTGGCAAAACACAGAGGCGCAGTAACATATAATAGAGTTAAGAATGACCCTCTGACTTACCCGCCACATGATTACATCCGAGAGAGGAAAGAGCCACCTTTGAAAGTCAGTCAGTGTTGATATTTGGGGCTGTGAGGAAGCTGATCCAGTGCAGTGGTCTGATCTTTGAATATGACTCTACTCTCTGTGAGCTTCTGACCCTCTAACCCTATTCTCTAAGCTCACTGAACACCAGTAGGAGGATCGAAACTTTCCACCCTCTCCTCTCCTCTCACTGAGAACTGTACCTATCCCATGCACACACAGTGGGCTGCAATATTGTTGCTTCCAATCACATGAAAGGGGCAGGACTTGTGCCGGTCTGGTCTCATCACTGGAGGCTATCAGAGCATGGAGTGCTGCCATGACTCTCAACAAAGCTTTTTTTGTCATCCCCAACTAAATATCATCCAAATAGCTGAAGCTGCACACCACGAAAACAACATTCAGCGCCTTGAGTTTTGAATAATGACATTTACAAGTAATTTCCAACTGTGTTCAGGCACAATCTGAGCTACTCCATACTCCATACTGCCGAAATAGTGCATAAGTAAACACAGCGATCAATGATGGTTATATACCTTCCAGGAAGGACAGGGATGCTTTGTGTCCAAGTCAATGTCCAATGCACATGCTATGGGTGAACAAATCGTGTGACTGATTTATGAAATGCACCAGACATGTTTATCTTTCTTTTCAAGAGATTTCTTACCATTAAAAAAATGCCAAAATTACATGGTGACATTTTGCACTTATAATTAAAAGTCAAATTTGATAAAATTATTTAAAAAAATAAAATAAAATGGAACTAAATGAGCTAAAATGAAATGAAAGGAAGTTAAAAAATAGAATAAAATTAAATAAAATTAAAAGTAGTCTAATTATACTACTTTTATATTTATTCCAATCCTATAAGCAAACTAATTGCAACAATAATAACCATTCATATTCACAGATCTACCCTCCAATGAATCTGACCTCGCCCTCCCAGTGATCAATGATAGTTATACTCTCCAGGAAGGACAGGGACGCTTTGTGTCCGAGTCAATGTCCCGAGTCAGTGCACATGCCAACATGGATGAACAAAGGTATATTAACAATCCACTGTTTTTGCACACAGCAACCATACTATGCTGCCAGTTGTCATGCTCATTAGCACAGATGGTGACCAGTTGGAAACCTACGTTCAGCAACCTTGTTTCTCAAAGCGATTACCCCCCCTTTGTATTTTTCCAAGTGAATACAATCACTGAAATGGAAACACACAGGAATGTATTGCGGTCGCGACAGTTGATAGTGCTGAAAGTTGTTGGCATCTGTTCACCACTCTTTGGCTACGTGGAAAATGTTCCCAAACACAAACGTGTGCTGCTGGCCGACACACGACTGGCATCCGAACAGCGTTGCTGATCTCATAAGGTTTGATCAGTTTTCTCAGCTCTGGATTTGAGCCTGCCGTTGTTTAAATATGAGGTTTGAGGTATTTTTTTTGGATGTCATTACCTCAAACAAGCTTGTCAGCGACATCAAGTCACAGCTTTTGATACAGTATCTGTAAAGCTAACGTTTATGTTGTGTGGTAAAACATAAGTCATGGATGGATTTGGATTAGTAGCAACCCAAAGCCCCTGCCATGACTCCTTGGGTTTCAGGTTAGCCTGCAGGGTTCAATAAAGTATGAAAAGAAATGTGAGAGCCACGAAAACAACTTAGATTTGAAGGTAAGATAATGACTTGAAGAAACATAAACCTATTAACATCTTGGTTGAGATGAGACCCAAGGTAAATGCAAAGGTTACGCCAGTATGAACATAATGTGCAATAAAGCCCATTCAGTTCAGTTGCAGAGAAAATGTATTGGGAAAGAAAACAGACCAAAGCTGCGACAATATTTTCATTGTAAATCCAATAATAACCTGCTAAATTTCAAACATTTAGACAAAAAAAAGCCTGCAACAAACGGCAAAGCATATTTATTCTAGCACAAAGAAACTTTCTTAAAGTGTCTCCCCACTGGAAATACAGATGATCCCTTACCTCGCAGTCTGTTAGTCAGTCAACCAGACAGCCCATAGTTCTGGTGACAGATGAAAACAGAAATAAAGCCCAGGAAGAGATTTTTCTAAAAACACCGGCTCTCCTCAGAAGCCTCCCTTTAGCTCGTCTGGGCTCTGCTGCTTCTTCGTCTGTCTCGCTGCTATCTCTGAAATTCTCCTCACTCAACCTCTTCTTCTCTAATCCTCTCTAAAGGAAGCCCGAAATGGTTCAACCAGGCGCCGACTTCTCAGGCTTTTTTCCCCCTCTTTGTATTATTTTGTTGGCTGGGATCATTAACTTGGTCCCATGAGAACATAAGGAGGTAAATAACCCCCCTCCTTCCTGTCAATCACAGCTGATGATGAGGTGGTGAGGGGGTTGCTTTTAGCAGCCAAGGAGGCACTCCTGATTGGTCACCGGGGAACAGAGGTGCCCTGCATGACAAATGGGAGCACTGGGATGGATGGGCCTTGGAGAGATGCTCAGCTGAGGTTAGGTGCACATTTATAATAGACTTTTATGCAGCTCGCTCATTTACATGCCATTCAAAAGGAAATAAAGCTGTGGAGATGAGTGATCAAAGCTGACAAATGTCTACAGCATGAAAATGTCCTTTATGTTATGCACGGCCAACTAGCTAAATGTAAGTGTCGACATGAAGAATCACAAGATGACTATTTGGTACAGTCTGGACACTCAGCGGGGGCACTGGGAGGAGAGCATAAAGCTTCCGTTGCCATGGCGGTGTGGCGAGAGTAACGATGCATCTTGGCGCTCGAGCCAAATGCCACTCTAATCTTTTCATTGGCAAACCTTCAGCTCTCTCTTCACAGCTTGTTTGTTTCTCAGTCAAGCCTACTGCTGTCTGTCACTCTCCAGTTCCCTCCGACATCCCCATGGCAGTCTGAAGTCAGCAGCATTTTGTAAGGAAAAGAAATGTGTAAAGACACTGTTAGCGGGGAAACAATACCTGGGACGGGTCACTCTATTCCCAGTGACCACGACTAAACTCTTAGGTTGACAAATAAGGAGAGACAAAAGACAAATTAAGCATGACTTCCACTCATTCTGCACACACTAATGGATTTGTAAACAGCACAGCACAGATCCATTTCCTATGTAAAACACATGCACAGGCATGCTAGATTATTCTCACATCACTCCTCAGACGTATGCCACCTCTCCGGTTAATTTACAACAGCAAGAAAATCTACAAGACAGTATTATTGCTGCCGCCCAAGGCCACACATTGCTATATATCCATAAAGTGCCTGTAAAATAATGACTCTGCCTCTTCAATCTCTCACACTACGATTCATTTCAGTGCAATAAAATGCCATAAAACTCATGACATTTACATGGATAGTGGAGTCCCACTGACATTTGAGGCCGGTGCTTTTTTTTTTTTTAAAGGTGAAAATGGTTATGCCACTCCGGGGTCAATTCAAAGTCACGCCCCTTTTTTCTGAACTGCAATAAACATTAAATGGAAAGAATGTCCGTTTCTGTTTTAACCATTCCAAAAAAGAAAACTTGTCTGGGCTGCGGTTTTAGTAACTGTTCCCACTTCACCCACTGGAAACCCAACCTGATCCTTGATCCGGGCTGACACACACACACACAGTTTCTGTGGCCGGAAAAAGGACGAAAAACATTTATTTTTATGTATTCATGTGCCGCCCTCGTTGGCAATTTAACTTCCATAAATCAAAACATATGTGATATATTGTTTTAATCCAAATATGTGACATCTGCCATGTCATAAACCAGGACTCAAAGCCACAATACAATCCAGTCCAGAGGCTGGGAAGCTGACAATAACAATTGTTTATGTATTTTTATCAGGGGCAATCAAAATGTTGAAGTTCTTGGTGTATTCCAGAAAATATGTTGAATTATACTCTACATAAACGCCCATATCAATAAGTAACAGCACTGGAGAAATAATTACTCGAAACAAATGAATATTCATCCCTACTAAATAAGGCCATTTGCTGCCTGAGGCAGTTCTCTTGGTGGCGGGTTGGCACATCAAGCTGTATTAATTGGACAAAGACCTGAAAAAGGCCAGACAAGCCTTCCTGAAGGAGCAGATAAGAAGTTGGAACAAAATAGGCTGTGAAGTTTCATGTTACATAAACTTTGATGGGTAAAAAAAGAAACAGGATTTGTCTCATGGAGGAAGCAAAAGCAGACATTTGTAATGTTAGAAGGTTACGCTTCAACCTTGGTGCTCTGCCACCAGCAAGTGCAAACTCATTTTGCACTGAACAAAGACATCCTGAAATCTGTATTTAATCTTAAAATGTCTAAATCAACCTTATACAGAAAAGATGAGGAAACACTTTCATACTGGCATGAGTCAAAGGCTATTTAATCAGCAGGAGGACAGAGAAAACAACTTCAACACAATTGCTCACTAAAGCAAATCATCACAACTTTTCCAATTCAGCAGCCAAACAAAAGGTTAGCCTGACTTACGTGCCAACGTCCAGTGTGATCCTGTAAAAAACACAGCAAGAAGATGCAACTCCCATTGACGGCTCAGCATCCTAGTTCAGTAGCACATGCACGAGAGACTAAACAAAACATACAGTAGCATCCCGGCTAGTCTCTTTCCACACTCCCTCCCCTCATTGCCAGAGATCCCCACCCTGCCCCAGCCCCAGCCGTGTGCTCATGCGAGCGTAAAACATGCCCAGGAAGCGTCACTTCCACTGGGTCATTTCATGGATATTGTCTCCATTAATGCTCGGGTCCATCAGCCCCCCCTCTCTCCTCCTCTCCATGCAGGGTTGAGCTCTTGCCCCCTGGCTCCCCACCCTCTCAGCAAAAAGACAAAGATGTAGCAAATGGAGAGACAAAAAGGGGGGCAGGGGAGGGTGGTGCATTAACCTTTGGGGAGCACATTTTGATGAGTTTCTGACTACACAACCAGGGCCCCGAACAGATGGGATCAGTCTCCAGGGCTCTGCTGCATGGCTGCATTTAATACACCATACATCCTCACGATAAATGTTGCTGCTCACTAAACGGCGCTCATCAGATCATAGACCACATACAAGGCAACACAAAACAGAGTATCTGTATGTTATGTTTCTCCGTTAAGCCCTGTTAAGAAACTGTAATTAAAGCGCGTGCCAAGTTGAGTTAACACACGCTCTGGCATCAAGATTGTCTTTTTGAATGCCAAATCTAAGCAGCAATGATTGTTTTCCTAACTAGGACGGTCCAGAAAACAGACACTCCTCATTTTGCCAGTAAACAATAAGATGAAAGCGTATAGTCTGTCCTCACCATGGCAAAGGTTCAACATTTTAATTGCTTTCATCCCCGAGGCGCACTGCCCATAACTAAGCAACACACAATCAATCCAAACATCAAGCAAATAAATGAGCATGTTACCACCAAGCCAATTAACACATCCTGCCATTTATCTTAACAGAGGTGTTATTTGGTGCAATTTAAGAGAAAAGTCGCCCCTTTTAATTATTAAAGCTATTTATCACACAGCCATGCTGGAGCGTATAAAATATCTGCTGTGCACATCACTTCAGTCCATGTCTGCATGCATTTAGTGTGGTTTATGATTAGCTGGCAGAACATATATAGGACTGTTGTGAGCACTGACCTGGAAATGATTCTTTTCCCATGCTGCAGTTTTATTGGTGCTGCGTTCATGGTTTCGCCAACAACACAATCAATTGTCAGCTCGGTTTTCACCTCAAATATGGTGTAGCAAACAAATAAAAGCTGTGAGCCTTAAGCAGCGTGATTGAATTTAGTATAAAAGAGGCGCACTAATTTACCTTAACTCGTTTTAAATGTAGTTATACATTTTGATATTTCTGGGATGCCATGGGTGAAAGAAAGCTGCTCAGCTTAAGTCTTCTTGAGGAGCAATGCCTTAAAGACACTTGGTTAAAGGTACAGTGTGTAGGATTTGGCGGCATCTAGTGGTGTGGTTGCAGATTGCAACCAACTGAGTACCCCTCCGCTCACCCATCCCTTTCCAAGACTGCGGTAACGTGAGACGCCAAGTGTAAAACCTTGGTAACTCCAATTGGACAGCGCCCCTCAGCATTGGAAACCAACGCACACAGGTACCTCTTAGCGACAGTTTGTGACAAACCGGGCTTTCAAACAACTACAATGTAAACCACCCGCAGCGCTATTCGACGGTCAGAGCAAGTAAAGTAGTATTAATAGCGTGAAAGTCCGCTAATGGTGGGCGGGAGTGGAGGTGGATGGGTCAAACAAACAAGACTTTCAACCAGGAGACCGGTGTTAGTGTCCCGTGTGAAACTAAAAGTAACGTTGACTTATTTTGTCGCGTATACGTCGTTAGTCACGTCACTCGATGGTATCGTCAGTCACGTGACTCTTTATCGCCCAATCCCGTTAGTCACGTGAGTCACTCGTGACGCGAGTTGTTAATCAGTGAAGTTAACGTCGACCACGACTATTTCCTAACCATAACTAAGTAGTTGTGTAACTTCCTGTGAAAACGGAAGTTTATTTTTAAAGGACACTATGCATACAACAAGCATATCTTGACACACCATCCCCGGTCCGTTCAAAAGTAACGCAAGAGGGGTATGCCGTTTGTCGGTCTCCGATGCCAGTGGGCACTGACCAAGCGGCGGTATTTGACGAGTTGGGAGTGAGAATGCGTTGGGCGGTATCACTGTTTTGAACTCTGTGGCTCACGTTACCGCAGTTTCATTAGCGTGTCGGAGAAATACGGTGGCCTTCAGGTCATGTAAAAATGAGAAAGACTCTCTCTAGAGCCAGTGTTTGGTTTGTCCGTTCTGTGCTACTGCAGAAACATGGTGGAGCAACATGGCGGACTCGGTGAAGAGGACCCGTTCCCTATGTAGATATGAAGGGCTCATTCTAAGCTAACGAAAACATGATTCTTAGTTTCAGGTGATTATACACTAATGAAAACATAGTTATGAATATTATATTCCATTTCTGCCACTAGATCCCCCAAAATGTTACACACTGTTCCTTTAACATTTAAACTGATATACCATTATACTGTCCATCTGGTTAACTATCTACACTACTTTTATGAAATGAAATTACAATATAAAGATGAAAAGAAAGAAATGAAGTCCAAAGGAAACACCATTCGAAAAGAAAACCAGTTCTTTGTGGCTGAGAGAAACACAATGAAATGCTCTGCAGTCTGGCGTTTTCTCATTGAAATCAAACAGTGAAGGAGTTGTTGGGAAAGTTAAGGTCATGTGTTATGTTTAGTCCACACACACACCACAGTCCCGTTGCCTGAAAGTCTTGGCTTTTATTTTTTCCTGCAAAAATGAATCCTTGTGAAAGGGTGCGGTGAACGCCTGCTACATTCTTTGCTGCTTCGAGAAGTCTGTAATTGCTTCCAGCTTCTGAGGGATCTACTTGAAAACCGGTGTCACATCTTTATCAAGATCAACAACGCTGAACTTATCTTATCAGAGATGGAGCAACTCAGTCGCTCTCCCATCTGCTAAGCCCCCAAATATAGTCTTTTTTTTTTACAATTAGCACTAACATTTAAAAGACACTATACTAATCTTACATATAGGACGTATAAAGCTTTATGTCAACACCTGTGCTGTTCCTCCATCCTGCATTCAGAGAAACTGAGTCACTACCCTCCTACACCAATGCTGGAGGAGGTCTGAACATCTGCTGTGGTGTGATGCGTTCATGTGTCCAAGGAGACAGTCAGAGCCAAAGGCAACAGCCCAGCTGTTAGGATCTGGGTCGGCCGCATCCAGGGCCCAGGGATGTTTTCAAAGCACTATCTTGCTCAGGATAAGAAACTTTTGACAGAGTTGTCACTGTTGCACTTATAGCGTTACAGTATCACTGATAACCACCAGCGTTTAGGGATACAAGAGGCCTGTCTCCGCTGTGTTTCAGATGCTCTAAAAGGTCAAGAGGCGGTCAAACTGATCGGTTTTCAGCTTTCGCTGTGAGCCTTGGCTCAGTGTGGCCCTATACTAAATATCCTCACTTCACATGTCAACAAAGCATTCCTTCAAGACACAGTCTAGGACACATTCCTCAATCTTGGCCTGTGACGCACATTCTCCGGAGTTTGGAACGGATTAAACATTTACTTCTTCCCGCAGAGGCATCAGTGATAAAAGAAGCTGCACAAAGTGTGGTGTGTCCACGCACACACTCATACACAAGCACCCTCATTTCCATCCACACTCATTGGCTCTGACAATGAGAGTGAAGCAGCATTGGCTCTCTCCCTGTCACAACAAGCAGGCCCAGAGAACTCGCAGCTGCTGGTGGAGCTGGCACCGCTGACCTGACGGAGACAGTTTTGTTAACATTCGGCATGAAGATGGAAGAAACAGAGCTCAGAGTGAGGACTATCTTCCCCGTCCAGTTAATAATGTGAAAACGTATGGTTGAACGAAAATAATTCAATACCAAAGGCACAAAAAATTATACCAAGAAAGAATGCTTTACTTTGAGTCTCTTAAAAAACAGAGGGAAGGCGGGAGCCTCAGAGCAATAGCAGAACCAGATGCTTGCATGAGGGAAAATACTGAAAACCAAAATGAATTCACCAGAGTTCCCTATCCACAGTTATTTGGCACAATCACACATTCTGTTCTCTCTTAGAACAACATGGTATTATTGCTTCAGCTCTCACCAAAACAAAAGTTAGGAGGAGAATACATTAAAAATCATGAGCTCTCCTGCGAACATAAAAACTAAAAATCTTGGACAACAAAAGCATGACAATATTTTTCCCCTCTGTGCACATTTTTTTTTGCCAGTTCAATAATTTTCCAGCAGTTGTTTTATGAAAAAGCTGCAGATATGAGCATATTCAACTGTCAGCAGATGTGATGCATGTGCACACAAGACTGAACCTGCTGTTAAGGCAACATATCCGGCTCACCTCTAAATTAAAATGATCTCTGAGAAACACATAAAATGCTTCTTTTTGTCTATCTATCTATCCGTGCATGTGTGTCTCTAATATATATTCCTGACTGTGCAGACTGCCGTGTGTTGATTCACATGTAGGAGAAATCAGCATCCAAGTATTACAGATAACATGCAGTGAGCCTATTTCAAAAACACCTGCAGAACCAGTAAAGATTTAGGCCGTCGCCGTCACCGTCACCTTTTTCTGTGTCCCACTGCTCAGTCTGAGATGATTAGCAACTAAATTTACGACCTAGCCCTCATTTAATCTCCCACAACCTGATGCCACTAAGTGTTTCTTTATCAGATCTTACCTGCTTCCCCATGGCTGCGGTGGTATGTGTCTCTCCTTGTGAATAAATACTAGGCTAATACAGACTGTGACTTTTAGGCAGCTGGTACTTCCCCCCCCGAGGTAAAACAGACATGAGACAGGCGGTTGAAGGTGTTCTGTCTGTCTGCACGTACACTCCCCTTCATCAGGGTGTGTACACACACACACACACACATACCTCTCTGACATACACTCTGCTTCTCATCTGCTCTACAGGTTCACACAGGAGCATGGAAAAGCTCCCGAGAATTGTACTTAACCCTTGCACAGGCTGGCATTGAATGGAATTATAAAGGAAGATATTCATTATCTGCATGCATTACCATGCAAATCAGACACAAAGTTGTGGAATTTCTCGCCACCAATATCTTGAAATGTTACTGTTAATGAGTAGCTTGTGCAGGTAAGGGAAAGAAAAATGGGTGAAAATGTGTGTCCGGACCTGCTACTGATACTGCAAGTCAGCGTCAGATAATAGGGATGAAGGGCTTTTCTTCGTCACCGCAGGCGGCTCCATTGAGTTACCAGGCGGAGAGAGGAATAAGGATCAAGCTTTAAGGATCCACAGCAGCCAGCAGGCAGAGAGAAGCAAAGAAAAAAACTTGCTATTAAGCAAGAGAGAATTGGTTTTCTCCACCCTAATGAGAATTCATCCTGCGAGATGGATGAGTCAGTCTGAAAACACAATTCCATACTTGCAATAATGAGATCATATTTGAGGAATTGGGTGTACATCTCTCAAGTGGAGGGAAAAAAAGTCAAGGTTACGGAGAATTTCAGCGAGGCCTAACCTTACAGTGAGGAATTTCCCTCTTTTTCCACTCCTAATAAAATAAATTGACCGATTCGTAGTGTCTACATGTCAAAATAAAATGTGCTGAAAGGCCACATTAGAAAGATTGCATGGATAAAATCATTTCTACTGGGGCACGAAATTTAAAGCTTTTGTGAGTTCAGCGTCTGGCCGACGCTGTGTGGCCAGAACACACACTGAAAACTAAACTGACAAATGGATTGGAGAGATCTGAAAACTGACAAAGCCATTTTAATATGAAAAACAAAATAGAACAGTGAAGGAGGTGCACAATAAACTTGTGCATCAAGCACCTATTAAGAGGTTCCACCGAATAAAGTGCTTTACTCAGCCAGACATCCTCTCCACCTCAGATTTTAAGAAAGCAGGTAACCAAACTAGTGAATATCAAAAGGGGAACTTTTTACTGAACTGCTACACAATTTGTTCAATTTGTAATTTTGTGGATCCAAGAAAAAGGCTGCTGAAGGTGTGCAGGAAAGCTTAGTCCAACACTGTGAGCTAAAGGAACCTTTTTGACTTAAACACGAAGGTACTTCATGAGGTGAATAAATCACAGACAGATTCTGTTACTTCTTACCTTAATCACCTCAGTCACAGCACAGGAATCCTTGTAGATGTGGTCAATGGTTTGCTGAGTTTCTAGGCTAAACATCCCTGGATCATGACAAAGCAGAATAAACCACGCTGGTAGCAATTAGGGCTAATTTAGCTATGCAGGGCAGCTAAACCCCAGGCTGCATATTCATCTAGAAACCTCTGAACACTTTAATTCAACATCAGTGTTGCAATGTCCCCTTTTTGATTCCAAATTGTTGGATTTCTTTCTCTCCTTGTTTCATGTAGGCCTATCTAATTAAAGTAGCAGTGGGTAGAAATGGACCAAATATGGCTAATAAAAAGTTATTTTTATAAAACGGTCACTATATCCTGACAGTAGTGCATGAGACAGGTAATCTGAAAGAAATCATGTGCCTCTGTGTCCTCCGCTGGTGTCCTCCGTTGCTCCTAATGGCATCGGCAAGATTTCACAGACCGGAGGAAAACAACCAATCAGAGCTGAGCTGGAGCCTGCCGTGTCTGAGCAGCTGTCGATCACTCGCGCAGTCCGATCAAATGGTCAAACTAGGCAGCGCTGATCAAATATGAATTCATATTCTGTTACTGTAACGCCTATTTCTCTCCTCAAATATTTTCAGAAACATCTTCTAGTGTACTGTTTAGCTGTAAAATGAGAAAGTTTGTGACCTGGCTGCCATGTTGAGGAAATACCAAGCACCGCCCACCAGCCGGAGTACAGCCAATAGGAACGCTCTCTCTCTCTGAAATGACCTGTGGTTGGGCAAAATCTTTTTTTAAAGCCTGAAAACAGAGCCATGAGGAGGTGCAGAAGTCTGGTTATCTCTCAGAACACTTGGATTACAATATGCTGAAAGGTTATTATGGAATTTTTGCCCATTGATGCCAAAAATATTCTGCCTACTGCAGGTTTAAGAGTAGTTTGGATTGTATTTTGAGCTTTCATGCAGTCTAAATTATTCAAGGGAAAAGGTTGCATCCACATGCAGCCTGCCTCTCCTCGTTCAGAGAGACTTTACCACAGCTTTCAAGATGCCGGGCTTTGCCTATATCAAGAAGGAAAAAAAAGTTGGGGATTAGAGGGACTTTTTAACACACCTGTTATGGTGGGGATGATTACACCTTTACCGTATGATTCATTTGAGTGGATGCAGTTTGATGACTCCAGCATATTTCCAGCAAAGCTAAACCCCCCAACATCAACCTGAGCAGATATCTGATCAGTCAGATGACTGAAACGTTTGGATGTGCAGAGCTGTAAATCTGCAGCATCAAATCATGTGTCGTAGAGGGCCAAGAGTCTTAAATGTGCTCAAGAGAATATTATTTTTTCCTATAAAAACAATATTTGACTGCTAATGATGAGAATGATACACAAACAGTATTGTGCATCTCCACTTTGAGCATGACATTTTGTTTTATCCAGATTTTCTACAGACTCGAGGCCGTCGCTGCTGAGATTGATGAAACAATGGAACATTTTACGATCATTTGCTTTGAAGATCACAACAAATGTGCTGCTGGGACAACAGAGAAGATCGTCAGCACTTTGGCCTTCTGAGAACATAAAGACAGAGACGAAAGCTTCAGAAAGATCCCAGAAGGCCACAGCATCATTCACGAGTCAGTTCTGAAGCTCAATTCTGTTAAAAGTAATTTCATGCTTTTGGTGGCAGAAAATGCAATGAGGATATCCATTCAAATTCTAATAATGATGAAATCAATAAACCGAAAAACTGATTCATGGTTATTTATGCCAACCCATTGATGTGTTTGTTTACCATTTCGCTTTGCTTTGTTTGACCTTCTCTCTAAAAAGAGGCATCTGTTATTGTAGTAAGAAGTTGCCTTCATACGTTTGATTTCCCCTTCAAACTGTTTGGCCACTATTTGATTACCTACTAGTTTCATTGCTCTTCATTGCTTTTTTAAATTTATATATTTTACAACTTACACTTGTTACTATTGGATGTGTTTTTTTCATGTTTTTTGTGTTTTCTAAGACTTACATAAAGGAGAGGGAGGGAGCAGCTTACAAACACATGAGAAACCAGTGTACATCAGTAGCAAAGCTAAAAAAAAAAAGGCTTAAAGCTGACCAATTATTTTATTTTCAGGTGCATACTTGTATTTTGGGTTTCTACTAGAACATGTTTACACGCTTTAATGTTTATAAATTGCTTTATTTTTCTCCTACTGGCTGTGCTGCAGCACCTCTTTTCAACCTCTGTTTGAAATGCTCTATTTGAGCTCCGCCTCCCCCCTCCCGAAAAGCCCAGTCTGCTCTGATTGGTCAGCTGGCCCGCTCTGTTGTGATTGGTCAACCAAACCAAACTCTTCAGACTCCACTCCAGCTCCACTCGAACTAGCTTTGTTTGTGGGCGTGCCAAACTAGCCACAAGGCATGTATTATGCAAATGTGTTACTTGATGACATCACCACATTACGGAAGAAAAGGTGGGACTTCAAACGAGGCGTTTCAGGCAGTTCAGGAGCAGTGTTTCTGTGGGGTACAGTAACTCCCTTTGGCGTGAACTTTGGGCTTTGTAACTTTGCAGACCTTTTACATGCACAAAAAACTATATAACACACTAAAGGAAAGGGGAAAAGCACAAAAACGTCCCCTTTAAAACTTCTATATGCGTGCTGATGAAGTTTAAATCGCTTGGTCATCTAGATGGTTTCTAGTGTTGTTCACAGCTTTGCTCATTATTGGTTGTTGCTAGGTGGTTGCTATAGTATACAGCAGCCAAATGAATGATGTATTCCTCCTCAATAGTCTGTATCATATGTGTTTGTAGCGTAGAAACTGTGGTGTAAGCAGGACAAAAAACAGGAGAAGAAAGAATGACACAGCACGTTATGGGAATCTGCAAAATCGGCATGTTTCTGAAAACATATCTGTTATTGTTAAAACCAAAGGGAGTAAAGGCAGCAGAAACAATATGCCAGTAGGAAATTGGAGGACACAGTGGGGAAAAGGTTCAGAGAGAACTCCTACTGCTGCTCACTGTCTTCCTCCGGACAATAGTGTGAAATCGTACAGGTGCTGATTAAAGCCTTTCTTCTCTTATGGGAACACAGCCATATTGCCATAAAGTGTTTGTGTGTTTGCATTTTAAGTCTTAGAACGGTTTCATTTTTGAAGTCACTCTGTGGTAATTGCCTAGGTCTATCCTCTGCTTAATTATTAACTGCTGGCACTTTCTTTGAAGCACAAAAAACATGATTATATGTTTGAGGCTTGATTTAATGCTATGTGTCTTCTCTCGCAATCAGCGTACGTAGGGGAATTTGAGCAAATGCAGCCTACAGCATGCTGAGTTTCTCTCCAAGAAATGAACAACTTGAATATTTTCTGGTAATGATCGCTCTTTTTTGCTACAAAATATATAAACAGAACAGAGAGTTAGACAGGCATTTATATGTATTTACATTATTAGCCTCCACTGTTTTGTCTGATATGTGCCCTGTAATATGGAACTCATTTCACATGATAGTACAGTCTCTTATCAGTGGCAAAATGGACATATTTAAAGGTCTTATTGATAACATTTTTATGTAGATGAATATTAAAAAATAAATAAAAGTATGGCTATTCCTGAAAAAAAAAAGATTAAAAATGAATCATTTAAAAAAACGGAGAAATGGCTGAGATTGACAGTAGTGCCTGACAACGACTTGTTGTGAAGTAAATGCAATGGAACGAGGGAGAGAGAATGCAACATCTAGTGGCTGAATGTTATTGTTACTTGACACCTTTATCGAAACACAACAGGAGACACATTATTTAACAGACATCTGCTGAATAAAAAAGATAATAACATCAGTTGGAATCAATATGTGATCATCAGCTGTCCCATAAAACAAGATAACAACGAGCTTTGGAGGAAAACATCTGGATGCAGCTGTGATTCCTGATGTTGCATGGGAGTCATTGCTTCAGCCACGTAATTCTGTTTGTTGCGCAAGTTTGAAGGCTTGAACCAAACTGCCTGTTGAAAACTGCCTTTTGGTGGCTGCTAACACACTTTAAACAGTGAATCATTCACCGCTCGGTCTGCCAAAGAACTGACATATTGAAGTTGACCCAACTTGATCACCCCGCCCCCCCCCCCACACACACACACACTTTTCCCTCGATACACGGCCTGCATCCCAACTGAATTTGCTGCTCTGTATCATGTGGACTCAAGGAGAGAAGGGGAAAAACGTTGCACTTTGGACCGCACAACCACATGTGCGCCCACTAACATACTGCGTTTCATAGCCTAGATACATTTGAACATAAAAATGAACAAATGCAACATGTTTTCAAAGTGTTTTTTTTAGGGGGTACAATGTGGGCCTTGTTTCAAAAGGAGAAATATTTATCAAATTTATCCCAATTGGAGCATGAGGCGGAGCAGATGGGGTGAATAAAATGAGATAGCTCTGGTGTTGCTTCACTGAGATAGAAAACAAGCGAGAGGAGAAAATGGTTCTCAGCAGTACAGGCTACTGGCCTGATTATCTTAACATAAATAAATCGATTCGGAAAGCCTTGAAATTAAATTAAAAATTAAAGAAATCTAACTAGAAAGCGCTACTTCAAACCCCCCACTCCCCGTCCAAAGAAGAGAGGGGAAGTGTTGCTCCGAATCCAAATCCAGTCGAAAATTGCACCAACTTGCTTAAACTTGTCTTATCAGTGAAACACTTCGATATCTAAAACTTCCCATTTTGTTCATAAAGTGTTGAACTGGACTAAGCTGAGAGGCTTAATGCAATCACTGCTAATCCTTTAATCTCAAACATTTTCTCTTTCTTGAAATAAACGTCATTACCCAGTCACATCCGTGACTCTTATAAGCCACGGTTATTGACATTTGGCTCCTGTGTCACTCTCGCATTCATGAACAGTCTGCTGGCTATTGTATTGCACGGTTTTCCATTAGTGGAATGATGGCCATTGTGTTCGCTCATTTCGGTCATATGCTGTCGCTGCTGTACGTCTTCGCTTCGGAAGTACATTTACAGATACAATGGAGGACAAGTGGAATCATAAATCAGCACAAAATAGCTTATTGTTTCAACTTTTGAAAATATAAATGCGGCGCATTAACTTAACGTTAATGCAACAGTGATTGATGGCAAGAATTGTATTTGACTTAAAGGTACATCCCCTGATTTTGTTATAAAGTTGAATAAGCATCAACAATAAGGTAAGTAAGCACTTAAGATGTCAGTATACAGCAGCATAGAAAGTAGCCAGATCTAAAATGACAGAAAATGGACTGATGCTTTGTAGCATTTGATTTCAAAGTGTTTTTTTGCCATAACTATCAGCTTAATGAGCTCTCACTGAGCTCTATTTTAGAGACTTGTGTATCAATCTCGACCTTGAAACACCGGGGGCACGCAGGGCTCTCTTGTTTCTGGACGTTCAGCCTCGATTTTGGTTGTGACCTTCCTCTGTCCTCCCTGCAGCTGCTCCTGATGCCAGCGAGCGGACTCAGACAGGATGGACCCCCTGTTGGGAACAGTCGCAGCTCTCTGCCAAAGGATCAACTTACATCCATCAGTGCCGCAAAGATAAGATGGGAAATTAAATATTTGATCTTGACTGTTTGCTTTGGGGAGGAAGGACACAAATGAATAAAAACAAAAGCATCTTGAGGCTGTTTTTTTTTCCTCCAATGCTTGGCCTGTTAGTGGTTAGTGGATGTTGAATGGGATAGTGTAAAGGCAGACTGCTACATTTGCGGTACAGATGCAAAAAGTGTAGGCAAACGGCAGTGATTCTCTGTAAAACACAACCAGACATCCTGTTCTGTCTCTTTGGTCTCGTCAGAATGGGATTGTGTGGTGGCCAAATGCAGCTTGGCTCACCCAGCTGTGGAGACAGATACAGCCCAGAAAGTTTAACCACAAGTCCTGGTGTTGAGGAAATCCCCAGGCTTTGCTTAAAGACTTTATTATCAGGGCGTTTATTGTCAAAACATAATGACATTACTTACTTTAAACAATTTTTATTATTTCAGTAATCTCAATCATTTCCATCACTTTAAGGCAACTAAACATACTGTCGTATCCTCAAATACGCATCCCCAGATTGTTATACACTATCTGTAATCTGTACCAGATTGCAATGGTAGCCATTCCCTGCATAATTGCCTACTCATTGTGGGTACTTCTTGCAATTTCAGTACTTTAAAAGTTTATTTAGTGGTAAATGTTACTGTTATTGTCTCAGCTCAGATCTCTTATTTTCATTCACATAAAGCAAGATTACTGTTGATAAAAACAAAATGTGCTCTTCAATGGTAGCAATAGAAGATAGGAGTGTAACATTAGATCTTTACAAACATATAAAAAGACTTCATGAAATCACCACCACTCCCTATCACGGTGGGAGAAGGTGTCTAATAGGAATTAAACTGAACTAATAGCTGTTCAATGCGTAATGAGTCACTAAAAACCCGCTGTGTATACCCACAATGCACAAGGATTACAGTTTGAGGAAGCAAGAAGACAGAAAACCATTTCCTGGTCTTATACTTCCTCCTTGTGGCCAGTTCAGGTAATAGTTTCATTGTTTTCGGAACCACAGTTCAGACATAATACAGAGCAGAATCTGTGCTGCTCACCATAATTAAGTAACCATTTGATTTAATGCTGATTCCTGAATGAACTCATAGGTGAAAGGGTCAAATTTGATTAGAAACCAATATGCACTCGACTGGTTTTTACATTCATTTTCAACATCGGTGGTAATATATTTTAGATTGTAAGCTGTGGCCACTTTTAAAGAGTATGTATAGGTGATTACATTGGCCATGGGCAACGATTACAAGTGATGGCAACGATAAATCTTGTAAACTTGATGCACTTAAAAGTCAAGCAATGCCCCCCTCCTAAAGGTGCAAAAATGAATAATGGAAATAAAAGCATAGACTAATGGAGACACAAAACGATCCTGTGAAGGGATCCGTGTTTCTTGGTAATATAGAATTAACTTGTATAAATGGTGTTTGCTGTAATTCATATATTTTTTGCAATATTACTGTATGTCATAGTCAGATTCAGTAAGGTTTGGCAAGCACCACATCCTGCCATATCGACATGGCAACCATGGTTAAGCCAAAACTTTTGAAAGAGAGGGGGTGCTTACTGAATTCCTAAGTGTACTAAACAAAGCATAACTTGAACAAAAGATAGCCATAAGTGCGCGTCGTCACCTCCGCCACTACACACCGACTTATTTTCACTTTTGTTACGTTTAAATTGTCTCATTTCACACCACAGAACTGATTCTAAGTCATGCTGCCGTTTTCCTACACGTACGATATGTCTACAGTTTAGAAGATGAAGTATGAATTCACAAATAGATTATAATTGGAGCCTGTAACAAAACGTGATGTTAACGTAGCCTTAGTACATATCAAGGCACTACAGTACACATTTAAAGCAATATTAGAACATAAACCGGATTTATATTTTTACATTGAGCTTCAAAAAAAAACATTCATGTCATCCAAATAAAACGTTTTGATGGTTGTGTTGCAAATATGTTAATGACTACAACACATTGAAGTAAACTACAACAAAATATTATTTATATCATGTTTAAATATGCAACATTAATGTATATAAACAGTTAAAAAAAACAACCCTGTTAAATAAGATCACATCTAAGATGTTGGTTTGTGTTAAGTCCCGTCAGTGTATCATGAGAAACATTAACTAATACTGCATATACGGACGGACGGTAGCATTTCAGCAACTGATGATGTGACAGGAGAATGGCCTCTTTCTCTTAAAGTCTTCAGTACAGTTCAACAAAGTCAAAGGGTGCATCACACCAAGGTTTCAGGCAGGGCATCTGCATTTTCTTTTGACAGTATATGCCATATATGCCACCTCTCCGTCTGCCAGTTGGGTGTACCAGGACCCTTTTCTGTCCCAGGCCCGGAGGCGTCTGCAGTATCTACAAACTGGGTGGCAGGGCTTTGCTGGGACAGCTGTGGGGTTTGTGAGTCGGGCTGATACGTGAAGAGGGAGGGTGTGGAGTAAGAAATATGGGTCTCCCTCAGCTGTCCAGAGCAGTGAAGGGCAGACAAATCGTCCGTTCTGACCTTAAGCAAAGGACGTGCATGCTGTCCTGTCCTTTCTGCTAAGTTGCCTGAGCTGAGGGCTCCTGATTGGCTGCTCAATCCCTGATGTAATGATGATTGAGGTCCTCTCTGGTCGTGAGGACCACTGCTGCTGCGAGTCACCGGGGGGTGTGGTCTGATTTCCAGCACGCCCAATGAGGTTTGTGTTGGCCTGACGGGCAGCTTGTTGTTACCTTGGTGACTGCTCAGCCCCTCCGAAGAGCCGTACGACTCACATTCCGACACGTCTCCGAGGGAGCCTGGGAGAAACCCTTCATTAGCATCCGGCATTCATTACATATCTCATGACCATCTGCAGCAACATGTACACAGGATCTTATTACCAGTGATATGATGGCCAGTAAAGTCCTTGCTGAACAGTCCATGCCAGGTGTCCCAGAAATTATCCGTTGAGGCCTCTAATAGGAACAAAAACAGCAAGAGGATTACTTACTTTGGTGTTTTATCAATATTTGAATTTTTAGGAAAACTTCTGGTCCCCTAACCTTGGCTAGACAATGTGCTCATGTCTCTTTCATCTGTTTTAAAAAGCTAAAACATGATATTAAGGTTTTTTTCGGACCACATTCTAAAGATAAATGACCATCTACTACTGTAGTACAAGTACTATTTGGGAAGATTTCCATTTTAATAAAACTAAAGTGGGATTTCAAAGAGCAAGTAGATTACAATTAGAGTTAGCATTATTATTGTTAGCAATCATCAACAACATATCTCATAAATCTCAGCCTCATGGGAGCTGCTGTTTTTGAATGCTAACTATATAATACGTCTTTCATCTTCTTTTAATTGACATTATACCAAATACAAGAGGCATTGCAAATTCAAAAGTTTTTTTTTGTCTTTAAAGGTCCAGTGTGTAAGATTTAGTGGCATTTAGTGGCGATGTTGCAGATCGCAACCAACTGAATACCCCTGCACTGACCCCTCCCTTTCCAAGCGTGTCGGAGAACTATGTTGGCCTTCAGGTAACTGAGAGTAGTATCAATATTCTCATCTAAATGTCAGCAAGAAAGTGAATAAGTATATCCTAAAATGTCAAACTATTCCTTTAAACTATACGTTATCATAGTAAAGTATGTGTTGCAATGAACTTAGTTCACCTTTATCCGTAGAAAGTGTAGGAGAGGTGCTGCCCGATCCGTCTTTAGAACGGCCGCTGAGTTTGTACTGCCCAGAGAGTCTGGAGATCCCATCCGAGATGGGACTGCTGTCCTCTGGATATTTACACAGCAGTCGATCTGACAGGACAGGAGAGTTGTTGTCATAGGGAGACACCTCTCCACTAGATGCTTTGATGGAGTCGTTGGATAAGCATCTCTCAGTCAGACAGAAGGGCTCTCCTGCTCTGAGGAGACTTGGCTCGCTGCAGAAACACACAATAAGGATTATAGATACAATAAATATCACCTGAGGGAGCGTAATGTATTTCTTTATTTCGATCATTTGGAGGCTTGGGCAGAGGGACAGCAGCACACACATACACAAACAATGAGACAAAAGGTGGAAACTCACGAGTGCTGAGAGGCCTTCCTCCGCAGTAAGTAATCCACAACATCGGGATCAGTTTCTTGCACACTCATCAGCACCTCATTCTGCAGGTCAGCAGGAACCTGTGAGAACCAAAACACAGTTTCACTGAAGCTCATAACATTTGTAAAGATGCATTCTTTGTATTCATTTGCCTTAATAATTAATCACACTTGAGTATGCACTTCTTCTCCAGTCTCTGTACTGCATACAAATAACAGCATTATCATCAGAGCAGATTTATTTTTAAAGTTTACCCCATTCAGTGAATTGCTCTTTTATACCAACAATTTTATGTTGACTGAATTTACATAGTGCCTATGATGCAATATGACAGCATGCTGTTTGTATGGTACTGTATATAAAGCGGAATTAACATTAACAGCAGTTTAGAAAAGCAGAACTAATGGCGCAGAGCGAATGTCTGATGGGCTTTTTTTTTGCCCTCTGGCTTCCATAACAGATCATTTTCAGATACTCCAATTAAGTGCATCAGCACTTAAGTTTCTGGTGTAAAGCAGCACACATTATGCAGATGAGGATCTTGCCCTTGCTCCCAGTCATTGACTACAAACAAAACAGAGACTGGAATGACTCTTTGTAACCTCTCCTCCAGTGAGGCTTCTCATTTGCTGTGCACCAAAAAGAGTATTCACTAAACTTAATTTCACAAGGTTCAGGAGAGAGTTGCATGATATTCTGTTGTACTCTGACACTACTGACTGTAAACGCTTCTCAGAACCCATAAAGCTAATGTTTACATTTCATTAGGTGGCTCCACTCTATTAAGCTTAGGAGTCACTCCCAGAAAAAGAAGACCTGACTAAGACCTTGAGATTGTTTGATTAAGCTCAGGGTTTGTCTTTAACTGTTTGAATGCCTTTTGGTTTGCAGTGAGAAAAGGCTTACCATAAATAGCGTATCGTATGTATCGATCATCCTTTGGAGCACGCCGATGATGGCGGTGCTCTCCTCCGCACGAGCAAAACTCTGGACCGCAAACTCCTTGTCTGAGTTTTTCTGCTTGTGCAAGAGGTTGGGCCCGAAGATGGTGGCTAAATTGAGCGGCGTCATCTTGTTTCCTGTGATCTAAACAAAACAGAGGACAGAATTGATTTGTCGGATGACTGATTTGATGGTGGATGACAGTTATTCAGGTACAGGAATGTATGGATTCCAGCAACTCTTCTACATAGTAGAATATGATTTCTTTCATACAAATTTCTTAACCAATAATCTTCAGGTTAAAGGTGCAGTGTGTGGGATCTGGTGGCATCTAGTGGTGAGGTTGCAGATTGCAACCAACTGAAGCTTCTTTGGTGTGCCAAGCATGTAGGACGCGAAAACGCGAATGGCGAATGGCCAGTGTTTGGTTTGTCGATTCTGGGCTACTGTAGAAACATGGTGGCAGACTGAGACCTACTCCCAATGTAGATATAAACGGCTAATTCTAAGCTCACGAAAACACAACGATTCTTATTTTCAGGTGATTATACACTAACGAAAATATACTTATTAATATTATATTCCATTTCTGCCGGTAGATCCGCCTAAATGTTACACACTGGTCCTTTAAAGCAGAACTAATCTAATGCAGCTTTGCTAGTAAACCTCTCACATCACAGCCAAATTATTATATGTGGTTACCCATATTTGACCCCTCCAATTACAAGAAATGTCTTCTAGACTGAAGTGATTTATATGAAAGTTAACAATGGAGTTAAATTACCCTAGATTTTCTTTTAATCTGCCCATGTGCTAACACACAGGAGTGAAAGCTCTTAGGCTCATAGAGTACTGTAATTATGGTATTAACAGTCTTTTGTTGTAGTCAGACCCTCTTTGGCACCCTGGAAATCTTGGGAATGTGCACCTAACACAGCCCTGCTGCCACCATCAATAAGGCTGGCTCTGCCTTCTTTTGTTCAAAGAGACCAGGCAGACCTCCTGTTCACTGTTACAGTATGTATGCTGCAGGACTGAGGCCAAGATAAACTGATTTTAGATCCGTGGGAAACAATTCATCTCCACTGTGACCGGTGGGCAACCTCCGGGGTCTGAAAAGTGAAGCCAATGTGGAAGTGCCTTAAACTTGCATTCTCTCTAATAGCCAGCAGGGGGCGACTCCTGTCTATGAGTCTATGAGAAAATGACCCTACTTCTCACTTAATTTATTACCTGAATAAACATTGTAAACATGAGTTTATGGTTTCAATCGCTAGTTTCAAGTCTTCTTCAATACAGCATGATGTTCATTTAGTAAATGATGGTCCCATTTAGAGTCAAATAGACCATAAAGCAGGGGATGCTTTATGGTGTGGCTACCTTGTGATTGACAGGTCGCTACCACGGCGTTGTCCAGTCTGGGAGTAATCCCAGTAAGTCCACAAACCAATGGGTGACATCCCGGTGACTAGGTCCACTTCTAACAGTCTATGATTGTGACGATTAGTAGTCAATAACTACGATTAATATGAAAAGATGATCATTACAACAAAAGTGACTTTGTGCCCAGACTGGCCTCACGGAGTAAGAAAACAATATGTGATGTAAACAACAAGAAGTGAAAGTAAATTGCGACACTATGTCGCAATTTACTTTCACTTCTTGTTGTTTACATCACATAAACTGGGGAAATGAATGATATATAATGATGCATGTAGAAACACAGTGTTAGTGCGGTGTGTTTAGTGTTGGTTGTACATCATTTAATCAAGACACCCACATTGGATCATAATGCATAATGCGCTACACTTTGGCACATCACTTTCTTCAAATTAGAGGCTGCAGGTGTAACAAGCATCTGTCTTATTGCCTTCAGATGGCTGCTGGGATTCATCACAGTCACAATAAACTTGTAAACGGTTTATTTATGCTTTGCAGTGATAGCTGCTCATTTTCTTTCGTTTACTCCCAATGCAAGGCCAAAATATCGACACCTTGTCTTGTGTCTTAAATCTCATCTTGTTTGTGTTTGCACCTGTTTTTACATTGCCACAAAAACAGGACATGTACAGTGTCTTTACCTCCTGTCCATCAATGTCCAAGCTGTCTTCGGCATGTGCAGCCACTGTGGACAACAAGCAGAGGAGGCGCTGCAGCGTGTCGCTGTTACAGGGAGGCAGCAGAAATATCAGGAGCTGGATGGCGCTCTCTTGCTCTGAATAATCCAGCACTGCAGAAAAAATAAAAAGGCCAAGTTAAAAACAAAATCAACACAACTAAACATTTTAACAAGAATGGTGACTTGTTATTTTTTGCTTGTGTGTATGCGCGTGTGCTCCTTACACATTGTGTTGATGAAGGCTGTGTAGAGCTCTCTTGTTAGCAGCGGGTCAGGCATGTCTCTGAGGAACTCTTTTAGCAACGCGCCTACATCATGGACACTGTGCTCCTCGTCCAAATGTACCTCCCATCCCTGGTCAAAGTCCTTGCGAAGCTGGATGGAATATTTATGCATAAATTCAGTCAGGAAGACTAGAGGTGCAATCTCATTCATTGTCATTTATTGTGGATCTCTCTCTTTCATGGGCTATTACTATGTCAGCTGATTATGGGCGTCTACCTTTTTAAGTGACCAATCAGATCTTGCCATATCTCCCTAAACCAATCACATCGTTGCTGTCAAAAGTTTAAAACTGTTCTCCTCTATGCTGCTTTCAGTGTCAGTATCAGCACAAACTGATCCACCACCCCATCACCTCCAGATTCATCCCATCAGAGTAATCCTGCTCCACTTCATTCATTGGATCTGCATCAATCTTTTCACTACCACCTTCACCAGTGTCTAGACCCGGGGGGAATATTCCTAATCCAACTACGGCATCACTTCCCCCTTACTATAATCACATTGGGTCTAAATCGCCAAAGACTGTTACTATTCATAAATTTGTGCATTTTGTAATAAATTACCATTCAATTCATACGAGTCTCTCCTGATTGAAATAGTTGTTGCCATATATTCAAGTGGAGAGGTGTGTTAATTGTACCTGTCGTACTCTCTTCTTGGAACTCCCGATACGGAAAATTCCCACCGTCTGTAAACCTGTAAGCAAAGATGAAGATGCTTTCTTAGTGCCAATATTGTGGCTATTATATTAAAGACATTTAAATTGGTTTTAAAATGATTCACAAGCTTATATGAACACTATTTTATTTTTTTGTTATAATTGCACTATTTTTTACATAGTGTTACTTTTCAATTTTGATAATGTGTACCGTATTTTTCCAGGTGCTGGCAGCAGAGATCCACCACCCGGGGCATCTGCCTGTAAATAGGGTTAAGGCTGAGCTTTTTGTCGTGGTGCTTCTTTCTGTTGCCAGCTGCCTCCACCGGCAGAGAGAGCTGAAGGGCCTCCAAGAGCCGAGACTGGTTATCGTCAAGATCGGTGATGCAATCCACAGATACTCCTCCCTGTCGAGCAGACGGGCGACAACGGTACAGTGACTGATGTGATAAAACGTGGTGATTAAATGGTTACTCACTGAGTGAATATCCCAAAAAAAAGGTCTAAGGAGCTTACCCTCCTGCGTGTCCGTGGGGCTGTGTCGGGCGTGCTGAGCAGAGGTGATTCATTAGGGGTCTCAGAATTGGAGCTAAGTGATGAGTTGCTGCTGGAGAGCTCTTTGCTGTTGCCCCTTCTGAAGCTGGAGTTGAGGTGAAGGAAGGAGAGCATCAACTCTGTGGGGTCACTGTGCTCCTCCCGCGGGGGATCGTGCCGCTGCTTGTGTGTGCGGTCGTTGGATATGACCTGCGACAGCGGTATGCCAAACGCCTGGGGCATCGTCTCTGTGTGAGGGGGAAGGGCAAGACAGCAAAGAGACTTTAAAGTTCATCTTGTTGGCTTCAAGTCAACTGGGATGTGCAAGTCATGTCAGCATGTTGACCTTTTGGAGCGTATACTTTCTGTACTAAGACTGTCTCGTCTTTGCACTCACTCTTTTTATTCAAACTTGATCTGTTAAACAAATGCTGCTCAAAATGCCTCGAACAGTGTTCTGCAGTGCTCACTCAATATTCAGAGTCACAGAGCACATAGTTTCTGAAGTGCCTTTGTAAACAAAAGGGGAAAAGAGGAAAGAGGGGGCTGGCCGTGCCGGAGGACAGGCTGTAATGAATGAGCCACCACTTAAGATTGTTTTTGTTATTTCCCTCGACTGCCTGGCTGACAGAGAACATCACTTTTGCTGCCAGATTGTTGCAGCAGGCGGGGGGCAGTGCTGTGGGCGAAGATCACAGCTCCCTCTGAGGCTGCTTTACCGTTACTGTAGATTCTGATCAAACAGCTGCTTCGGTGAGTCTATACAGCTTCAGCCAAAAGGACCAAAGAGTGTCTTTTCAAGTGTTAGAAGCTGACTAGATTAGAAACTGAAAGGACTCAGTGGCTCTCTCTCTCTCTCTCTCTCTCTCTCTCTCACAGACCTAGAAAAATAACTGTTTATCTTCACTGGTTTGGCGAGACTAACAATAATACAACAAGAGTGTGAGGGAGAGCACTAACATTCCCCCTATAGTATAAAGTGTATCCAGTATATTCCAGATTACCTTTTTCTTTAGATAATGAATCCAACTTCCGCCGAAGGAGCTTCTTGTGTTTGTGTTTATCTGGAAAGAGGCAGAGGTGTCACAGTTAAATAAAGACAATACTAATGAAGCTAACAAATGCAGACAAACTGCTGATAAATTGTCAAGACAAAGACGTGGAGTTTGAATCTTAATTCATGACCCCAATACAGGTGAACAACAACATCTTTCATTGTCATAGACAGTGACATCATATACTCCAAAGTAGGGCTGTCGAAGTTAACACGATAACGCAAATTCGTTTTAACGCCACTAATCTCTTTAACGCATTAACGCAATCATATCTTTCGGAGGTTGTAGCGGGCTCAGTTTTAAGGACCTAAGGAACCCATTGGTCATACCAGCTTGTTGCGAAAGAGGCTAAATAACGCTCCAAACTGTGCTAAATTTTGGCGAGGAAAAACTGTCATGGCCATTTTCAAATGGGTCCCTGGACATCTGACCTCGAGATATGTGAATGAAAATGGGTTCTATGGGTACCCACGAGTCTCCCCTTTACAGACATGCCCGCTTTATGATAATCACATGCAGTTTTGGGGGCAAGTCATAGTCAAGTCAGCACACTGACACACTGACAGCTGTTGTTGCCTGTTGGGCTTCAGTTTGCCATGTTATGATTTGAGCATATTTTATGCTAAATGCAGTACCTGTGAGGGTTTTGTGTTGTTAATTGGTTTCCAATAATAAATATATACATACATTTGCATAAAGCAAGTATATTTGTCCACTCCCATGTTGATAAGAATATTAAATACCTGACAAATCTCCCTTTAAGGTACATTTTGAACAGATAAAAAATGTGTGATTCATTTAAATATTTAAATCAATTGACAGCTGCATATCAAACATTTACTTCCTTTGACAATTTGTGTTGGATGAGAACAAAGTTTTGAATGTTACAAAAGACTACAAAACCAGAATAAGAAACTATATACTAAAATAGTGGACTGCGATTACACAGGCCATTAGAGTGTGTTTAAGGTAGACAATCTCACAACATGAAATCAATTAAGCCGCAAGAGTTTACTGCAGTCAATCATGAGCTCGACACCCTTTGGCAAAAAGGAAAATAATTCTTTGACTATTAATAGACTATTAGTGTGAGAGTGTGTTTTAATACATTTAGGGATGGCGATGTGGCAGCCAAGGTCGCGATCCCGAAGCAGTCGCGCGAAGGCCACGTTCTGGAGACGAACCCTCTCCAACTCTGAGAGGCTTTGCAGAGGGACGGACTTCAGGCCAACGCTACGCCCTGACACGCTGCTCCAGGTGAAGTCACCCTGAGGACACATACACAACACATCAGATACATCAATCATTTCTGTCACCATCTAAGTTCACGACCAATCCCCCACCTTCTACAGACCCTCAGCTTGTATGAACTGACAGATACCTTTGCTTCACCTGCCAGCTGGAAGTCCTGACAACATTAATCATCTGCTGTTTCTCCTGACAAAAACTGACACTGTAAAGACAGTTTGCTTTCAGATAATGTCTAAATGGTATTGACTTCTTGACGTCAGCATGCAGCATTTGTGATGTACCATAGTGCAGCAAGAATACTGAGATTATTTTAATTTACAAGCAGCAAGAATATGCTTATAAATAATGCAAACACACTTTACCATAAAATGTGAAATACCTCATCTTAATTCTGTCCCTGCTCCACTCAATAAAGTGCATGGCGCCGCATGCGAATCATTTGAGCGCGCACTCCACTGATTTATGAATAATGTATCATCAATCTAAATCAAACACATTTTCATAAATAAAAAAACACTTCATTGGGGAAACATTGCTACAGATGAGCCATCCTGAAGATTTAGCAGTGTGGAGACGATGAGGCAAATAATCTGATCTGAAATCCTCAACCTTTGAGCATCTCCATGCTGGAGATTACTGCGCTTTGATCCAGTACGGTCAAGCCAATCATATGAGCCATGTTCCAAAGAGGCTTAGTAAGTCATTATCAGGATAAGGCTTACAGTAAAGTGGCTCACTCCCATTAAATGAGAATTAGGACTGTACTAAAGTAGCATACTATTTTCTACTACACAAACAGTATGGCAGAGCACAGTATAAATATGATATATGACGAACATATTTTCTTTGGCCATATGCTTACTGCACAAAGGCAGTGGTCACCGGTCTCTACGCTGTTTGCATCTGGGAACCAAATGGGAAATGATCAGCGATAGATCGGCGACTGGTGTCTTCTATCGGGACTGGTAGCGATAGAATAATGCCTTAACTGCACAAAAGCATGATTTAGAGGCAGACACAATGCATTATAAAGCAAGAAAATAATGTTCATTAATAGTTATTTGTATATAAAATACACATAATAATGTAACTCTACAGAAGATCTTATTATTTTACAGTATGGCTACATTTCAGCAGTTCAATTTCAATCAACTGTTGGGCTTCATTTTGTGTTTATTATAGATTAGTCTGACAATTATTTCTTGACAAATTAATTAATCATTTGACATATAAAATGTCAGAAAATACATAATTTATTAGCCCTAGATGACATATTTCAAACTGCGTCTTTTGTGTGACCAACAATCTCAATTTACACGCACATACTGTAAGACCAAAGCAAGCAGGAAATCCTCACAATGTAGCAGCTGGAACTAGGAAACATTTTTAACCGACAAGTGACTTTTACAATTAAACAATATTCACTGCCAACATCCTCTGAGCTGCAGACCTGAGGCCTCCACCACGAAGCGAGATCAGTGGGTTATAGCCAGCTATCTTTGGGTTTAACTTGGGTTTTCATACATCACGAAGCTGGCTCACCGGGTGGATCACCATGGTAACCGATGCTGCATGGCTAACCTGTTCTGGAGCAGGTCAACTTTAGAGGATCAAAACCTGTAAACAACTTGGCACTGACCAATGAGATCACTGGATAAACGGATTAATCAAGGAGCCTGACTGACTATATAATAATGCAATAAAGAGCAATAAATACTTTATAGATCAGTTTGCTGTTCCAGGTTTTCTATTTCCACTCTGGTTTGAAAACAATGTTTCTAAAAAAATATGAAATTATTAAATACATGACGAATGTAGCTGCATTTTAATTCTTTCTGTACTTTTTTATTTTATATGTGCATCACGTATTCATAATAGTCTGTTCATCATCAAATAAAAAAAAGCAAAAAATACTCTATATACCAAAAAAGTTTATAATAATCCCCATACTAACTTATAACCTTGCCTAACTTTTAATATTTGGAAATGATTTCTGTTTCTACAGCTTCTTATTATGTCTTTTAATAAACTGAAACAGTGACGGAACTAGTGACAACTACAGCCAAGAATATAAAGAGGTAACAGTGTTACCTGTATGCCATACAGTATTTTGCAATTCTGTGAAAGTCAGTGACCGCAAAATACAGTCACGTTTGCAGTGATCTACCCATTTTGTTCAGACATTCCTCTTGTGTGACTACAAGGGAGTGGAAACTTTCTCCTATCTGATGATGGGCGGGCTGGGTTCCCACCATTTCTGTCTGTCAGTGAAGTGACTTTCTCGAATGAAAGCTACTCAACTTTTTTTTTTTCGTGTGGAATTTCAAGTATTGCGTACAGCATTTTGATGCAAAGCCCCTTTAGCTATTCTATAATCATAGGTTATTAGTGCATCATGTCCAGACATGACGTTAGAGTGCACAATCGCTTTGGTGCAATATTGAAAGTCATTTATTTCCTCTTATCATAATTGCCAGAAGACGGATAAGTCAATAAGAAAATAAACACTTCTGTATAATAATTATAAATAATCATATTTTTTGACTTGTGGATGGCTTTTTCTAACACAGCGTTTTATAAGTTTTTCATATTTGTCACAGTGGAAGAAAGTCAGACCCAAACAGCTGCTCCCAGTTGTTACAGAAGCTTGTCAAAGCTGGATGAAGTTACTGTTTCTGAGCTCCCGATTACAACGGTCACTGATGAAGCCTTAACCTTAAAATGAAAATACCACATTTGTCCCGGCTGCCTCTCTACAACGTCATGAGCCATCTGAACAGAAAGAAGCCCAACAATGCTTGTTACTTTATTCCTAATGTTCCTCATATACCGTTACAACAAAGCAGCCATATTTAAATGCATCAACGTATAATTTATCTCTCTCCTGTGCCAGTGAGTGCACACCAAGGTGCACTTTCCTTGGCTGTGCAGTCCCCTAACTTTAATTCAAGGCCTTGTTGAAACACAACGCTTTTGTTAGTGCTCCCTGCGATACAATGAGAGGAAACGTGCAAGGTAGTTCATACAATATAGCCAGATTAGAAACTCTGATTAATCAACCACACTTGAACTAGATCCAGTGAGGTGATGAATATTCCTCAGTACTCAGGAAGCTGTTGAATGGAGGCATGGCGGGAAGAGTTTTCCCCAAGTGCCACTATACACTCTATAGTTAATTCTGCATTAGATGTTTAAAAACTGCACTCGAATGCTCTTTTCTTTCTTTTTTTTTTACAATTATATGTGTAACAGTGTTGACAAAACCAAAATAACATTGGTGTTGTGTCCTTGAAAGTTTGGAGACAACCAGCACAAACACAAAAACTCATTCAATTACTCACATCCTGTTATTCTTAAAATAAGTAAATACAGAAATGTGCTTTAATGTACACTCCAGACTGTATAAAAATTCAAGGACAGTCTGCTATTTTTTTCCTTTGCTTTCAAGGTTTGCTGTCAACAACAATTGTCAAAGAATTAACAAAAGGTCCTTGTAGGACTGAACTAATAATAATGCTACTAAATGTAGACCAGGGATGACACACATAGGCTGCTGTATGAGGAGTGGGAAGAAGTGGAGCTGCATGAATAGTGTGCAGAAACACAGAAAAGCTCAGTAAATGTATCCTGATGAGCTGATCAGGGAGGGGTTTCAATAAAATGATATGGATCACTGAGAAAAAATAGAAAGACATTCATTCATAACACTTAAATGTAAGGGGTTAAACTTACAATTTCAATACTTTTCAAACTGCTTTGTGTGCTAAAGTCATTATGTTTTACCTTTAACTATTCCCTCCACTTTTGTAAACTATCTGTGATACTGGGAAACCTTCAAGAAGCCAATAAATGCATCGTTCACACTGCTAAGCTACAACAGCATCCAATCTACTCACAAGATAGGAGGTCCCTCGCTCCAGAAGGGGATCACCCATTACAACCGGATGAGAAGTCACCCTTCAGACTTGTTGTAGACCACCACTTGATGCCAAATGAACCCACATAAATACAGTCCACATGCTCCCAGCCTGGATCCAGGTCCTCTCTGACAACGTGCAGTTTAAAAGTGGAACAAGCCCAGCAACTGATTACATTACACAGTGCCAACATCACAGCTGATGAATGGATTGGGAGGGGTTGACCGGACGGGTCACAAGTTAACAAAAGAATCCCCTCTGAGGAGGTTACCAGCAGGACAGTCTTACCAGTAAGCTACAATCAATATATCGACTGGGAGTAGCACAGAGCTATGATGGTTCCTAAAAGATTATTTAATTAGCTACTGATTAGGTCAGCCAAGTTTGCTAAATTCGGAATTCTAAATCCATGGGATCGCTCTAAACACTACAATACCCATGAGTCTTGCCAGAGTTGCCATGGAGAACAAGTCAAACACACTAATAACAGAGGTAATGTAACAAAGACAAACAAGCTGTACTGGACAAGGGTGTTTCTGCAAATATTTTCACTTTTGACTCTCCCATATTTTTATTTTTTTTTATTATTATTTTATATTTTTACATATAAACACAAAATGACATATAGTCGTTAAGATTTTAATCTGTAACATGTTTATTTTTGATGGTTTTCATCAGTTGTTCTTACTAAATGTCTAATTTCATACATTTTCCTTTTTTTAAATTGTATAATATTTTAAAGACGTTTGCATTTATTTTCATCAAGCTTTGTGCATCATCATGGATATTGATATAAAAACGTTTTCTAAAATATATTGCAATTCTAATGTGAATGTAAACAAAAATGATTTTAATATGGTGTAAAGTAATATGTACGATATATGAAACAATTCCATATGAAATAATGTCATATCATAATTGAATGAAGCTCATGTTACGTATCTCATCATGACAGAAGTTTGGTTTTAATGAGTTATTTGATGCTATAAAAACATCAGACAAACAAATTAAAATTCAACAGATATAATTGATCATTAGTTTGAATAAATATCAACCCTCTTGCAGCAGCTGAGGCAGGTGCTGCTGTCGGGGTGTTAATATCATATCGCGAGAAGACCAGCAGCTGCATCAGCCTGCAGATTGGATTAAATACTCATTCTGTTGACTAGGACTCAACCAGGGTTGATTGTGTGTATAGATTACAATAAGATAGCAAATTCTACATGTCCAACTTTATGAAAAATCACTTACTCCTTTGAAAGTTTTCAATTGAAGCATTGATGAGTTCACTAGTATGGGTTTTATTTGAAATGTTTCCTCTCTTGCTTTTAACAAAGTTAATTTCCTTTCCTAAGATTCAAGTGGCTTTGTAACAGAGAGGTGTTTTCAGTTTCCTACAAGGTCTTTCCACTGCAGACCGGCGTCTCTCCTCCACAGTGCTCAGAGGAACGCAGATGACCAACAGCACAGGACTCTCAAACCTTTCTTTCTCTCTGCATTATCAAATTATTCCACCAATATATTCAAGGAGCCACGGGACACATCATGGTTGTACAGTTTGAAATTTAATATAGCAAATAGTTCTATTTCAGAATTAAACTAGCAGCGAATTTACACGTAAAGCTATTTCATCAATAATGTGGAATAATCATTCAGAGTCATCAAACCCCTGGATGGATTTTAATGCCTATAGAGAAAAGCTGTCATAGTACATGCTAAAAACACACCACAATCTGTCCATCTGCCACAGAACTATAAATCCAACCTCCTCCAGCCGGACATAAAGGGACTGAGAATAAAATTAAAATGGCTTTTGTAAAGATGTGGCCAAAAGCCAATGCTGATTTAAAGGTGCTATTGATAACATTGATAACATACAACCACTAGTAGTCGCATTCTCCCTCCCCCGTTACATTGCATTTACTTCAAAACAAGTCGTTGCCAGGCACTTACCATCAATCTCAGACATTTATCCGTTTTTTACACATTAACTGACGACCCAGAGATACCACATGATACCAACGTTGTTTTACTATTGGCTCACAAGTGGGAACCAATAGTCAGATAAGTTCCACAGAGATAAACAAAACATTCATTTTGGACCCGCCAACATTTTTTAAATTATGAATTCACAATCATAATATTTTTTTTTCAGAAAAAGCCACACTTTTAATCAGCACATTTCTACAGGCTCTGTGGATGTATTATTTTGTTTTTTAAATATTTGTCTACAAAAAAAATTATCAATAAGACCTTTAACACACAACAAAAACTATACTCTATGTGCAATGTTAAAACAGCAGAAACAGTGACAGGATAGCCATGCACACTTTATAAAACTTACAATAAGCATTTTGCTTGATAGAAGATGAGTGACATAACAACCCTTAATCTTTGTCGTAGTGATTAATGTCCTCATTTGGTCACTACATTACTGCCACACAATAGTGAATGACTCCCTCTAAGGCTTTATATGTTCCTGCAATTTCCTGGCTCCCTCAGAGAAACCTGAGCAAAAGGAGATGTATTTTATAGTTGGACATCTGATCTGGCTGTTTAAAGTGACTTACAAAGTTATTTCTCTGAAGGGTTGTTGTGCATTATATCAAATGAATGAAGGTTACATCACAAGCTGCCTGGGGGCCTTTCAAAATCTTCCACAGACAAGATTTATTCTTTCGTAGAAAGAAAAAGACATTGAATGACAGTTAATAAATTACATAAGGGATTTAACCAAGAGGCAATATTTTCAAATATCTCACAAGGTCTTCATATCCAGAAGCTAGTCAGCCAGAAATGAAAAAAAAATGAGCGTGAATGAATCCTAAACATGACTGTAACCAATGCTAGGCACTTATGTGGATCAGAGAAGGGATCCAGCAGTCATATTAAACAGACCTGCGGTGGGGCAGTCATGGCTACTCTCATGATATTCAAAGGCGATCAAGATTAGTTCTATAGAGCAATATGCTGGGCAGATGTGCATATTGTTAAGGCTGCTTTAAAGTTTGAAGCTTGTATGTCTGTTTATGTAACTCTCCAAACCAAACCAAAAGAAACCATAATGATCTAATCTCATAAAACTGCTCGTTGTTTTGTCTTCTCTCCCACAATTCAGCGTGTCCATTGAATTTGGGATCTTAAATAATGTTCTCCAGTAAACATATTGATCTTATTTGATGGCCAGTTGCATTGTTGAGTGTGATACACAGAGGAACTGGGAAAGAGTGAAGACAGACACTTTGCCTATATAATAACTAAACCCAAGACTGTTCATACGTCTTTCTTCTATCAGCGTAAAGGGATAGTTTGGGTGTTTTGAGGTGGGGTTGTATGAGGTACTTATCCATAGTCAGTGCAGACAGGAGTTACTAATGTACTGCTGTGGACGGGGGCCGGCAGCAAAACGTATTTTAGACACCTAAAAGAATGGCCCCTAAAAAAAAAACCCAACTAACTGTTTTACACACTATGCCAACACTTGCTGACTGTTTTCTCATGTGAACTGAATGTTATCATTCAGTGCAGGTATCTTGCTATTGAGTCAGGCCTTTTGACCGACAAGAAGCTGATCATATATGCCTGTTATTATTCGATTGACTTGATGCAAAGTAATGCTTTTACCACCCATGTTTCCACCTAACCCACTGCTTATTTGTCTTATCAAACACAAGCTGGATTCTATGATGCCAAATTTTAAAGCCAGCAGGTTAAGCACCATGCCATGCACACGGACAGTCTCCTTTGGGAAGAAATATGTGCCTAAGGGACCGTAGCCAAGGAACAGGTCATGCTGCTCTACTGTGAGAAATAAAACGTTGAGGCTTTCTTCATGTAAACCAGATGTCTCTGCTTTCCATCTCAGCTCGGACTACCGAGACCCCGAGCGAGTGCACCTCTAACAGACCGCAGTGATGTTCAACCTATGGAAAATACAAGGTCACTTGTAACATAGATCAAACATACCAATCTGACACTGCTGTTTAAACAACGGAAAGGTTTTTATGCCAGGATCACACCACTCTAAGTTAGCACTAGGTGATCATATGAATCATATGCATCACAGATATATTACAGAGCATTGATTAGGATACAATATAACCAAACACATTGCAATAATGGATTTCCCTTGACTCATTTATAGCACGCCGTGGTTCCAAATATGTCTATTTACTCTCTTCTAAGCACAATAAATATACACTGGATGGCATTCAAGAAACTAAATACAGTAGGTTTTTCTGTTTACAAGAGGCCTGCACAGCCTGAGTTACAGTACATCTCATAAAAGAAGAGTCTTGCAGAGTTGGGGCTGTTATTGGGCGGAGGTGCAGCAGTGTTTTGTGCAAAAGGGGGAAACACTGTCTGAATGACTTCACTAATGTTGTTGGGACGGTATCTTGGATACTATTGTCCCTGAATGAACTGCCGGTTGGATATTTGCACACCCAGAAAATGTGACTTTCATTACGGACTTGGAGCGGAGTGTACAGTAAGGCACTTACTTACAGTACTGTCAGTTTAAGCTGACAAGCGTGGCCATGTGAGTCTTAGACCTTAGCTCCTTCTTCTTCTCACTGGCATGTTGGAGCTCTAGAAATACAGTAGATAGAGCTGTACACTGTCTACAAATATCCCCCGAAAGTATTAGTGGTAAAAATAACCAGTGATTAATGAGAATGTCTATGCCAACACAATGTGTCTGAGGCTGTTATCTTCAGTGGAATTAACAATGCTTGGCAAAAGTTAAGCTGTAGTGCAGCTCTCCGAGCATAATGGCAGCACGCACAGCACTCCCCAAAGTCATAAATCACTTTAAATATCCTCTCTGACACCGAGCTGTCTCCAATATTAATCAGCTTCATTCAGATTTACTGTGATTACATTTTTAAGGGCTCTGGCTGCAGGATCTGGGTCCTTGTTGATGACTGTAAGAGCGACCAGATACCTGGTATTCATTACAAGCCTATTATAATGTCAAGTCTGTAATACATTTCCATTATACTAAACACACAGTGTTACCATGAGGACCAGCTCAAGCACAGCAGTACAGATGGGCTCAGATTGTGAACATGTGACACTGCAAGTATAAATCTAAAACAGATTTTTAGTGCCTTTTGGTGGCCTATAGGAGAAATTCGGATTTTGTATTTAATATAATATAAATAAACACTTAAAAAATATTGTTGGATTAAAAAAGTGTTGAGTCAGTTTAACTACAATTTACACTTTTGTTAACAAATAAGCGCGGCCAGGCCCCCCAGAAGGTGGCGCCCTATAAGCGACCGCCTATATGGCCTATACGCCTTAAGCCGGCCCTGGACATAGTAAGGAACCTCCTCATGAAGATGAACATTGACAGTAATCTTTTTCCATGTGTCCAAGCCTATAACATGCTTTAATAACTCAGGGGATGTGTTTCCTTTAGTAATATGAAGGCTATTTTAACAGAGACTGTGCATTTACTGCACTGCTGCTGCTGCTGCTTTACATGGTGTGGTGGTCTTTCGTTCTTCTCTGAGGTTACTGATAAATACATACATCAATAAATCTAGATTTTTTTTGTTTTCGCTTTGCTTTGTTCATTGTGAAACAACAAAATAGTAAAAGCTTCACTTTAAATGGAAACAGGAAACTGTTTTTCCCAATGTGGAATGACCATGAGTGTGTGTTTCAGGCTCATTAGTAGTTATATAAGAGTAATGGTCCTTCCCTATATGTACATATTCACAATGCACAGATTTGATCATTTGGGATACTGTCATTGTCTTTTGTCAGGTTGGAAGCTTCACTGCACAGGAAATCATTAAATAGACAAAGCTTCTTCCACGCTTTTTTCCAGAGCTCCACCTTAAAGTTCATATTATGATGTGAGGAAATAAGCTTTTTTTTTTTTTTTTCTTTTATTCAAGTCTGACTAGACACTTGCCAAATGTGACAAAGTTTTCCAGCCACACCTCTTTCAACATCAGCAAGTTGGCACAGGCTTCTGCTGACATCAGTCTACCAACAGGAATGAGTTGAGTCACTTTTTTGGGTGTCCAGTGACGCAGCTACCAAACTCAAGTGCATCAGCTGGGATCACACATAATAAAGCTTAATTGTTTGTCATGGACTAGTCATGGACTTGTTGCAATAGTGGAAAAAAACAAGCTCCTTTTGATTTCTTTCCAGTTTGAGAAAATAAAATAATAGTTGAATGCACCAAATGTACAGTAAAAAAAGGTTAATAATGTAAGATAAAAAGGGAAATGGTGACAATCCTGTACTTGGCTACATCATCCTGAGGGAATTCCAGCCACTTCCAGAATCTGGATGCAGTATTTGTGCAAAGCCGAGTTCAAGTTTGGTTCGCTCTTGAGCTTTAAAGTTCTTGTAATGCATTTCATGTATGCAATTAGAAATTAAAATAGCATTTCAAAATTATATAAGTAAGAATTCTGAATCACATCTTGAGCCAAAGTTTTAGGACACATGCAACCCCCCTTTAGTTTATGAAAAATGCATTCATTTCAGTCATCAGCATTATGAAAACCATGTAACACTGACTTATAACCCTTATCATCACTGCCTGCAGCCAGATGTAATGCCTCTGCACCAAGCATTAGGAGTCCAGATATCTTTGGCAACACTGGGTTCCTGGATGCTGTCTGACATTTCAGCCAATCAAATCTGACAACAACTCAAGTTCAAGTTCGGTTCGCTCTTGAGCTTTAAAGTTCTTGTAATGTATTTCATGTATGCAAATTGGAAAATAAAACAGCATTTCAAAATGATATAAGTAAGAATTCTGAATCACATCTTGAGCCAAAGTTTTAGGACACATGCAACCCCCTTAGTTTATGAAGAAATGCATTAATTTCAGTCATCAGCATTATGAAAATAATTGAACTATGCTATACTATTAACTATACTATTAACAATCATTTGTAATGCCTCTGCACCAAGCATTAGGATTCCAGATATCTTTGGCAACACTGGGTTCCTGGATGCTGTCTGACATTTCAGCCAATCAAATCTGACACACAACTCCAATCACCTGCACCGTGAAGCTACCAGGTTGGATCACTGACCTTATCATTATAGGACGTCTCCTCAGCTCCTTCTGTCCCATAATGTCTCATCAACGCCGGGTCCAAGCTCCTGGTCTGTCTCAGTCTGCGCTTGGAGATAGTTTTGGGGCTTAGCGAGCAGGAGAAAACGCTGCTTAACAATCCTTGAGCGGACATATCTGTCTCTCTGTTAGTTGCTCAATAACTTGTTGTGATTATAGAAGTGTTAAAGAGATGCATATCTCTGCTACAAGTCCAAACGGAACGAAGGAGTTTGCAGCAGCAGCAGCAGCAGCGTCACCATGCTGGAGAGATTACGAAATCTGGAGTCCCCTGGTCACCCCTCCTCCTCTTCCTCCCACACACTCTGACTCACTGCTTCCTCCTCTCATGATTTTATTAACGAGAAATAGTATGTTAATTTCCCCTTAAAACACCCAAACAAACAACGAAGCTTACACCGAGACCTTTAGGGCAACAGTGCTTTGTTTACGCGTGGGTGTGTCACAGTGCGTGCGTATTTACGCGCGTCCTCCTGCTGTTAAATTAAAAAGGTGAATTATCATGCACCCCAGACAGTGTTCTAGCACAAAGGGAATTAAGCTATCAAGTATGACTCATGCAGTTTATTAAAAAAAACACTGTAAAAAAAAAAAAATGAGCCACTAGAAACAAATTCAATATTCTAGTAGGTTCACAGCAGTTATATTTATTTATTTATGGCAATTATTTTTATACTTGAACCAAGACACATCTAACTAAATTTTAAATCTAAATATAAACATCTAAATATAATATAAAAATGTCCATATTAACCTATATACTGTATGTTTCCCAGTCACTGTAAATTATTTAATACACAAACTTTTAGAATGCCACAAACTTAATATCGTGACAAAGACTCGCATTGTTTCTAGGACGCCAATAATGCTGTTTCTTTTTTATAATCTGGTTATATCCTTATCAGTAACTGGGTCGGTGTTATTTAAGCTGATGTGAACATTTTTATTATAGTAGTTGCTGATTTGCAAGGATTCTCAGCATCTGAATTTCTAGTGGAGCACTTTCAGAACCAGAACACATTAAACAAACTTCAACTAAAACTATTAAAGGGACTGTTTGTAAGAATCAGGAATGCTTGTTAACAGAGACACCTGTGGCCGTTAAGTCAACGAAAGTTAGCGTCCTGTTGCTCGCGCTTGTGCTCGCTCTACATAGACATGAACGAGCATCTCTCAAAACAGTGAGGCGACACACGTCAGCTAAAAGCACAATATCACTCTATATTTCACCTGCTTGGCAGTAATGTTAGCTGACCAGACGGACGTCTCTTCATGAATCAATACTGATCCTAGTGTTGGCTTTTCCTGCCTCAGCCTCCCGACCGCGGCCGAAGGGAACAGGGAAGACACTGGAGTTTTGGTCGGAGACGATAACGTAACTCGCTGCGGAGCCCCGTCACTTCACGAGACACAAAAAAACTCTGTTGGTCTGGAGGAGCTGCAGCAGTTATTTCTGCACAAACGTCCACTGTACATTCACTAGATATTCTCAGAGCTACTAACTCTTCTGCAGTGTGTAGTGTGCGCGCATGCACGTGAGGTGGAGCCCGCTGAGTGAAGGCAAGCAGGCAGGCAGAGGGACAGAGTACAGCAGAGACCAAATCTACGGTCTCCCCCGCGTCCTCCGACCGAGGCCATCTCTGCTTTGCAAGACGGGCTTCACTAGATATAACTTTGCGGTTTTGGTGCTTCCGTGTAGTTTGTGTTGGAGTCTTGTCTGAACAGCATAGCTGCACGCGAGCGCGCATGGGACACCGACCCAGATTGATTTATACGTGTAAGAAGTTACAAACAGTCCCTTTAAAATCAACCTTTTAATTCTTCCAATTTAGCTCCCACCCGTGTTCAGTTTCATGAACCCTTTATAATGACAGAAACATTGAGCAGCCCACAGTCCTCTCTTGACCACACCACATTTTTTTCCCTCACCGTAAGGCAGTTTGAGATACTTGGCATTTAGTGCCCTGGGAACAGACTCTTCCTGTGGGAGCCCTGGGGAAGGGACCTGTGTGATAACATGACATGTGAACCAGCACTGTATGGCCACGATAAGGATTCATCAGATACCAGAGTCTGCCAAACAGACAGGGGAAGTGGTGATAAGGGGGGCGGCTTTGCGTTTGATCCACTTATGTGGTGGTGGCGAGGTTTGGAGTAGCTGATTCTCATCAGACTTCCCGTTATGTCATTTTTCTCAGTGGCACGAGTGCGGCCTCGGGAGCTGACATCCACCGACCATTTAAAGGATGTCAGAATAAACGTTTGGCCCACGCAGGTCATGTACGTGGATGTTTGGAATACCTCGCGAAAAAGTGTTTGCCTTGGTTTCAGATACGTGCATTCATACTTCTAATGGAAAGTTAATATAATGAGCTTTTGTTAAATGTAATTCATATTTATGAATGATGATTGCTCTCTTGATCAGCTGAACAGCTTTTCCTTTTACAGTGGGAATATAATGAGCAGTACAATGTGCAGTCTGCTGTTAAGTTTGCTGTCTCACAGGTTTCTGGGGATATATGTGGGAGGTAGTTTTTGCTAGTGATTTATTAGGTCAATACTCTAGTGCCATTAGATTTTGAGTGGGATATTAGATGGAAACAAAACAGCCACTGCTGCAGCATTTAGATTCTCTTGTATATACTTCTCTATGTGAGGCTAAGGCCTGTGAGGAGAATATGATGACTACAGTGTTTGTCTACAGCAGTGCCATCAAGTGAACATATTTTTGTAAGAGACATAATGTGAATATTACATATTTAAAATCATTTAAAAAACACTGGGGACCTGTGTACTTTAGGATTTATTGGCTATTAAATGGGAAGCACTGACTCTGATTTAGTGTGTAGTTGACAGGCTGTGAATGATTGTATGAGAAAAAGTATTCTTCTTCTGTGAAAAACCGACTACTAGACAACGTGCCACTAGATGGCAATAGTACACATGCATTGCTGAGTCAGATGTGTTGTACTAAAGACTGATTTGGAGAATTTACCTGGGTTGTTGCCGTGATTAAGCAGCTTGGGGGCCCTTCAGCAAAAATGAGTTGCTGGGCTCCTATTAACTCCCCGTTCAACCCCCTTCCCTGTGCACTGTGTATATTATTTCTATGAAAGAATATTACAGCCCTAGGTTTGTTGTGTGGTAATTCTATTAAGCACAAATTAAATTAGTAATATGCACCTAGTATGCACCAAGTACTGTAAGATTTTGACAGGGCCTTAAAATCAGGCTCTCCTCATGCAAGTCAATATTGTAGTTTTGTGGTGCGTATGATAGTCTCATATTCCCAAACAAAATTACAATTAACCATATTGCCACACAGTGAACCTGGGGCTTTTTGTGCACCTGATACAGGATTTAGACACAATGAACGCAATACCTTTACAATACAATGTCATCAAGTACATTAGCAGCAAATTCTACCTTTAGTGAGGCATATATTATCTTGTTCAATTGAGTTACTGTGACAGATTCAACCCATGTTTGAGGCCCTGGTTAGTGGTGGTGTTAGATTGCATTTTGTGGAAAAAATACTGTGAAAAAAGCCCAAATTAAGAATTTCAATATGTTATTTCCATGGCCTAGTAAGGTTCAATCAATATTTATGAACATGAGCTACTCTCTCTCAAAGCCAGAAACTAGAGAAGTAAGTCTCCCAACAAACACAAGGCTTTCCTTTCACCCAGGAGACCGTTGTTCGTGATCTTGTGAGAGAAACAAGCTACCAGATCTATAGAAACAAGCCCAATTTCACCGTAGGTAGCCCTTTAACTTAAATATGAAAACTCTATGCAACCATTTTAAAAACAGGTACACGAGAGGCTCTTGAGGTCAAACTCATGCGTAGCTACATACTGTAGTATCCTGAAACTATGCTAAAAAAATGGAAATGAAGGAACAGTGCATCATTAACCTAACTTAGCTTAGCCCTGATCAAATGCAGTGCTTCCTTTCTGTCACTTGTCTGTGCTGGTGTACTGTCATGGTCAGATTTAGTGCAAGCAGCCCATGGCATCATAGTGTCATGAACCTTTAATGATGCACATTAAAGAGTGAATCTGTCCTTGTGAGCCTCCAAAACAGAGAAAAACATCGCCTTTGGAAATGTTGCCATTCTGTTTATGACACATATTTCTCTTCCATTAGTGTGCAGATATTGAGAAACAACCCTAATAAGCTAAAACAATGAATGGCTGACTCAAATTATAGCTGTATAGGAGGGATTTATTTTTAAATGGCTGTTACGTCATTGTGCTGTATGCCTCCTTTTCTTTATTTAAGGTCTCAGCAAAATGGTAGGCTTCACTTTAACACAGCAGAGATGCAAAATGTTTACTCAGTGAGTCATCGCAGACATCCCATCATTTTCAGGAGACGGTACAGTCTGAGACTCAAACATGTGTGCAGCTCATGCCTCCCTGGTGTAGACGCACTCGGTGCAGGAGTGAAAAACACTGCATTGAAATCTGAGATGTCAAGACAAAACACAGTTTCCAATCCCTTCAGTAGAGTGCAGCTCTATCAGATTGGTGACTCCCATTATTACTCCGATTACCGTCTTACATTTGATAGCACATCTTCTCCACACTGAAGGGGAAAAATGGGAGTAATGGTGAGAGGAAAATGCAATCTGGATGTCAGACAAGCACTTGATTAACCACTTACAGAAACAGTCTCTGCGTCAGGGCGAGGCCACGCCATCTCCCATTTCCACTCAGCCCGATCCCTCAAACATTACTGGCCACAAGGTATTGATTTTTCATTCTTCTCAATATCCCATTGCCGTTAATAGAATTTACACCAGACTATCAATGTTTCAAGGACGCCTCCCCCCCTCCCGTCAGCACAGTGCTGCCGGGATCTTCTAACCCACAAAGAGGGCATACTTGACGCTTGCCCTCCATTAGCATCATTTGTGAGTATCTACCTGAGAGAGAAGACATGGAAATTGACAATACGGGCAAAAATGAGATTTGCGTTAGCAGCAGTTTGGACAAAAACCAAGAGCAGCAGAGGTGAGTCTGACGCTGTTTCACTTCTTTATTTTCACACAACTTTTAAAATGATTGACGGAGACGATAAATGATGAGCAATTTACGATATTTAGGATTGAAACATGTTGGTGACCCACCCATCTGTATTATAATCTAATCTATAACTGGACCAATGTAGTTTGTGGACCACAAATTCTGCCTTTAAGTTTACGCTGAAAAAGGTTACGCGTCATTCCAACTATAAAAAAAGCATTTGAAAAAACATTTAGTTTGTTTAGGGCTGAGGTATAAAGACTAAACTATATGTATATAACCTCAAATGCATGTGTAGCTTGTCTACTGTACAACATGCCATATAGACAAGTTCTGCTGAAAGAGCTTGTATGATGAGCTCTCTATATAATATCCTGAAATTATGCTAAAAAAAGATGTAAATCTGTGACATTCCAACTATAAAAATGCATTTGAAAAGACGTTTAGTTTGTTTAGAGGTATAAAATATGTATAACTACTATATTATAACTATAAAAAATAATACAGTTAAAAAGAAATATTGTTTTTTCAGGACAAAATTAATAAAATTCACAAAGTTCTGTGAAATGATTCCTATTTAAAGTGATAGTTTTATTAATAGATGACTGAAATCTGTAATAATTTTCCTTTCTCCATGATCACATGCAAAAACCAATTATCTTCCATATCGTCAGGCTAATAATTATCGTAATCCGTGGCATTACAAATGATGTGTGTTCTCACAGATGCTGGCTGATAGGCTTGGAGCCCGGCCTGCGGCGACGCAGTGCTTCTGATTCAAGTGACAGCGTCGGCTTGGTGACCTTAGCAGCTTTCCATGGGCACATCGATTTTCGTCCCACTTTACAGATAATTGCTGGATGCTGTGAAATCTATCCTCCCAGGCCAGCAGGGAGGAGCTTCTGCAGTGTGTTGACACGAGAGTAGCTATCTGATTTGAGGAATGTGATATCCTGCAATCTCATTGACTGCGATTGACTTCTGAGTACTTCCTGTCTATGGTATGAGTGTGTTTAACAGCTTATCAGGAGAGCTGTTTTCATGCCTGCTGGGGTTGTTAGTGCTCTACTTTCCTGATAGTTAATTGTGACCAAGAAAATACTCTGAAAAAGTTTCTTTAAATAGTGCACTTTCAAGTTAATGTTTGATTTAAACAGCAAGAACACCTTTAATGAGAGCAATGGCTTCGTCCAACTCCTTTAATGGCTTTCCAACTTGCTTAATTAATTATAATAAATGACCTATTTGGTATTCTTCTTTGATGGCAAAAAAGATAATTATCCTGATTCAGATTTGTTGCCAAATAGTGTAAATCACATTATTGGAATGAATGCAGTCGGCAGCTTTAACAAACACAGCCGTGACCTTTAGCGAGGGCCAAGCAGTAGCTCTTACTGTATTAATATGAGTTTTTCTGTTCTGCATGGAGCGACTCTCATCATTTTATGCAAATGGCTGCATCTACTGTTTGTTCTGCTCCATAAAGTAATGAAAGAGTCACTTCCTTCCTGTTATTATTATTATGTGATGCACATGTTTGCTTTGATGGACTGAAAATTAACTTTTGCATGTGGAAGACGCTGCATCTTTTGCTTTTGCTTATTTGTTTCAGCCATTATTTATTAGTTATTTTAGAGCACCGGGGTGTTTTTTGTTATATTTATCAGCCGATTAGACTGTTGTCAGGCTATTAAATAGGCATTATCAGTCGCTATAAGCCCCATAGATGTGGGTCAATAGGGGCCTACTACACCCACTAGTAGGTTTTATCATCTATTCACATGGTAGATCACCGAAAGAAGGTATAAAAGAAAACAACAGAGACCTCTAGCGACTGTAGTAATTGTGACAGGAGCAGAAGCAGAAGTCAGGTGCTGCAGTACAGACAGTGTGAAACTCCATAATGGAGGTTGGGGACGATAGATGGGACACAAAACACAGGCTTTACACCCAGGAGACTGAGTTTGCATCCCGTGTGAAACCAACAATGTGTAGTTGTCTTTGTGTTGGTCGTTATTTTAACCCCAAACACAATATTTTCTCTAAACTTAACAAAGTGTTTTTTTTTGCCTAAACTTAAAGAAGTTGTAGTTTTGTTGCCTAAACCTAAAGAAGCCGTTTTGTTTGTGTTCAAAACGTGACATTTCATTCAGTTTTACGTGTTGCCATTAAGTTTCACTTTCACTTTCACAACGTAGTAGGCCCCTACTGACCCACTTCTATGGTGGTTATAGCGCTTGATAAAGCCTATTTAATGACCTAATAACAGTTGAATCGGATGCATTTGCCCTTAAGTGTATTTTACTAATTGATCAGAAATTTCAGAACTGCGTGTCGCTGTCATATAAGCTGTCAAAGCAATTTGCAAAAGGAGCATGCAGCGTCACATTGTTCTAAGGAAACAAATGAGCCATCCACCCACGCACAATGAACAGCACATTAAATCAGATGAGTCTCAGAACACACACACACACACACACACACACTGCCTATCATCACTGTTTTGACCCCAAGACAACATGCTAAATGTGATCCTCAGTTGTGTGACACTGTGTGGGGTTATATTGCACTGTGAACATCCCCCCTGTCCCCCCCTCTAAGTGGTGCGACCTGTGTGTCACGGAAAAAACAGGCCAGTGATGCAGCGCGCTGTGGCCCAGGGGCAAGTGTGAGGCCACATGATTGGATGGATTCATGTGCAGTATTTATCTCGCAGAAAGGTCTGCTTTTGTCTAACCACACACAGCGCTCCATTGTGGCCATATGGCCATGCACACACAGATAGTGTATGTGCAGAAAGAGAAACAGTGTGCACAAATTTGCACAATTTACTGAGCATGTTTCTTTACATTTATAGCAAGAAATGTGGTGATGAAAAACACTGTCTTTGTTTGGAAGCTGGGCTTCCAGTTGTCAGAGGCTGCTGTGTGTACATGGCATGGGATGTGTTATGCAAGCAGTTCTATTTGCTTGCAGAGGCAAAGACACGTGCCTCGCTTCATAACTAATGGAAGACTGTGTATGCCATTCATGCATCAGAGAGTCTGCTATAATCCAGCGTGAACTCTCATGATGTTAAAATGCCATGGCTTTATGGGAGAATGCCCTAAATATAATAAAAAAATTATAATAAAATGTATGAAATATGCTGTATTTATTAGATTAAGAATACAGCATGACAAGCTGCATTATATGACAATAGATATGTGTGCAAAAGACATTGAAAATATGAATAATAATAAAAAGATACCTGATGCTACTGTATAACATTTAGGTTAAGGTCTAATTCTGTGGTTTATATAGGATTTAGGTTTGGCTCCGTTAAGGGTGACAGTTGGCAGGCAGATAGTGATAGAGTTTGGATTACGGTTGAAGCTTAATTTTTAAGCTCTTCATGGATGATAAAACACATGGCATTTCCAAATGCATCGCACGGGAGATCAGATTAATATTTCAGATACCGCAATTTGGTTGTGCGTTGAAATGTTGTAAATAATACCATCAAGATAAAAATGTTTGTTTCAGCTGCTGGAAACACTCAAATATGTCTTTAACTCTCCCGCTATGATCGTGAAATATGAAATATGAAAAACACCACAGGTGAATTTCACCCAAACAGGACATGTTTTTCCACGAGAGCCTTTGCTCATTGAGGCAGCCTTAACCAGCACAGCAGCCCCATCGAAGTCCAGCTGTTCAGCATTGATCCCTCTGTGTTTTCTGATGCACTGGCCCGGAATGTGATGTTATTTCATTACCCAGGCGGAGGCGACAAGCTCGGTCTCCTCCCCCAGGGCACCGGCCACTCACTTGGACAGGGGCGCTGTATGTAATCATAACTGGAATGGCTTAGTCAGACAAGCTCAGCTGCCTATATGGAAAGTCCAAATCAAGCAGGGAGAAACTTTAGAGTGAGGAGGAAGGACGGGAACACACATCAGTGAAAGAGGCTTTGAAAGGCCTGGACAGGAAAAACAGAAACAAGTACTGCATTAAAGACCTGTCACCAGCAATGGACCCAGACGACAATGAACTCGGCATCTTCACTGTCATTCAGTGAGTAGTGTGCTGCGGATCGCTGTTCTGTGCTTACTTTATAATTCAGTCAGAGCTGATTACTCACGATATCTCTAAGGATGAGCGCACTGATGGTAGTTATAGCAGAAAAAGTTTGGTTTGTTAAGATTGTACATGTATTAGAGCAGTTTAGCGTTTCACTTCAGCCTAACATTTTGATAGTGACTCAATTTTAGTCTTTTCTTTGTTGTTGTGACTGACGGTCACGGGATACCCTATTCTTTACTGCTGCATCACAATAACGATGTCTTGTACGTTCCTGTGGGATTGGCATGGTTTTGCTTTGACATTCACAGCCCTCTTCAAAATAATTGGTGTTTACAACTTTACAACAAGAAGTCTTTCGCTTATATCTTCATACCTGAGTGACAGTAGCTTGCTGGAACCAATGATGTATGGCCTTTTTCACAGCCACATTTTTGACATGCCATAAAAGCACTGCTGTAATTAAGAACTGTTGATGGCTGCGCTCCATTCAGAAGTGTCAGTTCAAGGATCCTGTTATTGTGCATGCTCACAGGCTGGCTTGGCTTACTTAAATAGAACAGATAAATCAATAAGAGTACTGGTAACACCTGTGCCTATTCTGCTATAACAAGTGCCTGCTGTGAAGAAGGCCTGAGTGGGTGTATTCTGAGAGAGCAACAAAGAAGAATAATGTTCTAGAGATGCAACGTTAAGTCGGTTAATTGATTGATTTTTCTGATTGATGAATCGTTTAAAGTTACAGTGTGTAACATTTCGGGGGATCTATTAGCAGAAATATAATATAATATTCATAACTATGTTCTCATTAGTGTATAATCACCTGAAACTAAGAACTGTTGTGTTTTCGTTAGCTTAGAATGAGTCCTTCATATCTACATAGGTCCACGTTTGCAGGGAGTCTGCCTTGTCTCTACAGGAGCCCAGAAAGGACAAACTAAACACTGGCTCTAGTGAGAGCCTTCCTTGTTTTTACGTTACCTGAAGGCCGGTGGTTTTCTAAAATGCTTGTGAAACTGTGGTAATGTGAGCCGGCAAGTGCAAAACCGTGGTACAGCCAGCCATCGTCTGACTTCCGCTGCTCCTAAAGCAGTGTTATTATAGTAAGGATGCCCTCTGAGCGAGGTGTACGGCGTTACCACAGTTTTGCACTCGGTGACTCACGTTAATGCAGTCTTGGAAAGGAAGGAGTGAGCGGAGGGGTGCTCAGTTGGTTGCAATCTGCAACCACACCACTAAATGCCGCCACATTCCTGCCTTTGAAGGTATATTGTGCAGCATTTAGGGGGATCTATTGGCAGAAATGTATTATAATATTAATAAGTATGTTTTCTTTAGTGTATAATCACCTGAAAAAAAGAATAGTTGTGTTTTCCTGTTTATATCTACATACGGAGTCGGCCGGCATGTTTCTACAGTAGCCCAGAACGGACAAACCAAACACTGACTCTAGAGAGAGCCATTCACATTTTCACGTTTTCTCGTCAGATACCGTAGTTCTCCTACACGCTTGGCACACGAGAGGAGTTTCAGCTGGTTGCAATCTGAAACCTCACCACTAAGAGGCCGCTAAAATCCTACACATTGCACCTTTAAGTCATTTTTCGAGCAAAAATATCAGTAAAGTAGCTGTTTTCAGCCTCTCAAATCTGAAAAAATCCTGCTTTTCTCAGTTTTATGTGTCATTGTGAATTGAATATCTTTGAGTTTTGGACTGTTGGTCAAACAAACACACTCTTAACAAACTCTATGAAACTGGGAGGGACATTTTTCATAATTTTCTGACATTTTATAGACTAAATGATTTATTGATTAATCGTGAATTTGATCAGCAGATTAACCGATAATGAAAGTAATCCTTAGTTGCAGCTTTATAATGTTCATAGGAATTTAAATGAGAACAGTTTATGGAGCTGTGGTGGACTGGCTAATGTCCATGTACCCAGCCTCCTGCCCAGTGCATGCTGGGAGAGGCAACAGCCTACAGCGACCCTGAACAGGATAAGTGGCCGTAGAAGATGAATGGATGGATGAATGTACCAAACGCGACATGCCAATGACCCACATGAACACGTTTGATAACCAGCACGTTAACCAGACATACAGCACCAGCAGGTGTCGAGCATCTTGGCAGCGTCCCTGTTATGTTGTTTTATTCACTCCACACAGAACAGGGCTACAGCCTCCCAGTGTTACTTTGAACTTTATCAGGAGGTGTAGTGAAACTGGCACACCGAATCCATAATCTTTTCAAAGCATAGCGTAACTCAGCCAGGTAACACTTCACTTCTTATCCCAATTAGTCACACCACTGAATATTCATGGCAAAACGGCGTTCAGATCTTTAAACTCCCTACTAAAGGCTGTTTAATTCACGGAATAAATCAGCCGCGGCGCAGGCATAATTAGTGTCGAGCTAACAGATCGGGAAAGTTGAGGTACTGAGGTGGCTCATATTATAGGCATGATGACAAACAAACAAAACGCTGCAGATGTCACAGTTAAGTGTGGTTTCTGAGGCCAGTTGTGGCCGCTGACACACATCTGGTTGAGGTCCAAAGGCCTCTAATGCTAAGTTGGGATCAGAGTGCAGTAAAAGCTCCAAAGTCACATTACTGTACCGCACACTGAAGTCTATAATGCTGCCCAATCTGCAGAATAACTCTTCACATGGAAACAGCTGTCATGCTAGTTTAGAGCATTGAGTGTACATTTATGCCCTTGCTATCCAGCATGGTTAGCAATTCATGCAAAGTGGTTATGCTCCGCTTATTTTTGCTTTTAAAAGGCAAGCAATGTGATCCAAAGGCAGGGGTTGCAAAATTTGAGCACTGCTGGGTTTTAAGTGGCCGGGCGTGCCAGAATTGACTGAAATCAGCTGTTTTTAAAAGGGAATCGTAGAGAGAAAGGAGAGTTAGGGATCAGCAGGGCAGCTGGGTTTTATCGGTCAAAGCTTCAGCCATATAGTCTCCTTAGATCACGCTCCTGTCTGACCCTAATATCCTCTGCCACTCATGTTGGCCTCTGGGCCGCGAGCCCACATGGGCAAACAGAACTGTCCAGAATACGCTGAGTCTCTCAAACCCTCCCGCCACAGGACACCGCGGTTGCGTTTGAAGCAAATCGTTGGACATGTTCTCCCTCGCTCATCAGCGCATCCTCGATGTCTTGTGTGTACTCCTTCCTGAGACGTATCATCAGCTAAACTGTTTCAGAATGAGATTAACACGATGATTCACTCCGCTTTCTTTTTTTTTAAACAATTGGATCAGCGCTCTCTTCGCAAGCTCGGAGGTTTTAAGTAAAAACCTGTCAGAGGCGATCGTGAGCTTCACCTTTTTACCCGTCTAGCTGCGTCTTTTCTATGGCGGCAAACAAATGTGAGCTTGAGTGGAAGTGACAACATTCTTTATTGCATGTATCACTCTCAGCAAAGGCACATTGACTCACCCTGCAGAGCCTCACAAGTTGTGGCATTTTAATATAGGATGGTTGCCACTCGTCTGTGGAAGCACAGCGACAAATCGTAGCTTGAAATTCCTCAACTAGTATTTGTATTCTGTGTATTTGTATTTATTTATCCATCACCACCTGACATTTTTATTGATTAGAGTGTTTATTATTCTGTCAAGGCCCCCGGCAAAGATTCACACTGAATATAAATAAGTAGGGGAATATCTTATTTCTTTTTAGGTTGTACTATTTAGAGTCGAGTACTACGTTTGTTTCCACAGTTTATTGACGTTTTGAGCTTTATTTATTGATGACAGCCGTATTCAAACATCTTTGTCGAGCTGTGTGTTTCCTGTCGGCACATCACAGATCGGGATAACGGGGTCTGTATTACTGCGAGAAGTTCCTTTTTATCAAAAACCGTCTGATCCACATGAAGAAGTATCAAACCTCCTGGGATCAGAGACTAATTGGCTCTTGGTGGTTTTCGACAGAGGTGCCTCATCCGTGTGGTGTTTGATTTATGAAGGGTGATTCTTCCTCTTTGGGATAATAGACGAACGGTGATTCTTCATCTGGAGCCGGGGCTGAAATCGGGAGATACCCTTTTGCCGAGTTACGCCGGGACTCTCGTGCTCATTTATCAGTTTACTGGCGTTTTGAAACTCTGACATGAAATAGAAAGTCTCAAACACATTGAAATGAAATCAGATGAAGAAAAATATGAAAATTTATGGAGATGTATTTCAACTTAAAAAAAATATCACAGAGGAAATTAGACGCTTGAAGCATCTATTAACATGCAGCTGACTACTTGAAGCCTCATGAATCACAACAGCCCCTCTGGACATTGATTAATCACACAAATCGTATTATCTACTATGGAATTCCATTCTGCATTTCGCGATCTAACAATCCTGATCTTCTCTTGACACCACCGTTGCATCAGCTCTGTGTTTGTTGGTTTGTTTGTTTGCTTGTGTCGGGCGGGTTGCTAAAATGTTTGGAGGCCTCTCATGAATGACCTCATTGAGGGAAAGCATTTAGCAGATGAACTGTTTTGGAAAGGTCAAAACAAATGCAGTGTACAGTATGGGCATCCTAATGTGCAGCTGTGAGGCAGAGACCTCATCTGGGGAGGGGAGGGGGGGGACACTTTAGGTCCTCCCGTCTCTCCAGCTGCTCCTCTGTTGCACTCATCATCATGCAGTGTGTCTCCGTCATGTCATCTCTCTCATCCTTTTCAACCTTTTCTAGAAACACACCACCTGGTTGAGGATTGATGAGGTTAGCCTTTGGGGAGTTCTTGGATGCTGTCTGCATCCTTTAGTAGTAATTCTTGTTGGCCCTTCGCTGCTCAACATCCTCTCACATTCCTCTCTCTTCCACTCTCATCTCCCACCACCATCGCCACCCCTGCCTGTCCCTCCCACCCTCTCTACGGCTCTCTCTGCCTCTCTCCAAAGCTGTTGTTACTGTGCGGCTCCCGCACATCATTCCACCGCGATGGAAATTAAATGAAGGTGGCTTAACGCAGCTAACAGAGGCATGCTTTGAAGGATGTAACCGGGGGGGAAGCTGCTCTGCCAGATCCTTTTCCATGGGCTGTGGATTTGCGCTGCCGAGGCGAGGACACAGCAATCACTCAGCCATGCAGAAGCCCAGACAACAGGACTAATCTCTCCACCTGACTTGTGGAAGCTCCACTTTTTTTTTTTTCTCCCTGAATTATTTATTCCTCGCCGCCAAAGACAGTGTGGGACAATGGAGCCGGAGTGAAGTAGATGGTCAAATTTGTAGCTTTGACTGCAGTCTGCAGCACACATGGATGTGTTCAGCTTTGTGAAGATGCCAAAGCTGTCAGGGTGAGTCCGATGGATGCTGCTGCTGCTGCTGCTGCTGCTGCTGTGTGTTTGTTCTCTAGGTGGTGTTTCATATGTTCATAATTTAGAGAGTGGGACACGTGATTAAAAATGCTGAGTTATTGATTCCTCAAGAGAGCAAGTTGTGCAGTCATGTATGATGTGAAATGAATGAGCAAGTGAGGGAGATGGGAGTGGGGGGTGGATGCAGAAGCTGATGCGGTTCATGTATCTAAACTGTCTGTATCAAAGTTCATAAATTTCTTATACTGCAGACAGTAGCCGTGGTTTGTTGCTCTATGTGGTGTCATGAAACCATGCATATTCTGAAACACAGCAAAGATAATCTGCAGATTTTAAATCACTTCAGTCAAAGGGCCGTGGGAGAATTCACGGCAGAGTTCTTAAACATCATATTTTGGTAATAATGCAAACACATCTTCTTCATTGATATTTCTTTGGTCATTAGAATGATTAAATATCTGTGGTTATTTAATATGAGTGGTAAAATTCACATATCTGTGGAGGATGAACACTTATAGATGATGTAGAGGAGTTGAAAAGAATATAAACCTTCTTCATTTGGACAATTTCACTGTAAGAAAGAACTGAAAACAGGGTTTGTTTGCTTTTTTTTTTTACAAGGAGTGATTGCAAGTATGTGGTATGTGACGTATATGTGAAAACTAACAGTCTCGAGGAATTCATTCATTCATTGCCAGGGCAGATGCCTCACCTTATGCACCCATGGGTCTGCTAGATTGAGTTGATCGGCCCCAGTGGACTGGGCAGTAATCCTAATAGGGGATTTGGCTCCATCAGAAACACTACAGACCACTGGTGGTGGAAACAGCTGATTATAAATGGGACTCATTAAATCTTTATGTGTCACAAGAATGCAAAGCATTCAGTGCATTTCATTTCACTTATGAGTCATCAACAGACTGCACTGGCCTTTTTTCAGTAGTTTTTTGAATAGACAATTACAGCAATTTACTGCAGCACTGAAGCGTATTATTGCACCTCATTATTTAGTTTATTTCTGTCAAATCACAGTGTCCTTTTTTTTTTAAACATTCCTGCAGGAAAGCAGGCAGCTAGCAGGGATTTTCCATCAGGTGATAGGCCCGTTGTTTTCCAGTAAACATCCCTCCACGGCAGCATTTATAATGTGGCTCCCAGTGGACCACCAACGTCACAGCACTGACTCCTGTCACTGTTAATAATGCCACACAACGCTGTCCCTGATTATGAGTTACCACTGCTACACTGGCGTTTTTTTTAGTTTTCTCCTTCTCAGCTGCCAGCAAGAATTTCAGTCAGCAGGATGCTGTTTTGCAAAGGCTACACAGAAACCCACTGTATGTTTTTAGAGATGTACAAGAAAGGGAACATTTTTCCTCATTGTCTCTCCCTGCTGCCTCGCAACGCCCCCAGACGTGTGCTGCTGTCAGAAACAAAAGCGTGCTCATTTTCCTCGTTTATTGGCAAACATTTTCACGTTTGATTTTTTTTTTTTGTTGAAAGATAACTAACTGTTCACCATCTGTCTTCTTGTATCTAAAAAAGCAGTTTAACCGAAGTTGTTAAAGCGGCTCTGATTTGATCTTTCCGTGTAGAACTTTGGCCTAACTTAGCTGGAAGTGCTGCTACACTTTTAATATGGTGTTATAAATGGTTTGTCTATGGTGATCAGATGTCCCGGTGTGTCTGGGAGTGTCCCGGTTTCAAGCTGGGTGTCCCGAGTCTCGACAAATATCTGTAAAACACTCAAATATCCTGGTCACTATACCAAATTGTAATAATATTATACTAGTTCTCAGCGCTTTGCTACATAGATATTTATCATGTTTCTGTCCCACTCATTATTATTACCTAACCCAATATGAAAACATAAACGATGCGCCACACGTCTGAATTCAACACTGATTTGTCTGTATGTGTGTCCATCAATCAATGTGTTGTTGTCAAGGCTGTTGCTATGACGATTGTGACTCATTCCGACAGAACACTAACTGGTTAGCTGAGAAAGTCGGTCTTTTTCTAAAGAGCTCCAGGAGGCTTACTCCTTCCTTCGTAGAGTACCCGGCAATGAAAATGCTGCGTTCTGCACACACTGAAAGAGTACATTTTTGGTGACGAGCGGTGAAAATGGCATTATATAAGATCATACTAAGACGGCCAGAATGCAATATACAATAGCACGCCTATGGTGCGTGCATAAGCTCATACATGTGCTCGTGCATTAACGTGCGGTACGCTCAAGGGTCCTGGTTTAAGGGTTTGAAAATATGGTCACCCTGTGGAGATAATGAGCATGAACATCACGCATTTATGTAAAAAGTGTCAATTACTACTCAATCAAAGTGATCGCCTGACTCAATAGGGTTGCTAAAATGTTTGTGTATGTATAGGTGATTGCTTAGTACGATAATTCAATATGATAGTTTATCATCTTTTAATGGAATCATATCATGATGAAACCATATATCGAGATATCGTGATACATAATTACGTCGTCTAAACTGATAATAACAAGCACATACTAACTCAAATTTCTTAGAAAATCTGATCAAACTCACTTAAATCAAACTTAATGTGATAACTCTGTATTAGTCAGTGTATAGCTGGAAATATTAATATTTTTTCTCTATAATTTCAATTGAAACTGTTATGTTCATTTTGCACTAAAGTTCTTAATTACATGAGAAAAAACTCAATTGTCAAGTATTTAATTCACATAGGAGTATGCAATGATAGGCTTTACCATGTGGTTATTTCATATAAACTATTGATTTATTGAACTACCAGAAAACATGACATATTACATTATCGAGATGACCTATATTGTGATAGATTTTGGCCGTATCACCCAGCCCTACTTGCTTTGCATGCATTCCAAAAACAGGATTATCTGTTATTGTGTGATGATGCAACATTTTCCGTATGTAAAAGATAGATGTGTTCATTAAATGTGTGAGAGGAAATGTTTTTCTGGATGGCGTGGGCGAGATTTTGTCTCAACATGAGTAATATGGAAGAACAGTTAAAGCTAATTTGGTTGAACTGTGCGTGACTTCATTCCCCGGCTGTGTTTTCCTTTAAAAAATCTATTATGCACGCTATTGTTCGACATGTTTTCACTGCAAACTTTTTTCGCACAGGAAATCACTGGTCTGGACGCAAATTGATTAGCCTAAATGTTCATCAGAGTACACAAAAGACCAAAAGATCTGTCACTCTTCGCGGCTCGCATCAGAAGCTCTCTCAGGGAAGAGTGGATCAGAAATGGCTCAGGGTCAGAAACGGGAGCCAGCTGGCCGTGGCTGGACGAGGTCTCAGGCAACCATTTATTTCGCTCTGTCCTTTTGAGCTTTTAGCATAAAAGCAGCGAGTAGCACAATGAGGGGAAGGAGAACCCGAGTTCAGTACCCGCAGGGAAAGTTCATCACTATATTTGGTTGATGTTTTACATAGAGTACTGTGGTGCAAAGGAGGCCTGGGAAAAATGCAGAGTAATAATGAAATAATAATGACAATACAGATGTCTTTCTTTCGTTTTGTGTCTAAACATGTGGTTTAATGAGAAATGTATTGCGTGTGCAATCACACACACAATCTCTGCAAGTGTGTTGCAGCAGTAGCTCTTTAGTAAGATAAGGGTGTTTTGCAGGTAAACTAGATTCAGGTGAGGTTAACTTACTCGCTGTAAAACAGCAGGAGGATCATCGAGGATGATGCTGTTTTATTCCAACCCAGAGGAGATTAACTAACCAAAACCCTTTTCTATATAGAGGCACCAGAGAGAGCTGCTCAGGATAGTGCAGTTGCCCATGGCAACAATATCAGTGCTTCCAAAGACAAACACAGAAATACAATATTCAGCTGGAATAATGGGCAAAATAGACTCTCTCATTCTCAAGTGAGTGTACTCACTTCTAGTCTGATTCTGGTTGTGAAAGTGGTTTCTTGCATATCAAGATAAACACAGTGTTTCCTTCTCTGATGTCAAATAAACAAAAAAACAGTGATGTATGAGTCACAGAATGGGCGAGAACAGCAGCATGAAATTGAGCAATTTTGTGTAACATGGCGATATTTTTGAAATCCCTAACAGCTAAGTATAAATAGCAGTGCACAGTGTAAATAGCAGATTGAACCGTGTTCTATTGTGCTGCCATGTTGACCAAAGGACTAGAGCCAAGGTGGTGGTTGGAGAAGTGGAGCAGAGGGCAGATGTGGCGGTGCGTTTGTGCCCTCAATAGTCTAAAAACGATAGAGGAATAAGGCCTTTAATCAGAGAGGTTCCTCTCTGTCTGAGCCACTTCTCCCCCGGACTCCTCCCAGGAGACGGTCATCTCATCTGCCGTCTGGTCTCCACAGGTTTCATATCCACACAGAATCACATTAGCGGTCTATCTCTGCATAAACGTCTCTGTTTAACTCGAGAGCACTGAGGAAGCAGCCACCTGAAACAATACCTGTCACACAAGGAGAGCAAAAAAAAATATGTTTTACTTGTATCCGACTTTGTGAAGAGTTGGGAGTCAGTGGAGTGACAGGCACAAAGATTATCACTGATTTCAGATCCACAGCGTGCAGTGGATTCAAGACATTTACAAAGATTTTAATTATTCTATCTTTAAATGTCTGTGTTGTGACAATGTGATTGTATTAAAGATGAAGTAGGTAGAATTGGAGCAAATATGATTAAAAAGTTATTTTTATATTTAAACAGTATATCCTGACAGTAGTGTATGAGACAGGTCATCTGAAAAAAATCATGTCCCTCTGTTTCCTACGGTGTCCTCCGGTGCTCCTAATGGCATCTGCAAGATTTCACAGACCAGAGGAAAACAACCAATCAGAGCCGAGCTGAGCCCACCAGCCGGAACAAACTTTGTCATTATACAGCTAAACAGTACACTACAAGATGTTTGGCATGACAGTAACAGAATATTTATTCGTATTTGATCAGCGCTGCCTTGGTTGACCGTTTGATCGGAGTTCGCGAGTGATCGACAGCTGCCTCTGTTGAATGAACAGCCAATAAGAACGCTCTCTCTCTGAAATGAGCTGTGTTTGGACAAAGTCTCCCGTCACGGGCTAGATAAATGCACCGCCTTTTGTTTCAGAAAGCATCTGCCCTCTCCTCCACTTCTCCAACCACCACCTTGACTCTAATCTTTTGGTCAACATGGCAGCAAAATATAACATGGTCCAATCTGCTATTTACATTGTGCAGAAGTCTAGTTATCTCTCAGAGCACTTGAATAACAATATGCTGAAAGGTTATTATGGAATTTTTTGCCCAATGATGCCAAAAATATTCTGCAGGTTTAAGTGTTTGTGTGTGTATTTATGCAGCAGAAACTGTGCTGAATGTTGCTCAAATGTAAGGAAATAGCCTGTTAATACATTCAATCCCTATAGGCTATTCAATCACACACACCAAACTGGCTGCACTGGAAGAGACTAATGTCATGTCTGATTGATGACGGCAGATGTAAAGGGGAATTTAAATTAATAGGTTATTTCCCTGTCTCTCGCCCAGTGCATGCTGGGAATGCCGTAAGAACCGATAAGGAAATGCAGAGCTTGGTCCTCTGATGACGAGCATGTAAACGCCAATAAAAAATGTTGCTACCACGCACAAATGGGAGTCATTGACGCAAACTCTTCTCAGAGGAAATAACTTTCAGAGCAGCTCATGAAAAATTGCACTTGTTTAATTCTCAATATGCGTAATGGCAGGCAGAGTGTGGTTTCATATAGCCAGCCCTCATGGAGATTGTCGGTGTAAATTATTCAAACTAACTAGAGTGTCTGTGTTGGAATGTGCTCTTCTTAGCTGCGGCTTGTCTATAATGCAGTTACAGGATGATTTCAGCCTTCATAACACACCCGAATGCTTCTTCGCAACTAGCTCGTATTCAGAGTGATGAAAGCGAAAGTGAACGACCGTGATAAACCAAGGATCACATTGGTCATGCAATTTTTATGAGGGACTGAAAAGTGATCTTTTCCTCATCTCGCAGACAGACAGGACCATTAAACTCTAACAAATTATAGTTAAACGACGGACTCTTGTTCATCTGAATAAATATATCAAGATGGATGTACAAAATGAAGTCTGCACAGAAAAAGTGTGTTGTAGTCTTCCAATTTAGATCATGCAACCTAGATCTTAGTTGCTGTGGTAACAAAGGCTTGGTGCCTTCAAATGGGGTCGTGTTTACTGTGGTCACGAGATGAGTCCATATGAACGCCCCCCCCCTCTTGTGGTACTCACGTTATCATAAGTGGAAAGTTTCTGAAAGCTCAGAGTTTGTTGACGTTGTCAGAAATGGTGGAGGCCTTGGAAGTTCATTTTTTTCCGGCGCATAATAAATTAATATATCGTAATTTTAGTCTTATATTGTTTTTCTTTGTAATTTTAGAATATGTCTGAGGAAAATGTTGATATTCCCAACGGCCTCATCTTTTTCCTCTGACATTATGCCTTTGCATTTCCTGCTAGCTTGCTAAACTGTTTGCCTCTGTGGCTTCTAGAGACCGACAGTGACATTAATATTGCTGTTGCTTAGCAGCGGTGTTCTCACGACTTCCCATGTTGTAAACACGAGCTCACGAGTTTCATTTGAAGGGCACCAGTAGTTGCAATATTGATTTTTATGAACTTTGATGACTCATTTTTCCTTGTTTGACTGAAAGATTACGTTTCGGTTGCTGGTAATTCAAATTTAATTGCAGTTTTAGTGCAATTCGTTCTGAGATGAATTATATTTGCTTCCAACTTCTTGTCCTAATTGTCCTCGCTCTGACTCTTGGGTAACTGTTCATGAATTGTGCAGCATGGCTTGCCCACTTGGCGCTCGATTACTTAGTCCGATGTGACTGTGCGGGCATCATTTATTAATGCCAGCTGAGGAAGATCAGTTTCACTGTCCAACAGCGGTTGAACCTTTTCAGCCTCTCTGTATAAGCTGCAACTCAATGGCATAATGCACCTCCCGCCTGCAGACAAAGGAAATCAAAGATCACCGTATCTATGACTGGGCCGTTAATTCAGACACGTTGTGGCCGGGGGGACAGAAAATGGATTTTGTGGAAATTTTCAGTTTAGAAACACATTTTGAAGGCGCAGCGTCTGAAACTGTAAGTACAATATGCTTTATTACATTGTAGACCTTTTGGAGAAATGTCATTGCCAATGGTGTAATCCTGCAGAAATACTAGCATTATAGAATAATATTCATATGCTACAAGTGACCTTTCATACATTACATTTCTTAAATGTGTAAATGTGCGACATCAGACGCTGCTCGTGTTAATATCCCAGAGGCTGAAATGGAGGGCACAACTCATCAATGAGGTGAACATGGCTCCAAAAAATGTCAGACAGTATCCAGTTGTGTCGGCACACATCATTTGAGCTGCAGGAAATGTGTTCTAAATATACACCATGGAGGCCTGCTCCCAGCTAATGTACTGTAGGTCAAATAAATCCATATCCATGTGGAAACACTAATATCCCCCAAACACACCACTGTCTGCATTGGGAAAGAATGAAAGATTGTGTTCAACTTTACATGTAGTGCACAAAAGACCATTGTCAGCTACAGTGCATGTTCTTTTATGAATTAGTTATGATTTAATGCCTCTAGTAGGTGTGTTTCGTTGAGTAGTTGAAGTGACCACTTCAGCTTAGATTGCGCTGAATAGCTTTCGAATATTTTTGTTCTCTCAGCTTATACATTGTGTTGTTGACGATATTTTATTCATATCTCATGAAATGGGCACGTGCGCCAAATACAGACAGACGTCGTGTTCATGGGCACACCCACACTGCCACACACACACTGTCATGCAGATACAAGCGTGCGGCCTGCGCACAATTTATTATCATCGGTACAGTAACTGGGGAAACATTTAGAGGGAAAGAAAGAGGAGCTTTGAATAATGAATGCGAAGAGCCCTGTTACACGGCAGACAAGCCTTTGAAGTGACATAACTTACTGCCACCGCTTTCATAGCATCACCAGTGTGCAGACACAAAGACGGAGATAAAGGGGACGACGCGGAGGGGGGTGCGGACAAAAAGACACATGAAAACATTTGAACCAATTACGGTTCTTCTGAATGCCTGCACTCTGCCAACTTGTAGCGCCGGGAAAAAGGCTACGAACAGTTGGTAGAATCAGAAAATCTTATTTGAATCTCTATTTAGACAGGCGCGGTCTTTCATACAATAGACTGGAATTAAACGTCTTGTGAATGATGGTCACAGCTGCTTCCATTCCCTGATAAACTTTATCAAACCGTCTTGGCGTTGAGCACATCAAATAACCACTTTATGAGAGAATTCCTCTGGGCTTTCTTTTTCTAAAGAACATGCTGACATCTAGAAATAAAACCAATTTCATGCCTCTCAAAGCACAAGAGTGAGGCATGACAACTCCGCCTGTGTGTCTAGCTTACGTAATTAATTTGATTTGTATTCACTGAGTGAACTGTGGCTTTGGAAACACTGTTTATCACGCTCGAATCAGACATATCACTCGGGTTGAATCGCTTTCATATCAGCCCACGACTCATTTATTGGTGTTATGATTTAAAATAACGATAGGTTATAATTAAATTACACATTATGATATAATGATGATGCTTCTTTTTCTCATCCCTCTGCAGCCACAGGACCAAATCCTCAGGCTGGCCGCCCCCTTCAGGGACCTGGAGCGCTTCACAGGGACCCCCCAATGGATGGGACATGGGCACCAATAGAGAGGGGCGTGACTGCTACATCAAGTAAGTGCCCTGTGTTTAAAGAAACAGAGGGGGAGCTTTCTCCCGTCCCCAGATGTTTCAGACGCTTTGCCAACCTGTGATTATTCCAGCCACGTCACTGCCTCCACACTGTCTCCATCTGTGCGTTCAGAATACTGATTCTCTGCTCCCTCCGCTGCTGCGCACACTCTGCCCCTGCCTACTCTCAGTCTCTCTCACACTCTCTCACACACACACACACACACACACCCACAACACTCCTCGTGCAGTCTCCCAAATGCAGAAGAGGGCTTTTGAGAGGGTGCATACGCTGAGGAAGAAATTACACCTGTGCAGGGACTTGTTTCGATCTGAGAGTCTGCACATAGAGGATGCTGGGTTGTGGCGTGTCATCAGTGTAATTGACCCTTCGTAATTGGCACTTCTGGATATCTGTACAGGCAGGTAAAAAGAAACTCTGGTTCTTTATATGTTTGTGTGCACATGTTCCAATGTAACAAGTAAGTGTTTGCTTGTGGCTCCTCTATTTTTCCCCGAGATGTGTAATATGCGTTAATACTAGATCTAAAAATATTGCTGCATTTAGAAACCCCTGTGTATACTTGATTTTTTCTAAATGTTTGCTCCTTAATTGTCACGTCTTCTCATTTAACATTCATTATAATTCAAAATAGCTTTGTGTCCTAGATGCATCTCTCTATGTGAAAAACAAAAATCTGTGTATTTGCGTGGTATAGGGAGTAGGAGGTGAGCACTTGTCACACATGGGTTATAGCATGAGAAGCGTGATGTCAGAGGAGTTACATAAGAAGTAAGGAGCAGTGAAAGTGCAGGATGCAGAGCGTGTGTGTCTGGATGAGGCAGATCATGGAGGCTATTTTGGCTCTGTAGCTTTCTAAATTTGAGGAAGACTAATGCATAATCGTTTGTCCGTTTCTGTGGCCGTGCACGGTCATCTGAGTTTGTCAAGGCTCCAGGGGGCTGTTGCTAAATTGTTGTATTTCTCAGTGGAACACATGTCTAGTCTGCGTGACAGGAGCGCATGAATAAAGCAGTAGCTATTTAATATTTACACTGTGAGACACACAGTATTTAACAGAGATGTGATGTAGTTTAGAGACTATATTCTGGAGAATTGTTCAACAGAGTATAGATATAGAATATCATTTGGAAAATGACAGCTTTAACAGAGACATCTTCTTTGTCTGAGCATGAGATGGCAGGATGGCAATTTCTTTTCACAGCACACAAAGATGTCAAAGTGAAATGAACATCAGTTCTGAAATTGACTTCATTAAGCCACATTTAATAGACAATTTCCATTTGGGAGGTTTAGAATATTCACATCAGCCAGTCCTCTAAAAGGAGGAGTGACACAGCAAAAAATATGCCAATACAAACTGGCAGTGATTGCATAATTAAAAACAAAAAGATTGTGTTCCCCGGCAGGACAAATATAACCGCCTCAGCACCAACAAGTTGTGAGTCGTGTCAAAGCAGCCTTTCAGAACGATAGTAACAGGATATTGCCTTTTTGGTAATGAGCTTACTCCCCTTTGACCAAAATATGCTTTTAGAGTAAAAATAGTCTTTGTACATCGTCAGGCCAGCGTTTCTTGCTACTCATTTCTGTTCATCTTAACTGTATAGCTCACAATGCAGCTTCGGATTGCTGTATATAGTGTGGAGGAAGCTACAGTAGCAGCTAATGAGCATGATTAGGGACCATTAGATGCATGGCTGTCTGCACAATGGGAATCCAGCCATGTTTAGCAGGTGGCCGTGCAGGGGAGGAGACAGTACTCTTCCTGAATGCACAGGTCCATATGGTTTTGATTTGTGCACAATCTGTTGAGTATGTCATTTGAAAGATAAAGCTGATGCATAAATCCAAACTATATGTGTCTTAGACGGACCTTCGGAAATGTAACGTGATAGAGTTAACTGTGCGGTAATTGTTGTTATGAGTTGTCGTATAAATAGTTGTCAAAATGCTGAAACAAATTCTTTGCTTTAATGTTGGGGTGACAAGGGTGATGACAAAATGTCATTTTAATAGACATTAGAATATTATATTTTAAAGAAATTGGGGGGGAAACAGAGAAAAGATAAACGGTTTCTGTCTCTTTTGTATGGAAGCTTGAGTGTGCCACTGAAATAATTATAGAATTAAATGTTTAATTATAATCAGATTTTAACTGGTACATTTAGAAAACACTTTGGTTGATTTAAATGCCTGTTGCATTTAAATGATACAATTACAAAGCAATTTGGGGAAAAAAACAGTTACTAAATGCACCAATTAATAATTCATTTGATATTCTGGTCTTTCGCTTCAACTGGCAGTAACGGCTAAGGCCACGTGTTGTCCTGTTTATGCTGCCTCATTGCCGGGTTAGGTGTGGAAACACTGATGTGGGTGTGTTATGAATATTTGCCTACACTCCAATATTATCCCCATATACTGACATAATAAGAGAAAAATATCATATCGTAAAGTCAAAGACGGGAATATTTGACAAAGTTAATAAACTTGTGCTTAGGTTTTATTTATTTATTGAGTCTGTAGATGTTAGTAGCATTTCCCACCCTCACGTTTTCATGCAGTCCTGTTCAATAATACAACACATCCCCCGCCGCTTGCATGTCAGAGAAATATAACAACAAACATCAGGGCTAAATGTTATTTTTACACATGGAAATTTGTTACATAAGCTGACTAAACCTATTTGAACTTATTTGAGGAAAACACATTTTACTATTTTTAAGATGACGGGATAAGTGGATATGTTCCAATACCGATACTACCATACTATTTAGTATGTCAGAAAAATATTTAGTATGTCCCAATACTGTACATAGTATGTCAAATAAAGTATGCCAAAAATACCAGGATGTCCTACTGCATCTGGTTGCATTTTGCAGTATGCAAGCCAGCATGCTTTTCTGGCTATTCTGACCCACAATCATCCGTGCAGCGGAAGATACTTTATGTCACATCTACTGAGCCGCCGAGAGAGCACAATAAACGGCAGCCTGACGACAAGTCTATTTGCGGGTGCACAGTACTACAGGACACACCCACTACATGACACGACCTCGAAGCCGTCTTGGTTTAGGCACCAAACCTGCTTGGTTAGGTTTAGGAAAAGATCATGGTTTGGGTAAAAATACGTACATTAATCCCATAAATTATCTAAAGGGGCGTGATTTATAGTAAAATGGGTGTGTGTGTAGCAGATAGACCCTTTTCGATGACAGCACAGCTCATGGATGGACTGCGACGAATATATGAGCAAGAGTGTCAAAGTTCAAGGCGCAATGTTATGACGAAGTAGTACCATGCGTACTGCATGCATACTGCATGTAACAGTACGTACTAAAAGTAAGAAGAAAAAGTATGCGATTTGGAACGCAGCCAGTGTTTTCCCCTCAGATGACCTCAGCGACAACCCACTCAGCTCATTATTTTCAATTCGCTCCACCTTTTTAGTCTTGTTACCGCATGCTTTGCACAGCCTGTTGCCAGTCTTTCTGAACTGCCCCACCACCGTTAAACTAGAGCCTTCTGTTTTGATTTGACCAATTAATCAATTCATTTTTAAAGGGATGTGCAAAATTGTTTTTAAATGGCTTTGAAATTTAACTCTTTGTTAGTCCATTTTACTAATATGCCTTCCTTTCATGTATACTTATAGTTTCTACTCTGTTTTGTCAATAGTTTCAGGACTTTTACAATGCGCAATGACTGCTTTATGTAATTGCAGAATAACAAAACTGGTTGAGTATCTCCTCTTTTAATATGTGGGATTGTAGTTTGTTTGTTGGCTCATTTATTTGTTTTTTTAATCTTAATCTCCTCTTTTAATTCTTAAAAAGAATTAGGTTCTGAAGAAAAGTTTGTCCAAAAAAAACCCAGAATGAATAAAAAGTATAAAGTCAAATATATCAACCTCAAACACTCTATTCCACTTCAACATTTGTATGCAGGAAAGAGAGAAGATGCTGTTTTATCTTTTAATTACACCTTAATGCAGACGTGCTACCAAACTCACCAATGGAAGACTCGGGGCTATGTCATTACTAATTGAAATAAAGCGGATAATATCTTAATTGCAAATACAGTACATGTATTATGGCCTCTGCATAATACTCACGCAGTACATATATTAGCTTGTTTGTATTATTGTTTAAATTGAACCAGTAGCACATTACTTTTGAGACATTTGTTTAATTGACGTAAAAACAAGATTGCCAGCGAGATTCTTTTAAATTTAATTTTAAAGCTTTACCATGAAGACATTTTTGTTACTTTTTTAAGTAATACACTACTTAAGTCTTACTACAAGTTACTATTTGTTATTTTTTTCTCACCTATTCTTCCTTCTTTTCGCATGACAAGAGCATACATCGCAAAACAAGGGAGCGGGAAGCAGTCTGATTTATATAAAATGTCTTAATTTTGAGAAATCTTAAAGAAGGAGAGAATACCAACCCTCAAAATATGTGCATCTTCAGCTGATAAGAGATGGCAAATCATGTTAGGTTTTGTCTGGAACTAAAAGAAGAGGCCATTTGGTTCATTTAGAGTATCTTTGTACTGTTTGACATAAATTGTAGAATAAGATTTAGGTGGATAATTATAAGGCTCAGCAAAGTCTGTTCCCCACTGTAGCTATGTGCTGTAGACCTCTTGACCCCATTCCAAACAATAAAGGATCAGTCTTACTAGAATTGGCTAGTAAAGTCAATGTTTACAGACTGCTTGTAATGTTTATCTATCTATATATAAGTCTTAGCTCTCTGTAAAAGGTGAATGTGAGAGCATGACAGAGATCGGGTTCATTTCTAGGTCAGGACTGATATCACCACAAAAACATAAATGTCATGTTTCGTTATGTGTCTAGCAGCTGCATTTTACATCCTAATAACAGATCACATGTTCATGTTTTTTTCTGGTTTGTAGCTCTGGGAGAGAATTGTTGAATCCTCCTCCAACATCTCAGTTGACAATCACTTAGCTTTGAACATCTTGTTGAACATGTGGTTGTTTTTTTTCGTAGTATCGGGATTGCAATTGACAGATCGCTCTGTGTCTCTGCTCCATGAAAGATTAATTGTTAGTATTTAGTGGTGAATAGTACATGTGTCAAGAATAACTGTGAATTACACACTGTCTGCCCACGGCTTTAATTAACCAACATTGTTGGCACCATGTGGAGCTGCTGCTGCTGCTGCTTTTGCAGCCAGAGAAAGTGGAGAAACGCTGTATAAAAACTCTGATCACAGAAAAGATACATACAGTTTGTGCATCGTCTTTTGAGGTCAAGAAGAAGAAGAATAACTGTGTTGGGAGGATGAAGAAAAATGTAGAACAAAATGGTCAAATAAGGGGCCAATTAGTCTTGGTTTGCAGCCAGCTATTGATGGACTCTTACAGTCATGGAGATAGCAAATCTCAAACTCAGGCAGGTTTCAACAGCATGACACTCCACATCATACCTGTCCTGCATCTTTATTAGCATGGCAAGGCAAAAGCCTATTCTGTTACACATAACAGTGTGAGTACTACAGAAGACTGTAACTACTCCTTGGTGAAGCACAGTGGATATCGCAATGTGAGAATACAAACATTGGAGCTTGATTACCATCGCCCACATGTTCTATTTTTGCAGCATTTCACTAGTTCCTTGTTTCAAAACAATATCTTGCATCTTTAAACATTTAGGGGATTTAGGTTAAGGTAAACAAGGTAAACAGCCATTTATACAGTATATATCTACATTGTCTATGGTTTACATCTTTGGACAGCTTTCTCCAGTCCAGAGTTGCAGTTGTCATTGTCTCTTGAAGGTGATTCTTTTTAGTGGTTATATTAGTTTCTCAATTAATTGATTAGTCTATAAAATTGTCAGACATACCTATCACAAGTTCGCAGAGCCTAGAGTGATGTCTTCAATTGTCTTGATTTGATGACTTTCTCATTTCACAGCTAAACAGTACACTACAAGATGTTTCTGAAAACATTTGAGGCAAGAAATAGGCATTACAAAACACAAATCCTGCAACAGGACAAACTAGACCGGTAAAGAGGAGAGAGACAGGAGCCCAAATAAGAAACTACACTTTAGAAAAAAGCCCAAAAAACAGCAACATGCGACTACTTTCCTGGAAAACAAGACCAAAGTTGCTTATAATAAGCGGACTTGGCAACTCCGGTAATGATCAAATTAATTTTCAATACAACAGTAGCAATACCATTTGACATTTCTGTTTTCCTTAATAACCCAACAGCGGCTGTCACAACACTGCATCCAAGAGCAGTGCTTTACAATGTCACAAAAAACAACCAGTAGGAAATATCCTTTTTATTCTTCCCACTGCAGCCACGTCTCCCAGAGCAGCTCCCTGGATGAGTTTCGTCTGGACGGGGACAAGTTTGTGCCACCAACGCCCCGGAAGGTGGAGATGAGACGAGACCCCGTGCTTGGCTTTGGATTTGTGGCAGGCAGTGAGAAACCTGTGGTGGTCCGCTCAGTCACACCAGGTAAAGTGCCCCAGCTGTACAAGTGAGCTCTAAAACAACAGTGACTCATCCGATCCATGGCTATTATCAACACATTCCCTGAAGCAGATGAAATCCTCCTAAGACGTAGCCAGAAAGGAGAGAGGGAAAACCCTCTCAGGCTGTAGTTTGCTTGGATGATTCATTGATTTTAACAGCGATCAATGAGTAAGCATTAATTAGAGCCTTGAGAAAATGAAGAAATATAGCATTGCTGTTCACAGTTTGTACCACTTAACTCTTGTTCGGTGTGTGTTGGCAGGGGGTCCATCAGAAGGCAAGCTGATCCCAGGAGACGAGATCATCATGATTAATGATGAGCCAGTCAGCTCAGCGCCCAGGGAGAGGGTTATTGACCTTGTCAGGTATGACAACACACTAAGGTGAGATGTCATTTGCCTGCTGTTGAACCTGTTGCTGATTAATTTTATAGTGCCTATAAAAACCTTCTTGCAAGTTGTCATGATTTATTGTCGTACAACAGTGAGTCACAGTAGATTTAATGTTTTTTTGACACTGATTAACAGAAAAAAGACTTGATGTCGAAGTGAAAATATACTGTATCGCTACAAAGTGATCTTAATTAATTACTGTACTTATAATATGTATGTGTATTATGTATACATAATATAAAATACATGTTTGCATAAGTATTCACCCCTTTAAAGAGGACCCAACTAAATCATCAATGGTGCCGCCAATTAGTTTTAGGAGTCACGTGATTATTTAAACGTGTGCCGTCACAATTCATCTGTAGCTGGAAATGCTGAATCAGTCTGTTTTGCAGAAAAAATGCGTATGAATGACACGATAATGCGCAAGGCCATTAGCGTGCAATAAGAACGCCTTTCTTGCTTTTGCCGTGTTATTTGTACGCCATGTATCCTGTACTGACTGCAACGTACATGCATCCTACATAGATATGCTACACTCAGAGTTAGTGTCGTAGAATAAAAAGCGAGAAAGGCTGCTTATGGGGAGCAGGTGGATGAGTTCAACAAACACGGGACCTTCAACCAGGAGACCAGTGTTCGAGACTGGTGCAAGTGACGTTTGTCACATGTTTTCCATCCTTATGTTATGTTGTTTCCGTATGTATTTTAAGGCCAACCATGACGTTTTTCCTAAACCTAAGTAAGTGGTTTTGTTGCCTAAACCTAAGTGAGTGGTTTTGTTGCCTAAACTTTAGTGAGTGGTTTTGTTGCCTAAACTTAACTGCGGACATTACCATAATTTTGTTGCGTGGCGAACAAATGACACGTGAAAAGCCTGGCATGCGTCCTCACGACACATAGTATGTCATTGTATTGTTGTGCTATTTATACGGTTTCCCTTGAGACCGGGTTGGTTAAGTACACCTTGACAACAGAGGACCATTGCAAACGACTAAGTAAACAGGTGTCAAAAAGGCACAATAGATCCCCCATGATTTAATGCTCCAAAAAAAAAAAATCAAAAAACTTCAAACCGAGGTGAAAACTTTATAAAGGCACTGTAATAAAAATACTTCTCAAAATTTAATGTTTATGGACATATAGTAGATGGCCACAGATTTTCAAAAATACCTCTACTTTCTATCCAGAATAAAATTGTTTTTTATTTTATTTTGAAATGCTATAAAACCATATATTTCCGCTGGATAGATATGATACATTATTGTAGCCATCTGCTTCATTCACCGTGATTTAGCTGTATGCCGGTGTTGATGTTTTTCCATGCGTCTCATTAAATTAATATCACTGCCACAGCTGAGTGGCTGGCTGTAAGCGTTTGGTCCTGGTGTGACCTGTGCGGCGCTCTGTAAGCAGTACATTAGTACAGGGAAAAGTGCCCATGTGGCCACTCCTTCACAGCTCCTGTGGCCTTGAATAGGCTCGCTCTCTGCAGTAAAACTCTGCACTATGGAGGCAAGACAGGGCTGCCAGCAGGAGCATCACTGGGACACAATGTTCCACCATGATGTCCTAAAAATAACTGCAAGAAAACTTCCAGATTTCCCTTAACCACATTATTTTGTTTCGTTTAAATCTTTTATAAAAAATGATCTTTTGGTTAATTTTTTTTGTGTCTTGCAGGAGCTGCAAGGAGTCCATATTGTTGAGCGTTGTTCAGCCGTACCCGGTAAGTTTCTGCATCCTCTATGAATGAAATCAAGTACATTCCAATAGGCCGTTTGTGTGTTTGGAGCCGATTGTTTTGTTGACTATGAAAGCGAAGCCATTAATCATGCCATATGTTTGCGCTGGCACTGTATCAGTATAACGCCTTAGCCGAGTGTTACAGCCCCGCTCAACTCAAAGCGTCCAATTGCTGCAGTCTTTCTAAGTCTTCTCATGTTGTAAGCGTCAGATCCTCGCGAGACCTCCCGTGAACCTGCCACATCAACATTTACTAGAGTCACGGAGCACCAGATGGTTGTGAACACACAGTGCCAGGGGCATATATTCGGCCTTTGTTTACAGTTCACATAATAAGTCAGTGGAAATGTGAATTATGCTTGAATTCTCGCCAAAAATAGATATCATCATAAGTGCGTGCTCACAGAAAACAACATATATGCTGTCTCTTGAGTGGTTCTGATAATTCTCTGCACACCTTGATGGTGTTTTGTATCATACATTTCCCTAAACTTGAAATTATGCCTAAATACATCCACCCATAGTGCATTTCAATTGATTGTTTAGTATCACAGTGTTTCAGAGGCTCATCACGATGAGTGTTGAGTCTTTAAACTTGAAAAAGGATTTGATTTGCAGAAAAACATGGGTGTAGTATTCCACGATACTAAGAGGACCAAGCAGCTCTTATAATCCAGCCTGTAATTGCTTCCGTTTGCCAGGCGTTTCTTCGCAGCCTCAATGACACACCAGCAGCGAGGGTGTCCTCCCTCTTATGCCCTTACACAGAGCCTCCCTAATTGCATCAGCACTGAGTGGAGAAATGGGAGGTTGTCATGTTTCAAGAGGGGAACATGTCCTTGAATTGTGTGCAGCTGAAAAAAATCCATGACTCATCTCTAGAGAAACTGATTGTCCTTTAAATCTGTTTTTGTTTTTTTTCTTCTTTCCCTCCAAAAGTCACCCAAATCGGCATTCATCAGCGCAGCCAAAAAGGCCAAGTTAAAGACTAATCCTGTTAAAGTCCGCTTCGCCGAAGAGGTCATCATCAATGGCCAGGTCCCCGTAAGTCACACTGGACACTGATTCATTCTGTGCACATCAAGGCTCTGAACAGGAGGCGACAGAGGCAGACATGAACTCTAAAAGCGGACTTAGAGCAAAGGGAAAGTATCAGCGCAAGAAATGCATCTCCTCTTCTTACTTCTTTTCATCACTGGGATGAAATAGAGAGCATGTTTCGCATGATTGACAGAAAAAGGGGGACACTCTCACAGAGCGCTTCCCTGATTTGTCGGATGTGTCATACAGCGAAGAGGTTCTTTAGAGAGCAACCACAAAGTAAAGAGACTATCAGGCAGGCATATCCTCTGAGCTAAAAGGACAGCATCATACATAAAACCAGAAAGTGATTTTTAAAGAAGATGCATCAGTGTTTTACTTTGTAATACTTTCACTACCATTTGAGCTCAATGACAAAGGTCATGGAAAGGAAATTAAATGTAAAAAAAAATACAGGTTTTAAGAAATTATTTGGGAAATCTGCTAATTTGCTTTCTAGCTGAGAGTTAGATGAGAAAATCGATACTACTCTCATCATATCTGTATCTGTTAAATGTACAGCTACAATCAGGAGAGCTTAGCTTAGCGTAATAAACTGGAAGCAAGGGAGAAGCAACTCGCCTGGATCTGTCCAACGGTAATACATAAATCTGCTTACCAGCACCTTTTAAAGCTCACTAACTAATCCGTACAAAAGCGACAAGTTGTGGTTTTACAGGGGGTCATGTGCCGGACTATTTCTTGGCTGGGCGCAGTAACTTCCCTGGAGGCTTATTGTCACTGTGAGTTATGACGCATCCATTAGTGAGCTTTAGAGGTGCTGGTTGGTGGATTTTGTGACCTATAGAGCCTGGCTAACTGTTCTCCTTTCTACAAGTTAAGCCAACCATCTCCTGGTTGTAGCTTCATAATTACCATACAGTTACGAGAGTGCATCAATCCTAAAGCATTTCCCAAAATGTGGAACTATTCCTTTAATTTTCCTTTAGTCCTCAGAGTTGCTTCAATATTGAGTTCTTGAATGTGCAATAATTTTCTCCAAAGGATCTTCTTATTACAAAATGTTCCTCTCATGCACTTTAAGGCTGGGGTAGGCAGTTTATTTTTGGTGTCATTGGGTAAAAACTCCATGATAACTTTTCAGCATATTGTAATTAATGTGTTCTGAGAGATAACTACACTTCTGCACCTCCTCATGGCTCTGTTCAGGCTTCAGAAAATCTAGCCAGTGACGGTAGACTTTGGCCAATCACAGGTCATTTCAGAGAGAGAGCGTTCCTATTGGCTGCTCTAGAAATGCAGATGCGTGTGCACGTCCCTTCAGATGGTGAACGCCTGATTGAATTGTGGAATATCCTGCAGTAAAAGTTGATATTCCAGCATTGGCGACAACTTCAAAGCAACCCAAAAAAGGAAGACGGACTAATCAAAAAGAGAGTCTGACAATACAGGTGAAACGTTTCAGAGATGGAGAGAAAATGATGCCGCATTTTCTCTCCATCTCTCTAATAGTTTAGCCTTCTGAGTGAGCTCATTGCTGCAGTGCAGCCGTGACGGTTATGGTTAGCAGAAGGCTAAAACATTATCAATATCTTTTCTCCATCTCTGAAATGTTTTGCCAATATTGTAGCTCGCTAGAGCCTCGAATCACAGTATGCCATCTCAAAAGGCTTTACAGGCCCACAAGTTTGTAGAGAAAACAGGACGGTAATTCTCATAGAATTGTCGCTATATAACGGGATCGGGATCATAATCACGAACAGGATGATGTTTTAAATGATAGTACTCGTACAGGTTGCTGTATGAAGGATGATGTTTGAAATGAATGACTGGTACTCGTCATTCCCCAAGCAAGGGAGTCTAAGTATCTCGGGGTCTTGTTCACGAGTGAGGGTAAAATGGAGCGGGAGATGGACAGGCGGTTCGGTGCGGCGTCTGCAGTTATGCTGGAGCTGTACCGGGCCATCGATTTACCAGTCCATCTACGTTCCAACCCTCACCTATGGTCATGAGCTTTGGGTAGTGACCTGAAAGAATGAGATCACCGATACAAGCGGTCTAAATGAGTTTCCTTCGTAGGGTGGCTTGGCTGAGCCTTAGAGATAGGATGAGGAGCTCAGACATCCGGAGGGAGTAGAGCCGCTGCTCCTTAGTGTCGAAAGGGGCCAGCTGAGGTGGTTCGGGCATCTGATCAGGATGCCTCCTGGATGCCTCCCTTTGGAGGTTTTCCTGGCCCGTCCAACTGGTAAAATGCCCAAACCATGCTGGAGAGATTCTATATCTCGTCTGGCCTGGGGACGCCTCGGGGTGCCCCAGGAAGAGCTGGAAAACGTTGCTGGGGAGAGGGACGTCTGGAATTCCCTGCTAATCCTGCTGCCCTTGCGACCCGGCCCCGGATAAGCGGAAGAAAATGGATGGATGGATGGACGGATGGACTAGTACTCGTACAGGTTACTGTGTGAAGCCTGTGCCTATGACAGAGAGCTGCAGGATGAGAGATATATTTAAAAATACTGGCATTTTTTTGCCTTTCCCAGAAAACTGCCTACACTGGGTACCACTTCAATATACAATATGCTGAAAAGGTTATTATGGAATTTTTACCCAATGACGCCAAAAATAAACTGCTTCTCTCAGCTTTACCTACAGCATATAAACATATATCAATGAGAGAAAAAAAGTGAGATTTATTGATCAACTGATTCTTATCCTCAGGAAACGGTGAAGGACAACTCCCTTCTCTTTATGCCAAATGTTCTGAAGGTGTACCTGGAGAACGGGCAGACTAAATCATTTAAATTTGACAGCAGCACATCCATTAAGGTAGGTGCCAGAAAGAACCTTGCTTCACTATGAAATGCAGTTGCGTAATCTAAAGTGATGTTCGGTTTAAATGTTGAATGTTATTCACAGTAGCATTAAGTGCAAACTCCTCCCTTCGCTACGACCTTCAGAACCTTATCCGAACTGAAATTATGATTCAAACAACTTGGTCAGCAATTCACATTTCCTTTGTCTTTTTTTCTATCGCAGTTGAAATTGTATGTTCAGTTCATGTTTTTGCGTGCGTTCAGCCGTGAAAAGCTGAGCTGAGCATGAGCAGGCTGCTGCATCTGCATGGTTCTCATATTGTATTAACTATGACTTTGTCTGCGTGAAAGGATGTCATCTTGACCCTGCAAGAAAAGCTATCCATTAAGAGTATCGAGCACTACTCTCTGATGCTGGAGCAAAGAGCCGAGGGGTCTGCCAGCAAACTCATGCTCCTGCATGAGCAGGAGATGCTAACTCAGGTGAGACAGCTCTCTTGGGTGCTACTAAACAGGAGACAGGCAGTTAAATAATAGACTTGATGACAAAACAGAGGGAGGATACCACCCTTGTCTTCAGTATAAAGTCAAGCTGCATTCATGCTGTAGCACAAAAGGAGCAAAACTGCAGGCTCTTTATCAGTTTGACTGCTAATACATGAAAAATGTTAAAGGAATTGTTCGACATTTTAGGAAATATGCTTAGTTCAGCACAGTCTTTATGAGAAAAATTATGTTTTTGTTTTTTTTTACTTTAAAGCATGTAAACATGTTCTAGTAGAAACCCAAAATACAAGTGTGCATCAGAAAATGAGCATAACAGGTCCTCTTCAATATAAAATGTTGAATGTAATGCATTGACCCTGTTTGCAGACGTAAACACTTGACTAATGGGACCCTCTTTATTCTCTGACTTGTGCTCTAGGTGACACAGAGGCCAGGGTCAAACAAGATGAAGTGCTTTTTTCGCATCACTTTCGTCCCAAAGGATCCCGTGGACCTGCTGAGGCGAGACGCAGTAGCATTCGAATACCTCTATGTTCAGGTGAATATCACCATATAACACCTAACACATACAGTGCAATTCATGATGAAAGATTTTAAAGAACCACAGTATGCTAATCTGAAAACACCTCAGATCTCTGACCTAGTCAAGACTTTCAGCCCGTTCTCCCGAAAAGGCATACTATGAAAGACACGGTAATGCGCAAGGCATTTAGCGTGCAATGAGAACGCCTTTCTTGCTTTTGGCATGTCATTTGTACGCCATGTAGTCTGTACCTGTACTGACTACAATACAATGTAAACGTATCCACGTAAAAATGCTATGCTTAGAGTTACTGACGAAGTATGAAAACCATGAAAGAGAGGAGGTGGATGGGCCCAACAAACATCGGACTTTCAACCAGGAGACCGGTGTTTTGTTTTGTAAGTTACGTTAGTGACATTTGTCACGTGTTTTTAGTGACGTTTGTGACGTATTTTCCCTACTTATGTTGGATTGTTTCTGTAGTATTTATTATGGCGTTCAAATGACGCGCGAAAAGCCAAAAACGTTTCCTCACGACACGCAGGATGTCCTTGTAATGTCTTGCTATTTATTCGCCTTCTCGTGAGATCGGGTTGAGACTCTAGTCTATAGCAATGGCCTTGGCAAACACATGATTGCTGTAGGTGTTGTTGTTGTCTAACTGACGCGTAACCTCCTCCTGTCCTCTCCCTCTCCGGCTCCTCCAGAGCTGTAATGATGTGGTATTGGAGAGATTTGGGTCAGAGCTGAAATACGACACGGCCCTCCATCTGGCTGCCCTGCAAATGTATATTCTAACCATCAATACCAAGCAGTCGCAGAAAGTTTCCCTCAAGTATATTGAGTAAGTAGATTGTATTTCACACTGCGCCAAGCAGGTTGGAAACTACAGAGTCATTTTTGTTGTCTGGTCTCATACAATAAAACAATAATGATCTCACTAGTATTGTTCTACTGCAATGCCAGAAGATACATCCCTGCTGGTTAGTTAATGATTCTGATTGTACCCTGTCAGGTAATCAATGCACCACCTCTGGGTGAAGTAAATCGATCAGTAAAGTGATGACTTGACTATTTTGTCACGGTGATTGAGTGACCTCCTCTAATCTTTATGAATTGTGCGTCTGCAGGAAGGAGTGGGGTCTGGCGTTGTTCCTGCCTCCTGCGGTGCTGTCGAGCATGAAAGAGAAAAACATCAAAAAAGCCCTCACTCACATCCTCAAAACCAACCAGAACCTGGTGCCGCCTGGTAAAAAGGTAGAGTCTGCCCCCTCTTCCCTTTTTCTCTCTCCCTCTCTAAGTCTCTCCATCTCTCTCTTTGCCTTTCACTACATCTGAAAAGACTCTTTACTACCACCTAGTGGAGTGTTCAGTTTCAAAATAAAGGTGCTGGGTGGTTGCTTGAACATATAATGTTGCACCTTTTTGTAACATTCTGCCGTGAATACCTCATTTAAATAAATTCAGCTTGCATCTCATCCTATGTGTCATGTTCCCCCCCCCCCATTCCAGCTGACTGCCTTGCAGGCAAAGGTCCATTATCTGAAGTATCTCAGCGATTTGAGGCTGTATGGAGGACGGGTCTTTAAATCTACACTTATTGTGAGTGAAACCACTTTCTCACATTATATGCGGGTGACACAAAAACATGTCAGGTCACACGCTTTCACACACGCTTGCATGCTAGAAGATGATAAATGTGTTGACTCTCTCTTCCCTTTCACAGCAAGGCGAGAAGCACACAGAAGTGACATTGCTGGTGGGGCCCAAATATGGCATCAGCCACGTGATTAACACCAAAACAAACCTGGTGGCGCTACTGGCCGATTTCAGTCATGTCAACCGCATTGAGATGTATACAGAAGATGATACCAGGGTTAGAGTGGAACTACATGTTCTGGACGTAAAGGTTAACAAACCCTCTTCTTTTTTTAAAGAATAAAAGCCTCTGTTTAGCAGTCGTTATAATGTCATTCTACAGCCCTGCGTTCCCATTTATTTTGCGCTCACCGTCATCTGTTTATCTGTCTTTTTCACAGCCCATCACTCTCTTAATGGAGTCTGTTGATGCAATGAATCTGGCCTGTTTGACTGCTGGCTACTACAAATTGCTGGTGGACTCTCGGCGCTCCATCTTCAACATGGCCAAAAACACAGAAACAAGTACGTCTGAAATGATCACAAGATGACTCATCAGAAAGTGTTGTGTTTAAATAGACCTGTTTCATTGTTTGGTTCCTCTTTCGCAGGCCATGCAGCGAGAGTAAAGCAGACCTACCAGGCCATCGAGTGTACGTACAGCACGCCCCATAAAGGATTCGAAGACAGAAACAACCAAAGATGCAGCCAAGATTATTCTGAGTGTGAATACCTCGATCACGGGAGATTTGAAGGCCAACCAGTCTACATAACTGAGATCCATCAGCCCCAGCACTCGATGCACATGGTGGAGAGAGCAGAGTGCTGCAGAATCCCTTGCACCCAAACTTACCTCAACGTCCCCAGGCCCAAACCCCAAGACTCCTCCAGGAGCGCAAAGGTCTCCTTCATATTTGGAGATCCTCCCTTAGACAGTGTAAACCCCCAAAATCTGGGCTACCAGAGACTGATGGATGAGAGCCCGGAGATTCTAGACAATCACAGCCACATGTATAGGCGTCTCGAGGAGGACTATAAGATGATGGATGCCATAGAAGACGGGTATCAGTACTCCACCAAAATCTTTGGTCCTACCGAATGCATCGAGGAGCCGCTGCTGCATGACATCTGCTACGCAGAGACAACAGATGACGCAGAGGATGAGGATGACATCAGCTGCGAGGAGGACATGCTGATGAGTGACATTGACAAGCCCATGTTACTCTCGCTCTCAGAGTCCAGCGATGACATCATTGACTTGACCTCCCTCCCTCCCCCGCCAGAGGGCAATGACGAGGAGGACAATGACGTGCTGCTGCACTCGCTGAACCTGGCCATCGCTGCTCCTCCTCCCGGATTCAGGGACAGCTCTGACGAGGAGGAGCAGCAGCAGCAGGGGTCCGGGACTCGGGTCCAGGGGGGCCGCAACGACATCCCAGTGTCTCTCATAGATTCAGTGCCCGCCCTCGGAGCAGAGGGCCACGGGGAGCCTCTGAACGATGCGGTGGTGTCCACCTTACAGGCACTCGAGGCCCTCGCTGCATCTGAGGAACAGAGTCCGGCACAGTCAGAGAGTAGCACAGGTTCTCCTTACACTATTGTAACATTCATCCATTAACACCACACATGTTCCAGCCATTCACTTTTGATTTGTCGTTGTTGATTTTTGTTTTTCAATAAAGCCCATTTTGTTCTATGTTTCCATTTGTGTGAGTATTTCTTCATTCATTTGAGCATACCAACAGTTGTGTTCATTACATTCATTTTGTTTTTTGGATAATTTTTTTTTGTTTTCTTGCTTGCCAAATGTTTGTTGCTAATATAGAAAAAATTAAAACAAATAATTTCAAATAGCCATCCATAACATGCTAATTTTAAGTCTTTGACTGCTCTCTATCAGTATTTCATAGCTGTCGTATTTTTATTGTAATTTTAAATGGTTATTATATATTGATTTATATTTATTATTGTCAGTTTTATTCCAACGTATTCATGTATCCCTTTTCTCCCTGAATTACATCTTCATTACCATTAACTATATTTGACTCATTCATTAATCTGTGATGTTTCTCATGTGCCTCTGATGAAGTTGTTAATGAAGTGTTTGTCTTTCTGTGGTACACAGGTGTAGAAATATCCCGAGCATTTAGTCCTGACTCATCAGATTCTGGCAACGAGACGAACTCCTCTGAGATGACGGAGAGCTCCGAGCTGGCCACGGCTCAAAGACACTCAGAGAACCACCTGAGGATGCATGTCGCCATGACAGAAGGATACCACGCCGTGCACGAGGAAAAGACAGAGGCCGCCGCATCTAGCGACGGTGGCGCTGGTGCTATGCAGTACATCCCCCAGGAGCATCAGGATGAGGAGGCGAAATCATCTGCCGTCGCCTCCTCCTCCCAGATTTTTCACTCAGATGGCGGTGAGATGGAGCCAGAGACGATGGAGATAAAATCAGTCAGTGAATACTTCACTAAGATGCACATGGGCTCAGTAATGAGCAGGCAGAGAGGAAAACAGAGGGAGGCCGAGAGCAGAATCCAAGGAGATACCTGTGAATCCTCTGACAGACCTCACATGACTTCGCACGACTCCGTTAGAGAGGAGCCCCCCCATCTCGTTGGGAAGTATAACGCTTTCACTGTGAGGGATTCCTACTACATGAATCAACTTGATCTGGGGCGAACTCACTTTAAAGACAGGCATCAGAAATGGCAGCAGAGAGCGCCCGGAAACAAAATGGCAGAAAACCGCTCTCCAGAATGTGTGAGTGACTCACAGGCTTCCCACGCAGACAGGCTGACAGTAAAGGAAGAGAAACGGGACTCGGATGAAAGAAGCCAACAGTTAAATCTCCACTCTCCGTCCAAGGGGCCTGTCCTCGCAGAAGGAGATGCCACTTCACAGGACAATGAGCAGCAGCAAATTAAGATCCCGCCGTCGGAGCACGACGTCACGCGGTTATACGAATACCACGTGAGCAAGCGCATGTCGTCGATACAGAGCGAAGGTGTTCATTCCCTCCAGAGCTCGCAGTGTTCCTCTATAGACGCCGGTTGTAGCACAGGCAGCAGCAGCTGTGTCACTCCTATGGATTCTCCTCTGTGTGCCACAGACAATATGCATGTACTGTCAGAGTCCTCGCTCAAGGGGCTGAGTTATGTAACGGCTGACGAGAAAGCTTATGGGCCCCCAGGTCAGGGGAGGGCCGGCCATCCTATGGACCCCACCCTGCTGAGGAAGATCCATGCAGCCACCAGTGCTGAGCCTGGGTTCGGGATTACACGGGACGGCAGTCACCGAATGCCCAAGATAAAAGAAACCACAGGTAAAACTAAACAGTAGGGTGCTTTCTCTGATGTGTCTGCGTAAGTGTATGGAAGGAACAATAGGGACATTTACTAAAGTCACTCATTGCAGGCACATAAGGGCAGGAATATATTTTAAATGATCATTTCACACATGTTACAAAAAAAATGATATCTAGCCATCAATACATTTGACTTAAAAAGAGGTCATGCTTAGGCACAGCAGTGCTTTGAACTAAATGCCAACACCGGTGTGCTAACATGCTCACAATGACAATGCTAACATGATGATGTTAAAGATAGGGTTGGTAATCTTAAGAAACTAGCAAGAGTACACTAGAATTAAAAAAAATTATCCAAACTAAAAACCCAGCCAAGTGTTGCCAACTCTTTTCCAATGAAAGTAGCTAGCAGCACTAGCTCCAACAGTCCCTAAATCTAGCCAGAAATCTGCCAAGTCGGCAACACTGACAGCCCGTCCCTTCAGGCCTCCTTCCAAAGCATTTGGGCACACTTAAATGAATGGATGGTTTATTACAGTCCTGCGACAGCTACAGATACCAGTTTTTTTGGAGCATTGGATTTATTGATCGCTGTCAGGATGTTTTTGAAGAAAATTAACAACCGTAGCTTTAAGCAGGTTTAATTTTTTTGACCATGTTCACCATTTTAGTTTAGCATGTTTGCGTGAATATATAGTTATACATTTAATTTTTGTTGCACACAATTATTTGTTTTATCTCTTTATTTTCTCTTGAAAATATCAAAATACCTTCACCTCTTCAAGCCTCTTCTCACACACCGTTCGTAGCTATACCTATGAAAAGTGGATGTGCTGTAATTCGTATGTACTCCATGTAATTGTAAACTAAGAAGAATATACAGCGGCAAACGCCACATAGGGAGGAGCTCTGGAGGGATAGGTGGGTCAAAAGACACCGGACTTTCCCCCAGAAGTTTCGGCATTCGTGTCCTGTGTGAAAAAGTAAACGCTGATTTATTTGTCACTTAACTTCTGGACTTAAGTTACGCCACTTCTGGTTTTATTTTAACTCAAACCACGATCTTTTCCCAAACCTAACTAAGTAGTCTTGTTAAATAAACCTGACCAAGTTGTTTCCTGTGAAGACGTAAATTTATTTTAGAAAGACTGTATGTAACAAGAGGAAATTGATACGTGCGTCACAAGTTGCTGAACATTCGTAGGAAAATGTCATTGTATTAGGATACGTTGCTACTTTAAAATATATACCTGCCCATATTTGAGATTTCTTAAAATGTCACTTTTGTTCTTTCCACCGATTTGACCATTTAGGAATTAAGATATATTTTTAGCATGTATGCAAATTCAGGAAAAGATGCATATCATAATTTCTGTAGTACATATAAGTGTTATTATTAACAAGTGTGAAACGGTTTATTGCAGATGAATATGTGCTGTCAGGGAGATGCTTAACAGTTCTCTTTGTTTTCCTACTACCCCTAGTGTAGCTTGCACACAGCTGAAGAAGGTTGCGGAAGAGTCATCTTTAGCTCTCTGTAATGAGAGCAGTACCACCACCACAACCACGTCACCATCATCTTTAAGAAGTAGCACAGAGCCCAGCGGGCTAACACAGGCCAGTCCCGAGCCTGACCCACATGCCCTGGCTTTCCCCTCAAGCGGATCTTCATGTGACCCCAAAACAAGCAGCCTCAGGAAGCCACGCAGGGATCGGATGCTCAGGAGGAGCTGGAGCACCACAATGCCCGGTTCCAGGAGCTTAGAAGCGCTGTTAGCGAAGACCAGAGCCACGCTTACAAGAAAGAGTGGTGGTCAGAATTTCCAGTCTCAAGATCCCCCAAAAGTGCAGAAGATATTCTCTACCAAAACCTTGCCCAAGAGCTTGTCCCAGGGGTCAGTCGCCTCTAATTCATCTGGTAATAGAAGCAGGCTGCTAAGAGGGGCCTCCCTGTTGCTGCCAGAGTCAACAGCTCCCAGGCTGGATGCAGGTACGTGGAGGTGTCGCAGGCCGTTCAGTCACTGCTTCCTACGTAGAAAGAAAACCACTGATGGTGACGATGAAGACAGAAAGATGCCCTCACATGCTCTGTTCTCCGTCAGCTCGGTTTCTTTCAAACGCGAGGAGAAGACAGTCTTGAAAGCTGGCTATAAAGCTGAGCAGAGTAACGCGGCGGCAGCTACGAATGACGTGAGCCTCAAAGCGAGGCTAGCTCATGTAAATTCAATGAAGGGAAAAACCTACAGCCTTCACACAGGGTTCGCACTTGCACGTAAGGATGCCTTAGAGATGGTGGGCGTGTTGCGATCCAGCGTCGGCCGCTTGTCCAGAAGAGAGGTCAGCGAGGCCGACACGGATACGTTCGCCCAGCTGCTTTTCATGCAGGCCAAAGTGCTGAGTGGCGCCTGCAGTCAGATGGGCGTAGAGTACAGCAGCCCAGAGGAGATGCTGCTCACTCTGACGCACAGCTTCCACACACTCTGCTGCCTAACGCAAGCCTGCATGTCACTAGTGGAAGGCCTGAGCAGCGAGAGCGAGCGGCGCGAGGTGGTAGCCAAGGTGGACGAGGTCGTCATGAACTACGTGTGTCTGCTGAAAGCTGCTGAGGCGGCTTCAGGAAGATCCCCCAGTGACCAAAGTGTGAATGCATTGACACATCACTCTGCCACCATGTCTGCTATTATAAACGCACTAACTCACTCACTGAAAACACTGCTCAACAAATAAACTGTTGTTATTTTTGTCCTGATTATTGATTTTAAAGCCATACATAAGAGACATGGGTTCAAACAACCAATGTGAACTGCTGTGAAAAAAAAACTTGCCTTGTGTATACAATATTTTATTATGTAAAGTAAAGATAAAATATGAATCATAAAAGTTTTAAATAGATTATATTAAGGCCTCTGTGAAGAAGCATATGACCCTCCTCTCAAGTATATTATCTAATATTATATAATAGGGATTATTTTAATGATTTATTGGTTATATTAGGGGCTTAACATGTAGATTATTACAACCTTATTAGCACTTTGTTTATACATTGTAAGAATATATATTATGTTGGAGAAATGCATACACTATATACAGCTCTAGACAAATCATTGCACAGGACAAGACGTGATCAATCAAGTAAATCAAGTGACGCATATGACTTTTTTATTTGCTGGATTCACCTTAATTTAATGAATACTTCAAATATGAACACTGAGTACTTTACTGTTATTTTTTGTCAACATCATTAAAAATTATTAAAACTTTTTAAAAGTCTTCTCAAATTATTTTTTGTCTGTTTGTATTTTAATAAACACGAGAATCGCTGTGTTTATTACCAACCTGTCCTACAATACCGTATTTTTATTTAATTTTGCAGTGGTACATGCAAATGTATGATCACTAATACTCTTTTCAGTTGATCTCTGAAGCATTAAAAACAGAATAACACAATTGGTTTTTTTAGATTATACAAGTTTGCTCCTAAAATTGCATTATTCATACAGAAAAGTTACTTGACCCATGTTTAGTTGTATAACTATGTTTAATAATTTATAATTTCACCATATACTCAAGCCTGAGTGGTGGTAATGCTTTTTGCATTAATGATGATGATGGCCCAATTCACTGACGGGGCGGGAGAGAGTGTTTGCATATGAGTGAGAGTAGCACATGCACATGTTGCTCATGCGTCTGAGAGTCTACACACAGACTGTATATAACGATGGACGACACGTCTCCACTTCCTCCCACTGTACAGAAGTGAGGCCGAAATATCCCGGATACGGGAGCTGCCATAGTCTCCGGCTGCGTGACTACTTCACTCAGAGCAGCTGTCAATAACAGCTGTCAATTAAGACGTCTCACACCCTTTTTATAGCATCAAATAACTAATAAAAGTCAAACTTAGTAGTGGTTCTTATCACGCTGATGAATGTTCAAGTGTTCATTTTTCTGATAAGTTTGACTTTAATTAGACAATAAAGCTTTCTATTCTATTCTATTCTAATTAAAGTCAAACTTATCAGAAAAATGAACACTTGAACATTCATCAGCGTGATAAGAACTACCTCAAATGACAGAAACCATCTTTGTCCCAAAATGTGTCCCATATCCCATCTGCAAACAAGGAGGGGGCAGGATTTATGACCTATACTAAAGCCAGCCACCAGGGGGCGATACGGATGTTTTGGCTTCACTTTTGGGGAGCTGTCATGTCGTTCATCTTTATTTAAAGTCTATGGTCTACACCCATGCCAGCAGCTCTGTGAAGCTGTACTTTGAGCTACATGCTAACGTCATCCTAATGCTAAAGTGCTGTTGTTTAGCAGGTTATGTTTACCAAGTTCACTGTCTTAGTTCAGCTTGTTAGAGTGCTAAAATTTGCTAATTAGCCCAAAAGACAAAGAAGCCTACAGATGAGGTTGTTGGAAATGTAATTTTGTTTTGCAGGTATTTGGTCCTAAACAAAGTATTGGACGAATTCAAATTTTGACCTGATGATGGCGCTAGATGAAAAGTTACTGCGATCATCAAAGTTATTATAATTCATCCTCTGGGGACCACAAATGTCTGTACTCATTTTAAGTGCAATCCATCCCATAGCTGTTAAGTAATTCCAGTTTGTACCAAAGTGGTGGACCGACAGACAGGCCGACGATAAGAGCCCTAAAAAGCCACTTTGTCATCATGCCTTTTTATTAAAAGGGGTTGATCAGGTGGATGTTTGTTTTTTTCTAAGACTGCAGTGTCTATTTCTGCTTTGGGTTTCTCAAATAAAGGGACAAACACACACACGTGCTGTCTGGACAAATCACGTATGAGAGTGAATGTCATTCAGCCGCAAAGTAGCCAAAGCTAAAGGGAAAATATTCTGCCTGGTGCCAGAATAGCATGTATACCATGTAAGCTGATAAACATAAACCCCAGCATAGGTTTCACTTTCCCCTGCAGACTAATCAGAAATGAAACAGCACTTTCCACCACTGAATAACCCACAACTCATCCAGCTGTGCTGTACCAACTGTACCAAGAGCAAGAGACTATCATTCCTTTATCCTTCTATTCTAAAGGAAACCTCTTCATAGTAATCTCTGCATAAACAACATGTTTGCATCATTATATAACAAACACGATCAGTCAACCGTTACCAAACTCACATTATAAAAGATGGATGATTTGGATGTGTGTGGTTTGTGACAATAGGGAAGTAATGCTTTCTAATTATGGGCTAACCCTGCCACCTGTTACTTTCATCTCACCTCCTTAGAGCTGATCATCAATGTTACACTTCTCTCAGCACTCGATCCAACTTGACAACACAACTCATCGCAGGACCTCTTTTAAATCTCTCACGTGAACAATGTTCTTCCACCTGGTGAGTTTCATTTATCTTTGTTCATATATACTGTATTGTATTATAACTGGATTCATAAGTAGTGAAACGGCAGGTTGGCTTTGATCAGAAGGGCTGTAAACTACATGGAGAGGTGGGAAAATGAAACGCTAGCTTGTACCAGTTCCTAGTTGTGTTATGATGTGTACATACCTCACTCAAAATGTTGAATTTAGCATGCTTGATATGAGTATTATGTGTGTTTTCTCAGTAATGTATTATGAGCTTTGCACCTGCACACATTTCTCAGTGAACTGCCTGTGTTTCTGTACAGATGTGTGTGGCACTGCTGGGCCTGTCCATATCGTCAGCTAGCGTTTCTTACCCAAAAACTCTGCCATGTGATGTCAGCGAGACCAGCAACGGGAGCGCGGTGACGGTGGACTGCACTGAGAGAAGCCTCAAAGATATCCCCCGAGGCATCCCCAGAGACACGACCAATCTGACGCTCACCATCAACCATATTCCTAAATTCAACTCCACCTCCTTTCGCGGTCTGGAGAATCTTACTGAGATTGACATGAGGTGCAACTGTGTGCCAATCAAAATTGGGCCCAAGGACCGCATGTGCACCAAGAGTGTGGTAATAGAGGACAACACTTTTACCAGCTTGAGGAACCTGCGAGCACTGTATCTTGATGGCAACCAGCTCGATAGTATACCTAAGGGCCTCCCTCCGAACCTGATCCTGCTGAGTCTGGAAGTGAATCACATTTATAAAATTTCCAAAGCAAACCTCTCTGAGATTAGAAATATTGAGATTCTTTACCTCAGTCAAAACTGTTATTACCGTAACCCATGCAATGTTTCCTATGATATAGAGGACGGTGCATTTGCACAGCTTAATAATTTAACATTGCTAAGTCTTAAGTCAAATAACTTATCCTTTATTCCACACCGACTACCCACAAGTCTGAAGGAGCTGTACCTCTACAACAACAACATTCAAGAAGTCACTGACGAGGATTTCAAAAACTTAACTAACCTTGAGATTTTAGATATTAGCGGAAACTGTCCTCGGTGCTACAACGCTCCGTTCCCATGCGACCCGTGCCCAAATAATTCCCCGCTTAAAATCAGCGCGAAGGCTTTTAAAATGTTGACAAAACTAAAGACGCTGCGCCTGCACAGTAACTCTCTGACGTGCGTGCCGGCCGAGTGGTTCGCCAGCACAACAGAGCTGAGGGTGCTCGATCTCTCGTCAAACTTTTTAGCAAGAGAGATAGGAGTCACGCACTTCCCAAAATTCCTGGGCAAACTGGAAGAGCTTGACCTTTCATTTAACTATGAGCTTCAGAGGTACCCTGAATCGCTGAGGCTGAGCTGCAGTTTCTCCTCCCTAAAATCCCTTCGAATTCTCAGACTGAAGGGCTTTGTGTTTCAGCAGCTAAAGCCAGAGAGCATTGCTCCTTTAAAACCTCTCACAAACTTGGAGGTTGTAGATCTGGGTACAAACTTTATTAAAATGACAAACCTTAGTATTCTGATGGAGTTAAAAAGCTTTAAAATAATAAGTCTGTCTGACAACAAAATATCTTCCCCCTCCGACGGCCAAGATGCCGTTAGTTACTCTGGGGGAGAGCCCTTGTACTGGTCTCCCATGGCGGCTGCGGCTCAAAGTAAGGAAGTGAGAGAGATTCATTACTTCAGATATGATGAATATGCCCGCAGCTGCAAACACAAAGATAAAGAACTGGGAACGGTTACGTCCTTTGTCAACAAGGACTGCAGTCAATTCGGCAAAACTCTAGATGTGAGCAGAAACAACATATTCTTCTTGCATTCGAGATTTTTAAATCTCGGGGAGCTGAGGTGCCTCAATCTGTCCGGTAACGCAATGAGCCAAAGTCTGAATGGCTCCGAATTCACCTATCTGACTAATTTACAATACCTAGACTTCTCCTCGAATCGCCTGGACCTGCTCTACTCCACTGCATTTCAAGAGCTGAAAAGTCTGGTGATCTTGGATATAAGCTACAACAACCACTACTTTGAGTCGGAGGGCTTGACGCACATGCTTAACTTCACTAGACATTTGAAAAATCTCAAGGTTTTGCTCATGAACCACAACAAGATCTCTACGTCCACCAACACAGAGCTGGAGAGTCAATCCCTAGAGAGGTTAGAGTTCAGAGACAACCGGTTAGATATGTTGTGGAGGGACGGGGACACCAGATATGTCAATTATTTCAAGAATTTACTCAATCTGACTGTCCTCGACATCTCTCATAACAACCTCAATTTCATTCCAAAGGAAGTGTTCAGCGGTCTGCCGGACAAACTGTCTGAACTCTACATCAAAAACAACAAACTAAAGGATCAAACCTTTGATTGGGAGAAACTACAACTTCTACATTCCTTGCAAGTCTTAGATCTCAGTGGAAACAGTTTAACTACTGTTCCACCTATGCTGTCAATCTGTACCAAATCTCTTAAGAAGCTCCTTTTACATAAAAACCAAATCCTAAAACTCACTCCAGATTTCCTCAAGGATGCCTACAACTTAAAATACCTGGATCTTAGTTATAATCACATACAGCACATTGAGAAATCTAGCTTCCCGGATGACGTTGTCAATCAGATGGACATGCTGCTTCTGCACAAAAACAGGTTCGTGTGTTCTTGCAACGCCACTTGGTTTATCACATGGCTCAACAGGACCACAGTGACCATCCCCAGACTGGCCACGGATGTTACTTGCGCCAGCCCAGGGGCGCAAAGAGGTCATCCTGTGATCTCAGTGGACCTGCTGGCCTGCCAGCACAGCTACCTGTCAATCATCCTCTACACCCTCATGACTTCCCTCGTGCTCAGCTTCCTCACCCTGTCAATCTCCAGCCACCTCTTCCTGTGGGACGTCTGGTACATCTACCACTTCTGCAGGGCAAAGCTCAAAGGTTACAGCCGCCTGCATTCCCACAGCTCTGCCTATGATGCCTTTGTGATATACGACAAGGAGGACCCGGCGGTGACAGAGTGGGTGATGAAGGAAATGTGCACTCATCTGGAGGAACACGGAGACCGTCCCCTGACGCTGTGCCTGGAGGAACGAGACTGGCTCCCAGGATGTCCCCTGATCGACAACCTCTCCCAGAGCATCCACAACAGCAAGAGGACCATGTTCATTCTCACCAGCAAATATATAAAAAGTGGCAACTTCAAGATGGCTTTTTACTTGGCCCACCAAAGGCTGATGGATGAAAAAAATGACGTTATCATACTGATCTTCATGGAGAAAGTGCCTTGCAATTCAAAGTACCTGAGATTAAGGAAGAGACTGTATAAGCGGTCTGTGCTGGAGTGGCCGACAAACCCTCAAGCCCAGTTGTACTTCTGGTTCAGCCTGAGAAGTGTTCTAGCAACTGAAAGTCACAAACAATACAACAATCTCTTTAAAGAGACGCTGTAAAAACAATATACTGTCATACTTTTAGTTCCTCCTTTAATTTAAGGTTGCTCTGAATGTACTTCTATATTTGAATTACAATGTGTGAACAACAACCCGCTATTCATCTTCAGGGATAATGTTTGTCATATCTCACAGCTGTTTTATTCTATCATTCCAATTTTTCATGACTTTGTCAATCAATGTATTCCTAATGACTTCATATCATTGTTTTCTGTTTTAATTAGTGCTTTTTAAGTAATAATTTATATTACCAATGTATTGGAGTCCTTATTTAACCTATCACACACTATCAGGGGGATATAGGGGCATTCTGCCATCTTGACACAGATGCAGCACACAGATTTCATCATGTGTTCTACTTTCGTTATACACAATATGCAAACTAACTGTAAATTCCCGAAAAAAATATAATCTTTTTTTTTTCTTCAGATGACATTAATTACACAACTTATAATGTTTTGAGAATAAATAAGTCAACATTTTGCTATGATGGGTGTTTCTTACAGCAGTTTATTCTTGGGGCCCTCGGGGACCCCAGTCAGTAGTCCTTGTATGTTAAATGTTGTTTTTGAAAGGCTAAACACCAACAAATATGAATTAAAGCACAATATTTCATTAGATAAAAAACATGTTTTGAATTTTGTAATTGATTACATCTATCTTTTTTCTATAAATTTTGATGTTTGGACTGAGACAATTAGGCTACAGAGATGAGGACTGATTGCCATGGCAGCAGTGGGAGCGAGAATAAATCACTTTATTCCACTTGATAAAGGTTACTGTTACTGTGTATAAGGGGTGGTTAGATCGAATGACAATAGCCGTAGTGTCATGGTGAGGTTATTCTAGGTCTAAAGTACACGGCCAGCCACAGTTAAATATGTTAAAGGATGAGGGTTAAATGTAAGAAAAAGACAATTATTGTAATATTTATGACTAACTGTGTGCTAATTCTAAATTCCCTGTTCACTGTCACTCAAAAGGGAACTGGCTGCCAATCTCTGCCATCTCCACAGAGAATTATAACTTTCACTTTGTCTGAGATGGCAACAAAACTGCTAACATATCATGAAAAGGGGAAATGAAAGAGAAGCACTTCTTCAATTGACATGCTACTTCTGTCCTAGAGCGTTGTTGTGAGAACCAGTCATTTCGCTGCTTTTGTTTAACTTCAGCAACAGGGGGATTTTTCTTTTTAATGTGTGTTATATATTAGTAAGTTAAGTTATCTTAACTTGTGGTGATTTCATGACACGCAAGACAGGCACAGATAGGTCATTTTCACCTTTTTCCTGAAAGACTGCAAGGTGCCAGAAAGTCACTTGTTTTTCAAATTTGTCTTTCGAGGATCATAAGGAATCAATACGGTGCATGCACAATGGTGAGTTTTAGTGATACGTTTCTCTGTAAATTGTTTTAATCTTTGCTCTATGTATAGCAGAGAATAGATTGATCTGCTGAAAGTTAACCAAACGTCTTTATCAGCATGTGTTACGGATTTACTGGTTACCTGCATGTGCTTTTTAATTGGATGTTTCTGTAATATATATTCTGTAATGATGGTGTGCTTCTGTGATGAACAGATAATACTTGAACTAACTGTGTATAGATCTATTTGGCTCTGAAAACTTTGACTCATTGAAAACTGTTTGGCATTTTTGATAATGGAGTGTTCTACAGGAAATACGGTACATTAAAGTTTACTGTGTGGAAAATATATATCCTATCATCTTTATTCTATCAGTATCCCTTTTCATTTTTAGAAGGTAACCCTTTAACAAGCAGCGGTCTGTCGGTGGACTAGTGATTACAAACTCATGCTGTGCAGCCGAACGTTGTTCAAACCCACATAACCATATTTTAAATATCTAGTTTCAAAAGATACCATGATGTGTCAGGCTGACATCGTGTTAAATGTGTCTAAAATAATTCTCAAGACATTTAGAACATTTCCATTCGATGGAAAGGTGCAGCCATATTTCACTCACTGTAAAAATCACACAGTTTCAATGAAGAGCTGGAACAAGTCGACACAGAATATATAATATGTGATACTGTGATACAGCAATTTATGGGGAAATAAAAGGGAAACTGGATGTTAAAGGGAGAATATGTAGCTTTTGGAGAAAGAAATACTATAGTTGAAAATAAAAGGTTGAATTCATGTGCAATAAAACCCCCATTTGCTTAGTTCAGTACACTCAGGAGTTTTGCTGCTACACCCTTACTTGGTCTGGTATGACATGGTGGCTAATATTGTTTAGTTACATATTGTTGTGTATCTGACATAGCTGAGCCAATTCACTGACTGTATGACTTTTCTCTATATACTTGTGCTAATGATGCAGTAGCTTTTAGTATTTAATATAATAAAAATGTTGAGCAAAAGTTATATTGTCTGGCTGTAAGGCGTTAACAGAATTCATAATTCAAAATGCCAAGGGCAGTTATTCCAGTTGAGTGATATTTAACCTGCAGAGTGCTGCCACCTGCTGGATACAAGTGGTACCATTTTCAATACTTCAAGGATAGGTTCACAATTTGTCAAGTCTGTCCTAAAACATTAGTCAGGTGCCCATATGGACATTGAAACAGGTTTTGCTTTGCTATAATAATTCCTTCTGAGTACTGTTTTAAGACATACACAAAATGTATGATATATGGTGTGTTTATACATGTTTATGAAATGCTGACTTAAAATTAAAGTTGCTGCATTTCACTAATTCTACTGTTCATCTACAGGCCGCCACATGTTGGATGCACTTGCTGCTGCTCTGTCTGTGTTGCCATTACGAGATCCAGCCTGCTGCGTGTAAACCTGCGTGGATGTCATCGCAGTTCCCTTGTGATGTCACACCCTACAATACATCCGAGGTCTTTTTTGACTGTAGAGGGCGTCATCTAGATGAAGTACCTTTTGGAATAACCAGTAACGTGACTGAGCTCGACTTATCGGAAAATCACATTAAGAATATTTCGGCCGATTCGTTTTCCAACCTGCTGAATCTGACTCAACTCAATCTCAGCTGGGCAAACAAGAACGAAGGGCTGCACATTGCTGCGAATGCTTTCAAAAATCTGACAAAACTGCACGGACTGAAGCTGACTGGCAACTGGCTGAATGAAATTCCCAGCAATCTCCCTCCCAGCGTGGAAATCCTCGACCTGAGCAGTAACAAGATCACGCTGTTGGATAACAGGAGCCTTGCTGGCTTATCAAACGTGACAAATTTATTCTTATCCAGAAACTGCTACTTCTGGAATCCTTGTGGGAAATATTTTACAATTACGGAAGACAGTTTCACAGTCATGAGCAAACTGCAGGCTCTGGACTTGTCCTTTAACAACATAACTCAGGTTCCCAAAAGATTGCCCCAATCATTAAGCACATTAAAGCTGGGTTCTAACAAAATACAATACATATATGAAGATGATTTTCTTGGGCTGTCAAATTTAACAGTCCTACATATACAAGGGAACTGTCCAAGATGTCAAAATGCTCCATATCCCTGTGTTCCTTGCCAAAACGATTCTCTTGGTATCCATCCTAATGCATTTCACGGTCTAACACAGCTCGAGTTACTGAACCTGGGAGGAAACTCACTGGACCATGTGAACCCCTCCTGGTTTGAGAGGCTGAACAAGCTTAAACAATTGTTCCTGGCGTTTAACTTCTTATTAAAAGCAATTACCGAGGAGGCAACATTTCTAAATTATCTCCCAAAGTTAGAAAGAGTTGACCTCTCTTTCAACTTCGCTCTCAAGTTGTACCCCACGACAATAAATCTCTCCAGAGAGTTTTCAAATCTCACGTCGCTCAGAACATTGCACATACAGGGTTTAGTCTTTCAGAATATTGGACCGGGCACGCTCAGTCCACTGTACGAGCTCAAAAATCTGTCCTCGCTCAATTTAGGGACTAACTTCATTATTCACTCTGATTCCAAAATATTCAGAAAATTCCTCCACCTGAAAATGATCTACCTCGCAGAAAACAGGCTGTATCCCATTTCAGTGGAAAATCCTCCGGTTCCAAGGGATGGATACAATCAGAGGTCGGACCTTTCTATTTCACCGCCCCGAAGACCCTACCCGAAAGATTTCACTTACGAGCTATCACAAGGCCTCATCAAGCAAGAGTGCTTTGAATCTGGACGAGTGCTAATCCTCAGCTCAAATAATCTGTTCTTCATTTCTCCGGAGCAATTCGAGGGCTATGGAAACATTGAATGTCTCAACCTCTCAGGAAATGGATTTTCATCGGCACTTAACGGAACTGAGTTCTCCTTGCTGCCTAATCTGACATACCTGGACCTGTCGTTCAATAAGATTGATCTGGCCTATGACAACGCCTTCAATGAACTAAAGAAACTGCAAGTGCTAGATCTGAGTAACAATGATCACTACTTTAAAGCGTACGGGGTGACGCATAATTTAAATTTTACAAAAAATCTGCCTGCTCTGAGGGTGCTGAACATGAGCCATAACGCCATTTCCACATTATCGACAAAACTGATGTGCAGCAAATCATTAGCAGAACTTCAGTTTACGAATAATCTTCTCGGGATTCTTTGGAAAGAAAGGGATGGCTCGTATAAAAGGCTTTTTACTAATCTGACTAATTTGACGATTTTAGATATATCCCACAACAACATTGGAAAGATTCCTGATGATGTTTATGGATATTTGCCTCGTAACCTCACCATACTACGCATAGGTCACAACTCGCTTACTGATTTTAAATGGGACAAACTCAAGTGTTTCAATCAGCTTCAAATTTTAGACTTGAGCTTCAATTCTTTATCTAATGTGACGGTTATAACCTCAAACGTCACTTTGACTTTCCTCGACCTGAGTCATAATCACATTTTCCACTTGGACAATGGGTTTATGAAGGGTGCAAAAAGCCTCATGACTCTTAGCCTTAGCTACAACAAACTGACTATCATCAATCAATCCACCTTCCAATCCAGACCGGACTCTCAGCTCCAGACTTTGTTCTTGTGGAGAAACCCGTTCCAATGCACCTGTGATTCATTAGATTTCATTCTGTGGATTGAAAACAGTGATTTAAAGATCCCTAGGCTGACCACCGAGGTGATGTGTGACACACCAGCAAACAAGAAGGGTGAAGCTCTGATTAACTTTGACATTAACCAGTGTGTAAATGACAGTCAGGCCTTCTTGATCTACATTCTCACAAATTCATTCATTACTGTTTTTATGTTTGTGGCAACAGTCGCTCACTTATTTTACTGGGATGCTTCCTACGTCCTTCACTATACGAAAGCAAGGCTGAAAGGATACAGATCATTGAACTCACTAGAGGGTGTTTATGATGTCTTTGTGACTTACGACACCAGCGATCCACACGTCTCTGAGTGGGTGATGAGGAATCTGCGAGTGAAACTGGAGGAGGAAGGAGAGAAGCATCTTCCTCTGTGTCTGGAGGAGAGGGATTGGCTGCCTGGAGTCCCACTGGTGGATAACCTCACTCACAGCATCCGGTACAGTCGCAAGACCCTGTTCGTCTTAACAGAGGGCTACGTTAAGACCGGGGTTTTCAAGCTGGCGATGTATCTGGCCCACCAAAGGCTGCTTGATGAAAACGTGGACGTGATCGTGCTGCTGATGTTGGAGCCCGTCCTTCAGAACTCTCACTTCCTGCGCCTGAGGAGGAGGCTGTGTGGGAAAAGTGTCGTGGAGTGGCCGAGGACAGCTGCCGCAGAGCCCTGGTTTTGGCAAAACCTGAGGAATGTGGTGAGAGTGGACAACCAGGTTCTGTACAGCAAGACTTATTCAACGTACTTCAACAGCAAGTGAAAGAATTAATGACATGTGGACAACAATATTTGGAGCATGTTTTAAAATGATTGTTCTATATCAACACTGATGCGGTGATTCACGACTTTTATCACTCTGCCTAGGGCTTAACTGAAGACAAATAAAGACAATAATTCAATTTTTTTTATTTACAATGATACTGAATGTCTTGTTAACTGTTTACAAATATTACAATATACTGTATAAATAAAGTTAATCCATTTAAAATCTGTACAATTTGTAGTTGTAGTATTAGTCCAGTTGTGTAAATGTTTCAGTCTGTTATGTGATCTTTACAGCTGAAGTCGGTAACTTTGAGCAAACATGATAAAAAGTTATTTTTATAAATCTGTCGCTGTATCCTGACAGTAGTGCATGAGACAGATAACCTGAAAAAATCATGTTCCTCTGTGTCCTCCTGTACTCCTAATGGATTTGCAAAATTTCACAGACCGGAGGAAAATAACCAATCAGAGCCGAGCAGTCTCTAACGCAGCTGTCAATCACTGCTCGCGAAACTCGCAAACTACGATCAAAATGTCAACCTAGGCAGCGTTGATCAAATATGAATCAAGAGTCTGTAACTGTAATACCTATTTCTTGCCTCAAATATTTTCTGAAACATGTTGTAGTGCACTGTTTGGCTTAAGATTATAAAGTGTGCTCCGGCCGATGGGCGGTGCTTGGTTTTGGCTCGACTGTTTTCAACATGGCAACCGGGTCACAAACTTTCTCATTTTGCAGCTAAACAGTATACACAAACTAGTAGGAGCAATAGGATGAAGCGGAGGAACATGATGTTTTTTTCACAGATTAACTTTCTCATGCACTACTGTCAGGATATAGTGACGCATCCCTAAAAATAACTTTTTATCATATTGCTCAAACTTCCCGACTGCAGCTTTAAGGACACAAAAGGGCAATTTGTTGTAAAAAATGCATTCTCTTTGATTTCACGTGGTTATTGCTAATTCATATAAACTAAATTGTTAGAGAATCTAAACAAAAACCTGTCGAGATTTGCACAACCAAAACTCTCGGCAATAAATTCTGAATCTACACTGGACGTTTGTCTGCTAGAGTTATACTCTTACCTGCAGCTCCCCATCTATCTACACTTCATTGTTGTTACATGTATAAATACAAGATGTTAAAATTATAATTTTTCAATGTAATAAAATAGAATATGGGTTATATTCTTAGTGAAATGTATTGTAAGACATGAATATGATCAATAATAATAATAAAAATATATCTAAACTTCATTGCTGTTACATGTATAATACAAGATGTTAAAATGATCATTTTTCAAGGTAATTAAATTGAATATGGGTTATATTCTTAGTGAAATGTATTGTAAGACATGAATATGATCAACAATAATAATAAAAATCTATCTACACTTCCTGGTTATTACTTTATTTGGCCTCAAGGTGTCGCCCCCTGAACAGTTTTAAATAGGCTGCTTTGTGCAAGTTAAACCTAAACCAGTCAACTCTTTGTCTCACTCCTAAATCTCTCTCTATAGTCCACATTTGTATTCGCTGTGTGGCACAAATAAACACCTGGAAACGCTATGATGATGATAAAGACGCCTTTCTTTAATGACAAAACTGATCTGCACTCATCTAATCTGATGCAGGCGGTCGCATTTATTTTTTCCTAAATTAAAATCCTAATAAAAAATGTGCAGAAGTGGTTAAATTTAAAACAAGATCACGGTGCATGAAGCGTTTGGTAATTTTAACTCTTAAATAAAAAAAAACATATTTTGTACAAAAGCAGGCAGTGCAGACAGTGGGCTGACGTCAGAGCAGTATTTGCATACTGGGCAGTATTTATGTGGAGAGACTGACGCTGCAGCCTTCACTCCGCTCCTGTCTGTGCCAACGAGCCGTGCATCACCGTTACTTCACTGACTGAAACTCAGGTGAGTGCGTTTCCGTGTTTTGTCTCATATCGTGTGCAACTTTGTTTGTGAAGCCTGCTTTTTTATTTTAGCTTTTAGCCACTGTTTTTTTGGATTGTATTACGTTTATCTCCTCGTGGTGTCACAATGTGCTGCCTCATTATCAAAAACAGTGTCAGCTGCGCATGATGTGTTCAAAAGCTGCTGGAATTAATCAGAAAATACAAAATCCTAAAATACCTTATTAAAAACAAAGAAATGCTGTTCACTGAAGGGCATAACTTGTGTGCGTTTTGTAGTCTTATGAAACCAAACAAATGCTGCATGCTGTGTCAGTAACTTGGATAAAAAAATCTGTTTGGCTCAACACGTTAAACTAACATTCACTACATATGTTGTGCCTTTTTGAGTCAGGTTTATTGTTCAGAGGAGGCTGTTGCAGTCTGCTCATCTAGATTGCATTAAAGGGCGGTGGCTCCTTCAGCTGCTGCACACGTTCACTAACTGACACAAAGCCTTTCTCAAGTCAGGCGCTGATGATGGACACACACGCACATGCGAAGTGTTTTGCATAAACTTCATTGTCTTTCTCCGCCCTAGTTGTTAGTTTTACACGATGCAAATCATGTAAATAGCTCCTCTAGGTCTGTTAATTCTGACCTAACTAACCACTGCCCACATCCTCAGGTGTGTTCTAAGTGAACTCAGTTGGAGGATTGCTAATTTATGGTTTCTTGTCTTGTTTTTAGAGCCACTGCAGATATGGGTGACAAACCAGACATCTCCGAAGTCACAGCCTTCGACAAGACGAAGCTGAAGAAGGCGGACACTCAAGAGAAAAACACCCTGCCAACCAAAGAAAGTATGTGCTGTGCCTTATGACCTTAATCCAGAACATTTATTTGCTATGATCAACAGCCTTTATACTAATGATGCAAACTTTTTCCCTCCTCTTGCAGCCATCGAACAGGAGAAGAAGGCATAATGACGACCAGTCCTCCTGTGCACTGTACATTCCACAAGCCTTGCCTTTTTTCTGTCCCAATGTGTATTCCAAACTGAGGTACTTACTAATTGACCAAACCATGGCTGTAAGACCTCCGCTCGCTCGCCTAAATGTCCCTCTGTACAGTAAGGAAGCGTAGCGTGACGTCGGCATGGGTTCCTGGCCGTCTGTTGCTGTGGATGCATCGCCTAAGTGTGGCGTTTTGAGAGCAGACGTGTCATGAAACAACTGAGGGACCTACACTTTATGATTTCTAAACCTTCTGGCCACTTGTGAATGCTCAGCGTCTTTTGTAACAAAATCTGGAATGCACAAGTTTGTTAAATATGCAAAAATAAAAAATGTAAACTGACTTGATTGTGTCCTTGTGGTTTTACAGTGTAGGACTTTCATACCACCCACCCTGGGCTTTAAGAACCACTTTTGAGTAACAAATTGGTCATGAATTTGACTTTTTAAAATCCCCCAACCAGCTCTGACAGCATGGCGGCACTTTGTAGGCGTTGCATCTGTCTTTAGTGCCAGCACACAGTGACGTTACCAGCTGACCTAAAAAGCGCTGACACTCTTCGCTGCTAAAGCATGCTTTGCTCCATTTTCAAACCCTTGTCTCACAGATGAGGTTTTGGAACATTGGATAAAAATGACATGTACTTATCTCTATACATCAATTGCACATGATTTAAGAATAGATTTACAATCTGTAATTATTGATGTAAGAGGAAAATCTGAATCCTTACAGAACAGTTGATATTTTCATCACATACGGTACTCTGTTTTTGAAGCTATTCCACACAGCCATGACTAAAGCTGCTAAAGTATTGGCTCACTTCCTGGAATGACTAGTTGAACAAAACCTAAAATGAGCGACTTCCTGAAACTTGATGCTTTAATTTGACTCCAGAGGCAAGCTTAACCTTTGCATCATGCTAAAAACAAACTAAAAAGGTTTTGCACCCCAAACTTACTGTGTTAAAATAACCATACTATTAAAAAAATACCAGGATGTCCTACCTCTGGTCATATTTTGCAGTATGCAAGCATGCTTCTCTGGCTATTCAAGACCCACAATCCTCTGTGCAGCAGATATGAGCATTATGGTTAAAGTTCAAGGCGCAATGCTACAATGAAGTAGTATGTCCCATTTGTGTGTATACTCTTAACAGTATGTACTTTTTAAGGACCGCTGCTGTACGTACTAAAAGTAAAAAAAGTCTTCCATTTGGAATGTAGCCTCAGTTTAAATTGGACCAGCCTTGCAGTCCTGTCTAAACCTTCAGTCTACTCAAAAGTTTCTGCCTTGCAGCTATGTCAAGCCTGAGCAGAACTACATCCCCACAAACATTCCTTTACTGCAATCACAAGTACAGACTGAGCAGCCTTGCTGCTGAACTAGTTGGAAGCTGATTGTTGCAAGCTGTCCTGAGGACATGTGTGCTCATATAAAAGTATACGTACATCAGAGCAGCAATACTTTATCCAGAGTGGGCTCGCATGACCACGCCCTCTTTTGGGGGGAAAACAATCCCGTGTCCCTCATAGACGGTAACAGAAGAAGTTGAAACATGTCTCCAAACTTCTACTTTAATCAAACCGATAATAGTAATAACGCTATGTTGAAGAGTTGCTGTGTAGTTGGATGCACCAACGTCCTAAAAAAGATGTAATAGGGCTTTATGGCTTCAAGCTATAGACCAGACCAGCATCGCGTCATCGCCGAGGCTGTGCTCCCGCTATAGGGAAAGAAACTTGCTGTCACATGAGAGATAAACACATACAATATGTGAATATTCACGGTATGGTAAATCACTAAGTGATGCTGGTGATAGTGACTAGCATGGCTAGCTAATGTTAGCTTGAGTGGTAGGCTGCTGCAGTAATGCACAATACATTAACATTATAGCAGCATCAGACTGTCGTCTCCAACTAATTCTCAGCCCATAGATCAAACAGTTGGCTATTAACATGTTGGTTATTTACAGACAACACTTAGCCTAACGTGATTCAATCAAATATATATATATACTGCAGATATCCAGCCACTGTTGGACAGGGAAAGACTAAAGGGACATGGTGGCGATCAACCTTAATTTATCAAGGTAGCAAACGCTCAGGTTCAGGCAAGGTCGCAAAATAATTATTAGACGTGTGTATAAAACAAATGCTTGTATAACAAGAGATGAATGTATACAAATTTGTCAAAATTATAAATCCAAACATACATCAATTTGCATTGAAGTCTATGGGATCTTCAGTTTTCTATCCCTCAAAAGGGGGCGCGGCCTTGACTTAGTCCCCGTAGGTGCCGGTCTGATGTATAAAAGGCAGAAGCAAATGGCTTTAGCTGCTGGGTGAACTAATAGATTTTCTGAGTGAATGAGTTCAGCGTCATAAAATACAGAAAACAGTTTGCGAAATGTAAAATAAGGTCCTATTTTTAGACTACATGACAACAAATTTGTCCACTCAGGACAGTGATCATTACATACTGCAGTAGAATGAGTAACTTTGTGCTTAGAGTTAATGAAAGCCTTGGCTTTCGGTGACCTCACTGAATGTGTAAACCACAGCGTCGACGAGGCTGCGCTGTTTAGAGGCTGTCACTAAAGACAAAAACAAAATGAACAATTTATTTACAGAAGAATAAAAAGAGAACCTGTTCTACCTCATTCTGCTGCACAGAGACAACAGCTGTATCTCATGTGGGGAGAGAGAGAGAGAGAGAAAAAGAGAGAGGGGGGGTGGGAGATTATGTAACTGTAATGTCTATAGACCATAACAGCTGTGCTATAACAACAACAATAGGCTCTGCTGAGGGATTGTCACAAGTTCACATTCATCCTCTTTCCCATGAGGCTGCATTTAATCTGAGGTCATTTTTAGTATGTGAAAAAAAGGACATGTTCGTTTATTTTTCTATTTAACCTTTTAATAAGCACCAAAAGGCCACATTTATACTCTTACACACATCTGTGATGCCAGGCCCCCCCGCCCCCCTAAGTCCTCGACCATCCTCATGTGCAGTCTTGCCACACAACAGCTCCTCAGTGCCCTATAACAATGTGTGCTCTGGTAGCCAATATTACACATTACAAGACACTCCTTTCTCCTGTTACACTCGCTCCGTGCTTTGTTAAACTGATAAATGATATAGCCTTGGACAGGTTTCTCCTGACAACCTTACTATGTGAATGTAGCTCAAGGGTTCAGCATCACGCTCATGGACACTTCGAGTGGAAGCTGAAAAGATCAAAATATTTGCTGTATCATACTGAGCTGTTTTTACTGATGCTGCTTGCGTGGGTCTGCCCAGTCAAGACCTGATAGCTGTCCATGAAAAGGGATGCGAATGACAGTGAAATGACACTGAAGGGCTGATTGTGGCAAACTTGGCTTGAGTCACCAAGAGGCCATCTGCCAGTGTTGTGACGGGCACCCTCTGGACCGGCTGTGTCGCGGACTGACTGACTGCCGCACGCTACGAACAACACAGATGCCTCTGAGACTGCCTATGGCTACATACGTAATGTACTTTGAGAATGAAACCACACTGGGCATCTAGTATAAGGCTTGTAGTGTACTGTACATAAACAAACCACACTGTAGTGTTACTTTGCCTAAGTGGCTTGGAAATAACTCAGTTGATTTATGGTGTGTCATGGGGATGGCACAGCATAAACAAAAAGTGAGATATGTGGTAAATTAACAAAACAAAACAAATAAGCATGTGGAATTGTGTTTTGTTTAGTTTTTTGTGTGTGACGCTGCTGAGTCTGTATCAATAATTAATCAAATAATTATATACACTTAATAAGCAACGAGGCACAATGTGAGAAGAAGGGATAATCAAGGCCTTTTTCTCACATTTAAAGTTTTGTTACTGAAAAGTTAGCGAGATCTGCTTTACTAATGCAAATAAATTGACTACCAATCAGTGTCTAATTCTTAAAACCAAAACAATACACAAAACACCCCTTGATAATAGCTGCAAATTCCCCAACATTGTCTTTTTTTTTTTTTAAATAGGAAATTCTATGGGGGCAAAAACAATGCTAGTTCCTACTTGTTATTGTTTAGACACACAGGAGGACGTGACAGGATCTCACAGCTGTTATAGCAGCAGCTTCCTCATGTTCAGCCTAAAACCTGAATGCCCGGCCCATCTTTCTTGCGCTCTGTTTCCATGGTAGCAGACAGGAGATTTTAGCTTTCCAGACATTTTCACATGACCAGAGATACTGCAGTGTTGTACAGAGCTCTACGTCAATTCAATTAACACACAATTGTTGACTAGGATCACTGAATCGGTGCAAGTAGTAGTGATTTCAGAAATTCTGCTTCTCTCTTGACACAGTGTGGTGGTTTTACGGTACGCATAGTTTTTCTTTGTCACGTGATCATTAAGGTTCCTCCACAGTAATTTGATGTCTTTTGGCAATAACATTCTGTTCCTCTATCTCTTTACACTGATGTTGGTACACACTGTGCGGGCCAAAAGAATGCTTGACACCATCTGGGAAAATTTTCAAAATCTGTCTACCTGCTCAAGCGTGTCTTTCAAGTTTAGGCACAGTTTTTACATTTTTTAGGGGTTTAAGTATGCTGCACAGCACACCTGTTGTTGAGCAATATTTACCTGAGCCAATATGTTATTCTCTAAGATAAGATAAGATAAGATATTCCTTTATTAGTCCCGCAGTGGGGAAATTTGCAGTGTACAGCAGCAAAGGGGATAGTGCAAAAACAAGATGCATCAGCTAACACAGTAAAAAAAGAGCTGAACAAAGTGTAACAAAATATGAACCATTTAAATAGAAGGAAGTATAAAAATAGTAGCAGTATATACAGTATTGACAATAAACAGACTATTAACAAAATTGCTCAAGTGGAAAATGATATTGCACATGGAATGAATGAATGAATGAAATTCCATCTGAAAATATCAGGTTATTGTTAGTTTTTTGGTGTGTAAGTAGTCTACTGGGAGCAGTGGCCGGTTGTGGAGTCTGACAGCTGCAGGAAGGAAGTGACACCTAATGCATTATTGTGAACAAATCGCAGCTCAATGAATGCTCATTACAGCCAGCCAGAAGTGTATTCTTGTCTAAGTTAAAATGCCCAAAACATTTCCTGAATTATTTAAGAGATTCTTTAAGAAAAAGCTGACATTGAAGGGTTTTGTCTCATGTCAGTACATAGGGGCAGAGGACATGACAAAATTAATAAAAAATGTTTATTTTAAAGGGTAACTTTGGTATTTTTCAACTTGGACCCTATTTCCCTATGATTTTTTGTTACTGACTAATAGGGACAACAATTTCTGAAATTCAGAGGTCCAGTATTGAGGGACAGCAATATTGTGCTATTATAAGTGTCTGACATTATGGAAAGAGTCTCGTTCAAGAAGAAGTCTCGTTCTGAAATCTGGCTAGGTGCCGTGTTTGCCGGAAGACAACTGTGGAATAGTGGAATACATCCATGGTGGAAACGTGAGTGCGAGCCGGGCAGAGTCTGTTGTGTTGGAGTACAGAAAGTGTAGCTTAGTTTTATATAAAAGATTTTCAATGTCATGGCTGAATATTTAGAGGATTTCGTCAATGTGGATGAGGTCTTTGAATTCGATGGACACCCGTATTTGAGCCAGAGTATACAGACACAATAATAAACAGACCGGATCAAGCGAAAGAAGCGCTGACCCGAAGGCTTCCAAGCTTCAAACCATTGCCATGGTAATTGACCTCCAAATCAGTAATCGAATGCTTCGCTCATGATAAATCCCCAAATAGCCCATGAAATAAGGAATAATTCCACAACAGTTTTCATTATTCATATTCAACATTAATTATTATTAGTTATTAGCCTGTTAGTGGCAAAAACAAGCACTTGTAGTGGACATATTGTTGCATTGACGCTGCTCACTTGCCCTCGCAACTCGTTTAGCGGCTGCCGTTTACAGCAGTAACTCTCAATACTGGACCAATTTCAGAAACTGTTGTCGCCATTAGTCACTTTGACACAAAAACATGGGAAAATAGGGTTCAGGTTGAAAAAATACCAAAGTTACCCTTTAACATAAATCTAATGGTACCAAATAGTTGTGTCTAGTTATCTGTTTTGTCACTGGCATAGAATAACAGAACAGAATAATAGAGGAAAAACAGAATAATCACAAATATTCAGAAAAGGAACATTATGAAATGCTATCAACAGTAAACTAAAAACAATATTAAACTGTCAAAATATATCTGAGGTTATTATGAACATAGCTCATAGTATAGATGCAGATTGATTTATATGAGACAGATTTACTCCATTTTCACCATTAACCGTATAGGTGTAATAAAAAGCTGAAACTGGAACAAAAATGTTCATTCATTCATCTGTAGGGAGGTTCAGCGTCTTTATGTTCTTCATTCAGAGTGAAGCAAGAAAAGGACAATTCATCTTTGTCTTCATTATCATACCCACGGTGGGAAAAAGCAGCGCTGCTATTGTGTGATAGGTAGACACAAAAGCTGAGGGTGTGAGCCGGCCAATCCAGGGCCACACCATAATGGTTGCTATGTGTGACAAAGAAACTTCCCAGAAACGTGCCTTGTGTTATACTTGTGATTTGTGGTGGAGGGGAGATTATCCATCTATCTGGCTAACAAACTGATCACTTTGCAGGGACGCACAAATATTTATCTGTGTGCAGATTTTAATAGGAATCTCTGGAGAAAATATCTTACAGCTATTTGAAACCGCTTTACCAGAGCAAATACAAAGGCAGAGTAAATACAACGAGTTGCCTGACCTGTTTCGTATTCTCCGTGGGCTGTTAACCTTTAGTCAGAGTAATGAACACCAAACCCCAACTTAGTAGAGAATGCACCTTGCATTTATGGTGTCAGTCCTACAGAATTACAAAGCAAGGGTGGCAGCCAAGGGCTTATGTGAAACATAAATACTCCCTGATTAAAGCAGAATTAGATAAAGCATATTGAAGAAAGATTGGATGCACCAAAAGTGTGAATTATAAAACCTTGTCACAAATTCTCAGAACAGCTAAAAAGCATCAGAGGGAGGATCATTTTCTTAAACTTACATGGAGAACAGAACCAGCAAAATAAACAGGATGTAGAGGTTCTACCAGATGAGTACTGGTCAGAAAAACTGCAAAATTACTGATCGTGCCAACCAACAGTCTTGAAAAACCATGACAACATATGCAAAACACAAACAAACCGCACTGAAAAAGAGGAACACATTGAAGTTGAAACTAACCTACAGGCAGGCAAGTCCTGGATTTTAGAAATACTGTGGTCATGAATCAAAATTCCTCGAACACAACCATTAGTAGCCATTAACATCAACTTTATTTATTAATTTAACCGTTTTTATCTCCTTTAATTGCAGTGTGAATGTTTTTTCAAAGCTTTCACTACACTCTCAGGTATGTAACTCCTGAAATAAATGCAGAACACTATGGTTGAATGATCTACACATACTCATTTCTTATTTCAGAACATTTCAAGAGAAATAGGATTACTGCCTCGCGGTTGTATACCTCCGCCGAACCAGTCAAGTTGCAGTTTACATCAGTGTCTGTTAAAAATGTCATCACTTCATCATTTTATCCTATTAGACATTTCTGTGAAATTGTCATAATTATCACAAGAATTTTTGAGTTATGGCCAAAAATGTGTTTTGTGAGGTCATAGGGACCTTTGACTACCAAATTTGAATCATCGGCTGTTGCCGTACAGCTCTCAACATGGCGACAGCTGAGCCGGCTGCTCGCAGCTAATGGTGCTAACAGTGAAAACAACGGCAACAGTGTTGACGGAGTTAACAGTGTTAATCTGACGGAGAACCGGAGGGTGGGTGCTACGCTTTCGCAACGGCACGGACGATCAGGACGACGTTATCAGCTGTAACCGTCATATGAGAGCATTGAAGAGTAGCGGCTGTGAGCTAGCCAGTGGAGCACGCTCACATGCACAAACATGCACAAACATGCACTGAAATGCACGTGCGGTCGGCTCGGGTATGTCAACAAAGCATAGAGAAGCTCGGATTCCAACACACACAGAGGGAGAGCGACTTCCTTCTCTGCTCAGGTAGACATTACTCCTCTATATTACACGGCTCTGTTATTTCTTTATAGCCCTTTATAGACCGTTGCTATGTATAACAGACCGTTGCTATGAGCGCAGTTCGGATCTCGGACTCTGGCAGACCGTTTTTGTGCCGTGTAATAAGCGGGATAATGTACAGCTAACGGGTCATTGTTGGAAAATAAACCCCTTCAGGGTGATGCAAGACCCCTCCGCTTCATGTCGCCCTATCGGGGTTTATTTCACAACAATGACCAGCTCGCTGTACATCATCCCTTACATATTTTTACATAGCGCTCCGGATGTTGTAAAGAGCACCTTTAACCACCATACAATTAAGTGAGAAATGTTGCAGGGTTAGTTAGGCTACACAAAGGCAACCAAAAATCCAAGAAGAAAGACTTCTTTGGCTTGCTGGACTACATTTGTACAATCTGACTGGCTCGGCAGATGTGTCTCGAGTGCACTGACGGAGATGCAGTGCAGTGTGATTCAATGTGACATGTGCATGCAACCTTTCAGCTGCAAGAGTCACCCTGGTGAGCTCAGTAGCTCACCAGCTGTGAGCCAAGCAAACCTAAATGCCCCCTTTCAGCACCAATGTCCTCATGTACTCAGCGTTACATGCTATAACTTCAGTACTACAACCGACAACAACGAGACGAGGGTTTAAGCTATAGCACGATAACAGTGATCATGTGTGACACAGAGACAGGAAGTGAGAGGAATAAAAGTGTGAAGTGAGACACCAGCTTTCACAGAGATTTTGTGGCAGTAATCATGTGATGTGAGCACTGGAAGAGAGTGTTTTAGGTCGATGGGCACAAAAAAGTGCAAAGCTGTCTTAAGAACGATTTACTTGACGGTGATTGATGAAGTGAAATTTTAGGTGTCTGAAAAGTACAACTGGAAAATACAAACATTGTGGTATGTAGGCCTATGCAGACATTTTGACGTAAGCACACTAAGGGTTTGTCCTTCTGGCTTAGATGCTGAGTAAGTGGTCCTTTCATTGGCAATGTGGGCTGCACAGCCCCGCATAAATGAATGAACACGACCTCTACAGGAACAATCGGTTATTAAGGCAATATAGGCAGATGAATTAAGAGATGGAACCAGGGCTTTTTATATTTTACTGCTTTTATCTCGTGCAGCTGTCTCTTCTGTGGTGTCTTTTTTGACCAACCCTTTGTTTACCACATTAGTTTATGAGGTTTATACTTTGTCACAGTCAAAAATCGTGTCTGAAAAATGCTGTGGGTCGTATGCACGACACGTCAAGTGCCACAATCTGTCCAGAGTGCAGACTAATAAAGACAGGAAGAAAAGAAGGAAAATGACACAAACGACAATACAGTTTTGTCATATATTGTCTTAGTAATCACATCTAAGACAGCTGGCAATATTCCCCACGAATAAGAGGACAGGGCATTGATACATCGTTGCTGTGATAGTTGTTATTGGACACAAAGAACCAAAGCTCCACTAATGATGTTGCCCTCCAGTTAGGCTAAGTCCTTTTGGCTTGTATGCATCATACCAGAGCAGGATAACGTTCTTGACAAATTCTCAGAGCTACAAAATGTGTCAACTTCCCCTCCTCCCACGAATGCAGTCATACTGGTGTTTCTCGAAACTTACAATATGGCTTTCCTGGCTGCTTCTTACAGTGTCTGAGACAATATATAACAACTTATAATGTGCCATTTTTAACTTTTTAAAGCTTATGTTAGTATGCTGGTCCTGTAATAGCACTTAAGATGGTGAAAAAAAGATTATTATCACGCCTTAGTAATAAGAAGTGTTGATAAGAATGTGTTATCATGCCCTGAGTGTTAAATCTACTTCACATCTCACCTTGTGCTATTTACGGTGTCGCTGTATGTTACAAGAGCTTGTTTGTTAGTTTGTCTGAAGCCAGTTTCAAACGTGTAAAACAGGATGTGGTTAAAGAGCTGCAGTGCCATGATGTAGAAGCAAATCTCCACTGTTGAATTAACTGTGCTGGTGACTTACAGCATACAGTATATGGACTGACATGGTGTTTAAGTACAATTTTAAATATTGCAGACCATTGCTGAATTTGTAATTCTTGTTTGTAAGCAAGTCAGGAGGAGAGGAGGAACTTGTTCATTATTTTACACACAAATTAACTGATCATTTATGAAGTATCATAACATCAAAAAATATGCTTGTATGTAAGTTTCACATGTGCTCAACGTGGCTGTGAACCTTTTCATTGCCATTCTGCTGCTAAGGCAATAGCTTTGGTCCAATTTTACTTCCTGTCAGCTACTGTGTTAACAGAGTGCTCCAGGGATGATGTATTTCTGTAGGCCAACAGGAAGTTAGCATCGCCCTGGTTCCCTCAACAAAAAGCCAATGGGATTTTTCCATGGGGTTTTGGATTATTGCAGAAAATAAGCTCTGTGGTAAACAAATGTTCAGGATACTTCCACGTTTTGTTCAGCAAGATAATCTTCACATATGAACACCACTTTTAGGATTTTTGAAGAGTGAATGCAATCGCCAGAAGTAAAAAGCTAACTTTAGGCTATAAACAAACTACAACAAGGCCGCATCAGCGCAAGTATACACAACGAGGCTGTAAAAGGCGGACGGGTCGGCGTGATGATGTTTAGCAGTCTCATTTAGCCACCTGTTAGTAACCGTCTTTTTTAAAGACACAAAGGCTTCAAAATTCACAAGTGGGATATTTACTGACGTATCTTATGCTGTAGCACAAAACGTTAAAATCTCTACAGCTTGTGTTCACCACAGACCTCATTTCAGGCATCTAACTAAAAACCCATTCAAAAAACCCATTGACTTCCAGATGAGGGAACTGGAAGTGCTAAAATGCTAACTCATTTCTGTGTTTTAGGACACATTCCTGTAGGAAACACAAAGGGGCCCATTTAGAATAAAAAAAAAATTATATTCTGTTAAGCTATAAAGCATATAAATAAGGAGGTGCATGCAGCTTGCAGTTATGTCATCAGGTAGTTATTGTACGTGCCAAGATTTTACACTGCTTCTGAGGAACATTTTGTGCAAATTACACGATGTAAAGAACACCGTGTTCATGTGTCTGAGTAAATCGTAACAAAAGCTGATCACATTATACTAGTGAGATGTGAAAGTTTAGTGCAGCAGTCAATCGAGAACTTGTGATGCTCATAAATTGTGTTTTAAGAATGCAACTGTTTGTCAAGCATGTGTTCAGTTTTTGAGTGTTGCATTATCCAAACATAGACAATGCCCGAATGGATTATTTCAATGTCCTTTTCATTTTTTACTGCTAAGCACCACGGTCCAGAGTAGAGGTAAGAGGAAACAGCTTGTTGAGGACTGTCTGAGGAATGTGCTCAGGTATCAGTTCTCCAGTACCCCTGGTCAGCATGCCTCAACTCGATGTGCACTATATCTGCCAAATGCAGGGATTTGCAAGGTGATCCTTTGTAGGGCTGGAACGATTCACCCATCTCCTGATTCGATACTATCACGATACTTGGGTGCCGATTTGATATGTATTGCGAATTTACAAGTATGGCGTTTCGATATTATGATTTATTGGCTTGCAGCTATATTTACATTTGTGACACAGTGTCATAAAAGTCAAGAAACTCCCACTACATCTAATGTGTTCTGTATGCATGTTTGCAGTAGTCTAAAAAGGTGACTATTAAGCTATGGCATTCAGATTGGGTCTGAGAGTGGTTTGATCTCCCCCGTAATTAATGTGGATAACACACACATACACTTGGAGTGTGTGTATGTGTGTGTGTGTGTGTGTGTGTGTGTGTGTGTGTGTGTGTGTGTGTGTGTGTGTGTGTGTGTGTGTGTGTGTGTGTGTGTGTGTGTATACAGCTCAAAGTGGGTCTGAGGAAGTTGTAAAGACAAAGCTTGGTTCAAAGTTTTAAAACTGTAACCTCCAACTTCTGCTATTTGACCTTTTCTCTCTTCCTTTTGTAGCGTGTTGATCATTTTATACATAAATGAACTGATCATAACATAAAAAAAATATGCTTGTACTGTATGTAAGTTTCACAAGTGCTCAACGTGGCTGTGAACACCCTTATAGACCTTTTCATTGCCATTCTGTTGCTAGGCCAATAGCTTTGGTCCAATTTTACTGCCTGTCAGCTACTGCATTAACAAACATTGCAACAGGAAACACAAAGAGGCCCATTTAGAATGAAAACAGGTCTATATTCTGTTAACATATAAGGCACAGGTAAATAAGGGGGTGCATGTATACTTAAAGTTGCTTGTAGTTATGTCATCAGGATGTTATTGTGCGTGCCAAGATTTTACACTGCTCCTGAGGAACATTTTGTGCAAATTGCACAACGTAAAGAACAGCATGGTTCATGTGTCTGAGTAAATCGTAAAACAAAAGCTGCACACATTATACTCGTGTGAAGTGTGAAACTTTGGTGCAGGACATATTTTTAGAACGGGTGATGCTCCTTTCTACAGCAGCATGTCAGCATTGTCCAAACCTGTACAATGCCCTCATAAATTATTTCAATGTTTATTTATTTTTTAATCTTTTACTGCTATGCACCACGGTCCAGACTAGGAGTAGGAGGAGACAGCTTGTTGAGAACTGTGAAGAATGTCTGAAGAATGTGCTCAGGTATCAGTCCTCCAATGCCTCTGGCTAGCATGCCTCAACTGGATGGGCAGTATACTTGCCAAATGCAGGGATTTAGAAGTTGATCCTTTGCTCACAGCTATATTTACTAGGGCGGTCAAATTTAACAAACTAATAACGCCTTAACCCAAATTTGTTTTAACGCCACTAATTTCTTTAACACATTAACACAATTGATCTTTTGGAGGTGGTAGAGGGCTCAGTTTTAAAGCTAGAGTGAAAATACTGGCAAACTAAAAAATCGAATGAATTCATTGGTACCAACCATGTCATATTAGCTTGTCACAAAGGAGGTTCAATAATATTCCAAACTTGCGCAAAGGTTTGGCAAGGAAAAATGTTATGGCTATTTTCAAAGGGGACTTTTTTTTTACCTTTATTTATTCAGGGGGAGGTTCACTGAGAGCAATGCTCTCTTTTTCAGGAACATCCTGATCACATTCACACAGTTACACTTTCACATCTGAAGTACAACCACAGTCTGATCTGCTGGCCACTGAGCAACTCCACTGGAGCGGTTGGGGTTAAGTGCCTTGCTCAAGGACACCTCAGTGGTGGTAATGAGGGAGGGGCGAGCGCTGCTTTTCACTTTCCCCACCCAGATTTATCCTGCCAGATTGAACCGGTGACCTTCCGATCTCAAGCTCGCTTCTCTAACCTTAAGTCCACCGCTGCCCACTGCCTTTGACCTTTGACCTCAAGATATGTGAATGAAAATGGGTTCTATGGGTACCCACAAGTCTCCCCTTTACAGACATTTTATGATAATCACATGCAGTTTTGTCAAGTCAGCACACTGACACACTGACAGTTGTTGTTGCCTGTTGGGCTTCAGTTTGCATGTTATGGTTTATTTTGTTTTAATGCTAAATGCAGTACCTGTGACGGTTTCTGGACAATATTTGTCTTGTTTTGTGTTGTTAATTGATTTCCAATAATAAATATACATAGGCCTACATTTGCATAAAGCAAGCATATTTGCCCACTGCCATGTTGATAAGAGTATTAAATATTGACAAATCTCCCTTCAAGGTACATTTTGAACAGATGATAAATGTGCAATTAATTTGCGATTAATCACGATTAATCATGGACAATCATACGATTAATCACGTGTCATAAAAGCCAACAAACTCCCATTACATCTAATATGTTCTGCACGCATTTTTGCAGTAGTCTAAAAAAAACACTTAACGCAACTATTAAGCTATGGCATTCGGAGTGGGTCTGCGAATGGTTTGATCTCCCCCATAATTAATGTGGATAAGAACTTGCAGCATGTGTGTGTGTGTGTGTGTGTGTGTGTGTGTGTGTGTGTGTGTGTGTGTGTACAACTCAAAGTGGGTCTGTGGAAGCCGTCAAACAAAGCTTGGTTCACAGTTTTAAAACTGTAATTTCCGACTTCTGCTATTTTAGATTTTCTCTCTTCCTTTTGTGGTGTGGCTGTTTCCACATCATGCTGTGCGCCACTACAGAGGAACTTGTAGGTGTAACATACCAGCTTCATTCCTGTCTGCACAGGTCCCGAACCGGGCAGAATGTTCATGTTAAGTTACATAGTTGTTAAGGAATAAATAGTACACTACCTACACACACTATGTATGCATATAAACACCAAAAACATATATACAGTCCAGTCATAAATTACAGTTTAATAATATATTGTATACAACCCCAAACAGTTAATTACTGCAGTTTAAAATGTCGTGCCTGTAGAGCCTTGTTTTTATCCCTGTGTTTTCTGTGTCCTTGTAAAGCTCATTCTAGCTAGAAACAGGAAATGAAATCGGGTTGTTCTCATCGTGCTGACAAGTCTGTAATAACAGCACAGCCATTTTTAAATGTAATGTCAGGAGCCTATAATCCCTACAACAGTGCAGGCACATTAAAACTCTTGTGCACACACATGGTCAGAGTTAAAAGTGATACTGCAGCATGTCTTATCCTGTTAGGTATGCAATTTACATGATCGCTGCTCTAAGGCGAGGTGGGTTCTCTGCTTCGGGTGCATGGTTGTGTAATTCTACCCAGCATCAACCTCCTCGGTTAGGAAGAATAAAGGGCAGCTTTAAACTCTGACCTTTGTGGTCTTGCCACTTTAAAAGGTTAAATGGCAAATTGAGCCGCTGCAGACATCAAGGAATAATGTAACGAGTAGCTGCGATATAAATCTGTATCACTGTGACAAGAGGCTTCATTATCACAGTAACAATTGTAGCTTTGATAATAGCAGCATGGAAAAGTATGTTTTGTATTACACTGCGAAAACATACGCAGGCTGACAAGGTTCGCAGAAATAACTGAAATCATGGCTTTAACTACAAAAGTAGAATGCAGCCAACATAAGAGGTAAAGCAGGACGGAGCACTAGTGACAAAAACAGAAAGAGAAGATTAGGACCTTAGAAAAACCTTTTTGAACATTTTAAAGTTCTACCTCCTCTCAAAAAGGAAGTTAATAAAAGAGGCTGTGTGAAAGGGACGTGGATTTAGATATAGTCATCTGACAGGAAGTGCACAGGGGAAGTCCCACATAAACTAGCCACAGATTTGAAGAAGTCACAAAACCTACTTCAACATCTGTAGATATCTGTATACAGTATGTGATGTTGTTTGATGGTGTTGAGGTCCAGTCAGTATCCTCCGCGGAGAACGAATCATAAAAAGACATTGTGTTAATTCTAGGGCTGTTCTTTAATGCATTAACATCATTTGTGGTTTTTAGTTTGTAGCAGGCTCAGTTTTAAAGCTAGAGTGAAGATACTGGCATCATATGAAACTAGAAAACCTAAATGCATTGTCACGAAGAAGGTTAAATAACGCTCTAAAGTTACGCTAAATTTTGGCGAGGAAAAACTGCCATGGCTATTTTCAAAGGGATCCCTTGACCTCTGACCTCAAGATATTTGAACAAAAAGGGGTTCTATGGGTACCCACGAGTCTCCCCTTTACAGACATGCCCACTTTATGATAATCACATGCAGTTTTGGGCAAGTTATAGTCAAGTCAGCACACTGACACACTGACAGCTGTTGAGTTTGCCATGTTATAATTTGAGCATATGTTTTATGCTAAATGCAGTACCTGTGAGGGTTTCTGGACAATATTTGTCATTGTTTTGTGTTGTTAATTGATTTCTAATAATAAATATATACATACATTTGCATAAAGCAAACATATTTGCCCTCTCCCATGTTGATAAGAGTATTAAATACTTGACAAATCTCCCTTAAAGGTACATTGTGAACAGAAAAGATATGTGCGATTAAATGCAATTAACTATGGACAATCATGCGATTAATCATGATTAAATATTTGAGTTAATTCATGACTTGGATTATTGAAGTCAGCATTAAAGCTGCAGTTTATTTTTATAAAACACTAAAATATGTTCCTGAAAACATTTGAGGCGAGAAATAGGCATTACAGTAACCAAATATTGATTCATATTTGAGCAGCGCTGCCTAGTTTGACCGTTTGATCGGAATTTGTGAGTTTCCCGTTCAGTGATTGACAGCTGCCCAGAGACTCCTTGGCTCTGATTGGTTGTCTTCTGTCGGTCGGGTGTGGTGAAATCTTGCAAATGCCATTAGGAGCACTGGGAGGAGGCAGAGGAACAGGATTTTTTCACAGATTATCTGTCCCATGCACTACTTTAAGAATATAGTGACCGTTTTATAAAAATAACTTTTAATTATATTTGCTCAAAGTTACCGACTGCAGTTTTAATGCAGCACACATACTCTCCTCCTATAAGGACTGTGGTACAACTCCAGCAAAGCAACTGATGTAACGTTACTTCTGTGAGGCTGTATCATCAGCTCTGCAGCAGAGCGGTCAGCATATAGTGAGAGCTTTGTTTGAGACCGTGACAGATTTAATAGGCTACTGTAATGTCTCTGACCAGGCAAGCCTGTAAATAAATAATGTCGAGCCACACATCAAGCCTCTTGAGATGTCTGGTGCTTCCCCCATCAAGCCACCCTCACAGCATGGTACAGCCTGCTGCATTATTAATGAGAGGAGAACGGGAGGCGTCCAGCAGAGGCCGAGGCCTGCGTTTAGACCGTCACACCCGTCACGTTGAGGGACTAAAGTGTCTCTGTGAGCCTGAATCCCCCAAGGTCTGTCTCTCTGGCTGCACTGGGTTCAGCCTCACTTAGCAGCAGACCGTCATTGTGTAATCTGAGGGGCAGCAGATGTTCCAGGAGGAGCACCTGGATTTATAAGACTACTGCTTTTTGGGAATTAAAGGAGGTTTCTTTTGGCTCACGTAAAGTCTTCAGTCCTTAGCTAACATTTGGCAATCAAACACATGATTTGACGTGTTTCCTTTCTACTTTTATACATGGAAGCACCTGTACAAAGTCAATATAACTTTGTAAGCACTTGTTTCATCCTCTGTCCTCACAAACTTTCAAATATAACACTAGAGAGACGGGCGTGCAGGATACTTCAGTCAGTGATGTACACACCCAGGCAAAAAATTTCTCAAGGTCATTATTGCAGGAGGAAGTCACCCATCCCTCCCTGCACTGTTGCACAGAACTTCCTGGAGTAATTCACAATTGATCAGGTTTTAACGGTTTTAGAAAGATCACAATGTAACGTAAAATGTCTCATTTTTGGAGATTGAAGCTTTGAAACCCGATTGCGAAAAGTTAACTAATTTGAAAAGAAAAACACCAATGATTGTGCATAGCCTTTTTCAAATTTGACTTTAAAACTTGGTCAAATCTTGACAGCATGCAGTGTTACCTCAAATAGTGTCCCACAACATCTCTGATGAGCAGTGGCCCATTTTCACAGCAGTCTGCAGTGCATTCATTGCTCATTTCATCTCCCACTCGGGGCAGGATGTGGTTGTGTACACACACCACTTTCAAAATAACTACTCAACAGCCTTGTCTCTCCTTTTATAGTAAAAGCCTTGCTCATTGTGCCAGGGGCCACAGTAAGGGACTCTGAGTGGATATATATTTATATGTGTGTGCCCAATGTATAGGGGTCACTGATTTCCTTAAAACATGCATCTTGCAGGGTCCCCTCCTTCTGCAAGATGCATGCTTTTTGTTTTAAGGAAATCAGTGGCTGGGGTAACCGGAGTCTGCTAATCCCAGTTTCAGCTGCATTATCAAATTATGATTTATGTTTTGTATTTTATCGACTCATGTCTGCAAGCTTGGAGTCCATTTAGGTGAGTGGAGAGCATTTGGCCTGAGTGAATAACAGGAAGTGGGGAAGCACACTTCCTGAAAGTTAGCAACGCCTCAACAAAGTGCTGCGCCGCTTGCAGCCAGTTTTAAAACATAAGGAGACAAAGATACATGACCACATAAGTCAAATCTAGATCTAACGCATACCCTTAAAAATGATCAAACTAACCCTTTACTGATCCATGTTGATAGCCACAGGAAACAGCAAAGTAGACCGCTGACCCATCAATAACCACCTCCCTTTATAACGTGACTCAACCTGTTCTCTCTTTCAGGATATGATGCCGCTTGCTTCAGGCAACAAAAAACTATACGCAGACAGACAGGGACCTCTGGTGACAGAGAAGAGACAAAGCCGACAAACCGCCGGTAAAATTCCACTCAACCTGCTGAGGTTTCTGTTCAGATCTATTCAGCACACATTCAATTTAAAAAACAATGAAGTGGTATGCATGGTAGTCAGTAAAGAAACATCCTTTTCTTCTGTACAATTAAAACACATATGCAATCCAGGTGGTAGAATAGTTGGATTTTTGATTTATGAAGACAGAACTCTGATTATGTGCAGATTACAGGCAAAGTATTTAGCAACACATGGCCTTTTGTCTAAGTCTTGGCTCTTTGTGTGTGTTGGCGAGTGCTGAGCTATGTCTCCCCCTCCTGGAAGAAAATGTAATTGAAGAAAAATAAGGAAAGACAAACTCTCAGAGAAAATGTACTTACACTAAAGCAGATTCTAAATTTATACTACAAAAACACTAAAAGGTAAAATAAACATACACACTTGAAATGTTTAAAAGAAACATGTTTTAAGCACTAAAAACAGCTAAATGTGTCAGGCTAAGCTTTTGTGTAAACTCAATCATATTTAACCAACAGCACAGCGTGCTCAATAACTACCACAAATTAAACAATCTTTATGTTTTTTCAGCCATTAAAAATATATTCACATACTTCAGGCAGCCGATAATATTTTCAAAGGTCATACTTGCTAACCTAAAAGCCACTAAGCTGCACAGAAATCCCGTTTGATGAAACTTAGAGCCGGGGGTCTAAATGCCAGGGCTTTCTCCTAAACAGAAGATGGTGCTGTTGTTGTGAGCATAATAGCTTCGTCAGGTTCACAGAGGAGCCCACACAGCACAGAGGAAACAGCTCTAATATATAGCATGACCCCACATGCTCGAGATGTCAGTCATACAGAGTCAGGTTGCAGACTGGAAACAGAAAGTGTGTGTGTTATTCTGCAGCACAGGAGCTCTTCTTCGGATTGCCAGAGGTGGTAAAGGCATCAAGCATGAAATGAAACGAGGACTGATTACAGAAAGTACTACATATGATGCTAGAAAACAGTTGCTGTACATAATGCCATGCACTGTACTGTACTGTATGCAAACAATTATGTTTTTGTTTAATCCAATAATGCTGTACAGAAAACAACAAGCCATTGTTTTGTGCTCTTATTTCATTCCCTAGATTATCATTCTATCGCATTCCATAAATTTAGCTGTAAACCAAAACCAATGCTGTATTTGCCATGGAAGAATTCAGAGTATTGCTCCTCCCACATAAATCATTGGAGAAGAACAATGCTTGTGTAAAGCTATCTCTTCAAAAAATACAATGCAAGTTATAAAAAGCTGTTGCCATGTCTCTTTGTTGAAAATATTCTCCAACTTTCTTGTGAAAACTTTGTGACCAGCTCCCCAAAGGTAGTATGGTTACGCCAAGGAAAGTACAACTACCTGTGGTCAAGAGAACTAAACTATACAGTTAAGCTATGGTGAACTACAGACTTTGGTAATTGTGATGGGGGTTTGTCGAAATATCTGTTCCCCCTGTGAACAGATATTACATACTTTCTGCCAACGCCACTACTCAATGCTGCATATTTGCGGCATCAGTGCCTGCTTCCCAGCAACCGCACTTCCTCCACCTCCCCAGCGTCCTCCTGGATTAGCATTTAGGAATCCTGCAATATGAGTTCAGGTTCATCTTGCTCAGTTAAGTGAGTGTTTGTGAGCTCAGAGTCAAGTCTACGCCACCACTGATTTGTTCTGAGCAGAGCCAAACTCAAATATGTATTATTTTTTGCAGTAGGGTGCAACAATGGGAGTGTCCAGACTGAATTTGTTTTGACCTTAACGCTATCTAACAAGCTGAAACTTTTCTGCTTCCTGACATGGATGTCTGGCAAAATAATCACAGACTTGTATTGTTGAGCTCAACTACAGTGTTTAACTGCAGACATCGTCTGAAAACTATTTCCACCGCAACGTTTCTGTCTTTGGACAATGTGGCAGTGGGCCGACATGCACTGTGTAAATTAATTCACTGCAAAAAAAATCACCTCTGTCATATAAAAACATGGGAGAAGTATTTCAACACCAAATGTAAACTAACACAGAAACATCACCTGTCCACTTTTTAAGGGTACAGAGGATCCGGACCAGATGCCGGGGGCTGACTTTGAAAGCGTAAAAACTCATTAAACACTTTTACGGCTGAACTTGGAATTAGCACGTGTGGGAGAGCAGCGCTCTATGTGCTACCTGTGTGCAAGACATCAAAGAGCGCTGCAGCAGCTAATGACAGGCCTATGCATGTCTGAGTTCCACAATTAGCCCATACAGCTAATTATCCAAACACAGAAAAGCCAGCACGGTCAGATCATGAAGCAACAAATGCATGTAAAGCTCATGTTATCCCAGAAAAGAAGCAAAATAGGATCAATGGGTTGCCCTGTTTGACATTTGTACACCGGTATGGTTTTTCCTACTGGTGATCCACAGGAAGAGCTCCATGTGGTCTTGTATAGGGTTTCAGTGAAGAGAGGAGCACCCCTAAACATAATCCCCACCCCCCGTACGAACCCACTCCTACCTCTAAAAGTCACAACCTATCCCTCACAGTGCAGTGTCAACCCACCTCTGGAATTTCAAAGAGGAAGAAGAGGAAGGGACATAGGGACATTATAGAGTGGAGCTGCAGCATTGAAGGGAGTGAGAGGGAGAGATTTTTTTTTCCCCCTTGAGGAGAACTTGACTTTGTGCTCTGGAAATACTTGAAATCCTGCGTGCCTTGTGTAAAGGCTCAACTAAGACCTGCTCCTGTCTAAGCAATTTAATGAGCGTAAGCCCCCAGGAGGAATAGTCGGAGCTCACAGAAACCAAAGTCCAGCCCCGTGGGAAGCAAAGCTCTCAGGCTGCTCGCGGTCACAGACATGCAGCCTTTCACCTTGGTCAGTGTGCTTTTTTTCATATTCCACATCTCCTCTGGTGGAGCAGAAGCCCCTAGGTAAGTCAATGAACTACTAGAGCAACAGAGCGTTTCATGTTGTATGGTATGTTTCTACCCTTGAGAACTGCAGCAGGTGTAAACTTTACACAGTCAAGAATTAAGCTGACCTTCCAGGATAATGTCAAATATATTTGTATGTATTATAAAGTGTGTATCACATTGCAGTGACTCTGAAATGCACAGGACCAACTGCACCAACAGTATTGGCTAATATACAATTTGGCCCACTTCCTGTTGCCAAAAAGAGGAATTACAACCATTTTAACTGCCAGTTCCTCCACATGCTTTTACTTTAAGCGGAGCTTAATGAGTAACATGAAACCCTGTGTTTGGCAATGAATTATGTGCTTTGAATCTTTACAGGGAAAAGTGTTGTTTTGATGGTATGTACACACTGCTGCCCCTGCCAGCAGACAACTATGACAGCTTTGACAGTGTGTCAGCTAAATGTGGCACAGCAACTGTTAATAACTGAAGAGCACCTGTCACACTTTGGAGCCCCTTTCCTGTGGGCTATTCTGGTTGATTTCTATCAAGTCTCAGATTCCCCCCGGTCCCACTGAAGCTGAGGACGCTTATAGTGATGCTACCCCTGTGACACCTAAACATCTGGGATATTAGAGTTTGCTACTGCGCTTAAAAGTAAAGATAATGATGCTGAAAGTTGTAAAGTCTGATTTGGATGTGTGATTCTTTACTTAAGTCTTATGATGTCTAAGTCAAATGGTATCTTAACCTCTTAATTTAATTTACAGGTTAAAAATAGACACATGCAGTATAATCTATATGTGCCGTAGGTTATTTTGAATGCAATGCTGACTCGCTGACCGCAACTGAGAATAACTTTATCGTAAATTCTCATCTGACTCCGGAAATCAGGTGAAGATGAAGGTAAAGGGAAAGAGGAGGACATATGGTTGTGCATTGGGGAGTCAATGTGCAACGCAGGAAGCGTCTGATTAGTGTGTTTTTCTCCATCTGTAGCCTACATCCTGTCAGCTGGCAGCTGCTCCACAGGGAGCCCACTTTTATCACTAAGCAAGCCTGTGAGGGGACACTTTATTTACGTTGTTTGTTTTTTCACACAACTACGAATGGGAGCACAATTAGAAGAAAAAGATGAAAAGCTGAAATACACAATTGGGAGAGCCTAGTGAGACTGTGGATGTTTTGGGATCATTTTTTTTCATGTTAATATAGTTGAATATGTCATAATATGTCATTTAATTGTTGTTATTGTGATACGATTTTGCTTAAAGTCCAAATGTACAATCAGATGTTCCGTGCATTAACCAGGGTGCGCTATAAATTAAGCTGGGACAGTGAAATTATATATCTTACCTGATGCTGCTCTCTTGTTCTACAAAGGCACTACCGACAAGTCCTTACTGGAAACCAACCAGGTGTGTGTCGCTATGGCAGGAGGCTGGAGTGTTGCTATGGCTGGAAGAAAAACAGTAAAGGACAGTGTGAGGGTAAGAGCAGTCCACATTGATCCAAAGACTGGCTTATAATATACTGTAAATAATAATGAATGATACTTTTCATATTTATATATATTTGTTTAATTTTATATCCACCAATACACATAATGCGTTTCTAGAGAATCTAATTTAGTGCCACAGTCTCCTAACAATTGTTATTCTTTTCATGAAAGATATTTTCCCATCCCAGAAAATGTGGAGGAAATGACAGTCTAGATTGAAAAACCTTGCCTGCGTAATAGACATGTGTGGTTTGACTGTAATCCATTATTCTCAGACCACTGATATGTCTGGTGGTATTCACTTCATGTTAAATGTTTTACCAGCTCAATGTGACCACGGCTGCAAGCACGGAGAGTGTGTTGGTCCTAACAAATGCAAGTGTTTCCCAGGATACGCCGGAAAGACGTGTAATCAAGGTGGGTAGCTGGGGTCTGGAAAACATGGGTCAAACTGGGTGGAGGGTTAATCAAATTTAAAGCTGATAACTGGCTTTGCTAGCTCATTTTAGGTATGTTTTACTACGTTTTTACTCTTGTGTTTCAATAAAAAGCAACTTTTGGGTTTTGGAAAAGAAGGTATTGCAGGTGAAAAAACTGAGGGTGACTCTTGTTTCTAGATCTGAATGAGTGCGGCCTGAAACCTCGTCCCTGTGAGCATCGCTGCATGAACACCTATGGGAGTTACAAGTGCTACTGCCTCAATGGTTACACCGTAATGCCTGATGGATCTTGTGCAAGTGAGTCCTATCGTCCTGCTATCCGTACAAGTGGGAAACGCAAAGAAAAATCAAAGTTGCCAAGTTTGCATATTTATAAATGTGTGCTTTTTGTGTTCATGCATGTAGATTCCAGGTCATGCTCTATCGCTCACTGTCAGTATGGCTGTGAGGAGGTTCAGGGGGAGATTCGCTGCCTCTGCCCATCTGCAGGGCTGCAGCTGGGGCAAGATGAGAGGACTTGTGTAGGTGAGCAACCACACACACACACAAGAGTGGATTATAAACACAGTGATTTAATGTTTTTCAGCGTGTAGTGTCATGAAAGGAAAACCTATAAAAAAACCTATATGTCAAATATGATGCACGATTAAAGACAGGCCTAAGCAAGATGCAAGGAGAGTGAAAAATCAGACGGAGCAATAACCCTTATCTAAATAAGGAATACAGAGTAAAAAAAGGATTGACTTTGGCTTGTTTCCGTCTCATGGATTGGGATTTTTTTGCATAGGGGAGCAATTCTGTACAGATTCTATTATGTGGCTTTTGCATGCTTGGCTTGTAAATCAGATGGATGCAATTAAGTTATATTTCTTTCCACAAAACTGCTTGAGCTGTGACAGAGCCAGTCTGGCATACTGATCACACAGGGGAAGTAATATAATAGTTCTGGAGCATTAAACTTCAGGATTACCATGGATTCAACACACTCAAAAATAAGGGTACAGCAAAAGTACACTTTTACTCTGACAATGTAACAAGAAGTACATTTGTCCCTACCTTAACAGACAAATAATGGACCTTCATGAGACAGAAGCATATCTACTGTATCGATCATGAACGCATTAATAGCTTCTAATAATTTAAAGTGCAAATTTAAACCTGAGCTAAACATAGAGTAGCAATCTCTCAATCCATACTAGACACAGTAGACCTCTAACTGGAAGCAGGCTGTAACATTAAGTTGCTGATCATACATACAAACATGTTAAAACATGCATACTGTTAGATACAATATGGCTGAATAAAAATATGAAGGAATGAATTTGTTAAATCATTGTCTCTACATCAATAGGCTACAACTATTTGTCACTGTATCACGTTCAAAGGCATTACTAACGGTGATGTTACTGTTAGCTTGAAAACAGTCTTGTACACATTTCCTCCTGTGTTAAGTCGTTCATTGCATCCACAACAATATCAACAGCTCGGTTACCAAACTCAGTGGAAGCACTGCTTCCAGTCTAACCGGGGGCAACTTCAAAGACAAATTAGCAGTGATGCTAGTGGGAAGCTAGTGAGGGATCATGTTCAAAATCACCAGGATGGTGTAATGCACTCAGAACAGCAACGATGGTGAAGCTCCCTGCTGGCAGATGGAAAAGCTGCCGCTGATGACTCCATGTGAATCAGAGGAGGCACAGAGTTGTCTACACTCGACAGCAAAGCGTTGGAAATAAACCATTACAAAAAACGTGGACTGATTTTCTCAATATTGTGACGTGTTGTTTAAAGATTCTCCATGTTCACTTGGGGTGCATATTTTGTTCTTTTATAGTGCCCCAGAAAGAAGGTTTTGTACTCTGTACAACTATGTTTAAAGGTACAGTGTGTAGGATTTGGTGGCGTCTAGTGGTTTGCTTGCAGATTGCAACCAATTGAGTACTTCTCCCTTTCAAGACTGCGATAACATGAGCCGCTTAGTGCAAAACCGTGGTAACGCCATTCACCTCACTCAGAGACCACCTTTACCATAATAACACCACTTTAGGAGCAACAGAAGTCAGACGGCGGCTGGCAGTACCACGGTTTTGCACTCTGCGCACACGTTACCGCAGTTTCACAAGCATGCCGGAGAACTACGGTGGCCTTCGGGTAACGTAAAAACACGAAAGGCTCTCGCTCAAGCCAGCGTTTAGTTTGTTCATTCTGGGCTACTGTAGAGACATGGCAGAGCAACATGACGGACTCCGTAAAGAGGACCCGCTCCCTATCTAGATGTGAAGGGCTCATTTTAACGAAAACACACATTCTTAGTTTCAGATGATTATAAACTAATGAAAACATAGTTATGAATATTATATTCAATTTCAGATCCCCCGAGATGTTACACACTGTTCCTTTAAGTTTTTTTGTGAATAATTCAAACTTGATAAATATAAAATCATAAGCCCTTAAATGATGTCCCCTCTTTTGTTTCCCTTCAGATATTGATGAATGTATAACTGGGAAGAACCTCTGCCCATACAACAGACAATGTGTGAACACCTTTGGCAGCTACTACTGCAAGTGCCAGGACGGCTTTGACCTGAAATATGTTGCCGGCAAATATGACTGTGTAGGTAAGGTATACGAGTTTATTACACGGATACATTTGCGATCCATTCTGCTCCTAAAAGGTACAAACAGGCTTCTTCCAATTCCAGACCTTGATGAGTGCGCAGTCGGCACCCACAAGTGCAGCCACCACGCTGACTGTGTGAACACTTATGGATCCTACAAGTGCAGGTGCAAGTCTGGCTTCAGAGGCAATGGCTTTGAATGCTCTGGTGAGATCCAAGAACAGCAACACAGAATTATGAATTAACTAGTTTTAGGGCCTATTGATATGTAATAAAACGTATATACTAAGGCCATTCATAATAGATTTGAAAAACGCATGTCTGAGGCCTTTCCCAGGTGAGTGTAGTCAGTCAGATGCGTCAGAAGCAGCTTTACAGCCACATATTTCATTTGGACTCAATAAACATCAGTCCTGCCAAAGCTAGTTTCCTGCTTTCAGACTCCACACCTCTTTACAGATGTTAGCAAGAGAGAGAGCCACAGATTGAAAACACACCTGTGTAAATATTGTACGGTAGCCAGCCATCTGAAGAAGAAGAAGGAGAAGGACAGGTTGTGTTGTACTCTTTAACCCAGGCCCAGATAATAACAGGTGAAGCCTCATGCAGCCAAAATGACATAAAGAGAAAAGGCCAGAGGGTTTCAGCGTCAATGAAAGATGCCTTTATCTTTTGTAGTCAAGCCGTTTTATCAGAGGTCGTGGGATGGAGACAAAGGCAGTGCAGATGATTTCCTCAATGGTGAGATTGTGTGGAATCCAAGACTCTGCTTCTGCTGTTCACTCTCTGCATTTCCCTCCTCTTGCCTCCTACTTTTAAAAACACCTCTCCAAACTCTCTCCCTTGCTCATGGCTGGAAATGTTGTCCGTCCTCCGCACATACAGCTTGATATGAGACCTGGAATCCTCAGCATGACTCTTTATACACAGAACTTGCGTGATAAAAAAATGCTTGTGTATGTAAAACACTAATTTTAAGTTATGTGCAACGAATGCCGCTGTCATGCTTCATCTGCATGGAGTAGGAACGAGAACGGCAGCTGCAGAATACATGACAACAAAGCGCATCCGAATCCTGGTAAAGTCTTTCCAACTCGTGATTGCGGTTCCACATGTCCAATCTGATTCCTCTTTCCTGCCCGCAGCTATCCCAGACTCCCAAGTGAGGCCCAGGATTCTGGGAGGTACGCTGGACAACGAGGACATCAAAAATGTTATCCCCGAACCGGTCGCGACGCCGCCTCCTAAGATCCGCCAGCAGCCTTTTGACTATGATGAAGAGGTCTACGTTGACCCCCAGACAGAGCGGAGACCGGAGGATGAATTTCCTGAGGAAGAAGAGCAGCAGGAGGAGGAGGAGGAGGAGGAAGAGGAAGACAACCAGCTCAATCCAAGAGGAGATGTTTTCGGTAAGTGTCCTTCCGCTTGGCTGCCTTGTAGTAATTCTGGGTTGTCCAAAATGTATTAACCGTACACAGACTAAACAAACTCAGTTTTCTACAGAGACTTTTTTCTCTCATGTTTACACGGCTCCTGAATACAATTATTGATTTTTCAGTAAGCAGCTGAAATAAGTGTAAAATAGCAGGTCAGGTCCAAAACCTTGACCAGAGAATAAAGGGGCTCGTTGCTTCAAGTTTCCTGTCGACCTCAGACTCCTCCAAGATCTTCTTATTTCCACAAAGAACCACAAGCATTGTTACTTATCCTATTCAGGGGCACTGGAGCCGAACCCAGCTGACATTGGGCGAAGGCGGGGTACACCCTGGACAGGTCTCCAGACTATCACAGGGCTGACACATAGAGACAGACAACCATTCACGCTCAGATTCACAACCACGGGCAATTTAGAGTCAACAATTAACCTACCCTGCATGTCTTTGGGCTGTGGGAGGAAACCGGAGACCCACGCTAACACGAGGAGAACATGCAAACTCCACACAGAAGGGCCCCAAGCCGGGTTTGAACCCGTGACCCTCTTGTTGTGAGGTGACACTGCTAACCACTGCCAAAAAATAACTAACTCTTAAAACCTGTCAACTCTAAGCTCTGACATTTTTTAAAACTCTAAAACTAAAATATAAAGCTCAGTCTGAATAAGAACCCAGCAATGTAAAAAATGAAGAGATTACGTCTTCTTGCATATGTCATTTACGCCTGAGTTGTGTGTATACATGAACATTCTCTGACACTTTCATCAGATAAGAAAAGAGAAGAGCGGGCAGTGTGGTCGCACGGCGGTATGCACCTCACTGAGAAACCCCACACATGAGGTTTCCTTTCACCACTAATCTTGATCTTTATGGAAAACACCCTATGCCTGTGTAAGAACTCAGATAGCAAGAGGAGACAGGCCCCGAGACATCCATCACCTCCAGGGAGGAATTTTTACTCTGTCGGCATGAGACAGCCCTGGGATACAACTCATCCTGCTTCCCATCTCCCGGGAGGAGGAGGGCGAGGAAGGGAGGGAGGTTACTAAAGCCTCCAAGCCTTTTATTATGTTTTCCCCAAAACAGCTGTTGTGCAAACAGACTTGACTCCTAGTTGGAAAAGTCTGTCATCAGCACTCTAGACCTCTTTAACACTAGCCCACTATGGCTGAGCAGGTTCAATAACCCCCAGCTGTCACTCGTCTGACTCTCTATAGGCTGCTTGCCATGGGGGTGGTTTAACTGCAAGAGCTTTAAAATACTTGGGGGGGGATGTATCCTAAAGTTGTAGATTCATCTCAAGACATGAGTGACAGCAGGGCAGGTCTACACCTGTTGGTTAAAAGGCCCTTTCTGGCTTTTGTTTCATCGTGGAAAATCTCATTGCGGCATAATTTAGCAATGTTTTTTTTAAGATCAAATATTTTAAGAAGAATTCAGAGATAAAAAGTAATTTGAGAGGCAGATTTTATGAGATTTTAGAAGGTGTAATTGTGAGATATTTGGGCCTGCTTTTATTTACTATTATTATCATATTTAGCTGAAATATTATACACTCCGTTGCCAATTTATTGCGTACACCTTTGCTCAAAAGAATGCAGTCCTGCAATAAATCCCATAGCTTCAGTTTTTTGTTGAAACTGAACTTTATAACCATCACAGATTTATTGCAGGACTGTTATATGCAATAGGTGTGCTTAATAAAATGGCAAGTGGGTGTATATGTAGCTGAAAATGCATGAATTCACACAGATTTTTCTCTTTAATATCTAAACGCAGTATCAGAGGACTTTGAATCAGTGTTCGGCCCGGCCACAGAAGTCAAAGAAATCCAAATAACACCAGTTCAGGAAGGTAATCAAATATCTGGTTATGCGCAATTGTTATTTTAATGACTGTTTATGTGACTAAATGTGCTCCTATTGTTTTTACCCTCTAGAGTTCATCATGGATTGCAACTTTGATCAGGGAGCATGTGAGTGGGTCCAAGACAAGGCTGATGACATGGACTGGAGTGTAGCCTACCATAATGGTAATTATAAATGTGGTTTTTTTACAGGTTATTTAAGATTAATTTAGAGTTGAGCATTCAATCTTAAAGTGCTACCAACTCTTTCAGGTGCTGAGTACTACATGGCCATGAGTGGGCTCGTAGGGGGGCCGGAGGATGTGGCCAAGCTGAAGTTGCTTCTCAGCGACCGGGCCCAGCAGGGCAGCTTCTGCCTCACCTTTGACTACCGTGTGGTGGGCCACAATGTGGGAACTCTCAAGGTGCTGCTGGATAACAATGCTTACCCTGTATGGGAGCAGAGCCAAAGCAGAGACCAGGGCTGGCAGACGGAGCTCCTCACTGTGGCCTGGAAAGAGAAGGCACCACAATCAGTGAGTCATTTTAACGTTTTATAAGACATGTTATCAATAGATAAAGTGCAGTAACTGCTAACAACAATAATACCAGCCAATAGAGGTTGAACAGCACAAATATTGCAGTGCTCATGTGACTAGCTATGTTGGATTTCTCTCTAAAACGTTAAATTCATGTGGTTTCGCAGTATGTTTGAAAGACAACCCTCATATTGTTCACTACTTGAATCTACAAACTAAAGATGCCATTGAATGTCTTTCAGATTATCTTTGAAGCCCAGCACGGGAGAGATGTTCAAGGAGAGATCGGGCTGGACAATGTTGTGCTGACCTCAGGGCCCTGTCAAGACGACGCCAGTCCATTCATTTAAGAATCTCCACCCCGGATTTAGAATTGGAAAATGTGCTCTAACTGACACATGTCAAAGATGCCTGTTTCCTGTCCGCATTATGGTCTGGAGTTTCCCAATGTTTTCACATGGCTTAGCCACAAGACATCCACATAAAGATACAGAAATGTGGTCTGAAGGGAAGATTATGTACTATCAGTGCATGCATGTTTACTTATTCACCATGCTGCTACATCAATACATCCTGCTTCATTCTCTATCGTCATTTTCAAAATGGTACGATACAGATAACTCAGATCTCAGGAATAGGTAGAAATGCTAACTTTGTCCGTTAGTTAGATGTAACAGTATTGTACTTAGTCCTTTGTTGTGTATGTGATTGCTGAAGTTAACTGGAAATAATCCATGACATGTAATGTGAATTCTTACGTGAATTTAATCTTAGATGAATACCTTTTTTGAAGGCTGGTTAGTTTAAATGATACAAAAATATCAGTGTATAACTGCTGTAAATTTTGCTTTCATATTATATTGTACTATTACATTAAAACAGTTTTTTCTAACTCTGTCTACCATTCCTTTTTTCCCCTATTGTGTGATTGTACACCTGTATAACCTGGATCATATCCGTTGTAATTTTTCTGCAAACAGAAATCTATCATCACCTTCTGGTAGGGAAAGTGAATGTATCATTAGCCAGTGTTACAGTGTGGACTAAATCCAAAGTAATATGACAGAGAATGTGGGCAATTTTAGGAAATCCAGTCTGCTGACTGAAGAAATGCCACCACAAATGAACTGTAAATGGATGGATGCCTGGGCTGGTATTTCATTACAAAAGAAATATTTGTGGTAGTCAATTCACACCTGAGAAAAGAATGCTTTCATGATACTGTAATATAGCTATCCATATCAAAAAGGGAATAATAGAATAGTTTGCTCTGACAACCAAAGACACACAGCTGGTGGGAGGATAGCTGTCTGATAACTTGTGTATGCTTTAAGTAGTAGTGTAAATAAGGAAATACTACACTTTGTGCTCCACAACATTTGCAGCATTAGAAAGCTGTTTAGGCTACTTTAAAACTGACTCAACAGGGCCACTCTGCATAAAAACTGCACATGTAGGTTGACCTAAAGTTAGCTAGCTTCTATGACGTTCCATGTATTTTTGTTTGTTTATTGATTATTGTTTATTTGTATGACTACATAATAGTTATAACAAAACAATTAGGACAAGATATATATAATAACAACAATAACAATACAGTAAATATATCAAAAAAGATAAGTGTGTGTGTTTGTGTTGTTTGGAAGTGTATGGTTAGTGTTTGTGAGGAGGATATTGATTTAAATATCTATAAAGAGTTCTGGGTAATCGTAACCAAACAACATTGTGAGTGGGAAAAAATAAAAAACATAAAAACAGATACATGGACAACATGGGGGAAAGCAATTACAAAACAGCAATTAAATGACCCTTTAAGCGACTTTTGAAACATTTGACAGATGAACAGTTTATTGATAGATGTGAAAAGCTACTCCATAATTTGGTTCCCCTAAATCTTATCGAAAATGTACCTCTATACTAGTGAGGAATTTAGGAGGATGAAGATCTAGAGACTGACGGGTTGAGTAAGAATGGACCTGAGAATTTGTTTTAAAGGTCCCATATTATTCTCATTTTCAGGTTCATACTTGTATTTTGTGTTTCTACTAGAACATGTGTACATGCTGTAATGTTAAAAAAAACGTTATTTTCCTCATACTGTCAGCCTGAATATGCCTGTATTTACCCTCTGTCTTAAACGCTCCGTTTTAGCGCATTTTGACGGAATTGCAACAGAATTGCGTTGCCAAGCAACAGCTTGGGTCCATGTGTACTTTCTGTCAGCTGATGACATTCACATACACTGCAACAGGAAATAAACTGGGACACATTTAGAATGTTTACATTTAAAATTGTATAAAGGATCTAAATATTGTATATTCGTGACATCACGAATGGGCAGAAATCCTGACAGCTTGTTTCAAATGCAGAGTTTCTGAATACAGGCTGTGTGTATTTCCCTGTGGATTGAGTGTTTTGATAATTTCACAGTATTTATAGAGGACTTAAGCCTGCTTTATAATAACATGAAACATGAAAATCTCACTTTTTTTATAATATGGGTCCTTTAAAATAGGTCTTCAAATGCTCAGGAATATTCCCACCAGAAAATATCTTATAAATAAAAACACATATTTGAAAAATATTGATATCAGTCAAGATATTAGTTGTAGTTGCTAATATTGTTGTACATAACTTTGGAGTATGTTTAGCCTACATTGTGGTAGCCATTGTTTGTTTGCATTTTCTTTATTACATCTACCCTACCTATTTTACAGGTGCAATTACCTCTGTTTACATTACATCTATTTTTATATTTTATACTCTAGGGAAACACTTCTGTTTATATGTATTTATTACATCTACTTTACCTGTTTTATTTTGCTTTATAACTGTGTGTGTTTTACCTGTTATACGTTTTATCTGCCTCGTTTAGTCTTCTCAAGTATTTGTTTTAAAGCACTGACCAGAAGTGGCAACTAGTGAATCTCGTTGTATTTAATACAATGACAATAAAAGCTTTACATTCTATTCTATTCTATTCTATTGTGGTAAATACGGTTAATCTTTGGCTAAATGTCGCCATTTGGTGGTCAATCATGAATATTACAACGAAGTAGAATATTATGGAGAGATGTTGGGGCTATCTGTTAACTAACAGTTAACTAACAGTTAACTAACAGTTAACTAACAGTTAACTAACAGTTAACTAACAGAAGTTGACTGACGTTTTAAGTTATAAGGGCCTGACAATCCTGAAACTGTAAACGTTACCTCAACATCTGGTTGGTTGTTTCTGTCTGACAAGATCACATGATCCCCCGGAGGCTGAACCGTGCATCGTTAGCTTGTTAGCTTGTTAGCAGCTAGCTGTTAGCTTTAGCGTTAGCAACCAACCGAGCCTTTGGAGTTCACCGGAAACGGTGCTCTCTGACGTTATCTTCGAGCCACGCCAAGACGAGGAGCTGTCAAACATTATGCATTAGTGTTATTGCAGTTTTAAGGTGTTTTTGTTTCTCTTTGACTCAGCAGCTGTCTGGCTCAAACCGGTAAGAGACGATACTAGCAGCAGTAGACCTGAGCTCGTGAACCTGACTCCAGCTGTGTTCACTTGTTTTCATGTTAGCCTAGCTGAGCTAACGCCGAGCTCGCTCATAGACCCACAATACAGACTGTTGTTCCACTAGCATGTTCCAGCTGTTGACTTAGTTTAGTGCGTTATACTGTATGTCTGAATGCCTTGTTAGAGTGCTCACAAAACAGTGTATTTGGAAGCAGATTGTGCTTTATGTTTGTGCCATCTGTTAATGAGGAAACTGCTGTGTGTGTGTGTTACAGCTGGTTGAACGTCACCTACATGGCTGCTCACATCAACATTAAACATATGAGCATGTGACCAAAGGACCGGGGTCTACAAGCACATGATCTGGACAAGTGGAGGAGGACAAAATCAATCAGGGGTGAGACAAAAAAAAAAGGCTCAAAACATCTACCAGAAATTGTGTTTCTGCAGTAAAATGTGTCATTTTCAAAATTATATTGTTTATTTATTGTTTATTTATTTTGCACAATTTAAGACTACACAACATAACAAAAAAATAAATGAATAATATACAGTGCAGGAAGAGGCAAAAAAAAACACTGGGCTTATCGAAGCCTCCACCTAGAGACAAGATTAATATAAATAAATAATATGACTACATAATAGTGATAACAAAACAATAAGGACAAGATATACAGTATGTATATATATATATATATATATATATATATATATATATATATATATATGTGTGTGTGTGTTTGTGAGGAGGATATTGATTTAAATATCTATAAAGACTTCTGGGCAATCGTAACCAAACAACATTATGAGTGGGAAAAAAATAAAAAACATAAAAACAGATACATGGACAACATGGGGAAAAGCAATTACAAAACAGCAATTAAATGACCCTTTAAGCGACTTTTGAAACATTTGACAGATGAACAGTTTATTGATAAATGTGAAAAGCTACTACATAATTTGGTTCCTCTAAATCTTATTGAAAACTGACCTCTACTAGTGAGGAATTTAGGAAGATGAAAATCTAGAGACTGACGGGTTGAGTAAGAATGGACCTGAGAATTTGTTTTAAAATAGGTCTTGAACAAACAATTAGGACAAGATATATATATATAATAACAACAATAACGATACAGTAAATATATATTTTTTAAAAAGACAATTGTGTGTTGCGTGGAAGTGCATGGTTAGTGTTTGTGTGGAGGATATTGTTTAAATATCTATCAAGAGTTCTGGGTTATCGTAACCAAACATTGTGAGTGGGAAAAAATAAAAAAAACAGATACAAGTAGTGGTATTATAGCGTTGTACACGTAATAAAAATAACTTGTGCACATTGCATCTCCATTAGGTAAATTATTTTAAAGTGGTTGGCCGAGATTGAACAGCCATGACAACGAAGACGTCCCTCCTTAAAGTCATTCTGCTGGGTGATGGTGGTGTAGGAAAAAGCTCCATCATGAACCGTTACGTCACCAACAAGTTTGACGCACACCTTTTCCACACCATTGGCGTGGAGTTCCTCAACAAGGAGCTGGAGGTAGATGGCCACCAGGTTACCCTACAGATCTGGGACACTGCTGGCCAGGAGCGCTTCCGCAGCCTGAGGACTCCTTTCTATCGTGGCTCTGACTGCTGCCTGCTCACCTTCAGCGTCGACGACAACCAGAGTTTTCTCAATCTAGGCAACTGGAAGAAGGAGTTCATCTACTACGCGGACGTCAAGGAGCCGGAGAAGTTTCCATTCGTGGTCTTGGGCAACAAACTGGACGTGACGGAACGGCAGGTGTCTACTGAGGAGGCTCAGCAGTGGTGCCAGGAGAACGGTGACTTCCCATATTATGAGACCAGCGCCAAGGATGCCACCAATGTAGCGGTGGCCTTTGAGGAGGCGGTGCGCAGAGTGTTGGCACTGGATGAAAGAACGGACCACCTCATCCCCACAGACACAGTCAAGCTCCACAGAAAGCCTCGCTCTGCTGCCTCTTGCTGTTCATAACGTTCAGGAGTTATCACTAACATTGATTTGCTGTTATGCCTGTAATGTGAGGAGGCTGTAGGGTTTACAATGCTGTAGTAACATCTTATTTAAACAAATTATGCTACTGGCTTTATGATTTGTTATACTATTGAGGTTTGATTATGCTAATAGTCGGTCTTCTGTGTCAAGAGAAGAGATGAAACACTAAATTCACCCCCTAATTAATTACAAATAAAGAAGAAATCACTGAATCATTTACTCAGCTCTACAATGTGACTCTTAAAACGTGTACTACTTTGGGAGTGCGATCATCATAGGGTTTCTTAACTTCACTCCTAATTATAATAACACAGAGTGATGGCCTATTTATTTATATTCAGAAAATAACTACATAATTAATTTATACAGCCCAATAACCTTATTTCTGAGAATTATGAAGTAGCTAAGGCACTACTATATATAACTTACAAATTGAAGCTTGTCGTGATTACTGCACCTTTAGGTCTTGTTCGTGCACATTCTGCTTAGTGAATAGATTACGGCTGTGTGCTGGAAGCACTGAGGGACAAGATCCCCAACAGAAGATGAATATTAAAGCAAAGTTAACATGCATGGCATATGGTGTATTTAGGTTTCTGGAAACTTTTCTATTTTGTAAACCGTTTTTACCTTAAAAAAAATCACTGAATCAATATTGCCTTTGGGAACGTGTAATGAAGAGCGGTCGTGATTGAGTAAACCGTTTTCCTGGTTGTTGGGTTTATTGTTTTAAATAATGATTTTGATCTTTAAAGCACTCTTTTTAACATGTTTTATACTTTCAGTTCAAAGCCTTTCCCTATATACAGTCTATGATCTTTCCCCACAGCTTAATACTTAAAATGGTGAACCATTCATTTACCTTTACTGTTTCTCATTTCATTTATATTCAAAGTTGTACTACTGGTATGCCATACGATAAATAAACCCCCTGAGAATTGTCTCTAAGAGCATGTTTTGTAGTCTGAAAACTGATAAATCTGTTTATCATCCCAAGATTTGAACTGAATGATACCATTCTGCTGTGCTTTGTAACCTCTACAATGATATAATGCCTAAACCAGCAGATAACACAATATCAAGGTCTTCAATTCTAATGTTCTAATCAACATACAGTAGCCATACTCACAGCTCATCCCATGCAAGAAATCAAGAAACAAACATTACCTTAGAAACTACATCAGACAAGAACATGTTTTATAGAAAATCTGTGTTGAATACATTTTACATTTGTTTAACAGGAAAAGAAAGACAGACACCAAATATGTGTGTTAGGTATACAGTATATACACAACAAATAGACAAGATGCATTAAAATCCTGGTGCGTGTGAAGTGATTAACTCAGGAGATGTTTCTTTCCAAGAAACTGTACTTTCCTCTCAAAAGCTGTTGAGCGGATTGGTGCGTTGATTTCATAGAACGGATTCATTGCAAACTGGAAGATAAAATAAATGATTAAATCAAACACTGAAGTAAAAAAAGAAATGGACCAAATGTAACCTCATGCCAAGTTATTCTAATCAACACAACTTACCTTAATGTATAAATCATATACATCATTAAAAAAGTTTTTGATTCCATCCTCTTGTCGCACATCATGCAGCATGATGAATCTTATATGTACAGCAAATAATTAAAGAAAATAAAGCCATGTCAATGAATTCCTTGAATGTACAGACAATAAGACTAACAATATAATCACATTATACTACAAACTAACATGTTAAATAATGGCAGTGTGGCTTCAGCTATCAATTATTTTCATTATCAATCTGTTGAGTATTTTTTATTAATTGTGTAATCTATAAAATGGTAGAGAAAAATGCCAATCATAATTTCCCAGAGCTTAAAGTGACATCTTCAAATTCCTTGTTTTGTTCAACCACCAGTCCAAAACTCAAAGATATTTAATTTTACAATGATATAAAACAGAGAAAAGCAACACATCTTTATGTTTAACAGGCTGGATTGAAAGAATCTTTGGCATTTTTGCTTAATAAATGACTAAACGATTCATTGATTATCAAAACTTGATTCATTTCCTGTCGATTAATCAACTAATTGTTTCAGTTATCTTGCATTATTAAACATGAGATGAGCCATGTACTGTAGGGTTGTTTGTCTCTTCTGTTAGTAAACTACAACATGGCAATATTTATTATCCATTCTTTGATAGCGGTTACCACCATTAATAAAGAACTGAGTATAGTCTTCTGTGAGGGAATAAAAAGGGAAGAATCAAATGCAATATAAAAAGGATATGTCCTGCAGTGACGAAGGCAGAAACAAACCACTCGTTGAACTTGTCCACAGTTTTCAAGTACATGTTGTTGGACAGCCACATGTTTTCATCCACCAAATCCAGGGCCGCGTGTGCAATGAACTGGTTCAGGTGACGATGATCATCCTGTGGTCAATGACACACATTTTCATCAGACAACATATTACATTAACAGACATTATAATTTCATATAAATAACTGCAAAGGCCTTGCACCACTACATTAAAAGACAGTTTAGTGTGGCATATATTATATCCATTTTGCATCCATAGGCAGCTCAGTTTGAGAAAAAGTACACACATACACTAGACATACTGTTATCATAGACAGAGAGACAAGTAAGACCCAACAGACAAAACACATCACAATTATTCATACATAACTCCATTACAAAATGACCATCTGTCCTCTGGATTTACATGTCTTTAGCAGCACATTCATTATTATTTAGCAACAAGATGGACTGATGGACATAGCTGTAGTATATACCCAGGCTACTGAATAACGTTTAGCATTTCTTTACCACTGTTGTTGCACAAGATGTATTGTGATGAATGCTGGTAATAAAGTTAGTGTTACCTTTGACTCAGCCTTCCCAGCTGGCAGGAACTCCATCTCAAACACAGGATTGTCCTGATGACCAACCATGACGTAATAAAAGCTCCCAGACATCGTGTCCTCTTCTTCTTCTTCTTCTTCTTAGCAAAGCCAAACTGCCCTGAAAACAATTCAAACCAAACGAATTAGATCAAACTATTATAATGTTTCCTAGATATCAGTGTCAGCAGAAAGCTAACGTTAGCCGCAGTGCTGCACAGACGCTTTGGCGTCGTTTTACGTCTTCAAATGATTATTGTGAGACTAAAGAAAACATGTTACGTCTTTAAATAGTACAATAACGCAACGTAAACACATTAGTGAAAGCTTGTCACTCAATAAAAACAACTTTTGTTTACCTGTTAATTCTGCTTCCTGGAGAGAGAAGCGATAGCTGGCGCATAAAGATGACGACACAGTCAAGCAGACAAATGCATTTTTATTTATTTATTTATTATTTCAAAGTTACAGTATCCATAGTAACAGCAGAAAACATTTACATACAAAAGAAGCATAGCGAAAACATAAACAAAGAGCTATGCCAAACATAAAAGGACAACAGAAATGAAACAAAACCAACATAAAATAAAAAAAAATTCAATTAAAATAAATAAATAGATAATAATTAAAAAAGACCATGCGAGTCAAGCAGACAAAAGTATTTAAATTTATTTTAAATACTGTATTTCAAAAGTTCAATACATTAAATTCATAAAAATTTTCAGATTTTTCATTAAAATTCTGCAAATATATTTTACAGTATAAAAAATAAATATAAAAATAAAATAAATTATACAACAAATAAAATGTAAGGAAAAGATGAAAAATAAATAAACAAAATAATAAAAACAAACAAAGTTTGAAATGTCTAAACAATCTAACAGTTGTTGCCAATATAGAATTTTTTAAGTTTTAAGTTTTAAGTTTTTTTAAAATGACAGTATACATAGTAACAGCAGAAAACATTAAAAACATTTACATACATAAGAAGCACAGCGAAAAAACATAAACAAAGAGCTATGCCAAACATAAAAGGACAACAGAAATGAAACAAAACCAACATAAAATAAAATTTAAAAAAAGACCACGCGAGAGTATAACAATATTATCACTTAAAACCCTTAAAGATATTGCAAACATTCATTGTTAGCAGACAAATGTATTTATCAGATATCTGCTGTAAAACAGTACGTCATACGTCGGTGCGTCATAACTGGGGGCCGGAACCGGAGCCAAAGTTTCCGTTGACGGATTTAAATGCTGGAGACACACCTCCTCTGAAGGGACGCGAGACGCTCTGTGGTCGTTAAGCTGGTAACTAGGTTACTCGGTAGCTAGGTTACTCTCGGTAACTACTAGACATTAGTCTCTCTTCTGAGATGCCTGTTTCATGAGGTGTGAGGAAGACAGAGTGATAACAGTCTAACAACAGGTAAGAACACTTGGAGAGTTGTTGAAACTGAGGTTGTTGTTGTTCTTTAGCTGGCCTGTACTGTATTCTGCTTTTGTTGTTCTTCTGTCAGGAAGCTATGTCCTCGGCCAAGGAAGACACGTTGTCCCCAGATGAGCTGAGGAAAAGACTCTATCAAACCTTTAAAAGCAAAGGAGTGCTGGACACACTCAAGGTAAGTCGTGCTAAATACAGTTGCTGTTGGTTCTTGTAGCCCAAAGCCTAAATTACTATAGTCTTCATCCCTCTTGTTCTCAATTCAATTCAGTTTGCTTTATTGATCATGACTGTCAGGTGAACAATATTGCCAAAGCGTCAATTCAATAATAAATACAAATTTAAAAAAGAACAAAATAAAAACATATATATACAATTCATTAAGCAAATTACAATATATATATAGATATTTAAAAAGAACATGCATGTAAATGGAAGAAAACAATAAAGAAGTAATTCATGTTTGTTGTGTCAATAAAACAAACAAACGAATAAAAAACAATTAATAACAATATATTGCAATATCAAAATGTTAAATGTAAAAAAAAAAAAACTGAAGTAGAGGAGTAAATAAAAGGCAGAGTGTGAGTTACATTTATTATGTGTTGTTGTTGTTGTTGTTGTTGTTGTTGTTGTTGTTGTTGTTGTTGTTGTGGTTGTCTCTTAGGCTGTGACATGCACTGACATGCACTCTTTCACTCTTCTTCCCACAGGCGGTTAGGCTTGTAAATGGACTGTGTCCCCACACACACACACAGACTCACATCCAACCCCCCAGCATTAACACAGAAACAGTTTTTAAAGCTAGTCACATGTCAAAGATAATTTTTGGAACAGTAATGCAAACAGCACTTTACTATGGACATAAATGCACGTCTCTCTGCTGCTAAACACGACTGCAAATTGGGTGTATGACTGCAAATTGTGTCTGAAACGTTTACTTATTTTATTTTTCATTGTTATTTTTTAGGTTTGTTCATTTTAATACTTATTTATTCCATCCTTTTTTAATGCACTGACGGGAGCTTTGAGAAACAATATTTTGTGGTATGCAAATACTCAGTCAAATGACAATAAAGTGAATCTTGAATGATGTGATTCAGACACAGCTGCGGAATCAGCTCATCCAAGAGCTAAAACACCCACCTTTGACTGGAGGAGGACCAGTTCCCAGACCAGTACCTGGGAAATCTGAACCCCTTTTGGTCTCAGCCTGTAACAGCATAGTGGCTGATCATCTCCGTGCCTCGGGGTATGAGTACACCCTTTCTGTATTCCACCCTGAAAGTGGCCTATGCAAAGACAAGGTAAGCATGAGCACTTGTCTAATTTACTGTAGCTTATAAAGAACTTCATTGCAGATGAAGATTTTGGTCTCTGATCTATTTTGGCAGGTTTTCACGACAGGAGACCTTCTTCAGCTTCTTAAAATCAGTCATGAATCAGCACTTTACAGATCACTGGTAATTAATAATATGATTTAGCATGTAGAATATTGTTCTTGAGATGATAAATACATCCTGTTACTAATAATAGTGTTATTATTTCATATTTTTTACAGTCTTCAAACAAAGATCACAATGATAAAGGTATGTTCTGTTCCCTTTTAGTTAAACTGCTCCTGCCCCTTCTAACGCCTGTCGTTGATATGATATTTTCTATTTGTCTAGCAGGGTTCCTGATCAGCCTCCTAACACAGCTAACACACCATTATACTCACGGCCTGTGCCATGATGCTGACACTCAGACAACCAATACAGCAAGTTATGGAGAGTCTCTTGGTATGATGAAATTAAATTACATTGTACTCCACATACAGTAAATGCCTTTCAACGCACACTTTAATGTTTTCTTTCTTCCATACACAGTTGAGAAGATGAAAATGATTGATAAGGAATACGAGGGCTTAAATCACAGCGGGGAGAAATGGTTTTCATTCCAGTCAAAACTGGCTCCATATAGAAAAGAAATGGAAGCACAGATGCAAGCAGAAATGAACACAAAGGTATGTATATTTTTCTACAAAATCAAAAGCTGTATGAGTAGGTATGAAGCACAGATGCATTCTCATATCTACAATAAACAATGCTTATAAGGTATACATGCTATGTGGTGTAACTTTAAATGCATAATGTTTTATGAGTGGCTAATATGTGATCATGCAGTTTTCCTGCTGGTCATCATTGTGTCTTTTTGTTCCTTAAGATGCAACATTTTAAAGATGTTGAAATCGCCACTGTGAGGATGGAAGAAAAAGCTAAATTTCATAAAGAATTTGATAAGCTGAAGCAAGAGCTGGAGAGGACTTACGAGATGAAGGCGAAGGCGTTGATGGAGCGGGAGAAAAATGCCATTGATCGATTACAAAAACAACAAGAGGTAGATTACTGCTAATATGATGCTGCGCTCTGTTTCTTTCTCGAGATAAACCTTTGCAAAATCATAATTTCTGAAAAGGGAAATTATGGCAGGCTACATCACAGTATTTATTGGCATAATTTCCAATTGCTTGAATCTAAAAGTGTAATTGATGCTTGATGATTTCTCTTTTCTTTAGATTGAAGACAAAAATCTGTATATGCAGAGACAATCGGTCCTGAAAGAAATTGAAACAGTGCGGAACAGAGAGAACGAGCTGAGGATGAGAATGGAGGCTTTTGAAAAGTAAGGGCTGGTTTTTTTTTACCATTCATGTTATTAAAGAGGTGCTACTGTATGCTCTCTCATTGTGTATATATGTGTGTACATATTGTGTAATATTACTGTGTTTGTATGATGATAGGACTTGTCAAATTCACGAGGAAAAGGTCAAGACCACTGAAGAGCTGCTGAGGAGGAGAGAACTGGCAGTGAAGACGATGGAGGACACACACGACCAAAGGCTGAAGAACGAACTCTCCAGGTATTTTCATGTTGTACGGGGTTCACATGGTGGCCTCACATTGTTTCCACCAGTTAGACATATTCAGTTGGTTACACACATATGCAATCTCATTTGACATATTCTCTCAATTCTGTTAGTTCACTTATCCTCTCAAGTTTAGGGTATGTATCCTTATTAGGGATGTTGTCATTGTGTGACCAGAGGATGTCACTGTTTTGTAGGTTTAAAGTAAAAGCAGTATGTACATTGAAAATCTCCATTGATTTGTTCCATTCTACAGCTAAAATATTGTTGCACCAACTGTTTGAATGCTGCCAGTGAGTCTCATAGTGCATTGTTTTCTTTTTGAAAAGTAAATAAGTTGAAATTGGCCACATATTTAGACCCCAAATTCCAAAAAAATCTGTTCTGATATGCTTATCATTTGTTATTATATCAGATCTTTGTCTTATGCAGTATATACATATAGTTATGTAGTGGACCTGATAGGGGACCTGATCATCAACTTAACCAAATGATACATTGCTTTAACAAGTCTAAATGGCAGCTGGTTTGGTTTATAACTCTGTACCCTTCTGTAATAGGAAAAAGGCCACATGGATTTCCAAGATGTTTTTGTTGCTAGATCTCTTTTTGATTGTTCTTATGTCTTTATATTATTAGGTATCAGTTTGAGTTGAAGGATGAATTTATCAAGAGAACAGAAAAATTAACCGAGAATGAGACCAGAAACAAAGGTGAGTATTTAAATTAATGCAAGCCCGCTGACTGGTTTTCTATGGTCCATGTTTTGATTTGATATTGTGTTTTTATTTCTCAGTGGAAACCGTTCGTATCCAAAAGGAGTCGGCTGTAATTGACGGCAAATTAGAGGAGCACTGCAGAGCGTGTTCGGAGCTGAGACGGCTGCAGGTAACACAACACAACCCCAGTCCTCCAGCAGTGTTAACTTCACCCTCTTAAACAGGCACAGTACTAAATAATTCAACACTTGTATTCAGACAAAACTTCCAATCCTTCAGTGTGATGGTTGATAATAAAGTAATGTAATAATTAAGTCTCCAGTTTTATTTTACCTGCTCTATTCCCGTCTCCTCTGTTGTTTTCCAGGCTGAGCTCGACACGGCACAGCAGCAGATTTCTCTGCTGACTCAACAGAAGGAGCTGTTGAGGGAAAGACTGGAGAGCGTGAGTGACTACCTCAGCTTGAAAAGAGAGAAAGCAGAGCTGCAGGGACAGCTGCGGCTGCTAAAGAAACAGCTGGAGGAGGCCCAAGAGGAGAACCGGCTTCTCCATGCAGGTGAGGATTACCTCGGATTGGATCAGGATTTTCTGTCTGTATTAATAATAGACCACTGATTCCCTTTGCGACTGGTAAATTCAATATGTGTGAGAGTTGTCGCTTATAAACCTAGAAAAAAATCGGTAGCTCAGAATATTTGTAGTCTTTTTTTTCCAGATAAATCCAGTTCCTATGTTGCATTCACAGACGGTGCTTGAGAGTGGGCTCATTGTGAGCTGTGGGAGATGCAGTGTACTGTGAAGCATTCATGTCTGCTGAGTCTTTTTGAATGTGTCTTGCCTGCCAATGTGGGGCCTCTGTGCTGTGTTTGTAGCTCTGCAGACAACTCTCTAAAAAGGAACCAGCACTGAGGGAATAGGGATGAGAGATGGAGTGAAGGGGAGCAGTGACAGAGGGCTCCCTTTACCCACGGCCGAGAACCAAACGCTTACCTCTCTCTGAGGGATGCAGTATTCTTCCTGTTTGAGGATCGAGCAAAGGGGCCTTTTTCCTAGTTACTAACAAAAGTTAGAAACATGGTGCGGAATCCCATGTGCTGTACTCTCACGCTGGTCAGATCCATACAACCAAAAAACGTGAACTGGAGCACTTAAACATGACACCCCTAAATCAGAACAACTTCCATGTATCCCCAGAGGCTTTTTCCTCAGATAGCTGAAATAGACACTGCACTGGCAAAAAAGGATGTACTTTTTAAATTATGTTTTGACTCTGATAACCTTTCTCTCTTTCAGATTTGGGCAAGCCGTCCAAGGAGCAGCTGGTCTTGCAGATGGATCTACGGAGGCTGCAGAGCGCTCGCAGTCTGGACGCGGAAGAGTTTGACAACCAGAAACAGGTGCTGCAGGCACAGCTCCAGAGTGAGGTCAGTCACACTCGCACTCACAGCATCTCGCTGAGTGTGGGAAACTATGTGGTCAGCTCTTTTTTCGTTTTTTCTCACACAATTTTGTCTCACCTTGGGGAATTTCTTGTGTAATCTTGATTTCCGGTGATCCATAGTTATACTTTGCACAGGCCTTACACTGTACTCTCGTGTTGTCTGCAGGTGGAGCGGTGCGCTCAGCTCAAAGCTCAGCTGATAGAGTGCGAGGAGAGGACACAGTGGATGACTAACCACGTTGAGGAAATTAAGATGCAGCTTCGCCAAACTCAACAAGGTACCCCAAAGACTGGGCGTGCATGTCTGCCACGTCTTAGTGTCATTAGAGGTTTCTGTATGCAGTTATACATAACTGGGGGGAACTTTATTTCTGTTTCTCATAAACTGGCTTCCTTTCTTGGAAATTCTTGAAGAAAAAGAGCTCAAACATTCTCCCTTCTTTTCAATTACTATAAATGCTATAAAATGTTTAGCAAAAACAAGAAAGGAAGCCATGTTACAGTAGTAGTAACCAGATCCTATGTGTAAATGCATGTAAAGAGTTCTTGGAAATTAGTTGTAGCAACCCTTTTTTGTGATTTGTGCTCTTTAATGGTGGTTGGTCTTCTGTATTAGTGTTCAACTCTCCGCTTGTTTGCTTTTCCTTTTCTTTCCCTTTTTCTTTTGTGTAACCCATGCGATGATGGCAGCTCTTGAAAATGAAGTGCTGCGTAACCCCAAGCCCTCTCTTGTCGATCGCTCAATACTGGAGCTCAGCGCCGACAAGCTGGTTCCGCCTGACATCTATGTGGACAGAGCTCTGCTGAGGGCCGTGGTGGGTTATGATGATGTTTGTGAAGCAGGTGGGCCCGCGCGAGGACACAAGTCGCCTTGGAGCGACACTCCGGACCCCGACATGGAGCTGGTGGCCGTGGCCAAGGCTCGGATCCAGGAGCTGCAGGAGGAGGCCGAGACCTTGGAGGAGGCCTACAGGAACTACCAGCAGAGGGCAGTGCTCTCCACCGTCTCACACATGCTTCCCCCAAGACCTCTCTCCCCACAGCGAGCACATCCTTCACATCGTCCAGACTCTCCTCTAAGAAAACAAGTCTCTCATCGTTCACACACCCACTCGCCCTACAAATCACACAGACCACTGTCTCCTCAAACTACCAGAACCCTCTCCTCGGCACCCTATGACACCAGAAACACCGCCCCACCACCTGCACAACCAAGAGTGACCTTCTCAGAAGACAACAACCAACCCCAGTCCACAGTTTTCACTGACCACAGTCTACATTCATTGACTGAATCTCTGTTCCTAAGAGATGGACACCCCCAGGACGCAAGCAGCCCTCCGTCCAGACGTCTGTCCTCCACACCGCGCTCTTCCTCCAGGAAGAAGCTTCAAAGAGAGATTGCAGAAGGTACCTTCAAAAAAATGCTTCATGCTGTGAAAACACTTCAAAAGGGATTAGATGAACCGACCCTCTTGAACTGTCAATAAATAAAAAATGAAATAGTTTCATGTCGTCAGCACCCGTATATACTGCACATTTAACACTTACTGTGAATATTTTATTAATGTGCCAGAGTGTAAAAACAGTTTAAACATTCAAAACAGTCAGTCCGCACCTTTTTTATGTCATCACTTTGGATTATAATCTTTCTCCCATTGCCTAACATGAAGTCTTTGCATCTGACAGAAGCACTCGGGTCTCCGACGGCGTTCCCGGAGTTGTCGTTTGACAGACAGCTCCCCCGTGACCTTGGCGACGAGGTGGCGACCTCAGGTGACTTTCCCTTTGAGCTCAGTCCACTTCGCAGTCCTCAGCTCAAGAGCACAGCACGAGACCAGTCCAGGTACCATCTGGCATCACTTTGGCAAGGACATTACAACACTTTTATACACCTTTTACGTAGTGAATACTAATACCCTCATCTTTGCACCTCAGTCCACCAAAGCTGCACCCTGTGTTCTCCAGCTTGGAGTCTTCCCCACAGCCTGAGAAAATAAGCCTAGAAGACCTCACAGGGATTATGTCAGGTACTCTAAACTACTATTTGATGTTGTGTTTTTCACATTATTTATACAATGCCACAGCGTAACTCAGTTGTGTTTTGTTCATTGGGGTGCCAAAGATTACAGGGAGAGCGCCAGAATTTGGTTGCTCTGAGGTTGTCAAATTTAGATTTGCACATGTATAACTAAAATCGTAATAATACACATACTGGATAATTTATACTAAAGTCTTTTTTGCTACTTAGTAGGCCTCATTACTGTTTAAAGCTAGTATTTTGGCACAGTTGCAGATAAAGATCAGGCTATACCAATATTATTAGTATTATACTATTTGTAGAATTAGATTCCAGTAGCGGCTGCGTTTTTTTCCGACTCGTGGGATCCAAACATTTCCAATAACTCCAGAGCATTGTAAAGTCCAAAAGTCAACATTTATTGAAAAAAAAGATAGATATGTTATGATTATATAGATATGTTTTATCTGACAAAATATTCTGCTTCGATCCATATTTGTTGGCATTTAGCCTTTCAAAAACCAAATTTTCACTGCAGTCAAAAACTGTTTGCTCTCCTGCTCGCCACACACAAAGGGAGGAACGCATTGATGAGTTATATTCATTAAAGAAAGATTTTTTTAGGGTGATGTCAGAAAATATGGGGGACATTAAGACGACATCACCAGTCGTCTTAATGCACTGGTGATGTGAAACCCAGTTTAGATCTTCAGTTTGCAAATACAGCTTGTGTGATTAATGCTGTGTACTGGAAAGGCTGTTTGGTTCGTGTCATTGCGCTTGACACATACAATAAGAGCAGAATAGTTGTAATCAACGGGGGACATTTAATCTGTTGTTGGCACATAAAGTATTCTTTACAGTTCTGTTCCATGTTGTTTTACTGTCTGGAAGACATGGACGCCTCTAGGTGTCCATTTCAAAAGCACAATTTCCTGAATAATCAGCACCTGGAGGTTTTCCTGTTGTGCCTTAAGATCTCTGTATCCTGCAGTGAACAGCCATACATTATTATTATTTTTTTTTTCAATTTCATTATCATTAATTTAAACAAAAACCCCAGTAACGAAATGCAGTATATCCGGTGTGGAAGCTTTTGGATTTGGGACTGGCTGTTTTTTAATGAGTGTGTGACTGGCCTCCAAAGTGTCCTTTCAGTGGCCCCGCACAATGGTGAAGATGAAGGGCAGCTGATTATGTATTCTGTGCCGGTCCTCTGGCCCTTTTTGCATTATGGTGGAGAATAAAAGATCTCTTTGTGCGCGTCTCCCTCCAGAGCCCGGCCACATTCCAGAGCTTCTCCTGGACACTGCCGTCCCTCTCTCCGAGGAGGCCCCTGACGGCCCCGCTGTCCCCCGCCCACAGGACCTCCCAGAAGACCCGATAGACTCGCAGGGCCAAGCGGGTGAGTCGTTAGTCCACCCTTACCTCCCCCTGTTACTGATGCATAATCTTGGTTGACCCCAAATGACAAGAATGGCCACCTTCTACTGTACACCATCAGTCTGACTGTATGAATCTCTCATGTATTGAGACCATTCTGGGGGTACATTGCTTCTGTAAACCAAAATAAAGTGACTCATGTCAATCCATATGTTTTATAGAAGTCCCACAAGCATCAGATGAATCTGCAAGGGAAGAAGATGAGGAGGATGAGCAGCAGAGATGGGAAAGAGAGCGAAAGGAAAGACTCGAACGAAGGCAAATGCAGCAAGAGGAAGCCAGAGAGCGGGAGCTGCAAGAACTTGAAAGACTGGAGAACGACATGGTAAAAGATTATCTCACACCAAGTTCACCTAAAACTTCTCTTTACCAAGAAAAGGCAGCTTGGTGAAATGAATATTGACAGTATTTATGTCTAACCAGCTTTTGCAAGAGATGGAGCAACCAGGACAGGAAAAAGAAGAAGAAGAAGAAACTGCAGTTAAGAAAGGAGGAGATGAAGAGCAGAAGCAAGAGGCGGATAATGACGAGGAGGAGTCTAAAGGTGAAAATCCATTGGAGAAATACATGAAGATGGTGCTGGAAGCAAGAGAGAAGCAGCATGCGCAGGTGAGTTACACGCACTCCTGTAAAATGTTGCTTTTGTGAGCAGCTGCTCTGTGTGTTAAACTAAGTGTGTGTTTGTGTGTGTGGGGTTTCAGAGTCCTGAAAGAGAAGAAGCAGCACATACGAGCCCAGAGGCCAAGAGTTTGTCTGAGGAGAAAGAAGACAGGTAACTAGAAACAGTTGACTAAACTTATAGCTTTATGAATAAAGTTTTGTAATTCAAAAGCTATGCTAGGAAAGTTTAATAAATACATAAGCCTACATGATCCTCTTCCAAAAACATGTAATTTCTTCCGTGGTTTCTCATCTCCTGGTCTTTTTAATGTTATTTGTTCTGGAATTATGTCGTCTTAAGGATGAATTAATTGAGAAATACTATTTTTGGTTCAGCTTTTATATTTCTGTCCCCTCGAGGCTTTCACTAATTAACTTGATATTGTTTTCCCAGCGTTGCAGCGTATTCACAAAAGGATGAAGAAGATGATTTCTGGTGAGCCGGTTGTTACAGACTGCTGTCATAAACTGATGAATTATACAAGCCTCTCTCGTCTTGTACTGTTTTTAACAAGTGTTGTTTTATATTTTAAGATTTTGCTTTTCAGTATGTATATTTGACACCATCAACTGCATATGTTTGAATAAATCATATTGGATTTTGTCTTTTTCATTTTGACTGACTGTACACCACCAAACAAGATATTCCTATCACGCTAAAGAAAAACACAACAACATGAAGTTTGTTTTATGTTGTTTTTTTATTTTCATAAAAAGAGTCAACAGGCTAGTTGAGTAATGTCATAAAGGGGTTTCCATTCAGACAGGATGCTGGATTGTTGTCCTCCTGGTGATTGATAGGTAGCCTTTTATTCTTTAGTTTTTGGTTCGTTCAAACAGGAAACACAGCATACAGAGATGAGATGCACATCTGGCATCTTTCTCCTCGGCCGCTGCGCACCTGTGGCTATTAGTCCCGCAGAGAACTACAGTATGCAGGTTCTGTACTACAATATCTCACAGATACTGTGTAAAACACTGGGCAGAAAGAGTCACAATGACATTCATACTTTGGCTAAATTCACCATTTAGATTGCCGTACAAATTTTATAAATGACTGGTGTTGCAACTAATTGTTATTTGAATTAAAAGTTAAGCATCAGTATTTCACGAGGAAGCCCTTGACATTCATAGAAAATACAGGTATACTATCAGACAACAAAATAATATAAGACTAGAAGAAAAGAACCTAAACACTGACTAACCAGCTACATAAAATGGATTAATTTGTATTTAGAATAAAAAAGGAAACAGGCAAACACTGCCTACTACTGATGTCAGTATACACGACTACACATCACACGTGTGTCACTGCAGAAACAGTTGTCTTCATGCAACAAAGAAACTTATCCCTGTAACTCAACTAATAGAAATAAAAGATTACATGAGTAATTATGTCAGCATTTTGTGACAATTGCACATCAAAAAACAGGTGCAATAATAGAAAATTAAGAACAAAAATGAAGTGGTTTTATCTTTAAAAAATAAGAAAACACTAAAAAAAAATCCTGACTTGTAACAAGTTCACACCTTAAGTTCTGTAGTTTCTCCATAGTACCAATGCACATGGGACATATCACACTTGTTTTATAAGATTTTTCAAAATCAAGTAAATTTTGATCATATATTACAATATATGATGAGATATTATAATAGATAATGAGCTAAAAAGCATTTATGAGGGATCAGAGAGAGCTCTGTGTTGGCAAGCCTTGATCTTTTTTCTTTTTTTCATTTGCATAAAGAATTCACATGGACCAAACTTTTACGAATATCCTTCTAATTATTGGCAGCAGTTCACATTTAGCAAGCAAGTTACTCTTGTGGCATTATCCATAAAGATTACATCCTAAGATACTGTGATGTAGACGAGCTCCCGGGTGTGTGTGTGTGTGTTTGAGTGTGTGATTTCCGAACCATAGTTATACAAGAGAGGGGTGTTTGTTCCAGTTAAATTGTTCCATAGGCTCTAGTGCACACCTGAGGTAGTGTTAATGTAGGCCATGACTGTTCTATGTGACTTTTAATTAGCTTTACAATGTAAATTATAGTCTAGAACCAATTATTTATCACACATATTATCACTAGGATTAAAATGCAGGTAAATACTTGACCACATTATATATTTTAACTGTGAAATTAAAGCAAAACAGCATCTTGTGACATGCCGTAGTCTTGTGTCAGCACATTATACAGAAAATTGACGGTTCTTCTGACATGCTATCTAGAAGTGACACGCTAACTCTGAGTGTTAAGGCCTTTCATGTTATGTATCATGATTCTGCATTTTTTGATTGAAAAAAAATGAGCAAACAAATAAAAAATGTCACATTCCCTTGTTGAAAAAGAAAGACAAACGTGTCGTCGTTATGCGTCGTATGAGAATAGTGCAATGTCTCAAGCTTCGCCAGCAAAAAAAAAAACTGGCTACAAAAGAATAGAGAGAATCAAACACTGCATGAATTCAAAATTGTGTTCTCCTTCGCAAAAAATAAAATAAAATTTTAAGTAGCAGTTCCAAAACACTTGTTGGTGAGTTAGTGCAGAAAGCAACACTGATGCATTAGTTTGTTAGGAGCCTGGTTAGTACTGCACAGTGTCACAGTGGCAGGTTATTCTAGCTGAGCGTCGTCTTGGTCCAAACGGGCCACAGTGGCTGGCCGCAGTGTCTGTGCGTCTTTACGTGTGTGTGTGTGTGTGTTTGTGTGGAGTGTGTGATATCCTTATGTGTAGGAATTGAGGCATTCCTTTGAGCGTGAGGTGATGTCCTGCAGCTCCCGCTCTTCCTTCATTTTGATGTCTTGGTAGGCATGCATTTGACTGGCGTCCTTAAGGTAGGCCCAGTTTGCTGAGAGAATCATGAGGAAGTGGATCTGGAAGAGAAGGGTGAGGTGGATGGCCCGTGAGCATGTCAAGAGGTGCAAAGCAAGCTACAGGAGTCAGAGCTAGGGTATGTACATCACGGACATACACAAAACACATAAAGTTAAGCTTTTGAAAGTGACATAAAGGCATTACTGACTTATTATTGTAACATTACTGTTACAATCACTACTAATACTGGAGTTATGTTGCTATCTTACTACACATAGTACTACAGAAGTGACACTTTTAAAAGGCGTGAGAATGAGTCGAGAAGAGAAAGAGAGCCACAGGTTGTGCATGCGAGTTTTTCTGCAGCTGAAAAAGCTTGAGGTTAGTGCAAAGCGTGAGATTTTGTGACCCTCATCCATATGTAAGAAATAGACCAAGTAGGGATACTTTTGTAAACAAAGATTGTTTATTTTATATAGAAAGTAAAAGCTACAGTCTTCAAAAACTTAAGGAGAAAATTAAATATATGAAATATGGAGTATAAGTAACTATAAACAGATCTGAAAAATGTAAGCATGCAGGCTCAGTGTTAAGATAAAAACAAATGGCTCTTTAATGGCACTTTGAGAAAAGAATAAAAGGAAAATGTAGGAAAACATCAGCTTCATAGCTGAGGCTATACCAGCGTCAGCCCTCATAGAAAAAAAAATACATTTACTCTCTACTCTAAAATAGGAGAATTTCTTTTTTTTAATTTATAAAATACAGGAAATGAAAGTGAGGCTTAGGGCCTCATGCAGAAGTATACCCCCAGTACTGGCCTAACCCTTCATAATAGTGTGCTGTGCTAGGTATGTGCATTTACTTTGAAATCTACAATACTGGTCACCATAATACTCATCAGCAGAATACAGTTGATGAAAGGTTTTTAGTTCAGTTTAGAATCTAACTTGTGACGAGAAATAATACTGAATGTTTTCTGTGTAACACTTTGTGGTTTCATGGGATGGCACCAACATTTTAAGGCTAAGAAAATAATAAAACAGATGGATCCGCACACCAAATAGTCCCGTTAGATTTTTATTTTGCTGAAATGTTTCGAGCACCAGGCTCTTCTTCAGACTTCTGAGAAGTGCAGAGAGTCGCCAGGTTAAATACTGTAATACCCTAATATTCTATACAGTATATTAGTGCATACTCTTAAAGTATTTCCTTGTATGTACTTGTATATATATATTTTGTATTTATACTAGGGGTGACCTTAATGCTTCAAAGCTTCGACCGTTGCCATGGTAATCGACCTCCATCAGTATTCGAATGCTCCGTTTTTTGTTTTTTTAATACAAGTATGTCATGATAAAGTATAAATCACAAAATCGCCCATGAAATAAGGAATAATCCCACAGCATTATTCATTATTCATATTCAACGTGAATTATTACTAGTAATTCTCAGACGGATATAGCTGTTTGTTGTGTGTAGAGGTGGGTCTGTGTACAGTGGTGCGGCAGCGGCGCTGTCTCGGCACTGAAACCGGGGAGATGGAGACAGACAGACAGAAAACATGTCAGCCTGCTGCGCGGCGAAGCTTCGAATACCTTTGAATATTTCTCACTGAAGCATGAAAGCCCAAAAAATGGTATTCGGGACAGCCCTAATTTATACTTTGTGTATATACCGATATGTTGTATGTACCTCTCTGTAGCCTTGAGATACTATCGGTGCATATGTCTAATATATAATGTATTTTCTTGCCAATATTTGATGGATTATGTGAAACAGGTGTGGTATTGTCACGTATGTGTTTTGTATGCAGTATGGGTATTTAAAATGTGGACTCTCTGCACAGAGCCTGGTGCTCGAAACGTTACAGCATGATAAAAATCCTGACAGGAGCTATTTGTTGTGCGGATCTATCTCTTTTATTCTGCTATATTTCTTTGATGCAGCATCGATCCGATCGGACACTGGCTACGCGTGTCTTTCCGTGTTTTATAAGGCTAAGAAAAGAAACAAGGCACTTTGCCTCTGTGGCTAGTCCTTTTTACAGATGTATCACTAGAAGTCATCCTCACCAAAACTGCTAATAAAAAGCATAAAGCCTGAGAACACCTTTAATATTTGTCACCAGATGTCCTCATGGACTAATTTCAGAGCTTTATACTGTACATCTATAGTCGGCCTGGCAGTCTCATTTCCAACTTAGATAATTTTTTTGAAGTATGTGTTACAACCTGCGCAACAATCTTACATTTATGTTCCAGGAGTTTGTGCACAAATTCGCATCTCAGCTCTGACTGCAGTCGACTGATGCTCGTCCTGTTACGCAAGGTGAGGTACTGCAAGCTAAATACTGTCAGGTTCTGTGCAGGTCAAAATCAGATTTACGAATATAAATAACCCTGGTGTGGATTTCTAGCTGTGCACATTTCTATAAAAATCTGATGGTGACAAACGTCTATAAGTGAGTGCCAAAGGAAAGCAGAACAAAACTAAACACCACCCCAATCTGAAAACATCAGGTGTCTTCAGACAAGCAATATCCCTGGATACCAAAATGCTAAAGGAAGCATACAGTCAGCTATTTACACTTCATGTGATTACTAATGGAGAGATGTTGATTTTTCTATTTTTTTTTTTTAGTTCATTTGTTGTCAGTGGCTACTCAGTGCAGCCTCAAATGCTGTACTGTGCTCTTAAAAACAGTTTAAAACTTAGTGCAGCAGTCTTCTCGACTCTTAAACTTCAAAACGGCAAAGTTATAAGTGGTAGCCATCATGTAGATCAGCTGGTGGAAGAGAACAGAAAAGGTTGTAAGAGAACATGCCGGTGACCTCCTCGTCACTAGTACGCTGACAAGTTAGTAAAGTGACCAATCATTTTCCAGCAGAAAAAAAGGTTAAGGAAAAAAAATGTAAGTATAATTTTACAGAATCCTACTTGTGCAATTTTGCGGTTCAAACTCATGATTGTGAATTTTTAGAAATTTACACTCTCTTATGGCACAAAAAGCAAAGCCCAAACTGCGCTCTCTTCCATCCATCCTAACATAAAAACAGGGCCATGTGCATCTAAGCAGATGGTAAACAGCAAATGGAAAAGCCTATGTGTAATCTTCCTCGGTATGGGAATGAGAAGAGGAGCACTTGACACATGATCTGCCGATACAAACCGTGCAGAGATGGACTAAAAGGGAGAGGATGGAGGGAGACCGGAGGGAAGCTTACCAGAGCGATCACGGTGGCTCCTGCCCCGGCGCACGCTACGATGTACAGGTGATAAGACAGGTAGAACTGGAAAAATAAGATAACACACAGTGATTATTCGTCTTCATGCTCCTCTGCTCTCATCTGCTGATGTGTGTATGCCATTTGCAGAAACGGATAGAAAACAACCTCTTACCTCACTGGTGTCGCAAATGTTACCTAGCGTAGATCCGCAGGCCTTGCCTGGTGTGGCGTTCCATGGGATAATTCCTGTAGCCATGAAATCCAAAGGTTATCATATACACTCCTTCCTAATTCCTTCATTGCACCATGTGATTCATGATCAAACCTGTCCAGTATTGTGAACTGAGCAATTTTCTTATTTTTTTCTTATCTGATAAACTAAGAAAAAAGGGGGCATTCCACCGATTTTGCATGAAGATCAGTTAAATCATCATGAGGAGTAGCCTAAGAAAACCGTTATATAATGTCTTTTGTGGTTCTAGAGGAGCTCTGTCAAGTCTGAGAGAATAAGAATTATCTTAATTTTAATGGAAAGTCTGCATTACAAACTGGGCGTGTGGAAAATCCTGGGCATATCAGTCAGACAGGGTCTAATGAAAGATGCAGTCGATTTGCATTATGGGAAGTGTAGGATCCAGTGTTTTTGAAAGTAAAGATGTCTCGGCCTCTGCTGCTTCGATTTGGAGCACTCTTTTATTTGAATATGTCCTTGCAAGTCCACAAACTTTATGGAAGTGCAATAGTAAGATGCTGGAGTACTTCTTTAAGGAACCCACAGGTATGATTTTTTTTTTTTTTTAAATCTGTTTTTTTGATCAATACTGTTAACTGTGATAATAAAGATAGGGGTGAAAAAGAGGGAGAAAACAGATACAGTTTTACATTTCATTTATTATTTAGATCAGGGGTCGGGACCCCCACTAGTTCTGAGGGGACGCAAAATATTGAAAGATTAGGAAAGAAGTGGAAAAAAAAAAAAATCGCATTCAAAATCATGTTGATTTTTACAAACTTTCCACTTTTTTCATGCAAATGACTGGATAATTTTACTACTTTGGGCCTTTAAAAATTATTAAAATAAAAAAGGGGGAAAAGTGAGTCTGTGGTTGAACTGGTCACAATCAGAAGACATAAGCAACAGGTGATGAGTGCTCACAAGTAGACATTGCTTGGTTTTAAGGGGTCCCCAAATCCCCTAACTTGGAGTACTGTATTGGTTCTAAGCCGCCTCAGCGTATACTCTAGTAAAACGAGACAAATTCTCAGATAAAAAGTGCTATTCTCTTACCATACTGACGAACATCCACACAGATGGAGTCAATGCTGGTGAGGTTGGCCATGGGAGACTTCATGGTGGCACAGGTAGACCACATGTTGTAGAAGAGGAAGACGGGCACGGCGGAGAAGCCGAACACGCCGAGCCAGGCCACGCCCAGGATGTATGTGAGGAACACAAACTGAGGATACAGAGATGGCACAGTGTTAGCATCATCAGATAACTCATACTTCGCTCCTATAATGAACACCTGTGCATCTTCTATTTTAATCACATGGCATGAAACCCTTTTTTTAAGCACTCTGTGTTTTAAAAAACAGGTTGGACGCAGCGGTGCGGTTGTATTAACATACCATTCCACTGATGCAGCGTCCGCAGATGGTGGTCTTGAACTCGCTGTGCAGTTCCTTGACTGCGCTGGTCGTGTAGAAGCCCTCGGCCAGCAGGATGATCCCGTACAGGAAGAAAAATGAAGCGATGCCGTAGATGACATACTGCATCAGCTGTATTCTGTTAAAGAGCAATGTCACACATAAGCTTAGTCCTATAGTTAAAAACAGAGTAAACACAAATCCAGCACTAACATGCGTTTAGTCTCCAAACGTAACACCTGGAGAAACCCGCTAACAATGTGAAGTATGACTGTCTGGTGTGGAAAATAGCTGCTTACAATCAATTTTTTTGCATGCAATCTTTAGAACATGAGTAACCTGTGCTGGCTGATTAATCATGCACAGATGGTTATGATTAAGATAGCGATCCAGCTTCCCTAAGACGTGAAGAGAGACGGTGTAATCCCAAATGTGGAGATAACAGGTGATACATGTCTCTGGAAATCATCCGCCAAGAGACAGACTGCCTCTCTAGACATCTTTAATTAAACAGCGCACCCCAAATCTACGTCAACATGAAACATATGTGCAGCCCTGTCTCTTGTCATTCCTCTTTTTATTGTCTCGACTAATGGATCCACTTACAAAAATATAACAAAAAAGGTCCGTATTAGGACTGTTTCTCCAGGGTAAGGTGAACTTGGGAGACGTTGTCAAGCTAAAAATAGCCCACATAAAGTCAACCTCATTAAAGGTTAGATCCATCTTACCGTTAGGCCTCTATTTATTGCGACGGTTATGTAAGGGCACGTTTTCACAGTGAGCATATTGTGTAATGGATCCTATGGTGACATTAAAGACAGGCAAGCATTACGAGCGGCCGTGTAGCACAAACACAGAGGTCACTTACATGTCAGTCAGCATGGCGTGATCACTGGTGACCTTGGAGAAGTGGGTTTCCAGGATGGTCACGGTGCCAGTGAGAGCCACATGGCCGCATCCACAGAACAGGGCGACGCCAGAGAAGCAGAGGATTGTGGCCACCAGCGACGCGTACGGCACGCCGCCTAAACATTTGATGCAGCACTCAAAGCAACCTGTAGAAAAGAAGAAAAATTGGGGTCAGCGACAACAGTCATTTGATATCACGGAACAGTGTTTTAAACCAGATTGTTTTACTCTAAAAGCCAATAAAGTAAACATCAGTCCCCAGTTCCATATAAGGGATTGTGTTTTACTTGCAGGACAGGAAGTGATCTCAGTGGAATGAAGTATGAGATGAATATTCATGAGTCATCCACGGAGCCTATTGCAGCACACCCTGGACGGATCAACCAGTCTATCACAGACACCAAATGGCATTTTGACATTGACTTTTCTCTTAGATATCTAAAGAACAAAAGGCACTGACACAGACAGACAGAGACAAAATAGGTTTCATAAAATATGTGGTCATCCTTCATGCTTCTTTCGATACGCCTGCAATGTAAAATACAAGCGGAAACAGCTCCAGTTTGCTGTGTGAGGTATTTACAATCCACACTGCCTTTAATGTTTCATCTGACAATTCATCACTCCACTTAAAAGGGCACTAATGGCCATCCGGCAGGTCAGGGCAATGGGTGTCAGCCAAGCTGTAATGGAAATCAATGGCGACTCGCAACGAGGGAATGAAGTGACCCAGATGGATCTGCCTCATCCAACTGTGTTCCTGTGCCTTGTGAAATGGAGCCAGTCGCCACAATGCGGCGTCTGTGGATGCATGCAAACAAACCACACTGTGCTTCCAATCAGATCCACATGTGTCTGACAGGATGTTGTTGAGTCATCCAGGTCAATGGCTGTTTATGCTTTAAAGCTCTCACATGTGCTCAATGTCAAAACTGCAACTAAAGTGTTTAAAGCTGCTATAATCAATATTTTGTACATTAAAAGGAACAGTGTGTCACATTTCAGGGGATCTATTAGCAGAGATGGACTATAATATTCATAACTATGTTTTCATCAGTGTAAAATCACCTGAAACCTTAAATCGTTGTGTTTTCGTTAGCTTAGAATGAGTCCTTCATATCTACATAGGGAGCGGGTCCTCTTCACGAGTCCGCCATGTTGCTAAACCACGTTTCTACATTAGCCCAGAACGGACAAACCAAACACTGGCTCTAGAGAGAGCCTTTTTTCCATTTTTCCATTTTTCCATTACCTGACAGACACCCTGTCAAACTGCGGTAACGTGAGCCGCAGAGTGCAAAACTGTGGTACCGCCATCTGACTTCCGTTGCTCCTGAAGTAGTGTTATTATGGTAAGGATGGCCTCTGAGCGAGGCAAACAGTGTAACCATGGTTTTGCACTCGCCGGCTCACATTACTGCAGTCTTGGAAAGGGAGAAGTGAGCAGAAGGGTACTCAGTTGGTTGCAATCTGCAACCACACCACTAGATACCGCCAAATCCCACACACTGTAACCTTACGAATGGATCAAATGACTGTGTGTATGTGACAGAGGTCACCCATAGTGAACATATAGAAAATGATCACCAACTCCACAGTTCACCCTCAACTCTACAGCAGTTTTTCAACAGGTCAGCACTTTTTTACGTGGAAAAAAAGCTCTGATAAACCCTTGGTACACTACCAGCACCAAGCAGCAGCAACGGATAGAGTTACCAACTAGCTGGTGAACATAGCAGAGCATCTAGCAGCTAAAGAGCCATATATGTCTCTCAGGAGTTGGTGGAGACCAAAACAGAGCTAGACGGAGAGTGAATACTGGACTGAATACTAATTTTGCTCCACATCTGCTGGATGTATAAATAAGCAATTGTCTGCTAACAAGTGTGCCATATCAACTATAGTTGCACTGATCCAAAGTGGCCAAAGCATCGATTATTACAGGTTTTTAGGTTTTTGTAGCTTTGAAGGAACTGCAACAATCTTCCCAAAACAGATCATGCAAATGCATCATTATCCAAAGCACAGCCTAATGTATGTAATAGAAACAATGCAATTATAATGTAGTAGAAATGATATACCGCCGAGGGTGAGTCGTAGATAGGGTGAGTAGAGGCTAACAAGTGATATACTGAATACGTTTTTTTCTTAAATGATCTCAATTAACCGTTTTTTTTCTCATCTCTGCTCGTTCTTGTGTGTAATAGGAAACAGGAAACGGGAGGATGCAGAGCTTATCTCAACACCAATTTGTGCTTTTCTTGAAGAAAAACAGACCAAAAAACTATTTTCTACTTGCTTGCTCCTTCCATGGAGGCAAGAATCCTGAAAGTTCATCTGTATTTGTGCTCTTTGCCCTAACAAAAGGATATTAAAACAGATATACTGCCGCTGGGCCAACACTTTTGCCGTCATCCTGACTGTTTGTGTAGTACGGGGAGATAAAAACATTTTTGTCCCGTGGTGGGTGAATAGGAGTTGCCATGGCAGCACGTTAACCACAACACAATGAGTGTGCCCACAGCAGAGTTGCGCTAACTTCCACCGCAGCCCACATTTCTCCGATGAACACGTCGGGGGAGGGTGAGTGGGCTGCTGGGAGTCCGAGCGCAGAGAGCTCCACAGGATATTGAGCCCAGCTGCAAAGTGAATACAGTTCATTTAAAAGGAAGAAGTGCTCTTGTAGTGGATGTCACTGTCAGGTAGCTCTGATCCAGTAGCAGGCTGTATCTTTGCTATAAATCCACCAGCTCTCACAGTCCTGAAGAGAAGAAATGTTTCCATATGAAGAGCCTCCATTACCAAAGCTCTCGTATTAAATGTGCACAGAGCGACAGAGGCAGTCACAACAGTCACACTGGTTTATAGTAAATCCATTTGACTGTAATCAATTGTGTCATGTCATGGATGAAAATCAGCTTGACTGCGCAACTCATTAAGTGTCTGTTTGTTTTCAAACCCTGCCTTGAAAAGCATCACTATTCCCATTAGATCAACTGTCTAAATGTTGATAGCATGGTGCTGGATGCCATGATATCATCATGACAGTCAGTCTGCCTCAATTACTGGATTTTTACTGGATATGAAAATGAGAAAAAAACACAGATAGGGATGTCTAAAGCTGTAAGAAACACTACCGAATGTATGAAATGCCTGAAAAAGTCGAGTTGACCATGCACCGCCCTCCCCTGGAGCCTGTCACGGCGAAGGTCAGACTGACGTGTTTGTATCTGCCGTGCTCGTCTAACTTGGAGCACTTAGAGAGAGAGAAAACATGTTTGAAAGCCACCAATCCGATCGATACGCCATCTGTTTGATTTGTGTCCATTCCACAGGAGTGGTTTGCTTTTGAAGCATCTATCCATCCAGAACGGAGTATATTGGTTAGACATCTCTCTCTCTCTCAATGGATAAACCTTGTGTCACTTAGGGTTGTTATCCTTAATAACACAATAAATCCAAGGTGGTATTTTCACAGCTGGACTGGGCATGTTGGCAGGTTAGTAGAACTCTGTTCTGGCTGACTGAAAAAAAAAAACACTGGCACGAGGACAGACCCACTGACGAGTTTCAACTATTAGCAGCCTCAGGAATACCACTCTGTTCACAAAGGGCCTCTGTGAAAGCTTTAGACTTGGTGTTAGACATCAGGGGAGACGGACAGAAATGACATCAAAGCCCAACACCACTTTTAAGCACTCCCACGGGAACGGTAGTCTGCACCAAAGTAAAATCAGTCTCATACAGTCAATGGATTCAAAGCAGAGGTGGGATGTTGAAGTAATCTCCGGGTCTGTGAGATATTACATCCTTATCATTAAATCTGCCGACTTTATAGAAGGTCTCATGTTGAAGAATCAGTTCTTGACACCAACTTTGTTCTTTTTTTCCTTATTTTGTGAGGGAGGTGGGGTTGTACTATTGGGTTAACGGAATAATTTGACAATTTGGGAAATTCCCAAGAACACGGATATTACGAGGTGAAAAAGCGACGTAATTTTTTTTCGGAACAAGGTCGATTTTCTGAGCTTTCACACTGCAGATAAAGGCATCAACCAATCACACTGTGTGCGGAACCGGTGGAGTTGCGCCTATATTTATGAAACAACAACATGGAGGCTCTGTAGTCCGAACCAAGACAACAAACTGTATTACTCCTTTCAACCTTGACAAAGGTAGTGCAGACCAGATCCACTCCTTCCGTTCTTACTTTTCACAATACTTTTCATATAATATTCGCAGGCGAGTATTTTGTATTTTCGTGTCGTTTATTCGTCATGCCCCGGGTGTGTAAAGGCCTTTTAAGTAATAAAATCTAGCTTACGGCACCTCCAAAGCTCACTAATTTGACACATTATAGCTTGTTTGTATAATCAGTACAAAACAAAGTGTAAAAATGTCAATTTCTGGGTTTATGTGCGGGACTATTTCTTGGCTGGGCGCAGTGACTTTTTCATGTGTCTGCTGATTGCCTAGCAACCTCACGGAGATGACAAGACTCCACGAGCGGTATCAATCTTCCAATATTACCACAAGTAAACTCTAGTTTTAATTTTCTGTAAACAAAAAAAAACATAATTTATCTCAAAATCAAACATCTCTTATCAGATGTGCTTTTCATCTGATAACTCTGATTCTTTCACAAAGTTAAACATAATTCCTTTTACGTTGCATTTATTGAAATTACAAAATCTAGTTGAAAGACGACAATGGATTCTGCAATTAGATCGACTGTGATAGGCGAAACAAAACTTCATAGAAGATGTTGCAATGAGTATTTGAGATAGACAGCCAGTAGCAGTAAACACAGCAAAGTACAGACTGTTTCCTCTGAGTGTAATGTGTGTGGGATTTCATAGCGTACAGGATATTGCGGGACAGACTTTAGCTCCAATCACCCTCCTCCGCAGGGGATAACAGTAGGAGCCGGTGACTCTCTCAACAACAAGCTTGTACTAAATAGATCCTGCTGGCTTGTTCGGAGTGGAACACACACACACATACACACACACACACACACACACACACACACACACACACACACACACACACACACACACACAGTTGGGCCTTTTCCCTCTGATGACTTTCACATGCTCCGAGTCCCTGACTAATACTCCTGGTTAAACCTCCAGCCACTTCAAGACTCTCCGCTCTCCAACTCATCGCTACAGTGCATGAATGAGAGGAGGACACATCGAATGAAAAATAGAGTGAAAGAAAGAGAAACGCAGACAAGTCAGCGACTGTTTGTAATGACAATGTCCGGCCTTACAGCAGAGGCTACATTTGCCACATCGTGATCACGAGGATAGAAGGAAGAAAAAAAAGACACTTGTGTGAGAAAAAGTGTGTGTGTATGACATTGTGTGAGAGAGACAGAAAAAAATAGAGACATAGTCCAAGAAGCCCTGATACAAAGAGCCAGTGTGTGCAGCCCTAGACTGTCCATCACACTGGACTCTCAGGGGCCATTCAGAATGGCAGTGAACCACGGCCCCGCTCTTCCGGCCCACAGGCTCGAGGCCCAGGACAAGCCCACCGCTGAGCTCCATCCTGTGTGCCCCTCCAGCAGCACTGCACATAGCTCAGCCACAATGGGCCGCAGCAGCTACTTCACACTCCGGGAGGATCCTGTTTGTCAGAGCAGCTCAAATCATCCAATGTGTGAATGAGATGGCTCATTAAGGCTGACCAGCTGACAGACAAACAGACACAGCGAGGCAAGAGTGACCAAGAAAACGAGGGTGTATCTTAATTTTGTGTCAATAACCCGCAATGCTGGATTACCAAGCGGGCAAAGTGGGCAACTACCCCAGGGACCCAGACTTCCAGAGACCCCCCGAGGTTTACTGTTCATCAGCTGTTGTTATTTATTGAGCATTTTACACTTTTATTTCATAGCCAATAGCAGAGAGAGACAGAAAATGAGGGGAGACAGAAAGAGGGAATGACATTCAACAAAAGGTCCCCGTAGTTCATGTTTGGTGCCTTAAAGCTGAGGACGGTAACGTTGAGTAAATATGATAAAAATTTATTTCTATAAATCTGTCACTATATCCTGACAGTAGTGCATGACACAGACAATCTGTGAAAAAAGTCATGCTCCTCTGCCTCCCCTTTCGTGCTCCCAATGGCATTTGCAAGTTTCTACCGCACCCAAATGAAAACAACCAATCAGAGCCGAGCTGGAGCCAGACAGTCTGTGGCGAACTGCGATCAAACCGTCAAACTAGGCAGCTCAAACGTTTGCAGAAACATCTTGTAGGGTACTGTTTAGCTGTAAAATGAGAAAGTTTGTGACCCTGCCGCCATGTTGAAAACCGACCAAAACCATACACCGCCTACCGCCCGGGGTCACAAGCGTTCTCATTTTACAGCTAAACAGTACGCTATAATGTGTTTCTGAAAACATTTGAGGTGAGAAATAGGCATTACAGTAACAGAATATTGATTCATATTTGATCAGCGCTGCCTAGTTTGACCGTTTGATCAGAGTTCACGCGTGATTGACAGCTGCTGTGGAGACAGCTCGGCTCTGATTGGTTGTTTTCCTCCGATCTATAAATCTTGCAGATGCCATTAGGAGCACAGGAGGACACCGGAGGACACACAGGAACATGATATTCTTCAGATTATCTGTCTCATGCACTACTGTCAAGATAAAGGGACAGTTTCATAAAAATAACTTCTTTTTTTTATCATATTTGCTCAAGGTTACCTAACTTTAACTTTAAACCCCAGACCACCAGAGTGCCCTGGTTTTTGGTAATTTGATTACTTGCAAATTTGTTGCACAATAAGGACAATATCAACCGCATTATTGTATATTAGACATTTATTGTTTTACTGTATACTGTGCTCACATGGTGCCTTTTTCTAAAATAGCTGTGTTTCATCTAATTACAAACCTGGGTATTTCAGTAGTAGTAGTATTTCAGGAGTTAGAGTTGCATCGATTAGGCAAATCAGCAATTGATCGCTGAGTTGACCGACAGAAAATTAAACAATTTTGATAATCGATTAATTCATTAACCTGTTCCAGCTTCTCAAATGTGTATATTATCTGGTTCTCTTAGTCTCCTGATAGTAAACTGAATATCTTGGGGGTTTTGGGCTGCTGGTCAAACAAAACAAGACATTTGAAGATGTCTCCTTGGACTCCAAACAATTATTCAATGAATTCAAAAAAATAATTTGTAATCGATAATGAAAGCAATCATGAGTAGCAGCTCTAAGAGGAAGACTACTTATACCAGTGCCAGTTGTTGGTTGGTTTGTCTGCAAAATATATAGAAGCTGCCATCTATAGTGTGCTGTGTGCATTGATGGGGCCCAAGAACAGATGTTTGCCCCAGTGTGTCCAAACAGGTTCATCCATCCATGCATCACCACACGTTTGCTTGAGCCCAGACTCATCACACTAACTCCTGCAGCTGGTTCTGCTTCATCACCTCCCTCCATCCTTCCACAACAGACATCACGTGAACGAAGCCTGTTAACACCATCGAGCTGAAATCGTCCAACAGCTGGGACCCTCAGAGGAAAGTATGAAAAGGGTCAAACATTGTTTAATTAGATGTCCATACCAGACACAAACACAGACACACCCACACACCTACGCAAACAACCAAGCACATAGAAGCACATAGAAGCATCACATAATCATAAGTATGTATCTGCACAAACTTTGACACACAATTTGGGATGAAGTGAAGAACTCTTGCATCTCATCCCTGAGCCCTGAGTCACACCATCCAGTTTTAATCTCAGCATCGAGCCTCATTGCTAACAGATGTGTCTGTTTACAGCTGACGCTAAGTATTGTTGTTTGTTGCTTCATTGGGGCGAGCTGCCAAAAACACATTTATGAGAAACAGTCTCATTTTCCACACTCTCCACTTTGAGAGGAGACTTTTAAAATGCCATAATGGCTATAATGGCCATTCTCGAGGGGACGGGGGAGATCTGAGCCAGCCAATACGTCAAAAAGTGGTCTCAGTGTTTACTTAATCTAACAAGGGAAACTTCTACTCAGTCAGCTAATAGCTGTTGACTGCGGCTCGCCCGTGGCGATGTGTGAAAGGAGCTGTGTGGATGTACTCAATGACAATAATGATGACCATAATGGCTCATAAATTGCGCGTTTGGGTATAGTAGAGGAGTAAATCTGTGAACATGAGCTGTGTGATATGCAAGTAAATGATCAGGTCAACTCTTTTTATAGGCCAATAGCACATACAGTGTCTCAGTGGGGCTTTACAGGCCCACAGGTTCCTGACCCCGGCGTAAGCATTCAGGAACGCTCCTTTTAAAAAAGACATCGTTCGCAATGTGATCGCAATGTCCTCGGTTGGAGTCCGGCTAGGGATCTTTGTTGCACTCTCTCATTATTTCCTGTCAGCTCTCTACTGTCCTCATAAAGACATAAAATGTCCCGAAAATATATAAAAGGAGAGTGGAGTGATATACAGATTTTGCCTCTTAGGGTCCATGCTGTGAGTCGATAAACATGAGGTCAATGGACAGAAAATGAATTGACAAAAATTCCTGTAGTTGTTTAATCTTTTAAGTCAACATTATCTGGTTCCATCTTCTCAAATGTGAGGATTTGCTGCTTTTCTCAGTTTTATATCTAAATTGAGTACGTTGGGGTTTTTAAACTGTTGGTCGGACAAAAACTAACTTGGACTCTGGGAAGCTGTGATGGACATTTGTCCTTATTTTCTGACAGTTATCTTTTAGTTACAGCCCTAAATGCATATAACATCACGTTTTGGCTTAAAATAACTATGTTTAAAAAAACGTAACGCTTGTGAACGCAAAGACAACTACACATTGTTGGTTTCACACAGGAAGCAAACTCATTCTCCTGGGTTAAAGCCCTGTGTTTTGTGTCCCATCCACACCTTCCACGGAGTTTCACAAAGCGGCTGACTTTTTGTCAATTGCTATTGTCGCTAGAGGTCACTATCGTCTTCTTTTGTTCATTCTTTTGGTTATCGTCCATGTGAATGAATGATAAAACCTACTAGTGGGCGTAGGAGGGCCCTACTGACCCACATCTATGAGGCTTATAACCACTGATAACACCCAATTATTGACTCGATAACAGTCTAAATCGGCTGAACTGTTATTGACTTTGTCAGTCACATTGTCAAAGCTGAAGAGGTTTTAACGTTAGTATTACATTATTAAACACAACAGCCTTTCTTTGGAAATGTGCTCGTCTAAATGTACAATATTTCACCTGGAATAGATGTTCGGAACAAAGAGCAATAGAAAAATCAATGATTCCTACAAGAGGGTGAACAACTTAATGACTTTTCTCTCTCTCCTCAGTGTACACACTCCTCGCGGCTGTCTATTTTGTGAGACTGGTAATGTCTGGTTCATTTATCTTTGTCCTTGCCAGCCCCTCATCCATCTCATTAATCATCCACCCTCCCCCTGAAAGAATGACTCAAACGCACCCTGAGGTTTGACTGATCTGCTGTTGATTCTGCAACAGGCTCATTGTCCTTAAAAGTGACACTGGCATGATGATGACCAGCGGCATCGCAGCGTCCCTCCTGCTGCAGGAGGGAGGTCTGCTGCAAAACACCCCACGTACTGAAACTAATTAGATCATGAAACAAGCGAAATACTGCAGAAGAAAAACACACTGGAAAGCATGACAGAGACGACACATTTTTGCAAATGCATCAACTGGAATATCAACAATTACGTGCGTGCAAACACTGAAACAAGGATGCTGCGCTGACATTTAAAAGTCTGAGCAAAATCTACCCAACTATTGTGCAGAGTGAAACCAAGCAGGCTGGAGTAGGTTAAAGCCCCAGTAAACAGAGCAGTGAAAAGAACTGAACCGGCTCTTTGTGAGCGCTCATTGGTACCTCTTTTGTCCTGCCTCTGGTCTTGGTTTTCTTCTGATGGAGTTTCCATGGTTGTTTTTCTCCCATCCAACAAAAATGCTTCCTTTCAGCAAATTCTCTCTTCCTTTCTCCCCCCTTTTACTCTCTCCTCTCTCGCTCCCTCTTTCGCTCACTCTCCTTCACGCACGTTTCTGCTCTCTCTCTCTCTCTCTCTCTCTCTCTCTCTCTCTTGCTTCACGTTCGCTCTTTTCGTCTCATCCTGCCTCATGAAGGCACCGCTCCACCAGTATACCACAGTTCCTGTCAGAAGGGGATTTGGTTGAGCCTCGGTCATATGTCACTTAAAACCCAGTTTCAAAGGCAAAATGTGCATCTGTTCCCTTTTGTTCTGGCTGTTTTCGCGAGTCGGTCAAATTAATTTGTCCTCCTAATGACACACAAATCCTCGTCCATGCCATGAACACACTCCCTCCTCTCAGGCATGCTCGTCTCAGAAACTGAAGTACAACCCTGAATAGTAATCCGATGAGAACAGGGTTGTTATATCTGAGAGGGTGCAGATGGGTGAGTAGGGACCCCTACTTTTGAGTGGGTTAAAACCATACTCTGCTGTACAAGCTGGGGGCAGAAAGCAAATAGGCACACAATCACCTCTCTCTATTTTGCATCCGACCCCAGTTCAAGAAAGGGGGAGTGTGTGTGTGCGTGCGATTGGGGTGGGGGTTAGCCCTTCATCTTCTGATTGGCACCATATGCCCTCTGCTCCTGCAGCATACATTAGCCACCTCTGAACCGCTGTCTTCCGTCCATCTGGTGGCTTCTAACTCACATAAAAACGGACACAGGAAGGAACGGCAAATGTACATTTTCCTAAACAAGGACGCACAGAGCGTCCTCTGGGCTGATCCAAACAACAGAGGAAACAGCATGAGAAAATCCAGAGAATCATAATGGCAGAAACATGGAGAATGTAAGCTGATAAAAGGAGGGAGAAGAGGATGACACAATGAGAAACAACTTGTTAAAAATAAGCAAAAGATGAGCGGAGAAACAGACAGCGAGCGGAGACTGGGAAGAAGATCTTGGCTGTGTTTGTTTGGCAACAGCAGGCCGAGGAGCCCCAGGGGCATGCTAATGAGAGAAAGGCCTTTCAGCAGTGGGGAGGTGGGGGGGAGCTGCTGGAGCGGAGCTGGAGTGGGGTCTTCTCACGGATACCAGGCCTCAGAGAGGAGGGGGAGCCTCAGGGGTCAGGGAAGTGAACTTAGCGGGGATCCCACAATAACAAATGCCACGCTAATCTTCTAGCTTTTTCACCGTCAGCCCTGTAAAAACGCCAGGACAACTGACATCCTTGTGATGTGGAGAAAGGGAGACTCCAGCCCATAATGTAGAAGTGATGGTGGTTTGAATTCGACAGCTGATTTGGAGGTAGCTATGCTTGTGATTTCCCTGTGCATTAATTGTTCCGATGAGTGAAGCTTCAGAAAAAAAAGTAGTTTATATACACTAACACTAAATGTGCCACACACTTAACCACATATAGAGGCAGAGCCAAGTTACTGAGTACAACAAGCCAGTGATCCATCTGCGGCCCTTTAAAAGGTGAACGGACAACAACATGTTTGAATTTACTGCACACATGCAAAAGAAAATTCAAAACATATGATCAGGCCTGGTCAAATTGTGATTTCAGAGTAACTCTAATGTGTTCCATTCTAGTATGAATAAACATGTGCTTTTGATTGGAAATAATGACAAATTCACCCGGCAATTAAATAAAGCTTTTTTTGGCTTGGGGATTAGGTTAGGAAACATTTTGAAACATGGTAGAAGTCATAAATGTGTTTCTTCTCAGTGCATGTGAAGGCGTCATAGATCAGTCAGTTTGACAAAGAGATCTTTAAGAGAGACAAAGGCTCTGGTTGAACCAGTCTTAAAGGAGCAGTGTGGAGCATTTAAGGGATCTATTGGCAAAAATTATATATAATATTAATAAGTATGTTTTCTTTGGTATGTAATCACCTGAAAATAAGAATTGCTCTGTTTTCGTTACCTTAGAATGAGACGTTTATATCTACATGTTGAGCAGGTCCTCTTCACGGAGCCGGCTGTCATGTTTCTACAGTAGCCCAGAACGGACAAACCAAACACTGGCTCTAAATAGGGCCATTCACATTTCCACGCATTCCCGTCGGCCACCGTAGTTCTCCTCCACACTTGGCACACGGGAACATTATCTAGTTATAATCTGCAACCTCACCGCTAGATGCTACAAATCCTACACACTGCACCTTTAACAGTAAACATAGAAATTCAGCATATAGTGTTGTCACAATGCTCGTTCACATCCTCAAAAGGCAAATAATGAAGTCAATTAAAGCAGTGATTATGAGAGATATTCATCTCCTCCACATTGACCTTAACCCCTGTTTCAGTCAGAGACACATTTATTGCAAATGGTGACACATTTATAGTGAGAAAGAATCCCCCTTGGGGTGGTGGCTAGAGGGGTGGCAGCAAATGGCGCTGGCATGAAGGTATCAGCAGAGTAATCATGTCAGGTTATAAAGGACCATGCTGCACAGTGAGCCAGTGACTGTGAAGCCCGAATTAACTAAATAATGCCAATCAGCTGATGCAAGCACAATTTACCTAATTCTAGGAATTCAATGTACAATATTATGTCTACTTTGTGTATTTCTTAGAGAGAAATCACTTTACAAGAATAAATACTTCAAAAAAGATATCAATATAGTGTTTATATACTTCAAAAATATATAAAAAGTTGTCAAACATAACTTTATCTGTGGTAAATAAATGATTTCATTATGCTATACAAATCGGTAATACGCTGCTATAATGCCTCATAATATATCTCGTGCTGCAAGATATATTATTGGAATCTGTTAAAACTCTGTTTAGTTACAATTGATTTAGGCAACTGTGTATTTAGCTGTATTTTGTCAAAAATACGTTTTGCGGAGAAGACTCAAATCCATCATTAGAATTCAAGTTGTGTTTCTGGAAACCTGTCGAATATAACATTCACTCTGCTTTGGTGTCCATCAACTCCTGGGGAAAATATCTTGTTCTTTAGCAGTTAGATTGTTCAACTTTATGGGCAGGTAGCGTATATTTTGTGTTTATCTTTGCTGGAAACAGCTGCCTGCTGCTGGAAACAGGGTTGATTTTGAGCAGAGAAACTAAACGACATAGTAAATGTATTGGCAAATCAAAACAATGAGCAAAATAATAAATCTTAAGAGTGTGTAGGATTTGACGGCACGCGATTGGCCCTATCTAGAGCCAGTGTTTGGATTGTCCATTCTGGGCTAGAGACATGTCGGCCAGCTCTGTGAAGAGGACCTGCTCCGTATGTAGATATAAACGGCTCATTCTAAGGTAATGAGGTGATTTTCAGGTGATTATACACTAAAGAAAACATACTTATTAATATTATATTCCATTTCTTCCAATAGATCCCCCTAACTTTTACACACTACTCCTTTAAATGTCTTAGAGTTGGATGACAATTCCCCTTCCATTGCATGTAGTCGTGTGATTTATTGACAAATCATTTATTGACTTAATCTTACGTAAAGTGGTACCAAATGAATGAAGCAAGAAAGGTATTGTGAGACACATAAAGAGCAACAGACTGATTGGATCTTTACCAAAAACTACTGTGACAGGCCGAGTTGTCTGTGGGAATAATCATGTGAACGTAGGAGGCGAAGCCTGAGAGCCTCATGCTCCGTTCCAGTGTCGAGACAGCGCCACTCCCCTACTTGAGGACACAATCTGAATGATGATGAAGCTCATACAAATGGAGGAGGCTTCATTGTGGGTCAACCTTTCACGCTGTGAGACTGGGGGCCCTGAATGCTCCTCAGTGTTCAGTCACCCGTGAAGACCTGCACCCTGCTTGGCTCACACCGAGGAAGGAGTTCTCAGGGATGCAGGCCTGTGCCCAGGGCCCAAGTACCACTTATGAACACCGACAACGGCCTGAGAAAACCACAGGCTCGCCGCACCAGAGCAGAGGGCAGATCAAACCATATGACGTATGACTGATTGTGAAGGTCAAAGTCTGTTGAAAAGCTGAAGGAATCCAAAACAAGAGAGCAAACTGGTCGTCAAAATATCCATGAATATTTTGCTGTAGCGTTCCACTTCTTGTAGTGATTGGTGGCACATCACCACACTGGACACAGAGATTGGTGTTAACATTGTTGTGGCGATTTGTGCAGTTAGTGAATATCATTCCTGTGGTGGCATTGCTGTCCTAGATTTAAATGCAGGCCATCTTCGTAGGTCAATCTGCTCCATGTCTGCCTCCATGTTTGGCGTTCTGAATCTAAGTCATTGATTGGTTCACAACAGCATGCAGCTCACTACAAACCCATTATACAGATCCATTCACTTGTTTTTACTGACCCATTTTCCTATGCGAGTCCACAGAATAAAACAAAAAGGCGTAACAAATTCTGTACGACCTTTGTTGATCAATTCAGCATATGATCTGTTATAAAAATGCATGCCTCAAAGTCACAAGAACGACTGATACTTCTATGTAAATCCAACTAATATGAGTCTTTCAAAAGAAATCCTCTCTTTGCAATGGAAAAAAATTAATATGCAAGAACTGTCCTCATCCATTATAGCAAATATGTGGACAGTGAGAGGGAAAACCACAGTGGTGTGACTTATAGTGATCCTTGTGCTTCCGTTTGGCTCTGTCAGAGCTATAAACTAAGAGAAATCTGTTTTTCTTCAGCATCAGTGTGTTCATAACAAGAAAAAATAAAAAAAGAGGAAACTCCATACACTCAGTGTTTGAGTAAAGTGAAGATTAAAAACATATTTGAATCTTTTTATGGTATACAGTTAAATTAAAGCTGTTCGATCTTTATAGGCCTTCAGTGTTTCTCTTTTATTGGACAGTTTAAAACAAAAAGTACAACAATCCATGCAATGCCATGCATTCTTCTTCTTCTTCTTCTTGTCAAATCCTGGCACCTACATTACCCAAAATGCAACTTGACTGCCAACAGTTCAGTCAGAGATTCGATAATGTAGCCACTAGCCTCAAGCACAAAGACTGTATATAAGAAGTGGACGTAGTTACCGTGACGTCACCCATTGGTTTCTGGACTGACGTTTTGAAGCTTCGAGTTAGGCATTTTGGCCGTCGCCAATCTTGGTTTTTGGCCATTGCCATCTTGATAACACGGACAACTCCCAGACCGGACAACGCCGTGGTAGTGCCCTGTCAATCACAAGGTAACCACGCTCGAAAGCATACCCTGCTTTATGGTCTATTTGACTCTAAATGGGACCATAATTTACTAAATGAACATCATGCTGTATTGAAGAAGACTTGAAACTGGCGATTGAGATCACAAACTCATGTTTACAATGTTTACTGAGGTAATCAATCAAGTGAGAAGTAGAGTCATGTTCTCATAGACTTCTATACAATCAGACTTCTTTTTGCAACCAGAGGAGAGAGTGCATGTTTAGGGCACTTCTGCATAGGCTTCACTTTTCAGGCCTGGAGGTAGCCCACTGGACTTCACACAGCTCTTTGTAGCCACAAAAGGCTTTAAACAACTTGTTTAACATATAAAAGTATACCCACAAACAACTGAAAACATGTGGACGTGTTCTTTATGCTGAAAAAAATCATGTTGAAGAACATCATGCAGCATGGTAATGGAAATCCAACTCCGCTATTCAATTGCAACCATTTATGTCTTGACGTTTCTTCCACTGTACACTTTCCATATTGAATTTTTCTCTCCGCTCTGTAATTACACGTGTTTGACCAAACAGTGCCCGGGGTCTCTGACTCAGCGCTTCTCTAATTGCATGTTTGTGATACTATATCGTGTTAGGTCTGGAAATGGAACAAAACACTCCAAAGGGGATGCCTGGCAGCCATGTTTTTTCTTCTAAAAATGACTTCACAACCCTGACTCTCTGGCACCTCCACAGCCACTGTGGTTTTGGCCTAAGTGGGTTGCAAGGAGAGTGAGAGACACAGATGCTTCGTATTATCCAGGCTTCATTGCTTACAGTACTTTGGAAACTGCCACTATGGCTTGGCCGGACAGTAAACCAATGCAATGTCAAAACCTAAAGACTAAGAATTTCATAATTTCAGTCTGGAGTCAAAAGAGCAAATCAATGCCAGGAAACAGAAACCGAAACCTGGAAGAGAGTGAAAGAGAGAGAGGAGGCGTTTATAGTAGTTGCACCCCACCACCTAGTATACAGGCCATGAACTTCTTCCATTTTAGAGAAAAGCAAAAGGTCTCAGCGTAATTGTTTGTTTTTCTTTCAGTGTGCACTAAATATTTTAATGATGCCTCTGGTCTGGACGACGCTTTGCTGCCATCTTTGTGGTCTGCCACGCTTACATTATGGAGCCAATGAGCCAGCCAAGAGGTACTGCAAGCAAACACCTCTCCATTATCCAGTTAGAATAATGCTCCATAATGACCTCTTGTCTTTTCAATCTATACTGTGATAATACTTTGCCAAGAAGGGGAAAATATCCAGCTACCTCTGAATAGTTGTCTGTAAGAAAAACGAGGGGTTTTAAAACCCAATTTTATTTCCAACAAGGGACAAGACATATTCAGCAGTTTCTCCGGAATAGATGAGCCTCAAGAGAGATTATTTGTGAGAAATAAATATATATTTATCGGGAGGCTGGGTTCCTCTTAACCCAGTGTATATCATCTTGTCAAATGCTACCAGTAACGCATTTTCATGATGGAAATATCTGGCTGTTCAGGTGCTAAACGTTCCACTATGGTCACCAGCTACTACAGATGCACCGATCCAACTTTTTCAGTCTCGATATTGATACCGATACATGGGCTTCGCGTATCGGCCGATACCGATTACCGATCCGATACCAGTGTTTAATTAATAAGCTGTATGCCTCACTGTGTCGAAGTGACTGGGATCATTCTTTTATGTGTAAGGCAACATCAGCCTTGACTTAAACATCGCTTTTTTAACTTTGTAAAACAAAATGTAACAAATAAATACATAGATAATATAACAAATTTAGTGAATTGTTAGTTATTACTAAAATTATAAATTGTACACCAACAACTTGGCAAAAAACTTAAACAGGAATTAAGATTCCAGTATATAATGTATATAGTATATAAACATAGAATTGAATTTAATAGATCGGCCCCATTGTCACCGATATCCGATCCAGCTATTTGAGTCAGCATCGTCCCGATATCTGATCCAGTATCGGTGCATCCCTACCAGCTAGTAGCGAACTTTGATTGGAAGCTATTTTGACTGAAAATAGCTGCAAACGTCGAAAACCCAAAGCAATGAGCTGAGGGATGCTATAAAGCGGAAATGCAAAGACAGGCGATCATTTTCTGTGGGCTTGTCACTATGAGCGACAAACTCCACATACAAGTAATCATGTGATCCATTGTTCATATAACAATATTGATTAAAGCCACGTTAAAGCTCCTTCGTGGTTATGTAATCATGGCCCCCTAAGGTGCAGATGTCCTTCTAATCTGATTTAATCTGCCTACTCTCTTTATATCCACACTGCAACCACCCTGCAGTCATTTTGACACTGAGCACCTCCCAAAGCCATCTGAAATGTATGACGGTCCATTAAACTGCACCGAGAGTACAAATTAGTCCCACAGGGACTTCCCTTGGTGGTGTTAATCCTTTAAATACAATACCTATCACCATTTCTATATTTAGCTCAACACAAAGACCACCGAGATGCCTTTTATGCTACGTGAGTGACCGGACAGCAATCAGTTTGAATCATAAGGGAATAGGCAGTAAATCTTATACTACACGTGCGCATACAGTAATGGTATTGCATTATGAATATTCTTTTGGAAAATTAAACAGTACAAGCATGAAACCTGAACAACCTGCTCCTGTAAAATGTATCATGAAGGCCCAGGAGTTCAATTTTGGCATTAGACATAAAAGATGTTCAGATACCATTTTGTCCTTCCCAATACTGATTCCGATACCCGAACTCGCGGTATCAGCTTATACAGCGTACCGGGTAAGTACTGAGTACTGGGATAATAAATGATCATATTGGATTGGTGCATAGACTGGCGTACTCGACGATACCCGATCCCAAATTCTGGGCAGTATCGGACGCATTTCCGATGCTGGTATCCGTATCAGAACAACTCTATTAGACATTTGACACGTACGTGCAAAATGCTGAAGCACATCATATTTATATAGCACTGAACTTATAAGGATTTATAAAGAAAATCTAGTGTGAAAGCAAACGATTTCTAGTTTGATGCCTCAAACATATGTCAGTCTTGCACTGAGGATCTCCACAACTCAAACGTTCTCACACTCCAGTCGCTGGGATGGCAAATAACACGGGGCTTGAGACAGTCTTTCATTTTCCTACTTGTTGCACAGGGCAGAAGCATGAGAACACACACACACAATAGAGACATAATGAAGCACTGAGACATGGGGACATCAGACGAGACTCTCCAGCTAATCTTGGGGTTGCTTCCCATGGACAGCCCCCCCACCCTCCTCTGTGTATGTCCCAGCTGCTGGGATTTCTTTCTCTGCGTCGCTCCCGCCAGTCCTATTGTCCTCCGCCTCACGTTGCCAACCTCTCACCCCTGACCCAAGACTTTACCCTTTTCAAACCCTCCTCCTCTCTGCTCCCCCCATCCCTCATTAGAAGGGAGTAGAAACCTCCTCCTTTTAGCCCCAGCCGGTGAGACAGACCAGCCAGTCGGACCCCACCGTGTCAGGATTCATCACCGGCGCTATGACAACAGAGCAGATGACACGGAGATCACTTTAATGCCATTGTTCCACGAGGCTCTCCTCTCGTGTCTCAAAAGCCTGAGCGTCCCGCGGCTGGATCCTGGAAGGACGGGGAGTCGGCCGCAACCTGAACCTGACACCTCCACCCCCGCAGAGACGCATTTGTCTTCAGATTCACGATGGAAGCGGTGTAGACGTGGACTAAGTGCTTCACAATAAGTGGCAAATACAGCTCATTACAAGAGAAAGACGGAAGCTAATCTCTCTAGCGGTTGGCGTATACTCTCCCCCTGGCTGACCTCTGCAAGAGTGGGTCAATCCATTACTTTATTACTTTAAGCACTGATAGGCAGTTTTCCAACAGCACAGACTGTAATGACTTCTTGTCCATCATACTGGACATTTTGAAGCATCTACTCTGCAAAATAGAGCCCATTTGTGATGCGATGCGGTCACTACATCATTATCAGTGTCTAAACATTTACACTCCCAGAGTATTCTTCTCACACAGTCATTTAAATTATGCAGATTTAATGGAATAGATGGAAATACATGACGCAAACACTGGTCTGATGATACATTATTAGTATGAGCTCAGAAGAATTTGTATGAAAATAAAGATGTATAACAGTCTAAGGAGTTAATTTGTGGAATAGTTTTGAAAATGAAATGAAAATGTGTAATACTGTACATTTACATAATAGATTTAAAAAATATATTTTGAAAATAAGATGATTAACAAATATAAAACAGAGATATTAATGCTGGTGTGTATAGGAACTTTTGGGGTATATATAACAAACATATATATTATTTTGTTTTTATTTTATTTTCAGTGTATAAATTTAATGAGAATTGTACAAAATAATTAATATAAAATGTAGAAAAAGCTTTAGCCGACACCTTTTCGGTGAGTATAAACTCGTTTTGGTTTGTCACCATTTCAATGGTAATGACTTATTATTGTTTTTAATCACATTTTATATGTGTATTTGAGTTACAGTATATAAGTTGAAAATGACCAAAATAAACTAAAATAAACTTTAAAAAGAGAGTCATGTTTCTTAAATCATTTTGTTGGAATAAAAATACAAATGCTTCTAATTTCACCCCTAAAATGTTGTGTTTACAGATCACTTTGGCCCTAGAAACTGATTAAAAACCATTTGCATAATTTTAAAGTGTCCTAACTGTCAATTAATACATTCAACATTGTTTACTTTGTATATTTCTCTTTGAAGATATAGAGGTCCCTTATGTGCCATACCTCAAATTCAAACTACTTTGAAATCAATAAATACAGAAAATGATCTTATATTGTCTTGGAAAATGCATACACTAAATCTGCCTAGCAACAACAAACACAAGGCCATCCAAAGCAACTCTTAATCTGGAGGCTACTGTACACGTCACATGTCATGGAATGACTTGATACACTATGCACACATCTACAAGCTTCACACACTGTTCTCTCTCTCACACACACAGGATTATGTGCTCAGTCACAGAAGGCTTGCTCTGTACATCCCAGATGCTCCGTTCCTTCACTCACAACATTATTTTCCCATTTCCAGCGGTGGACACTATTGTTACGGTATTGTTTTCCCACAGAGTAGAGGTCAGGCGCTAAGACGATTTATGAGGCCTCTCGGTGGTATAGCTGTAACATTCATACCGCTAACTGATATCTCCTCTGGTCTGCGTGTGGTTTACGGGGTCAAGCTGTTTTTCAGACAGAAACATCTGGGATTTCCTCTCCCCTGAAGCCGCTGCTGTTCGCTGGTATGTTTCTCCTTTCCTCTCCAGTGAACCTATACTAAGTGACACAAAATACTTTAAAAAGGTGTGCAAATGGTAAAAGCATCACACATCACACATTACTGAATTATTATTTTTTTCAAGTCAAATTGAAATCCATCTTCTCAAAGCCCCCAAACAGTCTGTCTGTGGAGCAAACACTCTCCCCTCAGCTATTGGGTTTCCTGCAGCTGTCGCTTTATAAAAGCTCAGCTATTGCAGATTTTCATCTGCTTAGCAGAAGTGCCTCTTCCTGCCTATCAAGGCTTTCTCTGGAGGATAATAAGCAGACAATGAAAACTCTCACTTGGAAACCTTTTTTCTTGGGCAGGAGAATGATTCCTGGCGGCAGAGAGAGAGAGAGCGAGAGTGTGTGAGTGTGTCCAGTGGCCTCTAACTTTGGTTTCACTGTGTCACATGCAGCACCGCATCACGACGGCATGAGCAAAGAGGAGTCATGTGCATTTCTTGCACCATCTTAGATAAGCAACAAGCTGTGAAGAAAATTAGTCTTCGCTTTGTTTTTATGACAGTATTATAAAAAGTCATAAGGGGTTGCACGGATATTCATTTAAATTCCTGCGCAATTCATCCCAAGCATAGCATTTGGCTGCATCCAAATGCTCTCAGGCCGTCTGGCAGGGCTCTTCATATGGTGAGCATTTCTCATTGGTGTGCTGGGGTACCCCAGATGCTTTTGTCTTACGGTTGTTTAGCAGCTGCGTAAAAGCGCCGAGGACAAAGAGCTATCTGTGGAGGGTTGAATACACTCGGTGGGCACACAGCCAACAGCTCAATCCTACAGGCTCCCACAGTTGAAAAGCAGACTAATGCATTCTGCTCTCACTCCTCACAGATGATCTCGCAGGGAAATTAGCTGGCAGAGGCCCTATTATTTCTTCTCATTTCACCTAACTGCTTTCACATCTGAACTGTGGTCACTGCATCCAGCTCCTAAATAATTATCTACATTATAAAAACAATATCTTCACTTGTGCACTTTCTCCCAAAAATAGGAAGAATGAATACATTGTGTTGGAAAAGCCAACCATCTTTGCTGACAGACACTCCCGTCTCTGATAATAGAGTGTGGAAAAATATCAACGTAGCGTCTTTGGCAACTCTGTGTTTACTACTTGAAGCCAGAGATTTTAAAGCTGAATGAGAGGAAAGCCTCGGTGAAGCTGCACCAAGCACCACTTGGCACACTGACCACAACAGGCTGAGACGTGGATTTTGTACCCCATCACTTACATTGGAAGGGAATCTTTTAATGGCTAGTTCGTACTGTAGGAGGTTTGTACTGGATAATAAACCTGGTTCAAGGTTCATATGTGCACCTGAGTAATGTTTTAAGTCATCCATACTTATCTGTGACCTCTGTATCCTATTCAGGGTTGGGGGGTGGAGCCAATCCCAGCTGACATTGGGCGAAGGCGGGGTACACCCTGGACAGGTTCGCCAGACTATCACAGGGCTGACACATAGAAACAGACAACCTTTCACGCTCTCATTCACACCTACGGGAAATTTAGAGTCAACAATTGACCTAGCCTGCATGTGGGAGGAAGCCGGAGAACCGGAGAAAAGAAGGCGGGGAGAAAAGCGGCAAGATTTGATCATGACTCAAATGAGATATAAGAGCTCATCATAGACTGTATGAAATGGATGTTGTCTCCGTGACGTCACCTATAGGTTTCTGAAGAACTGTTGTGAAGCTCCAAGTGGGCGGCTCCGGCCGTCGTCATCTTGCCAGCGACGACACAGCCGAAGTCACGGCTAATCTAAAAATGGGCAAAGAGGTGGATCATCGGTGGAGCCGAGGCGGCCCGGGTGACGCAGCAGAGCAGACAAGCTAGCAACCTGAGACGGCACCCACCTGTCACTCAAAGAAGCCACGCCCTAAATTATGCATAACTTTAAGCCTTAATATAATTTAAATGGGTGAGTTCTATAAAGATTCACTCCCTGTACAGTTGTCATAAATGTGGGAAATTAGTTACAGAGACCAAACCGTTTTTTGTACCAGGCTGTCAACATGTTTATCTCTGCTGTAAAGTCGGGCACTTTAACATGGGGGTCTATGGGGATTGACTCGCTTTTGGAGCCAGCCTCAAGTGGCCATTCAAAGAACTGCAGAATTCTGAGTTGGCTTAATTTCTTGCCGCTTTGGGCTCATACTCTTTCCTTTAAAGTTTCCATTGGGTTGCACTTGTTTGTACATGACATGAGAAAAGATCAAAAAGAGAGAGAACTTGAGAGATAAGTTCAAACCCTGCTAACACACACAGACACACACAGACACATCTGGCCAATTGTTTCGGACGCTGTTTGAACATCCGACAAGCGAGGGGCTGCATCGGTTCGGTGGGGACGTGTTGCTTCGTGCCTTGAGACATGAAATACGATTCAGGAAGTCCAGCTTGAGGAAGAGATCAGTGAGTTTGAAGGCATAAGACCGGTTCAGCCTTTGAGCGCTACACTTCTGCAACTGGCTTCAGCCTTTAACCCTGGTTGTCGCCCTTTAACCTCTAACCCTTTGGCCCAGATCCTGGCCATCACAGAGTAGATGCATTAGCTAGCAAAGCTCTCTCTGCCACAGGCACCAATCACTGTTCAGTCACTCTTAACACTGACTGCATTATCATCTATCTACTTGCTTACTTGCAAGAGAAAATAGGTCATTGTGTTATTGACTATTTAATCAATGTCCCCTGCTCATGTGATACAAAGAGTGGATCGAGGCGTTTGCACTGTATCTGGTGCGGTTGCAAATGTCGTCATATACATAGTTGCTGTAATGTGGCTCACTGTAAATAGCAAAAAACCCTGCAGTGTTGCTGAATGCCTGTTGAATGAGTGAGTGAATGTTCATCATCAGCTATAGGGGCTCTTTGCTTTTCCCCCCAACCTATTATTTCCCACAGGCCTTCTGGAACAGTCATCTGACTGAACAAAACACCGATAGATTGCAGCTCCACTGGCAAATATCAACTCTGCACTCTACGTATGCACATGCACGGATGCCAACATATTGTAAAGTACAAGACAAAACTAAATTAGACCTGATTATGCATGTATTTGACACTTTAACCTTGAAAATCGTGGGTGTTTTTCTGCAGATAAAATAAAAGGCCAGATTGTATCTTTGGCATATTTTATACGACACCAGGGTTCAGCTGCCTGTGCATATCTGAAAGCCTGTGGTCTTTTGCATATAGGGGCTATTTTCAGATATTTAAATGTCATCCTGTTCCCAATGACTGTGACATCTCCCTAACAAGGACAAAGTTGCACACACACACACACACACAGTCACCCACGCACCCACTTGCATCCCTTCTGCTCAACTATGAATAGGCTTTTAGTAAAAGTGACATCCAAGTCGCATGCCTCAACAAGCATCCCCACTCAGGAACTTCTATTCCTATCATTTCATGTCACAATACTCAATGGCCCTCTTTGTTGTCGGAGGAGTTATTAAACTCAACAAATTATCACGACTGCTCTGGCAGACCTGAGGGGCTGGAGAGAAACAAAAAAATATATATAAAAGGCAGAGGAAGACGAGAGAGGAAAGGAGACCCCGAGAGAGAGAGAGAGAGAGAGAGAGAGAGAGAGGAAGAAACAAAGTGGAGCAGGAAGGGAAGCAGGAGATGAATGAAGTCTTGATTGAAACTAAAAGGGGTCTCTTTTTTAGAGCTGCACAGTTGCATAAAGTACTGTATATGGGCCTCATCTGCTGTATAATTACCAAAGATGCTCGGTCATGTCCTATGCCAAATGGAAAGCAGCCCAGAAATCATGTAACTATGACAGCAACCACCTCATTATGGGGGATATTCAGCGTAATTAACGATTGCAAACCGAAGACGAGAAGCAGTTTAGGAATTATTGATGGTGACATAGAAAATGTGGGGATCCATTGGAGCTCATACTTTATTCGGACCGTACTGGAAATTCGTGGAGGGCATCTTTTTGGAGTTAACAAGAGAATGCTTTGTTTCAAACAAACAAACACAAAACAGCAAAGTTCGGTGACTCATTCTCGCATGCCCTGTGTTTTTTCTCTCCATTGGAAACAGAAGCATGACCTGCGAAAGTGCCTCCGAGGACCGTATCGCCATGAGTCAACTAAAAGCCGGAGGAAATTATCGGACTCTCTCTGTTATTGCTCCATCAGATGACAAGTTGTTGATTCCGAGAGTGCGAAAAACACCTCCGCCAGCAGTCACGGGTCTTTCCTCTCCTCAGACTGCAGGATGCAGGGTCACAGCCCATGTGTCTGTGTGACAGCGATCGCTACTGAAGTGTGAGCTAAATAATCAGACACTTTCCAGACATCCTATAGTTCAGATGGAGGAGGAGTACACGCCAAAGAGCACAAGACAGCCAACACCTCAGAGACACACTAAAAATCATTATGAAGGACACAGTCCAACCGCTGTGTTTGTGAATCATTGAAGAACAGAATTGATCAGCAGAAGTCTTCACTTTATTACCAAGAGACCGTCATGTTTATGCCTCCACTTGTACTAGGGGCGGGAAAAAAAATCCATTCACCTATGTATCGCATTTTTTTACAATTTTGAAATTGATTTCTTAATACCAGAATAGATATATTTGCTTCAATTGAATCTATTCGGGGGTAAAAGGAAGGGAAGTTACCGCTTTTATTGTTGTAGTCTGAGTGACGTGACGTCATATCCGTTCCATATCCGTCAACCAAAAACAAACCGCAGCCGGCCGCAGCGAGACGAAATGAAAAAGTAGAAAACGGCGGCGGGTCCGCATGGATACGACCTGCACCCTCATATGTTAAATCCAACATGGTAAACACTACACATACAGTAAAGTATGGAAACACTTTGGGTTTCACACATTGCCAGGTAAAGAAGAGCTGGACATCATGGCTAAAGCTGCATGCTTACTATGTCATTGACAGGAAACATTATTGTATTGTGGTAACGTGCGGTCAAGCCAGCCGTCACTTGAATCTCCGTGGTCGAATCGGCCGACGCTACAACTGTAGAGCACCCATATGCTGACATTTATTTATAATGAATTCAAACAACCCCGATGGAGCTGACCATGGATGTATAAAGAGAAAGAAATAAAGAGAGGTAACTGTACATACAACATACATATATGGAAATAAGATTGATTGGATTATATTCACCAGAAGTATAAAACATTACATGCCCCTTATAAATTAAATAGAAAATAACTAATTTGTGAGGGAAATGTCTTTATTCTTTAATTTTTGGGTTGCTGGAAAAAATTAATAATGCCTGACAATGACTGGTATGCCATCTCTGACTACATACCTGCTGAAAATCATAATTTTTTACTGTATTAATTTAGATATTTTCCAGAGGTAAAAGTCTCTAGAAGTGTGTGATTAAATTTTTTCCCATGGTGTTAAAAAAGTTTTTTAAAAATCGCAATAAATCGTAATATCGAATTGTAAGACTAGAATCGCAATACTTAAAAATCGCAATACGTATCGAATCGGCACGGTATCTTGATAGTATTGAATCGGGAGATAGGTGAATCGTCCCAGCCTTACCTTGTACACCAGCAAACCATGTGTCAGTAACGCTGAGTCGTTGAACTACAGCAAAATGTTTAATTAAAGACACATTCAGAACTGTCAGCTGTAATTTACCCTCTTCTTCTTAAAAATACTCAAAAACAATGATGTAACATTTGGATCTGGTTTGCATCCAGCAGCCTTGATGACCTTTTCCACAGGACCACCACGCTGAATACAAAACACTCCGACTAGCCTAGAGGGTTCGTGAGTTTCCATAAGGAAAAACAATCCTTTCCTCTTCTCTTTTTTTTTTTTTTTTTTTGGTGTTTTTGCGATCAGAATCTGTCTCCAAGGAGAACAGACACAGTGTTTGATTAGTTGAATCTCCTGTCATGAGACAGCTTAAAATGTCAAGCACATAATCAAATTGTATCTGCAAAAAGACGTCAATTGAAAGATGGTTAATCTTCCGCACTAAATGAGACTGAGAGACGGCTTTCCAAACTGAAAAATAAAATATAAATTTGCTTATGTTTGACAGATTCCTGCTCTATAGCTCGGGGGGCTACAATCTGTAGCAGGGAAAAACTATTAAGCTTTCTGTCATGCTTTTCTTGGTAAAATGATCATCACATGCAAGAAAGAAAATGTTTATCCTCAGGCTTTCTCTTCAGATGTTTGGTTCAATGATAAACTATCTAAGTAGAGCTGAAACCACCATTTTCTCATGTGTGTTTAGTTACCAAGTAACTCTTGGCAACCAGACACCATTGGGTGAGTAATTGTCTCAGGACAAACACCGAGAACCTAACAAGATATTTGTGGAAAATGACTTGACTGTCTCCCTCTCTGAATCGAGCACACAGTGGATCAAGGCCAAGTTATCCTCCCACGTCCCAAACACAGGCCAACGCACTGTTAAATCGTTCATCGCCAGGACAGAGGAGAACCTCTCTGTCTTAAAAAACATGTGGCCCCTCTGTGAGGTGAAGGTCACTGTAAAATCAAATCAGACACAAGTTACATAACCTCTAAATGACATCTTCACACACAAAGACGTCCTGTTTATTTTGGGCTGAACGGCTTCACGCACACAGTTAATCCATTTTCTGTTTTCAACATGAAACAGCAGATCACAACACAGCGGCGTGATATCAGTTTCTCTGACACATTAAAAGGCAAGCTTGAAGGCCCTCACACACCAAGCTGACGGTCGGTCGTCGGACAATTTGGGGCCGTCGGCGAGCGTCCGTCGGCCTAGTTTTTGCGTCGCGTCCCTCACCGTCGGTTCTAGTCTGCCCGCGTCGGAGTTTTTTCGGCAGATTCAGCATGTTGAATCGGCGGCGTAGCCCGTCGGTGAGAGAAATTCTCACGAGAAGAGAAACGGAAGTGAGGAAAGCAAGACAAGAGGAAAAACAGAGAAGGCTCTTCTCACTTTTCATCTTCATCTAGTCATTCCAATTCTCAGATATCTTCACAACAACATCTGGAATGAAGCTAAGTGGTGAGTGAGAGTGGTGTGAACATGGTCGGCAAATCGCGCTTTATTTCATGTACGTATCATAACAACGGATGGTATATTCGCAATCCTCGGTCTTCCGGTTTCCTTTTTTGAATGACGAATACAGACTACCGCCGCCTGCTGGTGTGGAGAGTTATTTCATCTCACGCAGGCGCAGAGCGTACGTGGTAACTGGCCGTCTGCTGTAGTCTTTGCGGTGTGTTTCGGGTGCAACTTGTCGGCCAAAACAAAGGCGACACAACAGGCGGCCATCGTCGCCGCTAGTTCTCCGATGTCGGGTTGGTGTGTCCCCAGCTTTAAAGAAACTATAAAGTCTCCGAATGAATCCCGTCATGCTTACAACAACACTATACTTCTCCCAAAAGGGCCATGGGGCATCTTTGAATAAAAAATAAATAAATGGGAGCCTTATCAAGTGGATAATGCACAAAGGTTGATTGCCATGCCGAGCAATAACCTCCATGAGACAGTGAAAGAGGGTCTGTGGGGAATCAGTTCACAGCTCTGAAACTTGTCTCTCTCTCTACATTAAGAGCCACTGAAGTCGCACAAAGGAGCAGCTCCAAATTAGAAGCACAAAGACGCCTCTGTGAGAGCTTCAGAGCGAATTAATGAGCATTGATACACATTCGCACACTGTGTTCCTCTCCTGGCCTTCAGCTGCACATCAAGTCAATAAACGCTGGCCCCAAAAAGCAACACAAAGAGCTCAACATTGTAGAATTATGTGTCATTTTCACTGTGAACTACCTAGCCCCAGTGCATGATGAGAACAGTTGGGAGTGTTTTTCATGTCGACTCTCCCATCTGGTCCACAGTTTAACACCATTTCAAAGTCTTAAAAGTCAGTAAGAAGTTCCTAAAACATCCACCAACAAGCATGCCCTCCAGGTTGCCAGCACAGATGGCCAACACTTGGGACTGATTTTAAAAAGATGGGACGGTCTCAGCTCAGCCCTTCACATAGCAATTACAATCTGGCACAACACAAAGCATGACAGCTATGGAGCATCTGACTAATACAATATGTTGCCTGTTAGTGTGGATTTTTCCAGTAACTTTTTAGTCATTCTTTACCAGCAAAACATATTAGGAAATACCTTTCAATTACTCATTATCAAACACTGCAAGATGCTCAATAACTCCTGACCAATAATGATCAATAAGGAGAAGTTTTGATCCCAATAGTTCAGCACTGAGGCCCTATTGAAAGCAGTATGGAGAGACAGTAGAGGCAGCTATAGTTGATCTGGATTTAACACCTCCACAGAGTTGACTGCAGGAATCCTGATGGACTTAATCTCTCTAATCGCTTTCCTCAAGTTGCTTCAGCAAGCAGGCTGTACTAATGCTCATTCTCATGAAAGCAGGTCAGGTAAACAGCCCATCTGCAGCACTAGTAGTAGAAGAAAGTTGTGTTAAAACAATCAAAATCGGCGCGCCCTGAAAGTTGGAGCGACAATAACAAAGTATCATGCTGTCATTACGCGCAGAGAAGTTCAGCTATAGACTGGAACATTTGTTGGTAGAAACTCACCCATTGTTGTAAGTTTTCCAAAAAGCGTCCGAAGTGAAGCGATCGGCTGAAAGTTTGAGCCTCAGCTACACTGATGTTGCTGCGTCCTGGGATGCTCACTGTGGCCGCCTGGCTGCTCCAAACCTCCAACACTCAACACTGCGTCTCTTTGGAGACAGCCGGAGTGACGTCACCGCGGAGGGGATTACTGATGGGAGGACTGCCCCCACCTTCATCTCCACCTCCACCCCTCCTCTTCCTCCTCCTCAGACCTCATCAGGAAGTTTCACTGCAGGCAACTAACTCATCATCAGCCACTTTTATCTTGGAGCATTCCTGCGCGCAAAGTTCTCCAGTGGTGATCAAATAAACTCATTGCAATGTGTACTATTGTTCACCAACAGATACATAGCAAGCATGTTTAGGATAATGTGTTATCATGACAGCTGTGTCAAACTGACAACAGACAGATAATGGCAGGTCAGAGATCACCATATTAACTGCAGAGTCAGGAATTATTCTGGTTTGCGTCACCATTACACTCAGTTAAAGGGACTGTTTGTAACTTTCAGAAATGCTTGTTAACAGAGACACCTGAGGCTGTTAAGTCAACGAAAGTCAGCATCGGGCTTGCGCTTTGCTCGCTCTACATAGACATGAATGAGCATCGCTCAAAACAGTGAGGCGACACATGTCAGCTAAAACCACAATATCAATATCATATTTCACCTGCTTGGCAGTAATGTTAGCTGACCAGACGAAGGTCTCTCCATTAATCAATGCTGATCCTAGTGTTGGCTTTTCCTGCTTCAGCCCCACTGCTTCAGTTTTCAGGGCTGAAGCAGGAAGAGAAGCGTTATATCATCTCCCACCGCAGCCGCAGGGAGACAACGGCACCCGGTCGGAGACGATAACGTTTCTCGCTGCGGAGCCCCGTCACTTCACAAGACATGGAAAACCTCTGTTGGTCTGGAGGAGATGCAGCATTTATTTCTGCACAAACGTCCACTGTACATTCACTAGATATTCTCAGAGCTAAACTAACTCTTCTGCAGTGTGTAGTGTGCGCGCATGCACGTGAGGTGGAGCGAGAACGAGCGCGTTGTGTGAGTGAAGGCGAGCAGGCAGAGGAGCAGAGTACAGCAGACCAAAGCTACGGTCCCACGGCGTCCTCCTACCGCCGCCAACACCACTGTTTGTTGTTTTGCAAGACGGGCTTCACTAGATATAACTTTGCGGTTTTGGGGCTTCCGTGTAGTTTGTGTTGGAGTCTGAGTCTGAACAGCGTAGCCACACGCGAGCGCGCATGGGAAACCGACCCGGTAGATTTATACCTGCAAAAAGTTACAAACAGTACCTTTAAGTATTTTTTTTTTTTTCAGGAAAATAAATGACCAAGATTGTTAAACAACACTCACTGCTGTTTGGGGGTTTTCTGTGCTGTGTTATTCCTCCTTTGTTCCTGTACTGGCTTTCCCTCCTTTGCCCATCTACATACCTGCTCTGAATCAGCCTTCTTCCCAACCAATCAGCTCCTTGTTCCCATTTTTTTTCCCAGCCAATCAGCTACCCGAATTAGTGCACCCCTAATCTAATTCTACACTTATACATGCATGCATCTATATCTATAGATTTACAGTGTTAGTTGAAAAACAAAACAGAAGTAACCCTCTTTTCTGATGCCCTTTACATGCATACATGGGTGCATAAGGTGTCTGATTTTAAAAGATGTCTCTCATGTTTGACATTACGTCTGTGTGGACTGGGATAAACTGCAGTCTTTCACAAGGATGAGGCCTTTGCAGAAACAATGCCAATCACCATCCGTCCAGTGTGCTGGTATCCGGTATCCAAGGAGTTCTGAGCACCCCCTAATCCAATCCAGTCTTTTCACTGGTGGCCAAGTGGCAACTCTCAATGGGTTGTTTCATGGCCAAACAGGGCATCTGCCCAACATTGCAAACACAAAAGCCTCCGAAAGGCAAATATTAGACTGGTCAACTTTAGCGTTACAAAGACAATATCACCCTTTTTTCAGAGGTAAATTTTTTATTCTTAAACCACTGTGCACATTTATTTATTATTTTTGTAGTTTGCTTTCCATGTCACTTCTGGTCTGTGATATAGCTTAATGTCAGCAAGTTTTCTTCTTTTTCTTTTTTTTATATTTTCACATTTATGTTCCTTCCATCTGTAAATGCAACACAGTCTCACAGCAGTTAGAGAAATAGTCACGAACTTTAATCTATTTGATTCATGTACACAAATTTCCCTTTTTTTTGTGACGCTCAGCACGACATTCAACAACGTATTTTTCGTGCTTTTTCCTAAGAATTTCAGGTCTTTTAAAAATAAAACTACTTACTTAGGTTTAGGCAAAGATCGACTTGGTTAGGCTTAGGCAACAAACTACTTAGTTAGGTTTAGGAAAAGGTCGCGGTTTGGGTTAAAATAACTCCGGAAGTGAGGTAACTTAAGTACGGGAGTTACATGACCAACAAACCAACTTTGACTTCTGATTTTACATGGGACACGAACGCCAGTCTCCTGGGTGAAAGTCCTGTGTTTTTTGACCCACCCATCCACCCTGACATCCTCCCTATGCTGCGTTCGCTACTCTCCATTTCACAATTGCGTGGATAACGTGAAATTTGTGCTTTGTGTGGATGTCCATCAATACAGATCTGCAATTCCTGCCTGTATACATACACTCCAAACATATTATTACCTGCATCTGTGAGAGGTTTTAGTGCCATAAACCACATTCAGTAAGCAGGTCTGCCACACAGTATACATTGGGCTGATATAGCATGAAACTGATATTAGAAATCTGCATCTACCACAAGCTGTAGGTCTGTACATGAGCTGCATGTCAGTGTGTGTGTGAATAGAGGAGCTGCATGGGAACATTCCAGCACTGTGCTGGCTGTTACAGCCGGCACGGCAGCTGGCAGACAGCAGGCATGCAACTGTTATTAGGGTGGACCACGGCAAAACAAAACACATCAGACAAAGCCTTTTTATCTGAAGTTACACAATACATATGGCCATGTCACTTATAGACAAATACGCCCAGGGCATAACGTTTTAATTCACCGGGGGATGCAGAAAACCTTCAATGTTGCTTAGGACGTTCATTATTTTTGTTAATTGTTATTCAGACTTGGCAATCAGATCAAATACAACAAAGTCTGTGTAGGTAAGCTGCTAGTTTGTGTGTTTATCACAATTAAAGCTATAATTGCAATGCCATCAAATGAATAAGTGAAATAAAAATGTCTATTTAAATAAACTTTGTGAATAAAAATGGGCACCATTTGCAGGTCCAGCACTGATTCATGTCTTGGACAAAGCTGTTTGGAGCTGTCAGCCCGCTGATTTATTGAGTGGTTGATTTGTGCAAACTAATATCTGAAATATCACATATGGGCAAAGTATCTGTTACAGTAATTCTGCCCCCCCCCCCCCCCCACCCTCTCTTTCAGTGTTTTTCTTACCAAAGAGCTGAAGCATATCTTGAAGCAATTTTATCTGTTCTAATTCACGTTATGTTTCTAATTAAGAGAAAAGCACAGTGAAACAGGGCTGATGGCAGGCAGTGGAGGTAAATTGAGGTAATCCTGCAGCGTCTAATTGCAAATAAAGAAAAGCTGTTGAAGCGCTGCACCAAACACAGCAGCCGCCATGGTTACAAACCACTGAGAAAATGGCAGACCCCGTGAATGGGCTCAAAATGAGAGGCGATTTAAAGTGTACTCAGAGTGAAGTTGGCATCAGATCGAATGTTACACGCCTCGGTTGGACAATTCTGGGCCTGCAAAGCGCTAAGCACATATAACGCTGCATAACATTACTTGGATGATAAGAACTCTCTGACCATATTGGTGATGAAATAACACAGAAGAGTTTCAAAATAACACAAAGCATTACAAAATACCCCTTTTCCTGTCCAGTATTGAATGTGTGCTAAAGATATTGATGACTTCAGTTTTCCCAGATAACTCTCTAAGGGTAAACAGATGTTAAGAAATGCGCCAGCAAACATCCAGTTACTGCACGCGTTTGCTGAAAAGGCTCAATGAGGATGATGCAAACTCCTTCCAGCTCAAATGTTTGTGTGTGCTCATTATAAGTGGACACAATTTACTGTTTCTTAGAAAAGTCATGTTTCAGCAAACACATAAAACTTATTCTTATATGTATCGTACATCTGTTTTGTGTGTCCTCATTCTTTGTCACAGAGACATCGGGTCATTTTTTTTGCTGACTGGCTGCAAGTGTTCACAGTCAGGCAGAGGTGTGCACTCGAGTCACATGACTTGGACTCGAGTCAGACTGGAGTCACATATTTGATGACTTTAGACTCGATTTGACAAAATCCAAAAAGACTTGCAACTCGACTTGGACTTTAACACCAATGACTCTTGACTTCACTTGGACTTGAGCCTTTTGATTTGAAAACGTCAACGTTAACGCTATTCATTCCCAACAAGTCGACACTTGTTGATGAATAAAATATGAGGAGACACATTTATGATTGATGATTAAGTTTGCTCATACTTGTTTTAACAAATAAATACAAATTTTAAAAAGCATTCATGATTTTTGTAAATTGAATGTATTATTCTGTTGTTAAAATTACATTTCATTTGGTGAAGAGTGCATTATGACTTGTTTAGGACTTGAAACTCAAAGTTTAGGACTTGGGACTTCACTTGTGACATCACTTAAGACTTGACTTGGGACTTATCAGTCTTGACTTGGGACCTAACTTGGGACTTGTCAGTCTTGACTTGGGACTTGACTTGGGACTTCTCAGTCTTGACTTGGGACTTGACTTGGGACTTGTCAGTCTTGACTCGGGACTTCACTTGGGACATGTCAGTGTTGACTCAGGACTTGACCCGAGATTTGTCAGTCTTGACTCGGGACTTGACTTGGGACTTGTCAGACTTGACTCGGGACTTGACTTGGGACTTGTCAGTCTTGACTCGGGACTTGACTCTGGACTTGACTTGGGACTTGTCCACTTGACTTGGGTCTTGACTAGGGACTTGTCAATATTGACTCAAGACTTGACTCTGGACTTGACTTGGGACTTGTCCACTTGACTTGGGACTTGTCTAGGGACTTGACTAGGGACTTGACTTGGGATTTGTCAGTCTTGATTTGGGACTTCACTTGGGACATGTCAGTGTTGACTCAGGACTTGACCCGAGATTTGTCAGTCTTGACTCGGGACTTGACTTGGGACTTGACTTGGGACTTGTCAGACGTGACTCGGGACTTGACTTGGGACTTGTCAGTCTTGACTCGGGACTTGACTCGGGACTTGACTTGGGACTTGTCCACTTGACTTGGATCTTGACTAGGGACTTGTCAATATTGACTCAAGACTTGACTCTGGATTTGACTTGGGACTTGTCCACTTGACTTGGGACTTGACTAGGGACTTGACTAGGGACTTGACTTGGGATTTGTCAGTCTTGATTTGGGACTTCCCTTGGGACATGTCAGTGTTGACTCAGGACTTGACCCGAGATTTGTCAGTCTTGACTCGGGACTTGACTTGGGACTTGACTTGGGACTTGTCAGACGTGACTCGGGACTTGACTTGGGACTTGTCAGTCTTGACTCGGGACTTGACTCTGGACTTGACTTGGGACTTGTCCACTTGACTTGGATCTTGACTAGGGACTTGTCAATATTGACTCAAGACTTGACTCTGGATTTGACTTGGGACTTGTCCACTTGACTTGGGACTTGACTAGGGACTTGACTAGGGACTTGACTTGGGATTTGTCAGTCTTGATTTGGGACTTCCCTTGGGACATGTCAGTGTTGACTCAGGACTTGACCCGAGATTTGTCAGTCTTGACTCGGGACTTGACTTGGGACTTGACTTGGGACTTGTCAGACGTGACTCGGGACTTGACTTGGGACTTGTCAGTCTTGACTCGGGACTTGACTCTGGACTTGACTTGGGACTTGTCCACTTGACTTGGATCTTGACTAGGGACTTGTCAATATTGACTCAAGACTTGACTCTGGATTTGACTTGGGACTTGTCCACTTGACTTGGGACTTGACTAGGGACTTGACTTGGGACTTGTCAGTCTTGACTTGGGACTTGAATGCAAAGACATGAGACTTATTTGTGACTTGCAAAACAATGACTTGATCCCACCTCTGCTGCCCGGTGAAAACAGTGTATCTCCAAGAACTGCTGACACACAACTTATTCTCTAAACCCAGTGAATAATGTCAAAAATGTGTCGACTCATTGTTCATTTGAACAAAAGCAAACAACCTGATGGAAAATGAGGGAGAGTGTAAATAAATACAGCACAAGTTGTATTTATATATAAAATCAAATCCCTTTGAACTCAGAGAATACAACTGAGACTCTGACCTTGCGGTGAAGTGAACAACATACGAGGTTTAGAGTGGAACTAACATCTGGTTTAGTATTTAAGAAGGAGTGGAAAATAATGTTTCATTGCCATCTCAGGGAAAAATGCTGAGGAAATATGTTGTTTACCACCACCCACAAAAGGCTATCAAAAGAGTTTAATCTATTCAACTTGCCTATAAAACTAAATCCTGCTTACAAGTTGAAAACATATGCCAATTAGGGACCAAGTATGTTTGAATCTTTTAGTCAATGTTTTTCTGCATTAATCCCCAACCTGATTAGGGATTTCTGATTTTATCAACTATTATTGAATCTTAAAGTTGGCCTCTGATTAAGTAACTTTAACAAAATAAATGTCATGTCTCGGAAGGGTTTTAAATGTCAGTCTCTGCTGGAGGTTCTGCAAACACAACGCATCACCGGTATAGTTATGAGTCAAAACAGGCAGTGGTGAAGTCGTGGTGAACGACTCCAGCGGGTCGAAGGGAGTGATGAACATGTAAGCGGCGCTGAGCTCATGTCATTTATCGGCCCCGGAGGCCCCAGGCAGAGGGCAGCCACAAAACAGCTGGGGGCTGGGCAGGAAGTTACATCCAGGCCAGTTATCTCCTCAAGCTCAGAGTGTGAAAAAGAGTTTTAAAAAACACTCGTTCGATCCCTGTGGATTGACATGCTCAACGTGTGAAATGAGTGAGAAAACAGAGTCCAGCTGTGGTGTAACAGCGCTACAAATTGTGTTGCGTGTGCTGCCCTTTGGTTTCTGGTGGTGTTAAGAAGAGTGAAAGGAGTTGGAAAGGAGTTGGGAGTGGCTGTAGATTTTGGAGGACTCAACAGACAGACTTAACTCTGGGAATGGAAAAACAACAAGGGCAACTATGCACACCCTCGTGACTCTGCCTCCAGAGATAATTGGGTCACTGCAACTCTGTTGCTCTCCACATTCAGGATGAGTCGTGTCAAAACCATCAGCTGTGTGTCGAATGTTCAGGGATGGAAAACAGAACAGAAATATGGACACTGGATCAGAGTTAGTTCATCTTGACTGGATTCTCCCTCAAGCAAATATTCTATTATATTAATACAGACAAACACTGAGTACCATTACTTAACATATCATATATTGACTGCTGACATACCCTTACCAAAAAGAAGCTTATTCAAGTGTGCTATTAGTATACTTCTTTTAAACTTAAAATAAGAGAGTATGCTTTCAGTTTACTTTTTATGTACTTATCAGGGATATACTTAAGACAATTATACTTACAGTATGTATACTTGGCTTATACTGACAAGTATACAGAAAAGTCTACATGCAAACAGTAGTATAGTATATAGTATACTGGCATATACTTGGTTTGTAGTTCTGCTTACTTTTTGATAGCCTATTAAAGTGTGTGAGTGTTCGTAAACATATGCTTTGATAGGAATTTACTTCAATTCATAAATAATTTTCCACGTTTTTTGCATTTCCCTGTTCAAAGTGGGGGCATGCAAGAAAAACTAATTTTAGTATTTTTTTTAATCTCATCACAAAACATCAAGACAAATAGCAAAAGGAGCAAGACTCTTAACGTAATACGTAAATCATTGGCTAAGTACAATAAGTTAAAGAAAACGTACAAGTATATTTGCAGTAAAAACTATTAAACTAGTAGTTTACTGAGAGTATACTTTAAAGTGTACTTTCTTAAACTAAAATTTGGTCCCAGGAAGTGCTGAAGTAGTACACTTACAAGTATACTACTAGTACATTGATATTAGTATACTTACTACATAAAGTATACTTGGGAAATACACTTGAACTTTAATTAAGTTTCATTTCATAAAATAAACTTGAAGTATGCTACTTTTTATAGACTTGTTGACTCTGCTACAAATCATCACACCACTGCCACTTTATCGTGTCATGAGTCTCCAAAAGCTCTTGTATAGTTTCTATTTTTATTCTATTCTATTACATCTTCTGTTGTGAACTATTCCTCCACCACTCCCATCATGTGTTGTCTGGCACCAGTGGTCATGGGCGGGGAACACTTGCAGTAAATAAGTCATTCTAGCAGAACAAAGTTGTGTTTTACGCCACATTTTGCAAGTTGAAACTGTGTCACTGATAAATGTGGTGTATGAGGACATTTTTGTTGGAAAACATCCCTTTGACTTACAGTAACTGAACTTAATGGCAACAGTTTTAACACTAGTCTGTACTATGCTGCCATCTAGTGGAGGGTTTTATGGAGGCCTCGAGGTGCAAAAACACTGAACAAAACATATTTTCTTAGTAATTGTTCAGATGCACTTCTGCCAGTTGAATTGTAACACAGAAAAATAGCCATTTAACTCTTCATAATTTAAGGTTCTTTTCACACAAAAGTTGGTTTGCAGAAGATTTATTGTTGCTCAAGTGCAAAGACTGAGTACAGATTTCACCTTTCTGCTCACAAAAGTCTCAATCAAAAAAATGAAAATATGAAAAGAGGTCTGTTTGTCTTTTTGATACCTTAAGTGAATATTTTTTTTGCTGAATTTTCTTTTCAGATATATTTATGTGTTTTTGTTGAAGAGTTTTAAGAAGGCAACACAAATTGGAGAATGTTTTGCTGTAACATGATTTTTGTGTTTGCGTCACCTATTTTCAAAACTGTGCCTTTTGTTTCCCAATAATGGGTTTTCTTAAAGAACTAAATTGTTTTTCATGAAATGTAATTTAGCTTTTTGAAAAAATTAATGTACAGATGTACACTTGCATTAAGCGTGTACAGAATACTACCGGGCACTATCATTAAATGTATTTTTAGAGTATGGTCATAGTTTATTGTTAATTTTTCTATTTGTAACCTCTTTGTGTGCTCTTATGTTGCTTCTGTAATGTAATAAAGTACTCTCCCTATCGGTTTGATTATGTGTTTTGTCCAATGATGTTGTGTTTTGCATATCAAGGCTACTGTATCATTTGGAAAATGTTGTGACATTTGTTATCTCTCATTGACCAGCCGATTAGACTGTGGTCAGGCTGTTAAATAGGCGTTATCAGTCGCTATAAGCACCATAAATGTGGGTAAATAGGGGCCTTCTACGCTAACTAGTAGGTTTTATCATCTATTCACATCGTAGATCACCGAAAGAAGGTCTAAAAGAACACAACAGCGACCTCTAGTGACCGTAGTAATTATGAAAGAAGCAGAAGCGCAAGTGAGGCGCTGTAGCATAGACAGCATGAAACTCCATGTGGGGTTGGAGGTCGGGGATAATGGATGGGACACAGGGCTTTCACCCAGGAGTCCAGAGTTTGCAACCTGTCTGAAACTAACAATGTGTAGTTGTCTTTGTTTTTGTAGTTATTTTAACCCAAAACACAATGTTTTTCCCTTATCTTAACAAAGTGTTTTTTTTTGTCTAAACCTAAAGAAGTTGTAGTTTTGTTGCCAAAAGCTTCTTTAGGTTTAAAACTACAACTTTTTATTTGTATTCAAAATGTGACGTTTCATTCAGTTTTATAACATGTCAGAACGTGTTGCTTTTAAGTTTCACTTTCACAACGTAGTAGGTGTAGTAGGCCCCTAATGACCCACATTTATGGTGCTTATCTCGACTGATAACGCCTATTTAATGGCCTGATTTTGTCCCCCTATAAGCAGTACTCCAGAGGAAAAGTGCTAAGAGTTAAACCTGTGGAACAAGAAGAACAAAGCTTGACTGAATCAAAAGCTAATGTTTCTTCAGACAGAAATCACTAATCTATGTTCAACCCACACATCTCACTTATTAGTCGGCCTTGATAGAACAGTTGTATGTTTAATGGCACATTCAGCCTATTCTGTCCGTTAGTCAGCAGATTAGTTATCTTCAATTAACAAATGGTATTGATGTGGTTTCTCTTCCTATCACAAATGTTCAAAGTCATGTCAGCCCAAAAGGACTCCTGTTATGTTACTTGACAGATTAAGAAAGTAGTGTGCCTGAGTTTACCTGAGGGAAATTATCAACTCATTGGTTGACAGGCGACTTATGTTATTTGAATGGTATCACCTCCAAGCAGCTGCTCTCCTGTTGACTCTCCTGAGTCTGAAATGAAAGCATGTAGTCTTGTGTGTGCATGTGTGTGCTTCACATCTCTGTCCTTTTTGATCTCTTAAGATTTAAATTTTTTAGAATATAAATCCAGGGCACAAGGAGTCAATTACTGGATTGTGAAAAGCTTGCTGCATTTATTTAAAGTTCTTGTCGGTTATGTTACTACTATTTTTTTCATATATTTAACTGATTTTTGTTGGATATTTCAGAGATTTTACTGATATTTTTCTGGATATTTTAATAAATTTTCTTGGATATTTTACAGTTATTCTTTAGAAATGAATATGTTTTTTTAGTTGTATTTAACTAATTATAGTCTGATGTTACTAATATATTTAAATATTTTACAGATATTTTCTCTGATAATTTGCAAATGTTTTGTCAGATATTTTTACTGATATGTTTTTTTTTATATATTTAACCAATTATTGTCTGATGTTACCATTATATCAAAATATTTCACAGATGTTTTCTGATATTTTGCAAATTTTTGTCGGATATTCTACTGTTATTTTTTTATGTTTAACTGATTTTTGTCTAATGTTTTTCAGAGAATTTATTGATATTTTTCTTGATATTTTAATAGATTTTTTCTCATATTTTACTGTTATTCTTTGGAGATTTGTGATATTCTTTTAAGGTATATTTAACTAATTATTGTCTGATATGTTACTGATATTTTTTTTAAATATTCATCTAATTTTTGTCAAATGTTTTTCAGAGAGTTTACTGATATTTTTATGGATATTTCACTAATTATCTTTAGAGATTAGTGATTATTATATATCAGCAAAATATTAAAAAACAATTGGTAAAATATCCCAAATTGTTTTAGAAAATGTTGGCATGCTAAGACACTAAACTAATGTGAACATTATACCTTCTTCACATCAGCATGTTAGCATTTAGCTCAAAGCACCGCTGGGCCTATAGTACATCATGGTACAGCATATGGCTCTGCAACCTAATTATTGTTAATTCAAAAGTACAAAATGACAGTATAGTTAGAACATTATTTTTTACAGAAATGTTCATCAAATAAAAATGAAAGCAGATTGAATCCCATGAAAGTATGACAAGATTAGCATCAATTATCACTGAAAATGTAGTGAATGAAGTGACAGTTGACAACCGAAATAGGCTAGAGCGTTAACTGTTGCATGTGATGGAAGCTCATCTGCTGCTGAACCGATCTGAATTTTTTAAACAATTTACTCCCTTAGGTGTGATTACTTTTACATCCTCTATTATCACTGCAGATATTTTCACCTCTGCAAATGAAACTGTGAAGGTTTGCCTCCCTCATCATTCAAACGAATGACCACATGTGTTCTTACTGTACAGGGATGTACATATGTAGTCACCAAATCAATATATTGAATATTTCTGTATAGTAGTTGCTCTATAAACATCTGTTATCTGTTTAACTATTATCCCAAAAGGCAATTATGTCAAATTGAATAGTATCATCGTTCAAATTTTGTATTGAAGTGATGCATCACAGCGTCCATTTGCAGGCTGATTACTCCTCACCAGCCTTGAACATAATTTCCCTGCCGAGTCTTTCCCAAACAGAATATCAATACTAATTAGAGATAAATGTGTCTCCTCATATTTTATTCATTTACAGGTTTTGGTGACCTCCAAATGGTGATGTTTCAATGAGGTTTTGACTCCACCAAACGGGATATGAGTTGCACATTAATACACTGTAGACTGTGAGCTCCTCGCATTGTTTTGACTGATTACTAATTTGCCAAATGGATTTGTATCTACGTGCTCTCCCTGGTGTTGTTGTCACAGTTTGCTTCGGAGGACAATAGTGCAAGATAGACAAACCTATTACATTAGAAAGCACCTCTTCGTCTATATGATCACATTGAATCAATTGGCCGGCATGTGCCTTAACATGAACTGCAATTTTGCTATAATATGCTGTTTATGTTGATGTGCCTGTTCCTGCTCTGGTCTCAAGGGATATTGGGCTTTTATATTGTGAACATAATGGTCTTTTGTTGACCTGGTAATAGCAGAAGTTCATTATCATTTTCAATTATTTTGCCAATGGCTCACTGAAGCTTTTGAACGCTGCGCTGATTTTAGTGTCTGGATCATGTTGACCCAAATTTCTTTGCTTTGGATATGGCACTTTAGGATAGAGCAAATGATCTAATTTTGCTCCTCATGCTCGACGCTTCTTTTGCAGCATTTTCAGGTATCATTAAATATTGGTTTATTTTCTACTCAAAGCATCCACGGTACAAAGAAAGAGGAACATGGCTGGGCTGTACTCACTGACAGAGGCCAGTATACGTGTCATTATTTTCTCCGGAGGCCCCGTTTCATTAGAAATAGACCCATCAGGCTGCCAGCGGGGAACTAGTTCATCACTGAGCCTCACCCACATTGATCCACACTCCAACAGAATAAGAAATGTTAGCTTCTGAGGTGTTTTATCAAAGCAGACAAAACAAGTTCTGTGTTAAGTAAAAACTGTGGTGACATACCACCAATTTACTTCATTACACTGGGCAGCTAATTGTTGTTGTCGTGGTATAATCTGGTACACAGGTACTCCTTACACACTCCACCAATCAACATGCTGTTGATGAAGCTGTACTATCCGTACGAGCTTTGTGGGGGAAAGTCTGTTTTTTAGGTCAGCGCTCTCGTACTTCCTGTTCAGCCCTTTTAGGACCATGAAAGCCGCCGAGGGTTGGATGTGCTGTTCTCAGGCAAAGCATCTCTCACGACACCATCGGTGGCACTGCTATCAAGTCCTTTGAGCTCCCAACAGCTGAGTCTCGGCACATAACCCTGGAAGACTTGGGACACAGTGTAAATATAGTCTTCTGGTTTCAAATATTCTCAGTGTACAACATTAAAGATGACAATTAGGATAATCTACTCGGTATAATAATTTCATGTGTGATATGAAAAAATACATCTACTCCTTCACCCTCATCGAAAGATCCTGAAACTATGGATATGCAAGTATTGTTTTCACATGCATCATTCTGCACAGCGAAGGCCAAACATCCAAGTGACGTAACAATAAGCACAACACATTTTTGATTGCCTGCTACAGAACAAAATATTGTTTATCCAAAGTATCTTCCAACAAGGTGAGCGACACATTATTTATGCTAGAAAATGTGATTCAAAAAGACTTTATTATCTGCACAAATTAGATTATTATTGCCTTGTTTGGGAGTATTAGTAAGACTGAACTGTCGAACTTCTAGTTTTCGTGCACATTAAAACACCAGGATCCAATTTAACCATTTATTGAGAGAGGATTGTGGGGGGATGATGAATGATGATGATTTTTCTGTACAATAAACAAATGAAATCAATATATATTGCCATGCTTACCACAATTAGAAATAACAAACAAGAAGTACATATCTTAAGGATCTACCATTCTTAAGGAAGAAATCCTTTAAGATTCTCCATTCGGATTTTAATTATAACAAACACAAGTCAATACCAGTCAACAAAAATATACAACCACTTTCTTCTAAAACTAAACAGATTGCCTTACCTACAGGGTTTGACTCTATCTCACAGGTGAGTGGCCTATATCACACAGCTCCAGAACAATACCATGATCTATTAAGGAGTTGGATAAACACATTCAATTAGGATAGATAACGTGTAGAAATAACTCAAAGGATATAAACCATACGTCGTCTAAAGAAATTGTCAGAATCATGATGAATAAACTTATTGAAATGGCAGCATGGTCTCAGACAAAAGGGATCTGAACAGGACACACCCAGCCTTTATATAACCTCCCGCTCACTAGACTCCTCCTCTGGATGATGAAGGTGAATCTACACCCACTGCTACCTGGTCTCACAGAACTGACAGCCAATTAAACTGTTGTCGGGCTATTAGATAGGCCCATATGTGAGTCAATAAGGGCTTACTACACCCACTGTTAGGTTTTATCATCTATTCACAAGGGAAATCACCGAAATCAGAATCAGAATCAGAATCAGAAAGGTGTTTATTGCCAGGTGTAAGGGGTATACACGAGGAATTTTCTTTGGCTTTTTGGTGCGAGACAAACAGTATAATAACAAAGAATAGATAAAACGTTAGAATAAAATAAGAATAAAAATGTACAATTTACAAAATAAGCTATAAAAATAAACATGGTATAAACAGATAGTGCAAATATTGTCGGTGTGCAAACAAAACAATCAGGTATCAGAGGGAGAGAGAGGGAGAGAGAGGGATACTGTAGGGGGTGGTATTGAGAGTGTATGAGAGAGGGGGAGAGTCAGTGTCGGGGTAGGGAGGGGGGGTGGGGGGGGAGGCCGTAGTGTGTGTGTGAGGGGGAGACAGTCACAGGGGGGCGGATGGGCTGTTGCAGAGCCCCACTGCCATGGGGAAAAAACTGTTTTTGTGGCGTGAGGTTTTGGTCCTGATGGACCTTAACCTCCTGCCAGATGGTAAAGTCTGAAAGAGATGGTGTCCAGGATGGGAGGGGTCGGCCACAATCTTCCCTGCCCTCCTTAAGGTCCTGGAGGTGTACAGCTCCTGGAGGGAGGGAAGGTTGCAGCCAATCGCCCTCTCTGCAGCACGGATGACCCGCTGCAGCCTGGCCTTGTCCTTGGCGGTGGCAGCGGCAAACCAGACGGTGATGGAGGAGGTGAGGATGGACTCGATGATGGCCGAGTAGAAGTGCACCATCATGGTCTGTGGCAGGTTGAATTTCTTCAACTGCCTCAGGAAGTACATCCTCTGCTGGGCCTTACTGATGAGGGAGCTGATGTTCAGCTCCCACTTGAGGTCCTGGGCGATGGTCGTGCCCAGGAAACGGAACGACTCCACCATGTTAACTGGGGAGCCGCGCAGGATGAGGGGGGGGAGCGGGGTTGAGTTCCTCCTGAAGTCCACTGCCATCTCCACTGTCTTCAGAGCGTTCAGCTCCATGTGGTTCTGGCTGCACCAGGATGCCAGATGGTCAACCTCCCATCTGTAGGCAGACTCGTCACCCTCGGAGATGAGGCCGATGAGGGTGGTGTCGTCTGCAAACTTAAGGAGCCTGACAGATTGGTGTCTGGAGGTGCAGCCGTTGGTGTACAGGGAGAAAAGCAGTGGGGAGAGAACGCAGCCTTGGGGGGCACCGGTGCTGATGGTCTGGGTGTTGGAGACTTGCTTTATAAAGAAGGTATAAAAGGACACAACGTAATTATGACAAGAGCAGTTTTACAACATGTTAGAACGTGTTGCTTTTAAGTTTCACTTTTGTAATATAGTATGCATAGTAGGCCCCTACTGACCCACATCTATGGTGCTTATAGCGGCTGATATCGCCTGTTCAATGGCCTGATTTCAGTTGAATAGGGTGCTTGAGATTTTGAACAATTTAATTTTAATTTTTTTATTTTAATGTAATTTTTGGGGGGATTTTTACTTTAAAAACATGTCTGACCTTTCTACAGTATATCTTCTTCCTCATCACTTGCTTAAGACTATTGACTGATGCTAAATTAAACTGTGGCTGATTGTTTCTCTCCAGCTTGATGAGAACAGCTGCACCAGATCAATATATCCATTTGTAAAGTAAAATCTAATTGGAAATTGCTGCCCATTTGCGACCACACTCAGACACACGAGCAGACCTGCTGGCTGGCTGGGTGGTTGGCAGGCAGAGCCAGAGGGTGCTTTTGGCAAAACCAGATAAGAGTCATTTGTTATCTGCCTCATAATGAGAAATCAAACAGATTCCTCTGCTTATGTGTATCCCTCCGTATCCCCAATATATTGGCGGCGTTTAATTGTGTTCGCCAGCTGAAACCCTCTCAGCTTTTGAGGTTTCATTCGTCATCAGAGAAATACAGCTGCTCCAATCCGCTTATCAATGTGTGTCTCGGTGATGTTTCCATGGAAACTGTGTTTACTGCCCCACAGTGTTCTAAAAATGGTTCCAAAGTGATAACGGTGCCAGACTAGTGAACGCAGTGCAAAGATGTGACAGACAATGACAATGATTGACACTGTAACAAAGTGAAATTCTATTATAAGCCTTTGCATATGCTCTTTAAAACAAATCCAATGTCTAAAGCTGATTATTTAAAGCTTTGAGGAAAATAGCGATTTAAAAATATCTCTCTTCCCCCCTCTTCTCTCTTCTGTATGTCTCTTTTTTCTTTCAACCAAGTCTTGCTGGCGGCTCTGGAGAGAATATGCTGAATATGTTGAGCTCATGAGCACAATTTAGATAGAGGCAAATTAGAAATTGAAGTTGACCTTGTGGCAATCTGTGCTCAGTGTGAAGTCCAAATAGTGGAATTAGAAAGGCTAACTAATGTCATTATTTCTCTTTCTTCTTCTAATAATATGAGGGTTTTGTTGGCGCATTACCCAAACCTGAACGCCTCGAAATATTTGCTTTTATGCCACAAGAAGATCTTTTGGTGTCTGATTATGTGTCTGCTTCTACAGCTGCTCCCCTTTCCATCCTCCTGATTATTCTCCATCAGTGCTTTCACTTGAAGGTGAAGGACATGATTGAAAAATTTCAAGCCAATTTGTTTTTTCAAAAGATGAAAAAGAAAGCACACATAAACAAATTTGTTTGTATCCACAATTATCTTGTCATAATCTGTTGTATTGTAACTACTTCTCTATACTATATTATCATAGTAGTTTTTTCTCCCACTGTGAATGCTTTAAGACGTCTTTTGAAGAAAGACAATTATCAGCTGTCTTAGATGGAGGAGACGGTTACCGCGCTGTTCCCATGGCAATCAGCTAGGAGGAAATAACTTTGCATTCATCAACTTTAAAGTAGGGTTTTTCTCTCACTGGGGGAAAGTTGGGTTCCAGTAAAGCTCTGATATCTCGTTTAATCTTTTCAATGTGATCACTGTGAAGGAACTTTTTTTTGTTGATTGAACTTCTGACTATCAGATTCTCTTGATCTTGATATCTTTTGTTTCCTTCTGCACGCTATTTGATAATGAGATTCATTAGTGTGCTCTGTTGCTAATTGTGTAAGTCTCTGATCCGCTTTTATAAAGCAGCAAACAACGTAAATATATAGTGGAGCAATGTCTACCTGAGCAGAGAATGAAGTCACTCTCCCTCTGTGTGAGTTGTAATCAGAGTATCTCTGTGATTTATTTACGTAGCCGGGCCTGCCGCGATTGCATTTTAGTGCATGTTAGTGCATGTTAGTGCATGTGAGTTTCTCTGTTGTGCCCCACTGGCCAGCTCATTGCTGCCGCTCTGCACTACAATCATACTGCGGTTACCGCTGATAACGCCGTCCCGACCCACGCCGTCCACCCTCTGGTTCCCCCTCAGGTAAACACTGTTAGCTCTGTCAGCACTGTTGCCGTTGTTTTAGTAACGTTAGCTGCTAGCCACTGGGTCAGCCGTGTCCATGTTGAGAGCCATGTGGAGGCAATAGTTATGCCCTGAATTAAGTATTGAGCACCTTTAATATGTAGAATGAAAAACATTTAATTTGTTACAAAGAAGAGCTGTTGGTAAATGAAAGATTTCTGGTCATTCGACTAAAATGGCTCCAATTTCATGTGATTTATGATTGTCGATGAATGAAAGAAAAGGCTGCAATAGTTCCTATTAAATTATTTATGAGTTCAGACCACTAACTGGTCAGAGAGTGAATTCAGTCGACCTTTGACTTAATGAAAGCGGAGCTGTTCCAAAGACACATATAAGACCTGCAAGCTGTCAGGTTCTTCTCTTGATGATCTGACAGCTCCACATTGTGTCCACCACCCAACTAGAACCGACGAAATGTTATTCCGAAAGGAGTTCTGCACCATTTCACTTTAAAATATATGACACTCTGATGAAGTGAGTGCATCAAAATGTACGCTCTCTCTTGATTATTTGAAACTAGTAGCTTTTAGTTATGTAAAAGTAACATCCAAAATGACATAATCTGTTTTACTGTTTTTGAGCGGTTAGTTGTAGCAACTCAAATTCAGCTAGCGCAAACCCTAGTGCCGGGGGTCTGATCCTGAGTCGTTTTCTTGTTTCTGCCACTTTGGATTTAATCCAATAAACAAACTATTAAAACATTAAGTTACACAGACCGTACAGACCCTGGTTAGTGGAACAGTAAACACAATGATGGCTAACGTAAACTGTAAACTGACGCCACACATAGAGATTATACGATAGCGGTGTTATTTTGACCGGAGTTTCAGCAGTTTGGTTGAATTGTGCGAATTCGTGTCCCGCTTACATGGCCTTTATATATATATATATATATATATATATATATATATAAAACTGATTAAACTTAAATTTAGATTGCATGGACCCAGTAGCAGAGGTGAAATGCTGCCCCCTATTTGGAGGATTTTTTGGAGCATATGTGGCCAGATGTTTCACATTGTATCTTTAACATTTGGGAGGTGTTTCATTTTTAAAACAACAGACATGCCAGAAACTAGTCAGATTCATGATTCAATTTCCGCTTTGAAAGACACATTTCAAAGTAAATACAGTTGTGGCACAGCTGCAGTAAACCTTCAATACGTTCTGACAGTTTAAAGCAAGACATACATGATGAGTAGGAGAGGAGACGTGGCATGTGTCCATTGAGGAAGACACTGATGCTCGATAATAGAAAACAGTGTGTCTGTGGGCTGCCAGCGATCCTTTGCTTCTTTACTTCAGGAGAACAAACAGCAGCTCGGCTCACAAGATAAAAATAAAACGCTTTACCTGTAGTTGGTATTTAAGATTAAATGCACTGCTGGGACAGAAAACAACACAGTATAGTACACTATGCCTGCTCACCTCTATAGAACATTTTGAGCGTGACAGCCAGTCATCTTTAATGTGTTCTTCCTTTTGACAGGCTGCATGCTAATCACTTTTGTGAAGCCATGTTTGTGCAAGCATACCATGTCTTGTACTGTAAGCCTTTAACTGTATACCTGCACATGCTCCTCTTTATGACAACAATTATAACGTTGCCTGTTTCTCCTGACAGATCTGCTGAGATGTTGCAACCGGCTGCATTTGACAGTATTCCCTGCCACAGGAATTTTCCAACCACAGTTGAAACATTGTCACATTGGGGTGGAATACCAACACACATTAATATTCAACACAAGACTCTGCATATAAGAGATTAGTTTCCACATAAATATATAAAAAAAGCCAGGCTCTGTGTCCCCCCTCTTGGGTAATTTCTTCCATAACATACATCTAAGCGCCGCTGAAAGGAAAAAAAAAAAACGGATGTAAACCAGTTCAGCAATTGAAATTGCATTCAATCTTCAATCTATTCTTGCATCACGTTGACAGTTTCGCAACTCCAGCAGCGACAACGCTCAGTGAGACAAGCCTGCGAGCTAGAAATAGATAAAATTGTGAGCCAGTGTCAACATGGAGCAGACATTGGCTAGGGAAAAGTATGTGGTGCTGTTTAGGGTTTGGGTGACTGCACAGGAACTGGAACTCCAGGGAGACATCCTGACATGCAGATCTGAGTGAAAACATGATGGATTCGCCGTCGCTTGAAGAGTATTTGCAAACTGAACGTGGTCTTAAGCGTTGGATATGATGTATACATCCTGTAAAGGCGGTGTGGCGTTTTATTCAGCTGTTTGCACAGACAGAGTGACTGTCGAGCGTGTGCGGGTGGGGGTCTAGACTGAGGATCAGCGGGTTTTCAGTGCTCAGTGATGGAGAAAGGCTCTGTGGTTGTCAGGTTGCTCCCACTGATGGAGGGAAGCTGTGATTGACAGATGAGTCTTGGTGAAGACTCATCTGCTCTCTTCACTTGGCCTGAGGGATAGCGTGGAGCAGCATCCTTGTGGGGCATTTAGGCTTCACTCTATGGCTCCTATACTAAATCTAGAGAGGAGTATTTTAAAGGGGACCTATTATACTTATGTGTTTTTTCCCTTTCCTCTAGTGCTGTGATTCTCAAAGTGGGGTCCGGGGACCCCCAGGGGTTCGTGGCACTCTGTCAGGGGGTCCGCGAAATAAATTGCTGTAAATTATAAAATTGTGCTGTATCATTAAAAAGTACATATGTACAGATGGGGACCATTTGTGCCAATAAAACAAGAATATTATGTCCATTAACCATCACCCACATTAGCTTTGGGCCAATAGAAACTCTGATATGATTGTGACTCATCATGTCAATCTGTCATGAATCAGTCACTTCACTCAAGGCGCAACAAACCATTCCTGCTGCTGCTTAGCTTAGCTTATTAGCCAGCAAGCTAGCTAGCAATATTTGAGTCAGTCCATATCGTCAAGTGACGCTAAGCCCAAACTAGCTAAATTGAGAAAATATGACAACAGTTATATCGAGCGACAGCGACGGGAGGCCAACATCCATCGTGTGTCTTCAGGTGCTAGCACACGAAGCCATAAAGCCAGTCAAGCTAAAGAGATATCTGATTACAAAGCACTCGGAATATCAGGGGAAAACAAACAAAGTGGTGTTAACGTGATTCAGATTTAAATGTGTTTCTGTTTATCACTATCAAACAGGTCTGAAGTATTTAGGTTGAAAAGTTTTAGAATACAAATACTTAGTACAATAGCATCTAAGAGTTCAACTGGTAGTAAGCATATGCTTAATCGATGTGACGATTAACCCCTTTAAGGGGTCCCTGGCCCCAAAAAGTTTGAGAACCACTGCTTTAGTGTGTTATATAGTTTTTTGTGCATGAAAAAGTCCAGGCCGAAGGGAGTTACTCTGCTCCTGAAAAGCCTTAAACGCCTTGCTTCAAGTCCTGCCTTTTCTTCCGTAACATGGTGATGTCACCAAGTAACACATTTGCATAACGGCTAGTTTGGCATGCCCTCAAACAAAGCAAGTTAGAGCAGAGTCCAAAGAGTTTGGTTTGATTGACCAATCAGTGGGCCAGCTGACCAACTAGAGAAGACTGGAATTTTCACCCAAAATACAAGTACGCACCTGGACATAAGTATAATATATAGGTCCTCTTTAAAATTCCTCCATGGGTCTGTGTTGCAGCCTGGATAATCTAAACATGTTCATCATCCTCCTGCGTGCCTCAAAATAGCTTCACTTTGCTACGACATGAGATTATGATAAGTACGGTGGGTGTTGTGGCACTAGAGAATTCCCAAATCCTTCCTCCTCTTCAAGAATCCACTCTCATTAAATCCTTTGCATTCTTCCTCGGGCATGCTTGCGTCGACCGTCTCATCAAAACAGCTCCCACCACCAAGTTGTCTTCTCTGTATCCCTGCTAGGCCCGGGATCAGCTCCATGAGTTGAATTATTGAGCGAAAAAGTCATTAAGTGGGATAAAGATACAAGGAATCGATGGAGCAATTGATACTCTGTTGCAGCTCTCAATTGTCTCCAGTCCAGTGCACATGTGAGCATCGGGGTGGTAAAGCCTGTTTGTTGTTTCCAGGTGAGCTCTCCAGCCAGTCCACCACTCTCCAGTTGTTGAGGGGGATCAATGACAACTGCAGACTACATGGAGCTGGGTACTCCTTCAACCTTATTCGACTAAATATAGAAAGAAATACGACAGTAGGCTAAACTGATGTGTGTATTATTTGGGGTTACAAAAGATTTAATTTTATAGCTATAAATTGTGCTGCAAATCCTTTTAGACAACACAATAAACCAGATGATGTAAAACCCTTAATTCCCCACAGAATAACAGGCGGTAGCGACCAATCTTTGGTGTGTGGGCAGCTTTAAAATAGCGCTTTCCTTTGCCCGTCTTGAGCCTGTAATTTTAATGGCTGTGAGGAAACTGCTGGATAAATGAGACAGACAGACAGCTCTATAGTCTAAGGAATTGTTCTGTTTTATTCTCTCCTTTCACACTACATCTCTCTCTCCTCCTTAATGACACGCAGATCTGACTTGTTCTCCTTTAATTAATGTGACCCACCTGGCCTTAAAGTCTGTCCTTATGGAGACTAATGGCCAACTGAAGCTCTGCTTGGTTGTCATTACACAGACGAGGAGCCGACTGCAGCTGTCTCAGAGATGGGAAATAAATGACTAAATACAGAAGAAAGAATTTGGGCCTCTTAACCAATAAGGAAATGTGTTCATTAAAGTGACTTCATGTTATTTTTTTGCCTCGGATCAAGCACAATGCCATCGGATGTGCTTTCTCATGACACTTCTCAAGGCAAAGTTTGTTTCCCTTTTGTTAATAATAAACAAAATACGCAGTACATGTGCCTGTTGCTAAATAATTCACACGAGACATTCAGTATTTATGGAGTCAAACATGCTGCTGCACAAGACCTCTGATGACACATATGACGTTAAATCCCCAGACCAGGGCCATACAATCCCCAACAATGAGATACAACGTGACACTTCTTCAGCATTAAAGGTGGAGAGGAGGAGGAGAACACATGATGACTACACCTCTGGCTATAAGATGATGATCTGGAAGCTGGTCAGTGGCCAAGTGTCACACCAAAGTGGTATTATACGGCCCCGAGCATGCACAGCGTGTGTGAGGCATGTGATGTGCTGAGAGTCATCTCACAATAAGATGCCTGTGGTTGGGCTTGATGTGAATGAAATAAATACCTTTTTTTCTCACTATAAGTTTAGCTGTATCTTCCACCAGCACATGCCTTGTGTGTGTTCATGTGGAATGAGTCATTCATGCCTGTTGTCCATGAAACAGCCCACACATCCTCCTCACACTGCCACATTTGCCTCTGTATCAATACCAAGGAGCTTATATATATATATATATTGAATAATAATGAGTGAACAATGAGATACAACGTGACACTTCTTCAGCATTAAAGGTGGAGAGGAGGAGAACACATGATGACTCCTCCTCTGGCTATAAGATGATGATCTGGAAGCTGGTCAGTGACCAAGTGTCAGACCAAAGTGTAATATGTCACAGAGTTGAGGCATGTGATGTGCTGAGAGTCATCTGTGGTTGGGCTTGATGTGAATGAAATAAATACCATTTCTCTCACTATAAGTTGAGCTGTTTCTTCCACCAGCACATGCCTTGTGTGTGTTCATGTGGAATGAGTCATTCATGCCTGTGGTCCATGAACAGCCCACACATCCTCTGTATCAATACCAGGAGCTTATATACATATATATTGGATAGTAATGAGTGAATCTGCGTGGTGGTGGTGGTGATGGCCTAGTAAACCTCGGTTCCTCCACCCTTGGGCTTCAGACCAGCCTATCGTGTGTTTCCTGCCGTCTCCGTCTGTGTCTCTGTCTGTCAGTCAGCTCTCTTCCGTCTCGCTCTGGGAGGCCAACCTTTCAGCATTTCCAATGATGTTGCTGTTTCCAGGGCAACCGGGGTACCAAATACTCTCCCAGAGGCTTCTCGCTTGTGCGTCCTTTTGTTTACACTTTTCATATCTCTGTGAGGATGTAGGTTGCTCTCAAACAGACAAGGTTGGGAACAACAACAACAACAAAAAAGCAGATTGCGTAAAAACACAGCCAAGGATGATTTCAGAGTATGTTATAAACCCACAGGAAGTTGAATCAATCAACAGTTGAGTGTGTAGATTTACAGTACGTTTTGTGAGGATTGCAACTCGATCAGAGTCACACATCTCCTCTAGTCCTCTATTTAAGAAACTCCACATTCTTACTATTTATGATATCAATATTTCTCAAATATGTGTTTTTATTTATAAGATACTTTCTGGTGAAGGGAATATTCCTGAGCAGTTCAATAAATCCTTCATCCTCCTAAATTCCTCACTAGTAGAGGTACATTTTCAATAAGATTTAAAGGGACCAAATTATGGAGTAGCTTTTCACATCTATCAAAAAACTGTTCATCTGTCAAATGTTTCAAAAGTCGCTTAAAGGTTCATTTAATTGCTGTTTTGTAATTGCTTTTCCCCATGTTGTCCATGTATCTGTTTTTATGCTTTTAATTTGTTTCTCTCTCACAACGTTGTTTGGTTACGATTACCCAGAAATCTTTATAGATATTGAAATCAATATCCTCCTCACAAAAACTAACCATACACTTCCACGCAACACACACACACACACTTATCTTTTTTGATATATTTACTGTATTGTTATTGTTGTTATTATATATATATTTTGTCCTAATTGTTTGTTATCACTATTATGTAGTCATATTATTTCTTTATATTAATCTTGTCTCTAGGTGGAGGCTTCAGATAAGCCCAGTGTTTTTTTTTTGCCTCTTCCTGCACTGTATATTATTCATTTATTTTTTTTGTTATGTTGTATAGTCTTTAGATTTCTTCAGATTTCATCTTACACATCTAAATCATGTCATTTTTTCTAACACTACTGACTTCAGTACTTCAATATATAATTTGTTACAAATAAGTAGGTACCAATATATTAATCAGAAAAAAGTTGGCAGATGTATTTCACTTGGGAGAAAGGAGATGTACTGGAATCACCATCATTGAAAAAAATAAATAAATAAACAAAACAAAACAAAAAAAGAAATTTTGCAACTTTTTTTTCAGTGTGGTTCCTCCTTGGTGACCATATACTTACCCAATGGGGTTAAAAAGGCAAAAGGCAGTACTGAGTCTCACCTACTACTGAACAAATGCAGACCAATCCTAAAATGAGGATCAGGGTCCTCAAGAACAAAACAAAAAAAATAGACAAAGGCAATATTTGCACTCCAATTTTGATCCAAAACAAAAATTGTAATTACAATTATTATAATTGTGCAAAACAAGTAAACAATAAACAGTAGACTCCCCACATTATCCATGTAATTGCTTGTACTTAATTACACCAACTGGGAAACCTTAAAGACAGTTGATCCATGATGTGCAGCTCCAGACAGATGTGCCATTTAAAAACTGACACTTTTTCGTTATGTAACACGCACTGAAGACAATAGTTTTGGATTGTGTTTTCTGATGATTACCTCTCTCGTTTATTGGACTTATTGGAAACCAGCTCACGTGCGCCACTTTTTAAAGCCTCGCGCTTGCGCGTCATGGAGCCGGGAGCTGTCCAAGTGCTGAAATGAGAAAAGGCGTTTCACTCCTCATTCATTCCTCAACAGAGGACGAGGCTCCACCTGAGAGAGACTTCACTTCACAAGTAACAAGACAGGGCAGCAGGGTTGTCCTCACAGAGAGAGCTATTTAGAGATCTGAGAGAAAAAATAGAAAGAAAAAAAAAAAAGCTTCCATCTGATGCGTTTTTCTGGAGTTTCTTCCTCTCTGCGTCTGATCACTGGACTGATGTTTCTTCACACCTCCGCTTCGAGAAATCTGTCTTTGGGAGTTTTTCATGAAACTAAACTATGATCCGTGGCTGCGTTGAGGAATGTCTCCTGTGTTTTTGTTTTTGTTGTGTGACACAAGAACACCCAAACGCCCACGACTTGGTCAGGAAGAGGAAGAGAGAGGCGCTTTGGCGATTTGGATTATGTGTTTGACCAAATGTCAACATAATATGGAAGAAATAAAAGAGTGAGCACATGGGAAAACCACCGGGAATGAATCGCTCCTTTATTATTAAGATCTTGGCAGCTTTATTCACATATTTCATGGAGACAAACAACTTCAGGTAGGCCAATTCATTTTACCAAATATATTATTTCATAGATTGAAAACAAATAATGTCTCCCCCTAAACTAAAGTTTGGAAAAGATCATTTAGTTATAATTAATGAAACTATATGATCTATCAGTTCTTTCTGCACAGACCAAGTTGGTAATTGCTTGAGTGCTGCTTTGATTAGGATTGACTAAAGTTACTCTGCATTTTCAAAATGTTTGAATTGTTTTTTGTGAGCACCATTTGGTCCTTAGAATAAAAATAAAATATCATATAATTAGATTTATTGAGATTTACGCACGGAATGGTATTATTATTGAATCTCTTGTGTCATCATAACAGCAATCCTACAATGTGTTCATATGAAATTACAACATGATGGCATATCTGTGCATGTATTGCATGATGTGACAGCTCTTTCTCGTGAAATGGAAAAATGCCCACGACGTCGAAATCACACCAGATTCGTCTGATACGTGTGTGCTCTTAAAGGCATTTTCTAGTTTCCCTGTGCTTGCCCATCACTCCTGCAGGCAGCTGCTAGGCGACAGATAAGCTTTAACTCCTGGTTGGTTTTCAGCCACGACTTCAGCCTGATAAAGTGATTTTTTTCCACTCTGTGTGTGTTTATGTATATGTGTGTGTCATAGAGTTGTGGATGCCAAGGAGCACGATTCCAGATCATCCTCCAACATGTCTCCATCAGACTTTCTGGACTCACTCATGGGTCGCACGTCTGGGTATGACGCACGAATAAGACCCAATTTCAAAGGTTTGTTCATCACTGTTTTTTGCTTCTTGGGAATTTTCACACACCTCACTTTACACTGAGTCTTATACCTTTACAACAAAACCACAGAAACACAGACGGTGTGATGTATAATTATCCTCCTGAGACCCAGCCACACATTGATCCTCTTACTCTTTTGACCTACTCTATCAACCCCTGGTGAATTGCAAAGAGGACATCCTAGGCTTTCCAGTGATATAGCATGTGTGGGTTTTTTTTTATCAATTTGAATGTATGTTTGGTTTAATATCACTCTACAGCCATAATTTGTAAATTTTTCTAGTCTTTTCACACTGAAATAGTCCTGTAGTCCACTACACAGTGGACAATAAAAATAAAGTTTAACAAGCCTAAATTGTTAAGATTTTCTTTTAACCCTAAATAGGAAGGAAATCGCAAAAAGAAAGTTATTGGAAGACCCTTTTTTTAACTCGGTTCCCAGGAGGATATGCATGCAGAATACAGTATTCAACCCCCCACCCTAAACACACCAGACTCTGACATTATTACTTATCTGAAGATCCACTGACTGTTATCTGATGCTACGAACAATCAATCATTGCAGTTGACAGTCACATTGTTGTCCTGGCTTGAATTAAATCACCAACTAACCCCTCATTGTAACATTGCACGCCCTTTATGTCACTAACTAGAACTATGAGGACTTTAAGAACTTTAAACATGCACTATATCTGCAACCATCTTGGACTCAAACCACTGGCGCACTTTACACTTACTTTACACTATACATCCTATATACCACTTTATAGACTGCATATATGTACATACTACATTTATCTATTGTTCAGAATGCACACACTATGTTCACCCATTCACTCTGTATCTTTTATATCTCTATTTATTGTTTTTATAATTTTTGTATACCTTTACCTCTCCTGTGTGTCACTCTGTTTGCTGATGACACCTGAATTTCCCTCCGGGGATTAATAAAGGTTCATCTTATCTTATCTTATCTTATCTTGTTTTCATTTGGTAAAATCATGTAACATATAGAATCCATATATCCATTATTAAGTAATCATTTGGAAACAACAACAAAAATGGCTTATAAATATGACAGTCACAGACAGGGTTTGCCACCATGACAGGCCAAGTGATGGTTGGTGCCCCCGTGGCGAGGCTGCAGGCTACCGACTTCCTGTGTTGTTGATGCTGTGATGCTGCTGGGGGACAGACAGACACAGCATCTGTCACTGGAACGGAGCTGAGTGAGGAGGAGAGGTGCTCAGGGCCACTCCAGGCTGGGTCAGGTGGGCTGGGATTTGTTGTTGGGGTGGGTAGGTGTTTGGGGATTCCAGTTGTTGAAGCAGCCAAGACAGCGTAGCACAGGGATTGATCAGCAGGATTCAGAAAACACATGGCCCAGATCTTCTCACTCTCCATCTGGTAAAGAAAATGTTGACAAGATTGGTGAAAGATGGGAGGAGGACAGCCTGTTTAACACCGGCTGGTGTTTTTTCAAGGGAGGGATGAAGTGAAAGCAACTGTTTTCTAGCTAATGAAGAGAGGATGAGCACACATGGATTAAAAAAGCATTAGATTTTTAATGCTGGTTATATTTGTATTCTCTCTGTGTTTTAGCTCCCTGTCTCGCACACACACAATCCAGCATCTTCCAGCTAGAAAACAAACACTTTTCTCATGAACCCACTGCGATGTAAACAGATGATTTTCGGTTGCGAACATGCTAGTCATGCTTTGAAGAGAGGGGTTGAACTGTATTTTCTGAAGGCTGACCTAGATTTCCTTGCTGAGTTTGTTGTGAGGTAGGCACTGCTTTATTTTTCTGCTTCTGCTGTTAAATGTGGCTACCTGACGACAAAACCGAGGCAAATATTAATACCAAGTGCCATGCAATATTGATGAGGAAAGCACAGGGGAAGGGCACCGTGAAGGGCTTACAACTTCACTTATTGGATAGGGAAAAAAGATTTGTTTTGACTTCATATGACCTGCCAAAAGAGACTTAATTTTAGGTCACAAAAAGGACGCTATATTCAGACTAATACTTTCTTGATTCATTGATTATTTGTTTATAAAATTGCTGGATTTTTCTGACCAACAGTCCAAGAAAATATTAAGAAAATATGCACATTTGAGAAGTAGGAACCAGTGATTTTCTTTAACTTAAAAAATTACTTAAAACTTTGATGCAGATTAACTTTCTGTCGATCGATTATTATTCGATTATTCGGCTGATCGCTTTGCAACTCTAAATGTTTGAGTGTGTGCATGCGTTTATCTTTGTGTGCATGTATCCTCTGCTGAATTTTGAAAGACATGATGAAGAAAAAGTGAGTTTACAAAAGATGACAACACACAAGATCACTATATAATTATGAAGATTATAACAAGCTGACACAGTTTGATTTCATCACCAGGTATTATATTTAGTTTGACTGCATTTTAACAACAAATTTCAGCAGAAAAAACATGGGTCCTTATGTGAGCTTGGGCATCTGGTTAAACAGAGCATGCAACCTGTCACCATCCACTCCTGCAGCTCCTATAAAATAAGAAAAGAAAGAAAACTGGTGCTGGTTGGTATTAATGCATGCTGACATACACAGTGAAACAGCAGCTAGTGAACCCAAATTTCCTGATGAAACATCTTCACCGCTCCAGACCCAGTCGTCCTTGATGATATGGTTTAAGGCTCTTTTTTTCCCCTGTCATGTCATTGTCATTCCGTTTCGCAGGTTCCCCCGTAAACGTTACATGCAATATTTTTATCAACAGTTTCGGCTCTGTCACAGAGACAACCATGGTGAGTTCCTCTGGTCGTTTTTGGCTGATTTCTGCACAATGTGTTATCTATCCCCTCAACCTGCAGGTCCACCAGTTAATGTTACCTGCAACATATTTATCAACAGCTTTGGTTCTATAGCAGAAACTACAATGGTGAGTTATGCTCGAACATAAAGCCCTGACCTTTGCTCAGGAGTTAAGACTGAATCATCCTGTTTTTTACCTAATCTATTTTTCATCATCGCTGTATCTACCTGTTCACAGAAAGACTTTGTTTTTGCCATCAAAGAGTCTATTGGCGGTTCCATTGGAGAACATTAAAAATTTAAAATCTGTCTTACATGCAAGCAAGTATTGGTTTCTTCTCCCATGATGCCCCTTATACACACATGTTAGCCAACACTGAATAATTAAGACAATAAATCCTAACCAGTAAGTCACTTAAAGTGCAGCCGATAAATGTGGGTTGGTGCTTTCAAACAAGCTGATCTACAAATTATGTGATGTGTGAAGGCATCCAGCTGCCTAAAGGGGTAAAAATATAAAAACCTGCAAGGCTGCATGGAACCTCGTCCTGATCAAAGGATTCATAATGAGTGATAATAACTACTTAGATTGTGAATGAAGGATGTTAATTTGCGCAGGAGCTGGAGCTCATGAGATTGCCAGGGAATTACACAGCTTTAGACACGGCATGCAAATATTTGGAACCGCCAATATTCTGATGAAATGTCAAACAACATAAGGGCCTCTCATCATCGTGACATATCAATTACTCTGAGCAACTGCAGCTTCTGTGACGCTCACTTTACTACTGTCAGAGTTTTCCTCATCAGCCACCACATCTTATGAATCTACCATCAGCTTTCTATAATGGCTCTTACATAATTATGGTTCATAAGAAAAGTTATTATAAGGTCAGTGGTTTGCTAATGCAACTTGGAAACATAGGTTATCAGCAAGCTGGTCATGTGAACACATGTATGAATTTAAGATTATATAGACTCTTAGATAACTGGTTCCCAACAGGGAGGAGGTCCTGACCCCACTAAGGGTCGCCAAAGTTTCATAGGCAGTCGCAAAGGCCTTCTTGATTTTAAAGGGCGTAAACTTATTTTAAAAATATTCACTTGGCCTGTATGAATTTTATTTATTTATGTGAAGAAAACTAAATGAAATTGTTATTTTTAAAGTTTGGTTTATTATTTAAGATATAAACAGCTTTGCCTAATGTCAGCTGGGATCGGCTCCAGCCCTCCTGCGACCCTGAATAGGATAAGAAGTTACATATAATGGATAATAATGGATGAAGTTATATTCACAGAGGCTTTCCCTCACTCTTAAATAACCTTGTGCTGTATTAGAAAAGTACGCAGTTAAAACAACCAAAGAGCTAATAGAACAATGGCCAAGAATCAGGGAGAAGAAAACACTGATTTTTTCAACAAAAAAAGTCTATTAAATATGTATGATTGCTAAAAATTTTAAAATTTAAAAATAACATAATACAGACAAAAAAAGTTGTATTAAAAGTTTCTCAAAATAAATTCATCAAAATTTCTCATTTTACACAAACTTCCTTCAGTTACTGGGTTCACTATTTGAGTTAATTGTACAGTTTATCAGTTGTTCTGTACCGTTATTGTTATGCATTGAATATAATATGTTATATGATACTTAGTCAGGGGTCGTTGGTTTACTCAATGATAGAAAAAGGGTCCCTTAAGGGAAAAGGTTGGCAACCACTGACCTGGAGTTGTTGGATGATATAGATTTTGCCGAATGTGCTTTGAAATTAATTTTTCGTTCTTCATCCATTTCATTATTTGTCATTTGTTGTTATTAATATATAATGTAAATATAAAATGTTTTGTATTATCACAATTGTAACTGAGTGAATGTGAAAGAGTAAAATAAAAGTAAAGAAGTATTAGCAGCAAAATGCACTTAAAGTTTCAAAAGTACTCATGGTGCAGAGTGGCCCCTTCCAGAGCACTAATATATACTTTATATTATTGGATTACTATTTTATATGCATTCATGTTTAAAGAGCAATTTAATGTTGAAGGTCAAAGGTCAAAGTGGAGATCATTTTAACTGCTTCACATACTGTTGTGTAAATAATCTATCATAATGTTTTTAAGATGATCCCATATTGATATCTACAAAGTAACTAAAGCTGTCAAATAAATGTAGTGAGTGGTAGTAAAAGGAGTAAAAGTACAATATCATCTGAAATATGGTGAGGTAGAAATATTAAGTAGCACAAAAAGATTGGTATAGATGCTTGCTTACTATCTATTATCATTTTATCTATGATGGATGCATTTTTGTGGATTAGAATAATCATGAAGACGTAACACTATTTACCTCATCAAAAGGAGGATATATAATATTTAATGTGGATACCGTCGACTGCTTTCTCATAACCCCCATCACTGGTCGACAAAATATGCAAAGCCGCTTGTCATCTCTGCAGGATTACAGGGTGAACATCTTCCTGCGGCAGAAGTGGAATGACCCTCGGCTGGCGTATAGTAAATACCCAGATTCCTCCCTGGACCTGGACCCGTCCATGTTGGACTCCATATGGAAGCCCGACCTCTTCTTCGCCAACGAGAAGGGGGCCAACTTCCATGATGTCACCACAGACAACAAGCTGCTGCGGATCTTCAAGGATGGGACCGTCCTTTACAGTATCAGGTGAAGTGTTGGACATGCTGTTATAAACAACAACAGAATTAGAAATTATTGAAAAATTAAGGGAACAGTGTGTAACGTTTCAGGAGATCTATTGGAAGAAATGGAATGTAATATTCATAAGTATGTTTTCATTAGTGTATAATCCCCTAAAACTAAGAATCGTTGGGTTTTCGTCAACTTAGAATGAGCCCTTCATATCTACATAGGGAGCGGGTCCCCTTCACAGAGTCCGTCATGTTTCTCCGCCATGTTTCTACAGTAGCCCAGAACGGACAAACCAAACACTGGCTCCTTTTCCATTTTTACGTAACCTGAAGGCCACCGTAGTTCTCCGACATGCTTGTGAAACTGCGATAACGGCCAGCCGTCTGACTTCCGTTGCTCCTAAAGTAGTGTTATTGAGGTAAGGATGGCCTCTCGGTGAGGTGAACGGCGTTACCACGGTTTTGGCGGCTCACATTACCGCAGACTTAGAAAAGGGAGGAGTGAGCGGAGGAGTACTCAGTTGGTTGCAATCTGCAACCACACCACTAGGTGTCGCCAAATGCTACAAACTGTTCCTTTAAAGATGGAGGTTTACACTAGAGCGAAACCATTCAGTCGATTATTTGACTGCAACTATTTTTAATAATGGTTAAGAAAAAATAAGTATGCAAAAACAGCAAATATTGAGTGGTTCAAGCTTTTCAAATGTAAATATATTCAGGTTTTCTTTGTTTTCTTTGATCGTAAACTGACATTTTTCTGGACTCTTTGTCTTTTTTACATATTTTTCACTGCTGGCGTGCCACAGGCTAAGGGATTAATTGAGAAAATAATCAGCAGACTAGTCAATAATGAATAGAATTGTTAGTTGCAGCCCTAGTTTACAGCGTTTGGCACTGTAGGTCTGTAGCTGAGGCAGGAATCTGTGCCGAGTGAAAAATGAGACTTCAGAGAACCAAAAGCTCCGATGCATAGATCACCCCAGGACATGTTCTCTTATTGCTTTTCTTACATTTCCTCTCAAACATCAAAGACTGTCAATCTAAAGGATACAGTTTTAAATGGATTTTATCTCATTATGATCACTCCTTTGAAATGGCATAATTCACTGAAGAGCAGTACATCCTCATACGCAATGCAGATTTTTAATAAAAGAATACTGATTGAAAGAGGGCAAAGCTAATCTTAGGGGCATTGTTGAGAATCCAAAGATAAAAATGGGAATCCTTCTTCATGTTTGTCTCTTTTTATACTCCATAAAAAGCATTGCGGGAAGCGCAAAACGCAGTCAGGATGGATGACATTTTAAAGGGCCCCAAATTTGGGCAAAACTCAGTACCAGATATGAATATGTGTTTCATTTCATTTCAATACAACTTCAATCACACGCAGCATTCAATTCTCTCTGCGACGACGCGACACGAAGCGGATCAATTTGGAGTCCATTTGGAGGCTCAGGTGTGGAGGCGGAGTGGGTCAACGGGAGAGATGAAAGGTGGTCAGCCACTCTCTCCATTCAAGTGAGAAGCAGACTGCGGACCACGATGCATCACAGAAACAATACGTTGCAGTAATGAAAGTGTGATAGGAACCTGCTGAAGGGAATCCTACATGATATATCAGAAGAGAAAAAGGCACACAGTACAGAGAATTTCCCCCCAAAAAAGTGTCAAAATGATTTTCAATTCATGTGTCGACCCACTGCTTCAAGGTTTAATCAAATATATTTCTTTCAAAATCAAATATATTCATTGCCTGTTCGCTACATCTTACTGTGTTAACATCTCAGGTTGACTCTCATTCTGTCCTGCCCGATGGATCTGAAGAACTTCCCAATGGACGTCCAGACTTGCACAATGCAACTGGAGAGTTGTAAGTATCGACTTTGTCTCAGTTTTGACGCTACACTTTTCTACACTTGAATATCTAAATACTGATTCATCTATTCTTTTCTGTCTTTAGTCGGGTACACCATGAACGACCTGGTCTTCGAGTGGCTGGAGAACGGCGCGGTGCAGGTGTCGGACGGTCTCACACTGCCTCAGTTCATCATGAGGGAAGAGAAGGAGCTGGGCTACTGTACTAAACACTACAACACCGGTCAGAGGACACACACACACAACCGCATGCTGTTTATAATTCACACAGTTCTCCTGCTCTGGTAGCTGAATTGCATTTGTGTTTCAGGTAAATTCACCTGTATAGAAGTCAACTTTCATCTGGAGCGACAGATGGGGTACTATCTGATCCAGATGTACATCCCCTCCCTCCTCATCGTCATCCTCTCCTGGGTGTCTTTTTGGATCAATATGGATGCTGCTCCTGCCAGAGTGGCGCTGGGCATCACCACTGTGCTTACCATGACCACCCAAAGCTCCGGCTCCAGAGCTTCTCTTCCAAAGGTGAGCTTCGTTTAGTTTTCTCAGCAGCAGAAGGTTTGAATTTTGCAGGTCTAAAACCTTGTGCTTATGTCAAATCTTTAGGTCTCAATCGTGTAAAATCACATAAACACCTGTACTGGTAGAACATATTGAATGAGGTAACACAATTGTTATTAAGCCGATGGCCCACTGACGAAAGCCCTTGCATTTGCAGTTTTACGAGTTTTACTGTGTCTGTGGTGACCAGTGGGCAACTCCGGGGTCTGAAAAGTGAAGCCAATGCGGAAGTATCTTAAACTTGCATTCTTTCTAATATCCAGCAGGGAGCGACTCCTCTGGTTGCAAAATTAAGTCAGATTGTATAGAAGTCTATGAGAAAATTACCCTACTTCTCACTTGATTTATTACCTCAGTAACCATTGTAAACATCAAATCAAATCAAATCAAATCAATTTATTTTTGTATAGAGTCAAATCACAACAGAAGTTATCTCAAGACGCTTTATATGTAGAGCAGGTCTATGACCGTACACCATAGTTTTGAGACCCAACAGGATCCACCAAGCGCACTGTGGCCAGGAAAAACTCCCCGATTACTGGGAAGAAACCTGGAGCAGAACCGGGCGCAGGGCGGGCGGCCATCTGCCGAGACCGGCTGGGGGGATAGATAGATAGAGTGAGAGAGAGAGAGAGAGAGATAGAGAGAGAGAGATATAGAAGCAGCCACAATAGCAGTCTAGCAGCTGTAATAACTAATACAAGTAGGGCTGAATGAGTTGATGAAACATGAGTTTATGATCTAAATCGCTAGTTTAAAGTCTTCTTCAATACAGCATGATGTTCATTTAGTAAATTATGGTCCCATTTAGAGTCATATTGACCATAAAGCAGGGGATGCTTTAGGGCGTGGCTACCTTGTGATTGACAGGTCGCTACCAAGGCGTTGTTCATGATAGTTAATTATAACCTTTTTGATGGCGACGGCCAAAACACCAACTTGTGGCTTCAAAACGGAAGTCCACAAACCACTGGGTGATGTCACGGTGACTACGTCCACTTCTTATATAGTCTACTGTATGGTACTGTTTGGATCTCTGGGAAGAGAGATACAAAAAAAACACCCCTGCAATTACTGCTTATCGGCATAGGTGCCGCCAAAGAGAACGAAACGGAGATCTTCAAGATTGTAACTTTGAGAATGAGCAAAAGAATATGAATAGCGGCACTTTTGTAGAAATGTTTAAATCAAGTTTGGCTACTCAGATAGAGAGACATTCATAAACTACGCATGGCCTAATAGGACAGGCCACTGTAACTTGTTTATTACATGAAAATGATGAAGGGTTATATATAACGTTTGGTGCCTCCTTCATGTAATCAATTCATTGCTGGAAAACATATCTAAATATATACATGTATTCACATTTTAAGACGTGTCGGACTAAAAAAATAAAAACATGGAAATGAAGCATTTGCCATGTATGACACTGTAGTTTATGGTTAAATAACACATCTGTGCAAGAGCACTCAATAGATCAATTACTATTGTAATGTTTCTATTTTCTTGGGAGCTTAAATGGGTGTTATTTTCTTCTCTCTGACTGTTACTGTATCATGCAAACAACATGTAATTGTTTCAGACAGAGAACAGATTCATGACCCAGCAGAATATGAAGACAAATTAACAAGAAGAAGACGATACTAGAACCAGCGATGAATGAATGATAATTCACTGCTGACTGTTTGAAGTACTTCGAAAGTGACACAGTTGGGTCTCTTTCGTCCGTCATGTGAAAGCCACTGTAGTGCAGTGGATAAGAAACACCGTATTTCAGGGATGATTAAGCCATAACTGGGCAGCTCTTTTGACCTGGCTGGTGCATTTTTGCTACAGCAGTGAAGATCATATGCAGGCTACATATAGCCGACGGCAGTGGTAGCGTATATTCAATCAGGATAAATTGCCATGCACATATTGTGAAGGGTACTTACAGGCACTGAGAGTCTGATCTTGATGATCAATCGCTCTTGACGCATCAGTGTGCACCTGAGCACGTCAGAGATTCCTCACATAAAAAGACACGCGTACTGATAAATATTTAAAGGGAAGCCTCCGAGAGCCCCGATTCAAGAAAACAATAATTTAGTACGCCTTAACTGCCCTCGAAAAACTGAGCTGTTTTCTCCACATGCTAATCAGCTGTCATGGCGTTACTCTATGTGGTCACACTGACGAACAGTAAAGACTTTCAACTTCATCCTCACTTTCTAAAGGTACAGACTAATACTACAGTTCTCTTTCTTTTTGGTAAAGAAGGCAGCAATTATATCCCGCTGTTTATGGCCGTACAATCACTGACATTACTGGCAGTTCTGATACACTTGTTGGCAAACATTACCTAGAATTACAGTCATTTAGAAGCCTCAGTTAGGACTAGAAAGGGAGAAAGGGAGAAACTACAACTGCAGATCACAACAGATCTACGGCTTAAAATGAATCTACAAAGTCAAAGCATAAATTGATACTGCATGTGAACTGTTAGCTGATGCTGTCACCTTGGAGGATCTAACAAGTGAACTCTGTTTTCTCTCCCAGGTCTCTTACGTGAAAGCCATTGATATCTGGATGGCTGTGTGTCTGCTCTTTGTATTTGCTGCATTGCTAGAATATGCTGGGGTTAATTTTGTCTCCAGGCAACAGAAAGAGTTCCTTCGCCTGAGGCGAAGACAAAAGAGGAATCACAAGGTAGGCTTTCAAAGTTTGTACAAGGTTGCTGTTTGGTTATCAAACTTCTTTTTTTAGCCATAATAGCGGTGTGTGACGATGGCAACGCTCGTCAGTTGGCTTGAAATATCTTGGCAACTATTAAATGGATTGCCATTCAATTTTTGTACAAGCATTCATGGTACCCAGAGGATGAATCCTAATGACTTTTCCTCTAGCGCCACCAACAGGTCAAAGGTCAAATCTTTCACTTAGACAGTGAAATATCTCAACATCTACCAGGTCAATCGGTACAAAATTTGGCACAGACATTCATGGCTCCCAAATAATAATAACTTGGCAATCCCCTAGGCACCATGAGGTTGACCTTTGTGTATTTCATTACGTTGTTTCAATATCTATTAAATGCATTGCCATGATATTTGGTACAAACCTTCGTCAACAAGTCAAGTTAATCTTATTTATATTGCCCAAATCACAATGCATGGCTTTACAATATGACAATGTCTACTTGGACCCTTGTTTCAGATAAGAGTGCGTAAATAGACCAAAATAATGATAGAAAAAATACTAAATGGAAAATCAGGATGACCAATGAGTAATCATCATCAGGTCTTTGGTTTATGACCAAATACCTACAAAACTTGCTAGCATGCTGTCGCAAAACACGCTGTGGCTAACTTCATCCGTAGACTCTTGGATATTAGTAGTATAAATAGTGAAAGTACAAATCACATAGAATCTGATCTTCGCAATTCAGATTTGGGGCCACTTTCATATAAGTGGTCCTAAATCAGATACATGTCTGATTTTTTGCAATGCGACCTCGGTCTGAACGGTCATTATGGAATTTGTATGACATTTATGTCAATCTAGATTGTCATTCGTCCCAATTCTGCACTGTGAAGCAATTCATGTCACGATCCCACCACTCCTGGTACCAACTCGACATCCACCTCCGTACAGAAGTAGCAGCCATTGCTCCACAAAAAGCCATAATTAAAAATGCATCTAAGTTATCATCTGCTCACAAATTTGCTGGCTTCCACTTATAAATGAAACCATAAACGCTGACTTCGATTACCTCCATGTTTACTTGCGTACGACAGCGTGCTTCATGTGACGTCTTTGTTGTCTTTTGCACATGCTTGCACTGGATTCTGATAATTGGCCACCTTTAAAAAGTAATGTGAACAAAAATCTGATCTGAGCAATAAATCAGAATTGAGCACGAAAGCTTGCAGTGTGAACGTCGCCTTGGATTCATCCCCTGAGCAGTCGTTCTAAGCGGTTTATCATTAAAGTGCATCAGGTTATCTGTTTTTAATTTAAAAGTGTTATCTCATGATTACTGTACATGTAAGTTCACATTGCTAACAGCAACACTGAGAATTAAGAAGTAAAGCCTATAATTTGAGCTGCAGTCTTTGAGTCTCATTCTGTCCATATGTGCGTCTGATCTTTTTTTTCAGGATGATGATATGCGTGAAGGCCGCTTTAATTTTGCTGGCTACAATATGAGTCAGTGTCTACCAACGAAGGACGGCACAGCTGTTAAGAACGCCGCTCCGGCTCCGAACCCTCCACCGCCAGTCCCCAAGGACATAGACACCATGAAGAAGAAGTTTGTGGACAGAGCCAAGAGGATAGACACTATCTCCAGGGCCGCCTTTCCTCTGGCGTTCCTCATCTTCAACGTCTTCTACTGGGTCACCTACAAGATCATCAGGTACGAGGGAATCCAACAAAAGTAAAGACTTACAAACAAAACATTTAATTGTTTTCATTTCTCAGATTGAGAAATGCTCGGAAAGCACGGCGAGATGAAACGGGAGGCTGTGCATTGACAGGTGGTAGTGATGATGGTGGTGTTCTTTCAGGGATAATGTATAATGTTCGTACATCATACAGTAATGCTCATGTTCTGGTAATGTGAACAGCTCTTGAGACACAGATGCTTTTTTGTTGTTGTTGTACTGCTGCATAATATTTCCTGACAAATCTGGAAAAAATGGTTTTAAAATCAAGGCTTAGTAACAAGCTGGAGAAGATGGACCAATTTGTTTTTTAACAATCAATTCTGCCTTGGCGTCTGTACAAGGAACAAAGACACATTCCATGGATTTGTAACCGTAAGGTAGCAACTTTTTGTGATCGCAAAAAGGGTATTTCTTAAGGATGTATAGGACTGTTTTATATTGTACTATTGTCATGGCACTTCCTCTCTGTTTATACAAAATAAACTTCTAAAATATACAGGCACATACAGACGCATCGACTGACATTAAGGCAGCAGCACACGTTTGAGGTATGAGCGCGAACAAAGGAATCGGGAATTGGATACTGCATTTTTATGAAATACCTGAGGCCTTAGCTATCAAAGATTTGGAGAGATGAAGTGCTGTGCGTCTCTATTTTTTCAAGCATCTCCTCCCGTTCAGCGTTCTATCAGAGCTGAATGCAAGCGTTTGATCTTTTCTACCTGTGGCCAGACATCCAAAGGTACTTCTTGTTGTTTCCTTTCTCTCTCTCTAAGTGTATTATAAAATCATATTCATGGGACAAACGGATGCCACTTAAAATGTAAGTTTATTCAGATGTGTTATAAAAAGTCACAAACTTTCCTTTTCATTCTAAAATAATTTATTAAATAAACTGTCATATATATTTCACAGGCTAGATTCATAAAAGTATAATGGCCAAGTGTATAGGTAAGCCTACAAACTGTGAACACGCACTGCATTACTCAATGTTGTCATTTATGCCCATATCCACATGAATTCATTTATATTCCAGGTAAATACTCCAGGTATCTTAGGTATGGTTTTAGAGTTTGAGACTATGTTTTTTTGTAGATTTAGTCTGATGAAATATTTATTGTAATGGAGGAAAGGTTATGTTTCTAAAAAAAAAAAAAAAAGCTTTCTGTATACTTCTTCAACCTCCGCTGTGGCCTGTTTCCCTTCACTTGGCGTGTTTGTTGCTGGACGGTGACATTATGTTTGTAGATGGATTCAAACGGTGAAGGACAGATCATGCATAACATTCATGGTACAGAGCAGCTAATGGTCCTTGCACTCCTGATATACTGTGGTGAAGAAGTCCTTTTCTTGAATGCTATTCCTGAATAAAAGGTTATTTACTGGTCTGTACATCAATAAAATTGTCTGCACCGTATTTACTTTATTTCCACTTCTCCTGTCATGTATAAGGTAGGGGACTTTGTTTTATATTCTCATGCATTCTTCGATGCAATTACACTCGGAATTGTTTTCTTCGCATGTAAGAAATGAAAGGTACAGGCCATCCTTACCATAATAAGACTACTTTAGGAGAAACGGAAGTCAGACGGCGGCGGGCGGTACCACGGTTTTGCACTCTGCGGCTCACGTTTAACAATGAGTTTCACAAGCGTGTCGGAGAATTACGGTTACCTTCAGGTATCGTAAAAACGCGAAAGACTCTCTCTAGAGCCAGTGTTTGGTTTGTCCGTTCTGGGCTACTGTAGAAACTCCGTGAAGAGGACCCGCTCCCTATGTAGATATGAAGTGCTCATTCTAAGCTAACGAAAACACAACGATTCTTAGTTTCAGGTGATTATACACTACTTAGTTATGACTATTATATTCCATTTTTGTTATGTTACACACTGTTCCTTTAATATTTGGATGTCTTTCCAAAAAAAAAAAAATAACGACATAAGGCACAAACACATGAAAATGCTTTTTGCGCCCTGGATGCAGATCAGATCAAAGAAAAAACGACAAACACAGTCTCCTCACCGGGCCCGTACGTCAGGGTGGTGACACACGCCATGGATCGCTGGGTGGCCTGGGGTGACACAGATATGATCTGACAGCGGGTTCCCACTAATGCATGATAATGGACTTCACACTGTAGTGTTGAGAATCCATCGGCTGGGGCTTACCTACCAGAAGAGTGGAAATAAATACTAGTGTGGCATTCACAGACAAGAGGGGACAATTGTATTAGATATTTATACAGTAAATAAAGATGCTTCTTAAACTGTTTCCACCTGTTGTTACTGCTTGTGAGCTCAGACAAAAGACACGGATAACCAGAATATCTTTAAAGAGACAGGAGATATCCTGTAATTACAATATCCTACTATTAATGCTATTCATTATCACACTGTGGGTAATGCCAGGATCCATCAATCTTACCTAAAAGATGAATAATACATGGCCTGTGGTAGGTTTATTGGGACGTCTGCATGGACCATCTAACTACTATTTTAATGCACAACACACAGGGATTATAAACTAATCAATAACACTAATCCCAGCATGGAAATACCATCCATTCATTCCACCGACACAGCCTTACATCACTGCCCATTATCATTGCAGTTTGAATATGCAGGGATGCAATAGCCCTTTTTTATGCAATCAAGTTCAGTATGATAAGCTCATGAAAGGGAAATAATTTGCAGCTTATAATTGTGCTTAAGAGGGAAAACAACTTTCCATCATTCATTAAGGTTTAGGGAGGCTGCTTTGTGAGGGTCTGAGAGAGAGAGAGGCGAGAAATGAGGGTTGCCATAGCAACAACAGCACAGCAATTGAGAAAAGGCCAGTGTGAGAGAAAAGCGGGAAATTAATGGAGTTGAGAACACTGGAGCATGATTTTTGACAAAAGTGTGTCTCTTATGCCTGAACATGAACACGGCACTAAATTAATTTCTACTGTTAATAAAAACCAGCTGTGAAATCTGCTATTTTCTGTTTTTATGCTTCCATGGCACTCTTCAAACAACGAAACAGGCACTGTGTGCGTGAGAGTATGGGATATCTGCCGTACGAACGCCAAAAAGTGGTACACGGTGCTGGTTGGTGTGAAATCCTCTGCAGGCTGGTAGTATTGATCTGTCCTCCTTAGCTCAAGGTAGCCTTGTTTATAATCACGGTGAACCTAGTGTCTCCACAGGCCATTTTGTACTAGCATCAAATAGCAGCATCGGAAAACCACAACTTCAGTGCAACTGAACCATCTCCATGACAACTGAGAAACTCTATCTGCTGAGGAAGACCATGCAGGATGGTTGAAAGCAAGTTCAACCATTCAAATATCTTGTCGAATCGAGTGCAACAGCCTGCATATCCAAAGTTTCTGTTTACTGTTTAGGGATGCACCGATTCGACTTTTTAAGTCCCGATAGCGATACCTGGGCTTTGGGTATATCGGCCGATACCGAGTACCGAGTACCGATCCGATCCGATACCTGTGTTTAATTAATAAGCTGTATGCCTCACTGTTTGGAAGTGACTGGGATCATTCTTTTATTTGTAAGGCAACATCCGGCTTGACTTAAACATTGCTTTCCTAACTTTGTAAAACAAAATGTAATAAAATCAAAAAACTTCCTAAAATCGCAGTATATAATGTTTATAGTATATAAACATAGAATTGAATACATCGGCCCCATTGTCACTGATACTCGATCCAGCTATTTGAGTCGGTATTCGGGCCGATATCGGTATCGGTGCATCCTAGTACTGTTTAAAGGTGCAGTGTATAGGATATGGCGGCATTTATCAGTGAGGTTGCAGACTGCAGTCAACTGAAACGTCTCCTGTGTGCCAAGTGTGTAGGAGAAGTATGGTGGCCAACGCAAAAAACATGAAAACACGAACGGCCCTATATCTAGAGCCAGTGTTTGGTTTGTCCGTTCTGGGCTACTGTAGAAACACGGCATACATAATCATGGACACTACTGTGCTGTATGTGGGCTGTGCTCTATGCATTGCATTGTAGCTAATAATCAATGGCCTCCCACTTTGTTTGGTTGGCCCACTGAGTGTCAGAGTCCAGAGGACTGACCCCGATCAATAGTCGACTGCAGGCAAACACCAGACCAGTGCCCTCATCACACACCATCGATATAAGCATGGCTTAGCAGCACCATTCATCATTACGGATGCTTCAACGTATTATTAAAGGCTCAATCTGCGAACCTCCTGTCACTCTCAAACACATTAACAATACACACGATCTCATTAGATTAGAACAAATGAAATACATTTAACTTAATAAGGCTTTCTGATGCTGGTAAATGTTTGTTAGTAATAAAGCAGTTTATATAGTTTATAAAGCAGTTCCATATGTACATAACCATGACAATCTATAACTCAAACTCTTCAATTATGAATATAAATGTGTATATTGTCAAGACAGGACTGAGTCTTTAAATATTCAATATTGTTATTATTATTAAATACAAAAGTATGGCAATCTATTTCCACCAGGAAATTAAAAAATATATATAAAAAGTTAGTCATGATAAATAAAAAAAATAAAAAATGTACTTTGACAAAAACATGGAATAGTAATAAAACTATGAGATATTTAATCATAATTATGAATATTTTTTTTTACTTCTTATCTAATCATTTTTACTTACCAAGTGCATTTTTTATTTTTTTTAAATATTATGACATTTCTTCAATTCTTTTTCTTTTCCCAGTGGAAATGGACAGCCTAAACTGACAGTAGATGACTGGCATCCCCAAAGGTGTCAAAAGATGCAGGACTCGATCAGTCGTCAATTTGTCTTCATCACTAAGCTAGATGGCATGTAAATGTTGGTTTCTCCGTGTCTGGGATGTTTCATAAAACAGCAGCAACATTATTCATCTACCACGTTTTCATTCCCCGTTAAAGTGAGGGGACTTCAGTGGAGGGTAGAAAACCCTACAGCCTGCTTCCACCACTCAGAGTTAATACAAGTTAACGGACAATAATGGGATGACAAACCATATATTTGACTCTGGCTGGCAGTCGGGGCTTTAAGGGAACACCAATACAATTGAATTTTCGTTTTCACGTGTGATCTATATCTCCCTGGGCCTTTATTGGTGTTATTTACTGTAGAGTGTTCACAATTAATCTGCTATGCTAGAAATGACAGGGGTGTTTGTGACGCAGCCAAAAATGTGTGGGATGTTGATGTGTGTTATCAAGTTGCATCGTGACCTGAAGTTGAGTTGTCTGAATATAACAACAGAAGCTAACTGAGCTGCAAACAGGAGCTTTATTTCCATTCAAATAAGACAAAAGCACCCTTAACCCATTAGAAATCACTCACTTTGAAGTGATTATGTTTCACCTATGTTCAGGGGAGTCCCGTTGAAGCTGTTATTTGCAATGAAGCCGACATATTAAAAGGTGCAAAAGAGGGGCAGTTTATCTCTCCTCAGACTGAGTACTACACACAGACAGACGGAGTAGCTCCTGCAACAAACAAAACCCTCGTTTATCAGCCCCCGCTGGGGGAAAACAAAAACCTCACCAGCCATTTTCGCAAACACTACGGCCAAGCTGCCTAAGACCTCTTGTATCCAGAAAAGCTGGGGGTCCTTTAAAGTAGGATTTGATGTTTACTTGGCATTTTAACTAACAGCGCAGACAGCCTTGTGCAGCGTCACAGACGAAACACACAGGGAAAGAACTGAACCATGAGGGGGAAAGCAGCCTACCACTAAAAGCTTTCAGTCAACTCCAGCCACTGAGCAGATTTAAAAAAGCCCCTTGCTCTACCATCATCTGTTGCCTTCATTCGTAACACAAACAGTTTCTCACTCGCAGCAGCGGCAGACATTAAAGAGCGTTTTGTTTTTTTAAACACAGAGGGTCCACAGGGACACGAAAGAGAAGAATAAACTGAGCGGACAGCAGTATCACATCAGTATCAGATTAAGGCTGTAAAACCCAGGAGGCGTTCCGGTGGAAATAGGCTGAGGCTCTACACAGCAGCAGCAGACACTAGATAGATATAAACCCCAAGAGTGGTGAGGGAGCAGACACACACGGTTCAGCAGAGACAACACCGGCAACCCATTACTGCTTGTCCAGACTTAGCGAAGGGGATTTTCAACAACAACCACGTCTGCAGCAAACTAGCTGAGCAAAGTTGTCTGAGTGTCTAAGAGAGCTGCCAAATCCCCATCCAGTTGGACTTGGGACATGTTTTGGGTAAGCCTACGATACCTCCCCACGTCCACCAGGGGGCTCAACCTCCTCCTGCTCCTCTCTACGTCCAGCTGAAACACGTCCCTACACCTTTGGAGCCCCATCACAGAACCTGGCTCAGGGGTCTCCTCGTGTCCAAGGCTCTTCCTCTTCTTCTCCTCCTCTTCTTCTTCCTCCTCACAAAGTAGCGATGACGCACACTCGGTGAGTGACGTCAACTCTTTCTCCAGTGCCAAAGAAAATATTTGAGCTGCACCCTGTCCTCTTGTACCTTTGACGGGCTGGACGGGCTGGACGGAGCAGGACGCAGGGAGGTAAGCCAGGATGGAGTCCAGGAACTGGAGCGTCTGTAGCTGGCTGCAAAAGGAAAAACAGAGCCACAATGTGCATGTTATTATATAATATATGTTGTAATAAATGAAAGTTGTCGAAGTTTCTTCGTATTTTATCATTTCTGTCATTCGTCAGCTGCCTCACACTCACCTATACCTGGACAGAGTTTATTGCAGAATTTGTAATTTTAAGTGCGCTGCTTGAATCCTATTCACTTTAATATTCAGCGGAATATCACACGGACATGCTCCCTAGTCAACTTCAAAGCCTCATCAACTTTGAATCCATTAATATAAATTGAGCAGTGCCCACTTCTACTACCTTCCTTAGTTCTTTGAAATACAAATTGAATATTTGAAGAGAGTCCCTGCAGTAGTTGTTGATCCAGTACACAGAGCAGTAAAATCAGTTTGCAAATTAATATAAAACATATCTATTAGAGAAATGATTCTGTGTTTTTCTGACTTTACATGACTAGCAGCAATTACAAATAACGAAAACCAAAAGAAAAATATTCATAAAAAAACATCAGACAATAGAATAAAAAGGTCGTATTAAGACGGCGCTACAGAGACTGTTTAGTTTGTTCTCGTGCACAAGGAAGTATATGCATGCGGGTGATGCAAAACTCACTCCTGCCAATAGTTTTACACTATTCCACTGATTTAAGTGGCTATGATGCACCAACAGACGCAGCAAAGCACCAGCAAAGGTACAGAATAAATGTTTTATAAGGGCAAATGCTTTATAAGGAAAGAAATGGATTCAATACCTTTCACAATGTGTTTAACAGAAACTTTGTTTACAAGAAAAGTCCATGGGGCACCTTTAAAAGGTCTTATTGATAACATCTCTGTGTAGATGAATATACTTTTTTAAATAATACATTCACAGAGCTTTTAGAAAGGTACAGAGTTTAAGTATGGTTTGCCTAAATTATGACTATGAATTAATCATTTAAAAAGTGTTGACGGGTTCAAAATTAACGTTTTGTTTATCTCTGTGGAAGATATCGGACGTTTGGTTCCCCCTTCCGACAAGGCTTGTGAGCCAGTAGTATAACGACGTTGGTATCATGTGGTATCTCTGTGTTGTCAGTGACCAAGTTGCCACTTAGTGTGGAAAAAAAGAAAAATGAGTTTGACGTTAAGTGCCTGGCAACCACTTGTTGTGAAGTGAATGCAATGGAACGGGGGAGGGAGAATGTGACATGTAGTGGCTGAATGTTATTAATAGCACCTTTAAGTTGAAGATAAAAAATACATCACATATTTCACTTTTCCTTTCACTGATAATATGATTATGGCCAAAACTCAATACTATCCAAACCATCAACACCTACAACTCTGAGGCAGTAATACAGCCATCTTACTGCTATCTGTAAATAAAAATGATTTACCTGGAGTGGACAGACAGTTGCCCCTGGAAAGGGGTTATCTGATGCCAGTGCAGCAGCATGAGAGCAGATGGTCCTGAAGAATTTAACAGTAGATACTGAGGGCTCACTTCTATCCTCTTACAGCCCACTCTTTTCTGAATCCAGCCATCTATATCACCTAAACTGTGATCAGGAGAGTCTATGTGGAAGACCCAGCGATCCAACACCGCCATCAAACTCAGCAAGTCCTCTTCAGCCTCATCTGGGCACACAAAACAAGACAATAATGAACATACGTGTGTCAAAATTAAAATCACAAGTCGTAGGTGTTTGTGATTTTACCTGTTTTGAGTTCGGGGTTTTTCAACAGTTGGGTTTGGAAATCACTGTGGATGTCTAAAGCAACTTCACCACAATGCAGAACACCCGGTGTTGGGTTGCTCACAGGGGCAAAAGCATCTCGTCTCTGGAGGTAATGGAGCACGACACGGCACTTGACACGGCCAGAGTTCAACAGAGGTGTCAGCCCGGTCGCAGCAGTCACAGCCAGTCTGCGTGCGTTGAGATCACTGGGTCTGCCGGCATTGTGCTGCTTGCGTCTTTTGGCTGCGGGCTCCGAGAACGTGTAGGCAGAGGAGGAGGAGGATGATGATGATGAGGAGCAGGGTGCGGGGAGCCAGAACACTTGGCTCTGGGTCTGGATGACTGCGGGCGTTGAGCTCTGCCCCGTCTCTGTCAGGATGGATAAGCTCACACTGGCCGCTGGTCTGGAGCAAAAAATAACACATCACTAGCAATCAGATATCACATGGACAGTTAGGTGATCATTCTGGAAATCAGATAAGACAAAATGTGTGTGTGACTGCTTGTGAACTGATTAACAACACCAATATCTCCAGGTGGCGAAATTACATCAGCTGCTCGGACAAGTGCACCAATCAAAACAGCTCTGGACAGGCTCTTGAGGCAATCATGCCGCAAGTAGTTTTCCTCCACATGTTGTCAGATAAAAAAAAAAAATCATGAACAGGTGGATGGTGGAATCAGATAGCTTCTTGTTCCAAAAAAAGGAGCTTGGAGAGTTATTAAAAATACCCGTTGCCATGGTGACGACCTAGCCACCCAGCATCTGCCTTGGAGAAATCCATAAAATTTGGGGGCAATCAAAGAAGCAGAAAAACACATCCTTACTCAGTTGGAGGTATTTGTTTAAACAGATTACTTAGACTGAGATTGATAAATCATCAATCAGAACTTTAAGGTTGTTAAAGACAAATCACAGATGTGATTTACTCGACATGATCTGTCCACCTCAGCAAAACGGCGCCATAATATTTTAGTTCTGACAAATCCAATCAGGCTGCGATGATACACTCTGACAGTTGGACCGTAGTACTTCTCACTTGACTTAAACATGGAGCGCCGTATTAATATCGCCTGTATCTTTACCATACAGACATGGATCCTCTCAACCAGATGAACTCATTATGCGCGACAAGACATCATCGCAAAAGTGTTTAGATAATGTCATGTTCAATGGACCGATTCCTCGGTTCATAAAACTCACACACATTCGTCACACAGACAAACGTACATAATCCACTTCAATTAAAAAACAAATTGTGTTTACACTGAGCTGTCAGTAGTTAGTATCACTCCCACAACCATTCGCTCCTCAGTGAAGCGATGCCACAGCTTGTCAACTCGAGGTTGTGAAGACACTGCTGGCATGTCTTGCGTCTTGTCATCCAAGGCCTCGTCCTTTGACTCGTCATCATCATCATCATCACAGTCCCACAGAGCGATAAGGCCTTCCTGGACAGAAAGGGAAAACACTATAATCAGCGATGACAAGAGTGTGACAGCATTGACAGCAATAGCAGTTTATGTCAAACATTTCAAATTGCCCAGGTACGCATGTAGTGGACTTTAAATACTATTTAAGAACAAAGCGTGTCGCACTGATACTTTCTGTCCAAATACAGTATAATCATTCAGAGCATTTGAAATCTGCTTTTCTAAAAAGGGTTTGTTTTGAGCCACACACACCATTTAAAAACATGAAACGACATCAAGAGTTACAAAGTGGAAGACAACAAAACATAAGTGGCATTTGTTTTTTCATTGCCTGCATTTGCGTCCTGGATGCCTGTGGCAGCATTAGGAACGCTGACTGTGTCAGCGTCTTGTGGGATGCCGTTTCAAATATGACAACTTATCAACATGAGTGACAAGTGCTGGAGCAAAACCTAAACAACTGAGGGGGAGGAGGGGGAGACTAGCAGCAATACATCTCACTGTTTTACAGTAATGTGTTGAATTCCAATAAGGATATTATACAATATCCCATTTTGAAGTTAGTGTTACAAACATTGTATTATCATAGAAATGCAATGGTGTAGGAAGTACTCAGTAGAAGTACTAATACCACTGTGAAAATACTCAACAAGTGAAAGTCCTGTATTCAAAATCTTATTCAAGTAAAAGTATGTATTATCAGCTAAATGCACTTAAAATAAAAGTACTGATTGTGCATTAAAATGTTCCCTGTCAGTGTTTTACTATTATAAATTATGTTTCTGGATTAATATTACTGCTGCATTAATGTGTGTGTTGCATTTTACTGCTGTAGATGTTTGATCTCCTTTATATACTGTTGGGTAGTTTCGTCTACAGCAATGCATCATATCCTATAAGATCATCACATGTTTGTAACACCGCTGTCCTGTGAGAACCACAGATCTCTAAAAAGTCAACTTTTCATGAGCTCAAAAAAAACAAACACGTTTTCAGCTTTCAGCTTTATGATACATATTCCAGCTGATCCAAGGTTTTTTTTTTAATTGTTTTTTTAGGAGGATTTTCTCAACACATACAGTAAAGGAACACTAGCTTCATCCTTCAGTTTATCACAAACATTCAACATCAGCACATGTGGAGATACATGGTTTTCACTGGACAGGAAGGGGATGAAAAACTGTGATCTGAAAATTAACTAAAGCTGTCAGACAAATGTAATGGAGTCAAAAGTACAATATTTACCTCTGAGATGTAGTGGAGTATAAGTTGAAAGTTGCTCAAGTAAAGTACAAGTACCTCAAATTTACACTTAAGTACAGTACTTGAGTAAATGTACTTACTTACATTCCACTGCACCATGGAAATGCCACAAAAAAACAACTTATATCAGAATGGTGTCAATATCATGTCTTAAAACTTAATGTTCACCTGTCTAAGTGCTAGAGGGAAGGCAACATTTCTGATATAATAACATCTAAATCACATCTGTTGTGTTATGGTTAAAACATTTGCTGGTTTGATTCCCAATGCCTCTGAAATAATTAGCTAAATACTGTAACAACAGGCAGTGCTTTGCAGAATGTCATATATTTCCGTACATGTACTGTACCTGCTCAGGCTTAGTGAGAACAGTCTCTCTTTCTGAGACCACATCGTTGAGGGCTCGGACAGACTGCTGGAGAACTCTGTCCTTCTCTCTCTCCTCTCTCTGAAGCTCCTGAAGCACGGTCAATCCACTCTAAAGAACACATTGTATTTGATTGAGAGAATATATTATAGATTCAACACACATTGAGCGACTGACATATAAAAGTTTTTCTTTCAAAATGTCTCATATAAATAACAATCAGACCATTTATAATGCAGAGTAATGGAGCGATATGGATTAAACTAAATCCTTATCACAGTATTCATACAATATTTTATGTTAACCATAGTACACACATCACTATGTGACAAATGTATGTAGAACTACATGTAAAATAGTCAAATTGAAAAACATGTACAACAGAATTTTGTTCATTTTTGCTTTTGAATCATTAATTCACATTTTGTAAAACAGTAATACAATGTGGTAATACCATCAGGATACAATAATAGTGAATTATTGCCCAGCCAAAAGACCAGTGCTGCCAGTAATAGCTCATAAATGCTCACCTGTAGTCTGGACTCTAGAGCTCGGAGGGTGAGGAGATCGTTGTCTGGTGGAGGAGGCTGTGTCTTCGGCGCTCCACTGTCCTGTCCATGCTGAAATGTGTATTTTATATTATATTTTTGAGTCACGCTAACCACCTTCTTTATCAAGGGAAATACATGTATTGCACATGAGAAGTAAAATGTATGACTTACAGAATATGAAATGCCACAAAGGTCAGTGAGGAGAAATGTTTCCAAAGGCTGTCCTGTTACGCCTTGATCCTTAAAAACCAACAGCATTTGGTCTGTTCCACATCCCAGGAAGTCATCCACATGGACAGAGCTGACACTGGACCAGTGGGAGGCTATCTGGGGGAAGAAAGTTCAGCAAAGTAAGCAAATAAAAAACTGAAAGTAAAGCTATGAAAAAAAAAATACAGATATTGAAACCTCAATTTACCTGAAATGTCTCCTTCCACATAGCACATACATGCCCCCGGTGAAAGGATATGACAAACAGGCAACCATTTCTCCCCGTGTTGACCACCTGGATACTTTCAGGTTGCTCAAAGGGGAGCTGACACACATCTCTCACGATGCCATTCTCAAAATAAACCAGTTGCTTGTTAGAAGTCGCTGCAACCACAGCAGATTTCAGCACATCATCGCCTACTTTTTCAGCAGACAGCACCAGGATGCACCGTGTGACGCTGACGTAGGGATGAGGCAAAATCAAAGTGCCATCAAATGTGTGTCCACTCTCAACAAAATAGCCCAGAATAGGTGTGGATTGAGTATTGGAGCACTGGTCTGAAAGGTTTTGCAGTCCCAGAACAAATACCTGCTCCTCTTTGTGGAGGGGGAGTTGTCCAATCACACTGTGGGACAACTGCATGGGTATCTGTCTCACCTCTCCTGCCTGCAGAGATGTATAGAAGACATTACCAGCATGGCTCCACAGCACTGTGGGGCCATGCAGGATGGACACACTCTCCCTCATTTGATAAGGGAGTTTAAACTCAATGCAGGGCTCCAGTCTGTTTGAGCTGCTCAGTGTGAGCAGACTATACTGAAAGATGTCCCCTTTCTCACTAAAACACACTAAAACACACGTGGTGGTGACTCCTCTCTTCTGGATGGCACATTTACATGTCACAATATGCACATCTGCTGATCTCTTCCTGTTGATGATGAAAGCTGCTCCATCAGCTGCCTTCAGGAACGTGTTGTCCTCCCGTTCAAATGAAAGGCTGCTGAATATAAGCTCGCTTCTCTCGCTGCTGTCATCTGAAGCTCGTTTACAGTTAAATGAGATTATCTTTCCACACAGGGAAAGAAGCCGGTGGGGATTTCGATACACATCTTCAGAGAGCAATCTCTCCATCTCCATGATACTAGCTTCGGGTTCGATGCTTCCTCATTGACAGCTTAAGTTGTCGCTAAGTCTGGAGCTGTCACTTTCTTGACAGGAGTCTCACATAAGGTGTACACACGTGGACGACTAGTTGCTATAGCTACTTGTGAGGAGAGAGGAATTTAGCCGGTTTCATAGTAACTGTTACTCGTAGCGACGCGCCAACTGAAATCGAACGCTTCCTGCCAGTCCAAGTGCATTGTGGGTAACACTTTGGTAAACATTAAGCTAGTGTCACGTGGCTCGCTGGTCTTATTTAAACCACTCAACTGTGTGAATAACGATTAGATAAATGCTTTTGTTGTGATCTTGAATCAGTTAAACACTTCCCTCTTTCAAGGCAAGGCAAGGCAGCTTTATTTGTATAGCACATTTCAGCAACCGGGCAATTCAAAGTGCTTTACATAAACATTCAAGAACATTGCGACAAAGTGCAAAAGAACATTAAGACATAATTAAAACAGTTATAAAAAACATTAAAGATTAGAAAAATAAAAACAAGCTAAAAATAAAAGCTAGAATGGAAGCTGAAATAGAGTATAACACACTAGAGTACAAGCTATAGTGCAGTATATAAGATCATTATCTGATTTAATAAAAGGCAGCAGCAAACAGGAACGTTTTGAGCTTTGATTTAAAAGAACTCAGAGTTGGAGTTGGTCCTGCAGGTTTCTGGGAGCTTGTTCCAGATATTTGGTGCATAAAAACTGAACTTCTGCATGTTTAGTTCTGACTCTAAGGGGACACTAAGCAGACCTGATCCAGATGACCTGAGAGGTCTGGATGGTTCATAACATAGCAGAAGATCAGAAATGTATTTTGGCCCTAAACCATTTAGTGCTTTGTAAACCAGCAGGAGTATTTTAAAAATCAATTCTCTATTGTCTGTGCAATATGGGCAAGACGGTAGACGGTGCAGTGCACTACCTGGGTGCAATACCTGACATGGTGTGTGTGATAGTATGTGCCATTATGTACGTGGACTGTATATGTGTTGAAACATGTGTTGAATGTGTTGAATGTTCATATGTGTCATAAACATGTTTCAACATATGTGTTGAAACATGTTTCAACACATACACAGACACAGTTCCACAGAGACATCTGTTTCTGTGGAACTGTGTCCCTGTCTTGTGTGGAATCGTTTATTATTGTTGTTTTAATTTAGTGTTTGTAACTGCAGTTGGATGAAGTCCAGGGAAAATTTCCCCACGGGGATAATAAAAGTATATCTTATCTTATCTTATCTTCATCAGAACGGTGCTTTTATTTTGAAGGCCCATCACGTTCATCAGAACAGTGCTTTTATTTTGAAGTCCTACACGCTCTTACCGTAATGCCACGTGGGGGCTGGCTTGACTGTGTATTTTTAAAACGGAGGCTGGCTTGAGCGCATCAGCTGAGAGGTGTGGCTAACGTTACCGGGAGCTGGAAGAGCCAAAATGGCAACGACAGGACGTCAGTTTCACACTTCGCCGCACTGATTCAACCGGGTAGCAACTAGCTAGCTAGCTCCAACAAGGAAACTACCACAGACAGACAGACAGACGGAAACCACCCAGAGACAGCGGCTGAAGAACATGGCTGAACTTGAACAACATGAAGGAGAACAGGTAACCATAACTACCGTGAGTAATGAGTTAGTAATGTGTTGTTGAAATCAAAGACACGTGTCTGACCTGTAACTAAACTCTGTGTGTTTGTGACAGGACATTGAGGAGAAGAAGAAGATTGAGGAGACGAGACAGAGATTCAAGAATGAGTTCGTCCAAGGTACATTAAGAGATTAGATAGATAAAGAAGCTGGCATTATAACTTGTTTAGTCACTTGCTTTTGCAGGGATTAGAGGTTATTGTCAGCTTCTTTAACTCAAATATTGTCCACAAGTTAGCTGTTTACTTTACTTTGTCATGACCTAAATGCTCAGAGCCGATAAGCTCCAACTTATAACTACCCTAGCTAACTTAGCTCTGTGTTGCCACTAGTAACGTTAGCTGGTAGTTATGACTACAGCCTGTGGGTGTATAGTTATATGGCCTGCAGGTGAGTGTTATCAGAGTTTTACAGTTTAGAGCACAATGGGATCATTTATGTGGCTTTAATTCAGCATGTTAAAGTAGGAAAGTCCGTGTGGTTGAAAGTGAAACCTTGTGCTTGTTGACCTCTCTCTCCTGTCTTGTGATGCTGAGCCTGTTTTTTGTTGTTGTTTTTTGTTTTTGACAGATTCAACAGATAAATATGACTCCAGAGATGTGGAGAGGCTTCAAACAGACGATGCTTTGACGTTTGCCTACCTGCAATGGAGAATGTATGGTGTTGATGATGCCTTGAAGATGATTGATGAAAGTTTTCAGTGGAGAAAAGAGTATTGTCTGAATGGTAAGAAAGAAGTCATGGTGAATAGTTTGTAATATGATATGTGCTATGGTATTTCAGGTATTTGCAGGGTTGGGCACCTCTTTTTGATGTAGTGCCAATCCAATACCTGAGTTTTGAAATCATAAAATCTTTCTGTTTCTTACTTTGAAATAGAAAAATTTTGAATTATTTTTTATCTTATTTTTATTCTTTTAATTTATTTATTTGCACATATATAAAACTGCACAAAATTCAGTCAATGAAAAAAACAAATGTTAAACAACAACAAGAAATACACAAAATGTGCAGAAAATACCTAACCAAACAGTGGAAAACAATCCAATAAAAACAATGAAATACATACAAAAAACAGTACTATTAATTTAGTAGTAGTTTAATTAAACACAAATAAATTAAACAGAAGCAGTTGTCCCAGAACTTTGCCTAAATAAAGTAGTTTAAAGTTGGCAAATATTTGATTTCAAATCAGGAACTATATGATCAGATTGAAAAGAAAAAAAAGAAGTATGAATCTGACCAGTCCTTTAATGCCAGTTTTTGGTACATGACAGTTTTTCAATAGCTGGTGCCAGCTATTGCAGTATTGAAGTTCAATATCCAGTCCTATCTAAAGGTATAAATGTTTAGTTTTCATTTCTTTTTCTGTTTTTTACTTTGAAATTGAAAAATTTAGAATGATTTAAATGAAAACAGAAGCAGTTGTCCAAGAACTTTTTGGTACATGACAGTTTTTCAATAGCTGGTGCCAGCTATTGCAGTATTGAAGTTCAATATCCAGTCCTATCTAAAGGTCTAAATATTTACTTTTCCATGTCTAGATGTTCTTAAGCTTGCGACACAGATCAGTGGTTGTCCTTGTGCTGCCCTGGGATGAATCCAGACAGAGTGTCATTGTGTGTTAAGCACCCATATTGACATGCATAGGCTACCCACGAGAACAATCCCTGCTCTTTCTGCTTTCTGAAGAATTTCTCACAGTTGATGTTTGTTAGTCTTTAATCCAGAAAATTCAATTTGTCAAGCTGATGTTTTTTTGGAAATTGAATTTATTCGAGTCATGATTATCCAGGGGCCTTATCACCAAGGTCAAGTGGTGTCAATTTGTTTATGAATCTATTGGAAATGGTTGATGATGAGTGTCTTATATTCTGTCAACGCAAGCAGTTTCAGGTTTAGGGAAGCTGGGATCCTCAACAGATAGGTTTGATAAAACTCATAAATAATGGTCAGTGAAAGACTTCCTCTAGAAAGGAACTACATCAATCTAGTCCCGGTTGACCTACATGCAAGTTTCGTATACAGTTGTTGTAGACCAATTTTAGTTATATTTTTTGCACGTGATGACTAATCTTCGGGAATAGAACAAGATTGCTTTGCCTGGACAGGATGAAAATTATGAAAAAAAATAAAATAAATGTAAAATTAAAATATGCCGTGTCTTTTAAGAAGTTAAATTAAGGATTCAAATAGTCTGGATAATTTGTAGGAACCTTACAAGCGACCTTAGCCCTTTGCCTACAATGCCATGTTCTGTATAGCTAATATTTAGATGATAACAAACACCAGTGTAATAATGTGTGTCTGCCTGCGTGTTTCAGATCTCACCGAGAGCTCCATTCCCAGATGGATGTTCGAGACCGGTGCTCTCTACCTCCACGGCTACGACAAAGAGGGCAACAAGCTCTGTATGTACATGTTCTGTTACAGGCAGTAAACTCTAATGTGATACACTTACAACTTAGCCTTTCTTTAATTGTCAAACAACATATCAGTTCTATTAAAAGTGTCTCTTAATTCTATACAAATACAAACTACTAAAATCTCAATGTATATTTTTTAATCTCCGTTTTAGTCTGGTTCAAAGTGAAGCTACACGTGAAGGATGCAAAAACCATGGTGGACAAGAAGAAGTACGTTGCCTTCTGGCTGGAGCGGTATGCGAAGAAAGAGCCTGGGATGCCACTCACTGTTGTGTTTGACATGACAGAGTCTGGTCTTGGCAATATAGTAAGTCCATGATGATGGTGTTTCAAACAATGTTTTTGTTATTATATCAGTAACTTTTTTTATTTTTTTGTCATGCTCTTTAATTTTGCTTCTTTTCTTGTAGTAATATCCATTTCTCCAAGACAAAACTTACATTGCGTTTTCACTCCCTCACTATTAAATAAGCTTTACTCTTATGTTAGAAAAAAAACCGGTCCCTCTCTGTGACTGTCATTGAAATGCTGTTGAGCATCCTCATTTTTTCTCTTGCTGTTTGAGCGCTTGTCTTGCAGGGACTGATGCTCTTTAATGGTTTTACACTTCGGAGATTAAAGTAACCTTTAAATCCCGTTGGTCAATTCCAGCGGACTGCCTAATCCGTGGACTCACTGTGTCGTAGGCGTTAGCGCCTTGATGGAGCTCTCTGTCAGCGAGCGTATTTCATTTGCTCTTTCTCTCCTGGAGAAATGGCTCAATTAAATACAAATAAACCAGCACAAGCTCGGCAAAAAAGGATAAATAGCTGTGCAACCCAAATATGAAATGAGTAGATTAGGAGATCAGTTTGGAAAGCAGCCTTGTTGAACTAGAGCAAGGGTAGCCAGTATGATCTCATTACGGCTCGGAGAGTGAGTCTCCTGCATAGCAATGAGGCTTTCCAGCCAATTATGGAGCCTAGCCAGAGTATAGGGGCTCTATATCTATTGACATATCGGCTGTTTGTCTGATGATTAACATAAAATAGCAAGATGAACATTCATCAGATATTCACTTAAACACTGATTTAAAGTGTGGCAGAACCTTTCACCTGGAGGTACGGTTTCCAGATGCGATTTATAGTATTTATTTAATCTGTTAGCCATGATTAGATTTTCTAGCACCATCTCTGGACACCTTCAAAAGACTCCTCAAAACCCACCTCTTCACCAAGGCCTATGGCCTCTAGCTACTGTTACATTTGTTGTATTTATTTATGTCTTTGTTAAGCGTCCTTGGGTTTCATGAAAGGCGCTATATAAATCCAAGATATTATTATTATTATTATCTAAAACGTAGACAAGATTATCTGTTTGAATCAGAAGCCCTTTATTGTTTAAGTGGAGAAAATGTATATAAGTCTAAGCCGTTTACTCTCTCTCCTTTCACTTGATTTTAGGAAGATTGTCTCCTTGAAATGATTAAAAATTGTTAGATCTAGGTAATGCAATGAAATGGTGACAAAACAGCAGATAACAGCAAAATGGTTCATGACAAAATAAAAGCGCAACATAGTTCAAAAAACTTGAAGTAACATCCTCAAGTCTTTCTCAGACGTAGCAATTGACTGGGTCATCATCAGAGGAGCTTATGACGGATTTTCCTTTCCTGTTAAGTGGGTCACGTCAGATCCAGAGGCGGTTAAGAATCAACAAACATTCTTCCTCTTGAAAATCAATAAAGCATCCTTTTATAGTTGAAGCCCTGTATTTCAATCAGTGTTCTTTTCCACTCTGTGTTTTTTCAGGACATGGAGTTCGTGAAGTACGTCATTAATTGCTTCAAGATATATTATCCAAACTTTTTATGTAAGTAACACGAGCTGTTAGAAAAAGCACAACAAATATTTTATCCACATTCAAATATGTTGCATTCAACCATTAATAGCGATTTTTAAAGCTACGTACAAGTCAAACCTGGGAATTTTTAAGCATGATTCTAAAGGACAAGCTTTTTGTTTATCTATCATTTCAGCCAAAATGATCATCGTGGATATGCCTTGGATCATGAATGGTGAGAATGAGCCTGCCTTCTCTTAGCAGTCAATAAAAACTTGTTTCTTTTAAGTCCGTCATGATTTATCTTAATAATAATATTTATAATCTCATCTTGACATCTTGAGCATAATGTCTGTGTTTCAGCTGCGTGGAAGATCGTGAAGTCGTGGTTGGGTCCCGAGGCAATCAGCAGGCTCAAGTTTGCATCCAGATCTGAGATCCAGGGATTCATAAACCTGGAGTACCTGCCAGCTCACATGGGTGGAACGGTATGTATTATGTCTCTCTGTATGTGTTGTATTCAAAATGTCCAAAATAGACTTACATCATGCGTCAATTAATGTCTGTCAGACATTAACAAAGGATGCAGTAGTTACTAGAATGGTCTGAAATATTCATCATCTTTCAGTGGGATCATATTGTGCTAATGGTTCACAGTTATGTTGTGTAAGCTTTAATCATATTGAACAAATTCAACAATGTTAAGAGATATATTTCTTGAGTAGGGTTTGTGCCACACTGAAATCTGTAATATTGTTTTATTAATAACATACATTTTTTTTATGGTTGTAGAAGCTCTCCATACTATAAATGTTGAAGTTCATCAATTCAGTCAATAATAAACATCAGTTTGATTATTTAACACAATTTCCCTCACATAAGCTATATCATTATATTCATATTATATTCAGTATGACTACCTTAAACTGAAATTGACAATGTACACGCTTTGAAAACCACGCGTGTAGTGATTTATAACTTATCCGGCTGCATTCCAGGACCCCTTCAAGTACAGCTACCCGCCTCTCCCCGACGACGACTTCCAAACGCCCATCTGTGAAAACGGACCAATTGTTAGCGAGGACGACACGGAGAGCAAAGAGGGTGAAACGGAGAGCAAAGATGCCCTCGAGTCCAGCTTCAACTCTGAGGTTGCGGTAAAGCCCAAAAAGGTAAATTTTCTATCAAGTTTATATTTAGTTATTATCAGAAGTGCTTCAAAAAATCCTTAACTTAAATTGAAAAAGAAGCATCTTCACCCTTGTACACCATTTCATTTCACTACAATATATAAGGCAGGACTGCTCCTTGTGTGTTGTGTCTCCACTTTGGCAGGACACACAAAAGTCAGCTGGCAGTGTTTACCACATTGTCTATCTGAATGTGGATGAGTAAGTAGTTATATTTAGAGTCAATTTGGTTAGTGAATGTGATTTTAAATTTAGCTGGTGTTGAAACCAATGTAGTTATTTGGAAGTGAAGCCGCTCTCGTGTGATCGAGTCATGATAATTTATGATTCTGGGCATTTCTGGCAGTGGTGTCCATCTCTTACAGATGTGCCATTCTGCTGCTGGTCATATGAGATGCCCTATGGTCAGACTTTCCTCCTGTTTCCTCTTTCGCTCACTTTCTATAAGTTGGGCCTGAGATTACAGCATGTAATCAGCAATGTGGCGAACAACTGTGAATTAAGTGGCAAGTAATGCCCTGATTTGGTAGACGTTAAGCTCTTGTTCATTGTCTCTGTGAAGGTGACCCCTAATGCTGCAATTAAATCCTGCCAACAAAGCCCATGCATCACAGCCAGCGCTCTGCTTCTCTCATCCTCCCCGCCCCCTTCATATGGTCCACAGAGGTTGTCAAGTCAGCTACTTACGGCTGAGTGTGCATATAGCGTTTTTTTGTTGGTTTTTTTTCTAGCAGAAAAATCATCCACAGTGATGACGCCGGCGCCTTTCTGAAAAAGTTCAGAGATTTTCAACTGGAAGCGCACGGAGCGACGGCACAAAAAAGTCGGCGCGCTCTGAAGAAAGACGCTGGGTGCAGCGCTTTTTTCTCTAGGCGGCCACGTACGCTCTCTCCTCATTGGGAACAATTGAAAAGAGACGCAGAAAAAAAACGCTATATGGACACTCAGCCTAAGCTCTTTCCTGCTGTAGCGAGATTCCTATTCTCGCCAAACAGCAGCACACAGCCCCAGTGTAGCACCATTACTGACTTGAATATGTCTGCAGCCACTTCCAACCTCCAAAAATTGTACCCACTTTCACTCAAGACTGCAACTTAGGTCACATATTCTACTCACTCCCTACAGGACAATCTAACCGTCGCTTCATAATCCATTTAGCTGGGTTTTTTTCTGGGTGGCGGCATGAAAAGAAAGCCTGCGTGGAAGTGGATGGAGGGCATTAAGAGGGGGCACCTCAGGATATACTATTCAAAATGCCTATTGAAGTCTTGGAAGTTGTACATTCACATTATATAGGTGCATGTTGTTTTCAACCGTGGCAATTTATTGTTTTTGCTTTGTTGTTATTCAGTGTTGCAGCTGTTATTTACATATATTTTGCTGTCACAGTCGGGAGCAGCAGATTTGTGGTTAACCTACATTCGATGTGAGGAGTAGGACATAGCTGCTGTAATTTTATAGTTGAGGGTTTTGTATAGCCTGCTGCCTATAGGACACAAACTGTATCTGCTGGAGAGGTGCTGCGTTACCCAAAGCTACTCCCATGAGCCTCCTAAGCCCCAACAAACAAACAGCGCTCCCATTGTTAATAAATACCACATTGGTCATGCACAACAGATTTAGATTTGCAAAGCAGAGATATGCAAATCAGTCAGTTGTTAGCCTCAATCTACAGGCACAACTTTGAAGTTATACGTCTATATGGAATCACCTCACACTCTGGCATGTTGCTGGTGCGAGCGGCATCAACATGCCCTGCATAACCCCAGAGAAAAGGTACACAGCTCCCTGTTAAAACGTTATTGACTTAATTTCATCTCCAGATACTAACTGTATTTTAACAAGCTCTACAGTCCTCTGCGGTGTCAGACTAGATATCAAAACATCTGCGTCAGCTCTGCGAGGAAGGGGAAGCTATTTTTTAATCAGGTGAGCCTGAGAAACTAGTTACACAACACTCTGCACACAAGTGTTTTACATACGCCTGATGTTTAATCATGTGACTTCTCATACTACCACTGGCTGTGGGTTACATGTTTATCATAAATGGAAGTCTTTACGAACACCACTCTTTAGCCAGAAGCTCATTCATTCAAGGCTTTGGTGTTATCTAGTTAATAAGACCACATACACAGTAACTTCCTTACAGACCCATTGTTTTGTATGGAAATTCTTATACTGTTGGATGTTTACCAAAGATAAATCTCAAACAATAGCAATAGAAAAGAGAAAGGCAAAGTTGAAGTGAGATGAGAGCGGAGATGTTAATGTGAAATAGTTTCATTATGAATGTGACTTTATTTCTGGTAGCCTGCGCCGTGACTAAACCCGAAACGCTGTGTCAATACACCAACCGGTTGGCTCTTCAAGCCCATCTGAACGCATTCCACAGTACTGCTTCTGGTCCATCTTGTCTAAATAAACAAGAGACTCTCCTCCTCTTCCTCCACCACCACCCATCCCCACCTGAATTCATCTGGGTTCCCAGGGAGCAGAGCGCTGTTAACTTGATGGCTTCAGGAAAAGCTAATTGCCTTTCTCTCTGTTTTTGAAACAGAAGGGCTGGAGGTGGTAAGGCAGGGTAGCATCACACCCAACACAAGGAGGATTTCTACCGGCTGGAAAGGCAGGTGCACTCACGTGACTGAATTATTGTGAGTGCACCTCCCTCACAGTCGACTGATGTCATCTCAACCCCCATAGACATGTTCATCCGTTGACCTGTCCTGGACCTCACATTTCAATTTGACCCCCTAAATTGTATTGCACTGTTTTAAAAAAAACACACAACATTTTCTGACTTTTGTAATGAAGGAATGTAGGCTACATGAAGGGTAGCCTACCTTTTGCACAATACCATGTAAACACTCAACAAAGCGACACACTCTCATATTTTAACTGTATTTTCAACTCCCAAGAGAACAAATAGCACAATCACTACTCTCCATTATCTGTGTCTTCTATCCTCAGATTAAAAACTACTAAAATAACTACTGCTATATTAGAATAGACAAAAGTTATTAACACTCAGCACTAAATCTTTAACCATGCTTGCCTTTTGAGGCATTTTTTTAACAAAGCCGTGTGTGCCTTGTTCTCTAACATTAATCTTTAGCAGGTCTGTGACTCCGGAGATCTGCTTTATTATGTACTGTATAACCAATAGACTCCTAATTATGAACATTTCACTAATATTTCAGTCAAGAATAATGTAAAATCGTCAATGATTATTTTGTCTTTGCATTTCGTATGTTACACACAATGTGTAGAAATCATGAAGTTTTCAAATTTTTAGATGTATTTTAATTATGGTCAATTTTATTTCTTTGTACGTGATTATTATTATTATTTAAAAAAAAAAAAAAATGTTTCTCAAAATAAATTGCCATTTATTTTGTTCTTTGTTAATCTATAATGGAATTTTGTTTCCATGATGAATATGGTCAAAGCTGCGTCAAAACACTGTGATTTTAATTATGATATCTGTATGACACATTTCAATGTTTTAATTAAAAATTGGAGCATGTTTTACTTTTTTTTTTTTTTCTACGCACACCATTACCTAATTGTGTTAAGCTTGCTCTTTAAAAAATGACAAATAAATAGAGACATTTCATCAGCAGCTGATTATCTCTTGATGTCTTCATTGTGGCAGCTGCATGACAAGTCAGCCATTAAACTAAGATGACATGTTGTGTTTGCTTATCGCAGCAAACGACACACTTCCCCTCTTGAGTCACAAATGTTCCCATCACATGCAGAGTCCGCTCACCTTTGGCCCCTTCCCTCCCCTTCCTCCCATGATGCTCTCACTCTCCCATCTGTTTTCCACAATATGTGGTGCCAGCAACAACGTGAAAGCATCCATTTCCCCCCAACTCACCTACTTTATCCATGGCGCTTAAGCAAACGTTTCACAATTTCTACCCTGTCAGCTGTTTTATGATCTCGTGCTCCGTGTGTGGATGATTTGGGGCAAAGTTTACGGATGTTTTGCTGAAGTGAAAGTATCCATGTGTGAGCGATATTATGACTCCATCTGGTCTCATTGAGCTACTTTTGTTCTTTATGTAGTCAAAAGTCACGAGTTATGTTAAAACCCACGAGAGACTACTAGGAACAAGGGTCAGGAGTCACGTGGGATTCTCAGTAAACTAAAATATATTTTGATAACGTGACACTTCACCATTCTTTCACAAGAACCACTTATTAATCATTACAGATGACTGACGAGCGCTTCATCAACTGATAGCTTTCTCCGCATGAAGGGCAAGGGTCAAACATTTCATTTTCAGGGAATGAAACAGATAAGGGTCGCACGGTTACGTTATCAGTACTCTGTGTCTCTTTTTCTAATTAAGTGCTCTTTTGTTGTTTCAGGTGAATTTCCTGGAAGAAAGTTTGAGGGCAGAGGACAATGATAAAGCAGACACAAGTGCCAGGACCAAAGGGGCCAGGAAGCCACTGACCACCTTCAAAGGTCTTCTGCTAGATGTTAGGTAGGCCGTCCTGCTCACGTCCTTCTCATCTTGTCATTAATCTGCACATCATTTTGGCTGCATTCACACCAAATCAGGTGGCGTAGCACTTAGTGCAGGGTTGTGCGGTGGTGCGTGAGTGTCATCTAAATGGCCCATTTAATGCCAAAGCAACTGCACGATGGTTAATGTCTTTGTACTCCCTCATGGTAGGGTTGTGCAGCTCTGGATCACCGGTTACGTGATTGGCCACCACAGTGTGACGTTGGGTTGCGTTTCTCCAAAAGTTTATTCTGTTTCAGCTTTTCGCCATCCCCTACGGTCCCCACCGCCATCGCCATCGCCTAAACACACGACCCACATTCAAATGAATGGGAGGACTGTCGTCTTTGCCCCAACACCAGATTTGGTGTGAATGCAGCCTTACAGTTCATGCTCACATTGCAGTTAGAAAGGAAAAGAAGAGATTGTCCACACACTTATTATATTACGTAAATACACAAGCACTAAAATACCATATTGATGCAATAAAGGGAATAGTTCACAATCAGCAGATGGATTTCATTGTGGTTTAGCTTTGGAAACCATGCTAAAGTCTTATAACAACTATCACTTAGAAATGGACTGGGACCCTCCTTCTCTAGCGTTCTCGGTTCAGTTGTTTAGTCCGCACCAGAGTTTGATTGACAGCCTATATACTGTACAAAAAACTTTGTTTAACCGAAACAAACGGATTAGGTGAAATGAGTCCAGTCTTTTTGTCCTCTACCGAACTGGGGTTGCATGCACTTAATCCAGTTTCTCTGCACTGCAATTAGAACTAATTTGTGTTTGGGAGACATGAGGACCTGAAGCCAAAGAGGTCAACTGGTCACCAAAGAGTTGTTGGTTTGACGGCCAGAACTGATGGTAGATTCATCTACTAGACCATCCTCAATCTCCACCCCAAAGCTTGTTCAGGTGTTGCACTGTGGCTGACTATACACTCTTTCCCCCTCTGAATGAATGTACACCTAGCTAAAACAATATAAACAGAATATTATAACCTTCACGAAGGTTATATTTGTTGCAGGACTGTCTTACACTGCATTAGCTTTAGCTAGGCGCACCTAATAAACTGGCAACTGAGCATATGTGTTTTGAAGATCCATATGCAAAATGACTCATTTTAATTGCCTTGTACATATTGACAAAAATGTTCTCTTCGCGTATCGGCTCAAAACCTAAAGTCATTATTGATGTATTTGTACCTTTTTATAGCCCAATTGATCTGGTCACACATGTGGGCATCAATTAAGGATGCTACCAATCAATTGTTCAGTGAGAGACACTGGCCAATGATCAATTAACCTTTTAAGAGAGGAGCACTCATCTTGCACGTCGTCAAACACATCATATGTTTCAATTGAGCGTACATTGAATGGTTGAAGGGGGTATCGACTTCAAAAGCGTTGTATCGCAAAGGATGTGGTTGATTCTTGGGGAAATACTTAGCAGTGCATCCACACACTATGATATTAACCTCCTCATTTTCATGAATAATGTTCGTTGAGGTCTGTTTTTACAGAGTAATCGCTTTGATGTGAGGGTTTTGACAGCTATGGGCTGTGAATTATAGTGATAAACAGATTTAAATGAGCCTTAAATGCAATTATGTTTCTGAGCTGTGTTAGCCTTAATTCGAGGCTGGGGGCTTTAGAAGGGAGTAAGGGGCTTTGATCTTGGGTTTGCCAAAGGTTTCCAGAGCCCGAAGACTCACTCTGAGCGCAAGCAAGCACCAGACTCTACAGCTGTTTTACTGGGGAAAAGAACACACAAAGGCTTGAAAAGGAAAAATATACCTTTGTTCTTAGCCGTTTTAGTCCATGAAACGTAGCCAAGCTGCATCAATGAGAAGCTCTATACATATGAGGCAGATATGATAATCCATTTGCTAGTTTCTTCTTGGCAAAGTTAATGTCCCAAATGCAAAAAAGAGTGAGGCTGAATTCATCAAATCACATACTATTTATAGCCAAGTTAGACTGTTGCGAACTTGCTAAGAAGAAGCATCGAGTGCCAACAACCCAACAACAAGCATTGGAGAACGAGGCAAAGTGCATCATCCCCAGATTTTAGCCCACAGATTTGCTTTGCCTCTACATTTCACAGCTTTGATGCATGATCAGAGGGCTCTATTGCATGTTTCTGCTACAGTATACACATCTGCTTTATAAATCACATGTCCTGTATTCTACTTTAAGACAAAATCAAAAACTAAAAGAGGCATTTTATATTTCATGGTTTCATGATGGCCTCTATTTTTTTGCATTAATTTGTTGAAATACCACCATTAGTTCTCTGTCTACATAGATGGACATTTGGCTTCATTTGAAATCATATTTGCATAAAGCAGTATGTCAGCATTCTATCATAGGCAGCCAGTTATACTGACTAAAAGCCGGACAACATCCTGCTACGCAGCACAAAAGCCACAGATTCCTCTAAAGTCTCCTTCTTATCTAACTCACTAACACAAACGCATGTCTTGTCCTGTACCTGAACAATCCGAGGGGAAAAGAGCACTGCTAATGTCAGTTTGCAGGCTAAATAAATAATTAGCTACCTGGTCTGTTGCGGTACATTAAACAGTACGTAAACGTACCTGCAAATGTCACTTTGGTCCTTATAGATGCTGGTGTGGTCCTTACTCTTCAGTACCACAGCTAACAACACACCGTCTGCCAATGACTTGTAAGCTACACCACAAGTTTGTTTACACTGTCTCTTGTTCCCCTGCCGGGGCTCAGCCTGCCAGCTGCTGTCAATCAAACACAGACCGTATCACGCCCCTCCAGTCACTGAGACGGAAAAAGAAGTATTTCTGATATGACCATTTTTTTTCTTCTTTTTTAAATAATAGCTCCAAAAAGGGATGGCTAAATGTGATTTCAGTTGGATTTTAAACCTGAAGATAACACCGTTAGTTCCTCCTATTGCCTGTAAGGGCACCCAGATGTGGCTTTTCAAGCCAACTGAAAGCCTGAGAGAGACCCATATGGGTCAAGAATAAGCAGCATGTCAGAGGCTTAGAGAAAGGTTTAAAGAAATGTAGTCATGAACTGCGGAAGAATCTTGAAATCTTCAAACCACAGCATGTTATCTCTGCTGAGGCCAAGGCTGGATTAGCAACCGGGCAAACGGGTTTGATCACCCACTCGCATTAATGTATTTCAATTGGTTTGTGGTAATATGATTAATTGCACATATGTATGGGAGTATGCCACACAAAAGCACATTATCCATTGTAATAATAAGGCCGTTAAGGCGGGTGTTGCAGAGGAGTCATTTGTCAAAATAAAAAATAAATTGATTACAAACGGGTAGTAAACACCACTCAATGTTGTCCCCCGGGATCCCCCAACCTTGGAAGGTCTTTCAATGATTTTTGACCACATCTAGAGTCATGTAAACATGCTTGACAGGAATTCTGTATTTGAGTATGCTTCAGTTTTTTTGTTGTTGTTTTTTAAGCTGCAAAATATTGCCATTATATCATCCTTCAGGAAAGACTCACTGAAGCAGATAGTTCAGGTGATGTGTAGCAAGAAAAGCTACAAGTCCCAAGATAATGAAAGCACACAAAAAAGCAAGGCAAAGGAATTGTAGCAGCCCAATCTGTATTAATAAGATACCTAAGAGAGAAACAACAAAGCCTTTTGTGAAGCAAATGGGAACACCTGTCTGCATCTATTGTTTGTATCTGTACTGAAGTTGCACAAATAGACACAAAATTACTGTATTTTTTTAAGACCGAGCTTCTGCTTTCCACCCTAATGTAACTCCTGTCTCACAATGTGTCTGTGTTGTTTTTTTTCTCTCCCTCCAGCCCCGCAGAGGAGCTCAGCTTTGGTTATGCAGAGACCGAGAAAAAAAGCCTCATTATCCTGAGCAATGTAACCAAAAATCAGGTGGCCTTCAAGGTGAGCGTGAAGGCGCTCACATGCATGTGTGTGTGTGTGTGCTATCTTGTGGGAGCACGGCATGAGTTGACAGAACAACTGCTTTACGCTGCTACAATAAATGATTGCTGAAATGATTTGATTAGATTGATAAATCTGTTAGTTGATAAAAGGAACATTTACATTTTGATAAGCGATTAGTAGTTGAAGTCATTTGTTAAGACAGATTTGCTGCTCTTTCTTTTTTTGTTATTTTATATTATTGTAAACTGAATTTCTTTTGGTTTTAGACTGTAGACATTGAAGATGTCCAAATTGAGCTGTGGGAAATTGTGATGGGTATTTTCCCATATTTTCTGACCATTCATGTTTATTAAAGGTGCCTCTGGTGTCTCCACAGGTACGGACCACAGCACCTGAGAAGTACAGAGTGAAGCCCAGCAGCAGCTGCTGTGAAGCAGGAGCTTCTGTAGATATAGTGGTGTCTATACATGGAGGTAGGTAAAGCACTTCGGCTCTGCACTCTACCTCACTCCCAACAGATGTTTACGAACGCTGAACCTCAGAATAATCAAATGGGTCCGGTCTTTTTTACCTTCCCAAAGTGCCGGAAGCCACTTTTATTTGCCTGACATACATATTTCAAAAGTGATAAAAGAATCATCTGCCCAAAAACAAACCATCTGACAACTGACAGCGCCGTGCGAGTTAAAACATTTTATGGCCTTCGAGCACTGAAATGTCAGCTGTAGGTTATGATGTGCTGCAAATAACTCGGAAGAATCAGCGCTACCTATTTCAGGGTTGCTTTTTTTTTCTAGCTTTTATGCTGTGGTGTTTTTTTTTTTTTCTCTTTCCATACTGCTACTCATGTCTAGCACTGAATTGTTTTCAACATAGCCCCTCCAACAGAAATAGAGGAGCTATGTGGATTTATTATTGATTTTAAACAACCATTTCTTTCACATTTACTGAAAAAATCAAACCTTTTCTATTTCTTGTATTGTTATATTTTGGAGGGGGTTTATTGTTGAATGTTTCTGTGCAGGTTCTCAAGCCTCTCCACAGGACAGATTTTTGGTCATGGCTGCCGAGATGGACAACGCTGCCGGATCACAAGAACTTGCACAGTTCTGGAAAGAAGTACCAAAAACTAAGGTCATGGAGCACAGGTACGCATACCGTGCTCCTTATTTCACCATGTCAGTAAATATATGTGGACGAATTTGTACGCTGGCCTGTTTCCACACAGTCCTCATTACGAGCTGTGACAGCGGACTCGTGGGCTGCATATCACCCCGATGGCCTCCGCTCATTAGATTGTGACTTTCCCCACAGATTGCGCTGTCATGTTCTGGAGAGCGCTAAACCAACAGTGAGTCTTCTCAGAGAAAGCTCTGTGGAGTCGGAGACCAACGGGCAGCATGAATTTAACACAGCGGTGAGTTCTGGTGGAAGAGGAAGCCTTGTTCCTCTGCAGTACTCATTATCTTTATCGTTACAATATATTTGACGTTTCCACCATCAGTGTATTAAAACACATTATAGTTCAATATGAATTTATGACTTGAACATATAACCATCACTTAAGAGATCAAGGACTTTGAAAGTTGAAGCGCACCAGTAAAGATGTAATTCACTTTTCTTTTTTTTTTTGTATTTGTAATGCATACCTCCCACAACCAGGCACTGGATGATAACATGTAGGTTCATTAGGTTGTATCACTATAAATGTCCAATATAACACTAGTTTAAGGGTTTATTACATCCTTAAAGGTATAGTTCAACATTTTAGGAAATTTGTCATTTGCTTTCTTGCAGAGAGTTGGATGAGTAAATCAATATCACTCTCATGTGTGTTACTTATGGAGCTGGAACAGAAGTTAGCCTACCTTAGAATAAACACTGGAAACAGTTAGCTGTTAAAAAGATACGCTTTCCAGCATCTCCTAAATTAACTCATCCTTCCACTAATTAACACTCTTTACTACACGGCTTTGTTGAATACTCGATTCTGATTGGTCAATCACGGCGTCCTACGGTCTGTCATTTCTTTATAGCAGACCGTTGCTATGTATAACAGACCGTTGCTATGGGCGAAGTTCTGATGTCAGACTCTGGAGGACCGTTTTTGTGTCAAATTATTGATTTCTTAAATAAGTAGGCCGTGTAATAAGCGTGATAATGTACAGCTAGCCGATTATTTTTGAGAAATAACCCACTTCGCATCAGGGTTTATTTCACAAGAAAAACCCGCTCACTTTAAATTATTATACGTATCTCGCTTGTTTAATCCATACATAAAAATAATAAAAAAATAAATAAAGACAATTTGTGGTTTTCGGGGGAGTTGCGTGTAGCCCCTCACAGCGTTGCACTCGACTGTTCACCAGGATCTAGTTAAACTAGTTAACTCCCCCTAAAACCACAAATTGCCATTTTATGTATATTCCGACCAAATACAACATGTTAATACACTTTTTAGAGGTGCTGCTAGGTGTATTTTTAAAGTTTGGAGAAAGCAAGGCAAGTGGTTTTCCCTTTGCTTACAGCTAACTGCCTCCTAGCTCGACGTGAGTTGTATCAACCTTCTCATCTAACTCTTGGCAAGAAACCGAATACGCGCATTTCAACACTATTCCTTTAATTTACTGTACATCTCTAGCCTGATTTGTTTCTTTGACTTTCATCACAAGGGTGTTAGATTGATGAGTCAGGTCAGTGAAACCAGTTCTTATCTCACCAGCTCATGCGAGTGATGACCTGCAACGCACGGCTGGAGCAGAAGCTGGATATGTGTCTGTGGGTGCAGAAGGTTCTCATCGGGTTGGTGCTGATCCTCGTGGTGCTGAACCTCCTGTGTCTCAACAAGCTGGGTGCCTCCCAGCGGCCATCCTGACCTGCCACAGCTCCCTCCGCCTGCATCTGTGGACCACAGACACACGGACAGTTCCAACGGGGCCAACAATCGACTACCTGAGGGACGGTCGTCCCGAGCTCTCCCCTCCCCCACGGGCTGCTGTCATGGAGAGGAGGAGGAGGGCTGACTTTAGGGACATGTGAGTTGTTATGCAGTTACTATATGAAGGGATTGTACTTGTCTCTTTTCAGGCACTTGACAGTTAATACAACAGAGACACTTTCAACAATGTGACATCAAAATCATTAATGTATTTTTTAAACACCGACCGTGGAAAAATAAATGTGTATTTATTGCAAAAGACACAATATGTAGGAAGAATTAGTTATTTTTGTGATCATAATGTACAATTTTTTTATATTATATAAATTACAGAATATAAAATAAAGACTTTTTGTCAACTTATCTTTTGTTGAACATTTTTCTCCTTGTGTATATAGTCAGGTCAGAGCATCCACACACCCGCCTCTATCACGAGATGTAGATGTTTCGGTCACTCGGCAGTCCTGTTTTGCATAAGTATTCACACTCTCTAATAAACCCTCATTAGTACAGAGGTGTCTAATTGAAAACATTGCAGTGTATGACCTTGCTAAACCTCTCCACACTCAGAACAAGGAGCCACTGGAGATCTCTGTCTCCACTATCTCCTCTTATTTGTTTTAATTACCCCGACACTGGCAAAACTAAAAATACCAAAGCAATTACTGGCGAGTACAAGGACGCGGCACAACCCACTTGTAGCTTAGTGGGAAGCGCTGATATCTATAACAAGATCCAGCTCTTCTGAGCAATCAGTACGTGAGCCGTCGCACCAGGAACGATCACAATTGGGTTATCAGATGTGCGCCCATGTGGCGTCAACATTTGCAGCTTGTTCGCAGTAGGCGGCGGCTGCTCGCATGCGAGGGGATGATTGCAGTGACTCATGCAATAACGGGTAAACTAATCCTACGTTGATTATAAACACTGGGCTGTTTCGGGGGCACCGCAAAATGTTTATTCCCTGAATGTTGCGTTGCTTGATTCTATTTTAGTGGCAACCCTTCATATGGTTCTCTGTAGAAAACCTCTCCATTAACAGTTGTTTTTAGAAGGAATTGGTTTTTAAGCGAGCGTGTGCGCTGGATGTAAAACTTTCATTATATGTGTTCACTTAAATTCTCTATAAGAAATGCATTTTGTGCTATTTGGGTAGTAAGTGCATATGCACTAAAAAAAACAAACATGGGGGGGGTTAATGGTATGTTTCCTCCAGAGAATGAAAGTAAAAGCTTTGGTATCACACATAGGTGAGCTGATTTTAAGTGCATCTGAGTGCAACACGGTACCTGACTGAACCAGGAAGTCGATCAGAGCCAAACAACACCACCATCAAGTGAAGCCACAGTGACTGGAGTGGAAAATTATTTGAGCGGTCATGCGACACTGATTCCCAGACAGACTCGTCTCACCTGATTGCCTATTTTTCAGTGATTGCTTACAGTGGATAGTGTACGTCTTTCTTCAGAAGTCAGAAGCTCCTCCGCGGTATTGATTTAACATTACACACCAGTTAAATCGAAACCCTGTTTCAATGTGCGGCTGGCCCCGGGCACTCGGGTGATGTTTGAGGGGGGCGATGATTAAGTTCAAGTGGCAAATTGAGACTGGGGTGGTGGAGGGTGGAGGGGGGTTGATGGGAAGCCAATGAGTGCTGCATTTAACAAGCAGGGTGTTGGCGAGTTGAGCATCCGTTGCTTTAGTCACCATGGAGAGGATGAACGGTGAACTACGCTACCACACGCTGCCCTTTTCATCAACTCTGTAAATGACCTGTTGAAATCAATGCTTATAATACAGTGGTGGTAGACATTACTCAGCTCCCATAATTGTGTAGCAACACAAAAGTGATATGGTCCATAACCAGTTAAAGGTCCCATATTATAAAAAAGTGAGATTTTCATGTTTGTTTATTATAAAGTAGGCTTAACTCCTATATAAATACTGTGAAAGTATCGAAACGCTCAATCCACAGGGAAATGCCCACAGCCCATATTCAGAAACTCTGCATTTGAAACAAGCCGTTAGGATTTCTGCACATTCGTGATGTCACGAATATACAATATTTAGACCCTTGACATAATTTTAAATGTAAACATTCTAAATGTGTCCCAGTTTATTCTGGTTGAAGTGTATGTGAATGTCATCAACTGACAGGAAGTACACATGGACCCAAGCTGTTGCCTAGCAACGCAATTCTGTTGCAATTCCGTTGCAATTCTGTCAAAATGCACTTGAGATGGAGCGTTTCAGACAGAGGGTGAAAATAGGTATATTTAGGCTGACAGTATGAGGAAAATAAAGGTTATTTTTTAACATTACAGCATGTAAACATGTTCTAGTAGAAACACAAAATACAAGTATGAACCTGAAAATGAGCATAATATGGGACCTTTAAGAGTATTTATTCTCCATCTTTACTATATTCTATGTCATTTCCATCTAGCTGTTTTCCCTCCTTGTTGCTGATTGGCTGTCTGCACAGACAAACACGCAGGTCAGAGGTCAGTGAGCCCTCGAAGAGTTTTTTTGGATGGAGACAGCTGACGGAGGCTGCTAGGCGCTTTGGAAACATTACCAACGACGCCTCGCTGACACAATATTTATGCAACTTGTGTGGACAAAACTATTGAGAGAATCAAGAAGTAAAGTTATATCCGCTTTGCATCACATGTTCCTGCTTCAGGCAGTGGATAAACAAATGATTAACATGAAATCAGCCAGCACAGCTTAAATACTAGATTTGGGCAACAGAGAGAAATAGTGACCTAAATAAAACATTGTATTTTTTGGTTTCTTTCATCTGAATTAATGCCTGATTGTTCACATAAATGCTCTTCCTTGTGTCCGCCTGAGAAGTGGAGCTTTCCCGATATGTATTATGTTGATGTAGGACTGTATACCTGTGACTTTTCTCAACTGAACTCAGCTTTAAGGAAAAAATAGGGTTATAACATTCATTCATACAATGAATACTTCAGTGTCAGTTATTTTATTCAATACATATTTTGTCTCCTTTTTGCTGTATACATTCAGTGTTTACGTAATGTTTTTTTTTTTTTTGTTTTGCTTGATCCATCCTGCTGTGCATTTCTTTGTTTTTGTCTTTTGTCTTTTTTGAAATATCCTCTTTAGACTCTGGGGAAACAGCTATTTCACAGAATCATTTGCATAATATCGCAACACATCCTGTGTACAACCACAAACTCACATTAGATTCTTTGTTTTTATAGTGAGTGAAAAACATGTTTTATTCACAGTCCATATGCAGATACATGTATATATTTCATCAGTAGGCAAGTTATACAGTGCATGTCTTAAATAGCAACGCGCTACACACTGTATGTGCAACTGGATCATTTTGTATCAGTGTTAAATAATGCTTCATTAGAGCTTTACAATCAACAGCAGCACATTAAAAATTAAGAGAACAGAAATTCTTAAAATGAAAACACGAAGGAAAAGAAAGAGAACTTTTTTTATAGCAGCTCAAACCTCTGGTGGTTTGATCCTAAATGTATGTAGTGTTTGTGTGCATTGGATGCTGACTCATTGTTACTGGTTAGACTCATTTCTCTGAAGAGCTTGACCATGTTTGAAATTATTGGTAAACGCAGCAGCCATCCAGCTACATATGACTGTTCAGATGACCTAACTGACGAGGGCTGGAGTCTTGGGACACTCAGACATGAGGTAACCAGAATTAGGGGCAGAAGGCCAGATATTTCCAACAAAAAAAGGACTTTATTTTCGATGAACTTCCCCGTTAGTATCATCAAATGGTGGGTTCTAGACAATAGCACTTGATGAAGATAGGGGAACACTTTCTAACATGACCGATGAAACATATCTGATATCTTTTAATTGAAATAATCAAGAAATGGAGCCTCATTTTTATAATTTAGTCTTGATAATTGCATTATATATCTGAGTTATCGATCATGTCATGGTAATCCAATCTCTCTATTGATGTGTTTATTGATGTACCGACATGAACAACATTTCATATGAGAGTAAGTTTAATATACTGTTGGTCTAAAAAGGAATACAAAATCATTACAGCAGCATGAACAACAGAAACTTGGCTCGTGTAATCTAAAGAACATTGTTTCCGTTTGTTAAACCTTGTTTAAAATGAATTATGCAACTTTTAATAGACCTTATGAGCAGCACGTATTCTCATTTCCAATATGTGTGTCTTGTGTTTATAAATAATTAATGATAAACTTAACTTGCTTCCAAGTTTTCCCATTAAAGTCCAGACTGATCTTGTGAATCAGTTTGTTTACAGAGGTCTGCCACAAAGGAGAGAATTAGAGTTAATTACTACCACAGCCATGAGCCATGATGTCGTCTTCTTCTCACTGCAACATTATGCAACTACCCCCCCTACTGACCCAGAAGTTTAAATGCTCCGGATGTGACAGTTATTCAGTGCATTAGATCTCCCCCTGGATCTGATCGGTAGAGAAGATACTGTTTCACCTCTGTGGGAAGGTGAAGGTCGTGAATTTCATTCAGTCTCTGCTTGCCCACAGTTTTCCTGATGTACAGCCGGCACAGCTGCATCAGAGGAGACGCTCCTGGGCAGGCATCAGGGGGAGAGAAGAAGCAGGAGCCATGACAGAGAGATGTTTGGGTTATTAGTTACTGTTTGAGGCGCCAGCCCGATGTAAAGGCCCGTGAAAATCGCCAATACTTGGTGAGTTTGGATTGAATACCTCCTGCTTGTCTCAACATCCTCTCTGCCAGGCTGTTGGGAGGTGCGAGGTCCAGCGGCTGTTTGCCCTCTGAGTTCCTGAGGGAGCGGTCGGCCCCGTGGTCGAGCAGGACTGACACCATCTCAGGGCTGGAGAGACGGGCGGCGATGTGCAGCGACGAGTCACCAGACACACTGCTGTTCACACTGGCACCTTGGAGGAGAGCAGAGACTAATGAGGTATGATGTCCTCACATTACATAACTGGTGGAGAGAAGCTCTGACAGTTCAGTTAAAGCTACAGCAGAGCACCGCTTATCCTCTTTATTGCTTACATTTCCTAGCTAGACTTCATTTACTCTCAGATTATGAATATTCAAATCAATAAGCCCCAAAAAAATCATTTTATGTTAAAGGTTCCATATCGTGCTCATTTTCAGGTTCATACTTGTATTTTGTGTTTCTACTAGAACATGTCTACATGCTGTAATGTTAAAAAAAAACTTTATTTTCCTCAGACTGTCAGCTTGAATATGCCTGTATTTACCGTCTGTCTGAAACGCTCCGTTTTAGCGCATCTTGACGGAATTTCAACAGAATTGCGTTGCTAGGCAACAGCTTGGGTCCATGTGTACTTCCTGTCAGCTGATGACATTCACACACACTGCAACCAGGAATAAACTGGGACACATTTAGAATGTCTACATTTAAAATTATGTCAAGGGTCTAAATATTGTATATTTGTGACATCACAAATGGGCAGAAATCCTGACAGCTTGTTTCAAATGCAGAGTTTCTGAATACGGGGTGTGTGTATTTCCCTGTGGATTGAGTGTTTCGATACTTTCACAGTATTTATATAGCACGTAAGCCTGCTTTATAATTTTAAAAAAAACATGAAAATCTCACTTTTTTATAATATGGGACCTTTAAGTCAAACACAGCATGCATATTATACAGGCAAGAATCCCTTGTGAAACAGCCAGGGATGGAAAGTAACTAAGTACATTAGTAAGTACAAGCACTATATTTAAGAATCATTTTGAGGTACTTTAGTATTTCCTTTTGATGCCACTTTATACTTTTACTCCACTACATTTATCTGGCATATTATGTTTGTTTGTTTTTTTTCATACAAAACATATGATCAGCTAATGACATATGGGGCTTCTGCAGTGGTGGAGGAAGTACTCAGATCCTAAAAGTAGCGATACTGCAATATAAAAATACTCCATTACAAGTGAAAGTCCAGCATTGAAAATGTCACTGAAAAGAATGTGAGTATTATCGGTAGTGTACTTACTGTATTCAAATTAAAAGTACTCATAACTCAGAAGAATGACCCCTGTGAGAGTTACTCTACCATAAATTGTATTATAAATTAGATATAAGACATAAATTTGATTATTATTACTCATACATTAATCAATCAATCAACATTTATTTGTATAGCCCTTTACAATAACCAAAAGATACCCGAAGTGCTTTACATTAACATCAAGAAATAACAGGAATAAAAACATAACCTATCATAAAATCATAAAAAGGTACATAAAAAGCACAGGAAAAATGTCACAGCGCTACTAGGTATTAAAAGCCAATCTAAATAAAAAAGATTAGAGCTTAGATTTAAAAAACGTTTTATTAATGTGTAAGTAACATTTTATTCTTGTAGTTGGTCGAAGTGGAACTAATTTTAACTATTTTATATACTGTTGGGTTGTATAATCTATAACGATGAATCATATTTTATAAACTCAAGTGTTTCGCATGTAAATCTTAATCTGTAAAGTAAAAACTAGTAGTACAGTAAAAGATATAGTTTATTATATTATGAAGTAGAAGTACAGAATAGCATGAAATGGAAATACTCAAGTAAAGTACCTAAAATTTGTACTTCAGTAAATGTACTTAGTTAGTTGATAAGTATCAAATAGCTCAATATTAAATTACTGCTTACACATTATTGCATCCACAATAAAGATATAATACCGTAACATACTGTATATAATAATATTTAATACTCAGAAAGGGGCCATTGTGCATAATGAGCTCATTTACCTCTAACTACATTTTGCTGATAATATTTTTTGTTCTTTTACTTTAATACAATTTTGAAAGAAATTTTACTAATAGAGTATTTGTACCCAGTGGTATTGTTACTTTTACTACAGTATATTATCTGAGTACTTCTTCCACCACTGGAAACAAGTTGTCATGATTTGGGGTATTTAGCCCATGTTGTATGTTAACATTGGCTTTACTTCATGTACATGTACATACATTGTCTGGGGTTTTGCAGGCTCTACTGTTGAGACAGAATTGATTGAAATCCTGATTAAACACTAACGACGTGAGCAGATTCGTGCCACATAGAAAATAAAGACTTAAGTTAACACTACCAGCATAATAATAATAATAGTAATAATATCTGCAAAATAAACCAATTGTTTTCCTTTAAATACTCTTTTCTTCTGACCCTATTAAAACACAATACGTATTGAAGTGGTAACCCCTCCCTTTGCCACAAACTGAGCTTTGATGAAGGCGTCAAAATATAGATATTACAATAATGAATCGTTATTACACCAAATAAGGAAATATGTCATGTTTTATATGTTATAGGGGCTATGCATTAAGAAATATAAACTCCAATATCTTTGCGTAAAAGTCAAAGCAATGTAGTGGAGATCATTGGAGAGATTAAAAAGGTAAAGCTAAAGGCATTCTTACCAAGTTGAAGCAGTTTCCTCACAGTACTCAGATGCTGATTGGAGCAGGCGACGTGGAGAGGGAACCCCGATTGGTCGATGTACTGATCCACATCTGCACCGTGCTGAACAAGAGGCTCGATGCACTCTGCATGACCTAGACAGAGTTCCCAGAATCATCACAATGAGAGGTGATGTACTTGAAAGGATGTGCTCTCAAATCTGCTTTGTGCTTTCCGGGCATGAATATATGCCATCGTTTTACTTAGTAGCTGAAAACATTTTTTTTTTTTTGATCCATTATACATTTCTCAGACCTTTTTCTGATGTTTTGTGCATTTTGTAGTGACTGACAGCTGGTTCAGCATAGATTATCCGTGCATATGCAGTGAGTGGAATGTGACCTTTAACCTTTGGCTGCAGCCCTGTGGATCGGAGAGCTGGTCTGGCTGGTCCCCAGGGGAGTCGCTCCGTGTTGAAGGAGCAGCGATACGCAGGTTACGTGACCCCGGGCGCAAGCTTCTGACAGGGGGGTTTGTCCATCTACTGTCGAAGCGTTAACCTGACGCGGGTGAGAATATGTTTGAGACAATTCACCAGAAGTTATCTACAAAAAAATCATTAAAAGTCAGAATAATAAACAAATCAGGCAAAAAAATCATATTTTTAGCAAGTGTCCTTAAAAGTGGGGGTTTGACAAGTCAGACTTTGTATCTGCAGATTAGTTAATGTGTGGATGTGACTGCTTGCTCGTTGGTCTGTGTTTTGGGTTAATCTCTTACTGATGTGCACCAAAACAAAAGTTAAACCCAGCAATAATTGATACGGTTGCCTCCTTTAGGAGGATTTAGGAGTTTCTTTCAAAGAAAGACACAAAACATACTGTCTTCATTTGGGATCGTCTTGAATTAAGTTATATTCACACAAAAAAGCATGATGCCTTACTGACATTTGCCCCATTTTCCATCAGGAGCTTGGCGCATGTCACGGAGCCTTGTAAACATGCTCCATGGAGGGGAGAAACCTGGTCCAAGGTGTTCAGATTTACAGATGTACCCTGTGAACAACACACAGCACATATAGATTCACAGTTTTGCTCCTCTTGAGACATCATGATCTCAATATGATGATTTTCAAATACAGCAAAACCTTTTTCTAAATAGATAAATTGATCATGTTATAATGATCTCTTTGTGCAGTGTAATGTAACCTCTCATTAACCTTTACCTGAGCAATGAGTCTCTGCAGAGCGAGGACGCGTCCATTAAAGGCAGCATCATGAATAGGAGACCAGTCCGATTCAGAATCTAGGTGTAGACATTACAAAAGTCACCCACAGTTTTGTAATTTTAAAAACAGTAATATGCACTAAAATGACGTGTTGAAGCGTTCTGTGCAAAGCAGGAAACACACTCCAGCTGCAGTGCCAGCATAGTGCTGCCTGCCTGCCTGCAGCTACTCACCACTCATCAAAGGGTTGGAGAAAAAAACAGCAGCTCCACTTTGACATGTAGTGTCTCGCGGAGTCTCTTTGTGTCCAGCAGACATACTTCACAGTGCCGTTCCAAAAAAAGCTGTTTTACGGCCGGATTGTTTTCGCCTCATAGGTTTTTCCAACAGAGGCTGAACTGTGTTGCTATACTCGAAGTCACGAGACATCTGAAAGACATTTGCTCCTCATCTGTTTTCAGTGTTTGTGTGGCAGGTCTCGGTGCCGTGATGTCATTTCCTCTTGCACAAAAAGTTTCTGCCCTGCAGGAAACAGGCTGGTTGAGTTGAGCGGTTGGGTCTCAACCAATGGAGGTGCAGAGGGAGTGGGAGAGGGGCCTGTTGAGCAGGTCTGTAATTTGAATGTAATTTGACACTGTACAGCCACACCCATCCTCTGCTGCAGGAGATGGGTGGTGTTGAGTTGGTAGAGGATGAGTAAACTGAAGGGACATGAATCAATCTGCATGTATAAAGTTCTGCTCCACTGTAAAGGTGAAAAAAAAAAGTGTGATAGGTCATGATTAGTTCCTACATTTAAAGATATACCATCTGTTTCCCATTTGGTCTGATTTAGGATAACACAGCAGCACTTTTTCCACTGAGAAACCCGTTTAATTTGATGTCCTTGGCTAGAATATCATGAAAAAAAATGTTAATTTATAAAAAAAAGCAGTTGCTTAACTTTAAATGGTTTGATAAGAGCAGCTCTAAATGTTTTTTTAATGTGCCTCAGCAATGATATTGCTGCCACTGCACAGACATTTAAAGTCTCCCACCAGTCAAAAATGTGTTTTGCTTATCGTTACTTCACTTAGATGTGTTTGACCTTCACGTTGAATGATGTTTGTGCAGTTTGACACCAGACGGCTGTTTTCACCTTCATCTGCTGAAGGGGGGAAAGTTTGATTTTGACTTTGTGACATCACTACAAGTGTCATGTGGAAAATTGAAACCTTGAAAGAAAACATATATTTTCATATTCAAAGGGAGATCAATATGCTTTTAAGAATGTATAAGCACTTTTATCTAGTATTTATCCAACATATCCGAGAAATAATTATTCAAATCAAAGTATTTTGATCTGTCCTAGAATATGTCTGGAGGGGATATTTAAAGGTGCTAAATATCCTTATGAGAGCAGTGCAGAGAACTATTACTATTACTACTATTACAGTATGCAGACGCTGGACACTACAGCGGCATCAATATCCCACAATGCAATGTGGTACTGACGTCATAACAATGGCGTACGGCTCTGTAATGTCATTAATACTTCAATTTAAATGTAAGTAAAAGATTTCACTTTGCTAGGCGTTATATGCATTTATAAATTAGTTCAGAGTATGTGATTCTCACAAATCATCACGAGGTTCGCACGAGTTACCATGGTAACACGTTTCCAACCGACAAGGAGGCTCTCAGGAAGTGATGGGGTAATTGCAGATCAGTGCGCCGAACAAGATACATTTACTGTTTACTCATACAAGAGCATGTTGAACGATATTGAATATGTAGTGCATTGTATTGCGATTTCGGACGCAGCCTAGTTGTTTGCTGCTATGTTAATGCTCTGACTTTCAAATGTTGCACCTTTAAGTAAGTGTAAATTAAGCATTCTTTGTCATTTAATTCTAAATTAACAGATTTTTCTTTTGCATTTTGTGATGGTAATGACACTATGTTGAGATAACAGTGAAAAAATATCCCAAAAATAAAAATGTTCTTAATTCCATTTAGTCAAAAGTGATCTTTATTAAGAGAATCACATGTTCAGCACCCGTGATAACAACAATCTGCTCTGAATCCCTATAGCAGCTCTGGCGATAAGCTATCCTGACATCTGACTTCCCTTACAGAGTTCAATTAAGTTCCCACACAACTTCTGTATCTTGACAATGAAATAAATCAGATTCTATCAGCTCTGTTACAGGATACACCCCTGTGATTATTGATTTAGACTAGTGGCAGTGCTTTATGTGTGCTATAAATATAATACAATAATGTGTAATGGTAGAAGCTATATCTCTCCACACACAGCTATTCCCAAATGCACAGCACCAGCAATATCTGTTGTGCTTTGGGAGCTCCGATCACACTGCGTGCAGACCAGCAGAGGGCAGCAACAGAGAGCAGACGTTTAAACACCCAGTCGATACTAACTGTATTCCTCAGGGAGTTGTTAATCCCTGGCAGCAGGCTACAAGCTTGCCATACAATTGACTTTGTGCCTTGTCAGAGAAGGTGCATATGGATTAGAATGCCATTGTACAAACTCAATGAATGCCCTCTCTGTAGTGCTGAATAATGAAAGCCCTTGATGCTTTGTTTCCCAAATAAATCTGCTTCAAATGTCCACCCGTTTCCTCAGATCTCTGTCCAGGCGAGCAGCTCCAGCCGCTGCCGTGACCTCTCGTGTATCTGGACGTGGTGGACGTCTGCTGCATACATATTTGGTAAGTTATATCACGTATAGGCTCTTAATCCTGGTGCAAGTCTCAGCTAAACCTATGCAAGCAAAGTGCACCAAATGTCATCCTTCTTATCGTGGATCTGAGGATGGGACTAATGGGCTTTCTATTTCTGTTTATGCACAAAGCATTAACTTTTTAACACTTGTCAAAACAACACTTGTTAAGTCCCTTGTTGAGGGACAACAGTGCAGGGAACACACACAGTCGTAACACCCCCCACCATAATACAATAAATAAATAAATAGTTTGTCACACTGTCTATCACACACAAGTACACAAGCATTTTAAGTTACCCAACAAATGTGCAGTGCAGTTACCACAACTCAAAGGTCATAAGTTACTGCACGCAGGTATTTATTAAAGCTACACAAAGCAAAATGGCAAAAACAAAAAGAAGAGTCTAACAAGTTGGTGTGCATTGTGCTAAAACTGGGGAAACAAGCTGTAGCGAGACACCCCAACCCACCTGCCGAGACAGCTAACTAACCGAGTCTTCAGTGGATTGCCGAGCTTGAGGCGACTTTAAACGCTGAACTCAGTGCATCACCGAAGACCAAAGATGTAGCCAACTGCAATACACTGAAGCGCACCCCTCCCCCCCACACACACACACACTCAGGATTACCACCAAAAATAAGAAAGGCAAAACAACAAAGTGGCAAGCTCTTCAAACCTGCCCGGGGACTACATAGTCAGGGTGCTCTAAAGCAAAACTCCAAACAATTACCCAGTCAAAGCACAATTACTCAAGCAGCAATAACCACAAATGATCTAACCAAAAAAAAAGACCTTAACACTCAAAACAAAGGCCACTAGGTACACACAAAAACTTACATTTACCTCACCTCATGGACGTTCGATCCCGGACGAGCCCCCATTTGTTACACCCTACCAATACATAGGATTTACAATAACAAAAATATAACAAAGAAATACGAACAAGATAAAACTAAAATCTTAGGCTGAGAGGCGGCAGGACCAGTAGTTCCCACACTACAGGCCTCTCCCTTCTGCTACTGGTACAGGAGCTTCCCAGGCCTCCTTAAGCAACGCAGCACACCTGGGCAGAGCTACTGGAGAGGGAAAAGGGATAACAGCACAGGGAACACATACAGCTGTAACAAGTGGCCTTTAAATAGCCACATATAGGCTACCCATTCAGAAAATACCAAATATTGTATGATTTTCTTTATTGATAACTTGACTTAATTGTTTTAGCATATCTAAAAAAAAAATATATATATATATTTCTATAGTGTATTTATTTGATGTGTTTATGGGCTTTGTGTTTCTATCTGGTGTTTCTGTTTCTGTTGCACGAACAATTTCCCTTTTAGTAACAAAATTAAGTGATTGATTAATTTATTGATTGATGGTGTTGCTATAATATAATAGTTTACAATGTCTACATTTACAGAATATATATATTAAAGAGAACCTATTATGCTTTTGTGCTTTTTCCCTTTCCTTTAGCGTGTTATATAGTTTTTGTGCATTTAAAAGTTACAAAGTCCAAAGTCCACGCTAAAGGAAGTTACTCTCCCCCACAGAATCACTGCTCCTGAACTGCCTGAAACGCCTTGCTTGAAGTCCTGCCTTTTCTTCCGTAACGTGGTGATGTCACCAAGTAACATGTATCGGTTAGTTTGGCATGCTCTCAAATAAAGCTATAGTTAGAGCGGAGCTGGAGTGGAGTTCGAAGAGTTTGATTTCAGTTGACCAATCACAACAGTGGGCAAGCTGACCTATCAGAGCAAACTGGGCTTTTATGGGAGGGCGGGGTATAGGAGCTCAAACTGAGCGTTTTTGTTTTGGACAGAGGGTGAAAAGAGCCGGTATGAGAAAAATAAAGCATTTTTTTTACATTAAAACATGTAAACATGTTCTAATAGAAACCCCAAAATACAAGTATGCACCTGAAAATAATCATAACAGGTCCTCTTTAATATTGAAGTTGTTTTGAAAGTATTGAAGTATATGAAATCAAAATGTCCTATTATAATTTGTATTTAAATGTATTATATACTGAACAGGCCAAGTACAGCAAAAATACTGTACATGATTCAACTCCTTAAAATAGGCTACACAACTCACCTAACTTGAGAGCTAAATCTCACAACAGTCCATTGTAGTTTTCTTGTATTGTGGCACTCAGTTAAGCTACAACTGTGGGGATTAAATGGAAGCACATGATGATTCAAACCCCGTGATTTCTCAGAGAGCCGGCTCGTGTAGACCCAATCATTTCCTCTCCCTTCTTCTTTTTCCTTCTTTCTCTTAGCCCACTTCATTCTTCCTCTCTAAACTCTCCTCGCCATGGCATCCCCCCGGCTGGAGACCTTCTGCTGCCCGAACAGAGACGCAGCGACGGAGTTCGTGGTCTCCTTCCAGCCGGTCCTGTTCGGGTCTCTGGGTCTGGGCAGCGCGGCTCTCAGTCTGCTGTTCGCTGTTTTACAGATCCTGCCCAAACGGAAGGGCTACAGAAGACTGGGCCAGTACCCGCTGCCACGACCAGCCTCCTCCTCACGGATCCTCTTCATCATCAGTATCTGTGACATACTGGGATGCACAGGTAAACTACTCACTGGACTACTCTTTAGTATCACAGCTGGGTTTCATTACAAATAGTTAGTTTTTAACCTGACCTATTTTATGCAAACAGAGAGAAAAAAATTAAATATAAATTGTGTACAGCTATGAAAAATGTCATTTATCTGCCAAAAAAGAAAGATTTGTATTTATATATATAAATCAATCCTAAATTAGCTTTTATTATTTTTTTATTTTATATACTTATTTTTTTATTATTATTAGATATATTATATATGATATATATATATAAATCAATCATAAATGAGCTTTTATTATTTTTTATTTTATATATTTATTTTTTATTATTATTATATATATATATATATATATATAAATCAATCCTAAATGAGGTTTTGCAACCTGTTGAGTCAATGATACAGGTTTTGTAACAAATGGGGAAACTTGATTACAAACTTGTAAAAAAAAATTTAAATCTCAGCTCAGACCTTGACACAGTTCCTACAAATTTAAGATGTTAAGAAGTTCTGAAGCAGCTTATTACGAAACCAAAGAATGAATCATGATCCTCTCATGTGAGCAATGACTGACTGTTAACCACTTCCAAGTTTTTTTTTTCTCTCTGTTCATCTGAATGCAGCATTGTTCTTAAAGCAACACACATCTAAAAAAAAAAAAAAAAGGCTGTATGTATAATTTTCAGATTGTTGCACTGCATCAGAACCAATGTGACACTGCTGGAGCTGCCTCGTTCTTCACTTTGCCTCTCTGCGCTTGGTGTGTAGATGAAGTCATGTATCGCTGTGTACTTAGTGCCCGGCGAGATTCAGCAGACTGTAACAGCTCAAAGCACACCCCTGACACAGTTTAAAAAAAAGAAATACACAACAGCATGCAGTCTGCATCACATTAAGATTCTGGGAGAGCTCCTGTGTTTTCCACTCCAGCGAAGAGTCTCATGTAGGAAATGGAAACACCCTTATAAAACACACCTGGAGGTACTTCATATTTCCATGACATAAAGCTGCTATTAAAAGGACTCCCATGACTGAATCTACTTCATTAAGGCACTTAATAATACAGAATGAAATTATGCTTTAAATGTTAATGAAAACCAGACTCCTGTTTGTGTTTTTCTGTATTTCTTCCTCTTCCTGGTAAAGCAGAATTTGTCTAATTTGCTAATTAGAGGTCATGTGTTGTTTTTTCCTCCTCCAGGTATCATCGTAAGGTCATCTGTCTGGCTGGGCCTGCCAAACATCGTGGACCGCATCTCGGTGGCCAACAGCACCGACGTCTGGCCTGAGGTCTTCTGTGTCGGCAGTGCGGTATGTATGATGCTCAATCAAACACATCATATTGTTTATTATAAATCCTGTGATCCTGCGGAATCCGGATGCACAAGCCGACCGCTACGCCACGTCTATTCAAACTGTAAAGTCACAGATTAATGGATTAACCTCAAAAGCACACTCATGCTTCTTATTATCTGAATTTATCATATGACCTGTGTAATCTCAATTTATGTGTTACAGATGTGGATCCAGTTGTTTTTCAGCGCTTCTTTTTGGTGGACCTTTTGTTACGCCGTCGACGTCTTCCTGGTGGTGAAAACATCCGCGGGAATCAGGTGCTTCATCATCACCTTCCATCTACAATTCATTATCACCTCAACATCTCCTCCTATAGAGACACGATGAAGCACAAAAGCTTTAAACTGAGCCAAGAATATGTCGCTTACGACAAGCAGAACTTGTGAAACATCTTCCTCTCACTTGTATTCCCTTTGTTCTATAGATGTAATGCTCTTTCACGACTCCTTTTTGCAAAAGTAGTTTGAATTTTGTTGTAGAGAAAGCATCTACTGAAGGTGCATCAAGTGGTCTGAGGTTGTGTCAGATTGTTTAACAAACTTTTTCGGTTTCAATGGTCTAACAGTCCCCAGTGAGTGTGGTACATTTGTTTTGTGCACAGACAAAAAAAAAAAAAACTCAAGATGAAAGAGCTGCAGCATGTGTTGTGATCTCAGTCTCATGACTTCTTTCTTTCCCCATCAGCACCATTATCCTCTACCACATGATTACATGGGGTCTGGCTGTGCTGCTGTGTGTCGAAGGAGTGGCCATGCTCTACTACCCATCCATCTCTGAGTAAGGACTGTGTCGATGATGATAATAGCACCTCTGTTTTATTAGCCCCCAATGCTGATTTCACTGCATTTTTTCTTTTTTTTGCAGTTGTGAGCAAGGCCTCCAGCACGCCATCCCCCACTACGTCACCACGTACGCGCCGATGCTGCTCGTCCTCGTGGCCAACCCCGTCTTCTTTAACCGCACCATATCTGCAGGTCTGTTTCCTCGCTCTCAAATCTCTCTATGTCGAATACTTTCTCACACTTGGGCCTAAATATCCACCTCTCTCTCTCTCTCTCTCTCTCTCTCTCTCTCTCTCTCTCTCTCTCTCTCTCTCTCTCGTCCTTCCAATCTAGTGACGTCTTTGCTAAAAGGACGACAAGGAATCTACACGGAAAATGAGAGACGGCTGGCCAATGAGATCAAAATACGCTTCTTTAAAATAATGCTGGTGTTCTTTGTTTGGTATGTTACCATTCGTTATCAAAAGGGGTGAACTTAAAGGAATAGTCTGACATTTTGGGGATTACGCGTCATATGTACCGTACAGACATGAGAGTGGTGTCAGTCAGTCAGCCGGTTAACTTAGCTTAGCGTAAAGACTGGAAACAGGTTGAAACAGTTAGCCTGGCTTTCTCTCTAATGGAATCCACCAACCAGCACCACTAAAGCTCACACGTTATATATCTTGTTTTGTTTAATCCATACAAAAAACAAAGTGTAAAAAACAGCATGTTGTGGTTTTACAGGGGTTATGTGCCAGACTCTCTTAAACTCTCTCTTTTTAGTTTGCTGGTTGCCTGGCAACCTCACGGTGACAACAAGACTCCAGGAAGTTACTGCGCCCCGCCGAGAAATATGCGGCACATAACACCCCGTAAAACCATAACGTGTTGTTTTTACAGTTTTTTTTTTATATTTCCCAAAATGTTGCACTACTTCTTTAAAGAACCATATCAATGTATTTATAAGTTTTATATTCTTAATTATAGGCCATTTCACAGTTGTAAACAAATGTGACCCAGTTTATTTCCGGTTGCAGTATATTTTGACATAAGCTGAAAGGAAGTAAACATGGACCATAGAAAAGTTGTTGCCTAGCAACGCAAATCCATTGAAACGGTCTATAAATCACATTCTTTTTTAAATGTTGTCAGATATAAATTACTGTATGACAAAACAGTAAATTAACATTTTTTAATTGATCTATTAAGTATGAACTAATCACATAAACTCATAGTGACTTGCTCATTCGTTAGTGTGAGCAACAGGAAGTCATGACACATCCTGAATTCATTCATGCATGACCTCATCGTGAGTCATGCTTCATTAGTTATGACTTGTATGCTTATTATAAAGTGTTAGTAATGTGACTCTCACAGGGGCAGATTCATGAGAACTCATGTGCTTGTCCTCAATAGAGGTCAAACTAATCATCCGTTGTTCTCCACAGCATAATTAGAGCTGGATATCAGCTGCGTGTTCATTTGATGAAAATAATTGTGTCATTTTTTGTTGAGCCAAATTTGAAAGTGTTATTCAGAGAAACTTGTTAAAAGCTAATGAGACATATTGATTGTTGTAGCTGGGTTCCCAACATCATCAACGAGAGCCTCCTCTTCTACCTGGAGATGCAGACGGACATCGATGACAACGGCTTCAGGAACATCAGAAACGCAGCCCTCATCACGTGGTTTATCATGGTGGGTTAAAAAACATTAACACACAGAATAAAACTGTTTATATCGACGTCTAACACCTTAAATCATCATTTTGACTCTTTCAGGGCATCCTGAACCCCATGCAGGCTTTCCTCAACACCCTGGCCTTTCACGGCTGGACGGGCTTCGACGTTGACTTCAGGCTGCGGCGGAGGAGAGATCTGGCCTGGGACTCGGTTTCTACTTCAGTGCCTAACGCAGCAGGCAATAATCCCTTGGTGGGAACGACTCTGCTCTACCAGAGTCACGTCCAGGAAGCCAAGAAGAACATGATGAGCAACGGACACCACTCCGACGCCATCAGCGTCCTCTCAGAAGGTAATTGGGCTCTCGGTAACAACTCACCTGTATATCAGGGATGGTGAAGCTCTAAAGCATCCTGATGGCTGGACTGCCTCCTCTTTATATGTAGTATGTATTTTCTTTGGGATGACATCATGGTATGATATCATCCATCGCTCCAATTGTCTGAAGACAAGTTTTTTTTTCTAGTGAAGGTTTATTTTTTATCATTGAGTGGCAAAAGCTCTGGAGACGTTGACCAGGATCAAGTTAAAGCTCTCTGTGATGATTTTTTTTTTTTTTTTTAACCAGTATTGCAGTCGACTCCTGCTGGATGCAATAATGAAGCGTGTAGTGTAACGAACACCCTGCGGAATTGACTGTTTTGATCTACGCTGTACGGATTAGCACAGTAGCGTGAAATTGCAAGTTTTTTTGATGAAAACAGTGTCGCTGCCGTTTTGCATTTGTTTGTTAATCCACCGTGGCAGGGCATGCTTTTTTTTTTAACTGTGCAACTTCACAATGAGTGGAAATTCCGACCTTCTCTTAAAGCTGCAGTGGGTAGAAAATGGAGCAAAAAAAGATTAAAATAAGTAATGACATAACATAATTTTGAGAAAAAAAAAGTCACTACAGTACTGTATATCCCGACAGTAGTGCATGAGACAGGTAATCTGGAAAACAATCACGTACCTTGGTGTCCTCCGGTGCTCCTAATGGCATCTGCAAGATTTCACAGAACGGAGGAAAACAACCAATCAGAGCCGAGCTGGAGCCCTGCCGTGTCAATCACTCGCGAACTCCGATCAAACGCTCAAACTAGGCAACGCTGATCAAATATGAATCAATATTCTGTTACTGTAATGTCTATTTCTCGCCTTAAATGTTTTCAGAAACATCTTGTAGTGTACCGTTTAGCTGTAAAATTAGAAAGTTTGTGACTCGGCTGACATGTTGAGATCAGTTGAGGAAATACCAAGCACCGCCCACACAGCCGGAGCACAGCCAATAGGAACGCTCTCTCTGAAATGACCTGTGATAAAGCCTGAAAACAGAGTCATGAGGAGGTGCAGCAGTCTAGTTTTCTCTCAGAGCATTTGAATTACAATATGCTGAAAGGTTATTATGGAAGTTTTGCCCAATGATGCCAAAAACACATTCTGCCTACTGAAGCTTCAAGGGCGTTGCAATTGTGCCAAGTTATCACATGGAGCTTTAAGTGTCAGTACTGATATGCATAAGATGATAATGCAGAGAGCAAATGGCAAAGTTGTTGAATGTTTAGACGAAACAGGTAAGATACACTCAGTAGCCAGTATATTAGGTACACCTACCTAAAGCGAATGCAATACATCTTCATGAAGTTTATAATGTTCAGTGTTTGTTGGAACTATTAGAAGTCATTTTGGAGCCTGAAGTTTCTTGCGTTGTTGAATTGTATTGTATTATACTGAGAAGTGATTCTGATAGTTTACCCTCATTTGATATAAATATGGAAAAACACTTCAGTAGGATTTATTGCAGGATATGTTGCATCAGACCGCTTTAGGTTTAGCTAGGTGTACCTAATAAACTGGCAACTGAGTGTAGATTGAACACTGATGTGCATTTACTGGATACAAATGACAATATTTATACCCTCATTTTCGTAACACTGAGTGATGACATCGGCCTTTTTTCACACAGGACATTTTGACATGTCGCAGCAGGAACAGCACAGGCGTCAATAGTTAAATGAATGATGGCTGAATTAGCTGCTTCAGTCTCCGGGTCCTGGTATTGTTCACGCTGGCTCACAGGGACACTCGAATACAACAGAGACATTGTTAACGTTATTAGTAACACCTGTGCTTTTCCTGTTATGACTATGAGTCAAAAAGTCTGCTGTGACAAAAAGCCCGACAAGACACTATTAAATGTATTTTGGGATGATTTTGTAAAGCTTTTTTTTACAATTTTATACAATTATGTTTGTGCACAATGTAGCTCACATGTACAAAGACTATTCAATGTTTTGTGTCACCATTCAGTGTCTCTGAAATGACAAGTCTTTAGAAATAAAGTGAATTTTTCTTTTTTAAAGGATTTGTTTTTCATTCATTTATGCAGCCTTCAATCTGTTTTTCAATTACATGCAGGTAAAAATATGGCTTAATTCTTAAATGCAATACATAAAAAAATTTCCACATTAAAGACTGCATATGCAAGATAATTCCCAAAATACATTTGTGAATGCAAGATCAATATCTCAATAGATCAGCAGTTTGTTAAGCTGTGAAGGTGCCATGTGCAGTAATCTACCCCTTATTTTGTCTTGCTAGGTTCAGACTCTAGTACAGTTGAAATCCACATTTCCAGCGAGCTACGAGACTATGAGGATGTAGACGCTGACGGAGAATCCTTGGAGAACTCTGTGAGGCACTAGCTGGGGGGTGATCGACAACCCGCCTCCCGCTACTATTCCTGTGTGACCTTGTTCTTTTAGCTACTTTTGTTTTTAGATTGTCTCCTCTTAGCCTCCATTATCCTGTTGAAATTTCCCCCAGATATTAAAGGGACTGTTTGTAACTTTTTTAAGCGTATAAATGTACCAGATCGGGACACATGCGCGCTCGCGTGTGGCTGGAGTCTCTCCTCCGCTGCCTGCTTGCCTTCACTCAAAACACCGCGTGTGTTCTCGCTGTCTCGCTCCACCTCTAGACGTGAACACGCGCTCACTCCACACTGCAGAAGAGTTAGTTTAGCTCTGAGAATATCTAGTAAATGTACAGTGGATGTACATGGCTGCGGTCGGGAGGCGATAACGTTACTCGCTGCTTCCTGGAGGCTGAAGCAGGAAAAGCCAACACTAGGATCAGCAGTGATTCATGGAGAGACCTCCATCTGATCAGCTAACATTACTGCCAAGCAGGTGAAATATAGAGTGATATTGTGGTTTTAGCTGACGTGTGTTGCCTTACTGTTTTGAGCGATGCTCGTTCATGTCTATGTAGAGCGAGCACAAGCGCGAGCCCGACGCTGACTTTCGTTGACTTAACGGCCACAGGTGTCGCTGTTAACAATCAATTCTGAAAGTTACAAATAGTCCCTTTAACTGGTCAGGAGATCTTTGATTCATTGCTGAGCTTTTTTTTTTTTTTAAATGTTTCTGTGGTACAGGGTAGTGTAACATTTCATACCAATTAACTGTACAGCAGCTACTTCACGGTCTCTTCATAGTGTGTTCAACAGAACAAACATGACATTTGTTAATAACTCAGATTGACCTTTAAAAGTGCCTTAAGTGCTTGAAGAAAAAAAGTTCTCCTGATGTGCACTCTTGTCATTAACGTCTTAAAACACAACAGAATGTAATAAGCTAATTAGTTTTTGTATTTCCAGTTGTCAATCTTGTATTTTTGCACACATCTATTTTATACTATATTAAATGTCAAGAATATTTGCTAAGGTTTTGTTGGTCTTAATGTCTTTTGAGTGGTTTCAGACAAACAAAAATTACTCCTGCGTTCAGAAAAAACACAGAATTCAAGACACAGGCTCCGTGGGTTTCTGATATCAAAATAGAGTGATTTATTTGAGACACTGAATGACTTCAACGTTTTGTCTTGGAAACAGGTGATCGCACCCTGGACCAGGGCGCGAGAGAGAGATATAGTAGCCGTCACAGCACTTATTCCATACCGGGCTCCTTCAGCACGCCAAGAATGGCCACCAACCCCCACAGCCCAATTCTCAGTCTGACACAGACAATAATGGCTCTCAGCAAATGAAAAAAAAAAAGTCAGAAAACAATGAACCACCCATTAACATCCAATTGTGACATTAAACAAAAAGAAGAGAAAAAATAAAACATTGGCCCTTCAACTTTCAGCAAAATCGGAACATTTGCTGTATCCACCCATTACAAAAAGTGCACTTCACATTGCTCGAGCAGACATTGACTGAAAGGGGAAAGGGACCGGAAACAAAAGGCAAATCAAAAGTGGTGGCAAGTTAGTTTGAAGATGTCTCTTTCGTGAAAGAAGCAGATGGAGCCACACTTAACCACAACATTTCAAATCTGATCGGCCAGCAGTATTCGGTGGGACTTGACAAGACCAATCTTTTTTTTTTTTTTTTTTTGAAGCAACAGCAGGACTTTTGCTTGACCTCCACCTTCTGGTCAAAATGTGCTCTGAATTTTTCAGTAGATTGTTTGTGAGGAAAAGTGCCAAGAGAAACCATAATCAAGCTGTAGTTGTTTTCCCGCTCAGGTCTGCGTGATAACTCTTAACATTGATTCTGTCCCGTTCCACACACAATACCAAGTTAAAGCAGAAACCGAGCAGAAGACTGTGATGACTGTTCTCTCCCATATTGTTGACCAGATAATTCCCTGAATGCCGGTAATGAGGTTCTTCCGCGGCTTTACAGGGATCAATAGTGGAAAAGCAAAAAAGCTGCTTAACACATCTGTGTCAAAGCCATTTGTGACTCACTGAAAAACAAAACAAGTCGTTGGATGTGATCGGCCCAGTTGAAAAAAAGACTATTAAAAGAAGCTGATGACACATGCACTTCGTTTTAAAAAGAGGTCTCGTCACGTATTATCAGCAAAGATGTGACGGCTCTAGCCGTTAATGAGCCCCTACAGGATGGCAATAAAGTGTACTGTATATAAACATATATACACAGTATATAAGTCTGTGTATTAATCTAATTTACATATCTTTACATTCTGAAATTTACATCCAAAAAAGGGAGAAAATTCTCTTTGTAAACCACACTTTTCACATCTTGTCCACAAAATGACATTTTTCTAATCTCGAGTGAATGGAGCAGGTCATTTTAGGAGATTGGGACTGTTTCTTGGCAGGTTTTTCCTTTTGTCGACATGATGTTAAACGTGAGCTAAGAACTACCTTGCAGCGGCACATTCAATTTTTTGACTTTCAAAAGTCCATCTGTGGGAAAAAAAAAGAAGCAAGAAGTACTCTTGAAACAAACTATTCTCCGCTGGGAAGAAGTTAAGCACCCTGTCAACGGACAACGCCGGTGCTTCAGTATCGATGTTACTGTTATCACGTCCACAGTTAGTTCATTCTGGACATGAGGTAACATTTGCTCAGAGGAATTCTTAAAAACCACAACCTTTTTCTTTCATAATTTGTTACCTTTCACAGCCAAACACGTGTCTCATTAACACTTTTCTCTTTATATAAAACTCATCTTTGTGTTTCCACCCTTACAACCCGATAACAGCTGGACCAGTCGGCCCGGAGGGATCGCAGCACTTTCTCATTAGAAAACCTTTTAAAAACACGGATGCACCCAGGGATGTTGGATTCAGTCCAGTCTTGGGGATCTCTTTAACTGGCTTCCATTATGTTTCCAATAGGCGTGTCGTTAAAACACGCATCAACAAACTGTAAGGTGCACTGAAGTCAGTTGGTGTTGGCTCCTCGGAGGCTGCTGCAGTCATCTGGTTTTACTCCTTGTGAGGGGGGTTTTGTTTCGCTCCACCTTACAGCTCTTCTTGAGCAATGAGAGTGTGTTTGCTGATGTCAGAAGAAGGCAATTCGCCCGCACATTCCAGGATTCATCATCAAAGTCTCAAGTCGGCTATTTTCGGAGATCAAGAACACATACCTAGAAGGTAAAGAATTAGGTAGCATTAGTAATACATAGCAAGCAACATGTCTTTTTTTTTTACTTATTGTTCTCAAAGAACTAGTAATGAGTTCTTTCTGACAATTTTATTTACAGGCACCAAACCAAACAAGTAAATAAGTAAAGCCGAGTTCACACTACACGACTTTCAAAGTCTTCAGATCACCGTACTGTTCACACTACACAACTTGCTGTCTTGTAATTGGGAGTCTTAAGTTGTTGTGGTTTTCACACTACATGACGGGCGACAGAAGGTCACATACTGCAAGATCTTTCACCGGGAGGAATCCCCGATGAGGTCTCCAAACCTTTGTCACGAAAACACAGGCGAAAAAATACACGGAAAATGACGTGATACCAAACGCATGACACATTGCTGATGTTGTCGTTGGCACATCTTCACAAAATGGCCTGTTTCCACACTTTTTTTTTTTACTACTTATTCCTCTAGGTGTAACAACAACTTTGCTACGTGTTGCAAATGCAGCACATACAGTAAGTTGCTATTGTTACAGGCGACCCCTCCTCCGCAAGTTTCCCCTCAACCTGTGTCTTGCGCTCTCATTGGCTGTAGCTCGTTATTTAGGTCGATATTTAGCATGCTAGATATCTGGAATGTGTCTGCGATTCATCGGTGAGCGTCGGCGAGCCTCTCAGCTCGAGTCCTTGAACAGTTCACACGTGACGCTCGAGTGCAAGCGGCGAGCCTACGCTGATTTGCCTCTGATCTGGGGCTTTCAGCGGGGAACCCCAAAAAATGTTGAGGAGCGGAAAAATCGTGTAGTGTGAACGAGGCTTAAAGGAGCTGCAATTGTGTACTTACTGAGCCGTCTGACGCGCTGGCACCAACTTTGTCCCCAGTGCTGTTCCAGCACACCTCGAAGATACCACCAGTACCCCGGAAGCTGTGCACCAAGGCTCCAGTCTGTAAACAAGAGTGTGAACAAATGAATGACCAGCTCTTGACCGCAATCACAATGAATATTCTCCTCTGCTGTTTTGGAACGGTATAAAATCAGACGCTTACCATGGTGTTCCAAATGTGAACGCACTTGTCGAAGGAGCCGCTAGCCAGGTGACTGCCGTCGGGGCTGAAGGCCACGCTGTAGACGGGTTCCTGGTGCTTGGTCAGCGTGTGGATACAGACCCCTCGCTCGACATCCCACAGTCGTACTGTTGAGTCGAAAGAGGCGCTGTGGGTGTGGAAAACACAAAGAGGGCACAGATTAGATATGAGAGTGATTCCTAAAGATGATCCATTTAGAAAAAAAAACACATTTGCTGGTCATAAAAAATGACCAAAACCACTAGTTTCTTTAGTGCCTGCAAGATGCCTTTTTAAATGACTCATTATTAAACGTTCATTATTTCCAGATTTGTCATGCAGTGAACTAACCCCAAAAAGCTCATAAACAGAAAACAAAGAAACCAATAAATAACACATCTTTAAAGGCTACAGATTGTCACCAATTGTGTTTTTGTTAGCATCAGAGCGTCTTCTCCTAACATGTGAAACACTCACATCTTGGAAACATCATTAATCTCTGCTACTTTAAGAGGGAAAAGCTATACTTCAAAGGTCACACTTAGCAATTAAAATAAGAAAAACAAGTGTGAACTTCTCAAAAAAAAGTGACAAACTGTGAGCATCTGTGACCCTAAAACTGAGACACTGTTGAAAACAAATGATGATAAAAAAAGGAGGCTGATTTCAATTAACACATCTTCTTCGCTGAGGTATAAATAGGCAGTTTCTAATCTCCTATGGGTGCCCTTGGCAACAAATGAAAGCGAACTCGGAAGGATGTATTATGGAGGGAGCGGAATTGAAGTCAATTAAAAATGTATCGCACGCGTACTGTTCAACGGTGGCATTTACTTAAGATTATGAAGTTCCTTCCGAGCAGTGGCGATAATGGCAGGTTTATTTCTAATGTGATTTACAGGCAGGTATGTTGGGGTTGTCAGCAAGGGCTGTAAATTCCTGTGGTATTTGAATTAGAACATTCTACACATGCATGAACATCTGGGTCAGGGTGTATGGCTTTGGGCCACTGACAAGAACTAGCACTGGGATTTTGCATGGAACATGATTTCATCTGAATGCCAGGCTATGACAAGAGTCCTCTTCCCACACACACACACACATAGTTTGTTCTGAGCACACAAACTTTTCTTTTAAAAATTGAGCAACGTGGGTGGTTGCCCTGTTCGGTACTAAACATGAGCTACGTGTGAGAGATTTCCCACCTGGCAAGCATGATGTTGGAGTTGGGGTTGCCCGTGCCGGGCCCCGTGGGGCTCCACTTGATAGTGTAGATCTCTTTACTGTGAGCCTGGAGGTCGTGGACGCAGGACTCCTGCTTCATACTCCAAATCTGGCGTGTGAGGGGGAAACAGCAAAAGTGTGACTGAATACAAATCACCACTCAGGTTTGTTGTCTTTGAGCTCTAAAGACTGAAGTCTCACCTTTAAGGTCATGTCATCTGAGCAGGAGGCAAGCAGCATACCCGATGGATCCCATTTAATGGCGTTAACTTCATTCTGCAAAACATAAAAACTCGTTAGCGGGACCGTCGACGGAGCGAGCAGCGTGATGTAAGGTCAGAAGAGCAACACAGAAAAAGCTGTTCACCGTGTGGCCCTGGAAGGTCTTGAGGGGCCGGTCGCTGCCAAGGCGACATACGTGGATGCACATGTCTGTGCTGCAGGAGGCAAAGGTGGTGTTGTTCTGCCAGTCGACATCCAGTGCTGGGGCTGTGGGATATTTAAAATGCACAGGATGCATTAAGGGCTGGGAGGGTTTATGAGCCCATAATACAACCGCAGCTGAGCAGGAAACATCCTATTCATTATCTATAATGATAAGCTTTTATTGTTCTGGATACATAGTGAACTCGCTTTTCACCTGAGTGGAAAGGGAACTGCTGCTTGGCTTCTCCTGTGTGTGCGTCCCAAATGATTGTCGTCTGGAAAAACAAAATTGAGAATTTAAAACCCACGAATGCAACATTTCTGTATGCATCATCATAAAGAAGAAGACATACTCGTAAGTACTCTAAAGGACTATCAGGGCTTGAAATAAATTTCACCAAATAGGTAGGTAGGGTAAACAAAAATCCCTGATGCAGCTAGTGTCATATTTATTGTCTTTGGTGTTTCGAAGAATCATCCACAAAATAAACATATCTGCAGCAGTTCAGGTCGCTGTAGCACAACAAAAACATGCAATTAATGTTAATAATTAATGCAACGCTCCAAAGTTGGGCTAAATTTTGGCAAGGAAAGACTAGCATGGTCATTTTCAAAGGGGTTCCTTGACCTCTGACCTCAAGATATGTGAATGAAAATGGGTTCTATAGGTACCCACGAGTCTCCCCTTTACAGACATGCCCACTTTATGATAATCACATGCAGTTTGGGACAAACAATTATTTTCGTCTATTCTAAAAATGATGTTTGAATATTTCTGCATACTGGAGTCCCTAAACAGTTTTGGAATTGCATAAATTATCATTTTAATCAATTCTCAAGTGGTAAAAAAAAAAAAAAAGGAGTTAAATTTAGCACCAAATCTGTGTAACAAATGGTATCAACCCGAAAATTGCTGCAACAACAACTGAGACATAACAGAGCATGGGAATGGCTATCATATAGTTCCATCATAATGTTCTAAACCCTGATACGCTTTCACAATTTATTTTAATCAATTCATTTATTCATTCATGTTTATTTCTGATTTATGACTAGAACTTGACACACAGTGCTGAGCTGCATCTCAAATGAGTCTTCAGGATCCCAGCTTTCAGATGATGTACACCACTTCTATGTGACATATACTGTTGACCTGCTATCTCCTTCTAAACACCCCCTGTACCCCCCTGTGGGTCTGAGAGGGTTAATAAAGTTGTATTTAATTAGATTTGGTTACGTGCTACAATTATGCTAGGATACAATTATGTGAAATATTTCATAACATATGTAAGATATATCAAATCATTTCAGGGTTCTCTCTGTATATTGAGTTTATACTGTACAGAAGATTTACTGATAACTGTGCCGTTAGCACTGTAGTTTATGGATACCATAAAAAAGATATGTTACAGATTTACACTTTGGCTGATGATCAAAAAGTTAATTTAAAAAAAAAAAAAAAACACATGAGGATATTATTATTGAAATACCTTATCTACACCAGCGCTGAGAATAGAGTTCCCCTTCTTGTTCCACTTGAGTGCAAATATGGGCCCTTTGTGCTGTCCCAAGGTGCTTGCCAGATTTCCTAATGGATAAGAGCCATATCCATTTCGTTTAGAAATGATCCTTCAAAAAATTGTCACAGAGGTTGCATTATTCACAATAACAATGACATAAACCTAACGACCCAGGAAACGACACCGTGCCGGTATGAAGGAGGACATACCATCCTTCGTCCATATCCTTGCAAATCCGTCGTACGAGCCCGTTGCCAGGAGAGTGCCGTCGCTCTGTGTGATGGAAAGATAACAGACTTGTTACTTAACCGTCCTCAGCTGCACAGACAACTGTTTAGTGAAAGTAGAAGAGGACACATGTTTGTGGATGGACGTACATTCCAGTCTAGCGAGGTGACGTCTTTGTTGCTGGGGACGTCCTGGCCACCTTCTCGGATACAGTGGCGCAGCACCAGCTGGGTGGAGTTGGAGTTGTTATTCTCGTTCAGGTTCCAGATCCTGGCGGTGGAATCCCCCGAGCTAAACAGAATACCAACGCAGCAGGAGGGGGAGGGGGTCAAAAGATTGTTGGGATATAAGCTGTCAGCGATGGATCGTATGAGGTCATATATCTTAGGAAAGAAAAGCCAAAGCGTGCATAGAGTATAATATGATTCATCCAGCACACATTGAGATCAGTTTCAGCGCAGACAGGGACTCACCCCGAGGCCAGCAGATCGCTGACAGGGTTCCAGGCACAGATGAACACTTCAGACTCGTGGCCTCGCAGCACCGTGGCTTTACTGGCTGGTATCTCCATATCTACATCCATCTCCATGGGCTCGCTGTGGTTATCTGAGAACACAGATGGACAGATACGCGCACACGCATCTTTATAAATTCAGCAGCACATGCACGCAAACACACATTATGTCCACACTTGTCAGCGAGCTATACATAAAATGGTGATGAATGTACCTCTAATGAATGTTTCAGGAGGCGAGGGGCTATCTTTAAATAACAGGAAGATATCAAAGATGTGTTTCTGCTAGGATATGCCACTTCTATTTCATTATTTATCTCTGACCCACTTATAGAGTGCACACAATTATCACAGCATAATGAGGACCCAGTCACATTTCTGCCATGTGAGAAAGCCAGAAAGACAGCGAAACCTTACTCACACCCGACTCTTCCTGTTGCCATCCACACCTTCGAATTAAATTCCTGGGTGGATGTGCTGACACAAACATCAACTTCTCTTCCCCTTGTCTAGAGCTCCACCTGATCTACACCTCTCTGGTTTCACTCGCAGGAGAAGCCAAACAGCTGCTAATGATATCACGTTCTGTGAGAAACCACACGGCTGTTTGTGTTTCTCCGTGTAAAACTGTGCGATAATTTGGACATTGGGGGGGCACTATTTGAGGGTAAATGGAATTTTGCAATTTGCATAATGACAATAAAGTTCTTGTATCTTGTATCACGATATGTTACGTAACAATATTGTATTGATACACAGACGTCAAGTATCGACCTTTTATCATGTTAACTATCAACTTCTTAATAAGCTGCTATTCTGTCTTTTAGAGGTTGCAACAGGCTCAGTCTTAAAGCTAGATTGAAGCTACTGGTATCATATGAAACTAGAAAGGAATCACATTTGCAGTTGAAAAAAGGTAATAAATCGCAAGATATCTTATCGCAATACTGAGCAGTACTGATAATAAGATCGTATCGTGTTAAGATCGTATCGTGATTCCCGCCCCTACTGGATATGTCACTTGAAGTAGAAAAACTGATGATTTTGGGAGGTGTAATAATGCAAATACTAGGCTGCTTTGTTCTGATAGCACAGAGCCAAAACACAGCACAGTGAGAGCAACTCCCGACTGCCATGTCTTTGAAAATGTTCCACATACAGATTCACATCTTAGTGCAGACGCAATGGTATTTTGAAACATCAATGTAGTCAGAGCGTGCTCGATTACTAGTCAAAAAGGAGTCAGAATTATAATTCTGCCATGGCCATGATGGTTTGGGTGAAAAGTAAAGAAACACAATATGTTGAGCACTAATTAGAATGCTGCAATGAAACCAGCCTTCTTGACCCATTTTGCCAAGAAGCTTTTTTACTTTATCTTAGATTTCAATAGAAAAAACGATGCTTAGATTTATGAGCTGCAAGTCTAGAAACTTACATAGAAGACAGACTTTTTAGTACTCGTCTGTCCCTTTCTTCTTGATTACCATTTGATCAAATGATTAATCTTTCAATTCCTAGTTTGAGATAATTGGGATTATCGTATTTAGAAGATTCAACTTACTCATATTGTGAGTGCCGTTCTCCTCCCCGTTGACAGTGGCTTCTCCGTTCTTTGGTGCGATGGACTGGTTTCCAGAGGTCGAAGCCGCCATGGCACACGCCGCCTGCTGCTGGGCCAACTTGTCGCGGAAGGCCTGCTGCCGCGTCTGCACCACGTCTGGCATCACCGCGTCAATGAGCGACAGCGACTCGATCGGCCGACCGTCGAAGACCGTGCCGTCCTGTCAGGACAACAGCAGTTAATGACACATCGTGACGTGATTTCTGATTAGTGACTTGTCCTGACAATGATCAATTACAGGAGGTGAAGAGTGTTCCCTGCTGGCTATTCTTCAGTGTTTCTTACAGGGTGAAAATGTTAACAGCATTTGCAGTTAACCTGGTGTGTTGTCATAGAGATCAAAGCCTATCTTTGTATCATTAAGCGATAGAAAACATCAGTGGGAGTTGAGTAACAGCAGGTCCCTGCCCTCACCTCATTGATGCTGATTTCTGCCTCCACATACTGGAGCCCTTTCTGCAGGATGGAGATGAGGGCTGCAGGGGGCACTAGTGTTCCATTGATGTTCGACTGGCTGATGTGGCTCTCGATGCCAAAGGTGAATGCTGAGTGGGAGAAACCTGAAAACAAAAACACCATTCACATTCATTAGCGGGAGAGTGCCAAGCACAAGATGTGCACAAACACGACACAAATATTCAAAGAAAAGTCGTGTCTGATCCAAACAAAGCAAACAGTATCTGGATACAGAAACCGAGTGGCATAACAAGTATGACATTTGAGAGTATAATAAGGCACGCCGATGGCAATGTTGACCTCTCAGGGCTACTAGTAGCCAGTAATAAAACACAGCAGCCAGGATTTTTAGTCATTGATCCAAATCTTATCGAAGAGTGAATAGCATGTTGACATCTGAGGAGCGAGGCAATATTCTGTGCACCCACAAGGTGTTCATATTACAGAGGCTGAATGGCCTGTTTATTTCCATCTCCGCACACCGTTTCATCACTCTCCATTCATTTCCATCCACTATAAGCTGAGGAGAAATATCTTCATTTTAAGTCACCGTGTTTGATCATACATAACGTAAACAAATAGACGCATATTATCTGCTTTTGAAATTGTTCATAATAACTGCATTTTCTAAACAATGGTGAAATAAGATGTGCATAGTTAAAGCCGTTTCACATTGAGCACCGATTTTTGTCCTATAAAATTTGCACGAAAATGTATTTATTTTCTCATGAATGCTTTCACACCCCTACGGAACATTCGTGCGGGGGAAAAAAATATTCGGACAGACCTCGATTTCAGCGGATTTTTCGGTCCTATTGGTGTTTTTCGGAACAATGGGCAGTCCCCTTCTCAACATCTAATAATGTACAACAAACACCGTGACGACTACCTCAACAACCAAATAAAGGACAATATATATGGCTTGAGATCGCCCAGCAGCTGCGATACAATGAATATGGTAATGTAGCTGACATGCAACTTTCTAATGTTATATGTTGGTCATGGTGCGGGGCTATCCACAACACCTATTGTTAGCGTTAGCATCACATTCGGGGTCCGATTAGTTTATGTATTGTGTAGTTTAACGTTAGATATTCTCTGTCTGGATTCTGTTGTGTGAATTGGACACAGGCAAGTATTTAGAAGGAAACTCATTGGGCCTCATTGATGTAAATGGAACACGGCAATGCGGATAATTCGCACCGGAACCACTGAAGCATAGTTGTCATGCAGAAAATTTTAAACGTCTTTCAGCAAAACCCTTCAATATTGAAAAAAAAAAACACACCAGCAATTAATGCATGAAGCCCAATAGATCCATTTATTTTCAGCAATAAAACAGCATCAGTGTGTTTTCGCAGATATTAGTGAGACCAACCTGATTCTTGGAGGTATCTGTAGACCAAGAAGTTCACTTCGTCACTGGTAATACTCATCTTAGCCCAATGAAAAGGGAGGAGGAGGAATGTTGGAAGGCTGGGCTCACTCCTGAAAATATAATCAAAAATGGGGAGTTGAGATTAATATTTAGCTCTGTGGTCTGGCATATGACATATTCTTAAACCATGATGACAAACGATATCTCTATCACACTCCAATAAAAATAGATGCAAATTCTGCACACTGCACAAATCTGTCCCGATCCTTGTTTAGTGATGCAGACATATTAGAATAGACACACACACACACACAGGGCAGCCCTGGCGTCCAGCCTCTGTTAGTACATGCTCACTCTTGTCTTGCCCGTTGCATGATTTCCTTCCTTTGGCTGGGTCACTTAACCTGTAAATCCATGTCTAGTACTGAATCTAAGTATTCCCAACCTTTCTTCTCCAGCCCTAATGGGAGTGTCTATATCCATTTGGCTTTCACTGAGAACTGAATGGTGCTTCCCATTAGTGACCCGGCCAACCATCTAGATGGAAAGAGCCCTGATAAAGCAGTAAGGATATTAAATGCCTGTCTACTGCCCATCTAGTGAATTACAGTAGAGAGCAAGGGGACGAATTATTCATAGCAGCCCGACGTGACCTTCACTTCTGAGTTATTTTCCAACAAATAGTGGTGTTTAACGGAGCTTATGTTAACATCTCGATCGAGATTGTGTCAAAAACTGAAAGGAGTCGAAGAAAACAGAAACACAATTAAGTTTTTTTTAATTCCATTGTGTTTTTTTTTTCCTCAGGCTGATGAACACTGCAAAAATACTTCATAATGGCTCATGCATATGCTTTAGGAGGGCAGAGTAAATGGAGCTGGAAGAACATTGTTTATGCACACCCACGCACACACAATGTAAACATACAAAAATATACAGTACAGATGAAAGATGCTCTATAAGCGGGTTATGGTTAAAATGCTTCACAAAAGAGGCAACCAGAAAACTGAGGGTGAGTCATAACAGACTACATAACCATCACGCATAACTATTTCCTGCTCTCTCACTGGGAAATTAAGGGACTGACATCTTGCTGGGAATACAAAGAGAAATAAAAGGGGGCGGGGGGATGGTGTCAGGTATGAAGACTGCATGGCTGTCCAACTTCCATTGCAAACACTGTCCAGGCCCACTCAAGTTCCCCTTTGGTAGCATAGCAACAAGAGAGATCGAGCAAAATAGACAGAGAATGGTGTTGTCCCAATTACCAGTGGGCATACAGCCAGAGGGGTTGAACATGTTACTCAACATGAATTATTCACGTTCACCTTGGTATATTCTTTCAGATAGAGTCTCTGCCTTTTATTGTACCACAGCAGACACTCTTAAGGGCTGGAAATATAACAATCTGTGTAACTGGTGCAAGCCACAGAATCAATGTCTTTTATATTTGTGAATGCAAAAAGAGATGCTATTAAAAAAGGTGTTTTCTTGTAAACAAACTCATTACGTTATGTTTACTTGTGTTCCACCGTCGCTCACTTGAGGTCAAACAAACGTGTATTTCATCCTCATAACACATTTGCAAAGCAGCTTTTACGTTTTTTTAAATCCTGTATTGTTTCCATGCATGTTTTCTAGCCAGCAGTCTCCTTCTTTCCGACCTTTTGGTAGCGTATTACAGCCAACTGCGATTCAGTGAAATAGTGTGAAACCATTTGCAGGGCTGTAGACAAGACGAACAAAATGGGCTCATAAATAAACAGCGCTACCATAGCGCTACTAGAGGTCAAAAACGCCACAGGTAACCTTTAAGTTAAAAAAAATATCCTGCAACAACTGCAAAAGAGAAGGACAGATCTCACAGAAATGTTACTAAAATATAGGGCAAATACCATATTTGAGCTTCGCAGCTTCGGTGGGAAATATTCAAAGCAATTCGAAGCTTCGGGACAGCGCCGCTGCCGCACTACTGTACACACACACGCACCTACATAACAAACAGCAATCTGAGAATAACTAATAATAATTTATGTTGAATATGAATAATGTGGGATTATTTCTTATTTCGTGGGCTATTTGGGGATTTACACATTATTACATACATATTTATAAATTAAACAAAAAAGGAAGCATTCGAATGCTGATTTGGAGGTTGATTACCATGGCAACGGTCGAAGCTTCGAAGCATTTGGGTCAGCCCTACTAAAAATAATCAAATACTGCTTTCATCTCACTGTTTCCTACATCCTCATCATTTAAACTTCAACAAACAAAACTCTCACTCGAAGCCAAATACTCAACTCACAACACTAAGCTTGTCCGCATCAGCCACTGTGCCCCGGTTTGACCACTGCCACTGTGTTTCTATTCAGCTTACGACTACTAGGGGTAGCCACATCAAAGCGAGGCCGCCGCAGCTACATACCAAACAACTGGAAACGTAATTAACAGGCAGTCTGGAGGGGCTCAGCGGGTCCCGTTGGTGCAGGGCAGCAGCAATAATCCCTCTATCAGATGGGCCCATGATGCCACCATCCATTACACAACTCCCTGGGCATCCGAGCCTCCTTTGACCAAACAATATGCCTTCCGGGAAACCAGACAGAATGCTAACCTCTGCAACGGCTCTGAGGTTTATCCACTGAAGTGATAAGTGGAGTCAAAGCCCGACGATATGATCCCTCTGAAAAAAGAAAGACGTCACAAAGGAAAAAAAAAAAAAAAACACACTTGCTTATAAGGCTGCTACTACGAAAAACATTGTTTACCCAGCACAGATCTACCACGTAGAAGTAGGGGGATATACAGTAGAGGAGACACAATACTGACACTCAAATATAAAACCACACATCCTTGATTATTTGTAATAATGTGATAATACATCTTTAAAGAAGAAGGTGCACGAAACTTGATTTAGAATCATGTTTCTTACAGATGTTCAGCAACCAGATGTTATGCAAATAAGAAGACCCTGGAAATAATGCAGGCAACCTCCAAGCCCCACACAAACAACTATTCCACGTTGCTATAGCAATGTGAACCATACCACACATTGTAAAAGGTAACAGCGAAATCACCACCGTTAACACCTTCAACCCGGACGAGAAACCAAATTAAAAGTGTGTTTACGCTGACGGAGTATCAATACATCCGAGGAATGAGACCAGATTATGTGTTACATGCACCAAATCGATTCAATCCCATCAGTGGCAAAACAAGGTGTTATTATCACTCTGTGTGGATCTGAGGCAAAGAGGGATGCGTTCATTTAGCACGGCCGACAAGCTTATTAACGTCCGCCCAGCACTACAGCTGTAACAGTAAAAAATATGTGTCAGTTCATACTTCATTTGGAAAAACTCAAAACAATTCCAGCAATGGAGCCACTCTCTGCACTAGAGCTTGTTTACCAGCCCAGTTGGTTTTCTACCCAGCTCTAGCTGAAATTGGCACTGCATACAAATAAAGCTGTTTTACTCCTTCTCTTTTTCCCCCTCTGAAAGATCCTGCCAAATTAAGTTTCTCCTTTCAGAGTCCTTGTACTTGTCAATCACACACATTACTGACAACACGAGGAAAAGAGCAATTGTTCTTGGTGTGGCAAAACACCCAATGTCTGAACCCAGAAACAAAGATTACTGAAGCATTTATATTAACATGTATTTAGCTATAAATTCTCGACTTACAGTTTCAGTTTTGTGGTTTATAACACTGAATTACAGTTGAGTAACAATTGTTTGAAAGCATGTCAAACATCCTTTAACATTTCCAAATGCTAACAGATGACTGCAGAAAAGAAAGACAGGGTAGAGACGTTGAAACCTGAATCGGTTAATAATGAGAAGCCCTGCAGTGGTCATCTGGCTCATTAGGGTTATTACCTTTAGGATGTTTACTGATGTCTTGCGGCAATTACTCGACAATGTAAACTACGCCACCATCATCCATACTAAGCGCCTGACTGCATTATGGCCTGAAGCTGTGGTTAAAAAGGCCTTCATACTGTAACTCCAACCCCGTCTACGCCGGACAACCGAGCTGTGTCTTTCATTTCACGTGCATCGGATAAACAGATACAGTTGAATTTTAATCAAATCAAATCCGTCTACACAAGATAACAACTTCCGAATTACAATTACAATGTCCTGATGACGTGGAGCATTATCTTGTGAAAAATATCCATCTATTATAGAGTTATTATGTTAAGATATGCTTTGGCATGAAGTTGTGAATCTGCAAATATTAAAGGATCCAATTAAATGGCCCATGTACTGTAATAGCTCCCGAACCAGAATCTGTGGTTTACCGCCTCCAGGAACAAAGGTCTCATGGCCAATAAGAAAGTGTTTACTCATGAATAGGCTTGACCAATATATTTGAATATATGGTGAAGAACAGAAGTTGCTTACTGGTACTAGTCTGAGGAGACACGCATTGGAGGCCAGTTGTTGAATTTTTTTTTATAACTCAAAGTGTAAAGCAAAGGTCATGATGCAAGTCCTCTAAAAAATTGGACAAGCCAGTCATACGGAATACAAACGTGTTTCTTTATAATCCAACACTGATTCAATTGAGCAATGCTACTATAGTGTTGTTTGTTTTGGTGTTTGCGATTTTGAAATGTCATCACAGAAGCACAACTAATGAAGACATTTGAGCATGCAGTGCACATTAATTAAAACTGTTACAATGTATTAGATGAAAGCTGAGATGATTATTAATTTGTAAAATATTTGAGTTGAAGTCAAGCGAAACATTTCACAGTTGTGAGCACAATCCGAGGATTACATGACAGCACTTTTGCCCCTTTCCCACTGGACAAAAAAAAACACCAACATCTGGCTTTTGTCCTTTTTCCGGCACAATGCTATGTGTGATGTGCTTATTTTTATATAATAAATAAAATCAATTTGGATTTGGACAATTATTATAGTTTATTAACGTACAAAACATACAATGGATATACTCTCCTCAAAGCCACCAGATTCCAGTCAGACAACAGTAAATTTACCTCGCTAATCGCCGAAACACCCTTCATTCAAATGTAAGAAACAAAACGAAACTCATCACAACCGTCTAGGTTAGTCTTTCCACTGTTCCAACAATCGCCAGCTCTGGTTTGGTTTAAATAAACCCTTAATTCAACGAATTAGACATGAAAAGAAACAGCCATTATATTTGCCCCTTAAAGCTACCAGACTCCATTGACTTTGTTAGTCTTCCTACTGTTCCAACAATAGTATAAAAAAAGAAGTAACCACCGTAACATTGTCACTGTTTAATAACCCTGTTTTCCAGCGCACGCGTGATGTTGAATGTGACACATCGGGGGAAACAAAAACAGAAAGACACACTCGTCTACTGGCAATGGGAAATGCCTCTATCAGCTATTTTTTGTGTGTTTAAAAAAACTACATACATGAACATTTTTGTGAAAAAAAGGGTATTTGCACAGTGTGCAAATTTGGCTTTGATATCATTTAGAGTGAAAAGAAAGGAAGTAGTGTCTAAGGTTAAAAATAAAGATAGTTATATTTTGTTTATGGCAATCTGTAAGAATGAATGTGGATTTTCAGAGAGAAGAGAGGCCATGCTGAGAACATGAATTATCATTCACTGTAAACCAGCTTGGAGACCCGCTTAAGGCTTTTTCATTGTAGCTAGTATACAATAAAAGAGACAATTGCAGATTTAACCTGATCTTAAAATAGATCTCAAAGACACAACACAGATATTCTCTGTATAGTTAAAACAAATGAAACACTATTTGTTTGAATTCAGCCACCCAAGGTTAAAACAAACACGCCACTGCACGTCATTTCTTGAATGGTACTCTAAATAGAGCTTATGTACGTGAATGATTATCCATCCATCGCTAAAACCAAATAAAAACGCATTCTGAACATAAACATTTGCAAGAAAATGATGGCGCAATGTGAACTACACAAGCAGCCGTCTCCTACACATGCAGGGTTTTTGAAAAGAATGATGTTGAAAACCAGCATACCAGGGACCCCATTTTCTCCTGAACAGTCACCTCCTGACAGATGTGCAAACAAGACCTGGAAACAGCAGCCATTTTCTCTTGAACTGCTCTGCTGAGTAAAACCCGCCTTTGAAGCTCCTGGTTGGGCTGCAGTCTTGAGGGGGGAGGGGAGAGAGAGAGATACAGAGTGGGGGAAGGGAATCGGATAGAGGGGGGGGATGGTGCGATGGTGGAATGGGAGCAGGGTGATAAATAATGATCCCCACACACAGGTAATCACAACAACCATTTGTGCATTATTCTTTGCCTCTCTCAATGAGTCACTTAGCGACAGCCAATGTAGGTCGGCAAAGCGGTGGGGGATGGGAGCCTTCAGTCTCCAGGGGAAACACTTCTCCCACGCCATGCGAGACAACAGACTGCAGGCTTTCATTCAAACCAAAGACTCTATCCACCGATTAGCACTCCTTTAAGTAAAGGGGAAGAAGTCATTTGTGAAATTACCTGCTGAGGTGATCAGTTGGACTGAAAAAACCTGCAGACTGTTGGCACATGAACGTGTACACGGTTGGCCACCCTTGGAACCAGTAGACCTAATCTACTGGTTCTCTCAGCAGTTAACAATGACAAAGGTCATCGGGGTAACACATTATTGGGGGCATTTAGTGCGCTACTACAGCCGCTGATACTGCAAACATATCAAATGCATTAAACCCTCACAAAATCTATGATATACACCTTGATAGATTTGCAGCAATATGAGTGTTGGGGTGTGCATTTCTCTATTTAAACAGAGAATTTCACAGGCGCCGCCATCAAGTGTATTTTCTCCCTGGGGAATGAATGGGGGGATGGTGACAGATAGCAACGATCACTGAAAGGATTCATCATGATGGCTTGTAATCGGGAGCGTCAGGACCTAAGATCCACCCTCATGCTGAAGCCATTAGCATCAAATAAAAATGACAACTCCCACTTGCCTATCGGTGCCATTTAGTATTTCTCTGTAGAAACAAAGGAAACAAAACATTGTCAAAGAGGAGAACTCCTGGGTTGTTTTTTCCTATTGATGTGGACAATACATTGAATACACAAAAAGGAACAAAACAACCCCTATCTAATTGGATTAGAAATATTCTGCCTAAATATTAACAAAACTAATGTGCAGTGCAAGCTACAGTATGTAACATTAGACTTGCGTATTATAGAACAACTAGTTTGATGATTAACTATTTCCGCATTAAGCGGAGGGAGAACACACAAAGACGGATAACAGGCAACCTCTCATCACCTCATTGTTGTGATGCAACCAGGGCTGAGAAGATTAGCCATCTTATCACGAAACTGTGATTGGAGATTGAGCTTTGTGGAAGGAGAAAGCTTCCGCGAGCTTATGGCGTTTGTTGAGCCGGAGTACAAGCTCCCATCGCGGCACACAACAGCTTTTTTTTTTTGCGAGTGGAAATTACTTAAAATTAGCATTAGCAACATTCACATACAACTCAGATCCTTGCAATTATTTAACTAAGTGGTACTTTTGGTCTGAACACCGGGTAGTTTTAGTTGCCTAAACTTTAAGCATTGCACTCCTACAACATTGTCGGATATTATGTCTTTCTTCCTCCTGTTCAAATCCTGGCACGTACATTACCCACTACGCAACCTGGCCACCATCAGTTTGGTTCCAAGATTCAGGTGTGTCAAAGAACGTATCTTGCCAAGAAGTTAGTCAATTGTTCTTTCCATTACAACATCAGCGCCTAGCAGCAAAGCTGCGCTTCTGACATTTTGGACTGAAAGCAACTACCAGTAAAATGTCCCTCTGCAAAGTGCCGTACAAAAGTAAAACAAAGTTATTTCTATTCTACTCCCATATTTAATGTCTCTACCGAAATGGCCTGTGTTGAACAATAAAAATATTATAAATATAATAAGTGTTTTAATATTTTTTTTATAACGGCGGCAGTGTCTGTTGTCAAAACAACATTTGAGTTTTGTCTCTTTGCTGCTATACTCTTTGGGTGTGTTATGCTAGTGGCGGCTTATGCAGTGTCGAGCTGCTAAGCAGAGATGAGGAGCGGGCTACAGAGGTTTGGTAAGATCACTTGTAGTCTTCAGCCCCAACCAACGCAGACTCAAGTGACATCCCTTGAGGCAATTTACGAGACTTCGTGCAGCTCAACATTTTCTTACGTTATTAAAATACGTTTACATCATCTCATATCAATAAGTCCTTAATATGTCAGCCTTGGTTGAAAGATATAGCGCAAAAAAAATCGGATTATTGACGAGCTACATGTAAAGACAGCTTTTACAGTAACCGAGTTATTGCAGCGCATGAACACTTGATTTTCTGGATGCTCAAAATAACCTGGTGTCATATGCGCTTGTAAGCACACAAGGAACCAGTCGCTGTAGGGCATGCATGTGTGTATGGCTGTGTGGGGGCGGGTGGCAAGTAAATACGTTGTGCGGAGGAGATGGTGGGACACAGAAAGCTCTTTTGATGCTCAGTGCAGCTCACATACATACAGAATCAAATCTCCATCTTTCTTAATGCTCTTTAAAAAGAATAAAGCAGATAAAAACAGCTTCATAGACTCTCTGCATGTCATTTGTTACTTCATACTTATAGACAATAAATAACAAAGCTTCATTCAACAACACTCTCATTCATATCACTGCATGTATGCATAACAATTTGCATGTTAACCCGTCAAGGACACCGACTGAACACATCCTCTTTCCTATATGCAAATTCACTACTATTCACACAGGCAAGTTCGTACAATGAGGTGGCTTCAGATCTCTGCTGGTGCATGCTTTGTGCTTTTATGTTGCATGGGCCACATGTTCCGGTGTATTGCATCTAAAATCAAAAGTAAACGATCCCTTTATTAAAAAGAAACTAACTGGAACGGAGAGAACATTTGGCAGTCTTCTAGCTGTGTTGACATATCGCAGATGCGACCATTGTCTCCGCCACTGACAGGAACTGAAACTATTACATCTTTATGGGAACCGTACAGTATGTCTTAACAAGCCTTTACGTAAGCACAGTTTCACTAAGAGAAAGGATCTTTAATCATTTTTGCCTTTTTCATTTGGTAAATGTATACTTCTACATTCATTCAATGATAACAAAGAAGTGCCCTTGAGATTGTAATAGCCAACACAGAGGCCTCAGCCAGGCAATTCTTTTTTCAGCAAGATGAGGGTTGCACAAATAAGCTGTAAACACAGAGACACGACAGTGTGGGCAATACAAGTGTTGCTATGGCGACCAGAAGATCTTGCTTCTCTGTCAACAGCTGCTCATGCCACCCTAAATACCCCCCCACTCTCCTTGAGCTTTCCTTCCATCTGACATCAGGGTCAAACAAACAAGGCAGACAACCGAAATACGGATCTCCATTCTGAGCTTTCCTCCTGACTGTTTCTTTACCTAGCATTTACACAGTGCGACAGAACGGCACTAACACATACCAGAGATTTCCCTGCGTAGTGTTTGTGTGTGACGTGTGTCCTAGTCTACACAGTGTCTATTCAGCTATGCAACTGACTGCACATACAGATTAAATGTTTTGATATGTTTCCAATTTCCTTCTTGTAACTAGAAAGAACACAAGAGTGCACACACCTCTGGTAAGGCTGCTAGTCTAGAAACTGAAAAGGTAGACAAATGTTTAATATGCATGGGCATTTGGATCATGACAATACACAAAGTTATCGACGATCATGAAATACGAATAGCAGCTTTAAAAAAAAAATTATGTATATATGCAAAAAGTCACTGGTCTTGTTGGGAGGCAATAAATACACCATTAAAGACCTAACAATGAGGGGGATCTATTGGCAGAAATAGAATATCATATTATTAAGTATGTTTTCTTTAGTGTATAATCACCTGAAAATAAGAATTGCTGGGTTTTTGTTAGAATGAGCAATTTATATCTGATATATATATCCGCCATGTTTCTACAGTAGCCCAGAACAGACAAACCAAACACCGTTAACTTTTCCTGCTTGGGCTGGAGTCGATGAATTTACTCGCTCTCGTTGTCGCCGCTCTCTCTCCTGCTTCACCACACACACACAAACACACACACTCTAAGCTCTACTGTTACGACAACTGTCTCTAGAGAGGACCATTCGCGCTTTCGCGTCAGCCACCGTTGCAATCCTACACGCTTGGCACACGGGAGGAGTAGTAACTTCCCCTCCGAAATCTTATCGAAGTCGCAATATGGCCTACTGCAATTTCTCAAATCACAGGTTATCGCAATATTTGCTAAAGGTGAAATGTGTGTAAAAAAAACAAAGAATTAAATAAATTAAATATTGTCGCGATGCAGAGATGTCCTAGCCAAACATCATATTCTACAGACTTAAGAAAACATCTTTGTTTGGTACAGATCCCCGCAAATATCACACCATAATCATTTTAATGTTTTTCAATGAAAATGAGAATAATTATGTAAAAATTATCATTCCCTTTAATATCGCAAATCATACCGCAATTGCAATATCAGTCAAAATAATAACGATTCGATATTTTTTCAAAATCGTGCCCCCCTAGTTTCAAACTACAAAAAGTTAGTTTAGTAACATGCAACATTGCTTGAAGGTGTGGAAAGAGGTTCGCCATTCTGTACAACAAATTAGTAATTACATAATGAATGACTAAAATCTCGACAAATCAAGGTACTTTATCATAGTAATGCAAGAATGTTAATTCAATACCGCCATAAAGCAGTCCTGCTCTTTGAGTTACAATAATTGCACACAATGGCTTAATTCAAACAAAGATATTTAAGGGCCCATAAAATAAATAGATTGAATGACATATCCTTTGACCACGACAGAAGGAAAAAGCTGTTCCGAACGGCCACACTGGAAAGCCGGCTATGACGGTGAGGGGTAAGACGCGATAATCGCTGGGGATGACACTTGGATAATGTACAACGGCGCACATTTGAGAGATATGCGCTGTATCTGAGCAACATTTTACAGTTGAAAAATAAACTTGTCAATACTCTCTGGTAGACAACCAATGTAATAACAGCAACACAGTTTCTAAATTTCCACAGACGCATCTCTGGCCTCTTCACTGAAATGTCTTATTTTCTAGTGTCCAACATGTATGCTAATGCAATCAGCAAATATTGCCTGCATCTTGTTTTGTTTTCATAAGGAGGACCGTAACAGGCAGCAATGTTCTGTGTCTGCAAATGGCTTGTCATCATATCCCCCAACCTCAACATGAGCTAGAGGGAATGTTGCAACAATTACTGTAGGATTGTGTCAATATAAATGTTACAATATTGACAGAAGTATCATGGCAGAGAAATTAAAGATATATCCTGTCACAGAGGTGCTATGTGGGAAAGTAAAAGCCCCCATTCATCTTCTCCATAGACAATGTTAGGTGACTGATAGTAGGAGCACTTTCATGGCTTGGACGGGCATGAAACTCTCCTGACTGAATCATCAGTACAAAATGATGTACAAATTCATGTTACAGTAATATTTTTTTTAGATCTCTAGATACTTGTCTTCTACTTCACTGTTACACAATACACAAAGCATCTGACAAGAAACCCTGGCTGAATCAGGAGGGGGTGAAAAGATGGACTAAGTGGAAAAAAAACAATATTCCCTTTCAGTGAAGAAGTCTGGCATGCATGTGCTTGCACAACTTCCTTTACAGTCATCCACCAGCAGTAACAATGCGCCAGACGCATTCCTACGGAAAAACTAGTTAAAGGTTATCGGCCTACTTCAGAGGAACTGATTTGTTGTCAGTATTAAGAAATTACCTGTTTGTCGGGCTGTGCGATTAATCAAATTGTATTTTCAATTATGATTTTGGCTTCCAACGATTATGAATCAAGATAATCGAGATTAAACGATTATTGTGCCATTTCACAATTATGTTTTTTTGGGGGGTTCAGCTCTAGGTCGGCTTGGAAAGGCCCGGGGTGAATGTGGCTCGCGGCTCCAGCCGTAAGCTTTACAGCAGCCCTCGCCGCTTCCCGGGGCCGTGGACTTGGTGCACCAGATTAATGCATTTAACTTTAAAATGTACCATTTATTTTCCAAAGTTAGTGAGTAACCTCGTTAAATAATCGTGATGTCAATATGACCAAAATAATCGGGATTAGGAATTTTGTCATAATCGAGCAGCCCTACCCGTTTGTACATACTGACCTTGTAAAAGAAAATGTTTGTCCATTGACTGAGCATAACCTCACACAGAGGTGTGGCCATGCATGTACTATTAAGGAATCATTAGCTATGATGGGTTCAGACAAAACACAAATAGAAAGTTATTAGCTGCCAATACAATACACAAACACTTGCACATTTAACACACCCTTAAAGGCATTTAGCTCCTTGTACTTGTTTTAATTTGCATACGCACAAGGACAGAGTCAACAGATACAAGTTCACACAACTATAAACAGAGCCACCCTGATGATCCAGATGAATAACTATAGGCATGAACCAGCCAGAACTTGTATGGGCGTTATATCAGAGGAACTACTAGTCTGCCAGTTGGCTGGTGGCCCATGCACACTGTATGACTCTTTTGGAGGGAGAGAATGGCTCACCTCCCCCCATGGCCTATCATAAATAAATACTGCTACAGAAATATTTGGACAGCCCGATACAGAGCTCTGCTGCACCACAAGGCTGACATGAGCTTTCTCAGGGACTTCCTTGCCCTACTTATGAGCAGGGGATACATTTCTGTTTTGAACACAGTCTAACACAATGTAGCGTTGGATTTGCAGTTGCCCCTTCTGTGCCTCAATTCACTGAGTCCGAGCGTAATTACATTTAAATGACTTATCAAATCTATTTAGAGCACAACGAGGACTGACTACCAGCCGTCAGATGAATGAATTATGATTATTCACATATGGTAGGCCATCCACGTTTGTCAGATCATACAGCACTGAAACCAAAGACAATAGGTTTTCATCTCAAATCCTGCCACTCACTGAACAAGAGGCAGACAGACAATAACCTGTAGGCAACAACATTATCAATTCATGCCCTCTGAGGACTCAGTACAAAGGAAACTGTGTCCGTCTACTGAAACACCAAATTAGAAAAGAAAGACAATAAAAGCCCCTCAGAACAAAATGTTAACTAGGAAAGTCTATGAAACATGGAGAACAACGTATCGCTACTCACTCTGTCAAAATTAGTCCACCTTCCAGAGCAATCAATGAGAGGTAGTAATGACTGCTGGCACATATTTAGGGATCAATGGTGGTACGTAAAGTAGTGTCACACATGCAATTATGACATAATAAAACTCCTTTTGTTCTTTAAATAGGTGGCACTAAACCCGTTTTCGTAACCACCGCAATTAGAGTTCACTGCCAGTCATTGACGCTGGTGACAGAACTGGTAAACACATTGGTAGGGCAAGGCAATGTGGTTGAAATCGCTACTGCAAAGTTAACAAGAAAACTTTGCGATTGAAACAGGTATGAAAATATAAGCATAAATGACATACAATTGTCAAACTGTGTGCCACTTTTATGCATCACATCAGACCAAAAAGAAGCCAGTCAAGATTTAATGCTAAAATACTAACTATACAGCGTGAAAGTGCACGGGGCCAGTCCTCGCACTCCAGGGGAGGCTCTCATCTATAGCACACCCTGTGGCCTCGGTAAACTAGGCTACGTCTTTATTAACGAAAAAAATGAAGTAAACTAGCGAAAAATTATCTGATTCCCGCTTCTTAAATGTGAATATTTTTTGGTTTCCTTACTCCTCTAAGACAGTAAACTGAATATCTTTCAGTTGTGGACAAAACAAGACATTTGAGGACGTCATCTCGGGCGTTGGGAAACACTGATCGACATGTTTCACCATTTTCTGACATTTTATAGACCAAACAACTGATCGCTTACTCAAGAAAATATAGGATAAAGGTAAGGCTGTTTTGCGAACTGCCTTATAATAACATTGCCAAGACAACAAATCTGAAGTCGTGATTGATTTACGACGTCAACAACGGAACAAAACAATGTCATTTCACAACAACGTTTGGAATGAGTTTCCTTGGGTTGAGTCCAAACTTGTTTGAACGCTTCACGTGTTGATTATTTATTGGTTAACCTTGATCATTTGAAAAAGTGACAGCCCTATTACATAATCATATTGTCATGATACCAGAGAAAGACTAGGCTAGACTAACTAGGCCCAGCCCATAAACGCTGGTATATTCTTTCTTCCTATTAAATCCCATGATCACGCCAGTTGTTGTATCTCTGTTGTGATGATATTAGTGAAGAGTAGTAGGGGTCATCCTGCTTATGAACAATTATTATTAAAAAAAAAAACCAACAAGGTGGCAGCAACCGCCAAAATGTCAAATCAAGTCCAGTCAGTGTCTTCTCAAAGACGTTCTCTCCAATGCAACTTCTTTGTTAAAATGCCTCCTTCTGATTTCAGTAGCCAAACAACATTGACTGTTATTGTGAACATACAACAGCCTCTAGGTCAAGAAGGAAATGGGGGCATCACTTTGACATTAATTATTTGGGCCATTGAAGTAGAATCAGGTTAAGACAGCATTCAAACAGCAGTTATTTCCATCTGAGTCCTTCTCATGTCTTGCTTTAATGGAGATAATAAACACTTTGATGCTCAGAGGCTAGGCGAGACATCTTAACTGTGTCTGTACACGCTGCTGTATCCCATTATCCCAAGACTACAGGGAACAGCCAGGCAGGGCTACTAACTGGGAAATAAGAAGAATTTATAGGTCACCAGACTTGTTTTATTAAGTGTTCTGTGGACATGTGAAATCACCATGTCCTAGCTTCACATTTAGAGGGGGTTTCTTTTGATAAACTGTGGTGCTTTAAAAGCAGCAGCTACAGCTGACACAGAGTCAGGAAACAGCTTAACATTGTAGTTATACAGCAACATGAACTGTCCCCTTGAAAACTAGGTGGTAGTACAGTTGGAGACACACACAGGCGTTTCCTAAAGTCTGCAAGGCAATATATTATGTTATTATATATCATATTTCAGCTTGAACAACATGACTGCACTGGTGCAACTTAATGTGGTGGAGGGTTTTCTATTGTTTGTGCTATTATATAGGCAAAGATGTCCTAATAATTCACCAAAATTAGGACAACAATTAACCTCTAAAACTTGTATTTTGAAAAAAAATGACTGCACTGGTGCAACTTAATGTGGTGGAGGGTTTTCTATTGTGCTATAATATAAAGGGAATAATAATTCACCAAAATAGAACAATCAACCTCTAAAACTTGTATTTTGTGAAGTAGTCTACAGCTGACAGTCAGGAAACAGCTTCACATTGTAGTTATACAGTAACATGAACTGTCCCCTTGAAAACTAGGTGGTAGTACAGTTGAGACACACACAGGCGTATCCTAAGTCTGCAAGGCAATATATTATATTATATATATCATATTTCAGCTTGAACAAAAATGACTGGTGCAACTTAATGTGGTGGAGGATTTTCTATTGTGCAATTATATTATAAAGGGAATAATAATTCACCAAAATAGGACAACAATCAACCTCTAAAAACTTGTATTTTTGTGAAGAAGTCCACAGCTTCTAAAGGTGTGAGAAAAAAAACTCAGAAAAGTAGGTTGTTTGAATACAAGAAAGAGAGAAAATTAAAAAGACAAGCAGGAATTTCAACACACGTGTGGAGCCAGAGGGGTGACTAAGCTCTGTACCGGCAAACCTCCTAACCAAACGCCATAATAATCACCAATTTTGTGAATGCCATTATATCCTCTTCAGTGTATAACCCACACACACAACACAACACACTGCAGCCCCCAAAAACCGTGCCACTTTAGCTCCACTGGCTTACCTTTTGATTGTGAGAGTGAACTCGTGGTGTCCGCCGCCACCTCTTCCTCTTCCACAAGGAGAAACCTCCAACTTCAGCAAGCTAGCAACGACTTTCCTCCCATTTTGCTTATCGTCATATTTCAAGTTCCGACCGACCGACCGCCTGCTCTCTGTGTGTGTGTGTGTGTGACTCACAGTCAGTCGACTAACAAAGCACAATAATCGCTCACACAACTGTGCGGTTAAATTGGAATAAACCCGAGTTTGTGTGTGTTGTGTGGCTGCAGGCTGCAGGCTAGTTTCTCTCTGTGTGGAGTTTCAAGCGTACACTGAGAAAAGAAGCAGGAACGTGAGAGACAGCAGCAGCAGCAGCAGCAGCAGGCGCTGATCGGCAGCGCGCGAGAGAGAGAGACGTAGACAGAGAATGGAGAGAGAGGGAGAGGGAGAGAGAGAGGGGTGGTGGTGGTGGGGTGAAGGCTGAAATGACCTTAAACCTGAATACTGAAAACACTCCCAAACATGTTAATTATGCTATTAAATACTAATGGTTCACGTCTTAGCTTACAATAAGAGAGAAACCTATGCTGCTCAGTTTGTAAACTACTAACGTTAGATAGCTTACATTAAAGGGGACATATTATAAAAAAAGGTGAGATTTTCATGTTTGTTTTATTATAAAGCAGGTTTTAAGTTCTATATAAATACTGTGAAAGTATCGAAACACTCAATCCAAAGATAAATACACACAGCCCGTATTCAGAAACTGCGTTTGAAACAAGCTGTCAGGATTTCTGTCCATTTGTGATGTCACAAATATACAATATTTAGACCCTTTACGCAGTTTTAAACGTAAACATTCTAAATGTGTCCCAGTTTATTACTGGTTGCAGTGTATGTGAATATCATCAGCTGACAGGAAGTACACATGGACCCATGCTGTTGCCTAGCAACGCAATTCCGTCGAAATGTGCTAAAACGGAGTGTTTCAGGCAGAGGGTAAATACAGGCATATTCAGGCCGACAGTGTGAGGAAAATAAAGTTGTTTTTTTTAACATTACAGCATGTAAACATGTTCTAGTAGAAACACAAAATACAAGTACGAACCGGAAAATGAGTGTAATATGGGAACCTTTAAGAGATAAACGTATCAGTTTGTAAATTACTAGCTAACGTTAAACTAGTTTACGTTAAAATATAACACTGTAGACAACACTGAGCTGTTACCACAGAGCTACTGTATGTTTCCTATAGCTTAAATGTGCACTTAAAATAGGGCTTTTTTTCCCACCAAAAATACACATTTGGTTGCCCAACATATACCCTTAAATTAGCACACTGTTGAAAAACCGCGCTAAAGTGAATTACTACTTATATATATTCTGTTTTTAGTACAAGCATGTGAGCTGAGTCTCACACAGGCTCTTACAGTCTAGTAGTGTGTTGCCTATCTGGCCTCTCTGAGCCAGAGACTACCCTTCCCCCACACACTCCTCTCTTTTTCGCCTGCCCGGTCACACAGCGGTTGATTAATTCTCCTTTCGCCTTGCTCAGTCATTCAGATTTGGAAAGTAAATAACAAGTTGACATCATTACGGCTCTACACTGGTGTGACACATTCCTTTGGTTACCGTACACACGGTAATAGTAGCGCATTGATATATTCCATTCCAAAAGCCTGCTCCAGCTTCAGCTGCATTGTGTTTTACTGTATGTTTTTAGTTGCATAGTCGACAAGTTATAATGTGAGCATGTGATGTTGTTTAAAAAAATATTTATTAACCCTCTTAGAATCACAATAGACCAATTTTTTTTTTTTTTTAAGTGGGTGTTTTTGGAGGAGATAGCAGGTCAACAGTAGATGTCACATTGAAGTGGTGAACATCATCACTTCAATGTGACATCATCACTTTTTTTTTTAGTTTTTAAAGCTAGTCACATGTCAAAGACAATTTTTGGAACAGTTATGCAAACAGCACTTTACTATGGACATAAATGCATATGTCCATAGTAAGGTTATTATCTCTGCTGCTAAACACGACTGCAAATTGTGTAAAATTGTGTCTGAAACGTTTACTTATTTTTAGGTATTGTTAATTTTAATACTTATTCATTCTATCCTTTTTAATGCACTGACGAGAGCTGGGAGAAACAATATTTTGTTTCCTTCTGTGTATGCAAATACTCGGTGAAATGACAATAAAGTGAATCTTCAATCTTGAATCTTGAATCATCTGAAAGCAGGGAACCTGAAGATTAATTTGAGATGCAGCTCAGCACTGTGTGTCAAGTTGTTCTAGTTATAAATCAGAATGAACATTAATTCATTATTTAAAATAAACTGTAAAAGTCTATAAGAGCGCAGAACATTATGATAGAAGTATCTGATGGCCATTCCCATGCTCTATTATGTCTCATATGTTGTTGGAGCAATTTTGTTGGTTGATACCATTTGTTACACAGATTTGGTGCTAAATTTAACCATTTTTTACCACTCAAGAATTGATAAAAACATTAGCAGTAATCCCTCCAAAATACCACATTAAGACACCAAGACCTTAAGGAACACCTTTGTTAGAAACTGTATCATGTCTGCCTACATCCTAATGAGCTCTGAGACCAGCCACAGGCTCACCTGTGCCTAGTTGACTCTGAACTAGGCACAGGTGAGCCCAATCAGCACGCAATCAGTGCTCCCATGAGTAGGAGGGGAGGAGAAGGACATTTCTCTGTTTGTCCTCTGTGTCGTCTTAAGTGAGTTCTTCATGTCTCGGTTCACTTTGTAACCAATTATTATAATTAATTTTATACAGTCGGGTCAAGTTTCAAAAAATGGTCTCAATACAATGAAGTGGCTACTATGGGGACTAACATCATCACACATGAATACAATTGGAATCATTGGATCCACAAGAGTCTCAGCTTTACAGTGATACCCAATTTATGTAATTCTAAGACAGGTTATGGACCCCAGTATGCAGAAATATTCAGATACAACCTTTTAGAGTAGGTGAAAATAACACATTTATACTGCATGCCAAAAACTGCATGTGATTATCATAAAGTGGGTATGTCTGTAAAGTGGAGACTCGTTGGTACCCACAGAATTTTCATTCACACATCTTGAGGTCAGAGGTCAAGGGACCCCTTTAAAAATGGCCATGCCAGTTTTTCCTTGCCAAAATTTTGCCCAACTTTGGAGCGTTATTAAGCCACACTTCTCAAACAGGAGTATTTGCTGTATTTATTGGAGATGATTTTCAGCTGCAGAGTGATATAAATTTGGTGCTCCACTGAGTATTTACGGCAGCAAGATGGCGTATGGGGGATTGATTTAAAATAAACTACAGTGCCTATGTTCATCATAATGAAGGAACATGTCACCCTGTTCAACTATGTGGGTCACTGATGTATTTTTATTCGCTTTTGGATAACAATGCAGGTCTGTGGCACAGAGGAATACACTACATCCGGCTTTGGCTTCACAGATATAACTAGTAGGACAAAAGCATTGTTGTTTTTGGTCTGTTCATGGGATTTGATGGCAATGAGACAAATATTGAATATCACCAACCCTCTTGATTTCCTGCATGGAATATTAAACCTTTAAATTGTTAAATATTAGTGCACCTCATGGCTTCTGCCCAGATTTTTATTTGGACCATAATCATCACAGGAAGCGGTTACATTACATTCTGAAAGAGAGACAATGAAAATAAACCCACACAGTTCACAGAGGACATGCAGATGTCAGTCAGTCTCTGATGTGCAGATGTTGTATAGGACCATATGCTACAGAGCGAATCCTGTCAGAGCTGTTCTCCAGAGCAATCCATATTTGATGAGAGCAGATAAATGGATATATGAGCTCAGCCCTCCAGCCTGCCAAATAACAGTTTCAGAGCCCTTTCTTCACAGTAAATTGTTGTATAGATTTCAGGGAGGAAGTGAGGAATCTCATTTCCAGAAAATTCTACATTCATACATCCGGCCCTGTATTCAAATATGACCCATCTGCATTTCTGCAGATGGGTTTTGCAACATGCTGTGCGTTCCTCAATGTTTCTCACTGTAAGGTGGTTCTTCCTTCTTTCTGTCTTGGTTTGATGGTGATCATTTAAAATGTAATCATCAATGTATTTTGTGTATTGCTATTAAAGTTACATGAGATGATGTATTTAACACACTTATTGCAAAGTGTTCTTAAGATCATGTCACAATCTTTGCTGTGATGCAGTAGAGTGTAGGAGTTGAACTGTTTGAACTGCAAAATACTGATGAACATGAGGCTCATACTGGATAGGATGTTGACTAATTTAGGTCAGAAGTCAATTGGAATTATTATCTTTAAAGGTACAGTGTGTAACATTTTGAGATATCTATAACAGAAATGGATGATAATATTCATAACTATTTTTTCATCAGTGTAAAATCACCTGAAACTAAAAATTGTTGCGTTTTCTTTAGCTTAGAATGAGCCCTTCATATCTACATAGGGAGAGGGTCCTCTTCACGGATTTCGCCATGTTTCATCAGTAGCCCAGAACAGGCAAACCAAACACTGGCTCCAGAGAGAGCCCTTCACATTTTTACGTTACCTGAAGGCCACCGTAGTTCTCCGGAATGCTTGTGAAAGAGCGGTAATGTGAGCCGCAGGGTGCAAAACTGTTGTACCGCTAGCCGCCGTCTGACTTCCGTTGCTCCTAAAGTGGTGTTATTATGGTAAGGATGGCCTCTGAGCGATGTGAACAGCGTTACCACGGTTTTGCACTCGGCAGCTCACGTTACCGCAGTCTTGGAAAGGGAGGAGCAAGCGGAGGGGTTCTCAATTGGTTGCAATCTGCAACCACACCACTAGAGGCCCTTTAAATTCAACAGTCCTACCTTGACGTCGTAGTGCATATATGAAATGAAATTTGCTTAACACTACAAACTAAGCTACCAAGCTGAATAACCTCTGACTATTTCAACAGCAACAAAAAAACATTTTGAGCATTTGATCTCTAAAATAGCATTTACTTCAGGGCACTTGTATTTGATTGTATGGCATTTCTGTTGTAACAAGATGGAGTTTGAGACATGAAGATTGAGTAGTAAAGTGGAAGCTTTGTTTTATAGCTCAGCTCTATCTTTGCAAACAAAGTCTGATAAACAGACTGTATTATACTATATACTGTATTATACTATATTGTATCACACTATCTGAACTCATAAATAAGAAGCCTGGATTCCTTACCGCAGCTCCCCAACCCCCCATGGATCATTCCACTTTTTTCTAGAAAACAACCATCCCATGGGATATCCACATCCCAACCCCGTCACACTCTGCTGCAAACTGCCTGAGGTTACAGTCTGAAGGACAACGTCATCTGCAAATAGCAGAGATGCACTGGAATCCTTTAAGTTTGTTGTGCATCTCTGCTGTTTTTCGCCTCAAGGAATACTGCCCCGCATATTTATTTAAATTTATTTAAATAACCATATATTCCTGCTTGAATATTTCTCCAGCTGTAAATCCTTGGAACTGTCACTACCTCTACCCTCAAAAACAGTAATAATATCATGCCCATATAAACTGTATGCAGACATCTGAGCCAGCGCTAATAAAAACAGAGACCAAGCCTAAAATTGGTTCACTTATTTTTCTTTCTGTTACATCAGCCTTGTGCCATTTTAAAACCGCTGGAGACGCATTTGTCAAGCAAGCCTCAGCACTGCGCTATGTGAGTCTTGCTTGCTTGCTTGCTCTCTGTTGCATGAATGCTCAAAAACTCAAGTCTCTAATCCCACACACTGCCTTCTGCCTCTTCTGCACTTCTACTACATGCTGTATGGTAGGCGCGCTTCCTGCCATGGAGCTGGGGCTGACCTCCTAACAAAGAACAGGTTCAATCTGCCTCCCCTCCCCCAACCCTGGAAACTGATGAGGGTCACATGACCTTTCTAGACAGCACTGAGGAGCAATGGTAATATGTACGGGTGGGGGAAGGGTGCTGCGAGTCACACGACTCTTGTTGTGTCGTTATTAGGCTGGGGAAGCGCGTGGAAAGCTCAGTTTGTATCAGGGGAATATCCAGTCGGGTATCTATTCCTCTTTATGCTCATGGTGTCCATTGACATATTGGATTTAGTTCCCAAAGCCCTGCTGCTTTATTTACACTGTAAAGAGAATAGGAGCGTGGGGGCTGGGCTGTCAGAGGCAGTCTGGAGGAAAAGGCTTTCACTATGTGTGTGTGTGCGCATATGAGCTTGTGGCATTAGAGAGAAAAGGCGAGCCTTGTGTAGGCCTGCTCACTGTACAACACCTCCCCCACTGTCTTCCTCCCCTCCCCCACTGCAACCATCCACACAGGCGAGAGATGCAGGAGGCTTTCTGTGCTACACTGTTATGTCATAGCCTACAGACCTATTTTCCAGACAAAGCAAAGTAGAATGAAAGATAAAAGGCATCTGTGTTTCCAGGTGCAAATGCTTTGGCTTCACATAAGCAAAGAAACGTAGATGTAGGATAGCAGTTGACTAAGTGGAGCTCCAATGAACTATACTGTATACCCAAGCTCCTATATAAACATGCTGCTAATATAGCATATCACTCTTGCTCACTGAGCTCAAGATAATTTTCTCAAGAGCATCTGAGTGTTTAAAAAAACGCGTCACTCTAGGAAGCCACATTCCTCCCCCCCGCCATAATCAAATTCCTTTGACAGAACAGGGGGGAGGGAGAGAAGGCGGGAAAAAGCAGACAGATGTCATAGATTCGAGGGTCGAGGACAGAGGTCAAGGGTTGGTGACCTGGGCATCCAACAGACTCGCCTTCCCTTTCCTCCCCCTCCGGCACAATGGCAGTCATTGACTTTACGATGCTTTCTTACAGTGACATTTAAATCTTTTAGTGACACAGTTTTGAAATCCCCGCTCAGGCTGTAGATTACTCAGAAACTACATGTTCTTCAGTTTACCGGTATGTTTTCCTTTTTCAATATTAAATCCAAGTAAATGCTTTAAATGAAAAGGCCCATGGACATCAAAAGAATAGTGCGTCACAGTACATTAATTTTAGGAAACATGCATATTCACAACCTTACAGAGAGTTAGATGAGAAGAGTGATACTCTTCTCATCTAAGAGATCAATCTTCTCATCTAACTGTCAGCAAGAAAGCGCCTTTAACCAATACAGTTAGCTTAGTTATGCTCATGTTTGTCAGAAAAGCCAGGCCACCTTTTTGTATCAGTTCTATAATCTAGAGTAGCTGTGACTGTTGTCAGGCTATTAAATAGGTGTTATCAGTTGCTATAAGCCCCATAGATGTGGGTCAATAGGGGCCTACTATACCCACTAGTAAGTTTTATCATCTATTCAGATGGTAGATCACCGAATGAAGGTATAAAAGAACACAACAGCGACCTCTAGCGACCGTAGTAATTATAACAGGAGCAGAAGCAGATGTCAGGCACTGTACTATAGACAGTGTGAAACTCCATATAGGGTAAAGGTCAGGGACGATGGATAGGACACAACACACAGGACTTACACCTAGGAGACTGGAGTTTGCATCCCATGTGAAACCAACTATGTGTAGTTGTGTATGTAGTTATTTTAACCCAAAACACAATGTTTTTCCCTAAACTATACAAAGTGTTTTTTTGTTGCCTAAACCTATAGAAGTTGTAGTTATGTTGCCTAAACCTAAAGCAGTCTTTTTGTTTGTGTTCAAAAGTTGATGTTTCATTCAGTTTAACAACATGTTAGAAAGTGTTGCTTTTAAGTTTCACTTTCACTTTTACAAAGTAGTAAGCCCCTATTGACCTACATCTACAGTGCTTATAGTGACTGATAATGCCTATTTAATGGCCTGACAACAGTCAAATCGTGTGCAGCACATATATCTCTTCAAGATGGCTGGTTTATCTATTCAATAATAAATTAAATAATATATAAGATGATGTGCAAATGGCATTAAAAATGGTCAGGAATGTTCATTTATGCACAAATTCAATCTTCTCACAATTTATATATTTATTATCTGTATTTATAGGTCTATTGTGGGAATTAGGTCTCGATGGTTTGTCATTCTTAAAAAGTGAGTCCCCGGAAAAAAAGTTTGTGAAATACTGCTTTACATTATGTCATTTGGACATATCCACACAATGTGTTAAGAATGGTTAACACTGATGTAGAAGATGAATGAAGGTCTAACAGCAGAAACGTCACAGATGGGTTTCCATGGAGACCATTGTATGAGTTGCAATCTTGAGATGTTAATACGCATTATGAAAAATATTCCTGCTATGTATCACAATGTATTAATTTAGTGATTTAACTGGATGGCATGATGGTGGAGTTGTGTAATAAATCCTTTATACCCAAATATTTACATCTAAAAATCATCCCTGTTTTACTGATAATAACACCATTCACTTTTGTGAAATGTGCTACATTAGCTTTTAATTGGGAAGCCAAATGGACCGTGCGATTATGTGTCAACTCAGATATTTCCAAATCTTAAACAAATGATATGTTATTTGTTCATCTACAGCCCAACCTATTCATGGAGGTTAGTGTTGAGCCACCTCAAAATAGATCCATAGAAACCAGGCTGGTGAGCTTTGCTGAAAATATAGGGCGGGGTTAGCTTTCACTTTACAACCCGAGGGCGTTATAAAACATTCCTGCCGTATGATTTCCGAGCCAGGAGAATCTCACAGGAGCTGTGATCACCCAGTGACACTGTATTGTTAGCTCAGAGGCTGGGGGATGGGCACGTCTGCTGTGTGCAGTGGATCACTGATTTCAGCCTCCTGCTTTGTCATAGCAACATAATGCTGCGTAATGGGCCTCCACTCAGCTAGACACTGTTTACTACACTGTGACATGTCACTCTACATAATCACCCCGCTGACCTCCAGGTTCGGGAGATGACATTTTGAACAAGGCTGTCGTGGGTTCTCGTTGTTCCCGCTGGAAATAAGTGATGATGACAACGAGAGGCGTGGAGATTTACATGTGGCTGAGAGTGACGGGGTTGTATAACACGCAGGAAAGAACAAACTGTTATCACACATAAAAGTCATTCACATGGAGATGTCAAGCACCCCGTGATCTGAGATGTAAAATAAAAACGATTCAGGGAGCATTAGCGTCTGTTAACATTTCCCTACCAAATTAGGTTATACAACACAAATAAATCCCGCTTTGCTATGTAAGAGTGGTGTGTATGTGTAAACCCATTTGAATGTGTTATTTGAACGCATGTGTGTGTGTGTGTGTGTGTGTGTGTGTGTGTGTGTGACAGACACAGAGAAAGAGAGATTACATTGAGTTTCGAAATGTGTTCCATTTTCCATCATCTCTGATAATTGTTTGCCTCAGACGAGAGAACAAAATCCCCCTGATAAATTCCCCATTGTTGGGTATTAATGCTGGATCATCTCCTGGAAAATATTGTGAGAAAAAGGAAGAGAGAGGGGGAGAGGTGTCAAGGAAAGTCGTACAATTTGTCTGTGGACACATTGCCATCTAGTGGTACAAAATGATACACCACCTACTAAAAAGCATTGAGGTCATCCCCATTTGGATAACATGTTTTTTTTTTTTGTCTTTATGCTGTGAATAGAAGAGTTGAAATGAGTACTGTTTCATAACTCCCTCCCTCCTCCTCTCCTCTGTGTCTATTCATTACATCCAATCTGAAAATAAACACCAGCACATTTTGTAAAAAAAAAAGGTGCATTTTTATGATCTTCCGGCCTGCTAACAACCACCGAGGGATGCTCAGCTGTCAGTCAACCATCACTGTCTAAACTGAAACCAAAATGTAACTGTGGGTGGTTTTCTATGTGAATAACAGCTTGCACAAAACTGGGCTATCATCGTCCACCGTTGCACAACGCCGCATTGTTTTGGGTCGTGGTGAAAGAAGGAACATATTTCATGCAGGCATCTATTTAGAAGTCAGTTTTTCCAACCTCATACACAAGATAAATATTTTCACATGGAATGTGAATACACTAAGAGTGAATGGACTTGAAATTATGAATAGACAAAAGAGGTTTTTATCAGTGAGACACCCTATTTAAAGATATTTTACACATATATATTTTATTAGTTTCCATCCACTCATGGTTCACCTGAAAGGATAGCACTTTCCAGAATCAAGTAGTTGACCAAATCAGAGACGATGTATAGAAAGCACATCCAAATCCAAATTATGAAGCACACTGTAAATCAATACTAGCCCCTCTCATCCGCAAGAGATGCATTTCTTTTAAATTATTCTCCCTGTGGCTCACATATCAATACTAAAAGAAAAATAATCTGCTGATGGAGGGGAATAATTAGCATGCTTGCAATGCAAATCAACTCGCTCTGGTTATCTCACAGAAAAATGACAGACGCTGACTGAACGTTTTAATATACCGCCTCCGTTGAAGCCAGTGTCTTGCCATTATTTGATTTGGTTAAAGGAACAAACGAGGATCAATAAACAAAATGCATTTTTTAAAATTGATTTTTGCTGTGTGTGACTTCAAGAACAGTGATTTCTTAACTTGGCGTGTGATGAAAGGTGTTTAATGAACCTCTACGTGAGTATTGACGTCTTTGTTTTCTGCCTCTACCTGGTGGATGATATCAGTTACAATGATGTCATTGTTGTAGCCTAGAGATAGACCTCATGTTTGTTATTTAGCTGCTGATTTGCCCTGAAGCTATTTTGTTATTGTTAGTATCACTCTGGAAATGATATTAAATCATAGCTTGTGCAGATTAAGCAACGATAATGTCAGGTGTGGTGAAATTATAGACTCACAGTTCTGTCTGTCATTGAATGGGAGAGCTTTGAACTTTCTGTCTCATCTATCAACGGGTGTCAACCTGTTCTGTAGCAGGTGAAACAATACTATGAAGGAAAAAAAAATACATATTAGAAAGATCTATGTGCCTATTTATTCTGTGAGCCCCTTTCTTAACATACCCGTGCCCATGATTAAAATGCTGACACTGTTACTGCACTTCCGGTTCATAACGCTAAAGTTATCCGTGTTGAAACACTACCTCCATCTGAGCTAATCTCCTTCTCCTTTGTTTGCTGGTGTTCACAACAAAAGGCGGTGGTCTCCTCTGATCCGGGTGGCCTCTCATCAAAGGTGTGAACTGCGAGTCCACCTGCACCTTTAAGCATCAAAGATACAAGAAGTGTTTGATCGCCATACGCCTTCTTTCTTTCTCAGGAGCATGCAGGCTGAAAACAGATACCTCCGTGTTATCTTTTGAGATGCCTTTTTGTCAGATCATGTGATAGAAAACCCACGTTTTTTTTGCAGCTTTAGGACGGCAGCCAGACACCTGCATATCCAGTCATCTTTGAGAAAAGAGGGAGCAAAGAGGCTACTATCAGTTCCTGGTTAACACTGAACCTAGGGATATTGATTGGCTGTTTTAAAGGAACAGTGTGTAACATCTATCAGCAGAAATATGTTTTCTTTAGTGTATAATCACCTGAAAATTAGAATAGTTTTAGTTTCCTTAGAATTAGCTGTTTATCTACATACGCAGCGGGTCTTCTTCACAGAACCGCCATGTTTCTACAGTAGCGGACAAACGCTCGCTCTAGATAGGGCCATGCACGTTTTTGCCATCATAGTTCTCCTACACGCTTGGCACATGGGAGAAGTTTCAGTTGGTTGCAATCTGCAACCTCACTGCTAGATGCCGCCAAATCCTACACACTGCTCCTTTAAAGTGTTATTATTTTCTGAAAAGGGGCAAATTGAGCCTGAAAAGAAAGGTCCCAACAGAAATAGTGTTGAGTGTTTGAAATGACTGCAAATTAGGAATTTTAAAAAGCAGTGTTGAGCTACTGGTTTGTGCTCAAATATGAGTTTAATTTGCGCAATACCTTCTAAACAAAGCACACGAAGCCATAAAGACTGGGTGCACCATGCAGGAATAAAAAAGCTTTGTTGTGTACATGTTTTATTGGGATCATGAGCCAGTTCATGCACGTGCAGGTCTATTTACATAAGTAAACACATCATGTTGTTAACGGTGACTCATTGTAAATATAGGCGTGAAATAATGCAGTGACGTTAGGGAGTTTGAGATGAAATCCAGTCAGACAAACATTCCCTCTCTAAGATATAGCTTTACAGTCTGAGTTCACCACTGGCAGAGGCTTTTCCCAGTCAATGAAAGCATGGCGTCGGAGGGGTTCGTGTCCCACAGGCTGCAGGAGACATCAGGACCGCACACAGACAGTGTGTTTCCTTCACTGCACACTATAAAAACCCCTCACCACACATGGCTGTAATAAGGCAACAAATTAAGCCATTATGCTGTTTTTTAAGGTACACAGACATCCGTGTTTAAATATTTTAAGAGTGGCAAGGGATCTCTCAGTTACATTGTGTGTCTGAGACCACCAGGGGAATCATTGCACATCCACCTTATCATTAGAGAGATGATTTGTATGATAAATGGCCATGCTTTTGCAAAACTATGCTCTCATTACAGCGGCCTGCTCACTCTCACCGTATTCATGAACGACATGGGACATTTGTGTCTGATGGGATTGTTTAGTTTGACCACCATCATATAGACTGTGTCTGCTGGTCAGGATGTGCTAATATGGGCATGTTACAGTTTCAGTGCAGAGGCATGGGTCGAACCATTTGGCAAAACGCGTAATTGGCCCCACGGCAAGATGGCGACTCAAGCCAAATCTAATGATGGCGTGTAAGTGTGTGTTCACTCCCACTCTGCACACAGTTTTAAGAGCAACACCTATAAAACTTCATTATGCTGCTGCTGTAATGGGGTTCAGGGAAGTACTCCATGAGCTGACAAAAGCAGGAGTGTCTTGTTAAACCCCTCGAGGGAACTTTCTAATTAAATACTCACTCTTTAACTCCAATAAATAGCGAGGATTTCAAGCTTTTCCTACATGTCATATTTTCTCCATACCTCAGGGCCAGAAGTTGGGAGTCCAACCAAGGCTTGAGGAATTCAGTCAGGATGGTTTTAATAGTTTTCCGAGTCGATTTGTTTTTCCAAGCTACTGTTAAACTGGGAGGTGAGAGCTAAAGGGAAAGGGCTTCCCTGGGATGTTGGCAAGCTTCGCCAAGGCCATATGCGAGGGTTTGATACAGAAAACCTGGCTTCCCCACATTTCTGATGAGTTGTGTCATCAGTAGATGGCGGTAGGGCTAACCCTCCCGCTTAGCAGACAGGTGTGTACCTGGTTTTCCGTTGGGAATGACGTGTGTGGGTATATTGTTGGGGCATATGAAGTCATGAGCTGGTACACTGCCAACAAAATGAATGAATAAATGAAAGGAAGCAAGGGAGGAAGGAAAGAGGATGAATGAATAAATAGATAAGCAGAAATATGCAATTTTTCCATGTTCCTGTACTGGTTGAACCTTTTTATTGAATCTTTTATTTTATTTTTATGACCTTATTTATTCCTCGTATTCTATTTCTGCTGTGTTGTTTTTTATGCCATACTGTAAAGCACCTTGGGCAGCATTCTATGTATGACATACAAATAAAGTTATTATTATTATTATTATTATTAATAAATGCAACTGGTATGGTAATATGTCCATTATATACATTTAACCAAAATTTATGACATCAACATTTGTATTCAAGGCGTGCTTTGTTTTAAAAAAAACTCTAAAGTTTGAAAGAAACAACCCAGATTACATCATTAGGGTTATATGTGATTGGATTTGAGACTTTAATTTTATATCAGAAAGACGTGCTTTACAAACTGGAGGTGAGGAGAGTGCATTTAGGAGTCAGGGGGTCTCTAATGAAATATGCTGTCTAGCAGCATCATGAGAAATGTAGGATCCCCATACCAAGGGAACTAAAAGCCAGGATATCTTGGCCTTGGCTGCTTCGATATTGACCATTCTTCCTTTAATCAATCTCTTGTGAGTCCCCCAACTTTATGGATGTGAAATACTAAATCCCTGCAGCACCTCAGCAATTTGTATTGCTGTATTGTTTACTCAAAATATATATATATTTTTCCAGATACAGAATAGAATCAGATTGGTTATCTTTCACTTAATTCAAATATAGGAGTACTACTATTGTGAATGACAATGCAAGATTGCTTGTAAGTATGCATGGACAAGGAAAACAAATAATAAAAAAGACACATACAGAGGAATTATTTGTTTTCTCACTATGATAAGTAAAAGAAGATATAAAGATATAGAAGTCAATATCAAAATAAAAAGTGAAATGTGACTTTTTTTTCCCCCTCTGGATTCTTATCCCTTTGTATCTGCCTTAGTGTTTGTCAAACAGGTTAAGAGATGGATGTTCTTTATATTATTATTAGTATTGCCAGTTTGCCAAAGCCAAGGCTTTTATATATCTCCTGAATTCAGTTAGTCAACTTTTGTTATTCTGGATAGATACAACAACAGCAAAAAACAAACAACAAAACAATATAGCATATGTTTGTCTGAGTATAGCCTATAGAGACTGACCATGTTCCCAGTAATAATAACACTGTGCATTATAGTAGTGCACATTGTGCATGATGCAAGGTTCTGTGTTGAGCTTGTGCACTTTCATAAACTAAGCTACTGGAGTTACCCTGCACTATACTCATTTTGAACAGTCTCTTCTGCACTATATTCACTTTTTTTAATAGTCGTGTATCACAGCTGTTACCCTGCACTATATTCAGTCTTATCAGTTTTCTTCATCTCTTTGCACTAACTTTTTTACTGCCTTTTTACTAACATGTTTTGCACTATGGAACTGTGATGCTGGAACTTGAATTTCCCTCGGGATCAATAAAGTTACTATCTATCTATCAATCTATCTATCTTTCTATCTATCTAAAATATAAAGAACATGATAATCACTTATTTCTATATTTATACTGCAGCTTCTTCCATTACATATTATATTACCTCAAGTGCAATTACCTCTGTTTACATTGCATCTATTTTTATATTTTATACTTCTAGTGTAACACTTCTGTTTATATTTATCTATTTATTACATCTACTTTACCTGTTTTATTTGCTTTATAACTGTGTGTGTTTTAGCTGTTACATGTTTTTATCTGCCTCGTTTAGTCTTGTCAAGTATTTTGTTTTAAAGCACTGACCAGAAGAAGTGGCAACTGTGAATCTCGTTGTATTTAATACAATGACAATAAGATCTTTCTATTCTATTCTATTACAAGTTATATGATTATAGATGATGATTTCCATTCATCCACTCTTGTCTTCCTCTCACTGACCAAACTGCCCATGCTTAGTTAGACCAGTGTGCATGCAGGACTCTGCAGCAGCAGCACTGGTCTACCTGCTTCAACGCTCCTCGCGCCTGTCACTCACCTCTCCATCCTCCAATCGCAGCGCGCGCGGAGCCCCGTGACTCCTCCCCGGTGTATAATTGAAGTTTCTTTAGTTTCTCCAGTCGCAGCCTGTAACGCAGTATATTGTCCGATCCGTGGAGAGAGTGGGGATTAAATACAACACAACCGCGCGAGGACCATCATGTTGTTTTCCTGGAGCCTGAACGCGTGCGTGACTCTGTGTTTGTGGATTATTACGGTGCTCACGAGCCACCCGGGAAGTGTGTCTGCAGCGAGGAAGCAGGACGACTCTTTCTTCACCGGCAGCATTTACCGAGCGAGATGCGCCTCGAGATGCCTCAGTCTGCACATCACTCGCATCTCCGCTTTCTTCAAGCACTCCCAGGTACGAGCGAGCATGTGTGTGAGACACAGACACAGACGCGCAAACTTCTGGCGTGGAAAAATGAGAAATAAGCTGATTATATTAATGAATGAACAGTGGGATCCTTCCACACAAACCTGTTTCTCTTGAGTCACATCGTGAGTATAGACAGGAGCAGGTCACTAATAAGACTTTGGGATTTCTGTCACTGGCAAAGTCAATTAATGGGAAAGTGTCACCAAAATATAAGCACAAGTGTCAGATTATAAGCATCTATAATATAGATGCTTATATCTGCCACTTGTGCTTTTAAAAAGCCACTTGTGCTTTTAAAAAGTAAGAATCTAACCCATAACTCGCACTGATAGTCCCATTTGTGTCCATTCTACCAGAACAGCAACTGTTACAGACAGGATATATGGGACTAATAGAGAAGGTTCATATCATGAAGGTTTTAGTTGATTGTAAAGTTGCCACATGCTGCATATCACAAAATCTATCTAATTAACACACTGTAATATCGTTGAGACTGAGGGATGCCAGTTTCCATTCATTACTTGCTGGAAAATGAGATTCAGTCAGTGTAAATGTGATGGACTTAACTCCTTTTATGACTACTTTTCTTATTTATAAGGCATCTCACACTCTGACATTTTTACACTTTAGTGTCCCCCACAAAGCACCTTGTTTAAAGCTGCTATAAATTAGCTGTATTCTTTTGTATGATGTGGTCTGTCAGAAGTTGTTTTTCACCCTCCACTGGACACACTGTTCTCTCCCAGGACTCCCAGAGAGAAAAGCACTGGTCACTGATCCTTCTACCCTCTCTGCTCCTTTTCACCAGCTATCTATCTGCCTTTATGCTCTCCTCATTTGCATTTGCAAGGCTTGTCTTTCCCCAAGGTGCATTAATGAATCCGTAATGGCCAGGAAAACATTGTGGAGCGAGGTACATTTGTCATTTAATTAATCAGCAGAGTGCATCGCTTGTTTCTCTGTCACCAATTAACTTTACTCTGAAAGCACTTATTGATCTGGTGTAGTTGTTGTCCTCAATGCATGTTGAGAGACCTACTGCGGTTAATTCTAGCAATTTTATTAAAGGGGGGAATGTACACCTGGGGGGCGAGGGATGAATGCATTTAAGTGCAGTTAACATCAGAAAACAGCAGTGTGCTGTGCATCCAAAGGACACAGATTGAAAACAGCGTTTCTTAATTCGCAACTTGGCAAGCAGCGTTGGGGATTTGTTTTGAGAGGAATCTAGGGGTGTATTGCTGCTGCTCCGGGTTGCAAAGATTGGGGGAATTGAATTAGTCACCAGATGACAGAGAAGTCAAATAACTGATGGAAGTCTCACCTCTAATGAACAGCTAATATATATAATTGACTGCAGAGCCTTGGAGTCTGAGGCAGCCCTTTCTTTTCAGTGCGGGTTGGGGGGGGGGGGAATGAGAGGGAGGTATTTTGTCTAAAGAGTGAAGCATTTTTGTGGCCGGTGATACGAGCAAGCTTGTCTAAGAATAGAAGGCAATTGTTGATATTCTGTGAAGACTAGTCTGATAGCATTGTGTTCTCAAACCAGTCCTTTCATGTGAAAATGGGGGTCTGGTCAGCTGCAAAAACATATGGCTCTCCCTAACCCCCCCTCCAACCCTGCCCTTCACCCCCTGGCCCCGCCAATAAATGCCAGTATCACACCTCACAGTATAGAGGATGCACGCCGAGCTACCCGATGCCGCTCCGCCGAGGTCACCTTCCTGCTAAATGCATGGCGCCCAATTGTGCTAAATGTGATAAGCTCTAATGTGCTGTTGCCACAACGGCCGGAGCATGCTCAGTCAGCACAACCTACAGGTGGATCTGCTTCCTCTGCCAGATCTTGTTACGGCGAACGGGGCCGACAAGCAGCAGCTCGCCTGGAGGCTCCACTCCAGTGATTGAGACGACAGACCTCTTAATTCAACTCGGACATCCTTCAGGGGTCATTTAATACCCGATAGGAAAACCAAGACACACAACGCTTTCCATTTGAATGGAAATGAAACACCTTGGCTGCACGTCAAAAGACATTTTTGCCTACTGTTTCTTAATATTTTACAATCTAGTAATCGGACCACTACTTATTTTGGTCATGGTACAAGAGACAATTTTGTCCTCTTAACACATTTCGCAGCTGCAATTTAAAACTCTGCTTTTCATATCAGCTTTAATGCGATCACTTCTGTGAATACTGGAACGACACTCGGAGAATTTAGCACTTGCAGATGTTTTGCGAACACCCACGTGTCTTTTTTTCCCTTTTTATGTGGCTGAAATCGGAGGACAAATCAGAGGCTTTGTTTTAATTGTCGCAATTATGAATTAGTGTGAAATGGAAACAAGCATGGCGTTAGGAAAACCCATGGGTTCGTCCATCGGGTGTCAAGATTTATAGCCACTGTAGATTTATTGATGTAATAGTGTTTCCAAATACAGATTTATTGACATTTTACGCCCACATTTGGGGAACTTGTCACCCCAGTACAATAGACAGAGGGGAACACCCAACCATAAATATTAGCCTCGGACACTTTAAAATATTAAGAGCGAGCTGGGAGCTCCGTGCAATAATGTATTCTGAAAGCATCAGCCTTGTAGTGGATTATTTATGTTGGGGACCTCTGAAGCCAAAAACAAGGTGTGTCCACGAGGTCTTGTTATTACATTCAAAGCAATAAAAACACTTTTAATTCAGTCATTCATTAATGTGCTGCGCAGTAAAGCCTAAGCATCTTGCTTGAGAGATTTGTGTCTTAAGTGAGGGGAAGAAAAAACATTGGAAAGTAGTTTTTCCGTGTCCCCTTGTTTTTCGCCTTTGATATTAAATAACCCCGCGGTGGGAATCGAACCTCAGCCAGTGCTCGTCTCATGTGTGGAGTTTTTCATTAGCGAAGAAGCGGATGAATAGAGGCCTATGTAGCTCGGCCTCACCTCTCTGTAAATGCTTTTAAAAACCATGACAGTCCCGTCTGTAAATTCTCAGCCTACACCCTGAGCTACCTCATTTGACAAATAGCCTTCATTCCTAAGTGGGGACAACTTTACGCCAGTGTTGTTTTGAGATCTCTGAAACACCTTTTATGTTAACATTGGATGTGCGCGCTGGACACATTAGCTCACTTTCAGAGCCGCTGTCAAATAATTCAGTTGGAGTGAATAATTGATGCGCTGAACGGCCGCAGCCCTCACACCCACTCAAGTCGAAGCCTAAATCTTGAGGCCCTTTATTTTAGTGCTGCATATGTGCCCTTAAGGATCAGTTATTTTGGTGTTGCCTGAGGACCCCTGGGCTTGTCAAAGGACACGCAGAGACACCAGGCTGTCCCTTTGAAGTCCCGTCTCCCGTTATGGCCGGAAAGGTCTCATAGACCGGCAGTGTTTCTTTCAGTTTAATGCTGAAAAAAAACTATAGAACTCAAACACAATTCCTCACTGAGATCCATTTAATCCCAATCAGAAGGAAACAAAAGATTTCCATTTTCAAAAGGTGGAATGCTATCCTCCAAAGATAAAAGGCTTTTTTGTTCATGTTCGCCTCAGTTGTCTAGACAATACAACACGCCCCTGGCCACCTGCTCTGCCTTCTCAGCTGACAATAATGTATCTGTGTGATAAATCCCCTGTTTACACGACTCCACCGGTGTCGCTAACAAAGCAGCGAGTTCACCTTAGGCGCACATTCATACACCGCTGTCTGCGCCCATCACGCACCGGAGGAGGAGGAGGAGGAGGATATCTGGAAAGCATTCATTCACCGGAGTCCTTGACAGTCCTCAGCACTGCATAATGTTCCGACTGCAGAGGAATGCCATGGTGAGTCAGAGGGATGAAGTCCTGACCTATAATTATTCCCCTGTCGGTCCCTGACATGGTGGGGTCAGGCCTGGACAGCTGGGGCAACATCCTGCTGAGCTTCTCTCTGCTACAGGGATGCTGTCACACAGCAAAATTAGCTCCTCCGTGGATCTGGCCCTGTCGCCCGTTGATGGATGGGCGAAGAAAGGGTGTCAAAAACAGGATTGATGATTTAGAACATGGTCTAGAGTTGTGACAATCTGTGTAAATTATCCCGAGGCACCGGCCGCCAGTGTAAATGTCAAGGTTTTATTTACGGCGTGTCACCAACGGCGGGTTTTGGCTCGGTTGGATTGATCATTTTTTACAAGTTAGCGAGGACTTTAATCGCAATACAGTACTAGTGAGGAATAATTCATGTTTTAATCAATCAGCCGAGCAGAGTGAAGGTGCTTTTATTACACAGAAAAGGGCAGAAAACTTACTGACGCACTCCTCAGCCAAGTTAGCGCTCATTTCCGCTTCATTTGGTAACAAAATGAAATGACTAGTCTCCTTGGCGCTCATATATTTTTCATCCTTATCTGCAGTTTTTTTTGTTGAAGAGATTCTCCCAAGACACGGCTACACAATCATGGATTCCTTTGAAGCCATTTGACCATTATCCTTGACACTAAAAGCACAGCACTTACTGGTACTGGATGTCAAATTAAACCCTTTAATGATAAGTTCTCTCCTAAGGTCTCATGGGAAATTTCTTCTGGATTACATTGTGGGAAAAAGGCTTTGAACTTGACATTGAACTTAAGCAGACTTTTTGCCTGCAGACCCCGAAACTTTGGCTGTATCCCACTGCTACACTGAGCAGGGAACATCCAAAAGTGAAGCTCGGATTCAGGTCATTGACTAGAATGAATTTCATTAATGCAACTCTTAACTCCTCTGTTGAGAATATTAGATTTTTTTTTTTATCACCGGAGGTGTAGAAAACAGGTGTTGTTTGACCTGAGTGTCACATTTTCAGATACGCATCACATCCAAACATTTCCGTCTCTTTCATGTTGACCAACTGGTCATTTATTCCGTAGCGCTAGCCTTGCACTTGCCATCCAAGCACAATTATGTTTGCAGAGGATGACAGCATAATTCCTCGCCCTAATGGAATCCAGGAAATGACCACTTGCACAAGCCATTTACCCCCGCCGGCGCTCCGCTCGACAACTCCCCGTATTTACACATAGGGGATTTATAAATATGTCGCAGCGCTATTAGGACCAAATGTTTGCCTCGCCGACGTGCAGAAGGTGGCACTTCCACGGCAATTAGAGGAAATTGGCAGTATCTGCAGTCTGCACAGGAGTGCTGACATCAGTTCTCGCCTCGGTGACCTTGGGGACGTCTGTTGAGAGATCAAACGGGTTCCAAGGAAAAGCTGAGGTCGCCGTGCTCCGCTGAAACTGACCAGAGGGTCTGCCCTGGCCCTAGAGCCGGTGACCCCACTTTCCTGCTTAGGTTACATGCACTCAGCACGCAAAGCTGGCTCTTTGAAATGTGTCTACTGTTGGCAATGTTGTTTCTTGACTTAAAGCAGCAGTGGGTAGAATTGGAGCAATTTATAAAAAAAAAAGTATTTTCATAAAACGGTCACTATATCCTGACAGTAGTGCATGAGACAGGTAATCTGAAAGAAAATCCAAGTTCTTCTAGTGGCATCTGCAAGATTTCACAGACAGATGGAAAACAACCAATCAGAGCCGTCTCTGAGCAGCTGTCAATCACTCGCGAACTCCGATCAAATGGTAAAACTAGGCAGCGCTGATCAAATATGAATCAATATTCTGTTACTGTAATGCCTATTTCCTGCCTCAAATGTTTTCAGAAACATCTTGTAGTGTACTGTTTAGCTGTAAAATGAGAAAGTTTGTGACCTGGCAGCCATGTTGAAATCAGTTGAGGAAATACCGAGCACCGCCCACCAGCCGGAGCACACTCTTATTTTACAGCTAAACAGTATACTGCAAGATGTTTCTGAAAACATTTTATACGAGAAATAGGCATTACAGTAATATTGATTCATATTCAATCAGCGCTGCCTAGTTTGACTGTTTGATCGGAGTTCCCGAGTGATTGACAGCTGTGTCTGTTGAATGAACAGCCAATAGGAACGCTCTCTCTCTCAATGTGATTGGCCAAAGTCTCCCGTCACAGGCTTGATTTTTTTGTTTAAAGCCTGAAAACAGAGCCATGAGGAGGTGCAGAAGTCTAATTTTCTCTCAGAACACTTGAATTACAATATGCTGAAAGGTTATTATGGGATTTTTGCCCAATGATGCCAAAAACATTCTGCCTACTGCAGGTTTAAGGAACGTGGTATTAAGCTGTATTGTGATAGGAGATTTCTCTGATGACTGATGCTATTTTTCCTTCTCTTTTACAGAATAATGGATCTTTGGTTTGGTGCCAGAATCACAAGCAGTGCTCCAAGGTAGAATGGTTTCCCTTCTTTCACAAATGAGACACATGCCACATACAGCGCATGCCTCATTATCAGAGTATAATGCAACATAAAGTGTGCGAGTCACGACAGGACTAGTTTTGTCATGCCTGCAGAATCACCCCGAGAGCTGTTGACTATCACGAGGATTTTCTTTTCTTTACTTCTGCTTTCATTGATACTCAATTTGCCACGCAATTAAATACGATTTGAAAAGGTTAAAAATGTAGATTTATGAAAGCAAACCGTGATTGTTTTTCCCACTCGTGTCATTTGGAATTCCAGTCGGATGCATTACGCTACTACGCCCTCCCGCAGGGCTTGTTTGTGTTTCGTTGCCCTGTCCCAAAGAAGGTTGATACAAAGCCGGCGTTGACAGCTCCCCTGAAAAGATGGCGCTGACATAGTCTATCAGACTCTCCCGGAGCTGTTGACAGGGCCCTCGGAGATGTGCCGTATAGACTGAGAACACTATGGAGCTGGAATAAGGAGGATGATGTGCCGGCCAAGTAGAAATCTGAACAATGCTCTCTGTGGCTGTCAGAAGCTCTCATCTCCTCACACACAGACCGTGAAGCCAGGATTCAATGCTGCTTGCCCGTGAGGACTCAAAGTAGGACATATACATTGTCTAAATAAAATACAGGAAGTCTGTTATTGTTGGTGTACTTACAGAGGAATGCATGCTGAATCTGGGTGAATCACAGTATTACACGCAGTGATTGTGGTGATTAATTGGAAGATGCTGATTTTTTTTTCTTCTGCTTACTTAACACGGGCCTCACATTCGGTGTACGTATTAATCACAATCAGTGTCTTGTATCAACTGCCTCGCAAAATGACCCCTTTGCTGCGTTTGATTTCTAAATTCCGCTCTTTTGAATTTCAAATTGTTTCCTTGGCAATTTGCATTTTTCCTGGGATACAGCAGAGCCATTGTTCTTTGTGCTTCCTACTACATCTGCAAACGTATAGGTTACCTCCCTTTACCCAACTTAGCAGATGTGTACAACATTATCGTATCGCTGAATGTGTCCTAATCTAAGCGGATGGTGTTACTTCTAATTATTATGTTCTAATATTGAACTCCATCTTGAGGCAAAGCACCGTCAACTTTGTCCTTAAAACAAAACGTGTGATAAAGAATATGTCCTTTTCTATTATCTTTAACCTTCTGTGACAAGTTAATGTATAGGCAAGCCTCCTTCGTTTTCACCATAACGCTGTGAAACTTGTTTCTCTCCTTTCCACTGTGATGGCCAACATTGGCTCTTGGCACCCGTCGTTCCCCAGCCGTTCGGCAGAGTTTTATGTTTGAAAAAGGCTTTCGCTGGCTGTGAGTCCAGGCACAGCATACTGTTTTCATAATCAACCAGCTAACACGGCTGAAACTCTGCAAATGTCCCAAAAAACTCTTTTAATGGACTTCTCGTTCCCCTCGCTATAACAAGCATGTCAGTTAGCACTTCTTTATCCTACTGGTCGGCCGTAAATAAATGAGGCCGGATTTGATGTAAGCCCTTAAAAATAATGATATGCTTGTGTTACTGCTGCACAAATGTGGCGCTCCGCCGTTCCAAATCATTTCGAGGGCTCTCTGAATTTAATTAATTTAATTGTATCCTCGGTTTTAGGTTCAGCCGTTCAGGATGCAGGCCAGGGCACGGTGCTGGAAGTTTAATTTGCGGCCAGAAGTCAATATTTTGGTAGCGAACGCCACCGCACTTCACATCCACATCAATGGCTCGAGTGCACACTCAGCCGGCCTGTGTGTAGTGTGTCAAAACACAGAGCTATTGTGGCCACTTTAACAATTGTACCAAATGGGCCCATGCTGTACAGTGGTTCCCCGTGAATAGCTCTACAGCCGCTGATTAGCCTCTTCACTTCATGAACAAGCACACAGTCAAACAGAGAGACAAAGGCGGCGGCTCCCGGGGGAGTGCGTTAGGGCAGAAGGCCCGTCCGCCCAGAGTGCTCTCCGCCTGTGAGGGAAAATGCGCGGAAGGGCCGCCTAATAATTTAGACAAAGCTGCGGTGACCCCGTCCATCTGTCTGCGTTTTAGGAAATCAAAGCCTTCCATTTGTGAAGACAAAGTCATCCCGGTCATCTCGTATGCGGTGTCCAGAGCCGGCCCCGCTCTCAGCGTCCCCATTGTCATGGTAATTAACCTGCTTGCCCCCTCTCCAGAGCGGAGCGAGGTGGCATTTGGAGAGTCATTATCATGCCATAACGCCGGACCAGCAGACAAACTCCATTCAGCGGGGGAGACGCCAGCAGAACAGACAGCAGAGCGTTTTCTATGAGCTATTGTCATTTTGTCTCCCTACTGTTAGAGCTCCCCTCTTGAGAAGTTTGGACGTGTTCCCTGAAAGTTTTCAAAAACTCCCAGGGTGCTCTCTTTTTTTTTTTTCTGCTGGTGCAAAGAAAATAGATTTTGTGCGTGTGCATGGGGGTGCAGAAGCAGCCAAAAAGCTTTCCATAGTCAAGAGCATGGCTGATATTAGCGGGGTTTACTTTCCCCCCACGGGTGTGATCCAGGCTCCAAATCAAATGCTAGGATTGACTCAAGGCAGCTAAAGGCCGGTCTACAACAAAGCGGTGCGCTTCATTACTCAAACTTCTCTCAGGGAAGGAGGAGAAGAAAGGACATGTGCGTTAGGCCTGGATAAGTTGGCCTGTGGTGAGTCAGTGGAACGTGGCCATCGCTTCTAATTCCTGAGGAAGAAAAATGTGATATTTTTCTTGTAAACGCACCGAATATCCTGAACACTTTTTTTAAAAATCGGTGTACTCTTTCCTCCGTTGAGATTGATCTCTCAATGAATTAGATTGAGTGGTGATTACTGTGCTGAAGAGAATCTGTAATAAAACATCTTTTAGCAGCAGGGAGATGTTGACTCTGCCTTATATTTCTCCAAACCTGCCACATCCATGCTCTTTTTATTTATCATCTTTCCAGAGGGGGGGAAATGCTTTAGAAAGCATTATTGTCTGGTCGCCATTTGACGGCAATGAGTCGTGCACGTCTTTCATAGACATCTCACGTATCCCAGGTGGCTCTTTTGAGCAGCTCACACCCGAGCTGTGCATACCAGCGCAAGAATAAGAAGTGTTTACTCTTTTGGATTGCATGTGCCTTCGTCTTCACATGTCGGAAGCTTTGGAGCCTGAATAACAATCACTGGAATGCTACTATGTCTCATTCAAAAGTGTCCCTCTCCCCCCTCCTCCTTCTCCCAAAGCCCACATTTTCTCACGCCAAAATCAAACTTCCCATGAGTTGTTCTTTTTTTTTTCAGGGTCAGTCAAACCTCTAAAATTAACTCAGCCTCATTCTGCAGTTTATATGAATCTCAATTAAAAACAAAACTAACAGCGCATACTTTGGGGGACTTTCACTTGAAGCTTTCGCAAGTGTGTCGATGCCTTTTGTGTGGTCATCTTTTCTCCGGCGGTAGGTAGTATATTTTGAAAAAGATGTGATAAAGTGGCTGCTGGCTGGTCGGCAGGTTTACAGCTGGGCACGGCTGGGATTGTGAGGTGCTTAGAGAGACTTCAAAGCACCTTTTGGTCATGCTGAGGCCAGACGTTCGTCTCACCTCCTTGCGTTAGCCACATTACCAGCACCAACACCTCAAAGCGAGCTAGAACTCAATCTGTCAAGCGGGGCAGTGCGTCTGGATCGCCTGTCAGTGGAGCTTGATAAGCAGACCTTCAAAATCTGAGAGTCTGACTTGATTGATTTTCTAATTTCATATATATATGTGGAAGAATTCTGAGGTGGCGGAGATCATGTGAAGAGCCGTCGCTGTGCTTTCTCTGAATCCTTTTCTTCTCTGTGTTTTATCTAGTTTGAGGCAGTGTGAGTTTGTGTGTGTGTGGGTGGCGGAGGAGGAGTGTGAAGCAGGGCTGGTCAGTCCCAGCAGGAAGGACCTGATCTGGACATGGTTGTTAAGTTTCATTGGCTAAAGGGGGGGTCGCTTCATTGGCTGCTATCTGTGGAGCTCATTATTCACATGGTGGGTGGCAGAGAATGAAAACCCCCCACAGCAGAAAAACTAAAGACGTGGCTGCCACAGGAGAGGAGGCGAAGAAGAGGCAGTGGAACTGCTGTTTAGACTTCATCTAAAAAGCTGCTCTCTCTGCAATGCTGTCTGTTCAATATTGGAGTGATGAGCGCTCCAGGAAAATCCTCACTGTCTCGTGTTTTTATTGATCCCACGGAGCATTTTAAATAGTAGTCATTTATTTTCTGAGATGATCAACCCTTCACAGATTCACATGTTCTTCCTGTCAGAAGGGATTTCATTCCCTTTAAGGATTAATGTAATCAAAGCTGCTGTGAAATCCTCTTTTAGCAATAATGACCAGTCACACTGAGACAATCTGCTGTCATCCAAGTGTTTTTATTCTCTTTCTGAGGCTGAATATCATGAATTACAGCGTACCTTTCATGTTGACTTTGCTGTCTTTTCCCATCCCAACGCTCACGTGTTTAGAGGTGCTAAAGAAAGACTTTTATTTATGTTAATATATCGTTACAGAACTAATCGTGCCAACGGTCACATTGACGGAAGGGAAGATTAGGATGTAAGAATCTTAAAGCTGATGTGCTTAGCGGATGTGGGCTCATCAATTTATTCCAGCTCCACTCAAAGCTGCTGCTTCCCGCTGATAAATCCCACAGATTGCGTGTGACAGTTTCGGGACGATGGGAAACCAGAATGTGTGTCAAAAAACTCGACAGCTGTCTTAACCTTTGCCCCCGACTACTTCTAGATTTCCAGACCGTGTATCAGAAGATGAAGAAAAACCGCCTTCTTTTGTTTGTTTTCAACCAAAAAGTCGGCCCACTCAGTTTGCCCAGGTTTGCCCTCTCTTTTGTGCAGTCTTTGTTCTCAGCTTTTGAAATGCATATAAAAGAGAAATCAATCATCACACCGGGCAAATGGAATATCATATACTGTATAAGGCTGCACGTTATTTCTCAATGTGTGTGTGCGTTACGCTGGTGTGAGGAGCCGTTCTAGTGGAGGCTGGAGAGGGCAAGTAGGATTAGTGAATTTCAAGTGTTTCTGAGACTCAAATAAACAAGTGGAGATAGTGGCAGAATGTGACTGCAGCATGGGATTAGGGGCGGCTTTACTCCCCTCAATGGCGCGTCGTGTTTTACATGCTGTTGGCCTACATCGAGACAGAATCTCCAGGTCTCATCTCATTTGAGACAAGGAGGGGATTGAGATGACGGCTCCAGTGGCCACTGCAGGAACAAGCCGGCAAGGGGCTCTGACATCCTTTTTTTTTATCTTGTTTGCTATATCTCCTCAATCTGCAGTGACAGAAATGCATTTTTCATCTCCTGCGCAGTTCATTATCGTCGCTGTAAATCAAACGTATGGACAGTTTGAATAACCGGCGCTGAGGTTTTATCGTTTGATCGCATATTCAGCTACGCTCCTATGCATCTGTCAACGTTATTCAGCGTGATGGTGATGGTGTGGGAGTACATACAGTAAATCATGCGTAGGGAGGGTGCAGATCTGACGTGGGTTTTCGGAGGGGTTTTGCTTTCCCATGCCACGTCACAGAGCGAGGCCTCCTTTATCGCCAATCTGACCCCACATGATGGATACATCCTGTTGAGTCTGATTGTCATGAAATGCAAACTGAGCCCAGAGGCAGGTGATAACTGAGGCTCCGGTTACAGCCACTGTAAGTTTGACTCTTGTCACTGCAGAACAACATGAGATGGCAGAGGAGCTGTAAGAGAAGGAGCCCTTGCGGAGGAGGGTGTGTGTGTGTGTGCATGGGGTGGTGGGGTGTCTGGGTGAAACTTCAGAGTCATTAAGTATTAAGTGAACCGCTATTGCATTCCACAGCAGACAAAGCACAATTCTGGCTAAGCTGTGTGGGCTTTTTTTGCTCATAAATAAGGCAGGCACCTCTGATTGTGGGGTAAATGTATAATTCATGCACTGCCCCTCCTGCTCCTCCTCTTTTTGCTTCTCACTTTCTGCCGAGCTATTCCTTTTCAGCTCTTTGTTGTCTGCAACCCTCAACTGCATTTAAATTAATAATTAAAGTGATGCTCAAAGAATGTCTGTGACACCACCTGCTAGGTTACTCACCGTCTCTCCGAGCCTAGAAACAAAACAGAAAGTCTTGAACCGTGTACGTTTCAGTTCACCCCCACCGGAGCTGGAATACTACAGTGTTTTAGTTGGTTGTAAATATGAAGGAATTATGACGCTGGCAACGTTTGCAACGTAAGTCCCTCTCAGGGCCGTAAAACACTTGGAGATTTGGAAAATGTGTCATTACTTGTGTAAAAGTCTGTATCAATCTTGTATTACTTATAATTAAGAAATGTTGTCTGTGGGTTGTTGTTGCTGGCAGCCCTGTGTCTTACTCCAGTTTTAGATGATAATTCCTAACAGACATGGTCAAAACCACAATTTTTTTTTCTCAGGTGCTGCAGGATATATTAAAGCTGTAGTGCGTAGAATTGGAGCAAATATGATTTAAAAAAAAGTTATTTTTATAAAACGGTCACTATATTCTGACAGTAGTACATGAGACAGGTAATCTGGAAAACATCATGTTCCTCTGTGTCCTCCGGTGCTCCTAATGGCATCTCCAAGATTTCACAGACCAGAGGAAAACAACCAATCAGAGCCGAGCTGGAGCCTGCCGTCTCTGAACAGCTGTCAATCACTCGCGGACTCCGATCAAACGGTCAAACTAGGCAGCGCTGATTAAATATGAATCAATATTCTGTTACTGTAATGCTTATTTCTCACCTCAAACGTTTTCAGAAACATCTTGTAGTGTACCGTTTAGCTGTAAAATGAGAAAGTTTGATCAGCGCTGCCTATTTTGACCGCTTGATCAGAGTTCGCGAGTGATTTACAGCTGCCTCCGTTGAATGAACAGCCAATAAGAACGCTCTCTCTGAAATGACCTGTGATTGGACAGAGTCTCCCGTCACGGGCTAGATTTTCTAAAGCCTGAAAACAGAGCCATGAGGAGGTGCAGAAGTCTAGTTTTTTCTCAGAACACTTGAAGTACAATATGCCAAAAGGTTATTATGGGATTTTTGCCCAATGATGCCAAAAACATTCTGCCTTCTGCAGGTTTAACAGACAGCTTGTCCTTTCTCAGACCAGCTATGACAGAAGTGATGAGCAGATACAAGCTTCTACTGCACCTAATTTCCCTACAGTTTGGACACCTGCACCTTTGGGGAGACAGACAGACACCAATTTGCTCCACACACATCATAGATTACCTGGCACCCCACACAGGCATCATGTACCTCCAACACTCCAGCACTGGGAGCAGATGAAGCACATGCAGGAGCGCCAACATGCTGTAACTGTTGTCTCCTCCAGCTCTGAATACAGCACCGACACCGTGAGCCATGTGGGTTTCCTGTTAGTTTGCAGAGGCTTATGTAATTGCAGAATAGAAAACCCCACAGCAACTGCTGCAGTATAATTTTATCTGTGCACCCCCTGAATTATCACACCAAAACTTTGTATGAATATTTAAGATGCACTTTCATTGACACACACAGCTTTTTTCTGTTAGTTTAAGTTGCAAACGAAACATCAACATTGGCTGGGAACAATTCCAACAGCTCTAATGCAATTCTTAAATTAAATCGTGGCATTTAGATAAGCAACCTTCTGCTCATTGGGAAAATCTCATTTCATATTTATCAGCGCCCATGTGAGCTCGCTGCGTATAGAGTTGCACACTCACATCTCAAGTCAGCAAGCTGTTAATCTTATTGATCTACCTGATCCATCCCACTGTCTGCTCGACGAACTCGTGCTGATTTACAGCGTAGCAGAAATTAAATATGCGATATCCGGCGATATCTCATGGACTATAAGGTCGCATAAGGTTGAAGAAATGGCGTGTCTAGACTTTATAACATCTCAGGACGGAGATATCTTCTTCCTGATTTACTCGCCATATTTTTACAGTCCTTTGGAACTTAATGGCACGTCAGAGACGTGTTGGAAAGCCTCGCTAGGGTATGATTTTACACTCGGTTCAGATCACAGCTCCAGAGCTTGATGAAATATGTTTCAGTCTGGTTAATCTGTAATCATAGTCTCCGTGGGCATCATCTGAAAGGCAGTTACAAAGATTTTCGGCACGCTACTTCTTTTTTTGCCCACAAAAATAGACTCCAGTTTTGGCTGGAAATCAAGCTGAGTTTGAGTTCTGAGAGGCAGCTTGAAGTAGGGCCTGTGCCGTGAATGAGAAGAGGGGAGAAAATGGGAAAATCATCAAGAGTAATGGCTTTCCACTGAGTACAGAGGGACAGACGGAGAGCGCGGAGTCATGTCCATTATAATGCGGACGAATTTGAAAATATTGTTTATAGGTCTTATACATTTTTCATCCATCTTCGTGTTTTCAGATTGTTTTCCAAATGTTCTAAATGCCAAACTAATTTAAAATCTTTTCTTTTTCTTCCTCTTTTATGTTTAATGGTGGTTTTCAAACAATGAAGTGGTGCACCACCGTACCACCGCCACAATTAGGAAAGAAATAGGGTTGAATGTACTGTATCGGCTGGGTGGTTGGTCAGATAAACCAAGCCATTTGAAGTAGTTTCCTTGGGCTCTGGGAAATTATAACAGGCATTTTATTGACAATATGATGAACAATTAGTGATAAGTGCTGTTAGCCCTACTTTAAAGGGGACCTATTATGCTTTTGTGCTTTTCCCCCTTTCCTTCAGTGTGTTATATAGTTTTTTTTTTGCATGTAAAAGGTCTGCAAAGTTACAAAGCTCAAAGTTCGCGCCAAAGAGAGTTACTCTCCCCCACAGAAACACTGCTCCTGAACTGCCTGAAACGCCTTGCTTGAAGTCCCGCCTTTTCTTCTGTAACATGGTGATGTCACCAAGTAACACATTTGCATAACGGCTAGTTTGGCACGCCCTCAAACGAAGCTAGTTAAAGCAGAGCTGGAACGGAGTCTGAAGAGTTTTGTCCGGTTGACCAATCACAACAGTAGGCAAGCTGACCAATCACAGCAGACTGGGCTTTTCAAGAGGGCGGGGCAGAAGCTAAAACAGAGCGTTTCAGAGTGAGGGTGACAAGAGGTGCTGCGGCACAGCCTGTAAGAGAAAAGTAAAGCATTTTTTTTAACATTAAAGCATGCAAACATGTTCTAGTAGAAACCCGAAATACAAGTATGAACCTGAAAATAAGCACCATAGGTCCCCTTTAAAGCTTAGTTTGGTCACTACTCCCTCTGTGGTTGTGTACTTTGTATCTCAGAGTGCCCAAACACTCAACACAGGTGTAGTCATTGCCATTTTTTTTCCTGTTCTGTTTATATTAAAGAAATGCACAAGTGAAGTATAAAAAGTGAATGCGTCACAAAGGCTTTGTGCTGTTCAAGGCTAACTGCATAGGCAGTGTTAGATAACTGGCACTTCAAAAGGTTATGAAACTCTCCCAGCCATCATCAGTAGATAAAATGTCAAAGGTATGTGGGGAGTGACTTCCTGCTTGCAGTCAGCTACGGTGGTACTGTTGCTTGCATCCCACATCAGCCGATCCCAACCCTTCTTCCACTTTGGCCAAATTTGGATTTTTGTATAAAATGGTAAACAAATCAAATCCAGGCTCCAAAATGTCTCCACATTATCTGCAGACAGGGATGTGATCTTTGTACTTCTTCCTGTCTTACTACAGACACAAAACATGTGTCAGTGACATCACCTGTATTGTGCGGTTGGCTATATGCTTGGGAAAACACACACAAAAATGATAAAGGAAAAAAAATTGGAGGCTACTGAAACATTGCTGGCGAGTGAAAGTGCATTGGCCATGTTTGTGAAAGATATATCACATGATAAAAAAAAGCTCATTCTTTGTCTGCGCTGCAACGTGAGCCTGGCGTTTTCAAATTTATCTACTTTTGGAGAGAGTTTTGGAAAACATCCATTTTCTGAGCGTGATCCCGCCGGCTTAGTGCGGACGGAAGGCCAAAAAACGGAGAGAAAAGATGAGTTTTAAAACTTATCAGGATTAGAGCGGACGTGGTCTGAGAGAATGAAAGGCAGATAAGAATGAATTGGGGGATGTGGAGGGGAGACGACAGCCAAATAAAAGTGAAATAGAGTGAGAAGTGAGTGAATATACGTGGAGTAAGTGCCTGTTTCAATAGAGGGGCGAGCAGAGCCCGGCGACTCGCTCCCGGATGGGTCGATAGATATGAGCAGAGGGCTGAGAGCTGCCGGTATAATTGAGTCCGGTAGTCGGGAGTGTGAAAAGCGCCGGGGCAGCAGAAAGTAGCCATAACTCAATGAGATTGGAGGAGGCGAGATTTACAATGTGTGTGATCAACAACAGAGATTCCTCCATATCTGAGTCTCCCGGAGAAGCAGACAGCTGCTGCTCCGTCCCAAGGGGCCGCAAAGGCACCTTGTAAATATCTGTTGGCACCATCCGAGCTTCGCACCGACCGCCAGTGCCGGGGGGTCGATACGTTGCGGCTCGGATAACAGAGAGAAAACATATTTGGGGGAAGTTTTAGAAGCATGTGGGTGCATGGTTTTGAGTAATTTAATTTACAAAATAACAGGATCAGTCATAGATGTCTCACTCATCTCCCTATGACTGTACAAATGTGTTCTGGCAAAATGTCATCAGCATGAATTATCATCCATCTTTTATTTTGTATACACGGCGTATTGTTGAGCCCCAGGGGCAACCTCGACTGGTAGCAGTTCATGCTTCATTAACTAAAACAAAACAGTCGCGTGACATTTAATATACACACTTTTTTCATAGTTTATGTTATTCCAGTCACTCACTCGGGGCAGTTAGCGTTTTTTAACGATGGGTGGAGATAACCCAGGCGGTTCTATGCACCACAACCACCCCCCCAATCTCTCTCCCTTCCCTCTCCTCCCCCATCCTCCCCGTCTCCTCTCCCTCCGCCTCGTCCCAGGCAGCGTTGACACAGTGAAGATGGGCTGTGGCATTGGCTGCCATTCAGCCTGACTCTCTCATCGGCCCCACAGAATGCCTTTCAGGGTCCCCCAGAGTAACAACTGCTGCGTTTTATTACAGCGTGAAATGGGGAGTGAAAGACCGCTATGGATGTTCCTACTTAACCATGCAGGATGTGTCACTATTGGGTAGGAAGATAAGAGGACAAAGGGGGAAATCAGCCGCTCCAAATGCTTTCGTTAAGACTAAACAGCTCAAGTCCATAGAAACAACCCCTTTGCTCTTGTTTACATCTCAGACTAGAACCATTTGTGTCTTTTTTTAGGCGAAATTTGTCCAGAAATATGTTAACACCACATTGGACGATTACATGCATTCCTTACGCTATTCAAACAGATGGTAGCCGCGTTGCCAGCTGGAGAGATTTGCTTGAGGGAGACCCAGACGTTGGCACCCAAAGCCAGCAGATATACTATGTCCAGCTCAATTAGGTTCTCTACTCCAGTTCCATGGCGTGTTTTCCCAGATTAGATCTCAGAAGTCAAACACTAGCATAGCTATCGACAGCGCGAGACGTGCAGATGTTTGAGGGCTCCAAGCCTCGGGGGGATCCACTAATACTAACTGCTAGACCACAGATATCTTCTGATGTGATCGCATTAATAGAATGGTTTTGCGTGCCAGGAAGTTTTACTTCCTGTATGGTTTGGAATCATTTTTTGGTTTGTTGTAATTGGCAATTTAGTGGTATTGCAACAAATTTCAACATATAAAAGCAGAAGTGCATGTTTCAGGACGACGAAGGGTGTGTATCTGGGTGGAGTTGTTGCCCCCTCAAAATAATTGCACAAGAGCTTATATAGAAAATCTGTTATGGCACGCTCCCAAACGTGCTTTTGGCGGCATTGGTACTACGGTTTTAGATCGAGCACCAAATTGTGCAAATGGGAATCAGGCACTTGATTGATGAGGGCACCTTTGTAATTAAATACAGCCTTCCTATTTGCTTTGGCAAGACATCTGTCGTCGGCCCTCCTCTTCCCTTCTTATATGTCAGGTTGTGGGTGTGGCTGGGGAGAATCGCTGACAGATTGTCAGTTTTCAGCACACCTGCAGGGAGCTCCCACTGCCTCGACACAAACGCTAATCTCTTTTAAAAGCGCCGTTTACGATGTATCTGCTCATTCAGCAAAAAAATAACTGTCCTGTCTTGATGATATTTAAAAAAAAAAAAATACATCTTCCTGTTAGAAATCAGCAGTTTTTTGTTAGTTGGGAACTTTTGCCCTGAAGAGTTAAAAAAAAAGAAAAACGGGGACTCTTGAGGGTGAGACAACACTAAACACACAGCCAGCATTCTAATCTGTGTTGCAACATCCTCGGTACGCAATGTGCTGTGTTAATTCATGTCGCTTGGCACGCAAGCCCGAGCATCTCGAGGTAACGGCGCTTCAATTTTCACTTGTGTAGTTGTGATTGTGGCGAACCAGAAAAAAGACTCATCCTCGTGAAAAGCCAGTGGAATGCATTCAGTCCGTGCACACACAAGATCTTTCAATGAGTAAAATGAGCTTGATCCCCCTGGCTTAAGTGTGTATGTTCAGTGATTTGTAGAAGGGATTTGGGGGGCTTTAACATGTGCGTCTACTGGCAGAACGTCCTTTAGGCGCTGGTGCAGCAGCACAGTTATTGCCTCAACACCTCATTGTTCCTGCTCGCGTTGAGGCTGGGGATGCTGAGGCTGCTGCTACTGCCCGTCTTCGCCGCAGGCTCATGCTCTCAGAGGATACAATTGAGAACAGAATTAATGATATAAGGTCACCGTATTATTCATAGCAGATGATGATAAAACTGCATGGACGGTGAGGCATAACTTGGACGGCGCGATTGAGCTCATATGTCATCTTAAATCTCTGAGGTGTTGCGGCGGTTTCACCTGATCAGCTCTGTAGAAAAACCACATTAGTTTCTTTTTGGAGCTCTCAGCTGTCATAACTACGCTACACTCCCTCCAAGGCGTCCAATAATCCCCTCTGGCACTTTATATTTTATATCATCACTTGAGGGATGTCTATATTGCGATGAAGTAATTAAGAAAATACCTCCCCTCCCAGCCTCCTCCGCCCTCTGGAGCCGGCTTCTCAACACTCAACGCGCCGTCCACGCAGACGAGGCTGGTAAAAGCCGAGAGCTCGGTGTAATTGAGCGCTGGCAGACGTGCGCGCGGCCCCTGATTGCAGCATGTTCCTCCAGAAGCAAGGTTTATGTTTCATCATGCGCCCCGTCCACCGCACTCCATAAAAAGCAAATAAACTTTTCGCTGGCAATGGCAAAATAATGACAGACACTGCTAATGAGCGAATTAAAGAGTCATAAATACAACTCTGGCCTCTGACTGAGATGTGAAATTTCTTTCTTTCTTGGTGCCCTCATTTAACCACTCTTGTGTACTGTACCTTACATAACACTACACATTGTTCTGATTATTTCATGAGCCAAAATGGCACATCTCCATATCTACCCTATCATACCACGTATTGGACTGTCCCTGATGAAGAATGTAGGCGAATGTGTTGAAGATTTACTGCTGTGCCTCGTGTTGGTACTGTAACTGGTGTCTAAATTAAGTGGAGTTGAATGAGTGACTTTGGCAGGTATCTGGTTGGTGTGGTTTGGGCTGCTCCCAGTGCAGCATAGAGGCAGCCTGGCAGCGGTTCCAGCCTACTCTTCTCTTTCACACCAGCTCTCCGCAGCCAGCAAACGGGAGCACATAAAAACCCCTCGCCTCTCTCAGTCCCATCTGAACATATTGTGTTTCCTGCGGCAGCATCTGCCTGATTCTGTTGGACATGCTTGGACTTTTGTGCTAAATTACATTCTCGTTTATTGAGTTTGATTTCATCCAGGGCGAGTTGTAGTATTTAGAGCAAGAGGAGTGTGACTAGATTGGTAAACTTTCATTTTGAAATTGTATCATCCCATTATGGCAAAATGAATTTGAGCTGCACCCGCGCTGATGTTTTTCCTTTTATCCTGTGCCCTATGCCAAACATTCAGCAAATTTGTTCCACGTGTTTAAAAAAAGGGAATCCCAAGAACATTAAGTGTATCATTTATGAAGCGCTCTGTGTTCAGCGTGGTAAAAGAGAAGGGTAATTTGGTGGCGGTGCCAGAGTGCATCAGGCCCAGACATGAGCAGGAGAAGTGGCGGGATGAAGCGTAGACGGTATGGGAGGCACACCAAATCCAAGCATCGGTAGATTTCTAGACACAGCAAGGGTGTGCCTCACTACTCATAACGGACAACCCCCCTTTTCCCCCCATGTTTGCTTTTGTAGAAGATTGTTTATGTGCTTTGAGGGTATGCCAGGCATCCGTAACAAAAAGAGGTGTGACTGGTTGTTGTGAACGTGCAGGGGGAAGTGGCTGAGTGAGGTGCCTGACAGGCAGCCGGCACTGGAGCACCATCTCGGCAGCGTTGGCTCTTTGATGTGGCTGGCCCTTTGAAGAACTGACACCCTTCTCTCCTTTTTCACAGTGCCTGGAGCCCTGCAAGGAATCCTGGGACCTGAAGGAAAACCAGTGCCAGGATTTATGCGAGGTATGTCACCAGCAAAAATACCGTGGTCGCCTCTCAGACTCAAGTGTTTGATACTTAGTGGGGAAAATTCAATAAGAGGAAAGTTTGAGAGGAGTGTGAAGTAGCTCTTTCTGCGCTCTGTAATGACACTCTTTCTGCGGGGCTGAATCAAAGCTGTTTAAATGTACCCACCGCTCCGGTGAGTCATAAGCTGCAATGTAAACAGGACAATCCCTGCAAACTCACAGAGCTGCTTGTTTGCAGGTCAGCAGGTTGGTCTTAAAAAAGTAATCTGACATATATTTTCCCTCTCCCCTACTCCTTAGCCCCTCTTTCCCAAGAAACACTACGAGTGTCTGACGAGCTGTGAGTTCCTGAAATCGGTAGAGGGAGTGAAGCAAGGCGACTGTCCTGCCCCAGAGAAGGCCAGCGGCTTCGCAGCAGCCTGCGTGGAGAGCTGTGAGGAGGATGGAGAGTGTTCAGCCGTGAAAAAGTGCTGCTCCAACGGCTGCGGCCACACCTGCCAGCTGCCTAAGAACCTCTACAAAGGTAATACTAAAGGTTAAACCTGCATGATTGGTCTTTTAAAGGAACAGTGTGTAACATTTTGGGGGGATCTATTGGCAGAAATGGAATATAATAAGTATGTTTTCTTTAGTGTATAATCACCTGAAAATAAGAATTGTGTTTTAGTTACCTTAGAATGAGCCGTTTATATCTACATGTGGAGCGGGTCCTCTTCACGGAGCCGGCCGCCATGTTTCTACAGTAGCCCTGAATGGACAAAAAACAAACACTGGCTCTTGATAGAGCCATTAGCGTTTTCACGTCGGCCACTGTAGTTCTCATACACGCTTGGCACACGTTTCATTTGACTGCAATCTGAAACCTCATCACTAGATGCCGCCAGATGTTACGCACTTCACCTTTAAGATTTCAGTCCTGGGCAATAATTGATTTCCTTTTAATAATAATGCATCAAATGACAATTTGAAAGCAATGTAACAATGTGAAAGGGGTCACTTGTAGTAATGAACCGACAGAAAATTAGCCCCTGAAACTGCAGCTCCACCTTGGCTTTACAGAGCTTCGTAGGGAGTTTCCGCTCTTTGTTTAGCTGTCCCGCCCACAACTTTAACATTTTAGTTAATAAAAAACGAGATGGCGACGGCCAAAACCGAGATGGTGACGGCCAAAATGCCAATCTCAAGGCTTCAAAACGTCAGTCCACAAACCAATGGGTGACGTCAAGGTTACTACATCCACTTCTTATATACAGTCTATGGTTTAAATGCATTGATAGATTGCGATATAAAACACATATTAGAAACATAAACACAGACATGATTCATTAATTAGAGGAAGAAGGGCGTTCGACAGCGAGCCAGGCTGACAGCCTGGGATGCACTCAGTGTCTAAACGTTAGACTGTGCGTGCTGATAAAGTTGCTTAATTGCCCGTGCACTCAGCAGCTCATCTCTTCATTTAATCATCGCTCATGACCGTTTCCAACAGGGACAAGATTAACACGGTTCATCAGCTGAATCATGGATACTCCCTCCTCCTCTATTCATCCTACTCAATAAATGACGTTTCATATCTGGTAATGGTTCCAATGCAAAACGTCACACTTTGTAACGTGATTAACTGTTGCAGTTTGCATCGTTTTCACAAACAGCGCCGAACCAATTAATCCCTCTCCGTCAAACATCAGTTTTAAATCTCAATGACGCAAATTGCAGATTATCTTGAACAATTTTTTGACAACTTGCTCAGAAACATAAATCTTTATTTCATCTCTTTTGTATTGCACATCCTCACCCACACATCCCTCATGCTGTTCCTGTTGTAAATTGGAGTATATATCTTCAGCCTTGAATTTGCTGGATGAGCTTGAGGGTTTCACAGACACAGATGTACCCAGGAATCTTTGCTCCAGTAAAACTGTTTAATAGCGCTGCCCAAGGCGGCCTGATGTTCTGAGGGTGCTGAGTTGTTATGTGAGAGAACCAATAGCCTCTGAACTTGGAGATGGAAGCTGGAACTACATTATATATATATATATATACTATCTGCGCACAATTGCTGGCCGCCCGAGGCCATAAAAAAGTGGAGGAGATGTCGAAGCGAGAGCTGTGGAAGATGAGTCTGAATCAAGCTTTGAACCGCAGCAGCGATCCACTCTGTATGCTTTGAATCACACTAAGCATGTTTCACTGTGTATAGCTGGGAGAAGCAAGAGCATGTGATTTTGAGTTTGAGCACACAGAAGGGCATGCTGGTATTTATATTTGATTTGGAAAAAAAAATCCTCAGGGACTTCACGGTGGATGTCGTGCTCATAAGGTGAACAGCACGTTAAATCGGGGGAAAGATGAAAGCAGGCGTAACCTTGAACATTTCAATACCCAGTCAATGAAAACCATTCACCGCACTGTGAGACCTTCCAATCAAGCAGCCTGCACGCTGATTTGTTTAGTCCAACAAATGCTGAGCTCACGACGGGTCGCCGTCAGCGCCGCGTTTACGCTGAATTACACTGAGCGTTTTGGTGAAAGTCCGGATGGAATTCCTGTCCCGGTCCTCGGTGTTAAAGGTCTAATTAGTTGCTCATGGTTTGAAGAGCGTAATTGTTTCTATGTGTGCACAAGTGTGTGTAGTCTTTGCCATGATGAGCCATGATGCTGGAAGCCATTAGCAAACACAAGCGGGGAGAAATGGAGCGTTTCCCCCACCGAGATCACTCTCAGATGTATGTGTTCAGGTTAGAGGTTCCCAGCCCACGTGTATTTCTCTGATAGACAAAAAAAGTTCTCCGAGACACTGGACCTCCCGCTGGGCTTTTGATGAGTAACAAACCTTCTTCTTTTTTTACATCAATAGAGCCCGACGCCGTTACACATCATCCGCCGCTCCGTGATGTCAGCTCGGAGATGTATTTGCAGGGGTGTGCCTCCGATAACACATGCAGTGCACGTATGGAAATAGGTGGTTTATTAGGCTCTTCTTCTGTCTTTCATTTTCATATATTTCCCTCTAGTTCTCTCTCAGAAGACATGGCACCACATGTGATGCAACCCAAACTTGTTATGTGTGCTTTCTGATCAAAAGCAGTGCAGAGTTTCTACACTGTACTGTGAGAGAAACTGGCAAAGGAGCTGCAGGGGTGGTTGGAATAAAAGAATATGTGAAAAATGTAGAAAAGAAATTGAATTCAGCGAGAGTTACCCTCACTCACACTGTCTCAACAAGTCAGTCAGTCATTCGGTCCGTCAGCCATCCTCAGTTAGCGGTATGTCCTTGTTTTCCTCAACCCTTGTAATTAGAGCAGTCATTATGACAGTATGTGCGTGAGTATTGAGAATTATATTCCTGGAGTGTAATTGCTGGCATGATTAAGACATGAATGGACGCCGTGCTCTCTTGCTCCAGGAGCAGTTACATCACGGCTTTGGAGGAAGCGTGCAGCCATTGAAAAATGAACGCTGTATGATTCTTGGACCAAACCTGACCCAAAAGTTATCTTTGGAAAGAGCAAGGCATGAGAAAGTGTATGCGTTGCCCTCCTCCACATATTGCGGAAGAGAGAGTTTGTGGGTTTTTGCTTTGCAGGAGTGCTTGTGTGACTTTGTGGGAAGATGAGCTAAGACAGAGGGAGATGTAGGAATGCTGTGGTTACCTTGGTGTTGAGTATTGCGCAGGAAATGTGACACGTTTGTTCGCGCGCACTCTGTGCGCTCTCTCTCTGCGACTGTGGAGCTGTGAAACCGCAGCACAATGACCCCCAGCTGTTAGTGTGCAGAAAGCTGCTATCAGCGGGACAAAACAAAGCACTGACTCCATATGCATGCGGTTCAAGGACCCTCCTCCATCTTCCAGGACTTTATATGCACCGATCCATCACTTTTACGTGCCCTGTATGAAGACTGAATAGAGATATAAGTAGATCAAGCTCTCTGCATACAAAACACAGTCTTGATTATGTTGTTTACCGACACGCCGCGCGGTAGCCTTGAGGCGTGTGTCGGTGCTGTTTTCTAAATGCGGAGCAGCGGTGGGCCGCTCAGCAGCGACAGAGGTCCGACATTATGGTCTGAAGTTGTGGGTGATTTATTGAGAACTGCGGGATGTATTCAGCCTTCTCCTGTACTTTCAAACGTGCTTTTCCAATCTCCATCTCATTATCACTGTGCCCGACGCTCAATCAACAACTCACTGCGTCCCCGCTGCAATAAATCTACTCGAGAGAGAGTCAGTCTGACTTGGCTGAGCATTTGGCCCAGTCCTGCACTTAATAAATCTCTAATTTATTGCACATGGCCGCATCGACTTCGTCTGAGAGGCTGAATGGTGAAGTGCAGTGATGCCAATGAACTTTACATGTATGCTTGTATGTTTGCTCTGGTGTGTCCGCAAGAGAGGGAGGGAGACGTTACGCGCGCCATCTCACATACCCAGATGCAAACTGTGTGTGTCATTACTAAGAAGCGCAGCTACTAAAACACATTACTCTGGGCCAGGAAATATCACAACCTGTCACAGTAGAAAGATGATGCCGTTGACACGCAGCGTGCATTAAATCTATTGCGGTGAGGTCATGTCTCATTTTCAAAATCTGTATCTGTCCAACTCTGATGGTGTCATTTATCTTTCCAGCCAAGGAAAGGAAAACAACAAATCTCATGTTGGAAGTTCACCTACGATGTTCCACGCCGTGGTGAGATTACCTCCCGTCACGGTATCGTCTATCTCGCTTGTACTTTTAGGAGTCCCTCTGAAGCCGAGGAAAGAGCTGGGATTTTGGAGCAGCCGTCAGGTCAGCTGGAGATCCGCTGGTCCTCCAAGTTCAACATCTCTGTGGAGCCCGTCCTCTACGTGGTGCAGCGCCGCTGGAATTATGGCATCCACCCCAGCGAGGACGACGCCACCGAGTGGCAGACCGTGGCACAGGTAGGAATCTACACACTAATATAAATAAAAATACTGCAGCATGTCAGTAAGATGAAAAGTTTCTCTCTTCTAGATCCCATCAAATGATGCTATGTGAGTGATTCTTTTGATCAGACATTTGGGATCTGCATCACTAAGAAATGTCAGCTTCACATGTCCCAGCGTGCCACATGCTACAGCTGTGAAAGTGCCGCAGTGCGCTGACAGACTGTTGCACGCGGTTGCACATTCCTCACAGTCGCAGTGTCTTTGAAAGTTTGGCAAAGAGAAAACACACAGATGACTGATGTGGCAGCAAACTCACATGGGGCTGTGACCCTGCGTGAACCCTGACCCCTGTGGTTTTCTCCTCCCCCCCCCCCCCATCTGTCCCTCAGACCGCTGAGGAGCGCGTCCAACTGGCCGACATCAGAGCCAGCAGATGGTACCAGTTCAGAGTTGCTGCAGTCAACGTCCACGGGACCCGCGGATTCACCGCTCCCAGCAAACACTTCCGCTCCTCCAGAGGTCTGTGTCTGTGTGTACATCATGCTGAGTGTGTGTGGCCTTAAGTTCCTGTTTGACACCCACTACCCTCCATTTGTTATGGTTAAGACCCTGGAACAGGTGGAGCCTTTGGGAAAGAGTTTTAGAACCTGATTTGACTTCTTATCTGACCATACAAACCAAGTGGCTGTGGGGAAGCTTTCTTTATGACTGACTCAAAGAAATGCTTTTTTGGTTTGTCTTTAAAAAAAATAAATAAACTGTTCACCTGCACTTTGCACCTTGCATCTCTTTAGAGGATTAAAAGCCATATTTTTGTGAGAACTGAAGTGTGTCCTAGGCTGTTCAGCCCCATGGCTCCATTCAGCAGCAGAAAACTGATTATGATTGAATTGGGAAAAAAAAAAATAAAAAAAAATAAAAAAAAAATTCACCTGTTTTTACAGAAGAAATAAATAAAAGTAACTTAGAAAGATTATCTTGGCAAAACAAGTCATAAACACAGGAGGGAAAACACTTTAGATCAGACTTGCCTTTCAGGGCTTCCGTACATTCACGCTGCTTTATTTAAAACAGTATTCAGGTATTAAATCTTTGAATTCTTTTGTTAACCTTGTTAACCTGACTTGTAAATAAGTGCTTCCCCTCCACAGCTTCCACACATTTACCCAGCGAGCTAAGTGGAAATGGTAATTCATGCCGATGTCGAGCAGAATGCGAGTAATTAAGAGGGACAGGGTTTTTTTTTCTTTCTGTCTTACAACCAGATCTTCATTTATGTCTTCAAATGAGGGGGTTTCCCCCTCTTTACAGTCATATAAAAAATGTAATATGTCTGAATTAGTCAGGATATTGCAGGTTTCAAATGAATGCAAGTGTTGTCTTGCCTCCAGAGGGGGTGACGTAACCGAGGCGCGCTTCAGATCTTTGCCACAGATTAGCGAACGAGCTCTGGTGGCGTCCTGCGTCGCTGCTCTGCTCCCGCACCCTGAAACTTTCAGCGTTGAATGACGCTAAATGGCAGCGTTGTGCTTGCAGATGGCATTTGTTAAAGCAACGGCCAATTGTCGTGCGGTTCCCGGGGATTACAGATTTGTGAATATAATGTGTCTAGATTGAATGTGATCCAGATCAGATACAGTGTGTTTGTTTGACATGTTGAGGCAGAGACATGTTCAGCTTTAACGCAGCTCTGGGTTCAGCGTCTGTCAATGTATATTGTGTAATATAGTGTCTGCATTGTGTGGACCATTTTCATTTTTTCATAACAACGCAGTGCACATCAACATACTTTTTCCAAACTTGAGTTATTTATCCATTAATATATAGAAAGTTGTTTAGCAGTGGAACACTGGCAGACATCCTAAGCACTTCCCATGTTCTGCCAAATGCTGAAAACGGGTGCCAAATACAAAAAGTGTGTTTTGGTGACGTGCGTGTGTGTGCGTGTTGACCTGCCCTGTCAATCCTTCGTCATACATTTACTCCCCAGAGCGTTCTGGATGGCTGTCAGACAGAGCCAGACACCAGGTGGGGAATAGATTCTGCTGCAGGGATGGAAACCGATCTCCAATCAGGCCAATCAGCGCCAGAACGTTGATAGATTGATGGGAGCTGTCATGGATTTGATGAGCTCCTGGCCATTTCTGTCATGCCATTGTTATTTATATAGTGCGGCCGTATCATCTGATTGCAATTTTGCACTACCATACTTTGTTAGAGCAATTTGTAAGAGCTTATTTATCTTGTGCAGCCAACATCAGCTGGTATGGAGAACCGATGTGTCCGGTTGTGGACTGGATTAAATGCGTTTCAGGTGGGAGGAGAGGCGAGCCAACAGGGCTGTGGCGTGAATTATTTTCTCATTACGGGGCTATTCCCTCCGCTCCGGCGTCTGGCATGTGGCCCCTGCTGCTCCTCCCGCACCAGGCTGACATCAGCTGGGTCACATACGGATGGGTTCTGAACCAGCTTCACTCTGGACACACATTAGTTAGAGTACAGGAATGTAGAGAGCCGAGCCAAAGTGAGCAGCATGTGTTTGTTAACCCCTGACCCGAGCTCTCGGTCCCGCCGAACGCTGTCACAGACGTGACATGACACCTGTCATAACATCTCATGGCAGATTGTCAGCGGAGGACTAATTACTTTATACAGTGTCATACTGGTGCCCCTCCTTAGCTGCAGCGCTAACCCGCAAGTGATGAAAGGTGTCTTGGCCCGTAATGCGTTCGACCTGAAATTATACTTGCAAGAACACCGCCTTTGGCTCGAGATTTGTCACATACAAGAAGAACCAGAGGCCCACTTTGTGTTGCGCTCTAAATGTCTACAGATGTACTGAGATCCGTTACCGCGGCGCTGACTTTGTTGTTTCATGTTGTTGCTATGTCTTCAGATCCATCCGCCCCTCCCAGCCCGACCAGTCTGCGTGTCAGCAACGTGACGCTGGGCGACGAAGGCCTGGTGACAGTCCGTCTCAACTGGACGCTGCCAGAGGAGCCCGATATCCCCATACATCACTACAAAGTGTTCTGGAGCTGGACCGTGCCCACCAAGTCCATGGTGCCATCCAAGAAGAAAAGGAGAAAGACCACCAACGGGGTAATCTTCTCACCCTGTCTCAGACAGTGATGTGTTCTTTCTCTCCCTTTTCCTCTCTCTAAGATGACAGGGTCTTGTCCAGGATTATCTCAGCACCTTCTCTTCTGGCCCCAACTCATCACTGTCAGTATTATCCGTGCAGGCCTGCAGTGGAGAAAGGATAAACATGGAATAGGAGTTGCATTTATTTATATATATATACTTGCACGGCAATCAATCACCTACAGATTGAAACAATGTGTTCTTCATTGTTTTAATACCTTATATACTGATGAAAGAACCCTTAAACGCACTGTTAAGCTTTGAAGGGAACCACATTAAGTGTGATAAATAGCCATATTTAAAGTTGTAAATCATGATTTCATAGTCTGTGTTTCTTAAATATCTCAATTTATATTGTTCACTTTTTTGGGGGTTTCTATTTTGGAGCTTTTTGTTTTCTCCTACTTAGTTTTTTGATTGTGTAATTCAGCTATTTCTGAAGTAGTACATGGGTTTATTTATTTATTGGTAGTGTTTTTAACATAGATCTCAGTAGTTTCAAAGTCAAGTGGTTACATAACTATACTCACAATTCCTATTCTATTATTATTATCTTTTACATTGATGCCTGCAGTATATTTAATCTAAGGCGAGACTCGGTAAAACAACAGAAGAGCTAAAAACTAGGGCTGTCAAAGTTAATGCGATAATGATGCATTTACGCAACTTGAGATTTTTAGGTTGTAGCGGGCTCAGTTTTAGATCTAGAGTGAAGATACTGATATCATATTAAACCATAGAACCTAAGGAATCCATTGGTGCCAACCGTGTCATACTAGCTCGTTGGGAAGAAGGTGAAATAATGCTCCAAACTTGCACTAAATTTTTGCGAGGAAAAACTGGCATGGCCAGTGACCTCTGACCTCAAGATATGTGAATGAAAATGGGTTCTATGGGTACCCACGAGTCTCCCCTTTACAGACATGCCCACTTTATGATAATCACATGCAGTTTGGGGCAAGTCATAGTCAAGTCAGCACACTGACACACTGACAGCTGTTGTTGCCTGTTGGGCTGCAGTTTGCCATGTTATGATTTGAGCATGTTTTTTATGCTAAATGCAGTACCTGTGAGGGTTTCTGGACAATATTTGTCATTGTTTTGTGTTGGTTATTGATTTCTAGTAATAAATATATACATACATTTGCATAAAGCAAGCACATTTGCCCACATGTTGATAAGATTATTAAATACTTGACAAATCTCCCTTTAAGGTACATTTTGAACAGATAAAAATCAGAAATAAAAAATCAGACAGAGTCAGCTTAACAGTCAACAAGTTGTAATTTATCCAAACTCAAAGAAACAAACACAACAGAAAGATCTAGCTCCTTCAGGAGCCCTAACCCCGTAACTGGCAAACCAAAAACTATCTTAGCCGGGCCGCTAGCCGACTCACCAGTTCAACATATTACAAAGGTTCACCCAGGAGATGTAGAGGAGAATGAGCCTGAGAGCTCCTCACTCACATCATGTGCCACACCAAATGACCTCTGCTGACTGTCCTTAATTCTCCCCTGATGAGGAGATCAGCTCCAGGTGTGTGGCTCCCCACACCTGCTCCCAATACTCTCAAATGGGAGTGGGTGGAGCCACCTGATAGGAATAAATGGTGCCTTCAAATGTAGCTTGTGTTCACAACATGGGAAGTCGTGCACACGATATGCGTGGCGTTCAAGTGGTTAAGTCGTGAGAACGCCGTTGCTAAGCAACGACAATATTGATGCTACTGTCGGCGTCTAGAAGCCACAGAGGCTAACAATTTAGCAAGCTAGCAAGTGGGTAACATAATGCAGGACATGTAAAGGCATAATGACAGAGGAAAAAGATGTGGGTGTTGAGAATATCAACATTTTCCTCAGACATATTATACAAAGAAAAACAATATGCGACTAAAATGATTTTGACTAAAAAATGAACTTCTGACAACGTCAACAAACACATCACAACTCGTGAACTCTGAGCTTTCAGAAGCTTTCCACTTAGAGGGTGGCGTTCATATGGACTCGTCTCGTGAACACGGTAGACACGACATCATTTGAAGGCACCAGTAGATGCTTCCAATTACCCTGCCCCTCGGCCCCTTACACATCCAAGAAACCTTCTCTAATAATGGCACAAATATCATGTTTTAAAGGGAAATACCATTGAGTCCAATGGGTTCCATTTGGTTCCAACTAGTTTGCATACTGGAACATCCTCAACTATTTGGTCCAGCCAGAAAGAAGAGTTCTCATGGTCCTTTGTCTGGGATGTCAACATAGACAAAACCCCCGCGCTTGCGATCACAAGGGATGAATACAATTTGGTTATAAAAGCTTAAACAAACAGGCAAGTTAAGAGCTTACAAAGTTGGACTTCCTGGCTTGGACAACTCAGAAAGAAAGCCACAGAATAATATTTTGATAGTATTACAAAGTTTGTTTTTGTTGTGTTTTTACTTCTACATAAAAATTACACGATTGTGCATGCAAGCATTGATTGGACTGTCACAGATTGAAGCAATGGGTTCATGCGTATACAGACATTTTCCTTATAGATAAATCACATTACTGTCCTCATAAATTAGAGACAGAATTTCCAGTAACATGTGACCTGATAGTACATACCTGTGGCTCAGTATCTGTGGAGAGTGTTTCATTACAGACTGGAGCAGAAAGACAGATTGTCTAGACAGTCCACGCACACCTCTGTAGAGTCTTCTCCTGAATTAGTGTATGAAATGCGTAGCAGATGTGGCGCAGAGGAGATAGAGGTGGGAGACACCAGACACCCATTGACACATGTACTACTGGTTTCCACTTTGGCACCTCTGGGCTTCGAAAGCAGCCTGCTGGCAGAGGAATGTCAAAACACGCACAGTCAATAACAAGAATTCATCAAGCTCACGCTGATGGTGGAATGTTGCAAGTTAAACACGGCGAGGAAGCCCTGGGAGGCTCTGATAACACGGCTCCCTTGCAAGGCCCTGAAGGCTATCTCCTCACCACGATACCTTCCCCAGCGCCACATGTGTTCTTAATAAGCAGGGTTTTCCCACAGGCCCGGGTTGGCCCAGGCTGAGCTGAGCTGGAACTGTGACTGGGACAATGACAGCCAGGGCTTTGAAAGGAGCCTCAAGTGACAGTGTGGTAACATTATACAAAAGCCAACATGCAAGTGTTTTTTTTTTTCCGTTGTTGCAGGCTCAGAGCTGGGTGGATCTGGAGGGACTGCTGCAGAACAGCAGTTACACTGTGGAGCTGCAGGCCGTCACATACTGGGGACAGGTGCGTCTGAAGAGCTCCAAGGCTTCTCTCCACTTCAGCACCTCCCAGAATAATGAGTCAGGTAAACATTGGTGCTAATTTTTCTGTCGGTAACTCAGCTGTCAGGCTTGATATGTGATTTTAGCCACTAGGGACGGCGGTAGAGTGCTGCAGGAATGAGTCCTGGAACCCGGAAATGAATTAGCGTTTTTGCACTTCCGGTTCCTTCGTCTCCAAGTCGATGGGTTTTTGGTTCAATGCTTAAAATAAGGTCTGTGGTTAACACACGTTTTGGTCTACGACATAATATACGTCAGTAAATATCCCACTTGTGAAGCTTTTACGTGTCTTAAAAAGGTGCTAAGTAGCTAAATGAGACACGGAAAACGGAAACCAGGGCGATGCTATAAACATACGTCATCCCTGCACTGCTCTATGTCGGTCCACCGCTTTGTTCCAGACTGAAATATCTCAACAACCGTTGGATTGATTGCCATGAAATATTGTGTAAACATTCACGGTCCCTAGAGGATGAATCATAATGACTTTGGTGATCCTCTGACTTTTCCTCTCGCGCCACTATGAGGTTGACTTATGTGGCTTTTTAGGGAAATGTAAATGGCCAGCTACTGGATGGATCGTCGAAATTGATAACATTTGGTACAGACATTCATGTCCCTCTCAGGATGAGTTGTAATCACTTCAGTGATCTTGCACCATCATCGGGTCAAAATTTAACTCGACTTAAACCTGCTGTAGGCAGAATGTTTTTGGCACAATTGGGCAAAAATTCCATAATAACCTTTCAGCTTATTGTAATTCAAGTGTTATGAGAGATAACTAGACTTCTGCACCTCCTCATGGCTCTGTTTTCAGGCTTTATATTGATTTAATATTTGATCAGCGCTGCCTAGTTTGACTGTTTGATTGGAGTTCGCGAGTGATTGACAGCTGCTCAGAGAGAGCAGGCTCCAGCTCAGCTCTGATTGGTTGTTTTCTTCCGGTCTGGGAAATCTTGCAGATGCTGTTAGGAGCACCGCAGGACACCAGAGGGCACATAGGCATTTTCAGATTACCTGTCTCATGAACTACTGTCAGGAAATAGTGACCTATAAAAATAAATATAGTGATTATAAAAATAACCTTTTCAAATTCTACCTACTGCTGCGTTAATGACTAAATCCCTGCCAAAAAAATTATATTCCCATCATCCTCAGCTGTACTTTGTGTGTAGTGCAAATTTGCAAATGCTAGCGTGCTAACACACTAAACTAAGATGGTGAATGTGGTAAACCTGATATTAGCATGGACTCTTAGTCTTGTTTTACTATATATTTGCCATTTGGTGATTTTTTTTAGCCAAAAACCTTAGACTTGGTTAAAGGTCCACTCAGAAACTGACACAGCCGAGGTTATGTGGGAACCAAATAATGGGTAGGTGCAATTAAGAGTCACATGCAGAGTCATGCACTACCTGAAATTAAAAAAAATAACCTGGATGGAGTTGCAGTTTTGTGATTGCAGATCCATATGGCTGAACCAATGTAGCAGAATCCAATTTTCTTTCTGTTTGTTTGTTTTCCTTGAGAGTTGAATTTTCCTAAATTACTGAGAGTCTTCAGGCAAACAATCATCAGGAGAATTGCAAAAAGCAGGAATGGCCAAGGTGCGCTGGCGGCACATCTGCATTCATTCGAAGCTCCTGCGTGATTAGGAATCACAGACCAAGCCTTTTAAGCATGTGTGGCTCTAGAGGGAATTGAACCTTTAACCTTGGCAGCGTTAGGCGGTACTTTGTGTACCCATCGAGTTACACATTTACGCATAAGGAACGCGTTGCAACTGCCGCGATATTACAAAGAAATAATTGTGTGTTTCTGTTACCATGCTGGAGAGTTTGCCACAACACAGTCACTGTCTTAGCTACGGCAGCAAATATTTCTCCTTTCTCTTCCCAGTAAAATCAGTGCTCAAGTCAAAGAAGGAGGAGATATCCCCTCTTGGTTCGACCTTGGCCAAACGCCCCTCTGGCCCTCTAGAGGTGGGCACGCCCTTCTACCAGGATGGCCAGCTGCAGGTCCGCGTCTACTGGAAGAACCGGGGAGGTATGCACTCCACTGTATTGATTTACTGCTTTGTTAGAATCTAATTAGCACCCCATTATGCCCATCAATCACCATGACTCATAATAAAGTGTTAGGACGATTCTCAGTGACTCAAACAATGGAACATCCCTTTTTTTTTTTACAAATGTGGTATCAGATGGTGTGAATGAAATAAGTGAAACAATGTGTCACTGTGAGAGCTGCGTAATGTGAGAGCTGGTGTAAACCTGCGCATGGCCTGGTAGAGCGGAGCCACCGTTTAGTAACAAGAACAATAAACACACAGAGCCGGAGCCGTGCGATGGGATTTATTGACAGCTGCGTTTAATAGATCCTCGCCCTCGCATTAGCGTCGAAGCGGCCCATTTTGTTTTACAAGACCTGATGTCATTGGGAACAGAAACGGCCGTGGGCTGCGGCACCGCAAGGGGTTAAAGCCTATAGGAATGCCGGTCCCAGCGGCGTCCGTTCGCCCCAGCCCTTACCAGAGTGGAAATATGGAAACCTTGAAAGCCACGCTCTCAGGGTAACCTGTCAAGTCCCATTCACTGGTCTATGTTATGTTACTAATAGATGTCATCGCCCAAGCCAAACTCCACATCTTAGAGTCAAGAATGCAAACGCTGGCTGAAGGAGAGGCCTGGTGAGACACCAACTGCTGAATCAGAGTGCGAGAGAGAGAGAGAGAGAGAGGAGGGGAAGATAGAGTTGGCCCAGAGCTGTTAGCGAGGTTGGCCCGCACTCAGAGAGCTGAGTGATGCTGACGGGGATCAAGCGTGGCTTGGGAATCACAGTGTTGCAGTGCAGAGTTAATCCTGGTCCAGCTCCGTCTTCTCGTTCGCAGCGCATGGTCTGCAGCGTGTGTGTGTGTGCCACTCATTAGTCTGAGGGATGACCCCGGCTTTGACTCTGACAACCTGGGTTCCACTACTGTAAACACGCAGACATGCAGATGGCCTGGAGAGTTGTTAGTCTCTGGACATCTGGTTTGTGTGACGGAGAGAAGGGACAGGTTAACTGAACCGTGATTAAACTCTCACTCATTGTCTCTGTGATCCAAAGCAGCCGGGCTCTCTGGGTTGTGTCCAGCAGACGAAAGAGAACCGTACTGTACACGGGCTCAGATAATATATCGCTGTCTGCCCAACACCCAGACAAAAGACAGCAGTCCGGGCCGGTGGCGGCACTTCTGAGGCTCGCTTCCAGCCATGATTTATCGAACGCCGCTGAGGTTCTGTTCTCTACCTGATCTCCGTGTCCCATTTCTTGTTTTACATGCCGCTTCCCCTCCCTGTCAGACCGGGCTAAGCATATCTTGTTTATTTTTTCCCGATTTCCCGCTTCCCTGTAATTCCCTCTCTTCTGCTTCCAAAGAGCTCAGGGGGTCCACGTGCCAGATCTGTGTCTAAGCCTTCAAAAGACCCCTTTTATCTCCTCCACTACAACCCAGGCCCCCGCCAAGGGGCCAACATAGCATAACTCAATTATTAATATTTCACATATCCATGCGACACAGTTGAATGAATAATAAATCCAGTAACATAAAATGCGGGTGATGGGCAGATAAACAGTGCTGATGAGCTACTGTACAGTAACGGAGCGAATGAGAGCCGCTGTGTCCCGGCGTGACCACGGCTGCTTCTCCACTGATGAGAATGCAAATCCTTAAAGTTGAAGTTAGTGGAAGTTTGTGTTGGGAATTGAGCCGTCAGCCAACAAAAGGAAAGGTTTTGGAAACAGGAAAAAAGAACATGTGCTTTCATGTTTCTTTACATAAGTTATCGTGATCATCAATAATGGAAATGGTGATATCAGATCTCAGATAGGGAGTGTTGTAATTTGTGAGATACCCATCAGTTCATTATTTCATTTATCATTTCATCTGATTAATGTTCAGTGGTGTTATATAACAGTGCACATTTCCTCAAGTACTGTACTATGGTACAGTTTTAGATATCTAAGGCAACTTTATACTTTAACCCCACGACATTTCAGAAAGTAGAGGGGCAGTTATTGCTTTCACTCGACTACATTTATTTGACAACCATATTCAATTGATGCTCTTGTCCAAATCAAGTTAAACTTGTATGCATAGTACTCCGTGGCTCAGAGGTAGAGCAGGTCGTCCACCAATCGGAAGGTCGGCGGTTTGATCCCAGCTCCTCCGGACACATGACAGTGTCCTTTAGCAAGATACTGAACCCCAAATTGCTCCCAAAGGCCATCTTTGTGTGAATGAGTATTTAGATTAGATCCTGAGGGGCAGGTTGGCAGCCTCTGCCATCAGTGTATGAATGTGTGTGTGTGAATGGGTGAATGCTGACATGTAGTGTCAAGCACTTTGAGTGGTCGAAAGACTAGGAAAGCGCTACATTAATGCAAGTCCATTTACAATCTATTTTTTATTGACTCTGTTTTATGTCGTCAGGTCAAAGGGTCACATTGCAGGCGTTGCCTTTTTCTTTTTACTGACACTGTTCTGATTGCCTCGCACCTACGTGATGTGCGTATAAATAATCTTCTTCAAACTTGTATGCGGAGACATTACTTTGAGTATTGATTCATTGATTGTAGAACATAGTGAAAAATGCCCGTCTAGAGCCAGCCTGTTTTGTTGGCCACTAGACCAAAGCACAATTTGTGGCGATTATAAAGAGAAAAGCAGCGAATCATTACAATTTAGAACCTGGAACCAGTAAATATTTGCCATTTTTGCTTCATGAATTAATCTTCATCAGATATAGAAATTGGTGTCAGTAGATTTTCTGTTGATACGCTAATCATTTTGACACTTGTAATTAATACAATGACACAATATAACATTGAGAAGGGCCATTCTGCTCCTTAATAAGTACTTAAGTAAGTAAGTAAATACTAAATCTGAGTACTGAGTTGAGTCTTTTGTTGTGTGATGTGACATCATCTCCTCTCTCTCATCCTCCCCCTGTGTTCAGACCCCACTGTGAGTCGCTACCACGTCCAGTGGATGCCGGAGTACTGCAGCCACAACGAGACCCGAGGGCCGGAGAAATCTGTCACGCAGGTTAGCCTCCAGCAGCAGTTTCACACACCTTCCAACTGCGGGTCGGATCACAGAGCGCTGCAGAGCTACGGCTCGATCAGCAGCTCTGTGCTATGCAAAGCACGCGCCTAACCTTTTGTCTGATGCTTAGAAAGGACAGCGGCTCCCGCTAAAGAAAACAACTCGAGCCGAGCGAGCCTGAAGCCCTGTTGCGCTGGATTTGCACTGGGCAAATCACTGGCTGTTGTTTTGAATATTATGAGTCAGTCGTGTGGTCAGGCATGTGGTGTGTTGGCCAATAAAACGCATTTACTTAAACAATGTTTCCCGGAACGGGGGATCATTCACCTCCAACGGCCCCAGCCACGCATTCTGCACAGGGCTTTCTTGCAGTCGGATCTGTGGAGGGGTTGGGAGAGTCTGGGGGTGGGGGGTGGTGGGGGGTTAACTGCTCGGGCTCAGGCTGATACAGGATGGCAGAGGCCTGGCAATCAACACATTCTTTGGGGACCGGCGCTCTGGTTGCTAGGAAATATACATCCATGTTCTATAGATCGCTGGGAAGGATTCCAGGCGTTTGCTTTTATGTGAGCGCAGCGCCTCATTCACTTTTAATCAAAGCTGTTTCATATCAGAGAGAACATACACACACCCTCTCTCACGGGACTGCCCATTAATGTAGAACTTCTTTATTACGAATGCAAGATCTAAATCCACTAGTCAGCACGATTGCTTTTTGTGTTTCCCCGAATGAGATTTTTTTGTTGAGATCAATAGATGATTAAAGTTTGAAATGAGTGTAAAGTGTAAAACTGCAGCACAGAATTCATTAACAGGGATTTACAGGCCATTCTCTTTTAAAACTTACACATAAATTCACTTCGGCTGCCGCTTCTTAATTAAGTCGCGTTTATGCCACATGTGGAAGCTATAAAAAAATGATTTTTATTGTAAATTGAATAGAAGGATAGTGGTCTAACCCCGACCATGTGAGCGTTCAAAGTGGTCCCGTAATGTGGGGCATGTTCCTGAGTTCCTGAGCGGGAATGTGATCTGCCCCGGCGCTGTGTATTTAATTATCTCTGAAGCTCCATGGGACCTGACCTGGGTGACATGTCAAAGTCATCAGGGCTGAATAATGTGTTTCTTGGCTCAGGAGAACTACATCAACCTCCCGGGCCTGCTGTTCTCCTGCAAGTACAAAGTCACCGTTCACATGCTGAAGTCCAAGAGACGCTCCAAGGACGAGAGCACCACCTTCCTCACGCCGACCTGCGCTACCATCCGCAGCAAGACTCACAAACACATCCCCTGCCCGGGGGAGGGAGGTGAGTACTGTAGTAAAGGGCACATTGAAATCATTCTGTATTAGTGTAACTCTGGAGCGTTATTTAGCGATCTTCCCAACAAGCTAACATGACATGGTTGGTACCAATCAATCCCTTGGGTTTTCTAGTTTCATATACCAGTATCTTCACTCTAGCTTGTAAAACTGAGCCTGTTTCAACCTGTGAAAGACAGAATAGCGGCCGTTGGATTATTAAGAGGTTAATAGTAATAAAAGATTGGTACTTGATGTCTGCGTATCGATACAATATTGCCACGCAAAATTTCGCAATACTAAGCTGTATTGATTTTTTCCCCCCACACCTGTTCTATCAATCTTCTCATCTAACTCTTGGCAAGAAAGCGAATATGTTCATTTCCCAAATTGTCAAACTATTGCTTTAATATCAAGACCTTGACTGAGATCACCTTTCTCCTAACAGCTCCGGGGGTCCCAAAGGTTTTGGCTAAGCCTGAGAACCTGACGGCCTCTTTCTCCATCATTGATGGAAACATCACCGGTAACTTCCTGTGGCGCGTGTCCAGGGTGGCTCCCCATCAGCGAATCACAGGCTTCCAGGTCACCTGGGCCGAGATCACCACAGAAAGTCGGCAAAACAGCCTGCCCAACAGCATCATCTCCCAGTCCCAGATCCTGCCTCCAGTAAGTCTATTTTCATTAAAACAGGATTGGTGTTTTTTCTATTCTAACTCCCGCAATAAGCCATAGAGTGAAGGCTGTTTACAAATGCTGCAGACCGAATCCCACAGGGACCATGCTGTCATATAGTCTTTAAATTGTCCCTTGTAGTAGGAAGGTATGTTCTATTTTCAGCATTTTGTTTCACAGCATCTGTCAAAGGTGAGGGTGATTTGAGGATAACACTGCTGTGGCCTCTTTGCATGAATCTTGTGATAAGCGGCGGCGTGTAGACAGGCAGCAGGGAGAGATCTGAGGAAGTGTTGTGTCCTGCTGGAAGTTCTCCTCTACGTTTTCATCTGCCTTCACGTCTTCCTCTTTCATCCTCCGTGAGAGCTCCGAAAAAGCCGCTCTTTGACATAATCTGCTCCATCAACAACACGTTCCGCCTATCTGCACCTCCCAGCCTCTGGAGCTCGTCTATAAATAAAACCACCCACCGCACACTTTATCAAGCTGGCAGCAAAAGAAGGAGAGACAGCAAGCCTTATGAAAACACAGTCTTTGTTTTTGTCTGTGGCTTGTGTGCAAAAGACAGCTCTGCAGCCGATACTCCCCCGGTTTACTGCCCATTCAAGTCCTGTCAAATTCAAAGGCGCATTCTGTTGTATTTCAACTGATTGCGTTTCTTCTACTGTTCTCCTCCCTCACTTGACAGGATCATAACTTGCTTGTCGTGTCCAACCTGCGGCCGTCCACCTACTACAGACTGGAGGTGCAGGTCATAACGACTGGAGGGGAAGGTCCTGCCACTGTCAAGACCTTCCAGACCCCCAACATATTACCAGTCATTCAACACCGTAAGTCCATATTACTGTCTTTGATGCTCCATCATGTCCACTAATGTGATTTTTTTTTTTTTGACTGATTGTGTTGGATGTCATTAAGTGGCTGTTACTGCTCAGTGCTAACAGCATATCTTACATTTATCCTTAAAGCAATAGTTTGACATTTTTTTTTAGTGAAAGTTTTAATTTGTTTATTTGCTTTCTGGCGAGAGTTAGATGAGAAGATCAATACCACTCACACGCCTGTGTAATCAATATAAGACTACAGCCAGCAGCCGGTTAGTTTATCACAAAGACTCCTGGAAAACAGGAGGAAACAGCTAACCTGGCTCTGTCCTACAATAAATAGGACTATTATGCTTTTGTACTTTTTCTCGTTCCTTTAGTGTGTTATATCGTTTTTTGTGTATGTAAAAGGTCTGCAAAGTTACAAAGCCCAAAGTTCACACCAAAGGGAGTTACTCTCCCCCACAGAAACACTGCTCCTGAACTGACTGAAACGCTTTGTTTGAAGTCCCGCCCTTTCCTACGTAACGTGGTGACGTCACTAAGTAACACATTTGCATAATACCTGCATAGCGGCTAGTTTGGCACGCCCTGAAACAAAGCCAGTTAGAGCGGAGCTGGAGCGGAGTCTGAAGAGTTTGGTTTGGTTGACCAATCACAACAGAGTGCACACTCTGTTGTGATTGGTCAACCAGCTGACCCAGCAGACTGGGCTTTTCAAGAGGGCGGGGCAGGTGCTCAAACAGAGCGTTTCAGACAGAGGGTGAAAAGAGGTGCTGCAGCACAGCCGTTATGAGAAAAAAAAAGTGTTTTTTGAACAAATAAAGCATGTAAACATGTTCTAATAAAAACCCAAAATACAAGTGTGCACATGAAAATGAGCATAATAGGTCCTCTTTAACAAAATCCACCTACCTCTAAAGCTCACTCATTAACACGCTGCCTGGCAACTGCTCAGAGCCAAAAAATAGTCTGGCACAAATAATCATTCACCAGAAAGCAATGGCGTAGCTCCCAAAATGTCAAACTATTCTATAAATTATGACCAATATATATATTCTAATATCAACAATGGATCACCTGCCTGCTTGCATGTGATAGGGGTTGCTTGAAGATATGAACCCAGAGAGAATTACAGCAGTTCCCCTCAGCTCTAAAGAGCAATTTACCATCTGTCGGCTCACTAATTTTCTGGCCAGCATCGTTTTTCAAGACACAACAGGCAGCTGTTTTCAGCGAAAAATCTTTAAAAGCCTACTGTTACGATATACCTGTCCAGCACCAAATGCCTAACTAGGGAACATAGTGGAGCATTTAGCAGCTAAAGAGTCTGATATTTGTCCCTCATGAATTGGTGGAGAGCTGAGATGGAGAGAAAAACGACTCTAAATAAATGCTAACAAGTTCGCCATATCAACTTTATAAGGGCATAATATGTCAATATTTACAGCTTGTTTCCGCTGCCCCCAAGTAGCCAAAAAATCTGCAGTTATAGGAAAAGATGTTGTGCTTCTGCCACATTACTTTGTGTTACGCACGCAGCATCATTTATACAGAAAAGACAGACTTAGCGCTGGCTCAGCTAAAGGAGAGGATGTAAAACGTATTTATGACCTAGATAACAGGTGAAACACTGCCATGTATCAGCAACAGCAAGTAGCAAAACAAGCACATTTCTACTGCACTAATGGATAGTCAACTGTTACTAAGATGTGAATCTCTGAAGTAATGTCCGACAGATCTCTGATAACGTGTCCTTTTTCTAGGACCCAGACTCCGGCAGCACCACTCTCACCACCAGAAGCCGTCAGTAGAGAGGCACTGAGCTGCAAGTCGAGGCGAACCCAATAGGGAGAAGCACCAGTGGCTCTCTGCTCCCGTCTGTCAGGGAAGGAATGTGTGGAACCAAACAGAAACACAGCGCATCAGACCATGAACTGACCCCCCTGCTCGTGAAACATGGGTCCATCTTCTCCAGGCTCCACAACAACACATCAGCTATTCCTTCTTAACCCCTCTCCCTCGACTGATACGTGTCAGCGGACGGGTTGGTCTGTACAGTGACATTTATACCACAAGGTCTCACATTTTGCGTTGGTTAGTACACAGCTCCCCAAACACATCCCCAACTCATCAGGTTAGTACGTTATGAAATTCCAGGTAAAAGGTAAGACCCCGAAAAATAGTTGTGATCCAGCTGTCAAATTTCAATTCAGTCAGTTGATCAATGCAACGTATGCTCATACAACAGTTTGTATATCTTACGAAAAGTTATTCCAGCAACGTGTGTCAATTTCCGCTCGTTACATGCGTACAGTCTTTTCAAAATAAACTTTCTCACAGGACAAAACTTGGTTAGGTTTAGGCAACACAACTACTTAGTTAGGTTTAAGTAAAGATTGTGGTTTTGCTTAAAATAACTCCGGAAGTGGCGTAACTTAAAGGACCAGTGTGTAACAATTAGGGGGCTCTATTGGCAGAAATGGAATATAATATTAATAAGTATGTTTTCTTTAGTGTATAATCACCTGCTAATAAGAATCGTTGTTACGTTGGAATGAGCCGTTTATATCTACATAGGGGGCGGGTCCTCTCCATGGAGTCTGCCGTGTTTCAACAGTAGCCCAGAACGGACAAACCAAATACTGTTAAATTTTCCTGTTTGGCCTGGAATCGATAACGTTACTCGCTACCGTCAATTCTCTCTCTCTTGTTTCACCACTCACTTTCCACGTACACACACTCTCCACGCACTGGCTCCGCTCCAACTGGCTCTAGATAGGGCCATTCGCGTTTTCGTGTCGGCCAACAACACGCTTGGCACACGGGTGAGGCTGCAGTTGGATACCGCCAGATCCTACACACTGGCCCTTTAAGTACAGAAGTTACGTGACAAAAAAATCAACGTTGACTTCTGGTTTCACGCGAGTGCAAATTGATTGCATGGAATATACACAAATTACAGTGCATTACTTTTCGTAGGTATAGCTACGAACGGTGTATGAGAACAGCCTGATCAATGAAAAGCAATTAGGTCATGGTCTAAAAGAAAAACAATTCCTTGATTGAAGGTGGTTGAACATGGATGGCAGGAAATGCCAGAACTGTAAAACAATTGTTTATTCATGAAGAAAGAACAGTAGAAATTCATCTATTTATTTTGTGTTACCCATTAAAGAGGCGCTTAGGCATACAGTCAGTACTGATGGATAATGTAAAGTCATCGTTGTCTAACCCAGAATATCTCACATAGTATGTTGCATGTAGTACATTTGATTTTTTGAACTGTAAATGAATTACTTGCTTCAAATTGAAAGCTCGTAATGGTTTTGCATGACAACCGTTAGCATTCTGTTGGCATGAAATAATGTCTGTGTTGCCTCTTTTCAGTATGTTAGCAATATTTCATTAACAGATTAACAAAGAATTATATTGGGAGTAATACGTAATGTTTATTAATGAAATTATAACTTGTGTGGAAATGATGAATTGTACATGTTCTTGGCTGTAGAAATATTTGTCGTGCAGCAGTCAGTGAATGTCTATATTTATTTATGTGTGTATTACAAAGTTTGGTTTGGATGTGCGTGAATGTGAATGTTTCGTGTGTTCTAGTCTCAAGTTTTTGAACCGGCAAAAAAATTCTTGTAAAGACATTTTGTAAAAATGGAATTGTAAATACAGTCTTATGTTACATGTTATTTTTCCATGGTAGAAACTGTACAAAATGCTAAGTAATAAAATAATCCTTAACCAGTTCCCTTTGCTGTTTGTTTAATTGAAGCTGCTGCGAGCAGTAAATAGACATGCTTCTCCTCCCAGTGCTCAACTATTTGGCAGTTAATGTTGCTTATTTTGGCTGTAAAAGCCATCACGGCCGACTTGGTGTACAGCGTATCCACTGATCGGTCCAGGAGTCTGAGACATTCGCTCTGCAAGTCCAAATAAACAGGTCATCTAGCTCAACAGCCCGAGCAAATTTACCATCGCCGAGGTCGGACGCCCTTCAACAGAGTGCTCTGCTTCTCAGAGCACTTGTGTGTTTGAAAAGCATTAAATCCCTCCTCGGCTCAGCGGCCTTTTGCCCTCATAAAATGGAAAGTGGAAATGTTTACAAGAAAATAAAGCTTAGAGTGACATTGTGAGAGTTAATCCTATATATGCGGAAAGTGTGATTTTTGTGTTTAAAACCGCAATCGGAGTTATTTTTGTATGTCGGATGAAAAACTTTTTTTAGGACACACAATAATCCTGAAAGAAGTGCATGCAGAATAGTGTTTAATAATGCATACTGTTTATAATACGGTTAACTTCACTGGATACAAATGGTAAAACTTATAAACATGTTTCATTTGTATCCAGAGAAGTTGACAAATACATTCTTGTTAATGGTAGTTTCAATGACATAGAGCTTTATTTACACCACGAACATCCTGTATTAGGGCTGTCAAAGTTTACCTGATAATTTGGTTTAACGCCACTCATTTCTTACACATCAATGCAACTTGTGATTTTTAGGTTGTAGCAGGCTCAGTTTTAAAGGTAGAGTGAAGATGCTGGCATCATATGAAACTAGAAAACCTAAGGAATCCATTGGCACAAACCATGTCAAAAATAACGCTCCAAACTTACGCAAAATTTTGACCAGGGAAAAACTGGCATGGCCATTTTCAAAGGGGTCCCTTGACCTCTGACCTCAAGATATGTGAATGAAAATGGGTTCTATGGGTACCCACGAGTCTCCCCTTTGCAGACATGCCCACTTCATGATAATCACATGCAGTTTTGTGCAAGTCATAGTCAAGTCAGCACACTGACACACTGACAGCTGTTGTTGCCTGTTGGACTGCAGTTTGCCATGTTCTGATTTGAGCATATTTTTTATGCTAAATGCAGTACCTGTGAGGGTTTCTGGACAATATTTATCATTGTTTTGCATCTTTAATTGATTTCCAATAATACATATATATATATACATTTGCATAAAGCAAGCATATTTGCCCACTCCCATGTTGATAATACTCATTTTAATCGATTGACAGCCCTATCCTATATATATGGTCATTGTCATTACATTTAAGTTCATTTTGCAGACACTTTTGACCAAAGTGACTTACAAGAAGTGCATTTGTCCTCCACAGGAGCAAGAGCTGTTGTCAAAAACGGTCTTGCACCGTGCTAATGAATATCAGCATCCTCATTGGTTGAGTATTCAGTGTATTCAAACCACTGCATCTGCATTTGCCAAACCTGGCATTTTGGACTTCAAAAGACTTTGTTTATAATGACATCATGCAGGGAATCCATCAGTGGTTGGATTTCATTTCTATTTTTTAATAGGTTTACAAAATAAAACAATTAATGCACTCTGTCCAAGATTCAATTCAGTTCAGAACAATCAGGTGTTAGAAAGTGTTTCATGTCTGCCATAAACCTGATGAGCTCGGAGAGGAGCCACAGGCTCACCTGTGCAGTTTAGAGTCAACGAGGCACAGATGAGTTCAATCTGCACACAATCAGAGGAGGAAGAACATTTGTTTGTTTGCTCTGCTACCAGCCAGACCGGTTCCCCTGTCTTCATCCTGTGGCATCTAAAGTGAGTTATTCTTTATTACTTTGATAATGCCATGTTTTTGTCAGTTCACTTTATGACTAAAATCCCATGTTAAACTGGAATATTGTTTGTGTTTAGGTATTATCTGGCTATGAGTTGATAATTATGCATAGAATATAATGCAATAAATGTATGTGCAGTGCTGCTAACAGTATGTCATGCATCTCCCTCTGTTTTGTCTATTAATGCAGATACAACACCTTGATGATGTTAAATGGGAAGTTAATCTAATTACAGTCCCTTTTTGGTGGAAATTCCTGACTCGCTGGCCCTAATTCTTGTTGCCTCACATCCAATGTCTAAATGTCCCTAGTCTCCATTTTCCAAACAACATGCATTATGTTTCCAAAAAATCATCACAAAAGTAACTGTAAAATGAAACCAGTCAACAGAAATGTACACAAACAGAGATGAAAAACAAGCAATTGTTGATCAATTTAAGTTGTTAACTTTTCCAATTGATGCATTTTCATGAGTTTTGACTTTTTTACCCCCCTGAGCCATGTGCAATTCAAATTTGCCTTAGCGTCCCCAAATAGACAAGATATCATTCCAGCAGTGTGCTGCTAGTTTCCTATTCTGCTGTTGGAGGTTAATCAGTGTCAATTCAGTATTGCAAATATGGCAGTGTTACGTGAATGAAAAATAAGAAATCACGCACTGTATTGATTGTGTCTGTGCATATATACGTGTGTGTGTGCTTGCTTTCATAAAGAGACGTTCGTGTACAGATGTTTCGAAGTCTGTTCTCGTCCCCGTTTTTCCACAGCGAGCCACAAATTATTCTGAGCCCCTTGTTTTCACACACTCAGCCTCTTCAGTCAGTCGATGCTTCGCCGCTCACTTCTCAGGGATGTTGTTTATGTACAGTTCTATTATGTCACAGGAGATTAGTTCCTCTTGGGCTGTGCACGCTAATCCCCTCTCTTTTCTAGGAGCCCGGCCAGTGTTTAGCCAAGGCTCCTTTTCTGTGCGAGCCAGCCCAGCCCCTCTCCCTTTCAGGCTGTCACAGTCCCTCTCTACACACACACAGAATACCATGGCCCTCAAGTGTGAAAACCCTCAAAACAAAAGGGCCTCTAGCCTCTTTTGAGGCATGTTGCAAGACGTCCAAGTCTCCGCGGACATAAAAGAAAGGGGAAAAAATGCAACAACTAAATAATAGGCCAGTCGTCGGTACAAAAGCTTTGTCTCTTATGGTACAAGGCCAGTGAGGGCTTATTCACTTTGCATGACATTACATCCCTATTGTGAAAGTCAGGCGGGGGATATCGCTTTCAAATTTTGAACACATATTTCTGAAAACAATATTATTCATTTGGCTCTCGGAATAATCACGGTCAATTAAATATTTACCCGTCTCCTGGTTGACATTAGCCCCTCGTTTTTTATTAGAATCGAGAATAACACAGTGAGTCCATTCAGAGCAGAGCAACAAAGATAGGCTGTTTCTCCCACACATTTTCCTCTGACCCCTTTGCCCCCGTTCTGCAGATTAAGACTGCAATGAGCCGTGCATTGCTATTTATCAAATCTAAAAGCCACTTTTATGGGTCATCCTACGATAGTCAGACAAGAGCAGCTGTAACATTACTCCTGAGATGATGGCTGGAATTTAAGTTTTGATGATCCGAGCGTGACTTTGAAGTATGAGGCAAAAAATAAAATGGATGGACTTTTACTTTTCGGATGACACCGATCGTAACCTGAACAATTTGAAAGCGAACGCTGCTCTCATGTGAGTTTCAGGTCAGTGAGATCATCGAGCGGAGCCCAGGCATTCGCTCCAGATTACTACCACATGGACGACATCCATTTGCGCTGGTACTCCTTCAATATGATGAGATGGAATATATTGTCTGTGAGATTGATGAAAAATAACCAGTGTCCCCCCCACCCCTCCATTAGGAGATGCAATGTTGCTTTAATGCTGTGGCATGGTGAGAAATCTGACCTTGCCCTGGGCAGTGGCATGTTTCTGGTTAGGCTCTGGTGAGTGGGACCAGGCAGGGGACACATGAAAGGATCTCTCTCTCAGGACTGCAAAAGATGTTCAGTCTAAGTCTAATGAAGACCAGAACACATGGACAGACCTGAGAACATGCCACACATTACACAAGAAGCACTAGAGCTACGGCACTGTTGACACGTTTAGTATTCCTCTCTTGTTCTGACAAAGTGAGAAGCTTGATAAGCATGTGATTAAAAAGCAGTGCTACCAGGACACTGAAGCAAAAACATCGCCTCTTCCAAAGACAAGCACAGATAATGTGTTTGTTTTCACCGCTTTTCATTTTAGCAACAATTTCCTCTGCCTCTGTGTCTCCACGGGGGACGTTATTTCATAGTCTCCGTGTCTGGAAAAGCTTTTATCAGGTTGGACAAGTCAGCGGCTGCGCTGCTATAATAATACCATAACAAAATGATTTCGTATAAAACAAAGTTACCAGCTTATAGGGTACACCTGTGCAATCAAATGCAGTCCCATACAATAGCTCTCCAATCTCATAATGTTCAGTTTTTGTCGACACTGTGTCAGAGAGCTGTTGATTCAACTCCTTTTGTGGCAGTTGTAGTGGTGATATATTGGACTACAGTAGAGAGATGTGTTGTGGGAAGCAAAATATTAAATCACCTCCCGGTATAATCAGCGGTGGAAGATGTACTGCAATTATTTAAAGGGAAAGTATCAAAACCACAATGTAAAGATACTCCCTTAAAGGAACATTGTGTAGGATTTGGTGGCATCTAGTGGTGTGGTTGCAGATTGCAACCAAATGAAACTGTTCCCGTATGACAAGCGTGTAGGAGAACTATGGTGGCCGTCGCAAAAATGCGAAAACGCGAACGGCCCTATCTAGAACCAGTGTTTGGTTTGTCCATTCTGGCCTACTATAGAACATGGCGGACGGCTCCGTGAAGAGGACTCGCTCCGTATGTAGATATAAACGGCTCATTCTAAGGTAACAAAAAAGTGATTATACACTAAAGAAAACATACTTATTAATATTATATTCCATTTTTGCTAATAGATCCTCCTAAATGCTACACACTGTTCCTTTAAAAGTAATCATGCATTCAACATTTTAATTAAAAGTAAAGTAAATAGTACAGAATCATAATCAGCTAAATGTACTTAAAGTATGAAAAGTACTAATAAAGCAGAATGAGCCATTTCATAGTGTTATTTATAATTCGTTATTATATTGCATTAACATGTAAGTCTCTGGTCTAGTGTGAAGATACTGGCATCATCTGAAAATAACAAAAACCTAAGGAATAACCAACCATGTCATTTTAGCTTGTCGGGAAGGAGATTAAATAACACTCCAAAGTTATGCTAAATTTTGTCGAGGAAAAACTGTCATGGTCATTTTCAAAGGGGTCCCTTGACCTCTGACCTCAAGATATGTGAATGAAAATGGGTTCTATGGGTACCCACGAGTCTCTCCTTTACAGACATGCCCACTTTATGATAATCACATGCAGTTTGAGGCAAGTCATAGTCAAGTCAGCACACTGACACACTGACAGCTGTTGTTACCTGTTGGGCTTGAGTTTGCCATGTTATGATTTGATCATATTTTTATGCTAAATGCAGTACCTGTGAGGGTTTCTGGACGATATTTGTCATCGTTTTGTGTTGTTAATTGATTTCCAATAATAAATATATATATACATTTGCATTAAGCAAGCATATTTGCCCTCTCCCATGTTGATAATAGTATTAAATACTTGACAAATCTCCCCCTATCCCCCTTTGAACACATGGCCTAAAAATCAAATGTAAATAATTCCTGTCCACCACTGCATTTAATGCAACGTGATACAACAACACAGCTCACTACAGCCTCAAAAGTTACCACACAGTTGAATCAACACCTCTCTGAAACAGTGTCAACAACAGCATTAAGAGCTTCACAAAGAGACATGCATCTCCCCCTTATCCTGAGCTCAAACACACTTAGTTCAAACGCCTCGCCATCCTTCAGGTCAGAGGTAAGCAAGAGGTCCAGTGTGTTTGTGTTTACAAAGAAAACGTCACCGGAGGAGTCATTATCCAGATCCCTCGGTCCAAACCAAACATCCTTCTCCACAGGCGTACAAAGTGGAGAGATCAGGCAGGGAAGTACAATCCAGCTGGGTAATAGCTGTTTATAATCCACCCTGATTAGTGTTAATCCCCTTAATGCTCCTTCCTGAGAATAAACACATGTTGACCCAAGTGACCCGCTCCTAATTAATGAAGTTTGGTATGCTATCATCTATTCACTGTGGTCCAGTGTTTTGCATGAGCTTGTATTGGCTGCTCTTAATGATATAGGTAATAACTCAAAATACACCAGCTGACACTTTTTAAATTGCTGGCTGGTGTCAGCTTTTTTTTTTCTCACAATAGGCTACAACATCACCCCGAGGCGTGACTAGCGATGAGGGGCAACTTTCCGTCTTGTGTTCTGTTTTCTCCTGTGAAGTCAGCGCGCGGGGTCGGTAGCCGGGGCCTCAGAGGCGAGGCAAAGTTCAAAGGTCAGCGTGTACCCAGGAGGATGGACGGCAGCGCGAGGGCAGGGCCCAGGCTCGGGGACAAGGGGAAAGGGGTCAGGGGTTGAGTTCAGACGGAATCCACACAGAGGATGTTGAAATAGATATCGTCAGGGGAGAACAGAGCTTCCTCCACTTTTCCTTCTGGCCCTATATACCGCTTAAAGACTCCACAAGGAAGGCAGGAGCAGCATATCAGAGACTGTAAACACATCTCCTGCTCTGGGCACTAATTCAAAGGTGTTAATAAGATGATGCATCTGCCATCCAAAGTGGCTATTACAGTAGATGAGGAAATTATGGCACGCATGATTTGATGTGTAAACACTATGCCTCAGCGCCTCTGCTTCCTCAGTATGTCGAAATAAACTTGCGTGACAGGGAAAAAGAGCTGTGAAAAATGTGTTCTGAGGGCTGTTTAGGGATTAAAGTCCATGCACTCTTTTTACAATAAACACAAAAAAATCTGATTCTTACTCCAGCTCAAACACAGCTGTTTAATTCTGAGATTTCTCTGAGGGGAAATCTGCTCCGTCTCCTTCTTGAATTCCAGAAAAACTATCTTTTTAAACAGTCGATCCATTTGTCCGTCTGCTGTGTGCTCTCTCTTCATATGGAAGAACTGCTGTGCATCAACATCTGGTTCATATACCCCAAATAATAAATGTTCCTGTTTGTTTACATATAGAAAGACGGCATCAAAGGGTAATGGGATGGTTTTCAAAATGCTTGTTAAATCCATTGGTTGTCCCGACAAAATCAAAAATGAGGCATGAGCTGAAAAGGGAGCGTGAAATCCATTACACTGTAAAAGAACGGCTTATACGTGCAATCACAAAAGCTCTCGCAGGCCACCGAAAACACGGAGCAGCGATTTGACTCCACAAATAAATTAGCGGCAGGATGATATGATTTTTTTTTGTTTTTTATTTTGTATGAAGACGTTGATCTAAATACATTAAAAACAAAGCCGGCACATGTGCTCAGCAAACCGCAGTGTTTATATAATGAATATGCAGTATTTTGTCCTGTCTCTCTATCTGTGTGTGTGTGTGTGTGTGTGTGTGCTCCAAGGCTAAGAGCTCATTTCCACCCTTGATGATCACAGGCACCATTGATTGTAATGCTGACGAGCAAGCTCGTTCTGCCCGTGGCATACAAAGGAATCTGGACATGTTTAAAGCACTAACTTTCATGTTTTTTTTTTATGCTGGTATGAAGTTGAATGCTGATGTTGCGGGGCAGCTGGCTCTCATTAACAAAACACGATGTCAAACAGAGGGCCTGGCTGGTGAAAGTCAACTGCTCTCCCTCTCTGGTCGCCGGCGTCTCTCGGCGTACGCCGGCAGCTGCGCTGAGAGCTGTTCGACCTCGTGGATTTGATACTTTAGTGATGTCATACAAAGAATCAAGAAAAAAAACGACCTGAATGATGGCTCTAGGTGCGAAAGAAATCATGCAAACTTTTACACTTATAGGCCTATATAAATTCCTAGAATTCCCCCCTGCTACACAGATACACTTGTCATTCCTGCTATTTAGATCTCATATAGCTGTATACTAGGCTTTGTTAATGTTAATAAATCATTAATTTATGTTAATAAATCATTAATTAATGCTTTATAGATGAGTGAGAAACCACTTGTAAGAACAAATTGTGCAAACACAACCATTGGCTGGTGTATATCATCCTACAGCAAAACTTATTTTGTCTTTAATGCATCAAGAAGACCGTGACGGCGCCCTGGTCACCTAGGTTACCAAGCCAACCATGATCTACAACATCCCTGGTTCGCTTCTGACTGGGGATGTATATTACATAGTCATTCATGTCACTCTCCCCTTTCCTGTTTCCTGTCATGTTTCTGTTTCTTCGGGCGATCTATTAGCAGAAATGGAATATAATATTCATAACTATGTTTTCATTAGTGTATAATCACCTGAAACTAAGAATCGTTGTGCTTTTGTTAGCTTAGAATGAGCCCTTCATATCTACATAGGGCACGGGTCCTCTTCACAGAGTCTGCCATGTTGCTCCGCCATGTTTCTGCAGTAGCACAGAACAGACAAACCAAACACTTTTGCATTTTTCACGTACCTGAAGGCCACGGTAGTTCTCCAACACGCTTGTGAAACTGCGGTAACGTGAGCCGCATGGTGCAAAACCGTGTTACCGCCAGCTGCGTTCTGACTTCTATTGCTCCTAAAGTAGTGTTATTATGGTAAGGATGGCCTCTGAGTGAGGCGAACAGCGTTACCGCAGTTTTACACTCGGCAGCTCACGTTACCGCAGTCTTGGAAAAGGAGGAGTGAGCGGAGGGGTACTCAGTTGGTTGCAATCTGCAACCACACCACTAGATGCTGCCAAATCCTACACACTGTACCTTTTAAGTCTACAATTACGTTACTACACATTCATAAAAGTTAACAGCTTTTTCAAAACTTTTCAATAAGCCTTCAACTCTGGCCAAATGTTGTTCTTTTGAATATGTTATTACTGATCTATAAAGCAAAATGACTAAACAAATCCTTCCTAACCATGAACAAAGATATTAAAACCCATTAAAAAGTAGGCCTTATCACCTAAAAATGCAGTACAAGCAACTTGTAATATACTTTCGTGACTTCAGTTTATGTATTCAGTGATGGCTGACCATTTCCTGTGGCCCAGCATGCTTGGAGGCACAGCCTGGTCTTATTTCTGTCTGAGGATGAGGACGGACAATAGTGAGCAGAGCATGATGGTACATATCTCAGTCATACTACTGAAACAATCGTCCTATTTCACAAAGAATTACAGATTATTGAGGGCATAATAGGGATATCTGCAGGTGTTAATATCTTGAAACGGTGTTAAAGGTGCATCAGCAATATAAAACAGTAACATCTTGTTCATAAATCCCACGTCTAAACGCGCCATCACAAGTGTGCTTTTTCCAGCCTGTTTGCAACATAAACAGTTCCGTTTGCGTTGAGGTGTTGAGTGGACCCGAGATTTAGGTGAGCTGAGGGAGTCCTGTGATTCAGTGTCAGGACAGGCCACTGTGCCCGCGCAGCCTGTAACACGTTTATGACACTCAAGAGGAGAAAAAAAACATATGGTATACATGTTAGGAAGTTTTTTGCACAGCACGGCTAGACGAGGGATGATCTGTCTTTTTCCATGCTTTGATGGTTAAGTGGCTGTTAACCGCGTCCCACGTTTGGGATAAATGACATTATCAGCTACTTATCTGAGGACAATCTGCTTTTCATCACTCATAACAGAAACCTAGAGCATGTTTTCCAGGCTCAGTTCACTCTCCAATCCTTTATAATGACATCTGATGACCGCGGCGACGTACTTGGGGTTTTCTTAATTGCTTGATGTTTAATTACTCCACACAAGAAAGCTCTCTCTTACGAAACTGACGTTTTGCTGAAGCACCTCAAGAGAGTGATTCCTGAAAAACCACACAGTTCCTGTCTGATTCATATGTGCTGAACAAACAAACATATTCCTCTTTTCAATTCACACACAATTTAGTGCTTTCTATGATGTGTGCCTCGTCTATCAGCCTTCTCTATTCTCACATCTGTGAACATATGATGCTGCCAAAGATCCTCGACTCAACTCATCTTTTCTCATACGCACAGTCCTTTCAAGCAAAGCTCCGAAGACAATGAAATATTGTGCATATCTGATTGAAAACAGCCATCATAATGTGAAACGAGCAATTTCTCAGACCTATGTCATTCCAGTTTTTAAAATGGACTGTTTCAAACATCACGGTAATTTGATTAAAATGGATTGACAGCCCGGTGAGTTACTGTCAGCGCGCCAGTGGGAAAAGAGTGTTTCTGATTTCTCCTGAGGAGAATCCTTCACCTCCCCAGCAGTTCTTTAAATACAAGGGCAGCGCCTTTCATCTGCTCCTCCAAGCGAGGCTCCTAATGCGTTGCAGGTTCTGTTCAGCTCTGACGATATTTCACCGTCATCTCTTTAGCGAGCTTTCTGGAGTGCCTTTCAATTAATCTTGATCTTTTCAAACAAAGTCAAGCTAATGTTTGATAATGAATGGCTCATATCCATATATGTTGATAAATAATGCCATGGATTGATAAAGAAACTGCAGAATTTCAGATGATAGTGTCTATAGGTTAAGCTCTGATCGCACTAATACACTATGTTTAATACCATTATCCAGGTGATGAAATACTTTTAAAATATGAAGCTCCGTGGATGTTATTTACAACCTCATAAGAGCCTATATTTTTCGTTAACAGTGAATTGTAAATATTCCACTGACTACATCAGCAGAGACAGACTAATAACCTTAACAAAGTAAAGGACTAGCTCTACATTTTGGCTATTCGTTTTCTTGCCAAGATGAGAAGATAGATACGCTACCACTCTTGTGTCTGTCTAAGTGAAGCTGAAAAGTGAAGCCAATGCAGAAGTGCCTTAAACTTGCATTCTTTCTAACAGCCAGCAGGGGGCGACTCCTCTTGTTGCAAAAAGAAGTCTGATTGTATAGAAGTCTATGAGAAAATGACTTGATTTATTACCTCAGTAAACATTGTAAACATGAGTTTATGGTCTCAATCACTTGTTTCAAGTCTTCTTCAATACAGCATGATGTTCATTTAGTAAATGATGGTCCCATTTAGAGTCAAATAGACCATAAAGCAGGCTATGCTTTAAGGCGTGGCTACCTTGTGATTGACAGGTTGCTACCACGGCGTTGTCCGGTCTGGGAGTTGTCCACGTTTTCGTCTTAACCCTTAACCCTTTCACACTGTGTTTTCAGTTCGTGAAAATTAATTGTAACATTTTGGTTCCCTAAAAATGTCTTATTCAGCGTTTGGTTGTGCTTAGCTCCGCCCTCTTGTGTCACTTCTGGTTGCAAAAATGCAAGATGAAGACGGCCAAAATGCCGAACTCGAGGCTTCAAAGCCGTAGTCCACAAACCAATAGGTGACGTCACGGTGACTATATCCACTTCTTATATACGGTCTATGGTCTGTAAGTTGAATTTGAGGCAGCAGCTGATTAGCTTAGAATAAAGACTAGAAACAGAACTAGGGTATTTCTTGAAAGAAATAGTAAATGTATGCCAAGCTAATCGACACATAACCCCCTGTAAAACCACAACTTGCTGTTTTTACACTTTGGTTTTTGTATATTTAAACGAATATGTTAATTTGTAAGCCTTACATCACTACCTGCAGAGCCAGGATAGCCGTTTTCCACCTGTTTTCATCTTTGTGCTAAGCTAAGTTAACCATCTCCTGACTGTAACTGCGTGTTTAGTTTACCGTACAGATATAAGAGTGGTATCGTGCCTCTCATCTAACTTGGCAAGAAAGCGACTAGGCGTATTTCCCAAAATGTCAAACTATCCCTTTAATCAAAGCACAGTGTTTCAGACCTCTCACTGGTCATTCATCTGTGTTTCTATAAATTCCTTTATGCTTTTCTTATGTTCATAAGACAAAATCAGCTATTTGCTGCAGGGCACACAACACTTTGATGCTTGATTAACTCAATTAGTATGACCAAATCAAGAATAGGAAGCCACAACGTGTAAGGATAATACAAAAAGCAAACATTATATTAACTAACCACTGTGGCGGTTGCTGCAAAATCCCTCTAGTAGTCCTCTGGCCTTGCTGCACGATCTGTCTTTCATAGTCGACCAGCGCTGGTTGCCAAGAATAGCACTCTGGCTGATGTGTCTGGCTCTTGTTAGCAGAGGATAGGTTTGTGTCAAGCACAGCTTCTCTGCAGTCTGAGCCGTGTGTTGTTGTTGTGGTTGAAAAAAGGATCATGGGACTGTTGTGTGCAATCGCTCACTGACAGAGATGTCGAAGATGCTAAATGACACACTTCCAATCAACTGATCGTCTGCCAGTGCAAGTCATCTGTTTCTCATGGCAAAGGCTCGATAGAACAGTCTTTGAACAGGTGTCCAAAGCTGTTGTTTTTCTTTCTCATCACTCTTTTTTTTTTTACTTTACCGTTTTGTGTATCTGATCCCATATCAGTCTACTCATCCAACTCCCACACAAACACACACTCGCTTTCTTTCGCTCTTTTTATTTTTATACAAAAGAAATAGTGTTGGCCTCTGGCATTTATCAAGGATGAAATGTGTTCACAGAGAAAGTGCCTTTGAATTTGAGCCTATTCAACATACTTTCAGAGAAAATATTGAATTGAGTTATACTTTCATACTTTTTTTTTTTTTTTTTACATGAAAAGGGGATTATATTTCTTTACAGGGATTTTTTTTCTGGTGTTTTCTGATCCTCTTTCAATTGACTTAAACTTCTTGTGAATTTCTTCCAAGTGCACTGTCATTGAATATATATCCAGTGACTTTCCTCTCTTGAAGGTCTGCCAGCTATTGTGGGGCTGTTTTTAATTGACTCATTGTCCACTTGGTTGGCGTATTCACGGGCAATGCCATGGGCAGACTTTCGTCTCATCAGAAGCTGCTGTCGAATCTCTGCATCTCAGATCTGAGGGCAGTAATTGAATAGATAGGGTTTTGATTGATGTTTAGAGGAAGTCCCTTTCCTATTTAAATATTCATGGGTCTGTAGCCTGCAGGGGTGAGACAGGAATCCAACCTGTGCACAACAATAGCAGCTCAGAGTTCCTCCTGTCTGCTTCTCATTACAGTAAATACATTCTCAGAGCTACCATCCCATGCTGCATTCCTGCTCCACTGGGCTCCACCTAACGGAGGCTATTTGGCCTCTGAAGTAAAGCCTAAATGCAGAGAATGAAAAGACAAATTTCCCATCATCTCACTGTTTTGGTAAATAAAAATCAATCAGCGTCAAGGCATGGGAAAGCATGAGTATAGGTTTATATTTCTCCGGATTTCGCTGGCCGCTACGCTTCATTTTCTCGCAGATTGAAAGTGACTGTAATGCTACTTTGTTTGAAACATGCAACTCATATTACAGGTGTTGCCTTTGGCGCCGTGTCTCCACTCCTAATGCACTCATGGTCTTTCAACCCCACCAAATCCCACTTGAAATGTGTCAATCACAACGGGCCGGTCGCTACGACATCGTTATGGACTCCCCCAGTCTTGCTGAGCCAAAAATGATCCCAAACCTGCGAAACATGTGCAAGAAAAGCAGCATTATGCGTGATTTAGTCTGTGGCTTTTCGCTCTTGGATCAAGGCCCCCAGTATGATAATACAGGAGGAATGCCTTTAAACTTCATATCAAGTGACTTTAAACAATTATTTTAGCCTGCATTAGCATGTGATGACAATCCAAATAGCTGCTTGAAAGCTAAATATAAACTAAGACAGATGAAGTGACTTGCTAGAAAGAAGCGATTTTGAAAGAGATCAGTAATGTCCACCAGGTGTCCTGCAAAATAAGGTGCTAATTAACAAACACCCCAACTTTCCCTCCAAAGCAAACTCGGTAGAGATTACCAGAGGTTAAAGGAGCTATATACGAAATTCAGAGTCTAGGCCAGGATAGCCTGCACACAGCTCTCACCTCTGAGGTCACAAGCCAATCTGGAGGTGGCCGAGCCGAAATGGCGGCGGGTAGCAGTGCCAGCGGCAGGCGAGTGGCGTCCTACTGACTGCCCGGTGAGGAGAGGAAGAGACCCCATGCTGTTGGCAGAAGTCTCGGTCACTGCGATTACTCTGAGCAGCATGCATGGGAATGAAGTACAATATAATATACTTTAATATATTTCTTGCTTTTTCTCTGATGGTCTGTCACTAAATTTGCCGGTAGATGCTTTTTTTTTAGAAATAAAGTCGCTAAAAGGGTCTGAAAAGTTGCTAAATCTAGCGAGAAAGTCGCCAAGTAAGCAGCACTGAGAGCAGCTGTGATTAGCTAGTAGGACATGAACACCAAGGGAAATGTAATATATGTACATATATTGAATTACCATATATGTAAATATGAAGTAAAAACATATGTACAAACTATATATGTACTATATATATTGTGTATGTGTAATAAATTGACATATGTCATGTATATAATTATTTATACATATATTTATTTGTATATATGATGTAAAAAACATATGTGCATATATGTACAAACTATATAAAACCTGTTAGAAATTGGAACAATTTCATATATGACCTATATATGTATAGTGTCACAACTGGCTCAGGGAATGTGACAAAAAGGGTGTCTACGCGAGGTTACATGTAAAACCAGACATAATTTATTAAACTAAGGTTAACTCAAATGAGCAATGGAGTGTGTAGCTCAGTAATGTCAGCAAATTAAAGGGACTATTTGTAACTTTCAGAATTGCTTGTTAACACCTGTGGCCGTTAAGTCAGCGTTGGGGTCGCGCTTGCTCGCTCTAAATGGACATGAACGAGCATCACTCAAAACAGTGTGGCGACACACGTCAGCTAAAACCACAATATCACTCTATATTTCAGTAATGTCAGCAAATTAAAGTAGTGCATGGATGTGTTGCACATCTGCTGTGGAGGTGTTGAAGGTGCAGAACCAAAAGGTGATGCCGGGTGGATGAGGCTGTAGGAAGACAGAGAGAGGATACGTAATGTAACATAAATTCGTGAGCCTGGTCGATAGCTCGGAGAGGGAGGATTAACACATGGAGCAGATTTTATAGCCTGGAAGGCCCGGGTGAGTTTAATCAAGCTGACGACCCTCCCTTAGTTATCAAACTGCCTGCTCAGGTTGGCAGGGGTGTGGCCAAAGGGGTGGCCAGAGGTGGCACGGGCCAGAATCTAAGTGGCCACCCCAAGTGAGTCTGAATGTGATAGGTCATTTGGCATGTCAGTATTAATTGTCTACAAGTAGTAGTCGTTTTCTTAACAATGCTGCATGACATCTGCATTAATCCCTCGTATTGTTGCGGTGGTCGAGCACCTGCCATAATACTCCACACTGGGGAGGAACCAATGTAACCAGTGATGTGTTGTTACTGGACTAAATGGGGAGCGCAACCAAAGTAAGCAAGTCGGTGGACGGAGATGCCTTCAACTTTTTTTTTTTTGGACGATTTTGCTGGTGCAGGAAAAGGAAAACAAAGGCTTAAGTGAAGTTTAATATGTGTAGCTTTTAATTTGGAAAATGATGGGATGCTGAGTTAAGACTAAGGGAAAGGAAGTCCCACTGTGACTGTCAAACATCGGTCAGGAAACCGGGCAGCTAACGCTACAAGTTAAGTTAAAAGGTGGCATGTTAGCCAGGCTGGCTCGATGAGAGAAATATGTTCCAAAGGAAGAATTAAGCTTTCCTTAATGAACCGACGGCGAACGCACCATGCAACGCCAGCATGTTAGTAAAGGGAAAGTTCTGTGTAATTTCGATAAAGTCCTATATTCGATACTCACTGTATATTTAAGTAAAATACATATTCCTAAATGTCTGTCTCATATACGATACTTTTATGTATGTAAAATATATGTTCACTTATCTACGTTACATACTGTATATGATCTTTTACCATAGGTTACATATGTACCTACAGTGTTGCAGTATCTTGCAAATGCACATGACATGCTTTAAGCCTTAATTGTCGCAATTAGCTAAACAAATTAAATAATACATCTTTATTTAAACTGTATTTATTTAAAGAGAATATCAATAACGTTACAGCATGTTTAACTACATGACTGAACACCAGAACAAGCAAAAAAACAACACCGAACAAAACAAATATACCAATGATCATGGTGGGGCTGGAGTCTTTCTTGAGGTAGTTGTTTGCTGCTATATTAATGCTCTGAATGTCGTATATAGCTCATTACAAACTTCATCCTAGCTCTCAAAAACAACCATTTGGAAGACATGAATCATTAGAGGTAGTGAGCTGCCAGCAAAAACCAAGAATGCAACCCTTTCCAAGGAAACACCTCCTGACCGGAGTAAGAAGGATGCCTCATTAGTGTTATAGAATGCCACCACAATGCCAGGTATGAATTCCTGGATGCCTTGAGTATTTTAATTGCCGGGTCTCTGTTTGACTGTCAGCTTACAGCAGTTTAAAAATCCACCACAGCATTGCAAGACACTGACAAGAACAAAAAAAAAAGCCTGTTGGAAAAAAATTCACCCTCGTAGAAGCCAACAAATCTAGGCTGGAGTGAGTGCAGGCATCTTTTTTTTGGAAAAACAAAGGTCCATGAATTGTCTGCAAATGTGTTTTCAGCACGGAATATCTCCTTTCTTTCCACAAACACATTTTCAATCGGGAATTTAATTAAGCGAGTGTGAGGGGTTTTGTTTGAGCAGTACCGGGAAGAAGCAGAATAATAAAAGCTCTGTTACGGAGCCAGAGAGTCAAACAGCGTGCTGCTAAGCACACAGCTCACATTTCTGTCACTTATTTTTTTTCTCCATCGTGTGTAATTTGTCTACATGTTTTTATTTATGAGGTTTGTAGGTATGAAGCCAGGACATTCCTTCCCGATGTTGATGCTAAGGGATAATGATTGGCCATGGGAAATAAATGTTCCTAAGTGGAATCAGAAATTATGTTTTTTTTTTTATTGCTTGTGTGGTACTCGTTTTTATAGAGTTTGAAAATTAAAATGACTATATCCTTACAAATATGTTATATAATATGTTCTTATCTGCGCCTAGTAGTTGTTCAGAGGACAAGTAAGCTCAGTCAAAATGTGTCAGTTGATTCCCAGCAGTGTCTTTGAAGTGAGAGACAAAGTGGAATGAAGCATAATATCCCCGGGGTCCCATTTAGAATTTGGGGAAAATAAACATTTGCCAAGCCCGATCTTGTGTGACTGACTCCGTACGTATAGGTCTGGGAAAAGAGCCAGTACTATTTCTACAATATAATTAAAATGATAGGTATTCAGGAAATGAGTTGCTCTTTGAGGAGTAGTGATGATTTCATTATTCAGTCTTGTTGGCTCCATGGAGAGACACTGTAGAGACTCTATTACAGTATAGTGACTAATTCAGACACACGGGTTGAAGTAAACACTGTGCTACTTTAATAAATATCATAATGTGATGGATTTTGCATATGTTTTTCAACCTATACTGTCAATTCATTCAATTTTATGAATGGAAAATAAAAAAAACCATTCGCATTCAAAGCCTAAATTGTTATATTCTCCGAATATCATTCAGATATCAGAAAATAATCACTACAAGGTCCATTTAATGGCTGTTTTGGAGGTATATCATATGATCATCATCAGCAGATGGAGTTTCCCAGTTGTCATGCAACTGCAGCCGTTCACATTTTCCATTATTTTCCAATATAATATAAATTGAATCTGAGGTGAGGGTGGAGGGATAATCAGAAACAAAGCATCATAAAAATATATGACATTTTCCTTGTCTTGGGTCGGAAGCATTAGGACAATTCGATTTGAACACTAAATGCAGATCTGAAGGGAAGAAGATGAAGTAAGACATAGTTGAGCTTTTAAGAACTGACTTATCTGCGTCTTTTTAATGACAAACTTGCTCCTTGGCGTTTACTCGCAGGGTCCTATCCAAGAAAGGAAAAATAAAAAATCTTTCTTACGACTGAGCACATAGTTTTTTTTCATCCTCTTCCAAAGCCCACACTCCAACCACTCACAATATCCCTGTGAAATGTCCTGATTTATTACATCTTCAAATTTCACAATCTGGGGACAAATTGGTCTCCTCAAAAATGCATGAACATGGCTGAGAAGCCCCATATTAGATGAAAATGCATTCCCGATGTTGCAACATGAGCGAATGCGGGCATGGCCGTGTCACTGCGGATTAAAGGAGATGCCATGTTTTATGACCTGCAATACTGTTACTAATTTGGGGACACTTGATATGGTGCATTTCATTAGAGGGAGACACAAACAGAAAAGCCGCAGCGCTGTTTCTCTCGGCCCAGTCGCTGTCGCTGAGCTCAAGGTGACAGAGACACATGGCCCACAGGGTTAAGCATCTCTTCTAACAAGAGGAACAAAAGCATTGTGAAGCGGAACAGGCCGTCATGCCAAAACACTCATAAAGAGGCATGAACTGGCAAGTCCTCGATCTCCACATCTTGAGAAATAATCACTCCCTTCTGGATGTGTTTATGAGGGCAGAGGGGCCTGTGCTATGACGCCTGCACAATATACTGAGGAAGAAGCGTACAATGCAGCTGATCTGAGCCTTGGACTCTCGCAAAAGGGCATGCCTGAAGTGACATTATGCTTTCGTCATTTTCTAAATGACGGACATGTTTTTCTGTTGCGAATCCATTATGGAGATCGATGCGACTGAGATTCAACAGAGCCGAATGCGAAGTGAATTAATTGTAAAAGATGACATATCTATCTGTGACCACACAAAAAAAAAAACATCACGCATTGTTTCACTTTACAGCCACGGCTTTATAATCGTAGGTGTTCTCCACATGTGCTTCAGATCAAATCATAAATGTCAGGCGTACGTTAACGTTTGCAAGAAAATCATTTATCCAAGCGCGAGCTTATATAAGGTTTGCAGTAAAAAAAGAATATTTGTCCCTGGACACTGGGTTATTGTTAAGTCCAAGGAAAGAGAGAGGAGAGTTGAGTCCGGCTCCTCTGTGACTACAACACCATCCAGTGAAAGGCTCTTTCTGATTCAAATGAATGGAGCCAAGGTCGGGGCCAAGGAGTCTGGACACCACGCAGCATGCGATCACCTCTCGAAGCAGCGCTGAACACATGTTTTTGTGGGAGACCAGGGGCGGGTTTAGAAACGTTTGAATGGAGGGGCCAAACTGGGGCACAGTTTTTAAGAAGGTGGGCACATTTGTTACCTTTAACGGCACCTGGATTCTCGCGATGTCACAAGATCGGACGAGAATCCATATTGTCAGGCGATTGTGTTTGGCAAACCAGTGCACGGACCAATCGGCAGCTACAGGCGTGGCTTAGGTGTATGGGACAACGCGGGGAGCGGACTCGACAATGGCGGCTCCTGAAGAGGTTAGCGTAGATGTTGCAATAGCATCAGTTATATCAGAACTGGAGAGTTTTTCTTCAGTGAAAAAAGAGCAAAGAACGGCACTGAAGGCTTTTCTCGATGGAAAAGATGTTTTTGCTCTTCTCCTGACTGGCTTCGGCAAGAGTTTGATTGACAGATGATTCATCCAACCATCTGCCAAGTATTTTTTTTTAAAGTGCCTGACCTTTTTCAAACACTTTCCAATGACGTCTTCTCAGATGGTTCTGTGTACCAAACCATCTGGTGGGTCAGGTTAGCAGGTGGGCTGTCAAAGTTAACACAATAATAACGCAAATTTGTTTTAAAGCAACTGATTTCTTTAACGCATTAACGCAGCTTGTGCTTTTTAGGTTGTAGTGGGCTCAGTTTTAACAGTTTTAAAGTGAAGATACTGGTATCATATGAAACTAGAAAACTTAAGAAATCCATTGGTACCAGCCGTGTCATACTAGCGTATCGCAAAGGAGGCTAAATAACGCTCCAAACTTACACTAATTTTTGGCATGGAAAAACTATCATGGCCACTTTCCAAAGGGTCCCTTGACCTCTGACCTTAACATATGTGAATGAAAATAGGTTCTATGGGTACCCACGAGTCTCCCCTTTACAGACATGCCCACTTTATGATAATCACATGCAGTTTTGGGCAAGTCATAGTCAAGTCAGCACACTGACACACTGACAGCTGTTGTTGCCTGTTGGGTTGAGTTTGCCATGTTATGATTTGAGCATATTTTTATGCTAAATGCAGTACCTGTGAGGGTTTCTGGACAATATTTGTCATTGTTTTGGGTGTTAATTGATTTCCAATGATAAATAAATGCATACATTTTCAATAAAGCAAGCATATTTGCCCACTCCCATGTTGTGTACATGGGACTCAAATCTAACGCCCGGGTTCTCTGCAATAATAAACTGTACATTATTAATAGTTACATTGTTTCGTGTCTATTTGTGGTAATTTTGCATCAGTTTAGTCATTTTACATCTCTTTGCGTCTTATTTTCTGTTTCTTTATGGTGACTTTACATTTCTTTGCAGTTGTTTGACTGACTTACTAACAAGAAATGTCAACAGTCACTTCATCCAGAGGTTTTGATCCAGAGGCTCATTTACTAATCCATCCATGATGCTATTAAGACAACTACTGAATCTGTTAAGGGGGGGGTGCCATAGGGGGCCAATCAGATTTCAGGGGAGGGTCAAAAGCGTGACTTTGTAAGAGAAGAAAGACTCTGAAAAATACTTGAGTGGGTATGAGGTATGTCATGTGAGCAGTGGACTGTTTACAAGTTACCACAGGATTAGGATAGGGTGGATTTATGCCCCGGCGGAGGTTCAAATAGTTCCATGTCAAATCCAGGGATATGTATATTTTGTCCACCCTTTTTAAAGCAGCCCTTTCAAGCTGATGGATATGGTGAGAGCACATGACATGCAGAGGATTTGCTATTCCCTTTCATGATTGCTGTGGCATTGTTTCTGTTTGAGCTTTGCGAGCCTCTAAGGACATCTGGGGGAAGCCAGGCATGTGTTTGTTTGTCAGGAGCCCATTTATAATAGATCCACATTTCAAAACAAAAGCAAACCATCAAAGTGTTTATCTTAATCATTACATCCTAGTCAGTACAGCGTTTATGAATTAGGTTACAACAAGGAAATGAGCTTCAAAACAGGAAAGAACAAAAGAAACTTTAGGATTTAGTGATACTTGATACGATGGAATATGAATTAGCATCCATTTAGTGGATGGTTGGTTCGTATAACAACGAGTATGCCCGGTTTGTCTGAACCCACACAGTTTGTAGAAAATGTTAAAATCGTTTTCATAAGCCACTGTACATGCTATGATGGTTAACTTCTCCTCCAGTCTGATTTGCATTTGGAGGAGGATGATTCCCCCGAGAATCTGCTCAGAAGAGTTGCATCAACCGTGTTCTCTGGATAGACGAAGAGGGCTTTATGTGTCTCTGCGAGCTTGTTAAAAAAAAAAGGAGGATGTCAAGGAAAGGAGCACGTGGATATACCATTCCCAGTGGAACAGCCTTGACTTTAACAGAGAAATCTGCTCCGGTCGTTTTTTTCCCCGAATTGCTTTCGCTATCAATATATTTCATTCAATATGAAAAGTTCACTAACGCACCGTGCCATTGACCTGAAATGTCATAAAATTTTCCTGGAACGCAACTCGGAAGTGAAATAAAAGTGTGTTGCTGGTTCCGAGTCTGTGCTATTGTTCGTTGACTTTGCAACCTTTGAATTGGAAGTTCAGATCATGATTTATTTCCTACAGATGACCTTAGTATATTATGTTAAAAGGGCTGTTACAAATAGATCTTCCACTTTAGCCAAAGTTACGCAAGTTGGGCTCAGCGCAGCTCAAATACCGCAGAATAACCGAGGCAGGAGGCCACAGTATGTACTGTAATGGAATCCAGGTTATGACCTATTTTTGTTTGGATTCACCTTCGTTTGCATGTCATGTCTACAGCAGTTTCTGCGCTGACATTTACAAGGCCTGTGATGAATGTTGCAGGCTTCATCGTCTCACATGAAGGGTGCTGGGCAGAGCATAATGTCAGCCTGTCCAGCGGCGTCTGAACCAACCACAGAGCATCCTGACAGGTCCGTGTTGCAAACCTGGTGACATGACGTCCAGACATCGAGCTCCAGCCGCCTTGTAGCACCACAGGACTACTTCCTCTAATTAGTTTCTTCATTCATCAGTCAAGACCCTTCGCCACATGCCGTTGATGTACGCTAAGACTCTCCTTTGATATGGAAACAACACAATTCGTCACCTTCCCCGCTTCCCATCACACCAGGCAGCCCGACTCGGACAAATGACATTGATTGTAATGGTTTGCCATGTGAAGGTGCTCCCTCGAGTTACTTCTGATTTGACTTTAATCCGAATCTAAAGGTGTGATCACAAACAGGCCGCGAATCGGCGGAGCGTTTCACATGCACATCTCTGGAACTCATTTCTCCCAGCGTCTGGACCTTGCTGCGAGGTGTGGATGGGGAAACGAGAGACAACGTTGTAGTGGCTACAGCTGAGAGTACATCTATCATCCTGCCAACTGTCCTGCATCCCTCCTCGGATGAGAGCTTTAACCTTGAGGGCAAGCCAGCGCCGAACATATGCGAGTAATTTGTATAGAATAAATAACGGGATGATCTTATGACAGTCAGTGCAGCTGCTCGGGGCTTTGTTGTTGGCTTAGATGAGGCAGCTCTCCCTGTGCCAGGCTTCTAGTGGTCACTGTGGAGACCTGGAGCTCTTTGTGTGTTCAAACTTAGCCTTGTTATAGCTAAAGTTTACTAAGTGGGGAGGACGCATCAGTGAATTAAAACAGGTTGCACCAAACAAACTAGTTTTTACTGAAATGGATTAGCTGTTACTATATATTTAGACCCACTATCTGCCAAGTGTTGCTGTCACTTATAACTGAACCAAGGGACAAAGGTAACTGTAGCTTATACGAGAGAGACTCACAGCTAGAGAGACTCACAGTCACCCCCTTTTGATAGCATCAAATAACTAATTAAAACCAAACTTAGAAAAAATGAACACTTGAACATGTGATCAAAACTACCTAAAATGACAGAAACCATCTTTGGGAACATTTTATTTGACGTGTACTTTGACTTTTTAGTTTGGCCCGTGTCCCATCAGCTAACATGGAGGAGGCAGGCTTTATGACCTATACTGCAGCCAACCACCAGGGGGCGATCCAGATGTTTTGGCTTCACTTTTGGGGAGCTGTCATGTCGTCCATCTTTATATACAGTCTATGGTAATAACTATAGCCATGTTAATTGTTTACATTCATTATGATATGTTTATGTTCATACTGATAATTGTGGGGGAGTGGCTTTGGAGTGAGCCCTGAAGCGGCGGACTGTCAGTGTTGCTGACTAACAACTTTTATAGCTGCTAGCGAAGAGTCGGCAACACTGGGCTGGGTTTTTTGGTTGGATCATTTAAAAAATCTAGCGTTCTCCTTCTAGTTTCTCAAGATTACCAGTCCTACCTTTAATATAAATATTAATATATAATATATTTGACCCCCCCCCCCAATCCCCAAAGGAAAAAAAACCCTGTTTTGGATTGGTTATGCAACAGCTTGTGACAGTGACTGCATTTGATTGGACAGCACTACAGGTAAATGTTTCCTAGCAACCAATTTACACTAAGGTCTTTACTAGTTAAGACAGTTTTAATGAGGTAACAGGATTTAGTAGTGTTTTTTCCACTTTTACCTTTTATATACTATATAATTAGTGAGTCTTAAATTAGTGGCCACAAAAGTAAAGATGTCAAGATTTTTTTTAGAATGTTTGTAGACTTGAACTACAGGAACAAAACGATCCAGAGGTCCTTTATTGTACAATAAAATCTGGGCGTGAAAATACTCATACACACCATCACATGTGAAGGGTGGGGAACTATTTGGGAAATGTGCAGCATGCGAGTAACGGGTCATAAACTTTTGCGTCTGTAGCAGCATTTTTCTTTTCTCTTTTTTTTTATGTTTGATGATTCACGATATTGGAGAGCTCTCAGATAGTGGGAGCAAACAGCTTTGTTTTTTTTCACTGAGATACCTAAGCCAAACAAAAACCCTCCTGGAAAGATAAACCTTAACACCAGATCGATCATCCCCGTCACTGTGTCAGATCAACTTGCAAGTGCAGGTATAGATTATGGATCTGCTCATTTCCTCCATATGAGCCAAAGAGCAGATGGATTGCACATTAAAAGATCTCAGACGCGCCAATGGCCATCTAAAAAAAAAAAAGCTAAAAACATGGGGTAGAGGTGACATCCTTTCAGGAAGGAGAAAGATTTAAAACAGCGTGTTTTTCCTAAGGCCTCCGAAAGGCAGTTGGAGAGAGGACTTAGAGAGTGAAATATAACCATATTGAGTTTGTGCCATGTGCTCTGTGGATTCATAACATCTCGGATGTATTGTCGGGTCTATGCAATAAAAACTTCAGACGGCTCAAGGTTAAGATGCTCATTAGAGAGCAAGGATAAAGAGGATCAGCAAATTACACATTGGGGAATTCAATTAGGTGCAAATGGATGCACGTGTGTTTATGGATTAATGTTCAGCCCACATGTTGAATATTGGCATATCCTAGTAGTTCTTACCAGGACTTATTCTGGCTTAGCTATCGGAACAAAAACATTCCCCGATGCTTTACGGAGATTAATAACAACCTTGGTCACACAGTACATTTACATTAGATGGATGAGAGAAGAACATTTTATCAGACATCTGCTCAACCCGACTAATCTCAGACGGTTGGAACCGAAGCTCGCTCTACAGAACCAAATAAAGCCGTGAACTGTTGCTAACACTGCACAGTGACTCGTGGTGGACTGTCATCCAAGAATACCACATAAAACCAAATCATTCTTATAAAGCTCTGCTGTCCCCACGGCTTTGAGCTGGGGGCTTCAGGGCTTATAAAGGGGATACTAGACCCCTTTAAGAGACTTTGTGGCCTCGGGGGTTAAGGTAACAGTTAATTGTTTCGCTTGTGTCCTGAAGATATTCGCAGTGAGCTCATGAATCAAGCATGTGACTTATGCATCAAGCCACATCCCCTCGTGCTCCTTGTGCAGCACGCAGCCTGTGATTTATGGCTGGACAGTGGCTTGCAGAGGTGTTGGATTCAATGAAATACAGGGGAGAACATCTGGAAAGCCTATTAGCTCCAATTCACAGCTTGGGCCAGTTTGATAGCGATGGCTGATGCAAGCCTGGAATTGACATGCTGGTGCACACCGGGGGGACGCCGTGTCTCTCTCTCCCATCGAACGGACATGTGTGAACCCGAGGTTGTTCATATTTTAAGTAGATCAATATTAATGGTCCTACTTAAAGCGCCAGGTGAGCTAACAAGAGCCTTAAATGAGCCTCTTCCATGTGTCCCTAATGTCTCCCAGATGTAGAGCACTTCAGTCCTGTTGGCGTCCTTGGTTGGAAGCAAGTGAAACTCTTAATCTGAAAAATGAAAAGGCCTTGATAGGATAAAAACATCCATCGCGAAGCTGCGTGACACGGCCCGCGCTGCACAAGTCATTCTAGTCAAGGATAATTGGGTAAGAAAGAGCATCGGCAGGGAGTGTCTGAACAAGGTAACCCTGCCTCCACTCATCTCAGCCCCGTAATAAGAGCATGGGGAGGTGTGTTGAAATACAACCCCGTCACTATTCATCCTCACCCCCTTGATGCAACAATGACTAGCATGCGGTCTGCTTTTCATTTAAGGGAATTACCTTTGGGAGGCCAGCAGACGTCTCCCGAGTTGCTCTGTGTGTGTTCTCCCCATCCCCGCAGAGCTGTCTCATTAACACAGAACCCAGCAGGCTCGGGTTTTTTAGCTTAGCCCCGTCTCTGTCCCGCCGAAGCCTGAAGCCTGCAGCCTGCTGCATGGAAGCTGAAAATAATGACTCGCACATTAGAGTCCCCGAGCGCACAGTCCCCGGCTCCAGCACCACTCCCCAGGTCGCTGCATGCGGAGGCCTCCAGCCTCTCTAACGAGTCCACTGTAATGTTAAGGCCACTGAAGACTCAGCGGCTATGTTTTGTGTTATGCGAAGTAAGAAGAAGAAGTAGTCTAATTTATGACTTTGTGACAGTTTGTGCAGCCTACCTAATGGGGTGTTTGATATGGTACATGAGTTTCATTATATTTCAGTTTGGAGTGGAGCAGCTATTACTCTTCGTCATGTAAAACATGTTTTACAGCCATTGAAAAGACCTAATTACTCAATCATCAGTAGGGTGGCTACTTCCTCTAGGATGCTTATGAGTTTCAGGCGTCATCTCACCGGGGTGTGGCTCATATCATTTACATTTCATTAAAGCACGCTGTGAGACATCATTGATTTCTCAGTAAAAGCAGGAGTTTCCATGATGCAAGCTCGTGGGTGGGGGGAGCGGTATAGACGTGTCACCCGTCAGGAGCTGTCAAGAGCTGTCAGAGGACAGGATCCAGACCCTTGGCCAGGAGAGGCCAGGCCAGCCAGCTGTCACCTCTCTGACACTGGCTGAGACCATCCATCTGGCTGAGGGAGGCCCACCACGGGCGGAGAGAAACTCGCCAGATCCCAGACTGCATGCACATGACGGCAGGAATGCGTGCACACAAGCATGTTTCATGTGCATATGAACAAACATTTATGCACGCACACGCAACGACATACATGCACTTCGCTACGCACGTATGAACTCGTACAATGCCGCATGCCAGGGCTATTTTGGGTATTCACCGGCACAATCTGTGGCGCTGTCCACATGAATCATTCCCCCCACAGACAGATCGGGGGAAACAGAAGTGACACGCTGCCATCGAGCTGAACAGACACAAATAAAGAATTATAACATTTGGCTGTGACGCTCGCTTACACATACAGTAACTCTCTGTCTCGTAGAGTGAGCTTTAACAGCAGGAGGGTTTTTTTCCCCCATGTACCTATGCATCATTATGGAGTACATAAAAAAGTCCTCTGCTGGCAATAACATTTGGATCAGTGGCACGCTTTATCTACTCCAAATTTAGACATGCCACAGTAATAGATCTATCTCTCCTTGTTAGGTTTCACTCTAGTTTTCACTGCTGTGATGCTCATGTAAAGTAAAACAACTCCGCACATTGGTTGAGCGTGGAACGCATCTACGCTGGCAATGTTTAAGTAAGAGGGGTCAGCGGAGTTGCCAGACATATGGAGAGCATTTGGGACGTATCCAGACTCCGCGTCGACCACAACAGAGTCGGGCAGAGTGTTGTACATCTTGTTTTGGTAACATCTCATTTTCATAAAAATGTTAAATAGCCACAATTGTCCTCAAAATTCTGGATCTATTTTACTAAAAGAAACACATTTAACTCAATTATTCGTTTGCTATTTTCAATATTTTTCAAGACTGAAATTCATGTCATTTTGACATGTGTTTTAAGTGAAAAGCAGATTACAGCCGTTAGCATGATAGCAAATCGAAATGGAATTTCTGTCTTTTGGGTCAGATCTTAATTGTTCGGTAAGGATTTATTCTGTCAGCGAGGAGGACTCCGACAAACCAATTAACCAAGACACAGTTTAAATGTGGGTGACCTTCATGTCAAACCTTTAGTTTCTAGATAGATAGATGTACTTTACTAATCCCAAATTGGGATGTTAGGGACCAAGCAGTGAGGCAACAAGGAAACAGGAGTTGTTGGAGGGCTTTTTATTTACCCCAAAAATAGCAAAAACAATATAAACCAAGAATTTAATAAATAGGCCTATAAAAAAATGTCAACGCAACATAACTATACTTATTACAGCAAATAAACAAGGTGTTAATTGAACAAAACTCACCTGACACCAGTGTTGCCAGATCTTGCAAGAGAAAAAAGCAACCAGGTCCATAGAAACAAGCACAAAAGAAGCAACCCCCCCACACCAAAAAAAGCCCAAAACAAGTGACCTTACCTACTTAACGTTACCACAATATGAAAGACAGAGGCAGCCACTTGATCACATTTACAGTATATGTATTAATTTATTTTGGATTGCATGCATTTAATTTCATTTTTGCATTCATTTTTCTTGTTAACTAAACTGTTGATCCTTCAACAGGACAAACTAGACCAGTATAGAGGAGAGAGACAGGAGCCCACATAAGCAACTACACTTCAGAAACAAGCCCCCAAAAAAACGCAACCTGCGACTACCAATATTTGTAAGAAACTTTTCAGGAAACAAGCCCAAAATCGCTTATAATAAGCAGACTTGGCCACTCTGAATGACACATGACAGCACATATATAGGGGCTTGGCCAAACCAAATGGCACACAAGGGGTAACCAAGATGGACACTAACTATAACTAAATACAAAAAGCAAAACTAACTAAACCCCAAATCCCTCCCCCCATGACATGGCATCACATGGTTTGGCCCAACGAGCTGGCTCCAGGATTTAAGAGTCCTCAGCCTTCAGCCACACCTTTTGCTCATCCAGGAAGACACCTCGCCCAACAGCCACGGTAACCCAAAGACAAGGAACCAAATGATTAATATAACAAATAATAACATGTGTAACCCTATAGTGTTAATGTGAGCATCTAATCAATGTAAGGCTAAGAGCAAATAAACAGATTCCAAATCAAACCAACTATGTGATGTTAATTGTTTAGGTGTGGTTGACTGCAAATGAAATGAACCTGTGTTGGTAGCGAACTGGCATGATATTACCCTGTGTGGCTGTGACCATCACATGGGAAATTATTGAATTATTATTCTACTGGTTGTGCTGTAAAAATCTTGCCTTTTCCAGATTGTGAAGTTATATACTCAAAGCGGCAATTATGTGTTTGAGTTTATCTCAGAATTACTGTGAACAATACTTGCTGTCAATGAAAAGACTGCAGGAGGCTCCATGATTGTGGCAGAAAGCCTTTCTTTTTGGTGTGAAGACAAAACAGCCAGAAATACACCACTAGACTGGCAACAATTACCCAGTGCTGCAGTCCCAACACATTATTTCCTCCCAGACGTTGGTAAGTATTAGAGGTGATTAGATTCAAAGCCCGGGATAAAAACAGTTTCTCAAATGTTATTCTGGTGATTTCTTATCACACTCGAGAGATGAGAAGCGACAGTGAGCCATGAGAAATGTCACTGAAAGACTCAGGCAGGCAAAGATAGACAGACAGAGGAGGAGGAGAGCAAGGAGACTGAGATCAATGATAATGTGATCTGATGACATAGCTGAGCGAGCTGTTCCCCTCTGGTGGTCCCACCATCGACCAACTCCGAGCTGAAGAGAGTGAATTTTGTTTGGATTGGCTTTAATCTTCCCATCAGACAATACGAGGCGGGCGGTACGCTGCAAATGTTTTCCATTTTGCCACAAGAGACTTGTGTCAGGTTCTGCAAGTGCACAAACGCCGATACGTCAGCGTGGCCCGTTGACAGGCAGCTTGTTCAAATAAAGAACTGACAAAGCTGTGAACTGAGCGGCTCGACTTGTTGAGAAAAGTATTTACAGAAACACATGCACATGACAACAGAAAACAAAAAACAAAGTGATTCCCTCTGCTGGTTCGATCAGAGACGGTCTGTCCATGGTGCTGAAAGGATATAGGCAAAATTTCCAAATGTTGAAAAGGGCAATGCATACTTTTTGTACTCCAAAGTCAATTACAAACGGTTACAGAGTAGTTTAAAAATGTGAGCAAATGGAAAACATAGTCTTTTGTGACAACGTTGCTTATGCAACGTCAAGAACGTTCAACAACTTGCGCTGAGATTATCTTTGATGAATAGCATCATATGGTGCTGGTCGTTTCAGACAAAAGAGTGTGAAACCAGATGAGTGGTGCTCATTGTTAGTATGTAAATCAAAGACACCAATGTGTCATCCATCTGCTGTGTCTGTTCCAAACAACTCCATGCTCTGCAAGGAGTTTATATTTACAGCCATGCTGGCAGCTTTGTGAGGCTGTAGCTGCATAGGCAAAGTGGGGCTTTGAGCTAAATGCTAATTAGCCTACTAACATGCTTACAATGGTGCCATGCCATTGTTCCAACGGCCCATTATTCCAAAAACCCAATAGTCCGAAAAATGTCCCATTGGATGGAAAGCCAATTTGTCTGACAACCCTTTATCCAGAAAAAAATTCCAATTGTTCCGAAGGCCCATTACTCCAAAAATACAGACTCTCAGAAGCACAAATGATGTCATCAGACCTTCCTGTTGTTATTTTTTTTCCTACCATGTGGAAGGCATGACCCGCCCTACTCTGCCTCTGGTTGGCTTACCCCAATATTCTTACCCTAAACCTAACTAATCTAACAAACGAAGGCAAAGACTAATACGAGGCAGAGTGGTGGGTCGTGCCTTCACCAGCAGGAAAAAAAGAATTAGGAAGGTCTGATGACATCATTCGGCATAACAATTAGCCATGTGCTTCTGCTTCTTGCATGGAGAGTGTGTATTTTCGGAGCAATGGGCCTCCAGAACATTAGGCGTTTGTTTTGGGCTGTTGGACAAATTGCCTTTCAGTCCAATGAGAGATATTTCGGACTATTCAAGTTTGGGAATAATGAGCCATCAGAACAATGGGCAGTCCCCCTCACCGAACAATGCTGGTTTAATGTTTCCTATGTTCACCATCTTAGTTTAGCCTGTTAATATGCTAACATTTGCTAATTAGTAGTAAACACAAAGTACAGCTGAGACTGGTGAGAATGTGATTAGTTTTGTATTGTAAGTAAGTACGGCTGAACCAATTTTCATGGCAATCCATCCAACAGTTGTACGAATCTCTCACCAAAAACCGTGAACCTGCTGGTGGCGCTAGGGGAGAAGTCAGGGGATCACTACAGTCATGAATGTTTGTACAACATTTCATGGCAATCTATCCAATAATTGTTGAGATATTTCAGTCTGGACCAAAGAGGTGCACCATACAACTCCCTAAAAGCAACATATATGTAACCAGGTGGTAAAATCCTACATAGAAATACACGCAGGAAACAAAACCACTGTAAATGAGATTCTCTGCTGTAGCTGTGGACAGCAGGGGGCCGCTTTCTGAGAGGTCAAAGGTCTCCGGGAAAATACAGGAATTAAACATATCACGCTATTTCGCTGAGTTGGCTGGCTGATGCTGATGGTGAGAAGATTAATGAATATTTACATGTTGTTTAAGGATTATTTAGCACAATACAACAATTTGTTGGTTCAGTGTTATCTGACGTATTTATAAATTCACATTTTGTGTAGTTGTTGACTCTAGGATTTGCCGATGCGGGTGGATCAAAAACATGACGTGTGCTACTGGAGCTCGGTGTGCATGAGCCAGGTAGGAAACTGATGTGTTTTGTATTTTTATTTGTCCAATGTATCTACCAGTATGGACACATTTTGTTTCCTTTGTAAAGTGAAGTTTGGTAAGTTTGATAGGTTACCACAAGTACTGTGTAATGATTTTACAGGGCAGTGTTGTGAATGCTTTTCTGTTTACTCCTCAGGGGCCACGGCCGTATTTTTGTGTGATGTAACAACCGTATTTGTGCCAGATCCCTGCCGTGTTTGTGCTGTGTTGATACTAAAATAGTACAAGATTAACTTTTATTAGAACCATACCTGTTTGTTTTGGTAAACTAAAAACCATTGCTTCTGTGGAAGCCAAACTCTTATTTACTTTTGTTTTAAAGACTACATAAAAATGTGAAGACAATAAAGGTCCCACAAAATTCGCATTTGAAGTCTTGTGTGTGATTGATCCTGGCTTCATAAGCTACTGCATTATACTACTACAGTCAAACTAATGTTTTCTAATGCTTGACAAAAGAGGTAGTTCTTTATTACACCAAGTATTGTTTGTCTCTGTTTCATGCTTAGCTCTGTGCCCATACTGTTTAGATAAAATCCTCGAACGAGGCCAGGTTCTGTGTCCCTGCCGTGTTTGTGCCATGTTGATACTAAAATAATACAAGATTAACTTTTATTAGAACAATACCTGTTTGTTTTGGTAAACTAAAAACCATTGCTTCTGTGGAAACCAAACTCTTATTTACTTTTATTTTAAAGACAATAAAGGTCCCACAAAATTCGCATTTGAAGTCTTGTGTATGATTGATCCCGGCTTCATAGGCTACTACATTATACTACTACAGTCAAACTAATGTTTTCTAATGCTTGACAAAAGAGGTAGTTCTTTATTACGCCAAGTATTGTTCGTCTCTGTTTCATGCTTAGCTCCGTGCCCATACTGTTTAGATAAAATGCTCGAACGAGGCCAGGTTCTGTGTCCCTACCACAAAGACGAAATCCGTCTCCAAAGCAAAAGCCCAAGAGGAAACCATAATGAAAACATGTAAATACTCTGAGATTTTTCCTGGCCATACAGAAGAAAATATTTACTTATTGACTTAACAATTGACGTTTCAGTGGGAAATTATAGCCAAGACGTTGTGTGACAGAGAAAGTTTGCATGGCACAAAGATGTGACCGAACTCCAAATCCAGCCAGGCCACAAGGAGATGCCTGAGACTCTGTAATTAGCTTCAAGCTGTCCTGATGTCAAGGAATCCACCGTGAGACTCACGCAAACATGGCTCCCGACGCAGTGCGCACCTTCGTTCAGCCTGGAGGTCTAATAAGCCGTGTTTATATTGTGGTCACCAGATATGAACATGGCAACAGTTCGTGTTTGATAGACCTTGTGTTGTTCAGACACGACCGAACAGTAGATAACATCCTTCAATTAAGTTCCTTATTAGTGGAGTAATAACATCATCATAGCCGTATAAATCTCAACAACGACCTGATCAGGTTTCCCCCTGCAGAGCAAGGCCTCTGTTAATAAGACCACAAAGGAGCTGAGGTATATTTGTAGCTACTGGAATTATTTCTGACTACTGAGATCATTTTTGGTTCGGAGAGGATAGTCAAACGACGTTCTCTCTTCGACCTTACACCTATTTATCTGTCCCATTTGTAGCATTTATAGGTGTATAAGTATTAATAAGTGTTTCCACCGTGTCGGTTGCTGCCATGGGTATAATAATCTCTCTGCCTCAGGCACACTCAGCATAGATGTTGAGTTGGACCCAAATATACAGTCATAAACATCATCACCCAGGAGGGAAACTATGTTTAGTACAATAATAACAATGACAAACAATGCTCTACTATCACCTCTCATAAAAGCAGCGTCCAAAGACAAATCATGCCTTAATAGGTCTTTTTTATAGAGATAGGAAAGGGATATTATTTCATTATAATGTCTCAACCACACTTAACAATATATCCACATAATGATGGTGGGTGCCCAGGTTGCACTGTCACAGTTAAAGCACGGCCCAGAAAGAGCCAAGAACTTTTATAGAGCCGATATTAATTGATTTGTCCTGACCTACCCCAGACCTGGCCTCCCCGGGCTCAGCTTCCTCATCAGAGCAGTGCCAAGGTCTGTCCTAACTCTGCATAAAAATAAATGAGAAGCTATGGGGCTAGTCTCTAAAGCCAGAGGATATTGTTCGATTTCACGTCAGCCCTCCAGGAGGCAATTTAAACAACCCAGCATGCTAATCAACCTGGTATAAAAGGCAGTTCTGGAGGGTGGCCCATTCTTCTGTTTTTCCTCCTTCTCTCCTATTGCAACAAGGCCAAAAAAAAGGAGCTAAACAATCTGAAGGGAGAAGTGTAATGGGGCATGTATCTGAAGGAACATTACACAGTGTAATGTAACTATGCGGAAAAGGAAACATGTACTCTTACTTAAAAAGGCATTCCCTGGCATGCCATTGTCACGTGTTTTTTTTTAATTTTTTTTAAACAGCCTCTTTGGTATAGGGCTTGGCGATATGCAGAAAAATCAAATATCACAATTATTTGGACGAAATACTTTGATATCAATATTGCGATGATATTGGTTGACTATTGAAGCTTTCACAAAATATTTACACAATGAGATTTTTGATAAATAATCATCAGTAATGTGGATATAATGACTAAGTGGGTAAAGGCAAATAATAGAACAGCTAGAACAGTCTGGTAAGCTCAGAAAACTACATCACTTTCCTGTAATGCAGCCTTTAAAACCAGGAAGACACTTTAAAGCTGCAGTAGGCTGAATATTTTTGGCATCATTGGGCAAAAATTCCATAATGACCTTTCAGCATATTGTAATTCAAGTGTTCTGAGAGAAAACTAGACTTCTGCACCTCCTAATGGCTCTGTTTTCAGGATTAAAAAAATCCCGTGATGGGAGACTTTGGCCAATCGCAGGTAATTTCAGAGAGAGCGTTCCTATTGGCTGTGCTCTGGGCTGGTGGGCGGTGCTCGGTCTTTCCTCAACTGATTTCAACATGGCTGTCGGGTCACAAACATTTGAGGTGAGAAATAGGCATTACAGTAACAGAATATTGATTCATATTTGATCAGCGCTGCCTAGTTTGACCGTTTGATAACGATATAATATTGATTTATTAACCAGCTCTACTTTGGTGGAGCAATCACCCCAGAAAAAAGATGCCTAAATAGGCTAATTATAAAAAATAAGTTGGCTCCACTAGACTGGAAGAGCCACGACGTGAGCTTCCCTGCTGCCATCAACACATCAGCAACGTCTCAGTGAAACCACATTGTGAACCGCGTCGGAGGAGGATCCCCACAAATAATTCAATACTCTAATATCCCCTTGGTATTCGTCGTGACCACAGAAATCCGATAGTGTTCATTCTCTGCTTGTGCCCTGAACCCACGGGTCAGGTGGTAGCAGATCACAGACTTCTCTGTGACTCAGAGGTTAAACTAATCATGCATGACTTTCTCACATGGCCCAGGCCAGTGTACCTTTAGAAATCTACACCAGCTTGTCATCCAGCAGTGGGTGAATCTGCTTTTCATGCATTTACATCATCGTCGGTTTGACTGTTGGTTCACTGAGGCAGCTTTTCACTAAATTCACCTTTCATTCGCACTCCCACACACTGCATTTATACAGCTCCTCAAACACCCACAGCACTGAACTCAAAGTAATATCACATATCTGTATGCCTTAGACTTTAGAGAAATGTTCTGCAATACATTCGTGTAAAGCCACATTTGACCATCATATTTTTCAACTGTGTGTTTGTTAAGCTTGCCTCTATAGCTGAGGATGTCCTTCAACTCTCTGCGTAAAGAGGGTTATAAAAAAAAGAAAAACATTTCTAATTTCTAAAACTCATGACTAGAGGTAAGAGCTGATAAACACTGCCCCCTATTGACACAAAGACATTCTTACAGTTAAATACCAATATGATGCAGTGTCAGTATGTTTTGTGTGCTGGTTATAGCTTTGCTGTGCTAAACTGTCAAACACACCATCAGTTTGTTAATTCATTTTTCTCTTATTCCATCAATTCAACAATCATTTCCTCTAAAAGCAAACCCTGCAACCTTTAATAATAAATATTCTGGTGTGATCACTACAATATTTATTTTAAAAACGGTGGAATCTGAGCGTATATCATCAAACAAAAAGAGAAAAAAATCGAAATAAACTACTCACACTAGTATTGCCTTTACAAAATCAGTGCAATGAAACATCCATCATCAGCAAATACTGCAGCAAGAGAAAGGAAGACAAAATACAATCTTGCTATCATGTGTCATGCACGGAAATCACACATCATTAATGAATAATCAATAATGACAACTATACCCTGGGCACCGAAAAATAAAAATATTATCACAGCAATTAATCATCAGAATCAAGCTGCTCTCAATACAGATAAAGGACGCATTTTTTAAATACATGGAGGAACAAATATTTGACAATGAACCATCTTTCAATCTCATATTTTTAAAAGTGGGTTACTTTTATATTGTCATATATTTTTCAGTCCTTTATGAATATATATATATAATTTATCATAACAGCATTTTTTTCGTAAAAGGGCAAAGATCAGTTGTTTTAATGTCGTCACAGTCACTGGATGTCCTACAATACTTCTATTACACCATAAAGTCTTCCTTATGTGTAAGATCACAATATAACATTTATATGATTTATGCCGTTAAATTAATTAGAGTTAAACATATACATTCTTACTTAAAATAGTTTGATTCATTAAAAAAACATAGACAAACATTAAAAAATAGATCTTAAAAATGCAGCTGTTAGAAAAAAAAACACATTTCATGAATAATATCAAAAGTAGCTAAGAAGTCCAAAGTAAGAAGACCAGGGAAATCTTAAGAGAAAGTCTTTTTCTGTGTGAGTTTAACTTCTGGTACTCTGCACTTCCTACATAACTGTCATATCTGTAGTCATTTCCGGAGCATGCCAGCTCTCTGAGACTGTTTCATGGTGATAAGATGCCATGTATTTTAGTCGGTTATTTAGTTAGAATACTGGTTTCAATGAGACCTTTTATATCCTGTTACATAAAAAAAAAAAAAGGCAACCTCAAAGCTGTCCTTTTTTTGCCTGGTAATTGTCTGTTTCTTACTGTATGGCCATCGCTCCATCATTTTCCTACAACCCCACAGTGAATATTTCTCTGCATTTGGACTGCCTTTACATCTTCGTATCGATCTTATTCTCTTGGCCTCCTGCTATGTTGTTTTTACAGCTTCAATTTCACTATCTGCTTCCTTCTTTTCTCTTTGCCAAGTTGCATGAAGGCCTACTTAACAACTTCATCTTCCTTGTTTCCTTCTTCATCCTCACTAAGGCTCTCATTGCCTGGCTTTTCTTCTTTTAGGCCACGCTGGATGTAATTTTTACCTTCATCAGTTTCACCCTCGCCTTTATCCGACTGCCCATCAGACTCGTCTGAGTCACGACTGGTCTTATGCCCTTCTTCTTTTTCTTCTTCTTCTCTATCTGGGTCTGGATGTGCAGCGTGTGGCGACTCTTGAGGGGTATCGGCGTTCCCGTTGTCTGGTTTTGTTGGTGTGGGGCTCTTAGGTTGCTGGGAGTCGGCTACATTCAGATCCGGTTCCTTATCTGATTCATCTTCATCTTCAGAAACCGGTTTGACTGTTTCTTGCTGGTTGTCTTTGTTTGTGTTTGCTTCTTCCTGTGATAAGTTTTTATCATGCAATGAAGTTTTTGAACCTCTCTGTTCCGGAATGGTGGACGACAGTTCGTCCTCGCTAGAGTCGTCCGACACATTTTTTTCTGATGAGTCAGATTCTCTGACATCTTCCTCTGCAGTTCCTCCAGCGACCTGATCTGACTCTGCGTCTTCCTCGTGTTCACCAGCGATGTCCTCAGGTGCCATATTTGGTGAGCTTTTGGTGGCGGGGGAATGTGGCTGAACAGCAGGAGAAGTTTCAGAAGTTGCAGGTTTTTCTTCGTCATCTGCCTCCTTCTCTGGCTCTGAAACAGACGGTAAGAAGAGTTTAAAGAGATTCATAAAAAATGGACCTGACTGCTTAGACTTTGCCAAAGGATTAAATTGTTCAGAGGCAGTCTTCTGGTTTAAAATCAATCAGTCTTACTCCATGGAGGTTTAAAAAAATGAGCAGAGCCAAAAAGCCATTTCCCAAGTCACTTATGGATACATTAAAATAAGCAATAAAGTCAATCAAATATACTGTAACTTTTACCATATGCTTCAGTTTGAACCGTCAAAATTAAGAAACGCTGTGGTCATTGTTAACGGGTGATCATTGGTTGAGGTCAGTCTTTCTTCTATGAGCAAGGAAATACTGAAATTTTTTTTTTTTTTCTGATCTGTCAAGATCATAGCAATGAATAATCAATCAATTAATGAAACTGCTGCTGCATCTCGTCTTGTGTGTCTGATAAATAGACTGTATATAAAGATGGACGGCGTGGCTCCACTTCCTCCTACTGTACAGAAGTGAAGCCAAAATATCCCGGATTCGGGAGCTTCCATCTTGAGACTTTGACGTCATATGATAAGAACTGCCTAAAATGACAGAAACCATCTTTGGGGAAAAATTATTTGATATTTGGCTTTTTAGTTTGTCTCTTGTACCATCCGCTAACATGGAGGGGGCGGGATTTATGACCTATACTGCAGCCAGCCACCAGGGGGCAATCGAGATGATTTGGCTTCACTTTTGGGGAGCTGTCATGTCGTCCATCTTTATATACAGTCTATGGTTATGGATATGGATATTACACAGTATGCCTAACCAAACTTGGGTGTTTCATCCAGTGTTGCTGTGCACTCTACTGTAGAAAAATTTATTTTGTACCTATCAATGGGTTGTGCTTGATGAAAAGTATTTTTTGGTATATATGCTTCCACTCTACAGTATTTTGCTTTTATTTATTTTTTCTTCATTTCAGTGTTTTTTCCCTGTGACTATTCTGAATCGAGCTCAGATAATGTAGTTTCCAAACCTGGCTGTTCAGGAGCCATGGAGAATTTCAGATCAGACTGCGCGTCCTCACTTGATTTGTCCGACACACCGGCTGGGTCTGGTTGGAAAAAAATACATTGATTAATGAATTAGTTGATTGAAAAAAAAATGATTACATTAATTCTAATAATCAATCAATACTTATACAACAACATTCGCTGGTTCAAACTTCTCAAATGTGAGGATTTGCTGCTTTTTTCTTTCCTATACTATTGTGAATTGAACACTTTTTGACTGAACATTTCACTATTTATAACTTACTATAAATAAAAAGATTAAGTAAAAGAGAAAAGTGCAAATGAAAATAAGCATTACTTGCAGCTGTTAACAACCCACTAACAAAAGTTACCTGTTTGCAATTTTTTGAATGAAGTCTGTCCACCACTATGGTGGAGTCTGTCCTCAGTCAACTTAATTTTATCTTTGACATGCCCTGGAAAGAGTGAATAGCACACAATTAGTTTGTAGCACTCGTTCTACTACAGTATGTATAAGTGATAATGAATAACATTTGCGTTAATGTAACCTTTTTGTGGCGTTACATATTCTTCATCCACATCACATGCTGTAAAAAAGAAGATAGGAATTAAACAAAGAATGCTTCCTGATTCAGTCCATAATAATTTCAATCAAGTATAATTCGTAACACATCATTCCCTGAAATGATATCAGTAAAATACCCACCAAGGTAAAGTCATGGATATGTATGAAAGCCATAAAAGGCAAAGTGAGAAGATAAAACAAAAAAATGATTATTGTTTTATTATCATTACTAAATCAAATTATTTCAATACAAAGGTTTTTTTTCAACTTACTACCAGGGCTTCTGCCCTTCAGTGGCTCCTCCTCTTGTTTATCCATATCAACGGCTATAAAAAAAAAAAGAGATAGGAAATAAACAAAGAATGCTTCCTGGTTCAGTCTATAATAATTTCAATCAATTATAATTTGTGACACATCATTCCCTGAAATGGTATCTGTTCCATCACTCTATTGTACTGTATACAAAATACCCACCAAAATATAGATATAAGTGCAAGTCATCTATATGTATGTAAACCTTAAAAGGCAAAGTGGGAAGATAAAACAAAAACATGATGATATTTTATTATCAATCCTAAATCCAATAGAGAGGCAAAGTCCCGCCCCTTCCGGTGGACCCATGGGACCTTATTTCGGAAAAAAATATGTACGGTAGTCATCGGCCTAACCAAACTTGGGTGTTTCATCCAGTGTTGCTGTGCACTCTACTGTAGAAAAATAGATTTGTACCTATCAATGGGTTGTGCTTGATGAAAAGTATTTTTTGGTATATATGCTTCCACTCTACAGTATTTTGCTTTTATTTATTTTTTCTTCATTTAAGGGTTTTTCCATGTGACTATTCTGAATCAAGCTCAGATAATGTAGTTTCCAAACCTGGCGGTTCAGGAGCGATGGAGAATTCCTGATCAGACTGCGCGTCCTCACTTAATTTGTCCGACACACCGGCTGGGTCTGGTTCATTTGCCTTCTCAGAGTCTGAGGGGTTGTACTGTGGGACTTCTTCCTCAGCAGGCTCTCTGTACTTGTCTGCATCCGCATTCAGATCCAGAGAAGGGGCCTCACTAGGCGGAGGGGAAGGAGGAGACGCAGTTCTCTTGTGCTCTTCTGTGTGATTTTTGAAACCGGAAACACAAATTGAAGAAAAAGATTAAACTACACAGAAGCAGTTTTAGAAAATGGGAGTAAAAAAAAAAAAAAAACAGTAAAGAGCAATGTGTGGTGTTAATAACAGGTATTATTGAAAAAATACATTGAGTAATGAATTAGTTGATTGAAAAAAAATGATTACATTAATTCTAATAATCAATCAATACTTATACAACAACATTCGCTGGTTCAAACTTCTCAAATGTGAGGATTTGCAGCTTTTTTCTTTTCTTTATTATTGTTAATTGAACACTTTTTGACTGAACATTTCACTATTTATAACTTACTATAAATAAAAAGATTAAGTAAAAGAGAAAAGTGCAAATGAAAATAAGCATTACTTGCAGCTGTTAACAACCCACTAACAAAAGTTACCTGTTTGCATTTTTTTGAATAAAGTCTGTCCACCACTATGGTGGAGTCTGTCCCCAAACAACTTCCTTTTATCTTTGACATGCCCTGGAAAGAGTGAATAGCACACAAATTAGTTTGTAGCACTCGTTCTACTACAGTATGTATAAGTGATAATGAATAACATTTGTGTTAATGTAACCTTTTTGTGGCGTTACATATTTTCCATCCACATCACATGCTGTAAAAAAGAAGATAGGAATTAAACAAAGAATGTTTCCTGATTCAGTCCATAATAATTTCAATCAAGTATAATTCGTAACACATCGTTCCCTGAAATGATATCAGTAAAGTACCCACCAAGGTAAAGTCATGGATATGTATGAAAGCCATAAAAGGCAAAGTGAGAAGATAAAACAAAAACATAATTATTGTTTTATTATCATTACTAAATCAAATTATTTCAATACAAAGGTTTTTTTTCCACTTACTACCAGGGCTTCTGCCTGTCAGTGGCTCCTCCTCTTGTTTATCCATATCAACGGCTATAAAAAAAAAAAAGAGATAGGAATTAAACAAAGCAGAATGCTTCCTGGTTCAGTCTATAATAATTTCAATCAAGTATAATTTGTAACACATCATTCCCTGAAATGATATCAGTAAAATACCCACCAAAATAAAACTATAAGCACAAGTCATGGATATGTATGAAAGCCATAAAAGGCAAAGTGGGAAGATAAAACTTTAACATGATTATTGTTTTATTATCATTACTAAATCAAATTATTTCAATACAAAGGTTTTTTTTCCACTTCCTACCAGGGCTTCTGCCCTTCAGTGGCTCCTCCTCTTGTTTATCCATGTCAACGGCTATAAAAAAAAAAAGAGATAGGAAATAAACAAAGAATGCTTCCTGGTTCAGTCTATAAGTTTCAATCAATTATAATTTGTGACACATCATTCCCTGAAATGGTATCGGTTCCATCACTCTATTGTACTGTATACAAAATACCCACCAAAATATAGATATAAGTACAAGTCATCTATATTTTTGTAAACCTTAAAAGGCAAAGTGGGAAGATAAAACAAAAACATGATGATATTTTATTATCAATCCTAAATCCAATAGAGAGGCGAAGTCCCGCCCCTTCCGGTGGACCCATGGGACCTTATTTCGGAAAAAATATGTACGGTAGTCATCGGCCTAACCAAACTTGGGTGTTTCATCCAGTGTTGCTGTGCACTCTACTGTAGAAAAATAGATTTGTACCTATCAATGTGTTGTGCTTGATGAAAAGTATTTTTTGGTATATATGCTTCCACTCTACAGTATTTTGCTTTTATTTATTTTTTCTTCATTTGAGGGTTTTTCCATGTGACTATTCTGAATCAAGCTCAGATAATGTAGTTTCCAAACCTGGCGGTTCAGGAGCGATGGAGAATTCCTGATCAGACTGCGCGTCCTCACTTGATTTGTCCGACACACCGGCTAGGTCTGGTTCATTTGCCTTCTCAGAGTCTGAGGGGTTGTACTGTGGGACTTCTTCCTCAGCAGGCTCTCTGCACTGGTCTGCATCCGCATTCAGATCCAGAGAAGGGGCCTCACTAGGCGGAGGGGAAGTAGGAGACGCAGTTCTCTTATGCTCTTCTGTGTGATTTTCGAAACCGGAAACACAAATTGAAGAAAAAGATTAAACTACACAGAAGCAGTCTTAGAAAATGGGAGTAAAAAAAAAACAGTAAAGAGCAATATGTGGTGTTAATAACAAGTATTCTTGAAAAAATACATTGATTAATGAATTAGTTAATTGAAAAAAAAAATGATTACATTAATTCTAATAATCAATCAATACTTATACAGCAACATTTGCTGGTTCAAACTTCTCAAATGTGAGGATTTGCTGCATTTTTCTTTTCTATATTATTAATTGAACACTTTTTGACTGTTGGCCAAACAATACAAGCTACAATATTTGAAGATATCAATTCAGATTTTGGGAACATTTCACTATTTATAACTTACTATAAATAAAAAGATTAAGTAAAAGAGAAAAGTGCAAATGAAAATAAGCATTACTTGCAGCTGTTAACAACCCACTAACAAAAGTTACCTGTTTGACATTGTTCATATGAAGTCTGTCCACCTTTGTTCTCATTAAACCACTTTGCTTTATCTTTGACACTCCCTGGAAACAGTGAATAGCACACAAATTAGTTTGTAGCACTCGTTCTACTACAGTATGTATAAGTGATAATGAATAACATTTGTGTCTCATCTTCTTCATCCACATCACATGGTGTAAAAAAGAAGATAGGAATTAAACAAAGGATGCTTCCTGGTTCAGTCTATAAGTTTCAATCAATTATAATTTGTGACACATCATTCCCTGAAATGGTATCTGCTCTATCACTCTATTGTACTGTATACAAAATACCCACCAAAATATAGATATAAGTACAAGTCATCTATATGTATGTAAACCTTAAAAGGCAAAGTGGGAAGATAAAACAAAAACATGATTATATTTTATTATCAATACTAAATCCAATAGAGAGGCGAAGTCCCGCCCCTTCCGGTGGACCCATGGGACCTTATTTTGGAAAAAATATGTACGGTAGTCAACGGAGAGAGAAAAAAAATTTTTTGATCCCAGTTGAATTGCGCCATGAATCACATATATGATGTCTGTCATTTTAAAAAAATGTGCAAGTCAAGAAAGTCACAGTTTGTTGTAGGTTTGTCGTAATATCATTTAGTTTTGTGTGAAACTGCTCAGTGAACTACATCTCTCGTCTCGCACAATATACGTCACCAACACAAGCTAACTCATGTTCCACGCACAGATGAAACGTTATCTTACTGATGTGTTTGATCAGCCGGGAAGAGAAAGAACGATCAGACCCGTAGCTGGTGTGAGTTCATCCCAGTAGGAAACACACAGGCATCATAGCTTCAGCGAGAGAGACGTCACTTGCGCAACTTTTGGGTGTGTAGTCTTTCTGATTAAGTTTTTCTGAAAATCTTATATTTCAACAGTTTTATAACAAACTGAGACTTTCTTGACTTGCAAAATGATCTTTTGAATTGACAAACATCATATGTGTGATTCATGGCGCAATTCAAACGGGATAAAAAAAATATTTGTCTCTCGCCTTTAACTACCATTCATATTTTTACATATATAGTCTGAATCTGTGTCTTCTTTGTGATTGCTAGCAGGTTCATTAATTACATACCTTGGTCAAGTTGGCGAAGTCGCTGAGTTGAGGGAAATGTGGGTGCTCTGTTAAGAAGAGCCTCATTTACGTCACCCGTATCTGATCCTGAAACAGATTGAAATACAGAATATAACAAGCTTATCATATTTTTCACATGAGAGCCATGGACTGCATCAAAATGGACCACAGAATGCATCAATATCCATCATTACACATCAAAATAAAAAAAATTAAAAAAACATAAAGAGTAGGGCTGTCAATTTATCTGTTAAAAATGTACCTTAAAGGGAGATTTGTCAAGTGTTTAATACTCTTATCAACATGGGAGATGTATATTTTCTTTATGCAAATGTATGTATATATGTATTATTGGAAATCAGTTAACAACACAAAACAATGACAAATATTGTCCAGAAACCCTCACAGGTACTGCATTTAGCATAACAAAATATGCTCAAATCATAACATGGCAAACTGAAGCCCAACAGGCAACAACAGCTGTCAGTGTGTCAGTGTGCTGACTTGACTATGACTTGCCCCAAACTGCATGTGATTATCATAAAGTGGGCATGTAAAGGGGAGACTCGTGGGTACCCATAGAACCCATTTTCATTCACATATCTTGAGGCCAGAGGTCAAGAAACCCTTTTTAAAAATGGCCATGACAGTATTTCCACGCCAAAATTTAGCGCAAGTTTGGAGAGTTATTTAACCTCCTTCATGACAAGCTAGCATGACATGGTTGGTACCAATGGGTTCTTTGGGTTTTCTAGTTTCATAAGATGCCAATATCTTCACTCTAGCATGGTTCAGTCCACATCCATATTTCAATTATATTTGGTGAAAGTAGGTTATGAACAAAGGGACGACTTCTTAATCAGCTCTGATTTAGACCCAGGAAATTTCCAAATGGGTTTCTTAACATTCAAAGGTAGGGCAATAGGTTTCTCATAAACTTCTGCAAACAATCTGTCATATGTATCCTATGATTTACTATAAATGTGTGTTTTTGACAGAGATCTGGATCCAGATGCAAATCATTAAACATTTCAAATCATTCTGGATTATTATATATTTCATTTCATTTAAAGGATTGTGCAGCTTTGGAGGTATGCGCTCTGAATGTTTTCTAGCTCTTATCTACAACACTCCCTGCACACAATGAGCTCTCGCCACCAGCCAGATGAAACTGCTACAGCCTTTATTTTAAGTGATTAAATCAATATGCAAAACCTGTTCATCAGAAAGAAAAAGGAAAACACTACATATACAGTACATACATTGCTGCTCAATGGTCTAGCACATAATGGGTCAGAGAAATCGACATTAATGATTAGTCTAATGACAGACATTTAATAAAAACATTTTGATAATCTATTAATCATCTTAGTCATTTATGAGGGATAAATGTCAAACATGTGCTGGTTCAAGCATACAAACAATATCATACCTCCTGTTGTGTCAGGCGGTGACAGTTTTTCCAAATCTTCTTTTGCAAAACATGCTGGAACCAGGAGGGAGAGGACAGAAGAAGAAAGAAACGGTATGTTTTAGTTTCATACATTGTGAAGATTAGAGTCAATAAAATCAGCTGTTCAATAACAATGCTTATAAATAGATTCCTATACATACATACATACATACATACATACTGTTAGAACCATTCATCTCTAAATGACAAAGAAGCTTGCACCATATAGAACTATAGAACTACATTCAGTCAACTGTCACACACATAGCTCTGAATACATGGACAGTGTATATATACTGTATACTAACCAATACTCCTTAGTTGCTGAAAAATAATTAATTTGGGGATCAATTTCAATGGTTAAGGTGTAATTTTTTTAAATCTTTACCTTTATTGTGTAGTTTGCAGCACCATATGCCCACGCCCACGCCCACGCCCACGAGGAGTAGCAAAAAGATGCTGAGTAGGCTGGCAATCAATGCTATAGAAGAACTTTTGTCTGCACAGAAACACAAAAGTCAAACTTACACCAACTTCTTATTACATGACATGCATTATTAAAACAACATTCATGTAGAACTGTAACACCGGACATTTCAGTCTAGATTTTGCACAAGAACTCTGCTATCTTTCTTGATACTATAATTGATTTATAATTTATTATTATTATGTGAAGGAAACATCATTTCTGCATTTCTTTTTTTGTCATTGTCAATGCAGCAGTGCATGTATTGTTTGTGATCCTGTGACTAATGGCGGGTTAATTAAAAGAATATCATACATAAATTAGCTTCTAAAAGATCATTTGCTTGAAATTACAAATTCCACAACATGAACAACAAACATACAGTAGAGCTTGTTACCTGGGTAGCAATCCTTTGCAGTGAATGTAGCTGTTTTGTTACTCAGAGGGTTGCTCACACTACAACTGTATACTTCATCATCGCGTTCGTCCCCCAGAGATATTGTTAGCTTTGGTCCAGGCTGCACGTTTCCACGTGTACTCCACTTAAACTTCGTTAAGGGTTGAGGTCGTATGGACTCTGAAGAGCACTCCAGCTCTGCAGATGAGTTAGAGCTGCTGCCGTCATTCATCTTACAGGATATGGTGGGCTCTGCGACCGTGTCTTAATGAACACATCAATGAACAAATAAATTAATGATTATATTATGGTACATTATGTTTATATAATAACACAATTGTAAACATGGTATAAGGTATAAAGGATATAAAGTGCTTATCAGAAAAAAATAAGAATTAGTATCACAAAATTGGATAAAATATAAATAAAAGTACTGAAACATTTGATAGTTATACACAAAAGATATATGAAAGAAACAAATAGAACATATATAAAATGAATAGAATAGCTACAGTGGCAAAGAAATAATCATGATTGTAATTAAAGTCTTCATTGTCCCAAAACGTTGCTTGTTGTTTTCTGTTCATTTTAAAAAGGTATAACTAAGTTCAGGTAACTATAACTACTTAGTTTAAGGTTAGGGAAACATGGTCATGATAAATAACTTATTGTTAGACTAAAACACTTTAGGGAAAGAGTACTGTCAGGACTACTCTCACTACTGGACATGACATTAATGCCAACAAACTGACTTTATACTGCAGTATAAGAAAGTCACATTAATTCCTACTTTGGCTCTAAATGCAAGTGTATATTGCCTCCAGCTGTTTGGAGAAACAACCGATATTTTATGGAGAGCAAAGTCTCTTTGATACCAAGGCCATCATAAAAAGCAAAGTAAATATACAAACTACAAAGTTATTTTTTATAGGTGACATATTAAGAGATACTGGTTTTGATATCTGGATCACTGTTGGGTGTGGCGAGCAGTCCTGGCTGAATGTCTCAGTTAGGCCGACGAGCACCCTGTGGGGCTTCCACACTGACAATAAAGCAACAGCATGCAGTCCAAAATGTTTCCGATACTGCTACTCTGTTTACAGTACATGATCTATAATGTTGTTTTTTTTTTATGCAAATACTAAAAATTTGCAAAATTCAAATACAAAATTTTAAAAAACGTTCTGAAATTGATCAACAGAAACTGTCACTATTGAATGTGACAACAAATCGCTATCTAAACCCGGATCTAAATTTAATTGACGACCATTTATTCGCCACCTCTCAGGTCAATATTTACCAGAGACACCTTTAGCAGCATAACAGCCTTGACTCTGGGCGGAAAGGTCTGTATCAGTTTGCACATCTGACATCTGCAATTCTCCCCATTCTTTATTGCAAACTTTCTCATTTTACAGCGAAACAGTACACTACAAGATGTTTCTGCAAATATGTGAGGTGAGAAATAGGCATTAAAGTAACAGAATCTTGATTCATATGTGAATCAAAATTATGTTAATGTAATGCTAATGTTCACGAGCAGTGATTGACAGCTGCGTTAGAGACTCCTCGGCTCTGATTGGTTGTTTTTTAATCCTGAACTGGATTACTGGAAAATGAATATTCTGACTAGTCACTGTTTTCATCAGCTGCAGCAGGTTTTCCTCAATATTTCTCTGTAGTTTGCTGCATTTATCTTCCCTCTACCTTCACAAGCTTTCGAAGGCCACCACCACTACGCTTCATGTTCAGTGTTACTGCTGCGGTGCATGTGGTGTCATGCTTGAGCCAAAAACAGCATTTAAGTTGATGTTCAGGAAGCTCAGTTTTTGTCTTATCCTCCATTTGTTTCATATAGTCTCCAATGTCCTCTGGCAAACACTAGCCCATAGGTTGCAAGATTTTTAGCAGCTTCCCCTTTTCCATTCAAATATAATGTTGCAACTGGTAAAGTAACTGAGCAACAGTTGTTGCATGCACAGTGTTTCCCACTACAGGCATGGGACTCTGACAATAAAGAGTTTTCTGTTGATCAGTGTCAAAATCCACTGTGGTGCAAAGTTGTAAAGCAATATAACATGAAGAGACAATATTTCTTTCTGGCGGAGGCAGTGGTATAGTCTACTAAGCAACAGGATTTAGGTTGTCTATTTTTTTTTTGTGTGTTGGGTTTTATTTTAAAGGAGTTGCTATAGCAACACATCAACCAGCTATTTTACAGCTACAGAATACAGGTGCCTTTGTTGATTTGAGCGATTAAATACATATAAATACTTTGATAAAAGAGTAAAAAAAACAAAAAACAAAAAACAAACGTACCTATAACCTCCAATTTATGAAATGAACGATGCAACGCTTTGTTCACATCTACTTCCAACTCATACTCTCCGCTGTCTTCAAATCTGAGGTCAGTGATTTGGAGTTCTGCAGAAACCCAGCCAAGAGTGATCCTTTTGTCAAATGGGCTGTACACCTGTTCCTCTTTGCCATTAAACTCCACCACTTTGTTGCCCTTATGTTTCCACAGTATCCCATCAGGTAGTCCAGCGATGTTAGGCTTCAAGGAGACCTTTCCCCCCTTGAGTGCATATTTTGGAGACTGTCCAGCAACTAGGTGAATAGAGACGTATAGAAACATGCAGCAGTATGAGTGGAAGTATATTTGTAACATTGTTATCGATGTATTTATTTGTTACATTTTGTTTTACAAAGTTAGGAAAGCAATGTTTAGGTCAAGCCTGATGTGGCCTTATATATGAAAGAATGAGTCCAGTCTCTTCCAAACAGTGAGGCATACAGCTTATTAATTAAACACTGGAATCGGATCGGTACTCGGTATCGGCCGATACCCAAAGCTCAGATATCGCTATCGGTATCGAGACTGAAAAAGTCGGATCAGTGCATCCCTATACAGGTGTAACTAAAGGTGCAAAGTCAATGTAGACTAAATATTGTACATACATAGTTATAACAAATTTAAACAGGTGTATTTCTTGTTATTACCTTCAGAAGCAATGCTGTATTCCTACAATAATTAGGCTATAATGGGAGGGATTATTTTTTAATCAGTCTATACATTTTATTTATAGATATATATATGGATATATATATACATATATTTTTCAGTCTCGAATAGTAGCCTAATTATAGGCCCATTATAGCCTAATGTTTGTAGGAATACAGCATTGCTTCTGAAGGGAATATCAAGAAATACACCTGTTTCAATTTGTTATAACTATGTATGTACAATATTTAACCTGCATTGACTTTGACACATATATATATATATATGTATAATTCCTGCACATTATACCTTACAACTATTAATTCGATTTTTTTTATTTTACCAAAGGAGTTAGGTTAATACTAATACAGCCAATACCACCACGGACACATGATTATTAGGTTATTATTAGGATTATTTTTTAATCAGTCTATAATTTTTTTTATATATATATATATGGATATGTATATATCCATATCCATATATTTTTCAGTCTCGAGTAGTAGCCTAATTATAGGCCCATTATAGCCTAATGTTTGTAGGAATACTGCATTGTTTCTGAAGGGAATATCAATACACCTGTTTCAATTTGTTATAACTAGTATGCACAATATTTAGCCTACATTGACTTTGACATATATATATATATATACATAGTATATATATATATATATGTATAATTCCTGCATATTATACCTTACAACTATTAATTCGATTTTTTTTTTTCACCAAAGGAGTTAGGTCAATACTAATACAGCCTATACCACCACGGACAAATGAGTATTAGGCTACCTGCAGTAAAATATTAAACTATTGTAGCAACTCAACTTTAGATAAATCATTAACTTGCCCTGCGTTGTCCTGTCTGACCTGAGAGGAGGTGTGAACTCTGCACTGTACTTTTCATGTCGACACAAAATTGCAAAGCTTAGAAAATCACAATCATAATCCACAGACAAACTCACCTAGAGACGAGGTTAAAATGAAAAAGGCCAGAAAACACCGAGGAGCCATTTCAGAGGAGCAGAGCAGACAACAATCACCGTCTTTTACTTTCACTTCTCGTCAAGTCTCTCAGGTATCAACAGGTTCACTGTCTGCCTTCCTGATATAGTAAGTCGACAATTTCATGAGTTGTTTTCTGTCCTCGAACAAGTTGGGACAGGCTTAAAACAAAACAAAACTAGGAGAAAGTACCTGCGAAGATAATAGAATAGGTGTTTTACCCAGGTGGGGCGTGACGTAGATGGGCGTGAACTGAGGTGCTTCAGGTCCGCAGCTGAGAGTTTCCGGTCTCTTGATTTACCAGACCTTCACAATAAGGTCGACCATTTATGCACATCAGTAGCTAACAATGACACTGGACTTGGCAGCTTGTAAATGAATAAATAAAATACTCTAGGCCTATGTCCTTAAACACTGAAATATATTAAAATATGTTATACTATTTTACATTAGTAGTCTAGGCTACATGTTCATGCTCATACACTTTAATAGGCTATTCTATCAAAAAGTAAGCACAAGCCAAGTATACCTTTCTGTAGGCCTATAAGGCAAACATACTTAATACTTAAGTACACTTTCTGTATACTTGTCAGTATGAGCCAAGTATACTTAGACTGTTCTGTGTACTTGTCACTATGAGTCAAGTATACTTAGAATTTGATGTATACTTGTCAGTATAAATCAAGTATACTTAGAATTGTATGTATTCTTGTCAGTATGTGCCATTATACTTATGTATACTTTTGTTAAGTATATCTCTGATAAGTACATGAAAAGTAAACTGAAAGTATACTGTCTTATTTTAAGTTTATGAGACGTACAAATAACACACTTGAACAAACTTCTTTTTCTGTAGGCCGACAGAAAGCCAATTATGTATATTACATATTCTGTATTTCCACGTATCCCTTCCATGTCATGGAGCAGTCTGAACTGAAAAGCTTAACTGCTTTTTGTGTAGCATAGTTTTGTGTTGTCACTATTTCTTAGAAAGTTTGTGTTTCCTCATTTTCCGATTTTATATGACTTGTTGCTGGACTTGTCAGCTTTTCATGTTAGTGCATTTTAGTTTGAAATATACCGGAAGTTTGACTGATTTGTTAGACAAATGACCATTGATGCCATAGGTTGACGCCAGATTTCTTCCAGGAAGAAATTCTCAGGAATTCAATGAATGCAGTACCTGGACAAAAATAGCCTATGGGCCTTCAGTGGTTTTGTTCCACACAAAGGTTTGCCATTTTCTAAAACACGTTTGCAGTGTGCAAATAAGACAATCTGCTTTTTTTCGTTTGTTTAAAACAAACCTCTTAGTTTACTAGATGTAAACTAGATCTTAGACCACTAGATGTCAGTGTTCACAGGAAGATATAGGCACAAAACAGTATCACAGACTGTGTGTGTGAATTACAAAAACATCAGGTGATAGGGCTTTGGGTTTGGTTCCTTAATGAAAGTCACACCTCATGTTTATATGCATATTTCTAGTTATTAATAAGCATTATTGTCAACAGCTTGCATGCTTCTGCAATCTTTAAGTTAACTGTAAAAGCCATGAAACAATGTATTTCTTGGTATTAAAAGTCATCTGTTATTACTGTTGTACATTCATTTTTAATCAGTATCAAATCAAGTTTCAACAATTACTGCTGTTACATAACATTATACTGTTAAAGGTTAGATAGTGATTGACTCCTAGTATTTCAAAGTGGCATAAATTGACTTCAAATGAACAGTAATGCACGCAACAAATGATCTCCTTTTTTCCTTTGTGTTCCTCTCCATGTCCTGTTCACAGAAGTCTTGTGTCATTGGCACTCTGAAACAGGTGCTATTCTGTGTATGTGTGTGTAGGACTTCATGAGTGTCACGCTTCCGTGGTGCGACACTCCCAAAGGTAACACACACTCCTCTGTCAACACCCCTCGGTCAACGTCCCAGCACATCACCGTGGAGATGACTTGGTTCTTGTTATCCCGTCCCCCAGTGATGAAGAGTTTGTTGTTGCAGGCAGCGATGGCACAGCTCGCCCTCTCACCCAGACGGGTCACGAGGGTCCAGGAGTCTGACACAGGTGAGTAGCAGTACATGGCATGCATGGCACCACCTGGGAGCAAGACACAGAAACCATATTAAAGTTCATAAATATATATACACACATTTGCACATCCATTTCTCACACAATTAACCAGACACAGATGACCTCATTCTTGAAAAAAACAACAATTATTTGAACAAGTTTTGAGCTGTTTTTCCCACATTGTGGTCATCTCAACAATGTGGGAAAAGTAGTGTTTACACTACTTACTTTTCTTTATATATATCATTGATAATAGACACATGTATACACATAATCCAGATTTAAAGCCACCAACTTGCAATGTTGGAGGAAGTATTTAGATCCTTTACTTTAAAGATACACTGTAAAAAAAAAATGTTTTTCCGGCAGCAGGGGCGCCAGAAAATGTAAAAAACAGTAATTATCTTTATATAATTAGCCTTCGTTACTGTAATTTTACAAGAAATATTTTACTTTTAACATATATTTATTGTTAGGATAGAGTAATACACTGTAAATATAAGACCATTTACATATAAATCACAAATGAAACATGTAATTTTACGTTGCAAAAGTCCAAATTTACATTAACTCAGCAGATTTGCAAAAAAAAATCTGTATTTTTACAAGAAATATTTTTAGAATTCCATGAGATCCTTTTCACTCTAAAATAAATTAATTGTTAAAATAAAGTCATAAACCTCTAAAAAAACAGAATAATTATCTTTAAAAATGATCAAGAAAAGCTTAAATACTGGTAATTACGATTGTGATTACAAAAAAATACTGTAAATCTAAGACCATTTACATATAAATCACAAATGAAACATGTCATTTTAAAAAAAAATTCTGTCATTTTGAAATACAGACAAAAAATTTAAAAAAATGTTTTTTTTTACAGTGTAGCAATACTCCAATATAAAAAAATACTCCAATACAAATATAAATGCATTGAAAATGCCATTTAAACTAAAGTCTTATTGGCAAAATATATTTAAAATATAAAAAAAAATACTCATATTACAGAAAAATGTCCCCTGTGAATATTTTACTACTACATATTATTGTGTTAATATCATTTCACTGTTTAGTTGGTCAAGGTGAAGCTAGATAAATGCACTTAGTTACCATCCAGCACTGCCAACTTACCAACTATATAGATGCAGTTCTTGAATGTGACTGCATTAGTGCATTTGGTTTCGATGGGAATGGGCGCCCGCAGCTCCCAGCAGTCTGTCCCAGGTTCCCAGCACTGAACCTTATCAGTCGCCAACTTTCCATTGGGCCCTCCACCGATCACATAGATCCATCTGTCATAGCTTGCAGCAGCAAAGGAGCTCACACCTACTGCAAGAGGTGTCACCTGCAAACACAGCCAAAAGGGCATCTCATGTAATGGAGTACAGCCAAACAGGTGTAGAAGTAAACATGTGAGATATATTGTTTAAAAGCAGTATGGACTGTCAGATGAACAGTATTTAACACTTAATTTACGCAATAATAGTATAGCAATTAACGGTAATTATGGAGCTCCAAAGTGTTCAATATTAAATAAATAAATACATATTTAAGAAATAAACAATCACAAGAATAAATTATAGAAAATAGCCTATAGATAGAAAATATTAAACCTCAGCTCATCTTTCTTTCAAAATGCCCTTTTTCAAAAGTCTGCTTTTATTTCGTAATGTCACATTTTATTTCACACAACTCATTATTTCATAATGTTCAATTTCCTGATTTTTCAGCCAATCACGTGTCTCCTGCCTCTCAACAACTGCTACCAGAATTATCCAGTAAGATCCTGTTAGCTTCAACAACAAAGTCATTCTGAATCAATTATATAGCTGCTGCTAATGAATGTGACTTTTGGGCAAAAAAAAGGGCATTTTGAAGTAGAATGGGTATAATGAAATATAAATTATATCGAATGCAATTTTGTTATTATGAAAATGAAGAATGAAGTAACATTTCTTAATAATGAGTTGAGTTTTAATGATTTCTTCTTCGTTAGTCTATTTATATATTTTACACAATTTATTTCTGCATTTATTTCATAATGCCTTTTATTATTCATTTAATATTGAACATTTACGGGTTCCATAAATTATCGCCCCAATCTGGTGTGTGATTTTTGGTGGAATGATATCATTAAACCCTGCATGAATTTTTTTATTTTTATTTTTTGCAACTTGGGGGCAGCAGAACCAAACTGTAAACTTTTGAAGTTGATATTGTGAGCATGTTAGCAAACTAGGAGCCCAAAATTAGGATTCTTATGGAGTTGTGTTTCTGGCCGCCTGATAAATTTAAGTCCAATATTTATTCTCCTTTTAGCTCTGTTTTGGGTCTTCTGAGGAAAGTATCTGACTTACTAGCTGCTAAATGCTCCACTACATGTATGTTTAAACATGCAGAATCAGGGGATAATACTCTGTGGGTTTGTCACTATGAGCAACACCTTTCACATCCATGTAGTCATTGTTATTATAAAAAATACATTTCTATTGGCCTTAAGGAACATATGGTGCAAAATTTCCCAAAAGCACTATTATACAGAAGTCTTGTATGTGTACCTGTGCCCAGCGATTGTGAAAGGGATCATAGGCCTCCACGCTATCCAGTCTCTGAACTCCATCAAATCCACCCAGCGCGTACACCTTTCCCCCATGAACTGCCATCTTGTGTCTCCAGCGCCCGGTTGTCAGGGGCTCGATCTGGATCCACTTGTCCAGGGCGCCATTATATTTCCACACATCATGCTGAGTCTCTTTACCTCCTGCAACAAACAGGAGCATTAAAGAAAAAATGGTCACCTGATGTAAAGACTTTCATCCCCAAACATTGACGTGTCACTGAACCTTTAGTCTGTGTTCTACATTTGGCCACACACATCATTCTGAGATGAACTCCCACGACCTAGTCTGAACTTTCACAACGTACGTGTTGCTGGGCTGCTGCAAGTAACCACTGCTGGGGTGTCAGTTCCTGAGTTGGGAAACACCTAAACCCACAGAAACTCTAACTGCAGATGATATCCTGTTGTTTTGTTCAGTCGCAAACTATGAATTCACTGATTATAATACTATATTTGAATAAGAGAAGCCTAGAAACATTTATAACAACCTGTTTACATGATGAAGATGCAAGAAAAATGGAGAGGCCTTAAAGAAACCATAGCTTGGCAGATACATAATCAGTAGACGGGGGAAAATTTCACTTTCATTTGCACTGTAGGGGATCTCCCACACTTATTACAGTAACTAAGTCTTTCGCTCACCAGAAATGTACAATTCATTGCGGAAGGTGATGCACGCAAACTCCACCCATTTCCTGTTTTGGGATTCATCCTGCATCTCTGTGATTGGCAGCCTGGCGACCTCCAGCCTGCTGCGTCTGAGGGGGTCCAAACAGGTGACAGTGGAAATGAAGCGCTCGTCTTTAGTGCAGCCGCCGATGATCAGGAACACCTCTGATAGAAAGTGCCGCAAGCGTGGTTTGGTGCGTTCAGAGACCACCTGTAAACATGTTAAACAGCAGTGATTTTTTTTTTTTTTTTTACAAATTGTCTATTTGTGCAACATTAAAACTATTGATTATTATCTTATTATAACATTTTAAAGCGGCAGTAGGCAGAATGTTTTTGGCGTCATAGGGCAAAGATTTCCATAATAACCTTTCAGCATATTGTAATTCAAGTGTTCTGAGAGATAACTAGACTCCTGCACCTCCTCATGGCTCTGTTTTCAGTGTACTGTAGTGTACTGTTTAGCTGTAAAATGATAACGTTGCTCCGGCTGGTGGGCGGTGCTTGGTATTTCCTCAACTGATCTCAACATGGTGGCCAGGTCACAAACTTTCTCATTTTACAGCTAAACAGTACACTATAAGATGTTTATGAAAATATCTGAGGTGAGAAATAGGCATTACAGTAACAGAATACTGATTCATATTTGATCATGTCAGACACAACACCACATTTTTGGTCTTCCCTGATCGGCTACTGACCTCCCTGCCGGAGAGATGATAGATGCGGGCCTCTTGCAGCAAAGGAAAAGCCTCACTGCAGCAGCGAATCAGTTCATCCGACTCCACTTTTTCTACAAAGTAAGCAGGCTCCAACAGTGGCAGCCGCACATGTGAAAGCAACCTTGCCAGTGAAAGACAGCGTTCGTCCTGCCGGGCTCTCACCCAACTCATGAGGGCTTCAAAAACACTCTCCTCACATTTGACATCGAGGTCGTCCCTCAGCAGGACGGCCTCCAGCGACTCTACCGGCAGCTCCAGGAAGTCCTGCTGCTGGACCACCTGGGAGAAGTGAGTGGTGATGTAGTCCTGAGCCCCGGTCATCAAGGCCGGCAAGGCATGGCTTTCAGCGAGATTCAGGATCCCGATGCAACTCTCGAGGTGCAGAGACTTGCTCAGAAAGCCGGCACATGCATCCACCACACGCAGGAACTGCAAGAGACGAGGCCAGGCATTAGTGTCACTTTTCAGATCAAAATTGAGAAAGCACTCTGATGTGCACATCACAGGGTTTCTCAATATTGTCACTGATAAGCAGATGAAGCCACATTTCTAAGACCAGTGAGTTGCACCAGAATTCACGAGAAAAAGTTTTCTTGCCTTAAGCCTTAATAATAACCAACATTAAATTTTTTTACAGACTTATTTTGCAATCCACTTTTACAGTTTTTCTTGTAATCATTTCCGCATTTCTTACTGTTTACTGTGTTTGTTTTACCGATAAGCACTTTGTAACTCTATTTAGAAAAGTGCTATAGGCCTATAAATAAAGTAGGGCTGTCAAAGTTAACGCGATAATAACACGTTAACGCAAATTAGTTTTAAGGCCACTAATTTCTTTAACGCATTAACGCAATCGATCTTTCGGAGGTTGTAGCGGGCTCAGCTTTAAAGCTAGAGTGGAGATACTGGTATCATATGAAACCAGAAAACCTTAAGAGTCTATTGGTACCAAGTCATGCTAGCTTGTTGCGAAGGAGGTTCAATAATGCTCCAAATGTGTGCCAAATTTTGGCGAGGAAAAACTGGCCATTTTTAAAGGGGTCCCTTGACCTCTGACCTCAAGATATGTGAATGAAAATGGGTTCTATGGGTACCCACGAGTCTCCCCTTTACAGACATGCCCACCATAATCACATGCAGTTTGGGGCAAATCATAGTCAAGTCATCACACTGAGACACTGACAGCTGTTATTGCCAGTTGGGCTGCAGTTTGCCATGTTATGATTTGAGCATATGTTTTATGCTAAATGCAGTACCTGTGAGGGTTTCTGGACAATATTTGTCATTGTTTTGCGTTCTTAATTGATTTACAATAATAAATATATACATACATTTGCATAAAGCAAGCACATTTGCCCACTCCCATGTTGATAAGAGTATTAAATACTTGACAAATCTCCCTTTAAGGTACATTTTGAACAGATACAAAAAATTTGATTAATTTATGATTAATCGCGATTAAATATTTTAATCGATTGACAGCCGTAAAATAAAGTTATTATTATTACATGCATATCCTCCAACTGTACCCTAAATCTTAATCTGTAATTCTAACCTCAATCTTAACCCGTTTAAACAGTCCGTTTAAGAAGTGAGTACTAACAAGAATGCTTGAACTTTTTTTTTTATTTTCAAAAAACTCAAATTGTTTGTGACAAATATAAATGTGTAAAGGAGCACAAAGCCCTGCCTCCCCCCTTGTGTGGTGCAGCTGCGTAGTTAATTTAAGCCTATATGGAAAACTGATCCTGAGTGTAAACAACTGGGCAACTTTCACTTCCCTCTTTCACTCATCTCTTACTCAGTAAGATGTTTATTCCACTGAGTGGGGGAAGAAGAGGCCTAAAGTGAAAAGATCAGAACAATTTGGAAACTTTAAATATAGTTCTAAACTACAGCAGGTTCACAGTGCTGATAAAAAGAAAGCTGTAATAGAACCGGTCTTTCTGAATGTAAATAAATATGCTTTCTGATGCTAATCCTGTTCCGTAGTGTCTCCTGCCATGCCTTTGATGTGTCCCAACTATCTGATAATAATTCAATGACACTGAATTAAAATGCAATAAATATCGACTATCTTGTATAAACGGTAGACTAGATTAGTTTAGAACTTCATGTCTAATTCTGGTAGTTCGTGTTTTTCTTTCCAATGAAGAACCACATGATCATGCATGGTCACACTTGTGTAGATTGAGAAAGTGTTACTCATCTGATAAAAACCCTTTCACACCCAATTGGGTCGAGTAAAAAATGTGCCAAGCTAAACAAAAAAAATATGTTTTTCTTCACTGGATGATTTAAAAGGTAACTTTGTTTGATCTTTTTTTCAACCTGAACCCTATTTTCCAATGTTTTTGTATCCAACTGACTAATAGGGACAACAATTTCTGAACTTGATCCAGTATTGAGGGAGAGTGCTGTAGATCGTAGCTTCTCACAGGCTTCAATGTAATACTATTGGGGCAAGCTGGCACCGTCATTTATGTCCACTAAAAGTGCTTGTTTTTGCCATGACAGGCTCTGATTGTTATTATAAGTGTCCGACATTATGGAAAGAGTCTCGCTCAAGGAGAAATCTCATTCTGAAATCTGGCTAGGTGACGTGTTAGCAGAAGTAAACGGTAAAATAGTTGAATAGATCCATGGTGGAAACGTGATTGCCAGCTGGGCAGAGTTTGTTGTGTTGGAGTATAGAAAGCGTAGCTTAGTGTTATCTAAAATATTTTCAATGTCATGGCTGAATATTTATTTTGCTGATTTCTACAATGTGGATGAGGTCTTTGAATTAAATGTTATTTATTTGAGCAAGAGTATACGGATATTCAGATTTCACAACGAGACTTCTCCTTTAGTGGGAATTTTACACAATAACAAACAGAAAGTGAAACGTTTTATTTCTCTGTAAGGTTCTTTCCATAATGTTGTCAGACACTTATAATAACATTCTGAACCGGTCAGTGGCAAAAACAAGCACTTCAAGTGGACATAACATTACATTGATACTTGCCCTGCTTGTTTTCGGCTGTTGGTTACAGTGTTATCCCTCAATATTGGATCAGTTTAAAAAATTGTTGTCGCCATTAGTCACTTAGACACAAAAACATGGGGAAATAGAGTTGAAAAACACCAAAGTCACCCTTTATGTTTTGAGGATATATTTAGGATCTTATAAAATGTTTTGGTTTAGGAAAAACTTTTTGTCTTTACTGTCAATTTGTAATGCTAAAAAATGTGAAAAAAGTGCTCAAGATTCACAAGGAACTCTCCATGTATTAGGCGACGAATGTGCAAAGTAAAGTACTAATCGAGTATCCTCTTTGACTTTCATTGTAATTAATTGTCATTTTACCTGAAATTGACTGGCGGCCTCTAGTATTCTCTGGACGTTTGCGTGTGTGAGGAGGGCATGGCTGGTGTAGGTATACTCCAGCAGAGAGTGCATTGTGCCACTGTCTAGCCCCTTCATTTCCACACGCTCATCATAACTCTCCTTCAGACCGCTGCAAAACATGGCCCTGCACAGAAAAAACATAAATAATCCTGTAAAACCAGCAGTATTCACAGTGGAGTTAAACAACACTGGATGTATTTTACCTGAAGTACTGGCTGGCAGCAGCGAGTATGGCTCTATGGCAGGGGAAGTCATGTCCCTGAACACACAGCACCACATCGGTCAGTTCTTTGTTCACTCGTAAGGTCTCCATCCCTTTCTGCAGCTCCACAGGTAGACCTCCATCCTCCCAACGTAACTCACTTGAGCATCCCTGGCTGTTTCTGTCCTCGACTCGGCTGGAGTCATCTGCGAGAAGTGGCAAGGGACATTCTGTAGTCCTCTCCAGCGCGTCACTCATCCTTACACCAGAAGCACTTCAGAAACTCTGAAGAACAGCAGCGTGCAGCTGCTTTAGTTGCACCTGCACTAGTTAAACAGACCTCTGTGGTTACCGCTTGCAACAGTTGTGTCGCTTTGAGATGGGGATTTGTTTTTTCCTGTAGTCTACATACTTCCTATTCCTGTTCTGTGAGGAACGTATGTAGCAACGCTTGTTTCTAAACACTTCCTCTTCTTGTGCTGAATATAAATTTCCCCTAAGTTACCCAATTTTCCTCTTTGCTCAGAAGCATAGACGCCTGGTCTCCTCCAACAGATGACACCAATTACTGCAAATAACACTCAGCATCTTATTTGCATGGGATGGAAGTGTCATTGAAGTGTTAAATCTTGAATACATATCTGTTGTTGTGTATCTATACATTTGCTGTCAACATGAACTAGCTGCCCTGAGGTGCAACTGAGGTGACCCTGAACAAGGCCTTTAATCCCTACTGCATTAGTTCCTGACCTGATTGGCTTGTGACCCTTTTAAAGTGGTATCTACTTGTGACCCCTTTGCACAGTTGCATATTATGTCTTTAGATTGAGAGCAATAGAATCAGATTTTAAAACTTGAAACTTGACTTGGACTTGCAAAAAAATTACTTGTGAGCATCCCCGCTTTTTAGTTCATGAAAGTATACTTTGCATGTTTTAACTTACTTAGCCAATGATTTATGTATTACATAAAGAGACTTACCCATTTTGCTATTTGACTTGATGATTTGTGATGAGATTATAAAAAATAATAAAATTAGTTGATGAAACTTGATGAATTGAAGTAAATTCATATCAAAACATTCTTTTACAAACTCACACACTTTAATAGGCTACTCTATCAACAAGTAAGCACAACTACAAGCCAAGTATTCTTTTCTGTAGGCCTATCAGGCAAGAATACTTAATTATATTTTTCTTAAGTATGCCTTAATCAAAATATATAGTAGGCCTATAAGCCACGTATACTTAAACTTGTCTGTATACTTGTCAGTATAAACCAAGTTTACTTAGACTTTTAAGTATACTTGTCAGTATGAGCTAAGTATACTTAAGTATATTTTGTTAAGTATATCTCTGATAAGTACATAAAAAGTAAGTATTTTAAGTCAAAAGAAGTATACTAATAGCACACTTGAATAAACTTAATTTTGGTAAGGGTTGTCTTATTTTAATTTTGTTTGAGGTATCAAGTGTCTTGGGTTTTTGTGTAATCTGTTTCCTGTTTTATTTTGAAAGTTTCTCTCCCCATGTGTCATGTAGTGTTTTACTTTCTGTCTTTGTCATTTTTCCCGCCTGTTTGCCACCACACCTGAGTTTCATTAGTTAATTAGTTCCTTGTGTATTTAGTGTGTGTGCTTCCCTGTTTCAATGTCAGATCACCTGCCTTAGTTGCTTGTTCCACGGTCCAGTGCTGCTCCTATAGTGTTTGGTTTTGGTTATCAGTCTTCCCAGTTTGTGATGGATTATCTTCAGTTACCTGCCTGATTCTGGACTCAAGTTGTAAACTAATTTGTCATTAAATCATTGGAGTTCTCCCTACTGTCTTCTCTTCTCTTCATCTGTGTTTGGATCCAACTCTGACATTTCCTGAGACCATGACATAAAGAGGTAAAACTGTCAAAGCAAAGACTAGATAACAGTTGAGAAAAAAGAAACACATTTTGTAGCAAAAGTTTTTTTCTTAACTGCTATCTCCAACAATATGTAATCAATAAAATATTCCCTATTTCTATGACTGCTATGTAAGTAGTAGTTTAAAGGTACGGTGTGAGGGATTTGGCAGCATCTAGTGGTGTGGTTGCAGATTGCAACCAACTGAGTACCCCTCCTCCGCTCCCTCCTCACTTTCCAAGACTGCGGTAATTGGTGCTGCCGAGTGTGAAAGCGTGGTAACGCCTTTCGCCTCACTCAGAGGCAATCCTTACTATAATAACATCACTTTAGGTGCAGCAGAAGTCAGACGGCGGCTGGCGATACCACGGTTTAGCGCTCACAAGCGTGTTACGGACAGCAGGGGGAGCAGGATATCTGTTTCCACCCTTGATCACACAGTAGGCTACAGATGACTTCATAATAAACAGTCTATAATATTACACCCTGTCATCAAGGGCAGACTGCACCACAGAGTAAACAGTTTCTATGTAAGTTATGATTGCAATCAGAATATATTAGACAAAGGTTAAAATCTGTTGGATCTGGTAAAAACTTTAGATAAAAACAAACGAGCTGTTTTTGTGTACTGTGTTTATTACCTATATTGCATGCATATCTATCTATCTATCTATCTATCTATCTATCTATCTATCTATCTATCTATCTATCTATCTATTTATCTATCTATCATGGTATGTGTAATATCTATATTATCTATTATATATCAGATAGATAGATATTACACATACTGTGATATATATAATATATATATATATATATATATAATATATATAATATCTCTCTCTCTCTTTATTTATATACTGTATATCACTATACTTTTTTGTATTATTATGTTATTATACTTATCAATAGTTTTCACATTATGGCTCCCAGATTTGCACTGCTGGATTTCTGCACAAATATTTGCATGATTCTCTTATGTAGTGCAAGTTATTATAGGTATATAATGTATGTTTTGTATCTGTAGATTTTTAATGTCATACCTCTAATTTCCAATTTTATTTGTATTTATTTCATTCTAATATTATTTGTTTTTTTCCCCCCTGACCTTTTAGTCTGTCTCTGTGCTTCTGACTCCTCTGGGATTAATAAAGTATTATCATATCTTATCTTTACCTCTTATGAACAGATACAGACTATTTCACATTATCTCATGACAGACACAGCTGCAGCAGATATGAATGTTTTCATCTTCTCCAATAAGTGGCACTGTTGTCCCATCCATAGATGTACAACACCATTCAAACTCTATCTAAATGAATCCAAACTTATTTCCTGTTTTATATGTTTGCTGAAATAGGTCAAACTAGGACCCAAGCTGTTTCCTAGCAACATGATTCCATCGCAGGTCCTTTATCTCCTCAACTCGTTGATGCATGATTGGATTATTATATTGTATGTTAATCATGTAAATGAATAATCACATTCTGGAAAAAAAAAACGGAAGTTAATCATATTTTATTTTGAAACAAAATGCAAACAATGGTTGGTGTAGTTTATTCTCAGTGTGAAAAAAAACCTTTAGACATGGAGGGGCGTCAATCTGTGAGGATGGAGAGCATCACCAGCTGCCTGCAGCAGAGAGCATCACGTTATCTCACCTCACTTCACATTATCTCAGGTATGGTTGAACGCTCACCTGACTGTTTCTCTCAGTTTGTTAAAGCTGTCATTTTTGCCCAGTTGATTTTGTATTACATTGATAATGGTGTCAAACCATATTTAGGCTACACAGACATATACATGAAGTAAATAATAGATTCACAAGTACAGTATGCTGCAGCTGTGTGTGTAATATGCAGGAAATATCTCAGACTTCCTCTTACCCACAGGAAACATTACTGTCTCTGACAGACAGACAAACTGTTGGACAGGGAGACTGACTAAAGGCTTGGTCACAGCTGCTATGGTGTGAACACTGAGTTACTTCTGAGGCAGGTTCAGGATGAAGTGTTCCCTGCAATCTCTTTTGAGAGCCAATTTGCTCTTTTGTCTGGGACTACTTCTACACTGGGGTAAGTAGCTTACATTGAATTCTTGCACTTGGATTGTATTCTGGTGAGTGAGTGATCATGCTGAGTGGAAATATGGTTAAGTATTAGTATTTATTTTGTTAAAATCTAAATAAGAACAGAAAAGAGAGAATCATTTTAAAGTAAGGAGGTAATAAGTGGAGCCAGGAAACTTGATGTTGCATTTTAAGTGGAACATAGTTATTTGTGCGTCTGTCATTATGTCCATCTTGAATATAATAAATAACAAGAAGTAATAATAACCACTAATACATGTGTATATATTGAGCTAGATTTATCTGATAGATCCCAAATACTCACTGTGTTTGGTGACTTATTTTTATGATTTCATATAATTATATTTGCAAAGATTTCTGTGGTTGAACTTAATTATTCATATTGATGATTCACATATGTTATTCTCTCTGTCTTTTTAATAACAATTGATTCATGAAAGCTGGAAAAGCAGCAGTAATTGCTTCCTTTCTTTTGGATGAATACAAATGTACTGACATTTTTTCACTATTTAGGTGCTCATTGAATATTTATGAATACATAATTCACACTATATACTGTAAAAAAAAATTACAATTTGCAAAGCAACTTGAAGGCTATGAGTGTTGCTTTACGTATCCATGCAATACTAAAACAAAGAGTAGACCCTGGAGCGTAGCACCCTTATATACTGTAAATCATGACTGATGCTTTAAGTTGCACTATTCAACCGACTTCCACATTGTCTGCAGGAGAAGCCAGTGTGCACACCGAAGTGCAGGCTGGGCCTCTGTACCGCATGGTGGGCTCTCCGCTCTCCATCTCCTGCAATGTGAGCGGCTTCGCCAATAACAGCACTCAAAAGGACATTGAATTCCGCATTATGAAGCCTGCAAATACAAATTTTGAGATCAACATCATCAGCAGCGGAAACCAAAACTTCGGCTATGCCGGGTACCAACAGCGTGTGAGGAACAAGGGTATCACTCTGACGCATTTGACTCCAAACACAGTCCTCTTTGAGATAAAAAGCCTAGAGAAAGGTGATGAAGGGGAATATCACTGTTCTGTAATCAACCCCCCAGATTATGCTTATGATGGAACCTACAGCGCTATGACAAAAGTGAAAGGTAATCAGCTACTGTTCTACTTTCAAGACTTAATACTTTTCAATGTAACTACATCGCTGTATTTTAAGATGTGACTTTAATGTCTCTGTTTCTGATGTGGTGCCGCAGTGATTGACAACTCCCTCAGCGTTTCATCACCTGCCCCCACCTCACTGAGCTATAATGAGGGTGATGCTCTCACGTTTACATGCCAAGCCTCCAGCAACACCGTCCAGCACACCCACCTGTCTCTCACCTGGTATCTCTGTAAAGAAGACAAGGCCAACGCTCAGCCTATCATTTCTCTGGATAGAGATTTCACACTGAATCCAGGCTCTGGGTTTGAAGGGCGTTACCAAGCTGGACAGATAAGGTTAGATAAAACGGGAGAGGCCACGTACAAGCTAAACATGGCTCACCTGGAGCTGTCTGACCAAGGCAGGATCTACTGCCAGGCTCAGGAGTGGATCCAAGATCCCGACCGCTCCTGGTACACTATAGCACAGAAGGATGCTGAGGAAACTACCCTGAATGTCAAAGCCAGAGGTGAGAAACAGCTATCATCTATTAGCAGATCTTGATATGAGTTGACACATTTGCTCTTCCTCTACGCAGTTGTTGTGGCTTCTTAACAGGATGTGTGTGTCTCACTGTGCTTATTTTTTGCCTTGAGTAGAGGTGGCGACAGACACTTCGTCTTTGGTGGTGAGAGTCTCGGCGCAGTCGGAAATTCTGCAGGAGGGGCAGGAGCTGTCGCTGTCATGCAACGTTGTCACGCAGAACCTGAAGGAGAGGTTCTTCTCTGTAGCCTGGCTCAGGGGAAGCGTAGAACTGGCCCGCGTTGGCCCTACAGGCATTCTGACTGCGGGGCCCGAGTACAGCGGGCGAGTGAAGGAAGGAGAGCTCAGGGCAGCCAGGACAGGGGACGGAGATTACCGTCTCATATTGCAGCCTGTCAGAACCGAGGACCAAGGAGAGTATATCTGTAGGGCATGGCTTCAGGACAGAGGCCAAGATGGGACCTTTACACCGGGTGCAGCACAGGACTCCAGCTCCCAGCTGGTCAGCATCTCAGCCACAGGTCAGTCATTAAGTGAGCCCATACTGACTGAGACAGAAAGACGTTTACTGAGTTTAAAGAGGACCTATTATCTTTTTGTGCTTTTTTCCTTTCCTTTAGTTTGTTATATAGTTTTTTGTGCATGTTAAAGGTCTGCAAAGTATAAACAAAGTCCACGCCAAAGGGAGTTACTCTTCCCCCACAGATACACTGCTCCTGAACTGCCTGAAACGCCTTGCCTGAAGTCCCGCCTTTTCTTCCGTAACGTGATGATGTCACCAAGTAACACATTTGCATAATACCTGCCTAGCAGCTAGTTTGGCACGCCCTCAAACAAAGCTAGTTAGAGTGGAGCTGGAGTGGAATCTGAAGAGTTTGGTTCGGTTGACCAATCACAACAGAGTGGGCTAGCTGACCAATCAGAGCAGACTGGGCGGTATGAGAAAAGTGAAGCATTTTTTGAACAATAAAGCATGTAAACATGTTCTAGTAGAAACCTAAAATACATATACACCTGAATATAAGCATAATAGGTCCTCTTTAATTTTCTAATTTTTACCCAGGATTGTCTTAATTTTATCTTTTGTAATTGAGGCTTCTTTGAAAAAAGAAGAGTTATTATTGATATTAATAAGATGACATTATTTATAATGAAGTGACTGTGTTTTCTATTCTTCTCAAACACACTCATGCCATCTTTCTGTTGCCTTGTCTCGTCACAGAAAGCGGGCTTTCGGTTAAAATGCAAAACACTAGTGGTGTTAACGAAGGTGACAGGCTGGAGCTCACCTGTAAAGTGCAGGGGGTCAGAGGTCAGCTCTCCGTCGCCTGGCAACGCAAATCAACATCCGCGGCTGCGTTCACCAGTGTCGTCAGTCTAAGTCAGGAGGGTGTTATGGAGAAAGCGGAGGAGTTCACGAGTCGCAAAGTGAAGGCAATGCGTCCAGCGATTGACACCTTCACCCTGGAGCTCGATGAAGTCACGCTCTCTGATGCAGGCGTCTACCAGTGTGCTGTGTCCGAATGGATGGCCAATAGCAAGACCAGCAGCCAGTCACAGAATGCTGCTGTGACAGTGGCTCCTACAGGTAAGACACAATTTCGTGTGATATTATTCAAGACAAATGAATGATGAAACACAACAGGTTCCTCTCATCAATTAGATGGTCTGATTACTCTCTAAAATAAGTCATTTTCAACATATCTGAAACTCCCATTGGAAAACATGCCAAAATGATGGCAAAGCTTAGGATGTGGATGTTGCTCAGTCTGCCAGTTGGTCTGTCTGTCTGTATGCAAGAAATATCAAAATTCCTGAGTGCATTCATGCTCCACAGAGAGTGAACGCTTTCCATTTTAGCACTACATGGACTCCCCTCTTGTGCCACCTCGGGTCAAAATTTGAAGTTTGCACACAAGATACTACTGTGACATTTGTGAGGAAATTAGTTTGGGATTTTACTCTGCTCAAACTTTGCACTTTTAGCCCAACTTCACATAACGGTCTAAGAAAAACCAAAATCTTCAGGATGTGTTTTGTTCTGTCCAACGCTTTTTGTGCTGTAGGGTATAATAGATATTGTAGGGTTCACTTCCAGGGCTCTAGACTTAAAGTTTTGTCAACATGCATTTGTTGAAATGGCACTGAAGTATAGACTTTAGAGTGCCTCACTGCATATATTTGCATATAATGACGACAAATTGATTTTCTACCGCTTAATGCTTTACATTAAGCGGTAGAAAATCAATTTTTCAGTTCTAAGTTTTATCTGAGGACAAGTATGTTAACATAGACATACTGGATATTTAATGCATTAATGGTCATTTTATATAGATATCCATCTATCTATCGATCTAGATATACTGTATAGAGATAGATACTGTATGTAGAGATAGATGTATAGCGATCTCTATATCTAGATATATAGATCTAGATATAAAGAGATCTAGATATAGAGAGATCTAGATTAGATATATAGAGATCTAGATAGAGAGAGTGATAGAGATCTAGAGATATATAGAGATATTCTGTAGATAGATATATAGATGGTTATGGGCATATTAACCTTTACTTGTTTTAAAGAAGGAAATGATATTGAGAAATGATGCGTACGTATGAGAAAAAGCTGAGTGAGGAGACAGACAGTATTTTGTAAATTTCCTTTACTCACATCTCTTTTCTGCTGTGACCATTCATGATCGCATGATGATTGTATGATCACTAACTTCTGCTTTCTTACTTGCCAATGCTGACTATTGTGGATTTGTGTCACAGATTCCTTTGTGAAATTGTCTCTGAAAAGTCGCAACAACGTAGTGACTGTAGGAGAAGATGTGGAGTTGATGTGCCTGGTCAAAGGGCCACGTGTGCCAATAACACTGACTTGGAGCCTGCAGCGTGATGCCTTGACCCTAGATAACATCCTGATGCTGTACTCTGACGGAGCCATCAGCTGGTCTGGAGATCAGCACCGCTACCAACTCAAAGTACAAAACAATCAGAATGGAGTCGTTCACTATCTGATTATCAACGGCGCAAGCCGCAGGGAGGCAGGAAGCTACCAGTGTAGTGTGTCTGTCTTCCTGGAGAATGTACACAAGAAGCTGCCATCGTCCAATCTGCTGGCTGTTTTGGTGCAGGACCCAGGTAGGCTACTGCTGAGATTTGTGAGGCTGCAGGCTGTGCATTCTATTTCTCTTTATTGCTCACCATATATGACGTAACTTTTCTCCCTCTCCTATAGTGAGCAAGCTCAAATTGACCACCACCCCCGCCTTGACAAGAAACATCAACACTGACATAGAAATGAAATGCTCAGTTAGCTCAGAACCCTCCGCGTCCTCCCGCTACGCTGTTACCTGGCTGCTCCATCAACAGGCAGAAAATAAGACTATTGTGAGCTCAGACCAGGACGCCCTGGTGACATTCGGACCCCAGGTTCAGCTGAGCCACAGACAGCGAATCAGCATGAAGCGCACTAAGGGCCCTAGTTTTGAGTTGAACATTCGGCAAGCTCGGATCTCAGACGGTGGCTCATACGTATGCGAGGTGGTGGAGTGGCTACAAGATCCTCATGGTGACTGGTATCAGCTCTCACCAGTGTCCAAAACCACAAAGCTAACAGTTATTGAGCCTGGTAAGTTTGTTTTAAAGCCAGAGTTTAGTAAGAATTTAACATATATCATCAACATGAAGTGCATACAATTTTAAAGTCCCCTGAAAACTTCTTTTCTCAACAAGCTGCTTACTATACACGATAAGGCCCAACATGAACACACTATGTGCTGCCAAAATTCAAACAGTTTTGCTTATTTCAAATGAGATATTTCCGTATTTATCTATTTGTCCTTTCCTTTCTCGCTGATTTTAAGTGGCTCAGTTGGAAAAATGTGATGTATTTCTTTGCATCATTAGGCAACATTTGAATCAAAAATGTGTCTTCAGTGTGTTTTCAGCACTTTAAATCAAATGTTTTTTAGTGCTGAAAGCCTTTGTGAATTTACTTTGCACGGTAGCTGAATTCTCGCCATATCACGAGATCACGCGAAAATCCATCTTGTCAGGCTACAAGATGCGTTTGTGTCCAGAGTTTGATTGACAGATGGTTCATCCAATCACCTGCCAAGTATTTTTTGAAAGAGCCTGCCCTTTTCCAAACAGTTTCCAATGACGGCTTCTCAGATGGTTCTGTGTAACAAACCATCTAGTGGGTCAGGTTATTTGTGAATTACTATTTGACCAAAATTCTTAGGACTGTTTTCTGAATATGGCCCCTTAACTTTTATTTCGATTTTTTCTTACTTAGATTTTTTTCAGAAGTTTCAGGAGCTTTAAACAAAATTAATTTGACAAAATACTAATGTCTTTATTGAGTAAATTTGTCTTTTCTCTGCCCACTCTCATTCTCCAGCCAATGACCTTAGTTTAGACAAAGAACAGCCGCTGCCTGCCAGGGAGGGAGACGAGGTGGAGCTCAAGTGTAACATCACCTCAGGTGCAACCGGCCCTTCGTTTCTCTACAAAGTCACTTGGCTCTACGCTGGACATAATTCTTCAAGCACAAAAGCCCTGGTGGAGCTTGATCACAGGGGCCTGCTGAGTTACCCAAAGAACCAAGAGCTCACAGGCTTGCAGGGCCGGCTTCGTCTCTCCAGGCCCACTCAGAGCAGCTTCTCTCTGGGGATTCAGAGCGCCCGTGAGGGTGACAGTGGGACCTACCAGTGCCAGGTGGAGCAATACCAGCTGGATGAAGGTCGCTGGCAGCAAAAGGCCTCAGACAGCACTGGGCCCATCACACTGACTGTAAACGTTACGGGTATGATCAAATCTTTCAGTGTGCTCTGTAGGCAGCTTTTTTAAATGTGGCTGGGTGTTGGCATGGGGATTTTTCATGGCTTGTGTTGCACAACCGCACATCTGTTTCTCAGCAAAATAACCACTTCTTTAATGGTGCTCTCATGTGTTTTGCTCTTGTGGTGTTAATGGTTTTATGCATGTTGTTTTTTTATGTACATATGCCCTACTTGCTCTGCTCTTTTAGTATTACAGATTCATTTTGTTGTGTTTTCGGTTTCTGCCCTTTGCAAAGCGTCCTAATCTTCCTGTTGGATTCTTTCCCGCCAAAAGAACTTAACTTACTAGCTTGGCCTGAGGGTAGCTACTACTGTAGTTGAGATAATGATGTGGCGAGGACAGGAAGGAAAGCCAGGGTTGAAATACTGAGGAGTTGATGAGTTACGTCTTTTTACCTGTATGCTTTTACACAGAAAACAACCTGTCCATTTTGAAGGAAGAAAAGAAGTTGAATATGAGCAGCTCCCAGGATCTCCCTATCCCCTGTCATATCAGCAAACAGTCCAGCACGGAATCTGAGTTCCAGGTCACGTGGTTAAGGCAGAAAGAGACGGAAACTGAACAACGCCCCATATTCACAGCATACCGCAACTCCACCTTTCAAGACAGGTTTGGGAAGGGTGATCAGCTAAGATTTGGCCACCCTCTACCCAACCACTTCAGCCTCACAGTCTTGAAGCCAAGTCCTGAAGATAGTGGCCGGTATTTCTGTGAGGTAGAAGAGTGGCTCCCATCTCTGTCTTGTGGGTGGAGGATGGTTGCAGTGGAAAAGTCAGGATATTTGACTGTTAATGTCTATGCAGAAGGTAAATAGCAGAATCTCTCAGCAAATACTAGTGTTTGAAAGTCATGTTAAATCATAGACGCCAGTAAAGCATTTTTTTTGTCTTCTTCTTTACAGGAGATGCTAAAGCCGTCTCTGAGCCAGAATGCAAGTCGAATATGTGGATGGGGATTCTCATAGCTACAGTCATCTGCTCACTGTTGGTCGTATTCCTCCTGGTGCTGAAGATGTGCCGGAGCAAAGGCTCAGGAGGAAAAAAGTCAGGCCCAGATCTGTGGACAGAGGAGCACCCTCTGAACACCAAACCCAGCGGAGAGATCTGAACCTCGTAGACCAGAAGAGAGGAGAGGAAAAATGCATTTACATTTTTTATGTGCCATGTAATATATGCAATGCTTTATAATTCAAAAAGTTGCAGTGTACATATTTTTTTAAAGTCCAATAATTCTCATTTAAATGAATCTGTTGATAATGTTCCATAAAAAAAAAATGTTACTCCCTGTGCAGCTGGGAATAATTTTGCCTTTATGAATTAATGAAATTAATTAAACCTTTAAAATTAAACAAGCGGTTTTCATTTTAAAAGCTAAAATTTATCGCCAGCATAATCACCAGCTTCTTACTGCCTACAATGGACAGTTGAGCGAGGCATGAGATCAACTTAGTGGCTTCACACCTGCAACTGACAGATTCTTTTTTATGAAGCGACATACCAGGCTGTCTTTGATGGGGAGAAGTCAAAGCCTATAGCATGTCTGAGGGAGTAGCTCAGCACGACATGTGGTAAGATGTGAAACTTCTCTCTGCGAGTAACACCGCAATGAATCAACCGGGAAGTGCTCTGTGGTTCTGCAAGAGCACATGACGTCTGTGTGTCGTGCAAATCTGCTGAGATGTGATGAGCATTTGGGCAGACAGAGGTCACATTCGTACAAAGGAAGTAGAAATCTGTCAATGCAAACATTTCATTTGTGTGTGATTCTGAATGATGAGACGTGCACAGTGTGTGTGTGTATATATGAGTGTGCTTCAAGGAGTGTGCGCTTGCTGACTGAGCCCATGTGAAATAAAACGCTGAAACGTTTTTAATTGTTTTGGCTACTCAATCACACTGCATTTGAAGTTAAACATTTACGATGATATTAAAGAGGTCTTATTATGCTTACTTTCAAGTTCATACTTGTATTTTGGGTTTGTACTAGAACATGTTTACATCCTTTAATGTCCAAAAAGGCACTTTACTTTTCTCATATCGGCTGTGCTGCAGCACCTTTTTTCACCCTCTGTCTGAAACGCTCTATTTGAGCTCCTGAACCTTCCCCCGAAAAGCCCAGTCTGCTCTAATTGGTCAGCAGGCAAAGTGTGTTACTTGGTGACATCCCCACGTTATGAAAGAAAAGGGAGGACTTCAAGCAAGGCGTTTCAGGCAGTTCAGGAGCAGTGTCTCTGTGGGGGAGAGTAACTCCCTTTGGCCTGGACTTTGGGTTTTGCAACTTTGCAGACCTTTTACATGCACAAAAAACTATATAACACACTAAAGGAAAGGGAAAAAGCATAATAGGTCCCCTTTAAATGTCTGACTTTCAATGGTCTTTCACATCCATAATGGTTGAACAATGTAGGAATTGTTACTTTTCTTATACATGGTCCCACAATGTAGGACAATGCAGCGATCAAAGATTCTAAATACACAGTCGGAGCATTTGGGGCTCGAGGAATGTTCTGGATTATCCATGTGAATAACCTAAAATCAGTGTGTGTGCATGTCTTTCATTTCTCAAAGAGCAGACTGGTGGTAAAACCAACCTAAACAAGCAACCTCCGGTTCTGAAAAGTGAAGCCAATTCGGAAGTCAAACTTGCATTCGTTCTAATAGCCAGCAGGGAGCGACTCCTCTGGTTGCAAAAAGTCTGATTGTAAGGAAGTCTATGAGAAAATGAGCCTACTTCTCACTTGATTTATTACCTCAGTAAACATTGTAAACATGAGTTTATGGTCTCAATCGCTAGTTTCAAGTCTTCTTCAATACAGCATGATGTTCATTAAGTAAACTATGGTCCCATTTAGAGTCAAATAGACCATAAAGCAGGGTATGCTTTAGGGCGTGGCTACCGTGTGATTGACGGGTCGCTACCACGGCGTTGTCAGGTCAAGGAGTTGTCCCTGTTTTTGTCTTACAACTTTAACCCTTTCACAGTGTTTTCAGTTCATGAAAGTTAATTATCACCCTTTGGTGGCCTAAAAATGTCTTATTCAGTGTTCGGTTGTGCTTAGCTGGTGAACTCGAGGTAGTGACTATGTCCTCTTCTTATACAGTCTATGGTAGAGCACCACCAAATGTTGCTTGTTGTAGACTCACTTAGTCATTGGTTGTAAATTATTTGCAACCAATTTTACATATTTAAATCATCCCCTAAAATTGGCAGATAACGCATTGAATGGGCTACAGTTACAGCACCTCAATTAAAGATTAAAGTCAGCACTTAACTTAAAAAAAATGTGTCACTGTCCAACACAGGATGGACTGTCCTTGTGTACACATGAATACATTCTGCCATAATGCAGTTGCTGCATTTTAACAGATGTCTCTACTCAACAAAATTGGATGTTGGAGCGTAATCAAATCAAAACTAAGGAAGGAGAGGAAAGTAGCCTCTCTCTCTCTCTCCCTGTCTTTCTCCCTGCATCAGCCCTATCAATGTTTAACACCCCATCTGTGTAAGAGACAAGAATAGAATCCATTCCTTGCTTTCACTTTTGAGGAAACAGGCACAGACACCAGATTACTCCCATACAGAGAAATGCTCTTGCCCGATGACTGTGTACACCAGTTATGTACAACTTAAGGTAAAACTAACAGTGGTTTTCTGAAAGATGGGAGAGACTAAAAGTACACTGAGGACCTTTAAGGCAGGCTCAGCCCCGGAGAGATGATGTACATGTAGCGCTGTCTTTGGTCTTGAATTATACCAGCCCTTCACAGTCTGGTGGACTGGCTCCGTCTTACAGCCTCCCTCTTAACTTTACTGTAATTCCACTGCCTCGTGTTTCCATGGCAATGCCTGTCAGAGCAAACAAAGAAACATTGAATTTTGGAGGCAAATCAATGCTTGTGTCTATGCAGCAAAGACTAGATTTAACGGGGACAAACTACAGTGCACAACGGCAGCCATGCTACAACTCCCTCGTCATGCTGTTTGCCGTAATAAAGTCTGAACATTAACATATCATTTCATCAGCTCTTCTGACGTCGGATGCAGTGCATGAAGCGCAAAGCAGAATTTGTAATCCTTCTCTTTCCAAATCTCCGAAACTCATAGGTGTTAGAGGACATTTTGGTTCCCAGTTTGCCAGCATGTAGCTGGATGCTTTGAGCCGGTTATCTCTATTGCTGTGATCTTGTTCCAGATCTGATTTGGCATAATGCTCCTCTGTCCTTCATGTGCCACGAATGGACTAGATTTATGAAAACCATGTCGCCATTGTTCCATATATCTTGAACTATACAGGAGCATGAAGATTGTACTTAACCACTGCTATTAAGGTATACCACGTGGATTGCGACATCACAGCAGTACCTGGAATTACAGAAACAGCTGTCGTGAAACTGAAAGAAGGTTATTAATGGACTTGGACTTATATAGCGCTTTTCTAGTCTTCCGACCACTCAAAGCGCTTTACACTACATGTCAGTATTCACCCATTCACACACACATTCATACACTGATGGCAGAGGCTACTAAGGTGCCAATTTTGCCCATCAGGATCTAATCTAAATACTCATTCACACACCGATGGCTATGCCTCCGGGAGCAATTTGGGGTTAAGTGTCTTGCTCAAGGACACATCGACATGTGACCCGGAGGAGCCGGGGATCGAACCACCGACCTTCCGATTGGTGGACAACCTGCTCTACCCTCTGAGCCACAGCCGCCCTGTGAAAGCAAAAGCGACTTCAGTAGCCTACCTGTTCACTTGTCAATCCCAGGTGCAGTCCATTTAGGCATGCTGTCCATCTGGTTTATTAACACGCCTAAATGGCACATTGCCATCATTAATGGTATCGGTTTCACGTCTTCCAACTTTCCCTCTAGTTTCACTATGAAGTGTAAAGGCATTTTTGTTTTTTTAGTAAAATGTCTGGACAACTATTGATGAATTGCCATAGCATTTGGTCCAGACATTCATGGTGCTCAGAGGATGAATGCTAATGACTTTTACCACCATTACATTTTCCCCTTATCGAGTGAAATATGTCAACATTTGCTTGATGATGGCACAACTTTATGTGCAGACATTTGCGGTTCCCAGGACATGAATCAATCAATTTACATGATCCCCTGACTTATCCTTTAGTGCCACCATGAGGTTGACAATCTTGGTGCAGAGTGAAATGTCTCAACTATTTGATGGTTTGTCATGCACTTTGGAACAGACATTCATGTTGCCCTAAGAGAGAATTGCAATAACTTTGGTAATCCCTTGACTGTTTATCTAGCGCCATCATGTGGTCAAAATTTAAACTTGTCCAATACTTGCAAGAAAAGACATTTCCATCATTGCAGAATAGCAAATGTTAGCATGATGCTAACACACTAAACTAAGATGGTGAACATGGTAAATATCTGCTTAAACATCAGCATGTTAGCAGCTGACTTTCAAGTATTTTTGTTAACCATCTGAGACCTGCGATTGCCCACATTATGATAATCACATGCAGTTTTTAGCATGCAGTATTTGTGTCATTTTCGCCTATTCTAAAAATGGTGTATTTGAATATTTCTGCATACTGGGGTCCCTAAACAGTCTTGGAATTGCATAAATTGGGTATCACTGTAAAGCTGAGACTCTTGTGGATCCAATGAGCCCAATTGTATTCATATGTGATGATGTTAATCCCAGACCATTTAAAAAAAAAAAATTGACCTCACAGTAATATATATATATATATAGATAATCACAACCTCATGAAACTTTACAGCCACAAACTAGAGACCTAGAGCATTCAGAGGATGGATGGCTTTCCTATGTATTTTGACAAGGAGGGGGTGTCTGAGCAGTTTCCAGAACAGAAGTGCTCGCCATCCATGTGTGAAAAATCTCCAAATGTCAAAGGTTTTGATACCAAATCACAGCATGGCTTTTTTTTTTGATGTTCCTCAAGGTCTTGGCGTCTTAATGTGGTTTTTTAGAGGGATTATTGATTATTTTTATCAATTCTCGATTAGTAAAAAATGGTTAAATTTAGCACCAAATCTGTGTAACAAATGGTTCAATTCAACCCAAAAATTGCTGCAACAACTTATGAGACACAAGTGAGCATGGGACTGGCCATCACATACTTCGAGCATAATGTTCTAAACCCTTATACACTTTTATAATTCATTTTAAATAATTAATTAATTAATTAATTCATGTTTATTTCTGATTCATGAAAAGAACAACTTTACACACTTTACAAATGTAATCTGAGCTGCATCTCAAATTAATCTTCAGGTTCCCAGCTTTCAGATGATGTACTTCACTTCTATGTGGCATATATTGTTGACCTGTTATCTCCCCTAAACACCCCCTGTACCCCCCTAAATTACAAAAACGGGTCTATTGTGGGTCTCAGTGGGTTAAAGAAGTCAAATCGCTTCTGCAAAAAAAGGTCTATTGTGGTCTACTATGCATCCTGCTTTTCTTACTGTTGTCTGAAACAAAGACTGGCTCTATATGTGGTGTTTGTGTGCATTTAACAGTGTACTGTCAAAGCTATTACACACACACTAACCCAACCTTAACCTAAACCTAACCTTACCTTACCTTAAACTAGGTTTAGGGTTACATAAACCTAGTCTTCACCGTGAAATGTAATGATTTACTTTATGGGGATGTGCATCTTGTCCCCAAATGGATGGCAAGTCCCCACAACGTGACTGTGTAACCAGATTTATATCCCCACAACATGAGTAATACACACCCACACACTCACTGTGTGATCAAAGTTGGCCCTCAACCCTCCTGAACAAGAGGATAATGTGTCCTGGCAGAGGTAGGGGCGACACAAGGGGAGAGAGATACTCAAACTACCATCTGCACGAATTACGTAACGTCTCTCTTGAAATGGCAAAGTCTTCTCTGAAGTACTTCTCGCCTCCTCTCACCTCAGCTCACTGAGTCTCTTTGCTTATACCCTCAACTCCTCTCTAGTCTCCCATGACCTCGTCTTGCCTTTGATATTCCCTTTTATTCTCACATGGAGAGGACACGGACCTGACAGAACTGCCTTCTGTTCCTCGCTTGAACTGAGAGCTACATAGTTTTACTCTCTGTTGTCTCTCCACATCAGTCTTATCATCTGCCAGCACTAGAGGGAGCTATTGTTACCCTAACCGACAGAGACATGTAGTCGTCAACAGGTTAATATAGAAAAGGGTGAGTCAAAGGGTGAGTCAAAGTGCTTGTCAGTGCAGCACCCAGAACTTCGTGAGCAAATCTGTAGCCTATGTGTGAGAGAACAGAGGACAGAAATGCCTACAAAGCTGGACATCCAGGTGGAGAGGCTGGAAGTCAGTGAGGATGTGAAGGTGAGAGGGTGACACCTCGCTGTGACCCGGATTAGCAGCGATCGCGAAAAATCGAAGCAATCTGTGCACGAGTGACAGCCACAGTCTCTTGACGCAAACACAAAGAGAGAATTACCTCATTTATCCGAGCCCACCCCAACACACAAGTACATAGACACACAAACTGTGTACAACTCACTAAATTGTTAAGAGCTGTCTGCCTTTTCTTGTCGAGGCCTGATTGTTATCCCCAGAGACAGCGTCGGCTGGTAGAAGGAGCTGGAGAGTCCAAAATAAAAACAGCTCAAATGGTGCAATATGAAGTAATAGCCTGTTCTGCTCCCTGTCAGGGGAGCTCTCAACAAACTCTGAGCTCCCATTTTTTTCTTTCACAGCTGTATTCTCACACACTGGCTCTCTGCACAGATTGAACACCCCAAAGCTGCTTTATCTGCGCGCCTCTTGTTTTGATAATGTAACTTACCGATGTATGCATGTGTCTTTCATGTCTGTGTGCTGCATGTGCATGTGTTGTGCTGTCGCTGCTGCCTTTAATCATATTTACAGTGGTGCTGTGTGTCTCCTCTGACAGAAGAGAGACCAAACAATGCAGAAAATGATGACAAGTTCATGTGTCAAAATGAAATCAATCCTGCTTTTTTCTTTTTTTCTTTTTTTTTTTACATAGTATTATTGCGCCGGTGGGCTACACATGAATACAACGATGAATCTTGACTGACTCTTGATTGAGCGTGTTTCTCCTTTGTCATTCCGTCTCTCCTATTCTCCACAGACCACTCCATTTAACAAGCGAGCAAAGACATTTCCATCTCACTGACAAACAAGAAATAGATTTTTTCGTTCTGGGATTACATTCAACACACTTTCCAGAGCTGATAATAGAATGATAAAACAAATACAACGTTGATGCGTCTTTATTGGACTGCAGGGGCTTTTAATATGAGACTGCTGCTTTCCTGTGGTGCGAGCCTCGCAGCTACTCGTTATCATAACTGTCATCATTCATGCTAGAATCATTCAGAAGTCCTCTTTAATAAATCATTGGGCATTTATATCAAAGAGACAGTGACAGAAACAGGTGCCCAGTGTGAATAACTGATGGCATATACAACTAGAAAGGGGCACTCCGTAGAGTGCAGGTGTGTCTGCAACAACCACTGCTGCAATGTTTGATTGCATGAATAAAACCCACAATTGGCTAACCACTTCAAGTGTATCAGACGTGTTTTTCACTCGCACGTCTCACACAACAGATATGCTGTCGTTGTAATCTATGCAGATGACTGCACCGGCTCTGTGCAGGTGCGCCTCTTAGCTCCTTCTCTAGGCTTCAAGTCTACTTTTTCGACAATAACGTGAGGTTGATGCCCAATAAAAAGGCTCATAATAACTGCGTCTCTGGCCGCAGAGCAGCAGCGGCGATGCACTCGGCTCTGTGTGTAGTCCCGTTAGCTGTTAGCTCATAGACAAACACACTGTCTACATGAATAAAAGTGAGATTTCTCCCACTGTGTCACTGGCTGAGCAGCGACGATGCACTCAGCTGCGTGTCTCACTTGCGACCGAGGGCCAGTTAAGAGTAGTGAGTGAGGAGTCAGCAGTCAGTCAACGGCAGTATGAAACAGGCAGTAAAAGGTGTTTTGAGAACATGTGAGTCACTGCAATTACAAGCGGTCCTTGAGCATGCACCCATAAATGAGCACCCGAAATATTATGCAATACGGTGCAGCAGTATGCGAGATTAGCCGCGGACAGACACAGAGATGCACACACTCACTCACTCACTCACTCATGCACACACACAACCGTTGTCATTATCTCCTGGCGGGGAGATAACTCACACTGTGGGAGTTGCCATGCATCTACTTGGCTCGCAGATGACATGCTGGCAAGGGCAATCTGAATCAAGCATCACCAAGGAGACACAAGTAGCATGATGTCAGAGATGTCAGACTTTTCAATTTAGCACAACTGTGATTTCTGACTGAAGCTGTTGATGTGAACTTTCCTGGGTGAGGAAAAGGGAAAACAACAGCTAAGCTGGTGTGTGTGTGTGTTTGTGTGTGTGTGTACAGTTTTACGTTATCTGATTTTGATACAGACAGAGCCGCTGCAGTGAAGAGGCCTCTTAGCTGAGGGATGTGGGAGCGGAGGAAAATGTCAGCTGCCTCCAAAACATTTGCTCATGGGTATTTCAGAGCCGGTCAACAGATATAGTTCTGCAGCTATCAGGGAACTCTATCAGCAGAGGCCACGCAAGCTGCTAATCAGCCAATATATCAGCCCGTGGCATTGAAGGCTTTCCTCACACTCAGTGGCCATCAGGGTCTCGCATCCAAAATGTTTTCCTGGAAGGTAGAGGGGGAATAAATGTCACGGTCGGTTTGGCTTTAACCACCTTGTTGTTGCACATTTTGTGAGAGGAATGAGACCAAGACAGAGATTACTGTCACTGTTTTGATGTTAGCTACTTAGAAAATCCATCTCTAGTGTCTGTGCATCTTCCTCCACACTTAATTTGCAGAGTGTCTGGTGTAATTGAATTCTATGCCACTTATCTCTATACTACATTATATATTTCTTGTTACCAGTCTCGCGTTCTTTATTTAGCATGCAGAACTTTTTTTTTTCTTCAGCCATGTATGGTTATTTTCTTTAATTATAAACACCTACGCCACTATGAAACTCACATGAGATGTATGTTCTTTTCCCAGCACTATAGCCTTCAAATTGTCATGGTAACACCATGCAAACTGAGAAAAACCTGGAACTGAAAACAAGTAAAAACTTTCAGCTGCCTTTGCTGCTTTAAGCCACTCTATTCCAGCCTTTGTGGATTACCGTATTTGCCTGCATGCATGCCCAAATAAAGCCGGCAAATACAGTAAGAAAGACTCAGATGAAAGCAGACAGCTCCGTCAAACAAACAGAGCCAATCTGATTGTATTTACTGTTTTCTTTAGTTTAGTTCTGCACATTTGACTATAGCTATGCAATGTCACCAAGACACCAGCATCCCTACTGGAGTGAGATAATTGTGTGTTCACAGGCACCAATGTTTTTTGTTCTCTGCACCGGCATGTGTACATCTGACGATTCTCCTGCACTGTCTGAGCAATAATCTCCACGCCATAATGCCAGTTTTGACGGCAAGTGAGCTGATGTCTTCATTAGCAGCGGTTTAGAAGCTGTCATCGCGTCCCCCTCCTCTTCCTCAGTCACCAGCAACGACGCTCCGCTGCGCCCATCAGCTCCCATCAGCTTTTCTCTGCGTGTGAGGTGCTCCCCCAACTGCTGTCGCACTAACTCATGTTGCTAATTAGCTGACAAACACCGTACAGTTCAACCAAGGGCCTGGCTCATTTACAGCACTCATGTTTGTATACATCTGCAACCATACACACATGCAAATATGCACTTCCTTATGATACATATGCACAGTTCAGAGCATTCATATGGCCATGAAAGGCACACACATTCACATGAATGCAAACATGTCCACTTAATGAGTCATGTTTTACTCACCGAGCTCGTTTTAAGTCAATACATTCCTTTACATTTAAGCATTAAAATGTGATACCCTATCACATTTTTATGCTAATTGGACTTTGGGTCTAGCACTCCACTGTGAATCCCATTGGTGAAGCGCAACCTCCTTTACCAAAACATATTCTTTTACACTTCTAATTAGAAATAATGTTATAGCATAGAATTTATTAGGGCTGTCAAAGTTAACGCGACAATAACGTGTAAAGCAAATTTGTTTTAACGCCACTAATTCCTTCAACGCATTAACGCAACTTGCGATTTTTATAGCGAGCTCAGTTTGAAAGGTAGAGGGAATATACTGCCATCATATGAAACTACAAGACATAAGGAATCCAACCATGTCATACTAGTTTGTCGCAAAGGAGGCTAAATAACGCTCCAAACTTATGCTTAATTTTAGCAAGAAGAAACTGGCATGGCCATTTTCAAAGGGGTCCCTTGACCTCTGACCTCAAGATATGTGAATGAAAATGGGTTCTATGGGTACCCACGAGTCTCCTCTTTACAGACATGCCCACTTTATGATAATCACATGCAGTTTGGGACAAGTCATAGTCAAGTCAGCACACTGACACACTGACAGCAGTTGTTGCCTGTTGGGCTGCAGTTTGCCATGTTATGATTTGAGCATTTTTCTTTATGCTAAATGCAGTACCTGTGAGGGTTTCTGGACAATATTTGTCATTTTTTTTGTGTTGTTAATTGATTTCTAATAATAAATATATACATACATTTGCATAAAGAAGCATATTTACCCACTCCCATGTTGATAAGAGTATTAAATACTTGATGAATCTCCCTTTAAGGTACATTTTCAACTGATAAACAAATGTGCAATACATTTGAGATTAATCGCCATTGGACAATAATGTGATTAATTGGGGTAAATAATCGATTGACAGTCCTAATATACACTGTATACTGTATATAGATGCCTAATGTGTACATAATCATCTTAACTAAAATAGAGGATTTGATTACCATCCCCCTTTCAGATCCCTGTGGCTGTCTTGGTAACCAACACCTTGAGAGTATTCACAGTAAGTAAGCAAAAAATAAATAATTGTGAATGAACCAGTTATGACTGACATTAATCTCTTGTTCTATCTAATTTATGATCCTTATTTGTGCATCTTCTGTGACACTCAGTATCTGTTCCATCATGGTAAGTATAGGAATAAATTTGAAGCTAAATGACTTAAAGTCTATATCTGTCGGTGTGTCTTACTCTCTCTCTCTCATGCAGCTTCTCTCTTTCTCAGCAGCTGGTTGATGTGACACTCAGGCAGGCAGGCCTGTCACACATCATCAGGGTCTTCTAGTGTGACACAGGAGGCCTCCAGGGCACAGAAATGGTCTGGTCCACGTCCACGTGTACGTAATGTCATTTTTTTTTTTTTCCTAGTCCAAAGGCAGATTCAAAGTCATGATGGAGGTAATGAGAGATCCCATGATACTTTTATGCGACGTTTTCTTTTATTCATCATCTGCCAGTCTCGCCCTAATTACATAGAGTGCAGATGCAGCCATCACAGAAGCTGTTCTTTTTATTTCATTTATGGTTTGCAACCTTGAATATGGAAATTACCCGGCAGGCACAAGCACAATATGCCTATTTATTATTTTTTTGCAGCATTTGAATTGCATGCTACTGGTGTAGTGATGATGGGGGTGACTATATACTGTAATACTTTATTGTGAATGTACAACAGTCTTTCTTTATCTTGCTTTCTAGAGTCAAAGAATAAATCCACACTGATTTAAATAGGGCAGACAATTGCTGGTGCAATGCAAGTTGAAATCACTGTGCACCTCTATAGCCACACTGCAATCAGAGATGTAAAAGCATGTGATTTTCTTCTTTGCAGCTGATTGAAAACATCGCTGATTGGGGTGTGGCCGAGAGTGCGGAATGCTTGACAGTTTCACCCATACAGAGCATCTCAGCAGCAGTTTTCCACTCTGTGTAATCCACTGCTGATTTATCTTTTAAAGCTGTATTCTTTAGAGTACCAGATCGCCCAGTAAACTTGTCCTAAACCATTTCCTACACTGATTTAAATGCTGTCATCTTTTAAATTCTCTTTTTTCTGACTCAAAGTTGAATATAGGTCTATGGAGAATATACCGACCATTGAGGTATTTACAGTTTACAACTTACTGGGGATGGTGATAGTTTTTTTTTTTTTTCTTTTACGCTTTAATAACACAAATATTTTCTCCGCATTTAATAAGCTGTTTACAGCAGAGATAGCCAAATCTGCTACCGTCACAGCTAACATGAAAGGCAAACCCCTGGTGAACCTCGAGCAGGAGACAAGCGTGTAGCCCGCCAGCATGTTTGTCACGCTTAGCCTCGCTTTTCTGTGTGTAAAAAAAAAGTAGTAGCTTATGTGAGTTTAGATCCTGGTTTACGGTCACTTAACAGCAGATGCTGCCCTGTTTATGAACCATACACAGTATATTTAGCACTGTTAGCTGAGCAAGGAAAGCTACATAATGATAAAGCTTTATCATAACCTCGTGCAGCATTAGGCCCTAAAAGCTGTGGTCTTAAAACAAGCTCCTGAGGGCTGAGATACAGGTTTTACCGTAACAGAACTTACAAGTCTTTCATCCTGAGCGTCTCTCTGCCACAGCAGGCCCATTAGGCTTCATGATGCAGTGTGCAGTAATTGGTATTTCTGTTGGTAAGCAGCTTCTTTATCCCAGAGCTGAGCCTCACGCTGTGCATGAGACTGTCTGATATCAGAGCTGCAGAGAACACATGACTGAACCTGTACAGTGAGCGACACATCGCTCAGATAAACACCTCCGAGGATGAACAAACTCCAATGCCTTACTGACAAAATCCAATCATACGTTTTGTTGGGGAGAGTTTGTTTTTTTTACTCCACGCACCCTGCTATGATGATGTACTCCCCTTCAACCTCTCTGCATATGATAAGCGTGAAGCTGCAATCCCTCCCCCCAAAGGATAATATGGCTGTTGCCTATCCCAAACATACTCAATAAGATGACCTCAACACAGCTAAAGGGAAATTCATAAATTAACATTATTTTTTTTTTAATGCTCTGTGTCATCAGAATTGGCGGTTCGGTTTCCACAAATGGCGAGAGGGCGGTTGCCCCCTTTGATGTGGTAATAAGCTGTTTGGATTTCTGTGTGTCAAGCATGTTTTAATGGTGAGAGGCATTCCCAACAGCAACTACTTCAATTAAAACTCTTTTGCTAACAGCCCTGCCCGGTTCAGAAAGAGGAAAACTAATTCTGCCATCCCACCAACCCCCCAATCGTCTCTCACTCTCAAACAGTCATTTGAAGAATGTGGTCCAAGAAGAGCATAGATATGAGGCCTGGGGAAGTAGTGAGAGCGGCAACCTTATCTCTACTTCACGTGTGCCGCTTACAACTGGATTGCAGTGGGCCTAAACCATGCATGCATGGGCCAACTGGGCCAATAGAGTGTTTTGTTTTGTTGTGTTTTTTTGCAGATATACTATTTACAGTTTTTCTCAATCGCTTCTTCGAAACAGTCTTAACATTCTCTAAACTGTAAGTGCAATTGTCACAATTGTTTTGTGGGAAATCACAACTCTATTGCATGTTTTCAGAAGGTAACTCACACAAAACACTTCATTCATGCTTCAAAACCTAGTTATTGTGTCAGTAAATTGGCCATTGCCACCAAAATGAAAAGTAGTTTTGTCAAATGATGGCAATCAACCCTGGAAATGTTTCTTATACAAATCTCTGTTTTGTTCTACTTTTTTACACTGACTGCTTACTGTACTATACAAGAATGTCAGTTTTGTCTGCCAGAATGCTGTTGTGTATCGCGCTGAGCTTTTTAGATTTCCATTTCAACAGTAGGTCAACGTTTACTGGGAAAAGTCAGTACTGTAGTAGCTACAGAGAAACAGGATATGCACATGTGTATGCATACAGTAAATGTATTTGTGTAGCAATGTGTTACATCTACTGGAAACAGAAAATTCACTTTTGATCTTTCATGTAAAGTCATATACAGTGAACAGAAATTTTGGATTGGATCATTTTGATTGCGATGGCTCAAACGATGAAAGAATGGTTAGAAGTTGGGAAGAGGATGACAACTTCACTGAGAATCAACTCATCAGTTTGGATCAGCGAGACGTGCAAGTGCTTATTGTACTTTGCACATGTGCCAAAATACGTGCAATTTGCTTGAATGAATGAGAAATTCAAATCTGTTGTGAACAGCAAAATTATTGCTTTGAAAAAAACATATTCTCATTCAAGAATTGAGCCAAAGCGAATGATAAAAACTGTAACTTATTCGTGAGTGTATTTGCAATGTTGAGAAATGATTGCATGGGAAGTAGGTTTGTTGTAGCCAAAGGGGGGGAAATATTTTCCTTCTGACAAAGACTAAAAGGAAACAGTGATTTTTACAGTAGTAATGTAAAGGCTTAATCCACTTTTGATTGTTTTGAATCACGGGATGCAGCTAATGGTCATCAGCCATGCAGTCCAAGCCAAATCTGTCAACAATCTGATTATTTATTTCCCTAAACGTACAAGTCCTTGAACTAATATCCCCTGGAACATTCACAGTAGTGACTTGTTGACTCCAAATATCCTATTGATTTAAAATTATATCTTTTTCGCTAATGAAAGTCTCATTCCAGTAAAGTAGCATTACAAACTGTAATTATTTTTTCTTCGACGGCTTTCGGTGCCAAAGGTTGAACCCAAAAAAATCCATACGGGCCCACAATAATTATTTTCAAGCTTCTTCATGAGAGATGAGAATGTCAAGACTTGCAAAATGTTGCATGTTATGATTGGTACTGCAGGATCGAGGGTCCTCTATTGCAAAAGTGCTCACTTTTTTTTTTTTTTTTTTAAACTTAGGTGTGTCAAAGTTTGTTTGGGCAAGATGGATCGAAGTGTGCGTGCACGACCGTCTGCACGTTCACACAGGTTGATGTTTTGTAGCTTTTTCTCCCTCTATAGAACAGTGTTTCTGCAACGAGACAGTCAGTCATCAGAGAGGCAACGATATGGAGCTCTGTCTATGAATGCCCAAGGACATGAAAAGCCCACGTGAATGTTGGTGAGATGAAAAAGGAGAGCAGGCTCAAAGGCACGTTAGGCAAAGTGTTTTTACATGGGACTGCTAGCATGAGATAGCATTTGCATCAGAGGCTGTGTTTTTCATAGCAAGTGTATAGGCTATGTGTGTCCTAAACTGCTCTGTGTGCACGTGTGTGTGTGTGTGTGCGTGTGTGTGAATATGCAAGTGTGTTTGTTTAAGAAAGTGAAGTGCATGACTCAGCCCGAGGTAGGAAGGCAGCAGCTCATGTTTCTTCTGTTCTGGCAGGCAGCAGAGATAAGATCGGACTGACCCAACATTTAAGGAGCCCTGGGCTTTACCTCTACTAAAACACACACACACACACACACACACACACACACACACACACACACACACTCACACACACCGGCTCAGAAATCTTTATCTGTTAACTCTCATCTCCCATCTGAATGGTTTGATGAAGTATCGGTGTGAAGATCGCCTTGATCTAAATCAAGACAATGAAATATCATCTTCTATTGTCAATTTCATTTTCAGTGGTAGTGCTCAGGTAAAACAAGCAAGGAAGGTAGATAAGAAGATAGGAAGGTGGGTAGGCAGGAAGGTAGGCAGGTAGATAGGTAGGTAGGTAGGAAGCAAGATAGATAGATAGATAGATAGATAGATAGATAGATAGATAGATAGATAGATAGATAGATAGATAGTAACCGACGCTTTGTCATGACCATCAGTGTTCGATACACAAGGTAGGTAGGTAGGTAGGTAGGTAGGTAGGTAGGTAGGTATAGTAGGTAGGTAGGTAGGTAGGTAGGTAGGTACAGTTGGTAGGTAGGTAGGTAGGTAGGTAGGTAGGTATAGTAGGTAGGTAGGTAGGTACAGTAGGTAGGTAGGTAGGTAGGTAGGTAGGTAGGTAGGTAGGTACGTAGGTAGGTAGGTAGGTAGGTACAGTTGGTAGGTAGGTAGGTAGGTAGGTAGGTAGGTAGGTATAGTAGGTAGGTAGGTAGGTACATAGGTAGGTAGGTAGGTAGGTAGGTAGGTAGGTAGGTAGGTAGGTAGGTAGGTAGGTAGGTAGGTATAGTAGGTAGGTAGGTAGGTAGGTAGGTACAGTAGGTAGGTAGGTAGGTAGGTAGGTAGGTAGGTAGGTAGGTAGGTAGGTAGGTAGGTAGGTAGGTAGGTAGGTAGGTAGGTACAGTTGGTAGGTAGGTACAGTTGGTAGGTAGGTAGGTAGGTAGGTAGGTAGGTAGGTAGGTAGGTAGGTATAGTAGGTAGGAAGGTAGGTACAGTAGGTAGGTACAGCAGGTAGAAAGATAGGTACAGTAGGATCGGTAGGTAGGTACAGTAGGTAGGTAGGTAGGTCGGTAGGTACAGTAGGTAGGTAGGTAGGTAGGTAGGTAAGTAGGTAGGTAGGTAGGTAGGTAGATACAGTAGGTAGGTAGGTAGGTAGGTAGATACAGTAAGTAGGTAGGTAGGTAGATACAGTAGGTAGGTAGGTAGGTAGGTAGGTAGGTAGGTAGGTAGGTAAGTAGGTAGGTAGGTAGGTAGGTAGGTAGGTAGGTAGGTAGGTAGGTAAGTAGGTAGGTAGGTAGGTAGGTAGGTAGGTAGGTAGGTATAGTAGGTAGGTATAGTAGGTAGGTAGGTAGGTAGGTACAGTAGGTAGGTACAGCAGGTAGAAAGATAGGTACAGTAGGTAGGTAGGTAGGTAGGTAGATACAGTAGGTAGGTAGGTAGATACAGTAGGTAGGTAGGTAGGTAGGTAGGTAGGTAGGTAGGTAGGTAGGTAAGTAGGTAGGTAGGTAGGTAGGTAGGTAGGTAGGTAGGTAGGTAGGTAGGTAAGTAGGTAGGTAGGTAGGTAGGTAGGTAGGTAGGTAGGTAGGTAGGTAGGTAGGTAGGTAGGTAGGTATAGTAGGTAGGTATAGTAGGTAGGTAGGTAGGTAGGTACAGTAGGTAGGTACAGCAGGTAGAAAGATAGGTACAGTAGGTAGGTAGGTAGGTACAGTAGGTAGGTAGGTAGGTAGGTAGGTAGGTAGGTAGGTAGGTAGGTAGGTAGGTAGGTAGGTAGGTAGGTAGGTAGGTAGGTAGGTAGGTAGGTACAGTTGGTAGGTAGGTACAGTTGGTAGGTAGGTAGGTAGGTAGGTAGGTAGGTAGGTAGGTAGGTAGGTAGGTAGGTAGGTAGGTAGGTAGGTAGGTAGGTATAGTAGGTAGGTAGGTAGGTAGGTAGGTAGGTAGGTAGGTAGGTAGGTAGGTAGGTAGGTAGATACAGTAAGTAGGTAGGTAGGTAGATACAGTAGGTAGGTAGGTAGGTAGGTAGGTAGGTAGGTAGGTAGGTAGGAAGGTAGGTACAGTAGGTAGGTACAGCAGGTAGAAAGATAGGTACAGTAGGTAGGTAGGTAGGTACAGTAGGTAGGTAGGTAGGTCGGTAGGTAGGTAGGTAGGTAGGTAGGTAGGTAGGTAGGTAGGTAGGTAGATACAGTAGGTAGGTAGGTAGGTAGGTAGGTAGATACAGTAGGTAGGTAGGTAGGTAGGTAGATACAGTAAGTAGGTAGGTAGGTAGATACAGTAGGTAGGTAGGTAGATACAGTAAGTAGGTAGGTAGGTAGGTAGGTAGGTAGGTAGGTAGGTAGGTAGGTAGGTAGGTAGGTAGGTAGGTAGGTAGGTAGGTAGGTAGGTAGGTAGGTAGATACAGTAGGTAGGTAGGTAGGTAGGTAGGTAGATACAGTAAGTAGGTAGGTAGGTAGATACAGTAGGTAGGTAGGTAGGTAGGTAGGTAGGTAGGTAGGTAGGTAGGTAGGTAGGTAGGTAGGTAGATACAGTAGGTAGGTAGGTAGGTAGGTAGGTAGATACAGTAAGTAGGTAGGTAGGTAGATACAGTAGGTAGGTAGGTAGGTAGGTAGGTAGGTAGGTAGGTAGGTAGGTAGGTAGGTAGGTAGGTAGGTACAGTAGGTAGGTAGGTAGGTAGGTAGGTAGGTAGGTAGGTAGGTAGGTAGGTAGGTACAGTAGGTAGGTAGGTAGGTAGGTAGGTAGGTAGGTAGGTAGGTAGGTAGGTAGGTAGGTAGGTAGGTAGATACAGTAGGTAGGTAGGTAGGTAGATACAGTAGGTAGGTAGGTAGGTAGGTAGGTAGGTACAGTAGGTAGGTAGGTACAGTAGGTAGGTAGATCAGCCCATTGTCATTCCCAGACTAGGTAGGTAGGTAGGTAGATCAGTCCCTTCCCAGGGTGTCTAAAATAGACTATTTTACTACATTGCTCCCATTCAACACTTATTACAGGTGAAAAGTAGAGGAGAAAGGTGTTGGTGGGGACATTGTCACAACTACAATAAGCTCTTACAATAACAGGCCCTTATCTTACTCACTTGCTGTATAAACCAAATGTATTGTGTGACTTATCGTGCGTCGTCGCCATCAATACCTCAATGTGACCTTCAACAGGATTTAATACTCGTGTCCTGGAGTCGGTGGCACTCTCAGTTGTCCCATCTCAGATTTCACCGCCAGCGATGATGTCATACAGTTTTCTCGGCACAGTTGTGGAGACACAACCAAACAAGTTGATGATTCATTTTGTCAGATTTTCAGAGGTTTGAGAGCTTGCTCAAGGACACTATAGGACGTATTTGCAGGAAACTACATTGCTCCTTGCTCTTAACCGGTTACATATTGCATTGTGGTGTATGGATATACAACTCAAGTCTTGTGTTGTATGGAATAGTTTGACATTTTAGGAAACACGGTTATTTGCTTTCTTACTGAGTATTAGGTGAAAAGATTGATACCACTCTCCTGTCACACAGTAATGTATGAAGCTACTGCCAGCTGGTAGTTGGCTTAGCATAAATACTAGAAGCAGGGGGACACATCAATAGCTCAGCAAAGCTCACACATTAACACATTATATCTCATTTGTTTTTGTTTTTCGGTTTTGTATGGATCAATCATTTCTATGGCTTGCCCCCCAGTGTATGTTGGGATAGGCTGCTTGCTCCTCGTGACACTGACACAAACATTAGGCAAGAGGAGAAAAGAAAACTGACCTAAAAGCACACTGCATAAGACAGAACGGTAAGTAGTAATGTCCATTTCATTAATTATGAGCCAGTTTTCTATGAGATAATTGCTACTGAATGTCCCTGCTGCCACAAACAAACACCATGTCTGACACGGATTTGACCCATTTACTAATTAGACTGCTGCTCATGTGTTAATGACAACAGTCTAATGGCCACTTTTTGATATACATCACTGCTAAATCACAGAAGTATACCAGACCTAAATTTGCAAAATAGAGCAGACTTTCAGTTAATTAACATTGGTTGTTGAACAACAACAGACAGCATGAATACAGTGGTCTAATATGACCATTATATATATATATATATTATATATCTTGTTCATTTAGATTTCCTTGCGGATTCTTCTTATGTAACTGAAACAACTTATAATAATGTTAAAGAGAGCAGCAAAAATACTTGTTTAGAGGACTGGAAATTGACACCAAAATCTACCTTTGAGGTTAAAGTAATCCCATAATAAAAGCATATAGTAATCCTATAATTATTGTTTAAACCTTTCATACAACACCTAGTAGTGTCAGACCTGTGTTCAACATTTGTCAGGAGCAGGGTTGTGTGTGAACCCAGGTCGGATAATAAATGTTATGTGGTTGTGTTGTGTTATTCTGAGCGGGGAGTAACAGACATATTCCCTGGGAATAAACCTGAGATCTTCTGGTTGAAATCCCTTTTAACTGCTACTATTAAAGTCACAACTACCCTGTAGTTTCTCCTACCTTGTACAGCCAACCACAGTAATGCTATATTCCTAGTAGTTTATTAATCCCTTAATAGTTTATTATTTAAATGAGTTAAATTATGTAGTGAAACAATATAAAAATAAAGGATATAGGTGAATACAAGTTAACATCAACACTCAGCGTGGTACGTACTATCATGTATCTAATTAGATTAGGGCTGTCTAAGTTAATGCGATAATAACACGTTAACGCAAATTCACTTTAACGCCACTCATTTCTTTAACGTATTAACGCAATTGACATTTTGGAAGTTGTAGTGGGATCAGTTTTAAAGCTGGCATCTTATGAACCTAGAAAACCTGAGGAATCCATTAGTACCAACCATTTCATACTAGCTTGAACGCTCCAAACTTGCACTAAATTTTGGCGAGGAAAAACTGGCATGGCCATTTTCAAACGGGTCCCTTGACCTCTGACCTCAAGATATGTATGATATATATATATATATATATATATATATATATATATATATATATATATGGGTTCTATGGGTACCCACGAGTCTCCCCTTTACAGACATGCCCACTTTATGATAATCCCATGCAGTTTGGGGGAAAGTCATAGTCAAGTCAGCACACTGACACACTGACAGCTGTTGTTGCCTGTTGGGCTGCAGTTTGCCATGTTATGATTTGAGCCTTTTTATGCTAAATGCAGTACCTGTGAGGGTTTCTGGACAATATTTGTCATTGTTTTGTGTTGTTAATTGATTTCTAGTAATACATATATACATACATTTGCATAAAGCAGCATATTTGCCCTCTCCCATGTTGAAAAGAGTATTCAATACTTGACAAATCTCCCTTTTAATGTACATTTTCAACAGTTAAAAAAAATTGTGATTAATTTGTGATTAATCCCGATTTATCACGGATAATTATGCGATTAATCGTGATTAAATACTTTGATCGAAGATTAGTAATAAGATTAATAACACTTCACATGCTGTGCCCTTCTTTTGTTAGCAGCTCTTGTGATTCAGTAATCCGGTGGTGTATTACAGTAACTGTGCCTCCAAAAGCCTTTTTTGCCCACATACTTCCTCTTCCAGCCGTGAGTCATGAGTCCGATTTACATGAGTGTGTGGTGAGAATTAGAGTTACCTTGTTCTGCATACACAAAGCAAAAGCTCCAGCAAGTGTGACCATGAAAAAAAAGCAAAAACGATGTTTTCCAGCCTGGAGTTGATAGATAGCATCTGCTTTGTTGTTTTTACCCAACAGCAAAGAGGACAAGCCTGTACCTGTGAGGGATGATGATGAAATGTGTGCGTGTTGTGTAATGTGGTTTGTGTTTTGGGGCGTAAAGTCGAACAATCTTTGCAGTGTGTCTAAGCTCACCTTGATGCCCTCGCCGTCATGAGCTGTTCCCTGAGAATACATAGTGTGTGCATGTTTATGTGTGTGTGTGTGTGTGTGTTGCTTTGTCCAGTGCATTACAAATGAATAATGTATGACATTCAGCTGCGTTTGCACGTTGGGCAACACCCACATAATCAAGATGAGAGAGAGAGAGACGAAGACGGAGAGAAGAGGAGAGATTAATGCAACACAAATGCATGAACCTCGCTAAAATTATTTTTAATGAAGATCCCAGATAATTAGTTCTGCAACGAGAGAACAAGTGCACACAGCTGTCCTTCTTCATGACACAGGAGGATTTTATCCACGCCGCTGCCAAAAACAAGTGTGGCCTGGTGGCTCTGCTGCTGACACTCTCTGTATATTAACACCTGGAGTAACACAGTGTATTAATACACAGTAACACGGTGTAATGGTACCCACAGTAAGCCTAGACAAGTTACATGAAAGGATGTATTGTTGCTCAGATGCTCAAGTGCTCGTTCATTTCATTCAAAAGCCTTTAATTGTCACATTCAGCTAAAGTAATCATTTGCAATTAAATAAATATAGTATACTTCTCGCAACCACCTGTCAGCTAATGATTACGAAAATTACATGTGGCGCTCGGCCCTTGTTGCAGCGTCAGCTCCGAACAAAGATGATTTAAATAAGCATATTAATGCAGTTACAACCACCTGCAAAGGTATAAGGAAAAGAGTGGACACTTTCACTCTAGTGTAGTAATTACTACAAAACCTGTGTGTTATTAAAATCCTTTGCACATATAGGCTCACATGCATGTAAACTAGGGTCCACTGCAAAGTAACTCTTAAGACTTGAAGCTGGACTTGGACTTGCAAAAAAATGATAAATATACTTAGACTTTTCTGTATACTTGTCTTAAGTATATGTTTGTTAAGTATATCTCTAAGTAAGTAAATTAATAGCACACTTGAATAAACTTCATTTTGGTTAGGGACAATGAATTGCAAAAAATGACAGTGCAAACACATGCATGCACTTACAAAAATGAACATACTTTCAGACACACACATAAGTACCAGTACATATAATTATACAGCACTCATAAGAGCTTTCAAGTGGAAAGAAAGAAAGAAAAAACATGAGGTCTGAGGAGTATGTAGCACAGAACTGACAAAGAAAGGAAGATAAATTCTATCAGGAAGGAGACACTGACAGATAGGAGGCAAAAAAAGTGATTTTATATTAATACTTTACATTAAGAGCCCATATGATGAATAATTAATCCGCTGGAAAATGTGGTGATTTGTGCTCCTGGCAGGCTAATGCAATGCAAAAGAAAGCCCTTGTGTCTGTGGCTATGAATGTGTTTTGCATAGGTTTGGTGTGGGAAGTTTGGATAACTGATTTTAGCTTTAAAAATAAAACAGTGTGTGACACTTGGTTTATAAAATAAAGGCACAATTACATCTCTGACTGCACCAGCCTCAGCTGTATATAATCAAAGGTTATCTGACAATGCAGTGTGTAATCTTCCGAGCCGATGTGAAGCGTGGCGTGAGGAATTGGAGTGTGTGTACTTTGACTGTGCAGTGACTCAGCTCGCATTAAATCCTAGATAGAAGAGCGGCACTCTTGAACGTGGTCGGTCCCAGCTGGAGCGTCGCCTTCTGCCTGCTGTCTGTCAGTCTGCTGACTGTCAAAACCCACAGTATTTACAATATGTCAGATTGGTACCTGCGACTACACACTCTCCACGTGGTCCTCTAACAGAAGCCACATGTGTGTGGGCTACAGGAGAAATGTTAGGATTGTGAATGTGTCCATACTTGATGATGAATTGCGTTGTTCTTCTTCCCATAAGCAATGCCCACACCCTTTTAACTTATAACCCCACTTGTACTCATGTTTAATTCAGATGGACCACATTATTGCAACATAACTCTTGTTTGACAGTGAACTGTTTCACTTTATCTGTTCTCTGTTTATCTTTACCCATCTGTATTATTTCCCCATCGCTCTCTGCTTTGCTCTCTCGCTCCTTTTAGGGAAGCCTCTTAGAATAAAGAAAGGAATTTCAAAAGTTTTTTTTTTCTTCTACTGCTTTTTGACTTCATCCCAACAAAGAGCTTTTGTTTACTTATTCATAAATTTCTCATTTGTTTCAGACATCATTTGTGTAAGTAACCTCAGTGCGCCAGCTGGGATTCATCAACAAAAGTGGGTTCACATGCATGTTTTTCTTGGTGTCATGTACGTTTTCAGACATCATTTGAAGCGACACTGGGATCTGTATGCACGCTTTGCATTAATGTAGGCATATGAATATGTATGTGCATGTGGGTGAGTTGTCTCTACACACTGCTCTGTAAAACTGACATCCATGTGAGACTCGAGAAAAATGCACAGAGAAACCCAATAAATCATTGATATACTTTTGGGACTTACTATGAAGATGTATGATGAAATAAGTGAACAAATCTCTCTCACTCTCTCTCTCTCTCTCTCTCTCCACGTCGAGCGTCTCTCTGCTATCCTACGGTATGTAACCTTGCTGACACCAGCTCAACAGATAGTGCTGTAAGGGTGCTGAAATAGTAAGATTAACAAAAGTGGGCTTGAAACAGCGCCGAACAATTACGAAAAATACTGAAATAAAAGAAAAAGAAACTGTAGCTATCAGCACTTTAGGTGATGGACCCTGTTATGAAGTGCACACAATGCAGACTCCTCTGTTTCCATGGAGACCTATTGTGATCCCCCAGCACCCACTATATTTGCAAACATTCCTCTAAAGCCATTTTCTCCCTCTCTAAGCAAACATACTTGCGGATAGTTGCCAAAACTGGCGTGAGGGGTCAAAGGTGATCTCATCTTCAGTGCTAACACGAAACAACGCTACAGCTGCCTTTTTTTTAGCGGCCTGCCTGTGCAAACTGTGCCATCACTCGTCCATGCAATAAGGACTCTGTGGAGGACTGAGCTAAATTTAGGTGCAGCAATATGTAGACCAGGTGTAATGCACATGGCCTACCTAGCGGGCTCTGTATTAATTCAGCTGCGTTGGACCTGGATAGACCTTTGGAGAAGCTGAACCCACATGCTTCATATACCAGTGTCTAATCCCATTCTGGCTTACTTTTTGTTGGCAGCAATGTCTGCTGAAGCCTTTGTTTTCTCTATATAAACATGCTAAAAGCTATCTGTATTTTCTTTTAATACCATGACACCTTTTATGACAGAAGGAGGGACAAAGAGATCTTTTTTTTTTTTTTCATTAACAGTTTGCCGTTATTCAGATGTGATGCTACGGTTACTGTATTCTGTAAACATCTTTCTTAGTGCCTCATGGCTCCAGACCCACTTCACCGGTTGTTCGGGAAGTTTTATCTGAGCTGAAATCCACGCGCACAGCAAAGGGAGGAAAATCATTTCTACTGCTTCCAACAAAAATGGCATTCATGTTGCATTCAGGCGGTGTTCGGAACTTGCAATTCCCAGCAGATAAAGAGAATACCAGATGGGTCCATTGCAATGTACTTTTTTGTACGCACATGCAAAGGCCTGCTCATTTATTTATGTATTACAAAGGAGGGTACTTTTGGGTTTCACTAAGTTAGAGCTTTTGGGATTCTGTCCTTTCCAGAAAGCAACGCTCCTTTTTTTTTTTTTACAGCTTCCCACCAAAGCATTGTTATATCTCATTGTTTCTCCTGAAAACTCCCATTCACCCTGTCTATTTTGAGAATCCTCCTAATATTGCAGCACAGAGTCGCGCAAATCAATAAACCTCAGCGTATATGTCAAAGCAACGCTTGGTTTAGTTAAGATCTGAATCAAGGAGGGATGGAATTTGTAACTTGCAATCTCTGAAAGGTGAATTGTAATGTGTTGGGTTGGGAGAAAAAAAGTGTTTGTTCTGATATTTCCTGCAGTTCCCGAGCAGAGTGGCATCTCATTATGCTGATTGCCAGTTGTGTGTGAGGCAGTGTGGAGAAAATACTGGTGTGTGACTGTTATAAAAATTTCCGTCTATAACACACAGACTGCTGGGTAAATTATGCATGAGGTGACTTTTGTGATCAGCACAAGACAAGTACCGTAAATGAATAGTCTGGTGTTAGAAAAGGGATTTGTTTCTGTTTCCTTAAAGCTGCAGTAGGCAGAAAGTCTTTGGCATCATTGGGCAAAAATTCTATAATTACCTTTCAGCATATTGTAATTCAAGTGTTCTGAGAGAAAACTAGACTTCTGCACCTCCTCATGACTCTGTTTTCAGGCTTTAAAATTTAGCCTGTGATGGGAGACTTTGGCCAATCACAGGTCATTTCAGAGAGAGAGAGAGAGAAAGAGCGTTCCTATTGGCTGTGCTCCGGCTGGTGGGCGGTGCTTGGTATTTCCTCAACTTTACCTCATCATGGCTGCCGCTTCACAAACTTTCTCATTTTACAGCTAAACAGTACACTAGAAGATGTTTCTGAAAACATTTGAGGCGAGAAATAGGCATTACAGCAACAGAATATTGATTCATATTTGATCAGCGCTGCCTAGTTTGACGGTTTGATCGGAGTTCGCAAGTGATTGACAGCCGGCTCAGAGACGGCAAGGCTCCAGCTAGAATCTGATTTTTCCTCCGGTCTGTGAAATCTTGCAGATGCCATTATAGGAGCACCGGAGGACACATGATTCTTTTTTTTCAGATTACCTGTCTCATGCACTATACTGTCAGAATATAGTGACCATTTTATAAAAATAACTTTTTTTTAATCTCCATTTCTACACCCACTGCAGCTTTAATCCCTATCATCATGCATTCTAATAAGCAGTATGAGTGAGATTTTGTTTTTGTGCCTTAATGGTTCTCAAAAGGTGGTTCAACTTTACCCTGCCAAATAAAAAAAGCTGAGAAAATTGGTAGCTTTAGAGAGCTTCAATTACCCTCCACTTGGCTTAACCTATTCAAACCACCATCAACGTCCTGCCTGGCTGGCCTAGAATTTAAATCCACAAAATGCAAATCGTGCCCTCTCTCTCACCACAGTGGACGGTGTCCCACGCAGCCTGGGCGTGGTCTCTGATAGGAGGAGGGTGGATGCAGACAGACAGGCAGCATGCTGTTAAGTTTCCAAACTGCCAAGCAAACAAAAGTGATTTGCCAAAGCAGGAAGCAGGGAAATAACCTTGGGAGAAGAAAAAAAACGCAGTGGACTGTTTCTGTCTGTCTGGGACCAGATCACAGCATTTTTTCTCAGATTATAATTAAAGCTGTTTGAACTCATGCGTAAAGCAGCTTTTTTTTTTTTTATTATAGGCTTTTTTTTGCGCATTGATTGGACACACTTGCTCTCAGGTGCGCAGTCCAAGTGGAGCACGCGGTGTTTGGAGTTTCTCTTCATTGATTAATCTGATTTATTGTGTCAGAGCACAAAGCCTTGTCGGCTCCATCTAGAGCGCCCGCCCATTGGGGCTTTCTCTGCGGAGCGATAGTGGAGAGATTGATTATAGTCTCCGGGATTTGCCGGTGGAGGAGGAAAGGAAAGGAGAGAGAAAGCCTGCTTCTGCTGCTTTGGACTGCGATTTCCCCCATCAGTGAAGAAAATTATAGCAAAAGGACAGCTCGACTCCGGCAGCACCCTCGGATCTCCCTTGTATACACCGACTGTCTGTGTGATCGGGTTTGTCCAAAATACGCGCAAGGACTTTTTTTTTTGTGTCTTTCACCAAAGGATCGCCTCCGCAGTCTCTGGATGCGTAGTAAACGAGGAGTGGGTTGGGTCGCCTAGGCGCCTGGCTGATATATAGACGCACACGTCGTCAGCGATAAAAAGCGAGATAGGTGAGAGAAAAGGAAAAGCAGCGACACCCGAGGCTTTATTGTAATCAGGAGGACACCGGAGAGGTGAGTCGGACAAAACCGGACTGTGAATTTGACTCTCAAGACAAGACAAGCCGCGGATTTCGTAGATCTTCTTTCAGATTTCAAGCACCAAGCGGTTAACAAACCTGACCAGACATCCTCCTCATCATCATCATCATCTGAAGGGGAATATTACAAGTGGATCTGCGAGGCAACACACACACACACACACACACACACACACACACACACACACACACACACACACACACACACACAATGGCAACCGGTGCGCTCCTTCTTCTTGCCTGTGCGCTACTTGGTAAGTCATCTATACTGTAATACTCTCTGTTTCAGATTAAAGAGGCACACCTGTGTGACATATGTTAGGCCTACTAGTCATCATGAGTCAGGTGGAAGTGTAGGCTGCACATCGATAATCACTGCAATAATGACAGATGTGCCTGTGAACAGCTGTGTGTGTGTGTGTGTGTGTGTGTGTGTGTGTGTGTGTGCTGAACTAGGTTAATGTGATATTTGCACTTCTAGTCACAGATTAACCCTGTACAGTCTGACCTCCTGTGTTCATGAGCTGATAGACAACCTGCTATTATTATGTGTAACCTACACATAGCCTACAGTGTATATTATATACACACATCATAGACACACCTGGATCCCACATCCCCCCCCAGGCTATGAAGTCATCCAGTGGGTGTGAAGACACTCAGTACCGGCTTTGTTGTACAGTCAGCCAACCTTCGGGTGTGTGTTTAGTTCTCACACACATTTCGTAACTTACCTGCAATTTTATTGGATTTCACACACAAATGCGAGTTCAAGCATGTACAGTACAGCCGATGACACCCGCTGACACACACAGACACTCATACAGGCCCGGTTGCTGACACACACTCGGTGCATTCTGCCTGCGAACTGTCCCAAACAAACACCAGATGGCTTTTCTGTTCCTGGATTGGGGAGGCCTGTCAGCGCTGCCGGGGGGACAGAGGAGAGGAGGGGTGGAAGTCAGCCCGCTGGAGGCCCCCACTTCTTGGCCAAGAGGATTATCAGCCTTGCACCCTCATCAGAAGTCACTTTCACTGGGATTTGGTGGGGGCTGCAAATGACTTTTCCCAATGAAAACGTGAAATGGATTGTCCCGTGTACAGTAGCCTTGAGAGAAGACTGCACACCGTCACAATACAGATCTGATCTAACAGTGTAGGCTGGGTAACGGAGGGTTTTCATATTACATAACCATGAATCATATGGTTAAACGGGAAGGAGTTTGAGGTGGTGGTGAAGGATTCAGGTGTTGTTTTATGTGGATCGCTGGCACGAATCACAAGAGGGATTACTGTCTCTTGCTGTTGCATGGTGCCAGCATTATTGGTCTCCTATGATATCCCACAGAGCTGAAACATTAGTTGATTGACAGAAAATACATTGGCATTTTGTCATTTTGGAAGGGAAACAGCAAGATGTTCTGGCTCTAGCTTCTCAAATCAAGTCTTTTATGATAATACACTGACTATCTTTGGGGGCTGAACTGTTGGTCAGACAAAACAAGGCATTTGAAGACATCACACTGGGCTCGGGGACCTTGCGATGGGTGTAACGCATACGGCAACACACACCCATGTGCCATCTTAAAGAGGACATATTGTTTTTTTGTGCTTTTCCCCTTTCCTTTAGTGTGTTACGTTTTTTTTTTGTGCATTTAAAAGGTCTGCAAAGTTACAAAGTCAACGCTCAAGGGAGTTAGTCTCCCACACAGAAACACTGCTCCTGAACGGCCTGAAACGCCTTGCTTGAAGTCCCGCCCTTTCTTCCGTAACTTGGTGATGTCACTAAGTAACACATTTGCATAACAGCTAGTTTGGCAAGCCCTCAAGCAAAGCTAGTCAGAGCGGAGCTGGAGCGAAGTCTGAAGAGTTTGGTTCCGTTGATCGATCTGTGTTTCAGACAGGGTGAAACAACATGCTTGCAACACCAACCCGTTCTCACTCCGTACTCGTCAAATACCGCCGTTTGGTAAGTGCCCCTTGGCATCAGAAACCGATGCATGGAGGAACCCTTTAGCAACAGTATGTGACGAACCAGGCTTTCAAATAACTCCAATGTAAACCCACCCATGGCGTTATTTTACGGTCGGAGCTAGTGACGTAGTATTAACGACGTGAGAGTCTGTTCCCGGCGGGCGGGAAAATGAACACGTCAAATGCGTCAAATGAACACAATACTTTCAACCAGGAGACCGGTTTTCGTGTCTTGAGTGAAACTAAAGGTAACGTTGACTTATTTTGTCACGTGACACGTGAATCACCGGCAGTCAGTGAAGTTAACGCCAACCACCGTTTGATAACCCCAACTAAGTGGTTGTGTTGCCTAAACCCAACTTCCTGTGAAAACGGAAGTTTATTTTGAAAGGACACTATGCATGTTGCGAGCGTACATTGACACGCCGTCCCTGGCACATCCAAAAGTAACGCGAGAGGGGCACTGACCAAGCGGCTGTATTTGACGAGTTTGGGTTGAGAATGTTTGGCAACACTGCCGGTATGCAAAAAGTCAAGCATTTTTTGAACATTAAAGCATGTAAACATGAAAAAATGAGCATAATGGGTCCTCTTTAACACACTAAAACCAGCAAATCACCCTTGCAAAAGGCTGATTTAGAAAACAGAGCAGTTACAGGTTTAAAGTATCTCACGGAAGGATACAACCGTGCTCCAGTAATGCAACATTAGTGCTTGCGATAAGTATATACAGTATGTATGGCAACATATTGCCATATCAATTATTTCTCCCTCTCCTACCATAGTGTGCATGTACAAGCATCTGTGTTAATTGAGATGTGCTTGTGTCTGTGTTCTCAGTGGTCTGATTTTGCCTCATCATGTCAGCTGGCACATTTTGTTGGCGCTTGCATTTGTTTGGAAAGAAAACTAAAGGGTGGATGACAGCTGTGTTAGACGGAGACCATATCAGTCATTGTTAAACCCGGAGGTGCCACTTACACAATTCTGTGGAAGGCAAATCTTATATCAGGGTTATATCTGCTGCTGAGCTTGCAACCAGGTGTGAGTGGGGGCGTGCGCGCGCTTATTCGTGGCACCGGGGTATATGATATAAAGCATATAAAAAAAGAGTTGCCTGAAGGAACGAATATTTATTAGCTTTACAAGCAGGATTGTCTTCCTTCCCCCCCTGCAGACAGTGAGAAAGATGTCATGCGCTTTGTGTGGTGTAACGCGGTGTGCATTTTTGGGGGTGTGTGTGTGTGCTTCTGTTTGTGTAAGCGTCGCGTTTGAAACTAGGGAACCAAACTAAAGTACCCGAGACGTCCCACTTTATATAACTAAATTGAAATGTGATATGTTGCTAGGTTTGCTGGTTTAACTGTGAAATGCCTGAGTGGTTTTCCATTTACTGGGCTGACAGGAGAGCAACCCTCCAGTTGCCCAGGTTCAGATGAGCTGCCACTGGTTCCGTTTTGATAAGCTGGTCTCAGAGCAGCTTCGCGTCGCACAGAGGGAAATCTTTTAAAGCTTATGTCTGACAAGATGCATATTCTGCCACCTGCAGTTCTTCACGCATGTGTCATGATGTGATGTTTTTTTTTTTAATATATATATATAGCTTGATTATCTCTGCCAACTCAGGGAAACAGGTGCTGTTTTTCACCCTGTTCACACGATATCTGAACTTGTTATGAATGCATTTGCACAAAACCTTTGTCAGATGGTCGCTGGCAGGATATGTGATAAATAATTCATAAAGGGTTGGCTAAAAGGGTGTGGCAGTGGGTGTGGCTTCCTATACAAAAGAAACATAATATAACACATAATACACTGACAGCTGCATCTTCAGGTCTGAACCCTGCTGTAGTATTTCAGTTTTTTTTCTTTATTTTTCCTTACATCCATTGGTTTCCATTTATTTCTATAGGGTATGAAAATATATTGGCAGACTTTAAACATGCATCGCGTCTGCATTCTTTTTTTTATTTTTGTTTATTATTATGAAGAAAGTCAGCACAGACTTTTCAAATCAATCTATAGTTAATTAGCCTTACCACAGAACAACGATAATGGAACTGAAAATAGAATGAAAGACGCTGCAGACTTGGTGTTGTGATGAAATGCACAACTCCATACAGAAAAAAATGAAAACCAGTGGCTACCTGGACAGTTAGAAATATACATTCATAACGTTGAAACACTATGGGATAAGGTCAGCAGTAATATAAAGTATACATGCTTTTTATTCAAAAAAAGCATCCTGTTTCTCCCTCATCCTCCCATTTCCTTTCTGTCTCCCCGTGTGCATCAGTAGATGTCTTCTTGTGTCCTTTCAGTCATACTTGTCTTTTAGTGAGATTTTTGATGCTATTTTTGATCAGTGGTTTCAAGTCAGAAGAGACGCTGAAACAATAGCCTGTTATCACGTCTCATTACAGTACTATTGATTGAAAAGAGGAAAGTTCTAAGTCGGCGTTGAAGTAACGCCATCAAACTCTGAGTATAAAGCCGGCCCTCTATAATTGGCCCAATCAAACAACATGAAGGTACTTAAAAACTCATTTCCATTTTAGGCATAACTATTGTGTTGTTTTTTTTTTCCCCCTAAACTTTTGCGCAGCGGAAGAAGGGCAGCACTTATAGCCACTTAAGATTTGATTGTCCATATGGTGCTGTGGCGATTGTCACAGACGCTTGAAAGTGGTTAGAGAGATTGAAGAATCTCATTTTCTATTTCAGACGTACTCATTAAAATGTGTGCATTTGTTAATGTGAGCAAAGTCTATAATTAACAGTGAAGGAAATCTGGGACATGGACGTGACAACTGTATGAACTCCACTTTGTTGCCGTCTAGTTTTGCAGTATTTAAAGAGGACCTATTATTATGCATAATTTCAGGCATATACTTGTATTTTGGCTTTCTACTAGAACATGTCCCAGTCTACTCTGATTGGTCAGCTGGCCCACTCTGTTGTGATTGGTCAACCGAACCGAACTGTTCAGACTCTGCTCTAACTAGCTTTGTTTGAGAGCATGCCAAACTAGCAGCTAGGCAAAATGTGTTGCGTGGTGACATCACGAAGTTACGGAAGAAAGGGCGGGACTTCAAGCAAGGCGTTTCAAGCAGTTCAGGAGCAGTGTTTCTGTGTGGGAGACTAACTCCCTTTAGCATGGACTTTGTAACTTTGCAGACCTTCTACATGCACACAAATACTATATAACACTAAAGGAAAGGGGAAAAAGCACAATTGGTTATCTTTTAAGATGCAAGTTTAAGGAAAAGTTGGGACGCTTCATCGTTTGCATGAAGATAAAGGTACAGCATTTCAACTACTTAAAGGCTTAAAAAAAATAAGATACATGTGTCATAGTTATTTTCATGGACTTTTCGACTTTGTATGGTCATCATGGGAATGTTGAGGTCAACTCAGGCATTTCAAACTTTGCCAGGATTCAAAGTTTGCATCGCCACACCCTGACGCCCACCCGTATAAGAATGACAGCTGGAGACTCCCACCCCAAAATGACAGGGATTTTAGCTCATGTGTGGTCGTCAAGCCATGCGTCTTCTGTGCATCTCGAGTCAGCTGTTACCGCGCTGGGAATGCTTTCCATGTGGTTTGTAAGCCTCAGCTGACACAACACAGAAAGGATGCAGTCTAGACAGTGAGGCAAAATGCAATAACTCACTGTCTGAGTGTATATACAGCGCTATGTATATGCTATGGAAAAGTTTGCCGTGCGCGCATGTGATTGTCCTAAGTTTTGTCACTCATTATTTTTTGCCTGTTGTTGCCACCAGAAACAGAAGACCCACTTCTCCCTGTTAGGGGAAATACGGGCTCGTGCAGCTGTCTGATTTGCTCCCCTTGTTATTTTCTGTAGTCTCACGCACGCTTGTTTGCATCATAAGCGCTGGAAACCACATCTTTGTGTATACCCATGACAAGATGCCTTTTGTGCTATTGTCTTTTCGTATCATAACATTGTTGACTCAACTGACGGAGAACAAAACAGTAGAAAAAAGCAGAAACAAGACTTGTCAGCTTGGCTATCATCCACCAAACTGTGTGGTAGGCTTCAGTAAGTATTCATTAAAGGGACGGGTAATGAAAACGCAGGTCGTACGTAGGTCAGTGTCAGAACTGAGATGTCCCATTATAGTCATGGATCAGTAGAACTGGATGAGGGGTGTGTGATTGTGTGCTTGCGGGCTTTGTTGCATCAGGTGCAGCCAAAGGCAAGTACTGGTTACTAGTGTCTACTGCCCACAAGGCAAGTAATTGCCTTGTCACACAGTCTGTTACAGAACCAACAACCACTGCAGTTTTACTACAACCCCACTGTCCTCTGTTATCAGGTTTCCTCCTCTCTCTGTCCTCTCAAAGGTGGAAAGTTAGTGAAGGAAGAAAATCAACTCTTCCCTCCAACGGAGCTTTCAGAAGAGATCAAGGAAAAATATGAGATTGAAATGACTTCATTGCCAGCCGAGCAATAAATCAAAAGTTGTTGAAGTGAGTTGTGAATAATCATAGCTAATCTTCTCACGCAGTCTCTTGTTTTTTTTAATGATGATCCTCCCCCGTGACCCAGATCTGAGCTGTAGTGTCTCTCCAATCCACATGGGGAGACGAGTGACTGTGTGTGAAGTGAAGGAAAAGTTCTTGAGGGAGACTTCCTGCCTGCCACAGTGAATCAGGAAAGTGGCTGGAGCGGGAGGCTGCATCTGCTTTGTGTCTTGATTTTGACTCTGCAGCAGCATCTCTGCTTTACCGTCAGGACTGTCCCACATGTGCCTGCACGGTTGGTCACGCCTGAGATCGTGTCTCATGTTTTGCGATAACAACCCGACAACAACCCGCTAGCCATTCAGTTTGTAAACCGTTTAAGTGTTCTTTTGGGCTGATTTGCATGTATCTCCTCACTCAAACAGTACTCCAGCTGCCTCCTCCTCCTCCTCTTCCTCCTCCTCCTCCAGTGAATAGCCCCTGACCTCCCTCCCCCACTCTTTTCTAAACAATACTATGCCCAGCCCACCTCCTCTTCAAAGGGAACTAATTAGAATGTGCCCTCAAGGGTGATCCAAACCAGATATGTTCATCGTCCTTACAGTGTCACAGGAAGAATCTGTGTTTTAACAGCCACATCTACCTTGGACTGGTTTTACGAGCATCTTCCTTTGCCCAGTTAAACGACCCAACCCAACCCTGCCCCCCTTCCCCTTGGGATAACGGTCTGCTCCTCCCCCGTCTTCTGCTGTGATGATGACTGTCCGGCGAGAGAACTCCACTTTCCTCCTCCTCCAACCAGCACCCACAGCGCTCCGAGCTGCTGTCCTGCGGTGCAGCCACACTCCCCTGCTCCATGCTTGATCCTCCACCAGAGCAGATCCCACGCTGGTGGGATACACACACCAGGCGGCGTAACTATGGCGACCGCTCCCCCACCTGCACACCGCGCTGATCCATATTTAGTGGTGCACGCTCAGCTTGGTGTGCACGTCCAAAGGTGTGTGTGTGTGTGTGTGTGTGAATAAATGTCTACTTTTTTCTCCCTTACGCAATGATGAAGAGCACTTCACTCACTTTGCCATTATGTTCTAGTAATGCGCTTCTTTTTCCGCTTAACACCTAAGACCAAAGAGATGCATGTGTGTGTGTGTTTGTGTCTAATTGCTTATGCATAAATGCATGAATTTACAGGCGCATGTCTTTTGCCGCCTGAAAGGCAAAATGACTGACAATGGCAGAAAAAAAAGTCTGTTTGAAGTAGACTAATTAATAGTTAATTAGTTTCCTTTCCAATCTGCGGCTTAATGCGCAAACGTGGGAACTGATAGCAAGCTGCCAGTCATACAAAAAAACCAACCACTGTACATAAAGTAGATACAGCTGTCGGGCTTAATTGTGCACAAGCGCAAGATGGATAATGACCGAAGATAGCTGAGTGTTTTTATGTCCTCACATTCTTTTTTACAACAATTAACGCAAACATTTAGGCGACTCTGCTGTAACAGTCGACAGGATATTATGAGTTGAGCTTTTTTTTTTTGCATAATCTGTGTGAAAGTTTAGTATGGGGTAGATTTGAGACCACAGTGCTTTGTCATGCAGACAGAGTGGGGGATGTGTGTGTGTGACGTTGGTTAGGACGGGGGGTTGGGGAGATGAGGTTAGTGGGGTAGCAGGTGTCCTTATAGAGTTAATGGGTTTGGAAGGGAGTAGATTGAGGCACTTAATGTACTGGATGTGTGTGTGTTTGTGCGTATGGGCTGATATGAATGAACCACTTTGACAATTTGCCTCTGTCCCCACCCCTGTCTCAACCCCTTTGTCTCCCACACTGTTATAAACAGTAGACGGGATAATGGTCCTATTCTCTATGACAGAATGATTGGCACTTTTAATCGCTAACGGAAACACTTCCATGTGTCTCACAGACCGCCACATCTTCTATTCATCACATACACGCTGACTGTAACCATCTGTCACACTGTAAATGTTGACAATTTGCAAAATCACTGAAACTTTTATTTAATTATGTTTATCTTCCATGTTCATGACTCGATTAGGGCTGTGTATTGGCAAGAATCTTACGATACGTATCATGAAACAGGGGTTACAATTCAAAATATTGCGATATATTGCGATACTAATATATATATATATATATATATATATTTTTTTATCTAATTTGAAGAAAACTGACAGTATAAAGAACTACCGCCATATGCATAAAATCTGAGTTAAAACAAAAAAGGTGTGTAATCAGAACAGTGGGTTCTGCATTTGCATTTATCAGTCACAGTTATATCCAACATCATAGCACTATTTTTAGAGGGCACATACACTGAGAGGATGCATCTCTTTGCAAATTAAATAAAATATTGAATGAGTCAATCTTTGCATGTAAACTATTAATAAAACATCAAAACAGTTATTTTGAGAGTTTACACAGTATCCCAAAACTAAGGCTGTCAATCGATTCAAATATTTAATTGCGTGATTGTCCATGATTAATTGTGATTAATCGCACATTTTTTTATCAGTTCAAAGTGTACCTTAAAAAGAAATGTCAAGTATTTAATACTCTTATCAACATGGGAGTGGGTAAATATGCTTGCCTAATGTAAATATATATATATTTATTATTGGAAATCAATTAACAAAACAATGACAAATATCATCCAGAAACCCTCACAGGTACTGCTGTCAGTGTGTCAGTGTGCTGACTTGACTATAACTTGCCCCAAACTGCATGTTATTATCATAAAGTGGGCATGTCTGTAAAGGGGAGACTCGCGGGTACCCACATAACCCATTTGCATTCACATACTGTAGGTTGAGGTCAGAGGTCAAGGGAAAATGGCCATGCCAGTTTTTCCTCGCCAAAATGTAGCGCAAGATTGGAGCGTTATTCAGCCTCCTTCACAACAAGCTACTATGACATGGTTTTCTAGTTTGATACAAACCAATCTTCACTCTAGCTTTAAAACTGAGCCTGCTACAACCTCCAAAAGATCGATCGCGATACTCCATATTTTCTGTATTTTCTTACACTCCTAGACTTCATATTCCCCAAATAGTGAGAAGCATTGACTGTAGGTTTGAGAATAACTCCTTTTGTCGAGTGCCTTCAATTCAGTGATCTGTGTGTTGGAATTTAAAAGCAAGTTGACAGGGGCATTCATGAGGAAAATGATGGAAGGTAATTACTTCCTGCATATACTGTATTTTCTTTATGTGCAGCTGTTGATTGATGGCTCACATTGTAACTCCTGGGTTGAGCGAAATTCCTGTATTCAGTATAGTGAGCCTTATTTTTATTTATGAATAAGTGATGGCTTGTTTGTGTGTGTGTGTGTGTGTGTGTGTGACCTGCCTGAGCCTGCCATTTCTCAGCCTTATAGCTGTAGGCGTTATACAGTCCAATGAGTTGAACTCAAACACAATATTTTTTACTGTGTGGCCTTTTGGACAGATGAAAAAAGAGACATTGCTACCCGGCTGCAGCTTCTTGCCTTCTTTCTTGCTGCCTCTCTGAATTATTTATTCATAATAGTTGGTAAGGAACTGTCTTCACACACAATTTTTAGGCTTTAATTATATTTATATGTCAAGATCTTGCCGTATGCGACTATGGTAACTGAGTTATAGCTCCCTGTTGACTGGTGCTGCTCTGCTGCTCTGCTAAGTAGCAGAGTCATGTAATCATCCTCTAATGAAGTTCCAAAGTAATCGTGTTTACGTTCCCTCGCCTTCATGTGGAGGCACATGGCGATAAAGCAACATTTGATAAACAGTAGCTTTACCGGATGAGAAGTAATAGTCTGGCGTCACTTATGTGAATTTAGATTTAAATTGTCTGATTTTTAAAAAGGTTCAGTGGAATCACCGCGTGTGGATTTATCTGTTTCAAATGATCACTCGGGATGAAACAATGAAACTTGAATGCCGTTTTTCCATCGTGGTCAAACAGGAAGGCGAAGCAGCTGAGCGTGTAGGCGGGAGGATGAAGAGGCAGCTGTTCAACAGAGAAGGATGGATTATTATCTGCTCCTTGTTGTTGACACTATCGACAAGTACTGCCAGCACCGGAAATGGATGGGAGAAAATATGAATCGGCCCATATGGAGAAAAAAAAAAAATCCCATTTCTGCAAAGCAAGCATCGCCCCTACGCTTATACATTTATAGTGTAATGGCCACAGGCGCCTATAGTGTACAGTAACACAGACGTATGAATTAGTCTTAAACTCCCCCCCATGGCTTCTATCCTGGTCTCGCCAGCTGTTATGAGCAACAGCGCAGGTGGGGTCGTGACTGTTGTAGCCCAGGGGGCCCATAAATTAGGACTAGTTAGCATAGTGAGAGAGAGCAGAGGACAGCATGACCCAGGTGTGACACATAGCAGGAGTCCCAGTTAAGAGCTGTAGACATTGATCTGAATCATAAAAACGGAGACTTAAGACAAGTTGACACGGACTTGACTTTTTGCAACCAGAAGTGACACGAGGATGGAGCAACCGGACGCTGAATAAGACATTTTTAGGCCACCAAAAAAGTTATAATTAACTTTCAGGAACTGAAAACACACTGTTAAAGTTGTAAGACAAAAACAGGGTACAACTCCCAGACCAGACAACGCCGTGGTAGCGACCTGTCAATCACAAGGTAGCCACGCCCTAAAGCATCCCGTGCTTTATGGTCTATTTGACTCTAAATGGGACCATAATTTACTAAATGAGCATCATGCTGTAATGAAGAAGATTTGAAACTAGCGATTGAGACCATAAACTCATGTTTACAGTGTTTACTGAGGTAATATTTTTAATTAACTGAGGCTCATTTTCTCATAGACTTCTATACAATCAGACTTCTTTTTGCAACCAGAGGAGTCGCCCCCTGCTGGCTATTAGAAAGAATGCAAGTTTAAGGCACTTCCCGCATCGGCTTCACTTTTTAGGTTTTAGATCGCGGAGTTGCCCACTGCTTGAGATTTGAAAGCAACGTATTTAACATGAGACATACAGTAGTTAAACCATTGACTGTATGGTGATTATAAGGCTACAGCCGGTGAGCTTAGCTTGGCATAAATGACTGGAAATAGAGGAAAACTAGCCAGCCTGGTCTCCGTCCAAAGGTATAACCATTTCTTGGCCGCGAGTACTAACTTCCTGACGTCTTGTTGTCTTGTGAGGTTGCCAGGCAAACAGCGAAGACTTCAGAAAGTTACTGCTCGCAGCCAAGAAACAGTCCAGCGCACAACCCTCTGTTTAGATATATGGTGATTAATGAGCTTTAAAGGCGCTTGAAGGCGGAATTTGTTACCTTTCGACAGAGCCGAGCGAGCCGTTCCCCCCCATTTATAATAAGCTAAGATAACCAGTTTCTGGCTGTAACTTCATACTTACCACACACACACACACACACACACACAGAGTGGTATCAGTCTTTTCATCTAACTCTCAGCAAGAAAGTGAATTTCCCAAAATGTCAAAGTATGTAAAAAACACTTTTGTCCCAGTTGCGAAAGAGAGGCAGAGAGAAGAACTCATGCAAGATACCGCATTTGCATGCAAACTCTCATGCAACATCCCCCCTGATGCACTGAAAGCAGACATCAGTGCCACCGCTGACATCCTCCACGGGCTTCTAAATGAGATCTGGGTAAAAGAGGAGGTACCCAATGACTGGAAACAAGGGCTAATTGTCACAATTCCCAAGAAAGGCAACCTCAGTGAATGCAAGAACTGGAGAGGCATCATGCTTCTCTCAGTCCCCAGCAAAATCCTCTGCCGAATCATCTTGGATAGAATGCAAGAACCACTGGACAAGATATTCAGGAAGGAACAAGCAGGTTTCCGGAAGAACAACTCCTGTACAGATCACATTGCATCACTCAGAATAATTGTCGAGCAGTGCATCGAATGGCAGTCATCACTGTTCATCAACTTTGTTGACTTTGAAAAAGCCTTCGACAGCCTAGACAGAAACATCCTGTGGAAGCTGCTCCGACATTACGGAATACCCATAAAACTGGTCAATCTCATTAAATGTATGTACAATGGATTCACGGGCCAAGTCATTTCAAATGGAAAGCTATCAGACACCCTCCAAATAAAAACAGGAGTACGACAAGGCTGTCTTCTGTCTCCCCTGCTCTTTCTTGTTGCCATCGATTGGACAATGAAAAAGTCAGTGGATGGCCAAAGGACGGGGTTACAGTGGACTCTCTTCACACAATTGGAAGACCTCGATTTTGCAGATGGCTTGGCACTGATCTCAGGAACACACACACAAATGCAACAGAAGACAAACAAATTACATGAACACAGCAAACAGCTAGGCCTCATGATCAACGTTGGAAAGACCAAGGTCATGAGGATCAACACTAAATCCCACCAAGGAATAAATATCAAGGAGCAACCCCTAGAAAATGTGGCAGAGTTTGTCTACCTGGGAAGCAACATCGGCACAGACGGAGGAGCAGATAAGGATGTGGAGCTACGCATCAGCAAAGCAAGACATGCCTTCAGAACACTCCGACCTGTATGGCTCTCTTCCCAGCTCTCCAAAAACACAAAAATCTGAATTTTCAACTCAAATGTAAAATCTGTCCTTCTCTATGGCTGTGAAACCTGGAAAACCACAAACACAATCACCAACAAACTGCAAGTGTTCATCAACAACTGCCTCCGATACATACTGAGGATATGGTGGCCCAGAAAAATTACAAATACAGACCTGTGGAAACAAACAAACCAGGAGCAAATCAACAAAGAAATCAAAAGGAGAAAGTGGAGATGGATCGGGCATACACTCAGAAAACAAGAAACAAACATAACAAGACAATCTCTGGACTACAACCCACAAGGAAAGAGGAAGCCAGGGAGACCAAAAAACAACTGGAGACGGTCTATGCTTGACAAGTTAAACAAGATCGGGACCTCCTGGCAAGAAGCAAAGACCACTGCACAGAAGAGAGTGAGGTGGAGATCCATGGTGGACGCCCTATGCTCCCAAGGGGGCCAAGAGGACTAAGAAGAAAGAATGCAAACTCTTTGCACTCCATCTACAGACAGTGGGAGTCTCAGAGGGAGCATAAATGTGCACATTCATGTACTTTACATGTGCTGTATATGTCTGTTTGGCTCTCAATTTGGCCTCTGGCTATGTTTCCTGCTTTCCAAGGCTGTGAAAAGTGTGATGAAGAGTCCTCCTCAACACTGCTGGCTTACAAAAACTCCCTCACTGAATTTGTTTTCCCTCCATGTAACTGTTATTATCTTGTAATCCCTTCATATACAGTACGCCACACTTGACATCACCTGGCTTTCTGTACTGGAGCCACACGAAGACAAAAATAGTGACATACAGTAGTACATCCACTTCATCTTCCCACTATCCGACACTCTTGTTCTTGCTCTGATTAGAGCTGCGTTGATGTAATGGGCAGTTGTTGTAACTGTTTGTCAGCTGTTAGAGCGAGCCTGTCTAACTGGCCCTCCTAATGGAAGTTAGAACGCCATGTCTCCCTTTTCTCGCTGCGTTTCTCCGTGTCAGACACTCACACACACAACAGTGTCTTACCAGCTGACAGGCTTCCGGCAAGCTACAATGTTTTCCCCTTGAACACTGAAAATCATTTAGCGTCCTCTTCGGCGCAGAAGAAACATGCAGTCTGTGTATAAAACACTCCCCCGGTTAATAACTCAGCACTGGATGTGGGATTTCTTGGAAGCTGCGTGGCAAAAAAAAAAAGGGGTCAGAGGTTATTAATGACAGCCCCCGCTTCACTGAGTTCTACATTTCTGACGCAGATGATGATTATCACCGCGGGAAGGACAAGGAGAGGAAAAAAGAGCGAGAGAATGAGGCCTGAATCGTAATATTTGATACCAGAGCCTAGAGCCCCATCAATCAGAGATCCAAGAATCTGTAGGGAAGGAAGCGTGGGGGATTCTCATCACTCCATTACATGGTTTACATTAGGATGACATGCCTATACCCCAGTGCCGTGTACAATGAGTGAGCAGCCAAATATTCACTTTCATGTGAGTTTTTACACCCGCATCAGCATAGGCACAAATTCTCTCATGTCAAATTTAGATGAAGAAGAGGAGAGGAAATGAAAGAGAAAAGGCAATTATAATCTCGGGTGCAACATAACGAAACACATACAGGACTATTTTGTTGCATGATTTCAGGCACCGTCGCTCGTATTGTAGCATCCAGGTTCACATCCTTCTATAAATGTTTCCCTCGCATGAAAATGTTTCCTCTCTCTAAACGCTTTCATCTTCATCCCTCCAGTTTTCCCTCATCTTGGAATCTCTCTGTCTCCCTCACACTCGTGCTGCTCTCTCTGGTAATGATGTTAACAGGGTCAAATGCTTCCGGGAGCCTAGAGGGAGAGAAAATGCTGAGTGATTTTTGGAGAATGGTTAACCAGGGCTGAGAAGTATGAAGAGGGGGAAATCCTCTCATGTTATTCATCTGTCTGCAGCGTTTAGTTCTCTCCGTCACACATGTATGTGCTGCACATAAGTCAGCTTGTATATTCACTTAGTTCTGTGCATTTTGTGTGGTGCTCAGCAACCTGGAGGCGGCTGTCGTTTTTCTCTTTAGCTTCCTCCCTGTTCCTCTTTTTCCTCTCTTCACACCATGTGATCCTTTCCTTTGCTCGTCGCTCCCTCGCTGTCTGAGGATTTTCACAAGTTTTCAGATCTGTGGGATGAGTTTGAACCTCCCTTGGGGAGGTAGGACATTGACTAGGTCCTCTTTTCTTTTTTTTTTTTACTTCTAGCGAGAAAGTTCATAAGTAATTCATATTTCACTGGCTGGAGTTGCTTCGGTTCCCCTGCTCCTCAACTTTCCCCCGAAAAGTTTTTTTTAGAAAAGTTTGAGGACGAGGACTAGCAGTTCATACACACTATCAGGGGTAGGCAATACCACAAAAATTGGTTTAGATCTGAAATTAAGTAATGCCAGGGCCGTTATTTTATAGCTCCTAAAATCATGGTTTCAAATTTTAAATTAAAATTAAAAATATTTATCTTCATTAAATATTAATCACTCATTAAGCAATACTTAAAGACCAACCAGTGTGTACAAATTAGGGGGATCTATTGTCAGAAATGGAATATAATATGAATAATTATATTTTCTATAGTGTATAATCACATGCTAATAAGAATAATTGTTTTTTTATAGAAAACAATTTGGAGGTTGATTACCATGGCAACGGTCGAAGCTTCAAAGCATTCGGGTCAGCTCTGGTTCTACCTTTAGCAGAAACATTCATGTTTTTATGTAGGACCCGTCGCTCATAGTAAGAAAATGATTGATTGAAAAATCATTGATCAGGGCCTTTAAAAGAGACTTATCTGCTATCCCATCAGTCAAAGCAGTGCAATGTGATTTATGAGGTGATTAATGCATCAATCTGCCAAATATGAAGGATTTCTTTCTACTATTTCCTTTTAATTACTCAATCAAATGCATGTGAAAAAACTCCAGCTGATGCTACTCTTTCGTTTACTGTAACTATGTGTTTGTCTTCTCTGAAATAATGAGGTAACCACTGCATGCGTAAAGTTGAGGTCTAGGCTTCTTTATGCAAATCACGGTCGTCCGACGCGACTCGCCGCCTCCGGAAACTCCAGAGAAACTTTTAAACTGAGCCTTGTCGATTCAAAATAAAGACAGATTCAGCAACTGAATGGCTTATTTCTTGCTTAAAATGTTTTCAGAAACACATTTCGGTGAATTATTTTCGTGATATAAGAGAAGAAAGTTTCCCAACGACACGCCATGTTGTTTACCGGTTTGAAAGCTGGGAGCAGCAGCCCACGAGGGAAAGCGTTCGTCCAATCAGATGCCGAGTGCCTTGTGTCGAGTGGCAGCGCATCAAGTGTCCAATGCTGGGAAGCGAGGCGATCCCTCGCGATGAAAAACGCCCCCGTGGACATGTCCCATTAGACTTTGTTTTGGTAGTACTGATACTTGAGGTACCCTCTGCTGTTTTTATCCTTACATACGTGTAAAGTATGTGTGTGTAATTAGGAATCAAAGCAAAGTGAGAAGAGGTTCCGGACAGCTCAGATCTCCACATTAGCACATCTCCACACCGCTGTGAATGTCCTCTATACACCTTTCTTGGTGTATAATTATCATGTGTCATAGAAGAGTGATGGTGTGAGTAGGCATGAATGCTAGTGGCCTCCCTGCTGTTTCCACTGAGAATAAGACACTGGCCACAAATGATTGGATTAGTATTTAACCCCCCTTCCACTTAGTATAATCCTCTTTGCAGCTTTCCGTGTGTGTGAGTGTGTGTGTGTGTGTGATTCGGAGTCATCTGCTGCTCCCATTGCGCTGTATGCTCCAGCCGACAAACAAGCAAGGTCAGTTAGAGAACTTGTCCGTGGTCACTCACCATTATCTGACACAGGATGCATGTTTTTTCCTGCGTCCAGTCAACGAGCTGTGTGGGAACGAAGATGAGAGATACAGAATAGGGAAGCCAGAGAGGGGGTGGGGGGAAGAGGGGTAGAAAGACATCCGCGGCATGCAGAGATGGAGATGAGCGTTAATAATAATAATAGAAAATCCGAGGCCTTGTTGAGCAAATATGGGCACTCTGGCGATCGAGGCATCGCAGCCAGAGGTGAATAAGTGGGGGGGAGGTTGCGGGCACAGGATTATTTTGGAAGGGTGGTGGGATAGAGCGATCAGTTGAAGGTCTGCAGGGTTTGGTATGTCATTGTCAGCCTTTCTAAATAGCCCGCAGAGCGATGGGCACTTTGAAGTTTCACAGAGCTGCTTAAATCCTGTCTGAAAAGATGCAGAGAACCGCGAGTCACAGAGAAGAGACAGGAATATACAGAGACAGAGAGAGAGAGAGAGGGAGAGAGAGAGAGAGAGGCAGGACGAAGGGAAGGATTGATGATGGGTGAAACACGCAGGAAGGGAGTGAGAGTAATCAGAAGTAAGGAGGCAGCTTGTTTCAGGAGGATGACAGGAGACAGGCGAGCGGAGGAAAGCTCTTAGTGCACCAACACACGCAGTATGAGTATGGCTTTTCTTTTGGGATGTATGAGTAATAAATGTTACCAGCAGTTCTAGATGAGCAGCTGCAACATGAGAAGCAGTGATGCAGCGGTACAGCTCTGACCTGATCTGAGCTGGATGTGGGTAGACCAGGCGCCGCCAGATTAGCACACTGACATCACAGTGAAGGAAAAAAAAAAAAAAAAAAAACGGGAACCAAAGTCTGAGTCAGAATAGATGGCTGCCTCTCTTACCTAATGCATCCCATAATATGCTCAGGCAGAGTCAGTCAGTGCACTTCACTATATAGACTTTCTGTCAATCTCCGTTTTTAAGTTGTAGGTGTTTGCTCACTGTGGATGGATTTCCTATATCAACTGGCTTTTTAAATAGCAGAGGCCAAATGTTTTGCAGGTTCTGGCCTCTAGTTTTACAGCAGTGTGGTACAAAAAAATACTCTAGTTTATTATTGATTATGTCTGTATTATGTATATTTTTTGGTAAAGAAAGCATAAGGAGACACATTATATTATTCAGCAGGACTGCATGAAAAATGTAAGCAGTGTGCATGTGGTACAGAATTATTAAAGAATACATTCGGAGCACTAGTAGAGCAGTTTATCATTTCAAGCCTCATATAGTATTCCTATAATATTCCTATAGAGATATATCTGTTTGGGTTCAGTGACATTACAGTGAGCTCAGTCTCTATAAACAGATTCTGCATTCATATGTAGAATCTGTACTGTAGGCAATGCGACAAGATTTTGGAGTTGGATGTGTTCTGGTTTCCGTTTGTAGTCCGAGTAATATTGACCAATCGCGTTCGAGCAGGCTTTGGTTAAAAGAAAGTAAACAGTCCGTGTGGAGAACAAAAGAGTCGGAACGCATTGGCCGAAATGTAATCTGGGAACCCACCGGCTCTCGTCCGACGATGATTTAGTTTTTCATTAGCTTGTAAACTGGCTACTTGTGAAACAATCTGGTTGTACACGTTGTCTCTCAACTCCAACTTCAATCTCGCGTCTCAAGTTGCTAATTAGATTGAGCAGCACACGGAAAAGGAAGTCTTGGCCCGGATATCCGCCGGCTAAACCGGAACCCCAAGAACTGGATACCGGGCCCCGAGACGGCCTATTCAGTCCAATGAGAATTGCTCGCCTGGCACATATAGCCAAATAGTTTTCTAGCTTCCAGGTTTACTTCCAGGGTATACGGCCCACTGAATATGCGCAGTAGTGTTCCTCCCGTTGGCCCCGTCTGCGAGCTCCTGCTCGGCCCATAGACTCTACACTGCGATGACATCACATATGTTTAAATCGCTTTTCTCGGCTCGAGGAAAGTTTTACAAGTATAAACCTTCATGGATCATAAATTCACGATAAAAAGAGTCATAATCGACCTTGTTTGCAGCTCAAGATGTCCAGTTTTACAGATGTCTCTTTTACAATGGTGGTCTATGGGGAAAATGCTTTTTGGGCTGCAGGGGGATTTCCGTTGCAATACCGCGAGTGGCCACTGGAACAAATTGGAAGCAAGGTCTTATTATACATCCATGATATAACTCCTTTCCCCTGGAGGCTTATCCATCATCAGACCGATAGCTGATGGGTTCCAAGATTGCAGCGAGCATAACATACTTATTTCAACCTGCTGTAACGTAGAGGCAGCTGATTTGCAGATAACGAAATTAAAACTTTTTCCTTTCATTTAAGAACAAGGTTAACATCTCTAAATTTTAAAGTTGCGGCATTTATGAGTCATGATTTATATCCCGGTTATTCCTGTGGGGGTTCTTTTAAGGATAAATCGAGCCATAAGGAATGATAGCTTTAATCAATTTTCCCTTTGGGATGCCACTGTGACTGAATTCAAATCCCACCCAAATGAGGCCACACACACACACACACACACACGCACACACGCACCGGGTAACGTTATGTAAGAAATTATATATTTGTTAAGATTTTATCAGCTTTCAAGTGGAATGTGTCTCAAAAAGCAAGCAATAGACAAAAGATCTGAAGCGCAGGAAGGAAAATATGATCCACAGACTCGTGCGTAGTCGTACACGTACATCGGCGTAAATGGACCGCATTAATAACAGTGATTGAGAGGTGGGGGGTTGTAGTGCAAGTGTAAAGGAAAGTTACTATGTGAGGAGAGAGGATGTTGAAGTTAAAAAGCTGTTCTGGTGAATTATTAATGCCAAGTATTGTGCCCACAGACACAGCATCTTACAGACTTTCTCACACACACACATGCTCTCTCACACACACACACACACACAGCTGCAATCCCCAGTTGCTTGTGCAGACAGGAAACAGCGCACTTGTCGCTCTGTCTGGATTTGGGGGGTATGTGTAAGTGCTCTGTTGTCTCCGGCCCCAATGAGAGGGATGTTTGTAGTTGTTCCCTGAATGGTGAATGCTCTGTGTGTGTGTGTGTGTGTGGGTTTGGTGTGTGTGTCAATGCAAGTAGTTGAGGCAAGACTCACATATGCTGTCAACCTAAATATAGGCTACAAAGCAACATATAGAATAGTAACCATCGGTCTTCACTAGGGGTTTAACGCTAAACGCTTGTTTGCTACGATGCTCAGTACATGGTTCACTCCACTAATTAAATCTTTTGTTTAAATGAGAACAACATATGACAATAGAAGATTTCTTATTTGTTCCTCCTTAACACATAAAATCTTCAAAAACAATGTTTTGAAGAACTTCGATTCATATGGTCTTAATTTTTATTTGCAAAATACAAATGATAAACATAAAAAAGCAACGTTGGTACAAGGACATCCTCATAAAACTAATCTGAAGAGTAAAAAAATGCTTCCGGGGAGCAATTTACCACGCACGACAGCTGGATTCTCGCAATGTCATGAGATCACACGAGAATCGCGGGTTCACAAATCACATTAAAATCCATCTTGTAAGGCTTCAGGTAATGAGTTTGTGTTGGACAAGCCAGCATGTTGAATCGGAAAATAATTCATTTCATGTATGTATCTTAACAACGGCTTGTATATCCGCCGTCTTCGGTCTTCCGGATTCCCTTTTTGAATGACGAATACAGACTACCGCCGCCTGCTGGTAGGGAGTTTTATTTCATCTCACGCAGGCGCAGAACGTACGTGCTAACTGGCCGTCGACTGTAGTCTTTGCGATGTGTTCGAGTGCAACTTTTTGGTCAAGCCAAAGGTGACGTGAGGCGACTTAACAGATGGCCTTCGTTACCGCTAGTTCTTTGATGTCGGGTTAGTCTGTCTGGGCCTTTTTAGATGTGTGAGACGATACGGAGAGGCCTCTGTTCGTTCTAAACAACAATGGCGGGAGAAGAGGTTAGTGCAGAGCATTAGTTGTTTCCAGACTGGAGAGTATTTCTTCATTGAAAGAAGAGCAAAGAACGGCACTTTGCTCGATGAAAAGGTTGTTTTCGCTCTTCTCCAGACTGGCTTCTGCAAGATTTTTGATTGACAGATCCCAGTATTTTTTGAAAGTGCCTTCCCTTTCCCAAACAGTTTCCAGTGTCGGCTTGTCATATGGTTCTGTGTAAACCATCTGGCGGGTCAGGTTAGGGAGCAAATGTCTAAACTGAATTAGTATTTCTGGCCTATAGGACAGGGAACTCTTTCAGGGAGCAGATTTGACCTCTGACATTACAGCCTTAATGTATGTAATTAAACTGCACCTACTGGCATTTCATTCGTGTGAATGAAAACAACGTGTGTCCACTTGGACATATAATTGCTAAGATTTAATCGATAATGACAATTGACATTTTTGATAAACAAACATTTTTAATTACGATCCCTTAAAGAATTGTGACCAAGATATGTACTGAGTGAGACAAATTTGAGGTTGAAAAATAAACTTGTCGGTGCTCGCAGGTGGAGAAACCATTGAATGTGATGACAACACCTTTTTTCTAAATGATCTCAAACATGCAGCATATTTGTCATTTCTGTACTGAAATTTATATTTCAGCCACCATATACACAGATACCGATGTATCTGTGTAATTATTAATAATTATGGATGCAAAAAAAACAGGTTTTATTTTCCTCTTCAGCTTGACACAGTTAACATGCCCTGCTGACTTGTGTTTTAGCAGCTCTCACTGACCTCTCTGCTAACTCCCAGATGGCTGCCTCTCACCTCCAGTGTAATACAGCTGCAGTGTGGTGAAGGGTTAACATGTGAGTGTGTAATAGCAGTGAGCGTGATTGGATGACAGCTGTTCAAAAGAGGTGCTGTAAATGTTTCAAGTGGTTAGCGGTGTTCGGAAAAATGTGTGTGTATGTGTGTATGTGCACACCTCAACCTCGGTAAGCACTCTCCAGAATGCTTAGCTGCACATGTCACGCTGTTTCTGTATTTCCTGGGAGATGTGGGGTGCATAAACTCTGCCAATGCTAAATATTTAAACTGCAGATTTGTAACCCATGTTCTCTATTTCCTCTCTCCCTGCCCTCACCCCATCCTCTCTCTCTCTCTCTCACCCCACCTCCGCCTGTAGCCGGTGTTGCCGTGGCTCAGAGAGTGGTAACGCTGCAAAGTGGACCGCTGGTACGGACTGAGGGCTCTCACGTGACCATCTTGTGCAACGTGACGGGCTACAAAGATGGGGTTGAGCAGGACTTTGAGTGGTCCATGTACCTGCCGTCGGTGCCGGACAGGGAGATCCGCATCGTGAGCACGGCTCAGTCAAACTATGCCTACGCCGTGTACTCCCAGAGGGTCAACAGTAAAGAGATCTACGTGGAGAGGCTGAGCGGCGACTCAGCGGTGCTCCACATCACCAAAGTGCAGGCCAGGGACCAGGGTCTCTTTGAGTGTTACACACCCAATACAGACGGGAAATACCTGGGATCCTACAGCGCACGCACCAACCTCACAGGTGAGTCTCTAAGCACAAACACACACACATACAGATAAACCACATGTTATCACAGATGTGGCACTACACATATGGCTGTAAATGTATCAGGTGTTAACCACAAAGCCACTACCAGTCAAAGGTTGCTGTATAATTGAATTAAATGGGTGTTTACTGATCAGTTGTATACTGTAGCACCTTTCAAACACAGAGGTAATTCAGAGTGCTAGTGCTGATGTTATAGGACCCACCTTTTGTAGCAGTGTTATTAAATCAATTAAGAGATTTAAGTTCTGTTGCATGTGGTCTTTACATTATTTTCAAGGCTGGATTAACCTGCTAGGAGGTCCTGGGGGAGAAATTGACCTATGACCCCTGTTGACCCCTCACACTCTCTGAATCGTGCATGTATCTTGGTGCCTTTAAGTACCCCTCAGGTATACAGTGCACATTGTAGAGTACACATGGCAGCTTCATTATATTTTGCCAATGAGGCTTGTTTTTTTTTTTAGAACAAAAGCCCCTTATTATAACTTTATCTCAACTGGAACCTCAGGATGAGGTTTGTTTTTCAAAATAAAAGCCCCAAACTCACTGTATGTTAACAGGAAACTAGGGATGGACTTAATTTTTTAAAATAAAAGCCCTAAAGGGTAACAGTTTCTTAATAGGGAACTCATAATGAGGCTGTTCTTTTCAAAATAAGAGCCCCATAGACTAACCCTATCCTAAAACGAACCTCTTGATGCGAGATGCGCACCAAGCAACAGGCACACTGTCAAAATGTTCTAGTTTTGAATACTATCCTGCCCCAGGTTTGCCTTGTGCCAGTTAGTTTGTAGCAATTCCATTAAACATACATTTATTTAGGTATGTACACTATATAAGCTTAATGTCAATGAAATTAGAAAGGTATCAAAACTAGATTTTGACATAGAGTCCCAAAACAAGGGGTTGCGATTAAGTAAAAACTGCAGGGCCTGCCTTGAGTCGTATCAGTACATATTGTGCCTCAATGTTGCGTATTCCAAACACATTTACAATAACATTTTCAACTCAAGGTCTTTGGGGCCCATGCTAGTCTGGTGCCTGCGTGCTGTGAACTTGAATGTGATGTCTTGTTAGAGTTGTGTAAGTCCAAGACAAAGGCGTTAGTTGTATCACAATCAGATCAGTGACCGTCACAAATAAGAAATCAATAACCGTCTAAACACTAGCTGTTATCTGTGCACTCTTTGGAAGGAGTGTGATGAGAGGAAGTGTTGCACTCCAGTTTCACACAAAGTCCCACCTGTTCTGTTCTGACTGGGGAAAACCGAGCTCGATCCTATCTCATTCTCACACAAACACTCACATATCTCCTTCCCACACCTACTGAATTCTTCCCTTGCCCAGAGCTGTTTCAGTAACGCATCCGGTGTGTTGGCGTGATGTGTGACTGTTTCAAACAGTAGCATTAGTTTCTGTCTTCTACTCTCTTGCCTGTCTCTCCCAGAGACGTATACAGATCTACCCGACAGTGCTGAAGACACAGCTGAAGACACAGCTGTCATAGATGGAGATTCCATTCCCTTCATAACTTCGTGCCTTTTTCTCCCTGACGTGGCTGACCTTCCTCTCAGGGTCAAAGTGCAAACCAAACGCTTGCTGGCTGAAAAATAATTCCAAGTTATTTGTGTCCCAGTGTCACGTAGCGAGTGGCACCGTGAACTGAGAACTACCAAGTATTGTTACGCTTTCTTTCGGGTCGGACTGCAGTTCAACAGTTCCTTATGCGCTCAACAGATCAATAGGCCTCGGCTTTTTATTGAATGTGTTATTATCAGGACCTCAGCAGTTGTATTCTCTAGTATTCGCAGTATGATCTGAATGTGGGGCAGGGCTCGGGCGCAGGGTTACTGTAAAACAGCACCGCTGATGGCACGCACAGTATTTATAGAAATGCATGTGAGAGAGCTGTGTGTGAGCCAAGCGGAGGTGTCGAGGGACTGTTATCTGAGCCTTTCTGTGTCTCTAACCTCTTAACCCAGTTTCAGAGTTCAGGGGCACGCGGCAGGGTCTCTCCCCCCTCTTTTCTTTGCTGTGCTCTTGAGCCCCTCCTTGATCCCCCAGCCAGCAGCTGCACGCCTCCTTGGACCATTGTGGGCGAACAATAATACCTTGTCCTTCCCCCCCCTTTCCTCCTTCCTATCCCGCTACTCTTCCTCGTTCTAATGTCTTTCATTCTGTCATCTGTCTGTCTCCATTTATCAACCCTGGCCTCTTTCTCTAATTTGCTCTTGCTCTGATGCTGCCTTTGAGAATATGTGTTTCAAGGGGTGATGTCAAAGGACAACGACAAGCAGGGGATTGTTGTGGAGGAAATATGGGGAGGAAGGATATGAGATAGAAGGGGCAGACGGAAGTGTCTGTGTGAGTGTGTGTTGGGTTAATTGTAGGGCTAGAAGGCCACGCAGTAATCTGTGTCTTGAGTGCTGCATTAAGGCTTACTCAGGGATGTGTTTCTGTGGTCCATTGTCACCTTTTCCGCACAAAGAGCAGGGGAGGGCTATTATCGTGGAACTTAATAGCCGTTGCCTGAGGAGGAGAACAGTTTCTGCAGTGCACCTGGACACCGTTCTCCCCGATACTGACGCTGTGTTTTCATGTGTTGTATCGTCCTGTCAAATTGAATCAGACACCTCTGCTGCTGCGCATGTGGTTGATTGCCTGGAAAGAAGATCTTCTCTTTGTGTGGGCGCTTTTTTCTTTTTTCTTTTTTTTTAAAGAAAATAAGCAGACAGAAAGTGTGTCTTTTCTACCCTCTGTGATACTAAACTTAGATTAATCAAATGGAAATGGAGCTCAGCTCAGCCCCCAAGTGCCAATACTGCCTGTAGGCATTGCAGTAATATTACACATGTGAGAAGAAGAATTGCCCAACATGGCACAAATGCTGGATTGTGTCCACTAAATCAGGGAGTGACACAGAAATGCAGGGAAATCATTATTTTCTAAGACAGAAAAGGTTAATTTGACATTTTCATTGTTATTTTTTTTAATGGTGGGAAGGCCGAGTGGCTTACTGGCTAATAAGGATGTCTGTAAATGAAATATTGGCCCGTTAAAGCATTTATAGCTAATATTTTTAGATTAAGAATTAATCTGCGTGTAATGTAAAATCTCGTAGTGACAAAACCCACAGAGAATTATCACCCAACTCTGCCTTTCCCCCTCAGCTCTGAAGCGATTCATCGTGTATTTCACTTCATGGTTTTACAGCCCACAACTGAACTGTTTTGCTTCAGTCTCACTGGTCTCATCAACCTTGTTTAAAGCAGCTGCAGGCGGTTTAAAAACTCTAAAATCCCACTGTGCGCTACCTGCTCAGCACCAAATAGCAGACGGAGAAAGTTGGCGACTAGCTGGTGAACATAGTGGAGCGTTTAGCAGCTAAAGAGGAAGATGTTTGCCTAAGGAGGTGGTGAAAACCAGTGGGCAACCTCTGGGTCTGAGAAGTGAAGCCAATGTGGAAGTGCCTTATACTTGCATTCTTTCTAACAGCCAACAGGGGGCGACTCCTCTGGTTACAAAAAGAAGTCTGATTGTGTAGAAGTGAACATTGTAAACATGAGTTTATGGTCTCAATCGCTAGTTTCAAGTCTTCTTCAATACAGCTTGATGTTCATTTAGTAAACTATGGTCCAAGTTAGAGTCAAATAGACCATAAAGCAGGGTATGCTTTATGGTGTGGCTACCTTGTGATTGACAGGTTGCTACCACGGCGTTGTCTGGTCTGGGAGTTGTCTGTGTTTTCGCCTTTCAACTTTAACCCTTTCACAGTGTGTTTTCAGTTCATGAAAGTTAATTATAACTTTTTTGGTCACCTAAAAACGTCTTATTCAGCATTCAGTTGTACTTAGTTCCACCCTCTTGTGTCACTTCTGGTTGCAAACAACCAGGGTGGCGACAGCCAAAAACTTCAAAACGGCAGGCCACAAACCAGTGATTGACGTCACTGTGACTATGTCCACTTACAGTTTATGGTGGAGACCAAAAACAGAGTTATAGTTGGGTGAATATTGGACTTACATTCATCAGGTGGCCAGAAACACATCTTAATTTTTACTTTAGCACAAACTGCCCCTAAAAACACAGCGTCTGCGTAGCCCCACTTCGCTAATGCATTTGGGAGCTCTAGAGAGTAGCTTCATGTTCAGGCAAACATTACTATAGATACTGCTTCACTGGATTGACAAGCTGAGAGTAGTAAACCAAACTTGAAGTGTTCATTATAATGAAGGAATATGTCTCTCAAATGTCACACAAAATGCCTCAGCGTGGCACTTTTTTCTGTATTTGATGTGTTTTTGAATGACAGTTCTGAAGCAGCGAGGTGTGAGCTACAGTATACTGTCGTTCAAGGAAACGTTTGGATAAATCCCAAACTGCGGTTTTGTTTTTGTCTTTTGATAACGGCAATCAAAAATGATAACACAGTGGCAGCGTTATCCTTTAACCTCTTTATCAGCTGCAGCGGCACCGCAGTCTGGCTGACTGTGTGACCCACGCAGAGAGAAGAGCGTCCCTCTTGGTAGATTAATCTAGTTCAATTGAAACAGCTTTATTTCTGTGTCTTTTTCTAAAGCCATTATTTCTCATACTCTCATACATTGTGTCTTTTCACTGGAGCAGTTGCCGCCGGTGGTTAAGTGTGTGCACCAGACATGCATTTAACCTGGGTGTTGTTAAGCGGTTTGAGGCCAAAGGTCACTTGTAGTTTCTCTGTGCACACCTCCGTACTCTGATCTTTGACTACGCTCAGTCTGTTGCATTTGAGTGTGTGTTTCTGTGTGCTTGTTTGCACATGAATCTGTGTGTTTGACTTCCTCCCACACATCAGATTGCAGAAGAAAAGGACAACAGCCTGACATGGCCATCGTGGTTTTCCTTATCCTACGCACCAGCCTGTGTGTGAGCGAGTCCAACCAGCTAGCAGAACAACAAGCCCTTGCTGCCTGAGACGCATATCACACTGCTCTTACTTCTGAAGCTCCCATATACCCTCGCTGTCCTAGAGAGCACCATAGGAGTCACCATGCTGGCAGATACACAGCTCCTAGCCTCCTCATTTGGCAGTAGTCGCCCATTCCCAGTGCTGTAGTAATATAGCAATAGAGCCGGAGAAACCAAAGCCCTGGTGAATCTTCAAACTGAAGCATTCCTTCTGTTATTCGCTGCCACCGGACAAGAAAAGGAAGGAAACGTTCTTCTTCAGATGTGTCACACACTAGAAAAAAAATTAAGTTTGGCAGCGAGCGGCTTTTGAAGAAAAGAAACGGAGACGGATGGCGCGAAATGGCAGAGATGAGGAAATTGAAAAAGAGAGGAATGGGGACAGAAGCGGCAGTATTGGAAATGGGTGGCGGGGCGACGCTGAATAGAGTGTGTGACCAATAAATGATGAGCTCTTCCTCTTGACTCCAATGTGATTGGTTACACGTCCCCGAGGCATTACCCACAATACAACTCGCGCTATAGGGGTGCCGTTTTTAAATAGTGTCTGCCTGATGTGACTCCTGAGGTTAATGCAGTTACAAACCGCCATACGAGTTCTAAATGCAATTAGCCAGCACAAATTGAGGAGACTGAGAGCGAAGGAGACAGAAGGAAAGAGGCAAGAGATGAGACCTAGGAATTTCAATTAAGGAAGAGGGGAAACCGTTTCCGCGAATCGTTTTCAGAACAAACCGAGGCAAAATACCACATTTCTCCAGTCACACTTTTCATTCTTGTTATATTTATGGCCCACATTTTTTATATTTGCTTCATTTCTTGTGGAAAGAAGGAACCTGTTCACCAAACTGTGGCCTTACAGTAGGCTGGAAATCTGTGCCTACTCAAGGTCAAAATGCGGTTTTGTGTGTTTCTATGCACGAGTTGTTTGCAAAAGGGCCGGGGTGTTGATTTTTCTTAGCACAGCCGAGCCCGTGCACTGCTAAACATACATACAGAGTAAGAGTGGCTGAATCACGCTTCTGCTGAGCTCAGCGTTGCGAGTGTGTGTGTGTGTGTGTGTGTGTGTGTGTGCGTCTGATTTGTGTCTCTCCCCTGCCTTTCTTTTCACGAGGGAGCCGGCGCTGCCAAGCTGCACTCCTCTACTTCACTTAATGAGATAGACCGAATGTGGAGATGTCATCTCGCATTCCATCTTTTACAGTGGGTGACACCGGGACCCCGCCCCCCCATGTCCCTCTTCTCCTCATCATCTGAATCCTGCTCGCTCCATCAATCCAAAAAGCCCCGGAGTCGATTCAGTCTGGTTCCACCTCCTCGGCCCCCAGCTGGCGTTCATGTCATGCAGGTATATGGGTTTGTCAATACGGCTGCTCTTTGAGCTTCATCACGGGAGAAAGGCACGCGGGTGATTTGAAGCACATCAGATTGTGGAGGGGAAGCAGTGATTGAATGAAGACAAGAGGAGGGAGGAAAAAGAGATGAGGATCTTTTTTTAGAGAGCACGTGAGTGAAGCCTTGCGTTGACAAAGAAAAGATATAGTCAGATTAGATGCGCTGAAGGAAAATAAAGTGCAGATGAATAGACAAGGGGAGTTGTATCTCTGTCTGTTGGTATTGATTGGGAGCAGAGGCCCGTGTGACTGGAGCATTTTATCTCCCTCGTCTCTCCTTGCAGTGACACTTCCTCTGCTCCCCCTCTCTCTGGCCTTACCATCACCTCTCCGTTTCATTTACTATTACATTCCCTTCTCTGGCGTTTGTGTATGCGTGCGCGCGCGTGTGTGTAAGCACATACTGGCTCTAAGCTGCGGACCAGGCAGGACTCCAAATGGAAAGAGATTTTTATCACCATGTCTGGCTCGCCATTTCCATGCACATCTCATCTACTCTAGCGGACAGGGCCTCCTGCTCGATAACACTACTGCCACTGGGCCCCACTATACAGGGACACACGCATTCACACACACAGAAACACAGTCACACAGTGTAGCGAGCCGTCAGTCAGGACAGATGTCGCACCTACGGTATAATTGAGTCTGAGAGAGACGGCGCCGTAGTGCTCCCATCGGAAGACATCCTTTCTACTCAAACATCACTGAAGAGGGCTTTAAAAACCCAGCGGATCGCTGCGGTAGACAATACAACTGCTGAATAGAACATGTAGCACTGTGAATAAAACAGCGCTGTTGAACAGGGCCAACCAGACACCTTGATGTTTTGTAGTCCTGTAGGGCAGGCTGTACTCTACTGCATGTACATGTGTAGTTTGGGCGACAACCGAAGCGGGTTTGGGCTTAAATGTGGGTGGATAATAAGAAATGTATTCCAAGTTTGAAATTGTCACACTAATCTATAGGGCCTCTCAAAGGCTGTACTCAAAGTTGGGGCAGTGAATCAGATAAGAAATTGTAGTCTAATTACAAGGCACTAGTTTTGAAGGAGCAGCTGCATTTTGAATTTGTCTTCCGACATGTAATCTCATCACAAAATGGTCAAAATCACATCTGGCTCCCTGACTCTATATACTCTGGGGTGGCTCTTAGGTCTTGCCATCACTTGCGGTGACTTGGAAACGCTGAAGAAACACATTCAGGTAGAAGGCAGGTTGGATATCTTACTATAAAGCTAAGAATATCCGTCTGTCTTTCCGTATGTCTTGAGTGCTTTGTCGAATTTGGTTCAATTTGGACCTGTGACACATTCAATAATAATAAATATTAAATAAATATATGTGCAACAGTGGGGGTGGAGCTTCAGGGCTCTGCAGACTGAGACTGAGCCTGTCGTCCGCAGCCATAATTGCCAACCCTCCTGATTTTCCCAGGAGACTCCCGTTTTTCATTGCTCTCTCCCAGTTTCCTTCCAGGGTCACACTTCTCCCGTATTTCTCCATGTTTTATGACAATTTTTTTTCTTTTCCGTTTTATCACAACCTGTTTCTGGAACTTTAATGTTGTTTACAGGCAGAAGAGAGCTGCTCGCGACACAACTCTGTTTGAGCCGTGCTCGCCGCACATCACAACGCGCAAAACGGGAAATCGGGCTTTGCTTGATGCAGCGAAAAGCCGTCGTGGCGTGGCGTGGCGCAAGCCATTGGAAATAATGGGTTTCAGAGCGCAGTGGTGCCGTTGTAGGGTTGTGTATGAAAGGGCATTCAGTGACTGAGAGACGGAGAGAGAAATGGAGAGTACTAAGAGAAAGAAATGCTCAAGCAGGGGCAAAAAATTAATGAATGAATAAAAAAGGATTAGTTTATGCCAGTGATTCATGCAAGTTCATGCCAGAAAGCTGAATTATTCAGTTTTCTGTCCTGAGAATTAAAAGTAAAATTAAAGGTATTTAAGATTAAAAAAATATTTTGCTATTTTCATTCTTAAAAAGCCACCAGAATGCAGGAAGTCTGGAAGTCTCTCTCGAATATCTCAAGGTTGGCAAGTATGTCCGCAGCAGGGAGACCAGTACTCATTGAGTGCATTTAGGTTGTGCTGTTGCATATACTAACGTTACAACCAGACTCTTCTTCACTTACCTGGAGTCGTCGAGCACCGAGCGGTTATCAACGCTGCTGCAAGCAGCACTTCGTTGGGGCCAAGCAATCAGCTTGCTCCGAACGGCCACGCGCTCCGAATGGCCACTTTCTCCGAACGGGAACACGCTCCGAAAGGGAACGCGCTCCGAAAGGGCACTGCACTAGTTGGACAATTTTAACGGTGTACAAAGACAAAGAGGACCACGGTGATGAAGCTACAGGTCTTCACAAGACCTGTGAAAAACCTACCGACCTATCTGACACCCATAAACTTGACCTAATTGCACTGAATAGGAATTGGAGCTGGCCCAACTCAGGTCCCGGATCAGGTTTTGGATACTATAGTTGGACCCGTGAAGACCTCTGGAAGTGTTTTAACCCTGCCTCTTGCTCCAAATATTGCCGCTAAGGAGTATGACGGGCTAATTATGAAGCCGTTGCCATTAAAATTAATCTGAATGCTCTCGTAGCCCACAGACACACTTTCAAGTATACACTGCTGTGCACATTTTGGTGGTTACCCTTGAAAATTAAAATACAAATGATGTCAGAGATGCTCTCCATTTAGCTCATCGCCCACGTTACTGAGCTAGGCTAATGAGAAAGGATTTAATGTGCTAACAAAATACACTGCGTGTGTGTGTGTGTTGAGAGTATATGTTTATTAATGTTTATATAATGGGCTAAAGATGCGCCACTGTTCCTCTAGTTGATTTGATTAGCTTAGCTAAGCGCTAACCCTCAGGGGCCTGCTGCCTCTTCTCTGTGAGATTAACGCAGCCACAGTTTGAATATGAATTCAGCATGAATATGGATGCGAATGAATGTGCTGCTAACGAGTGTTTGTGTTCTTGTGTTCGTTAAGATGTGTGCTAGTAAAGAGTGGGGCTCGCAGTATAATAGCCTCCAGGACTCCACGCGGTTGTGAGTGTGGTCCAGGACACTCACGCTGCTGCATTGTTTGATGTCGGCGGGTGCTTTGAAGCCTTATCTGCACACAAGAGGGACAGGAGGTTTCTCCAGTTTCAAGCTATATATCCGATGACCCCTTTTGACACAGACACAACTGCAACGCACAGGCATCAGAATCCATTTGCACACATTGATATGTACAAGAACATGCAGAGATACTGGTACTCATGCCCTCACTGGAGGCAGGCTACTTATAGACACGTTAGTGATGCTGACACGTACTGTCTCTTCAGTGATGTATCCTGTGCATGGAGAGAATTGGCATTGTTAAAGAGTAACTGCACCCTGGCAATTTTTTTGTTTTCTGCAATGCCAACTAGTGGTTGGCAGTGATGTAGCTGTTTGTGCAACACAGCTGGCTATGGTCACAAGCACATAAGCTGCACTCCATTTGGCCGTGCCAGCATGCCGAGTGATGCATAGTGGCAGGGGCGGGGAAACCCTATTAAACGGAGAGCAGGCACCATATGAGGCAGCAGGTACAATGCTAAATATCTATCGTCTGATAATCAAACGGCGGCCAGTCGGCGGAATATTATCTCTTTTGACAACGAGCCGTATTGAAATATGTGTCTATTAGTATGTATTGTTCACAATGCTGTTGGTATTTTCTTTACCAGCTGCACAAGTTTGGTGTTTTGAAGTTGAATGGAAACCATAACCATTTATCTCAAACCAACACTGTGCAGGTGGCGCGCCCCAAGCCCCCAGGAAGAGTGCCGGGATTTGAAGCAAATTGTCATAATGGCCAAACTGTGGAATTTTAAATTGCATGTCCGTCACTTGATGCCATTGGGCCCAAAAGGACTTTTCCCCATAGACTTACATTGGGAAAGAGACGTCTGTAATTTTTTTAGGTAAATTAACTTCTTGAATAGCCTGTATTTAAATCATTAGGTCCTAAAGGTTGTAAAATGAAATAATAGCTGAATCCAGAGTTATTCTCTTTCCTCCGTTCATGTGAATGAGCCCCAGACAGAGGGATGGGAGGCGGAGTTAAAGGAAATGCTAGTGCGCCTGCTCTATGGGCTCAATGGATGTAGAAGATCGCCAGAAGATCCGGGTCATTTTATACTAGGAAGCAGTGCTCAAAGTACTCCTTGGTGTACTTGACGTGACTTTTTCTTGCGCACCGGAACTTCTCACAAGCTGCCGGTACTGTTCTCTGCCCTCTCCATATCAGGTTCTCTGTAAGATTCATAATGGCAGCATCAGTGCATTTGAGCGGAACGAGCGGACATCACGTTGTTTCAGTTTTTTCCCAATCAAGATGTCCTAACTTGCTCCGTGCTTCACGAACAGGCTGAGCGACGTGTCGCTTGTTTGAAAAAGTGCTATTCCCGGAACTATTTATGCAAAGTTTTGCACACCAGTTCACTTGGCCGCTGTATGTTAGGAAGAGATAAGCATCTGGACGAGCTAACTCACGGCACGGGGGAGGGAGGGTGAGAACAAGGTCGATGTAATTCATCAATACAGTGTTCACATCCTTTTTGTAAATTAATTAGTGAACTTTTCGCATAACTTTTCTTTTTTAATTTGTGAACAAATATAACTAATGAAACAGTATTCAATCGGTTTCTGAATCTGCTCTTCTGATTTATAGAATATGATTTTACAGGGCAAACATTTCCAGAAGGACTGAATGTTCAGACGAAGGCTGTGATAAATAATACAAATAATAATTTAATTAGTAATAATAATGGTACAAAATTATGAGAAAATTGCATAGTTTTAAGTCAAAAACCTTCACATTCTCTTGAGGGAGGACCCCCAAACCCAATATCCCCTAGTATCTTTTATTCACTGTAGAAATCCATAATGTGTCTCTGTATAATATGTAGGAGCATCCTGCTCCTAAAACCTGAATGAAGAGCTCACAAACCTCAGCTCTGCATGTATACCATGCTGGTGTTGATTCCAGCCTAAAGGCATCCTATATTATATTATAGAGTGATACTATAAATAGCACAGGAAAGCACTTTAAGTACACACCGCCTTAACCCTATGTTCCAGTTGGAATATTATTGGAGTGTTATAGGCCTACTATAGAAGATGCATAGCCCAAGAATAATAACATAGCAATAAAATCACAACTGATTATGACTGACGCAGTATAACATGCTTAAAGAAATAATGAATAAATAGGATTAAGATACCGGTCGTTACACACGCCAACATGTGGATAAGGAGAGTATTCTATTCCACGTCAAGCACTGCTTAGAAGTCGAGCTTTTTTGGCTTCATTACGCCACTGAGAAACTTTCATATGAATGAACATGGCCCCGCCTCCAACGCTGTATCCAGTTCTCTTTATACATCCATACACCACACCTGACCACACCCAGCTATGATCGTAGATGTGGTCAGAGGTTCAACAGCTATATACTTTTTTTTATCCCGCATAGTTCAGTTAAGTGCAACAATGCTTTTCCCTCCACACAAGATCCAGTGTCGAGTCACTCTTTTAGAGAAGTCACCACCTCCTCGTCCATTTTCTTGTCACGGGGACCTGTCAGTTAGGTTACTACTGATACACCAGTTTAAAGATTAGCATCGCAACCCACCTCATTAGCATGCTAATCACAGCCTCATTATTTGCAATGGGAAACAGAGGTTTAGTTAAAACGTCTGATGTAATGGATTTGAGTGTGGGCTGCAAGAGCCAGCCGCGGGCTGTTTTTTCGAGTGTCGGTGTCGAAAGTGAAAAGTAAAAAGTGGAGAAGCCGGGGAAGCTCAAACTCGTTTCGGTGAAGCGGCAAAAACAAGGCAAGCAAGCTGATGACCCTCAAGCTGTGTCTCGGGGACACACGCCGTCATCTTAAATCTGGAGTATAGAATTCAATGATGCACACACACACACACACACACACACAAATAAAGCTTTAGCAAGGACTTTTTTTTTGTAAAGACACACATGTGCACACACAAACAGACCGAGGCATGACCGGTCCCTCCTGCTCAGTTGACTGAGGGGTAGACAACAGACATATGTTGCCACCTGTGCCCCCCGTGCCAGTGCGGCCACCTTGGGATGTGGGTTGAATGATTGTGTGTGTGTGTGTGTGAGAGAGAGACAGAGAGGGATGGGGCGGAGTTGGCATATGCCTAATTCCCCTCAGTGCTGGCAGCTCAGACAGACAGTTGCTCCCTCATCTGCTGCCCTGTTGGATGGGTGCCTGGTGATTGAGTGCTGCCCACCTCCCTCAGTTACACTTTGTTTTCTCTCTCTCTCTCTCTCTCTCTCCCTCAAAAGACATTGTTTCTCACACACCAACACAACCCACGCACACCTGCTAATACGCTGCACCTCTGGTCGGCTTCCACACTCGGCTCCACTCAACCCCAGACTTGCAATGTGCTCTAACGAAGTGGCACTCTGGAGATCTTGTCGTCGTGTGTTTATGCATAATACAAAAGGCTTTAGATGTGACTGTGTTACTGGACTCGTATGCATGCCAATGTACCTTTTCTTTTTTTTAAGGGGAGAAGCCATGTGGAACTGGCCAGAAGACAAGTCTTTGTGTACTGATTAAAACACAGTGATATGTTTTACTTGCAGACACACACACACACACACACACACACACATACACACACAGAAATGGTCAGATGGCTGGGGCTATAACTGGTTATGTCCTCGGGGAAGTCTTTAATTGGTCACCGTGCTTTACCATCTGGGGCTGGGGCGATGGATGGAGGGATGAAGGGAGATGGCGGGAGCTCCTGTAAGGGGTATAGAGAGAGAGAAAAAAGAGGGGTGGGGGAAAGGGAGAGACAGTAAGTGCAGCACAGGGATGAAGCTTATTAGTTTTAATACTTGCACCTCCAGTAATATTAGAATCATAATATACTTGATAAATGCCGTTTATAGTGTACAAGTGGGAAGGTGTGTTGTTTGCAAATGATTGCACATGGTGTGTTCGTGTGCCTGCATGGTAGGTAGATGGGTTATTGCATGGCGGCGTGTGTGTGTGTGTGTGTAAGTGGTTATGACTCTGGGGTGTGTGTTTGTGCTGATGTTGGCAGACGGAGCAAAACCCTGCACATGTGCTAACAACCTCCAGGACAGCAGCGATGGAGAAGACAAACAGACACTAACACAGGGGCGGCGGCGTCTGTATGTCTCTCTTCTTCTTGAGCACAGGGTGTTCGCCGTAATTCATGTTATTTGGATAGACGAGCAGACGGAAAGAAATGCTAAAGTAAGCGTGTGACAGATGAAACGATGGAGAAAGTGGAGCTGGTGAAGATGAGAAACGTAGGAAAAGAAGGAGAGAGGAAGGGAAGGGGATGGTGGTGGGGGGGGATGGAAGGAATATTTCATGTGTTTAGGCATGATGAGTAAATCTTTGATGCTCTAAAGGATTTCAGTCAACGATAGCTTTGCACACAGCTCTTCTCAAATGCTCTTAGGAAGATTTGTCTTTCATACTCCCACCTCTCTCCAGACTACCCCTCCTCTCACGCCTTGCCTTATAATCTCCCGCTTACTCTCCATCTTCCCAACGCACTCACTCAGGCTCATTTCCTGGCTGGGCCTCAGCGAGAGGTTGTGTCACATTGTGTATATACGTTGGTGCGCCCGTGTGGGTTTTTGCGTGCGTCTTAGTTAGTAGTGTTAAATCCTCCTCTTCTGCCTTTGTGTAAACAGCGTCTCATATTTGAAAGCTTCTTCTTCTCAACCACGGATCCCGCTCTTATCACAACATTCAGCCTTTTAACTCCACGTCACCATTCTGCCGCTACAATAACAAAGCCCACTCCGTCACTCGCTGCCCATCTTACTTTTCTTTTTCTTCTCCCACTTTCCCCTTTTGTCATGTACCTCTCCTTCTCTGCTTGTGTCGTCCAGTGAGAAAACCAAGACCCATGCATAGAAGTCACCTATTAAAGTAATCGCCAACTATTTCGATAATAATTGTTTAAGAAAAAAACTAGAATCTACTAGGGCTGACCCGAATGCTTCGAAGCTTCAAAGCTTTGACCATTGCCATGGTAATAGACTTCCAAATCAGTATTTGAATGCTTCATTTTTTTATATAAGTATGTAGTAAAAATAATGTATAAATCCCATAATAGCCCATGAAATATGGAATAATCCCATAACATTATTTATTATTCATATTCAACATTAATTATTAGTTATTCTCAGACGGATATCGCTGTTTGTTGTGTGTAGAGGTGCGTGTGTGGACAGTAGTGCGGCAGCGGTACTGTAACGGGGGAGATGGAGACAGACCGGAGAACATGTCAGCCCGCCGCGCCGTGAAGCGTCGAATACCTTTGAAAATTTCTCACCAAAGCTTCGAAGCCAAAAAAATAGCACTCGGGACAGCCCTAGAGTCTACCGCCTCGCAGTTGTATGCCTCCACCAACCAGTCAAGTAGCAGTTTACATCCATGTCTGTCCATCATATCATCGCTTTATCTATCTATCCTGTTTTTTTTGTCATAATTAGGATATAAGTTCATGATTTATGGCCAAAAATGTGTTTTGTGACGTCACCTTGACCTTTGACCACCAAAATGTAATCAGTCATCCTTGAGTCCAAGTGGACGTTTGTGCCAAATTTGAAAAAAATGTGCTTATGGTTGCTGATGATATTCCTGAGATATCACGAGAATGGGACGGACGTGAGATCCTTGACCTTGATCTCTAACCACCAAATTGTAATCAGTTCATCCTTGAGTCCAAGTGGATGTTGTGCCAAATTTGAAAAAATTCCCTGCAGGCGTTCCTGCGTTAACAAGAATAGACCAGACGGACGTACAGACGTACAAACAGATGGACTTTTGCTGGCATGGAGACATAAAAAGTAAAAATTCTCTGATTCCAGCTTCTTAAATGTGAATATTTTCTGGTTTCTTTTCTCCTCTGCGACAGTAAACTGAATATCTTTGAGTTGTGGACAAAACAAGACATTTGAGGGACGTCTTCTTGGGCTTTGGGAAATTCCATTTTCTCACATTTTATAGACCAAACAACTAATCGATTAATTGAAAAAATAATAGACGGATTAATCAACAATGAAAATAATGGTTAGTCGCAGCCCTAGTTTGTTGTTTACGTTCATAATGATAATTTTGGGGGATGGCTTTGGAGTGAGGCCTGAAGGGATGGGCTGTCAGTGTTGCCGAAAAGAGTTGGCAACATTGTTTTTTTTTTTTGGTTGGATCATTTTTAAATTCTAGTGTACTCTTGCAAGTTTCTCAACATTACTGACCCTAGTTTCAATATAATATATCATACTGCTATTGCTTTATTTTGTTTTATTAGAATCAGTAGTAGTTTGGCAGCTCAGCACATAGTAGTAATAAACACATCCTGTGCCCACTGTATGCTCTTCTGCAAAAAAATAAAGTTAAAGTTAATAAGCAGCACACCCCTTAGGACTGTGTGTGATTCAGTGACCCAACGCAGCTGAGTCACAGCTCTGGAGGAAATGTTTGGGTGAGCAGAGGGGAGTACCTCAGTCACTTCTACTACTGTGTGTGTGTCAGAGAGCAGCTGTCCCCTCAGGCTTCACTATCTGTGTGTGTTTGTGTGCTTGGGTGGGTGTGTAAGACAGAGAGAGAGAGAGATTTTGATGTGCCTCTCCTTCTAACTTTAGGTATAATGAGCTGTAATAGCCACAGGGGGCTAGCTGTGGTTCTCTCTCCCTCTCACACACAGAGCAGATGTTGCTCCCTTTACTAGTTTTATGACCCCCTAGGATAAAAGAAAACAACTTGCAATGAGGTCGTTGTCTGACTGACATGCAGAGAACAAGCTGGTTAGAGTGTGATCAGGGCCGCGATAAAACGTGCCAGCCTGTGTTCTTCTAACCCAGCCACGGAGAGAGGACGAGCTGGAGGAGGAAGGAGGCCGAGAAAAACGGAATAAGTGATAATTGGGTGCTGACAAGCTAACGGGGAAAAAAAAGGAAACTCACCAGATAATGTGGTTAGAGAGACGGGGGCGTGGATATTGCGTAGATTGAGGAGAAAATTGTGAGGAGAAAAAATGGGACAGAGCCTGAAGAAGAATGTAAGGAGACAGGGAAGAATGCTTCAGAGACCCCTTTATTAAATGAAGAGGCCTTTTCCTTTCAGTCACTGTGACCTCTGTGTTATAGCACAGGACACGCACTTACACCCACACACACCCACTCAGACTGATGTTCCATTAGCGGGGGACCTCACAGCTCCTATCTGAAACTCTCATAACAGCATCTGTAAGATCTCCTCATATCCTCTCACCTCTGTCCTATATCCCCCCTTATTTCTATGTTATCTCTCTGCACATTTTTTAGAAGATTGAATGTGGTGTGTTATGATAGGACCGTGTGGAAGCCCCTCAGATGGGATTTTAGCTTGAGACATTCAATTCATCATAGTGCCTCATTTTAAAAGCAAATAATACGTTTTAATTTGTTTGTTTTACTCAAAATCAAGGTGTTTATGCTATGGGATTATATGATTGAGAACAAACTCCAATCTGTGATCCAGATATTAAACAGGTGTTAATACATTCATAATGTACAAGGAGCCCATTTATTCTGCACACTCAGCTCAGAAAGGAAGCATCTATAGCCTCTTTTGGCATGATCAGAATTAAGTGCTTACAGATTACAGCAAATGTAGAAAACTCAGTGGGCAACCTCCGGGTCTGAAAAGTGCCTGGAACTTGCATTCTCTCTAACAGCCAGTAGGGGGCGACTCCTCTGGTTGCAAAAAGAAGTCTGGTTGTATAAAAGTCTATGAGAAAATGAGCCTACTTCTCACTTGATTTATTACCTCAGTAAACATTGTAAATGTGAGTTTATGGTCTTAATCGCTAGTTTCAAGTCTTCTTCAATACAGAATGATGTTCATTTAGTAAATTATGGTCCCATTTAGAGTCAAATAGACCATAAAGCAGGGTATGCTGTAAGGCGTGGCTACCTTGTGATTGACAGGTCGCTAGCACGGTGTTGTCCGGTCTGGGAATTCAGTTCATTAAAGTTAACCCCTTAAAACTCCAGCGGGCCCGGCTGCTTTTCTGTCTTTTGGAGGTTGTAACTTATACTTATACTTAGTTATTACTGTAAAAAGAGAGTTACATCTCTGACATGATTCTTATATTTAAAGATGTGCTTTGGCCTTTTTTTTAAGTGTTTTTATCTTCATATGACAGTTGACAGTTAACACAGACAAAATATATGAGAGGAAAGGGATGATATGCCACACTATCTGAAATCTGAAGTGCTTCAGTCCTCTAATATGCACAATATTTTAACCTCTGCATGGCTGCATTAATCTGCAGAGAGAAAACAACATTTGAGGAAAAACCCGACCAATATCTGAGACTAAACAAATCTCAACTAATTATGACTGTTGACCTAAGAAGTTATGTAATCAAGGTCCTACATTCTGCAGGTAGTTAAAGTCGTGAGGCCTTGGTTGCTTAAGATTAATGTGATTTGTTAATGAAACATTTACTCGTTGTTCCAAACAGCAATGTGACAATTTATGCCTCTGACATTAGCCGTGTCAAAGTCAAATATCTGACAGCTTTGCAAACTGAAAGCTGTTAGCTAGTTAATTGCAAGTGAGTCCACAGTGCCATCCACAAACAGACATAATGAATGAACTGTTCCGTTTCTCATTGTGCTTCCTCATTAAATGCGAGGGGTCCCAAGGCGTTATCAACACGCCTACCATCAGAACGTCGCCGTATGGACCACAATTAAAAAGTGTCGTAATTACATTTGAATCTTTTCATGCAATAAATTGATACTCCACTTTTTATTTTTCAAAACAAATCACTGGAATTATTGGTGTTTATTCAGAATATTATCAATGGATGAAAGTTGTATTAAAAATCACTTATATATAATTGTCAGTTTGCTTCACCTCTCCTTATCCAATCACAGCTTAGCAACCATCACCAGGCACGGCAGGCCTGTCAAGCTTTGGATTTTCTCCACACGCCGCAGCGGTGTTCATGGGGCTCCAGTGAGAGCGACGCACAGCATTTAAAGAGTTTGAAAGGATTTCGTCTCTCTTGTAGCTTTTCCAAAGCCCAAAACATTACAGCAAGTTGCCTAGAAAGGAGAAGCATGCTTTAATCTTCCTCTTTCTGAAATCAAGGATCCCTTGACCCAATTATTATGTCACAGTTTGTTCCTCTGCCCTTCCTCTTCAATCACATTGTCCATTCCTCAGGCCCCTTCATTTTCTTTCCGCCCACCAGATGTCCTCGGACTTCCTCTCCCATCACCTGACTGCCACACCCACCTACTCACCTGCTTGTGTAACTGGAGCTACGGTCGTGCGTTGCGATTGGCTCAGTTTCGGCTAGTGCAGACTACGCTTGTCGCGGTAGTCGGTGTTACCGGTGTTACACGGTGGTCGGGCACACACCGATTACATTACCATTACGTTTTGCTTTTTTAACAGAAATAAAACCCATTTAGTTAATTTTGGCCTATCAGCGCCGTGTTATCAGTAGATGGTCGGACGACGGATGCTACAAACTAAAAAGTGAAAGTGTCTGCTCCATACGGAGTCCCAGCTCAGAGTAGCAGGTGTCGTATTTCACTCACACGGCCAGACACACAGCCACCCGACGGTAAAGATCAACGTATGCGCGCTGCAGATATTGACCGTCATTTTTTCCTTGTAAAATGTCCGGTGTAATCGGTAACACCGGTATTATCACATGTTTATTAACCGGTGGGAAACTTTCTTCACCCTGACATCCCTAGTGCGGACCAGATTTTACTGTGCATGTGTTGTGCCCTGAAGATATGACGCGTTGATGACGCATCACCCACCTGCTTCCTATTTTCCTCTGATTAGATCCAGCTCTTCAAATACCAGCCAACCTGAACCCGGCTCTGACCCTGCTTTTTGTTTTAAGTCTACCTATTGTCATCTGCGCTTGGCTCCTTCCCCTGCTGCCTGCTCTCCTAACCGTGACATACCACCGTGACATGCAAGAGTAAAAAAATCTGCGTAGCAAAAGCAGCTTTTGAATTGTCTAAGCGGAGGTCACCACAGGACCTAGTTTACAGTAAACTACAAGGGGCCAGAGCTTCTTTCAGAAGGGAACACAACAGCGTTTGAGGAAACGGAAACGGAAAATCTCTGGCTACTGTACATTGTGGATTTAAAAAGGAAAAGAAAGAAACAACAGACCCTACTAATAACGACACTGTAGCAACACACAGGAGAACGTCATATTAACAAACAACATTTTTGACATCAGTACCTAATAAACACATCATTGTTTCCCTGGGTCCATACAAGGCACAACAGCCTTTATTACATAACACCATAAATATGCAAAAACACGCAGAGAGACAGATGAAAGAGTGGAGTTCTATATCTGAGACTCAATAAGGTGCCGCGCTCATCTGATCATGTGTGTGTTCTATTATGGATGTACCCCCTGCTGCGGACCTAGATCCCCCATCGCACACTTCAACTCCAGTCTTCTTCTCTTTTTCCGCTCACCACTTTCTTCTCTGTTAAAGAGGGCTCCCACATGTCTCCTCTCTGGCTCCGAGGCGTGATCCTTACCCTGCCCTTTTTTTTTCTAGTTTTACTCCATATCCTGTCCTTATTATCAGTTCAGGCTCTCGGGGATGGTTCGTAGACCTCGGTTCATCAGACTTTGCTTTACTGGTTGCTCGTGGTGTTTTATTTGAAGACCTTCTTGATTATCCGGTCTCCTGAGAAAGCACTCGCTCTGTGTTGTTCGGCAGATTTGTGTTCGTGTGCATGATTTTAGGGTATTGAAGTAAGAGTGACAAGTACACTATATAGGCTACAAACAGAATCATAATCCGCCTGAAGTAGTTTTTGCACTTTCCTGCACAGGAATCATGAAGAATTTGTGCGCGTGGTGTGTTGGGTTGAGGGATACATCAAGCAAAAGAGCGCTGTCTTTTTTTTTACTCTTCATCTTTTCTCCCCTTTCCTCTTTGTCATCATCCTCACCTTGTTCTTCGTCCTCCTACTTTACCCTCCTCTTTCCGATATTTCCCAGTTGAACCACTTCATCCCTCATTCTGACTCATCATCAGCAGCTCTCACACAGAAGAACAAAGGAGTGGAGGATGTGAATGGGCAGGATAATAGATCATAAGTATGAGGGAAGACAGGTGTAGGCACAGTTTCTGTATTTATCTCTCTTTCTGTTACTTCCTGACCCGGAACGCCTGCATGTGTTCCAGGCATCCTGGGTCAGTAAGTGACGTCTGCTTAGCGATGAGGCCGGACTCACATGAAGTGGAGCTGGAGATCGCCCACTCGCTCTGTTTTGCTCTCAGCAGTACTCTCAGTTTCACTGAGTAATTAACAATAATTACCCTGCTGGCTTTGCCAAATGGCCATTTGCTTTGCGGCAACACGCACACAAACACACACTTATGGCCATAACACACTGAAAAGCGGTAACCATGTCAGCTGTGGCTGAACATCTGTGGTGCTAGGCAGCAGCATTGTGAATGGCCTGTGCTATAGGGCCAAAAGTATGTGGTCACCCCGTCCATATCAGTTTGTGTGGATTTGGATTTGGGCTTTTTTGTCTTGCTTTTGGTTTGTCCCCTTAGTTCCAATTATACAATGATATTTTAGACAATAATGTGCTTCCAAGTTTTTGGAAACAGTTCAGGCCATTCCTTGTTCAACATGACAAAGCACTCATGTAGAAAGTGAGGTCCAAAGCAAACAGGAATTTAGAGAGAAAGCAGCCCTGTGTTAAAAATACGCATGGGGCTGCGTTGGTGGGGGGCGTGTTGTTCAAGTTACCAGTGAGACGATGAAATGTGTTCCAGGAAGTTCAGTTGAGGTAACAGACTATGTTTAAAGAGGACCTTTTATGCTCATTTTCCGGTGCATACCCTCTGTCTGAATCACTCTGTTTGAAAAAGCCCAGTCTGCTCTGATTGGTCAGCTGACCCACTCTGTTGTGATAAGTCAACCGAACCAAACTCTTCGGACTCCGCTTCAGCTCCACTCAAACTAGATTATACAAATGTTTTATTTGGTGACGTCACCACATTACAGAAGAAAAGGTGGGACTACAGGAGCAGTGTTTCTGTTCAGTGTTTCTTTCGGCGGGGACTTTGTAACTTTGCAGACCTTTTTACATGCACAAAAAATATAAACATAGAACACACTAAAGGAAAGGGAAAAAGTGCAAAAGCATAATAGGTCCTCTTTAAAGGTTTGTCAGACACCAAAACACTGCACAGGGGTTTGTAATACTAACAGACATGGTTTTACAACTCTGGAAAGCTGTCACAATGGCAACTACTTTATCTTTCGTCACGACGATCGTGAGGTAAGGAGTAGAAATAAGCCACTCATGTTACAAAGCAATCCATTAGGAATCCATTAGCTTGAGTGTACATGATTGGCCAATGCAACGTCCTGCTGGATAACATTGCCGGAGAAGTTGAGCCTAGTTCAGCATTTTTGCTGGACAACCCTGCGTTGATTTTGGCAGAGATAAGCTGCCTGGCATTCATGTACCCATGTATGCACCCAGTCCAGCAGCGCAGCGTGGGCTCAAGTCTGTCTGAACCCAGCCCAGGGGTTTCCAGATTTGGTGTGGAAGAGCTTGACTGGCCTGCACAGAGCCCTAACCTCACCCCCATGAAAGGTCTTTGGGATGTAACACCAACTGTAAGTCAGGCCTTATCCCCCCCAACACCAGTGCCTAACCTCACTAATGCGTTTGTGGCTGAATTGGAGCAAATCCCTGCAGCCAGTTTCCAAAATCTTGTGGAAAGCCTTCCAAAGCAGAGCAGAGGATGTTATGGCAGCAGATTAACACTGTGGAGTAAAGATGAATAACAATCACATGCATTATGGAAGTCCACATCCTTTAGGCCCTGTAGTGTAGCTAGGGTCAGTCCACCAGCTCTCAGAGGAGTTTCTGCTGACTGCCTCACTTACAGTTTGTTGCAGTATTCACCGGCAGGCATAAACAAATTCAAATCTATGTTAGAGAAAAAGCTCCATCATGGATAATGCCATCGTTACACAAGTTTTGATATCTACTCCTTCGTTCTGATTGGCCAGCAGCCAGTTGCAAACGTTTGACATTTCCAACTGAGGCTAAGCTACCACCAGTGAAGTAAACTATGGAGCCAGAAACTTGCTGCCTTTACACTAGCATTTAACAACTTTCAAATAGGCAGATACAAACACAATGAAATGACAAATGTGTGGGTGTATATACTGTATGTGTTGTTGAGAGTGTGCTTATTCGAGCCAGAACATTTGCAGCAGTGATAACATCCAGAGGGCAGTGTGAATGTGTCTACCGTTCCTCCTGTCATCATCTTCTCCCATGACGAGTAACAGAGAGCTGCTAAAGTGTCGGCTGGTTGGATCTTTTTGTTCCATCTTTAAAAACCCTGTTCCCACAAACACTCACGTGAAAATAGTGTACGCACAAACAAACACTGCTATTTTATTTTTTCTGTATGTAATCTTTTCTACAACTTCAGTAGCCATCGTCGCACACACTTCATAGAGACGTCAAAGGTCTGGGTGAATGCAAAATGTACAGATCAGGCTTCATAAATTATCATCTTTTCCTCCCCGTGTCGTCTTTGCGAAATCTCTTCTCCGATTTTTGTGCCCTCGTGTCCCGCAGACTTCTATCCCTGTGTGACTGGACTTAAAAGGTCCAGCTAGAAGGATGACAACCGCCGCTCACTTCAGAGGGTTGAGAAGATCGGGAAATGGAGGGAGATGAAAGCGAAAATTGCAGATGAGGTAGAGCAGGAAGAGAGTAGTTTTAAAGATTTATAAAGGATTGACAGCTTCTGTGTCAGTCAAAAAACAGCCGAATAACACAGATATGTTTTTTTTCTTCACATCCACGCACGAGAACCTCCGTTTCAAAAATGCGAAAGATTACCTGATTCATCAGTGAGAAATGTTTTAATCGCTAGTACTTCCGTGATTCCAGTCTCTACAAATGTGATACAAGTGAGGGAAATGACTCCCAAGTTCCTCAAAGTCCTTAAATCAAATGCATTTATTTATTTCATGGTAGTAGAGAGTTGGCTCATTGAGTTGCATTGAACCACATAGACAGTTTTTTTGCAATGGTGAAATGACTGACTGTGCTAAATGTTTTTTGAATATGTTAAAAATGCACTGAAGAGGCATTCCCATCGACCTCCACAGACTCTCTCTGGCAGATCTGCGAGGGTTAGTGAAGGAAATTCAATAAGATCTACAAAGATATTAATAATATCTGGCATTTGCTCTCAGAAACAAATTTTAACGTCCAAGTTACCTAAGTGTTTACTCTTAGGTAACACTATGATAACACTTAGATGAGCTAGAAAGATGTTGCAGCTGCTTTTGGCTCGGCAAAGTGGCAGCAATTTATTTTAGTCGAGTGTGTGTGTGTGTGTGTTTGTATTAATCACATTGTATGGAAAACAATCTGTTAACATTGTGGTGATTGACCCTCAGTGTAGGCAGAAAAGGCTGGTACCATCAATGTTTTTTCTTTATAAATTTCTATTAATGTAGGAGCTTCTTAGTTTTCAGTTGTTGTTTTACTAATAATAAGTAGTATTAGTTAGTAGTATTTGATTTTTCTCGATGTTGGCTTTATTTAGATTAGATTTTTTTCAATGTTTTCTTCTGCTAGTTATTGGTTTAGTTTAATTATTTTTCTTGTTTAGTATATTTAGTTTTTGTTTTGTTTGTGAATTTGGTAAAATTGTCGGCACCCGTGGTTATATAGGTAGGTTGGCAGGTATAGGACCAGCATGCAACTGGGTGGGCATATGTTTTTTTTACTGTCAACAAATCACGTGAAAAGACAAAAGCTATCAGTGCATTAGTTGGTCCTTCACACCACTTTCTGACTTCCCCAGTGACTTCTCACTCAGCACTAAACCCATTCATTCTTACTGAAGATGTAAATATAAAAAAAAAAAAAAAAACAGTCACAAAATGTGTACTTCTATTTTTTTAAAAAGGCTGAGTATTTTCCTAGAACAGCTGGGCACTATAGTTGTTTTGTAAATGGTACTCAAACAGGAGTAAAACAGCTTTTGTTAGGGACTATTTTCAGCGCGGATTGATACACATTTGGTGTGCTAGTGAGTATTTACTGCAGCAGGATCGTGTATATATGGGATTGACTTAAAATAAACTACAGTGCTACATGTTCATCTGAATGAAGAAACGTGTTACCCAGGGCAACGGCATGGCTCATTCATGTGTTTGTAATATTTTCACAACAACTGAGGTCTTGGCTACACTTAATCAATTAATTGTTGTCTTTTTGTAGGATTTATTTCCTACACGAATAATAGTAGATAATAATAATAGAGTAATTAGGCGGTTATGGTTAAGGAAGAATAAGTCAATGTCCTCACAAGTGATGAAAAAACAAGCCTGTGTGTGTTTGTGTGTGTGTGTGCCAGAGAATGCCATCTCGTCCTGTTCTTAATCCTTCCCAGATTGAGGTCACTGGGGCTATTGGAGCATCTCAGTGTTTTCACAACCTCAGTCTGACCCTTGGAAAATGCCGAGATTGGCTGCTGCGATCTCATTGGTTCTGTCGCCCAGACACATCTATGTGTGGGTATCTGATTGGCCCAGAGGACTTAGAGATGAAGTCAAAGTGTTAAATATCAGATAGAAGAAGAAGAAGCGGGCCGAGGGGACGTGAAGAATCGGCTCGCTGTTTTCACGCTGTTCCTAAGGTGTGTCCACAGAGGGGTTGGTGTTGGGGGGCGGCTGTTATAGTAACTCCCGGCTGTTCTCAGACCCCCAGCATCATGTGGGAGGGTTGCTATGGCGATGGCAGGTTGTAGCGTAGGTGTGTTGTTGTGGTAACGGCATGTCTACGCGAGAGGCTGCCGTTCGTTCACTCGGTGTTGACAACAGACATCAGACAACAGAACAATAACATTAAAATCACAATATGATTCCAATGAAAGTTAGTAAATGATCATATTGAGGAATAATTATCACAGCTGCAGCCATTAGCAGGGGCTTATTGTTCATCCCTAAACCTGCACGGTTCGGTATATGAACACTAATATAGGCCTGCTAAGACTCCCATGTTAGTCGTTTCATCACAACAAACAAATATATCAGCAGAATAGTTTTATTGCTGCCCCTGACTACCGTTTGCCTCCCTTGCTGCTAGACTGTTTATCAAGCACTCAAGGTAATGCAGAAGTGGATTAGAGGGCATAGTGAGTTAGACCTTGTCAGTATTTCCAAGATTGCTTCAAACTGTTTGCAGGAAACTGTTTATTCTTGTCTGGATTCATACAGTATGTACCTCCACATTGCAGCCATCTCATTAGACTGCCACTGTATCTGACCCACCTGATTATTCGCTTTTCTTTCGCTGCCACTTCTGTTTCATCGTCGCTTCTTTCTTTGAGTGTCTTGTTAAACTCCAATAACCAGATGTCAAGCCTCTTCTCTCCGCCTCCTCTATCTCTTTTCTCTGATCTCTCTGCCTTTGTTCCCCCCCCACCCCCTCTCCCGTTTGTTTCATTAGTGCTATCTGTTCTCCCAATCCTCCCATCTCTCACTTTTACTCATGTTCTCACACACATGAGCACCCACACAGGGATGCATGTAGCATGTACTTGTGTTCATCAAATGATGGCAGGAGTAAAGCTTTTCTTTTTTTTTCACCGCATCTATGTTTAATCATAGCAGGTGACTTGAGGAGAATCGCAGACCTCAAGCGTGCTGATTTGTTGTCTTTGCAATAACAATCCCTTAAGAGCCCGAATAGCCAAATATCTTGACAAAGCGCTCCACTAGCGTAAACCCACACAAAGCACTTCCATTTTTTTCTGGCTTCTGAAAGAAGACGGGCTCACAGTCACCACATGGCAACGCAAGAAAGCTTCTCTCGGCATTATTCGCTCAATTCATTTCATCCCGGCCGAGTTTAAATGGTTGACTGCTGTCCATTGTAAACACTGATTATATATTCTCTGTTTCTTACGCATTGTGTGAGTACACATGTGTTTTTGTGTGGCTACATCATGCATAAGCAAGTAATGCAGCCTCAAACAGAGGTCACTCACTACATGAATGATAGGGAGGCCAGCTGGGGCTGCACAATTAATCGAATATTAATTGCAATCATAATTAAAGTGGCAGTAGGCAGAATATTTTTGGCATCATTGGGCAAAAAATTCCACAATAACCTTTCAGCATATTGTACATCAAGTGTTCTGAGAGAAAATTAGACTTCTACACCTCCTCATGACTCTGTTTTTAGGCTTTAAAAAGCCTGTGATGGGACACTTTGGCCAATCCCAGGTCATTTCAGAGAGAGAGCGTTCCTATTGGCTGTGGTGGGCGGTGCTTGGTATTTCCTCAACTTATCTCAACATGATTGCCGGGTCACAAACTTTCTAATTTTTATAGCTAAACAGTACACTGCAAGATGTTTCTGAAAACATTTTATGCGAGAAATAGGCATTACAGTAACAGAATATTGATTCATATTTGATCAGCGCTGCCTATGTTGACCTTTGGATTGGAGTTTGTGAGTGATTGACAGCTGCTCAGAGACGGCAGGGCTCCAGCTCGGCTCTGATTGGTCTGTGAAATCTTGCAGACGCCACTAGAAGCCTGCAATGAGGAGAATATACCGATTATCGGTCTCATGCGCTACTGTCAGGATATGGTTTTATAAACATCACTTTTTTTTAATCATATTTGCACCATTTCTACCCACTGCAGCTTTAAATGAACATTATCGATTGTGATATTGACGTTTAAAATGCGTGCTCCACTCATAGAAGACTCAGCTGCATATCAAATTAAGCGCTTCCTAAACTAAACAGCCACCAGGGGGCGATTGAGATGTTTTTGCTTCAATTTTGGGGAGCTGTCAGACCGCTGTGCACGGACTCAACAGCAGCAGACTGTGAAGGCCAGCCACACACATCCAAACACAGCTGAGAGAGCTAACACTCAACATACTGTAACTTTTTTCTTTTTCTTCAATCACGACCTTACAACCTTTCTTCCTTTTAATTGTCATTAATGCATAAAGTTTTGGGATCTTAGGTCAGTGTTATTTATCAGTCTCTCTCTTCCAAAAACACCCATACACAGCGGCGCCCTGATTCATATCCAAAAATACTCCCTTAGCTCCTTTTTAAGAGTTATATACGTGTTTATTTCCGTCGATGTGTGTGAGTGTATCCAGCATACTTTCTGAAATGATCACATCTTGATGTCTCTGTTTGCGTCCCTGCACTTGACTGTCCCCGTCTTTCATCTGCGCTGTTCTCAGCCATCTGGCTTGAAGTCCGTCCTCTGTTCTCGGCTGTATTGTAGATGGAAGGACTGGGATGAATTTATTACAGCAATTTTTTTTCTTAACTCGCTGCTTGTATATTTAGTATGTGTGATCAAAAAAGAGTTTAATGAAAGGGAGAGCGGCTGTAAGATGCCGGTTTTGCAGCTGCTCTGTTTGCTATAGCAAAACCAAGTGGGATGTAATCAGTCTGAAAGAAGTGCCAGAGAGGCCTCTGGAGGCGTCTGGCTGTGTGAGATAGAGGAAAATACCATCAACGTACGATGACATGTGAAAGTCATGTATGGGGTGAGGAAATAGAGGGCAGTCACCTTAGAACAAAAAAGCTTGGTTACATTAACACCTTTTCCTCACACTGGGGAGTAAATCAGATTTTGAACCGCTTACAGCAGAATGCCTGTTTATTTTCACATCCATAATAGTAGGCATAGTCCTCCAACAGCAACACATTTTACATTTGTTTTGATAGACAGGTAGAGGGTTCATGCTCTGACTTTGAGTGCTAAATTTCTCTTTTCTTTATTTCTGCAGTCATCGCTGACTCGTTGACGGTGACAGCTCCAGCCCAGACTCTGTCCAAGGTGGAAGGCGACACGCTACAGCTCACCTGCGAGGTGTCTCGGACCACCCTGCAGCACACTCACTTGTCTGTGGGCTGGTACCTGCGCTCCCCAGAGGACGCGGCCGCAGCGCCTCAGGAGCTGGTCACCTTGTCGAGGGACTTTGTCCTGCGCTCCGGGGGACCGTACCGGCAGAGGATGGCGGCGGGGGACCTCAGGCTGGATAAAACCAGCGCCACGTCCTACAGGCTGACCATTCACAAGCTGCAGCCGGTGGACCAGGGCCTGCTGTACTGCCAGGCTGCCGAGTGGATTCAGGACACAGACGGCAGCTGGTTCGCCATGACCCGCAAGCAGAGCGACAAGACTCAGCTCCGCATTCAGCCCACTGGTGAGTAAAGGGAAGAGAGAAAAAAAAAAAAAAGGGAGGGTGGGGGGAGAGGGTAAAGATGCTCTACTCTTAGGTCCCCCTTGTCCTTTTTGACAGACGCACATGCACGCACGTGGGCCGGCTTCCTCTGATTGCTGATCAGTATCTCGCACTAAGCTCATTAGCTTACTAAAAAGGGGCTTAACTAAACCTCCACAGACTCCCCACTTTTGTATTTGTGTCTGTTTGATGGGAAACATTACAAGCACATCCGACAATAATTTAACCAGCTCCAAACAACGTGGGTGTTTGACGGCGGGGGGGGGACCTAACCTATGGCTTCAACATGTACAATTTCCTGGCAACGAGTTGCCCGGGGATCAGAAGCCAAAATATGTTTCTTTCAATCACTCCGACAATTACACCATTCTAGTTCGTGCTGGAGTGCATTAGTGGGAGAAACCGTGCTGGTTTAGTGCGGTTGCCAACTCTGAAGGAGGAGATTGTGTAATGGAAGGGAGGAAGGGAATTACCAACCGAGGGAGGGAGGGGTGGCGGGGAGACATGAGTAAGTAACAAGGGGCGCACGATAAAAGTATGTGGGAGAAAGAAAGGGTTTGTCTGGGGTGGCTCATTGATGAGCAGGCCTCATGTGATAACGATCTAATAAGCTGTCAACCTCAAGACTTGATGGAGCAGAGACAAAGACGACTTTACGACTCCTCGCATGTACTTGTAACCCCCCGGCCGACGTGACCCCATCACGTCCGCTGCTCTGTATTCCGCATACATAAAGCATCTCTTTGTATGCTTCCAAGAAAAGGGCCAAAGGAGACTGGTGATAAACCGCTTTGACATTAGCTCAATTACCAATGCAGCACGCAGTGGCGAGTGTCTCATGCCAGTAAATCACTTCAAAGTGGAATCGTTTTGCCTTTCTCCATTAAGCATCAGATCCGCTCTGGACCAATACAACTTGATGGTGCCCCAGATAGTGCTGGGTGAATGAGAAAGGAGAGTGGAAAGTCAGATGTAAAGCGGGGTTTGTCGGATGAGTTCCTCGCTACTTCGGGGAGGAGACAAAAGGCATAAAGAGCTCCCCTCTCAGCACCCTTCGTCACTCTCTGTCTTCTCTGTAATCTATAATGGATGGAGGTGTTGTTACGCGACAAAGAGAATACGACAGAGTCGTGCCGCTGCGGCTCTCCAACTTGTGCGTGGACTTGATTTCTTCTCGTGTAGCTACTCACTTATTGCCTGATGCGAGCACAACTTGCATACCTTTAGGCTGAACTCGTGTATTTGATGCTGCACCCTGCCCATGTGCATATCTGACAGACGGAGAGAGGAATTTAGAAACGGAGAGAGAGCAGCTCCTCCATTAGGCTCCGATTATAAAAGATGGAGTGGATCTCAAGACAGCCCCATCACTAGCTAATAACCCACAGCCGGCTTCAGAGAGAGGAGCAACGGACAGAATCCTAATGCACACGTTGCTCTCAAGTTTTTACCATCTTTTTCTCTTCTCTCACCTCCTCCCTTGTTCCCCACTCTCACATCACCTCTCATTTTCTGCAGTCATGTCTCATCACTGCATTTTTTTTCTACTCTGTCCCTCAGACTTCCTCCTTAACCCTTCGTTACTCGCCCTTTTAGTACTCTTTTTTTCTCTAATTAGCTCTAAACACTAACACATGCAGGACCTGTGGGGCTGTTTTTGTTTTTTTCATCACTCTCTGCATCCTGAAGTCTTCCTGTAAAAATGCTCTTAATAGAGCTCCATGCTGAGTGGTGACCAATCCCTGTCAAATCAGGTCACGGCCCTTTTAGCTGTGCTACCCTTCCTTCACCATTAATCCCACTCAGATGTCATAATGCAACGTCTTGCTGTCCTTGTTGTAGGTGCAGCAAGCAGTCTGCGGGCCTTTCTCGTCACCCCTATGCCATTACGTGTGTGTGTGTGTGTGTGTGTGTGTGTGTGTGTGTGTGTGTGTGTGTGTGTGTGTGTGTGTGTGTGTGTGTGTGTGTGTGTGTGTGTGTGTGTGTGTGTGTGTGTGTGTGTGTGTGTGTGTGTGTGTGTGTGTGTGTGTGTGTGTGTGTGTGTGTGTGCGCGCGCACGACTGCTGCAAATAATGCTTATTTATATCAATTATTCTAGTGATTTTTATTACTTAATCAGTCCAAAATCCATAGATATTTCATTTACAGTACAATATAAAAACTGATAGTAATAATAATAATAATAAATGTATATTATGTATATAATATTATTTATATACATTATAAAATATTAATAATTAAATTACGGCTGTCAATTGATTAAAATATTTAATTGCATGATTGTCCATAGTTGACATGGTTGGTACCAATGGATTCCTTAGGTTTTTATAGTTTCATATGAACTCATATCATATCTTCACTCTAGCTTTAAAACGGAGCCCGCCGCAACCTACAAATTGCAAGTTGCATTGATGCATTAAAGAAATCAGTGGCGTTAAAACGAATTTGCATTATTATTGCATTAACTTTGACAGCCCTAATTTAAATAAACTACTATTAATGATAATTAATTATTAAAATATATTCAAATCAATTTAATAAATGAATATAGAAATATATATATAAATTAATTATTTTATGTTGATTGATTTTTTCTGCACAAATTACACATTCCTAGATACACCACTATGATTTAAAGTATATGCTGTTTGTCTCTCAATAAAAGACGCTCAGCATCCCTGTTCACAGGTCTGTATGTCACTATATGTGTGTGTGTATGTCAATATTTAGTACGTGCATTCATACGTTTGTGTAAACAATATTCCTCTCCCTCCCACCACAATGCTCCCCTGCGTAATGAGCTCTATACCAACGGCAGGCTTTGAACTTTTCCACATGAGTGTGTTTCTCAGGAAGTCGGTTTAAAGTCTTTGTAATTACAGCTCGGGGCTGCCACCTCACTGAGGGGCAAAGCAGCAGTCTCCGATACGTACCGTGCCTATTTTCTGGAAATTAATACAGCAAATAAAGCTGAACTCACAGCCTCACACACACACACAGACACACACACACACACGTGCAAGTACAACCGCACATGCGCCGAGTATAATGTGGCCAAGTGCAAGAGCTAGCACTAGCAGTGTTTACTTTGCCTGTTATGACTCTGTGCAGGAGGAGGGAGGAGGAGGAGGAGTGAGGAGGAGGAGGAGGAGGAGGAGGAGGAGGAGGAGCGCCTGACTCTGGTTCAGACTGCTGAAGAGAATTTTAATTAGATGTGTTTTTTTATTGCAGAGGTGAAACCAAGGGGGTAGAGAGAAAAGAGCTCTCTGAAAGATCAGCGTTTCACCAGAGTGATGCACCGCGTGACCTCGAGCTTCTCTAGTTTCTCTCTCTCCCACCTCTCCCTGACCACCTCAAACCCCACCTCTACCACCCACCCACTTCATCAATCTGCTCACTCTCTCTCCTTCAGCGTGCAGGTTCAGCACCACATATTGGATATTAAGAAAAAGGCAGCAGTGTTGTGCATTTCAATTGTAGCCCACTTTTAGACATCAGTCCTGTCTTAAACATCAGAGAAAAGTTGTTTGGGAACATAACAGATATCACCTTCTTGAGAGAGAGATCTCCCACACACCTACGCTCTTTCCATTCTGCTGCTTTTATTTCAAATCTAGTGCTGTATTCAAGGGTTTTGTACGTTTACGGGTAGTGGATAAAATTCTTATCTTACTAAGCTACAATGATGTGCAACATTTCAAAAGGGGATTTCCTTTTTTGTTTCATATATGAGTTATCAAACCAAGCTTTTCCTATACAATACATTACTTTTTTTTGCAGCCACATTTCTGATTGTTCTACTAAACGTTACTTGATGGTTCTCTCTGTTTACCACCCCCTCAGATCGGGACTTCAGCATCCAGGTGAGCACAGAGCGACGGTCCTTCACGGCCGGTGAGCCGCTGGAGCTTCGCTGCACCATCGAGGCCCAGAACGTCCCAGAGCGCTTCTTCTCGGTGTCGTGGGTCTTCAGCAGCTCACCGGTGGCCGTGGTGGGCCCCAGTGCCGTGCCTGTCCTGGGCCCCGATTACGTAACCCGGGAGGCGGCCGGGCACATGACTGTGCGCAAAGAGAGCACCAACGTGCACTTGCTCAAGCTGCAGCACCTGCGCCCCGAAGACGCCGGGAAATACATCTGCCGCGTGACGGAGCGGGAGAAGACGCCCACGGGTGACTTCATCGACCGCAGCAAGAGGTCCCGCAATGTCCAGATCACAGTCCAGCCGCTCAGTGAGTAATAATCTGCCGGCGAGGCCACTGGCTCAGTTGTCCTGTCCTTAGTTGTCAATTACACTGAGAACGATGAGCTTCTCATCATAACCGTTTTATCTTCATGCAGGCAATATGGAGCATGCCATGCTGTGCTCCTCTCCAGCGTTTCTCTCTCTCTCTGTCTCCCCCTCTCTCTTTCTCCAAGGTGGCCTATAACAGATAGCTGCATGGCCTCTATTGTTAACTGGGAGTAAGAGGGGAAAGGATAATGCTACTCTTATTCCTGATGTAGTTTCTGTTTCTTGAGTGGATTGCTAAGGGATGGTAATGCAGCATTATGGTCCTTCCCATTTCCTTGGCTTAGCTGGGAGACGTGGGGGGTGGGGGTGGGGTAACACTATTGTGGGATAATGGAGAGCAGAAGAGTCTGGACTCGAGGAGGCTGAGCTAACAACCATGAAATTAAAGCGTGGAGAAAGAAAAGAAGCAGAGAAAGGCGCCCGGCTCTTCAGGGCCCTTTAAGTGGCTCCCCGGGTTAAATGAATGGGCTCTGCTGGGGCAGACCTCTTCAGCTGGGTTAAGCAGGGCCGGCCGCTGGGGTCGGTGTCAGGTTTTGCAGCTGATCGATGCAAATTTACAGATTTTTCTTCATCTCAATGGCAGCAGAAAAATGCCCCATTCCACCAGGTTGCTTCTGCTTCATCCCCTCTCTCTTCCTCTCTGTACCTCCATGTCTCAAAGGACTGGAACAGTGTGTGTGGAGCCAGCTGCTACCAGCAATAATAAAACATAATAACCAGAGAGAAGTATCTCCTCTCAAGCAGCCAGCAGCCACCTTATCCTGACCGCTCCGCACCCCCTGCTAAATCAGCCCAAAACAATGGCCCCGAGCCTGCAGCGGTCTCCAGGGAGCCTCTCTGTATGGGAGGTTTTGTTTTTCCAACAAAAGACCTTAATGCCCCATAAAGGATGTTTATAGGGTTTACACAGGATAATGGCTGTGGTTATTGGAGGAGAACTTCCATGAAATACAGCAGAAGTAGTCAGGCAGGCATGTATTTGATGCACAAACCGTCCTCTCACGCCGGCGTTCTCACACTCGCACACCATTTCAAGATGTGCTTCATCACTCTAATTGGGGGAATTGGGTGAGAGTCGGTAATAAGGTGCGACAGGGGTTAGAGTTGATGAGTCAGAGGCAGGCCGAGGTGACAGCGAGGGAAAAACAGAGGTAAACACTTGTGACAAATCAGAGTTGATGGATGAGTTTACCTTTGCAATGAGAGAAGGGGGGAGAGCTTACATGCCACACTGAATCTGTCATACAGGTGAGAAAGGACAAGTGCAAAGGTAGTGGAAAAAAGAGAGGGGATATACTGTTATAGAGAGGAAAAGCATACTGCAGTTGAAAAAAAAAAAGAAGAAGGAGCTGGTGGGGGAATTGTGAAAATTAAAAAGAAAGGGAACGTTAGAGAAAAGCAAAGCTGTCCAGAAAACAGACAGTGTTATAGGAAGGAGGATGTATGTATCTATAACTGTCTAACAACCCCCTCTTCATGTCAAAAAGTGATAGCATACAATATGTTCTTAAGTGTGGAAAAGCTGTTTCAATGAAAGAAAGGAAGAGGAAGAGGAAGGCTTTTTTCCTTTTGTTCATTTGAGCGTGATGGAAGTAAGAAGCCAGTTTATTCCATATATTCACAGAGAGCCCGTGCTTATTAGGAGGGCCGACGAGCTGAGAGGGAAGCAGCAGAGCTTGGCCTGAGGGGCAGAAATGAAAAAAAAAAAAAAAAAAAAGAAGTGTGAAACCTTAAGCCACACGCCCAAGAGATAGCTGCACTGTGGCCCCGCAGGGCTAAAAGAGCTTTTGGGTCAACCAGAGCTCCATGATGTTTGATGGACGCTGAAGTGATGAGAGTCGAGATGAGGCAGAAAAACAGAGGAGAAGAGCACAGTAAAGACTTTTATCCTCCTCTTCTTCTGAAGTGCCGCTGTGATCTTTTCTGTGCCCGTGTGGACTTGGTCAACAAGCCACACAGGGTTCAGAAAGAGAATCTCAACCCACACTAACTCAGCAGGGCCTCCTCCCGGGCTGTCACTCTGATGTGCCCGAGGCCAGTTACAAAACCGCGCTCTCACACGCGCTTTTGCATGCGCACACACACACACACACACACACACACACACACACACACACACACACACACACACACACACACACACACACACACACACACACACACACAAGCATCCGAAAACTCGGCACAGGATTGTGTGATACTGCACTCCCGGGACCGGGCTCGTTTTATCGCCCCTGGCCTCCTGTACTCTCTGAATGTTTTAACACACAAAGTGTGATTCTTGTTGTCTCTGGGAAGGAGTTGAGATTTTGAGGAACTTTTTCTTTCATGTGTCCCACCGCTATTCAAGCTGACCTCCACGTCTCCCTTTCTTTTCTGTCTTCCCTCTCTTAGAGAGCAACATCACCGTGTCATTGTCCAGCAACTCTTCGGAGGTCCTTGAGGGAGATGTGATCCAGTTGACGTGCGCGGTCTACTCCACCACGGGCCCCCTGTCTGTCGCCTGGCAGTGGATAGACAAGGAGGTGACTGGACCGGCCCTGGAGGTGGCCTCCGTCGATCGGGAAGGCGCCGTATGGCACAGCCCGTCCTACAGAGAGCGCTCCAGCTATGGGGAGATCCGCGTGGAGAAGGTGCGGGCCGACACGTTCTCTCTGTCCCTGTATAACGCCTTACCTGGGGATGAGGGACAGTACCGCTGCACAGCCACCGAGTGGCTTCAGACCGGCACTGAACCAGAGCTGAACTGGGAGAAGATAGGAGAGAAGTCAGCTACCAAGACAGTCACTGTCAAGACTGTTGGTAAGTTACTGCGACCTAATCTAACCTCAATATAGTGTATATTCAGTGAGGCACATTGTGGGGAGGAGGGTGCAGCCCCCCCTGCTGGCCAGAGCAAAACACATTAGAAATACAATTTTACCTTTTTAAAGCAGCAGTAGGCAAGATTGGGGCAAAATTATTTTTAAAAAAAAGTAATTTTTATAAAACAGTCACTATATCCTGACAGTAGTGCATGAGACAGGTAATCTGAAAAAAATCATGTTCCTCTGTGTCCTCCGGTGCTCCTAATGACATCTGCAAGATTCCACAGACCGAAGGAAAACAACCAATCAGAGCTAAGCTGAAGCCTTGCTGTCTCTGAGCAGCTGTCAATCACTCGCAAACTCCGATCAAACGGTCAAACTAGGCAGCGCTGATCAAATATAAATCAATATTCTGTTACTGTAATGCCTATTTATCACATAAAATATTTTTAGAAACATCTTGTAGTGCATTTTGATCGAAGTTTGCGAGTTATTTGACAGCTGCCTCTGTTGAATGAACAACCAATAGGAATGCTCTCTTTCTCTGAAATGACCTGTGATTGGCCAAAGTCTCCCATCACGGGCTAGATTTTTGAAATCCTGAAAACAGAGCCATGAGGAGGTTCAGAAGTCTAGTTTTCTCTCAGAACACTTGAATCACAATATGCTGAAAGGTTATTATGGATTTATTTTGCCCAATGATGCCAAAAACATTCGGCCTGCTGCCACTTTAAATCATATCTGATAAAAAATAATTTTAACAGCTTCTGTTCATGTGCTTGTGAATGCATTATTCTGTTGTGGTTCAAATGTGAAAACAAATCGACAAACATATATGATTTTCTAATTCAGTATCCTGACATGACTGCGTGCCCTTTGTCTCTGCTAAAAGTTTAGAGGTGCTACAAAACATGACTCAGTAACTAAAATAGGCTATATGGATAAAAGGGATCCATTAGATATCAGACTACATTATGTTATGTGTAGATCCCCAGGTTCACCGGTTCTCATGCTGTGTAAGTAAGTGTTAATCAGCCTTCACATGCTAAGCCTGTATGTTTAAGATGAGCAGCCGCTGAGCTTGTCACAGGTTTCCTTGATCATATGGACCGTACTGTTTATCCTGCCATAATATTATTTCCACTCAAGGTTCAGATTTAACCGCAAAGAGTGTACTACATCTGTCAGCTGATGTTTTCTACACATTAATATGTGAACGCAAGTAAAGAAAATACCTTCCTGTGTGTAAACCCTCTTACGAGACAGTGTGTCTGCACACATGCACACTAAATCAGAGAGAGGCATATGGTTTGTGATTTGCTAAAGACTGATGAACGGCACAGGCAGAACACGCAGTCCACAAAGTAGAATACACCATGGTTTATTCATGCACCGCTCAGGGGAAAGAGCTATTATAACAAACACACACACTCACACCACCTGCCACACATCAAGAGCAGTGCTTCCGTGACACCCGTCATAGGCGCACACACACCAATATGGATTAGCCAGAATTATTAGAATGGAAATGCAGTGGCAATGTGTTTCACAGTCTGTGGGTCTCCTCTGTCAGTGCTGAGTTAAGCTGAACATCCTCGGTACAGGCTGAGGAAGCCACTGGAGCGGAGCAGTGAGGAGCTGGCAGACCAGGAGCTCAATACACACATATACTGTACACACACGCACACACACACAACCAACGGATTAACTCCCTGCAGCAGCACACAGCGGTGCTGCAGAGAAGAGATGTCGGTTTTTAAGTGGCCATTTGTTAAGTTCGGACAACAACAGAAACATTAGTTTGAGGAACAAGGGACGCATTATGCAAATCGGGAAATAGGAGTCCGAAGCTGCTCGTGTCTCTTCGGCTACGCTCCTCGAACGTCTCCTCCATGCTTGTTGATCAAAGGATTTTTCTAAATGTGCGCTGTTGTGTGACGGTCAACGTGTGCGTTTCACCGCGTCTCCGATTTCGGTGCTCGTTTTTCTCACTTTAACTTCCAACTTCAGTGTTATTGGACCTAAACCTGCCATGCAGATAGAGAACTTTTTTGTTTCAACTTTCTTATCTTCTGCTACTTCTGCCTTATTTCTTTAGTCCTTAAACCTAATGAATTAAAAAACTTGTGCTCCAGTTTCCTTTGCTTCACACACTGACCCGTCCTCTGAGCGTACTGCTCTACAGACTTGAAGCTCAAGATATTTTACTGTATATGGTCACTGTATCTTAATTTAGATCATAGACTCGCTGTGCTCGCTAACAGGACCTGGAGGGGATGGGAGAGGGATGTCTTCTGGGAGACTTGTGTTTCTGTTGCCACAGTGAAGACAAATATGTTCGGTAGAGAGTCTTGTTTCCAGCTGATTGGCTTAAGGGGCCCTCGGGGTGTCTGGTGTGTGCAAGTGAGAAGCCTATATACGCACACACACACACACCAATGTATAGTAGTCCCCCACTCAGCCACTAGCACTTTGTACAGTGAACGAAACAAACGCATTCATGTTTATTCACACAAACAAAAAGATAGAGGAGTTGTATGGGGAAAAATGGATCGGCGTGAAATCCTCTTTTCTGTCACAGAGGCAGGCAGACAGTGAGGCGAACGGATGGATGGAAGAAGGGAGATGAGAGATATAGAGTGAGAGGGGAGAGTTATTGTCTATTAGAGAATTATGTCCCCAGGCGGCCGTCCCAAGTCTGGACAGAGAGCCATCGATTACACACCCTGAAGGACACCGGGGGTGATGGCTGTCAGAGGGGGGAGAGAGAGGGTGAGGGACAGCGGGGGAAAGCGACGTGGCTGTTGACAAGAACATAATGGAGAAAATCTGCAAAGTCTCAAGGAAATGAATGATCAGATCTGGCAGAAATCAGACTTCATCAAACACATTCCACCTCCCTCGTATGACCATCTCTCATATTCAATCACTCACATTCATTGAAATGCCCTGAAATAGGCACAGCAGGGCCGGGTTGTTAAAGGTCCGTGGAGTCTGTCTCTCTCTCTTGACTCCCTCGCTCCCTGGTGTAGATGTATCTTGGCAGTAACATATGGACTTGGGTGAACGTTTTTAGTTTAATGAGGATAGTTTAGACTTGGCAAGGAGTTGGGCGTAGATCGAACATCGGCGCTTAGAGGAAATCTCTCCCCTGGGTTTTTTCTTTGTTGCATCACCCATTAATTTTGAGGCGCGCTCACACAGTCAAGCGCTCAAACTCATACTTGCACACGGTGGCACATGCACACACATGCATAAGCTAAATCGTTGTCTTTCGGCGCTTAATGATAGAGGAAAAATGCATGTTGAGAGTCAGTGCACTTTAAGTAAATACTGTCTGTATTTGTTCCAGCAGGGGGCTTTGTTCCTCTCTGTAGCTATGCTTAAAAGGAAAGTTCCTTCCTGGAACTGATTATGAATCCCCACATCATTCGCTGAGCTTTGAGCTTTCGGAGAACAGACTCAATCACACACCCAGGCTGTGTTGTGCTGTTACATGCAATCAGCGGTACTCTGTTTGAAGGGTTCATCATTAGTCAAACACTTCCTAACATTCTCTTCTTCCGCTTTCTAGAGTCCTCCTTCATGGTGTCGGCCTCGTCGCGGACGCCGTCCGTCACCTTCGGAGACTCCTTTGACCTCCTGTGCCTGGTGAAGCCTCGCCACAACCCCCGCGTGCCCACCTCCGTCACCTGGCGCTTCATGCCGGCCAGCGCAGAAGTCGGCGACGAGGATCAGGGCGAGTTCAAGGACCTGGTGACTTTCACCCGCGAGGGCACGCTGCAGTGGGGCGAGCAGCTGCTGGGGCTGGGCACCCGCACCACGGTGGACCGCTCCCACTCCAACACCAACTTCCGGTTGTCGGTGACCCGGGCGGGGCGCCGCGAGGCGGGCAAGTACCAGTGCACCGCCGTCCTGTGGAGGAGGAACTACGACAACAGCTGGAGCAGAGTGGCCAACCGCACTTCAAACCTGCTCGGCATCAGCGTCCTACAGCCAGGTAAAGCTGCATGGCTGCTTGCCAGGCAGACACACACACACACCTAATTGGAACGGACACAGACCAGCACACAAACAGGGATAAACACCGATTGAGACACACACACATACACATCTAGTGAATTCAGCAGAGCTTAGAGGATGTCTGCCTGCTCTAATTGCTCTTAGTCTCTGGTTTAGACACTAATTGGAGTGTGTGTGGACATGTGTGTGTGTGTGTGTGCAGGGCAGGGTGGAGTCTCCTAATGGAGCGCAGTGAATGGATTGCTAAACATCCAACAGGAAGCGAGAGAAAACTGAGTGAAAGAGGTAGAAAAGAGAAGGGAAGCAAAGGACGGAGACAGAGAGAGTGAGAGAGTGGGATAAAGAGAGTGAGCGATCTGTCCTTGAACCTTTCTTTTCCTCAGCGGAGGCATTAAACTGTCTACACCGCCCCTCATTGGCCCTCTGCGCTCACACACATACGCAGAGAAAAACCCATTCAGACACAGCCCAATTAGTGGCTGAACACGAAACAACAAACACAAGCGGACACAAACACACACACACACACACACACACACACACTCACACTGGCCCAATTTAGCCCAGCCTGGTGTGCCTCAACAGTATGATGCTTCATTTATTCAGGTGAATGTGCCTGAGGCAAATATTCATCCCGCTGATAAAAGACAAAAAAAAAATAAAAAACCTCCACCAATGTAGTCTGGCTTTCAAAGCGGTCCAGCAAAGCATTATGGTAGCTGAAGTGCCAATGGGGTCCGGATTTGTTGGATTTGGCGGGAGGAAATATGAGCAAGGTGCGTGGGAGGAACGAGAGGAAGGTTTTCAACTTCTGAAATGTTTTTTTCCGGTAACGTTCTATTTGTGACCGTGAGTATGAATAGAGATGTGCGAGAGCTTCGCCTTCCATGTTCAGGTGGGGATAAGTAAGACGCCGTATTGAGTTGAGACTGCGGTGGTGATCAATAACACTTTAAAAGTGAGGCGGTGGAATGTAGTCACAAGTACGGTATAGATAGTCTCTCAATCCCCGCTGCTATTGATACAGAAACACATGAATGATGTAAACACACACACACAGAAGCACCCCCAGTTCAGAGACATTGCTCTTACTTGCTTGCTTGACTGACTGTGCTCTGACCTTAACCATTCACGCAGAACACACAGAGGGTCCCCGTGGCCCTTCAGGAGTTATTTGGAAATCGACTTATCACCCTGAATGCTCGTTTACCTTTTCCCCCTCCTGTGTGCAGTTTACGTTGTTTATCCTTAACCCGAAAAAGGGCACACACATTTTGCAGGGGAATACACACCGGTTCTCCTCCTCCCACTCCCGTCTCTAGCAGCGTCTCCATGACAAAGTGATCAGTTACCTTGGTAATGCCATCAGTAACCGTGACGATGTGATCAGTTGCCGGCCAAGAGCCAATCAGTAACCATAACGGTGCCATCATTCTGCGTGTAAGGGCACTATCTCGCAGGGGAGGGCGAGTGAGTAATTCCTTTATCTCGGTTCGGTCCCGGTCATGCTGCGTTCGTCTCCTCCACCTTCTGTGTTATTCCTTTTTTTTTTTCAGCTGTGCACCATTCAGACCTTCATTTAGCCTGATGATTCATTTGTCAGCATGTAGGACGTCTCTCTCTCTCTCTCTCTCTCGCTCCCTCTCTGCCCCACGCCTCTCTTCCCCATCTGCTTTTTTCCTCTCTGTTTTCCTAAATGTTAACCACTCATGGCTAAATAAGTGGCTGGCATTTTCAGCTCCCCTCTTCTCAAAGAAGAAGTGGGATAAAGGGGAGTGTGTGTGTAATGAGGTGTGAGCAAACACGGCATCTGACCAGATTCATAATTGAGAGGCTTTAAGTCGTGCTTCCAGAGGTACCTGCTCAATATGCATAAGCTGCCTCGCCAGCATTACGTGTGCACATACATACATACATACATACTTGTGTGCATGTCTTGCATGAATGCCGCTGCAGCCGTGTTTATTGTGACGTTCCTCTGAGAGCTTCCATGTGCTTACTGTGCATATTATACCTCGCTCCTCATACCCGGCGACTCAACAGCAGAACCCTTTCCCCTCAGCTTTCTGACGGTCCATTACGCCACCATGTTGTATTCAGAAGAAAAGACGTGCATGCGTGTGCCTTAACACGAGGAGGTTCGCTGAAGGTACGGCTCCTCATTAAATTATTGGAGGACTTCAAAAGCGGAGAGTGAAAAGTAGCATCAGAAATAGCGCCCCTTGATCCAACATCCGTGCATCCCAGATTAGCAGAAGCGAAGTTGTCGGATGTTGGACGCAGATAAAAGCAGGACCGAACCCACACAGAAGCACTCGGCCGGTCAGCGCAGCGTTCCCTCAGACGAGCGAGGTGCCTGCAGCCCAGCCCAGGCCTACTTCCTGTTCCAGATTGCATTAGCAGCACACTGCCTGCATGTCTGTGTCCAAGTCCCACGGGTCATATTAGAGGAGTTCACCACTACATCTACACGCATACAGTATTTTTATGTTCGTTGCGAGGGCAGCCTGGTGCTGGAATTATCCACCACAGACTTCATGCACAAACACCATCATGTACACACAAACATGCAGTGTATACACACTGGAGGGGGGGGGGGTTACCTCCCAGAGCTCAAGTGTAATTATCTTATGCTAGAACACGATTCAATATCATCCCTCACAGCAGAGGATCCCCACAAACGCACACAAAAACAACATAAACATGCGGTAGTATACAATTCCACATACAGTGGTGGCGGCAATAATATTAGATTTCACCTGATTGAGTTTTCTCTTTGTCTCTCCGTCTGAAACGCAATAATGGCAAACACATGTTCAGCATGGAAGATCACCAGGGAAGCCTCAGTCTCTACAACACAATCTAATATCATCTTCTCATAACTCAAACACACACTCATCATTTCTCCACCACACACACACGCACACACAGAGAGAGAAAACACGCAAAACTAATTATGCTGAATCTCCCTAATGGAACCGGAGTTTAGATTAATGATGGTTTGGGGAGTTCAAGACATTTTTCTCATCATTCGAGTGTGTGCACGTGCACATTTTGTGCGCGTGTGTCTGGCATGAGGAGTGGGATATTAAGACCGTCTGGTTATTGGCTGAGCTAGAATGATGGTGGTGATGATGGAGGGGAGGGGAAGGTGGGGTGTCCCACTTAGAGTTTCTCCTCATCTCATCCTCACACACCTACGCATGCCTGGCTACCTTTCGCTCACATGATCAAACATCACGACGCAGGGATGGATGCCTTTTTTTTTTTTTGGTTATTCTTATCCCCCTCTCTTGTTTTGCACTCTCTCTCTTTGAATTAGAGGATATATGCCTCCTACTTTCTCCTACTTTATCTTGTCCTGCCTCATATGCTCTCGCCGTCTCTCTCTGATAGCTCTTGAGGGTATCTTCCCATTTAATATGGGCTGGCACAAGCAGATGCCGCATGTGCTCTCCTTTCATGCCAGCGAAGTACTTGCCACCCAGCCGTTATTGATAGCGTTGGCGTCGCCGCGGCGATTGGAGATTCCTGCTTATCAGCGCAGGGATAGGAGCTGCCTATCTTCATTAAGGCCCGTCCTATCGCCCCTCACGTCCTCCTTTTCTCTCGCTCCCGCTCCAACGCTGTCTTTTCTACATTTTGTTCTCGCTCTTCCCCATAAGTCTCTTTTAATGTCTTCTTTCCCCTTCACTCTCACTTAGCTGCATGTTTCCCTCCTCGCACGCCCCCAGCTCCTCTCTCACTCTTGTGATTTTTCAATATTTTATAATTCCCTGCCTCTCTCCTCCTCCTCCCCCTCATAATTCTCTCCATTATGTTTACATTTTTCATCAAATAGCTTCTTCACCATTGTCCGTGTTTCATAAATAATAGGGATATGGCAGCCGTGCTTGTTTGCACACAATAGCGCCTTTATCACAGTGTTATTGTTCGTGTCGGGGTTGTAAATCTTTTCTGCGCCCTGTTTTTTCGGCTGCAGCCGGATATAGTTCGGGTTTGCCCACAAGCTCACCTGAGGCAGCACTCTGTGTGTTGCAGACATGCCCCGTCCCTCCTATTTATACAGTTAGTGTACATGCATATACAAAAAAACAGAGTGCACTCGCTGCGTTTTTGTCTGCTGCACGCGCACATGAACACACGGGGTCGTAATGGGTGATGAATGAAGAGCCTTTGAGGGGCGCACTGAAACAGAAAATAATTTCGTGAAAGATTTTTTGATTAATCACGCCTGTTTCAGACATTCAAGGTCAGGCTCCTTCCCTGTGTCTTCTTCTTCCTCACAAGGGCAAACCCCGACGCTCTCTCTCTCTCTCTCTGATGCGAGAACACAGGCACATATTTCTGTCAAATCCAATTCAATCTGGGCCTCATTTCCTTGTCCAGCCCAATCTGAAGACACAATGAGATTCTCTGTGCTGCGTCTCTCTTAAGCACCTGTGTGTGTGTGTGCGCGCGTGTGCACGGCACGCGCGTGCACGGCACGCGCGTGCACGTGTCCTGCTGCTGCTGTAATTGAAGTCGTAACTCAGAGCTAGCTACAGTGCTGCTGCTCCCCATGTAAATCAGCGGCTAATAGTAGAGAGCAGAGCAGGAGAGGCTCGGCAGTGCCGGCTCCTGAATACACAGAAGCAAGCAGCCTCTAGCCTGCACTAACTGAATGACCACTGTTCTCTGTGGTTTAATGAGCATAATGTGTTTTATGCTTATTGACAGACCCCCTCTTTCAAACACACACACGGCTCGATCTGATATGTCTTTATGCTCTCCCCCTCCGTGCCAGCTTCTTTTAGGGCCATTAATCTCCCAGAGTTCCCCTGCCCTGACCTCCTGTCTCACCCCTCTCTTGTGCATCCGTTTTCCCCGTTGGGCCAACCGGCGTCCAGCGATCACTCACTCTCTCAGACAGACAGGCAGGAAGTAGGGAAAAGTGCAGTCAGTGCATCAGTGTGTTCGATGGTAGAGATGGAGGAGTGGAGGTTGCATGTGTGTGTGTGTGGCTTTTGTCTTTGGTGTGTTTAAGGCTGCCGGTTCGCGCACAGATCGCCATAATTAGCCCGGTCTTAATGATATTGTAGTGGGAGTTGGAAAGGGGGAGGAATGAGGAGCGCTAATATCCCACTGACACAATGGGATCATAGATACATCGCAGTCATTAGCATGGAAATTAGGCTCCCGGTTCAGCAGAGGAGACACTTTTCAGTCAGGGGAACCCTCGTCGCCCTCTGACGAGCATGTGCTCTGATCTGTGCTCCCTGTGACGGAGGTCCAGTGGTGTGCACAGTTTTGTGTGTGCGTAGTTGCAGAGGTTTGCAAGGAGCAGCAAGCCAAAGTAAGCCGTTCTGCAGGGGATCAGGGCGTGTCTAAAGCCCTCAGTCCTGACATGCTCGGGGTCCTGGCCGTGGATTAGCCAGTGGCTGTGCTAATGCTAACGCTAAAGGCGGAGCAGGCAGCCATTAAGACTATAAGTCCTCTGGAGTGGAGCTGGAGAGACTGCCTGCTGCTTTCCCAAAATCCCTCCAGGAGCATGTTCTCACTTTCTGTCTTTTACATCTCTCTCATCTTTTCCAGGCTCTCTTCCCCCCCCTCTCTGCACACTCTCTCACTCCTCAGCTCGCTGTTGGTAGACGCTCGTGAATATCCGTTTCAGTTTCGGTGATATATCCCTTAACTCTCCCTACTTTTCTCCCATCATGTCTCCTTTAAAGAACCTCATCCCTCTCCCTGTGTCTACCTTTTTCTACTTTTATTCATCCCTCTCATCTCTTTATGTCTCTTTTCTCCCTGTCTTTTCTCCACTCTGGCCTCCTTTTAACTAAGTGGAAGCGTTACATATCCGCGGCCCAGTGGATAGGATGTCAGCTCAGTGGTCATTAAGTGCATATTAGACCATGTTTAAAAAAGAGCCAAAATGTTAGGCGGATACCCCACCAGCACCTCTAGTGTTCGCACTTAATTTAGGCCTCATAAATATGCACGAACCCACAGGTGAGGCCGCTGCATATTCATGTCGGTGTCAGGCGATTAGACGGGACGTGATCAGGAGAGATTGGGAAACGCAGAAAGGGAGTGATGATCGGTCAAAACACCGTGATGTGATGAAGGGGGAAATGAGAGTGGAGGGTGAAGTGGACATTTCAACCCGAACGTTTAGAGCCAGTCTTGCATTAAAAGACTTCACCTGGAGCAGCAGCATGAGATACGAGATGGGAAATGAATCGAATCTCCTCTCTATACAAAGAATAAAGGATGACATTCTTTGATTTACTATCTCGGGCTGTATTCTCCTCCTCTGAACACCATCGGCCAAGCAGTTTCCGAGCTCCTTTGAAGTAAAATTTTATTACAAGCATGTGTGTATGTGAGAGAGAGAGAGAGAGTTGTAGTTAGTGTGCGCTGACATGCCACAGTAGCATCCTTTAGTGTACACTCCTCCTCCCCCCGGACTCAAACTTGTTTTCATCTGCTCCGCTTCATAAACAATAGTTGTGCGGCGCAGCTTTTGGGGCTTGGGGGGTGCACTTTGTTCGCTGTCTTCCTTATCAAAACTGGGCTGCCGTTTTGCAGCCTTTGTGTGCTTACCTCCAGTGATAAATAAAAGGAATACAGACAGCTTTGTCTCAACTCTGCAGCTCCTGTAGCTATTAAACGAGACAAATTGGGCACACATGGGAAGCGGGTGAGACGAGGGTTCAATGAGCCAATTAGTGACTGTACTGTGTGGATCTCGGTGTGTTCGTGTGTACCGTAATGACACCACATGCCCAGCAAACTGCTGCAACACAAGCACCTCCAGTGGAGCTGCGATAGTTAAGGGGGGAAAGAGGCACTCTGTCTGGATACAGCTCATATCATTACTTTTTTATTATTATTATTATTTATTGTCATTATTATTTTGCAGAGCAAGAATCTGGCTTTTTAATTAAAATTATTTAATCATGGCCTTGTTTAATTGAGTTCGCCCTTTCTGACTGAAACATAACACCAGCGAGGTCCTTGAACGTATCTTAGCCAAGCCACGTTGTTCATGGAGACGAGGTTGCCCTGGAAACCATAGAGGCAGATGACGCGTATGAGAGGCTGTCAGCATTTCTGCTCAAGGTTAACTTCAAAATTAGTTTTTTTTCTTCTACTTGATTATACCGTTTTGCCCCTTTTTTCTTGTGGAGAAAATAAACAAAAAAAAAGAGGAGTTAAAGGCGGTTGCGTATATAATGGGCATGCACTCGTGTGCCAGGTTTGACTGGCACATGAACTAATGCAAAACAGTGAGGAGAACAAGTGTTTCCAATTACGGATTTGTCTTACTTTGTGGATGCGCCCTTGAGGCTCATTACAGAAACAGAGTAGCAAAGAAGCACACTTAAAATAGGTATTGACAGCCTGACACACAAGAACACAGAGCTCCTCTTGCTGTTGAGGGAATGCACATACATGAGGAATGGCTTTGTGAATGCTGCATGATTGAACTGGCTTCCTATACGCCAGGTCTCTTGCTCTCATCAGTGCCCCCTTATACAAAATTAAATACATCATATCGAATTTTATTTTTGCCTGTTTTCTGCTGCTTGCGTCAGCAGATGCATTGATGTAACAGTGGAGGATGGCTGTGTGCTGTAGCTGAAGGAAGAAAACCTCAGAGGGAGTGGACACGTGTCAGAGGATGTGACAGGCTGGTCTGTGAAGTCGCTGTTCTCTTACTGAGGCGTTTCACAGCGAGAGGATTCTGGAGGGAGTGAAGACTTTAAGGTTGTTCTGGGACATAAGTCTCTTCCTTTCTGCCAATTGCTCTCCTATTTTATTTGTCTCCCCCTGTCTCAGTGCTCAGTTATGATAACTTGTAATAGCTCATGATGCTACCTAATAGGGCTTGAATAATTAGCCTATTTTAGCTTTGAAAAGGCATTTCTGTAAACACTGATGTACGGCAACAGGCTTTCAGCCCCCTGTTTTTTTTCCTCCTGGCTGCGGATTCAAACTTCAAATGGGAACGGCAGAGAATTGCTTTGTCCTGTGCCAATCCAATCCTGCATGGTTCCACTTCAGTAGGTTCGGAGGTAATTCTCCTGCAAAAAAGAAAAAAAAAAAGATTGCCAGGATTCCGCAGGGCTCGGCAGTAATTCCGGATGGGGAGATTGTCAGGCTTCCTACCAAGTCTCTAGCGGCTACCGAGGCAGTGATAATGACTCATTTCAGACGCTGGCTCGAGCAGGGTGGTCTGGCGATGCCTTGCGGCCATGTATCTTTTGAATGCTACCAAATGTGTGCATACTGTATGTATAGTGTGATGTAACCACTATCATTTGAGCATTCGCAGCAATCTGTTGGTAAGGTTAGTGAGGTTTTCAGGGCAGATGGCTGTGACCCTAGGCAGTCAATCAGTCAGTCAGTCATAGCAAAGCTTAGCGTGAGCTGGGATGGGAACATGGAATTGGAGATGCAGGGGGTTGTTTAAGAATGCAGGAGACGCGTCGAGAGGAAAATTAAAGTTTTATATTGGGCCATATTTGTGTCAGTAAATCAATCAGAAAGCAATATTTACAAATGCATATTCCTGATCAAGGCTGGATATCGTTTGATAATTGTCGCACCAATACAATAGCTGAATTTCGTTACCAATCCCAAAACCATACTTTTTTTGCAACACTCATCCCAACTCATCACATACTGCCGCTTTGTCACGCCCCTTTGTGTCACTTTATGTTTAGGCAACAAAACCACTTAGTTAGGTTTAGGAACAAACTACATGGTTGGGCTTAAAACTACTATGTTTGTCAAGTGAAAATGAAACTGAACGTTGTGAACGCAGGACACGAACGAAAAGCTGATTGTAACGTGGAAGTGGAACTTAACGCACGGGACACAAACAGCGGTCTCCTGGATGAAAGCCTTGTGTTTGTTGGACCCATCCACCACATCTCTTTCGACGTCACCACAGCACTTTCCCTGTGCATTTACTGTTGCTGTGGATGGGTTTACATTAGGGCTGTCAAAGTTAACACGATAATAACGCGTTAACGCATATGCGTTTTAACGGCACTAATTTCTTTAACATATTAGTGCAACTTGCGATTTATACGTTGTAGAGGGCTCAGTTTTAAAGCTAGAGTGAAGATGCTGGTATCATGTGAAACTAAAAAAACGGAGGAATCCATAGGTACCAACCTCTGACCTCAAGATATGTGAATGAAAATGGGTTATATGGGTACCCATGAGTCTCCCCTTCACAGATATGCCCACTTTATGATAATCACATGTAGTTTGGGGCAAGTCATAGTCAAGTCAGCACACTGACACACTGACAGCTGTTGTTGCCTTTTGGGCTTGAGTTTGCCATGTTGTGATTTGAGCATATTTTTTTATGCTAAATGCAGTACCTGTGAGGGTTTCTGGACAATATTTGTCATTGTTTTGTGTTGATAATTGATTTCCAATAATAAATATATACATACATTTGCATAAAGCAAGCATATTTGTCCACTCCCATGTTGATAAGAGTATTAAATACTTGACAAATCTCCCTTTAAGGTACATTTGAACAGATAAAAAAATTATGATTAATCTCTGATTAATCGCAATTAAATATTTTAATCGATTGACAGCCCTAGTTCACATTGTAGTTAATGGAAAGCCCGGTCTCATACTGGCGCTCAAAGGTGCCTTGTGCCTGGTATCGAACGCCAATGGCCGTGACAAAGCGTCGTTATTTGACGCCCTGAGAATGAGAACGGGCTGTTTTTTGGTATCGTACATTGAGGAATGTAAGCACATTTTGCTACAAAACCTGTATTTCATTTGGCAAAAGAAGTCAACATTGTATAAACACAAGCAGTGCAAGAAGTTTGCCTAAATATAATGCATTAACATCTACACATTGGTAAAAAAAACAAAAAAACATTTGATCAGAAACAGTCTGATTAAAGAATACATGAATGAGAGAATCCAAGTACGGATTTGGTGAAGCTTTTGGTACTTAACTTTACGTAAAAGTTGTTATTTTGACAATTCTGGCAGACATCGGTGCTCTGATCCAAAAATAGGTGTTCCTCTCTCATGTTGGGGGGGAGAGGGGCAGCAATATGGCGTTCTGCAGTTGCATGTCTGCTGCTGAGATCAATTAAGGGAATTTGTTTCCCCAAATTGGACTCAGCCAACAAACAACTCCTGGCTCGCCGCCAGTGTGCCAACACCGGAAAGACTAGTGCTACCAATCAAATCGTTATTGCTCAGGTCATAGATTGTTAAAGTCGCTGTTAGAGATGCACACCTGTGTGGAATTGTTCTACATTTCAATTCAAACTGCGTGATATTTGCTTGTTTGATTATAATTGTTTGACAAATTGTCACTGTTATATTCCAAATATATGAATCTCATGCTTGAGAATTGCATGTTGTGAATTCTCTTTTGCTTTGTGATCCTATGTTTTTATACATCTCATCTCTTGTGTGTGTGTGTGTGTGTGTTTACTACATGCTCTGTGCTGAACTAATCCTCCCCCCAAGCATTTGACAGCGGGGCCCTGGCCGCGGTCACACCTGATGTACCTGCAGCTAATCCCATCCCACAACCGATGTCGCTGTAACCAATCCTGTCACAGCACTCAGGGCAGCCCCAGCTCCTTCCTGACATCTCAGTCACACCTCTCTATCATCTCCTCCCTCTCCTATCGGCTCTCTTCCCATCCTCGCTCGACTTTATATAAAATGTGTTCCTTCTTCATTCTGTTTCCTCCTCTTTCTGGCAGACTGTCAGACCTCCTGCCCCGCTTTTGTCTTGTATCTCTTTCCATAATAATATCCACAACCTAACTTTACAATCCACCCCCATCTCCTTCACCCTTGTCTCCTCTGCTGTTCTGCATCTTATCTTACATTTCTGCTTTGATACCAACAGACCTACCATCCCCTCGGCTTTGACTCGCCTGACATTTCCTCCTCCTTTCCCTTTCCCTTTCTTTCTCTTTGTCACCTGCTTCACCCTCCCACGCACCACTATCTTTTCCTGCCCCGCTGCCACCAGAAATAAACCCAGCTACAGGTCGTCTGTCACAAAACAGAAATTGCATTGTGTACCTGTCACCGGTGCTCACATTCTCCTGCACCCAAAGGAATGACTGTCTGCTCTTTTCCCCCTTTCTCTCTCTCCTAATTCTTTGCAGAGAGCAAGCTGCGAGTGCAAAAGACCAACCAGTCTCAGGTGCACCTGGAGGATAGTCGCGTCAGGATCAATTGCTCCATCAGCTCCCAGACCAGCCAGGACTCGCAGCACGCCGTGCTCTGGTACGTGAGGCGCGCCACCGGGTCAGAAGCCGACGAGCTCCTGCTGAGAATCGAACGCTCGGGGGCCTTCGAGTACGGCGCCTACGCGGACGAGGAGAGACTGCGACGGCGAGTGCAGGCCGAGAGGCTGTCGCCCCGTCTCTACGCGCTGACGCTGAACAGGGCGGAGAACAGCGACTCCGGGACATACTACTGCCTTGTGGAAGAGTGGCTGAGTGATCCAGATGGAGCCTGGTATCGACTCTCCCGGGAGTCCTCGGGGTTCACGCAGGTTCTGGTCAGACAGCCAGGTGAGCAAGCAGTCAGAACTGTTGTTTTAAACAAAATGCTTATTTATTCCCACTGTAGGGAAGCAGCAGCTGCCACTTTAGCCCCACGTGCTGACCTGCTTTAGACCAGTTGTTAACCCAATCCACCACCCCTTTCCAAATTGCTCTGCTCTCACCACTCCCACATGCTCTGCCCAAGGCCTCAAGGCCGTCTCGCTCTGATGACCTTACACCTGCTCTGGGTAGAGCTCAGGTGGCAAACAATGGGTTGAAGTCGTGCCAGCTGTCATAACCACACCAGAGGGCAGAGCCTGGCTCAGATGGAGAACCTAATCCACCTGTCCAGTACTCAAAAACTTTCAGAGCGCTCAAAGCCACGATGTACCTACCGCCACCCAAACCCTGACATCTTACCTCATGACAGTAATCTTAAGAACTCTCTTTTCCTGTCCTCAAATTCCCCTTATTCTGCCCATATTCAATATTCTCCTTTACATACAAACTCCCCCAAATGCAAATAAATAATCCCTTTTTTGTGTGAATTTATTCCACACACCAGCTGAAGGTGACTTTTCTCAGACGTCTCTGAGAGCACCGTTCATCTGCCAGCTGTCCTGTTTATAATGCAGAGTGAAATCCCTGATGAGGCATCAGCCCAACTAGAACGTGAGGATCAAAAACGTCTGGTCACGAGCCAGTAGGGCAAGGAAAAGGCTTTTATTTTATGGAGACGGTGAAGCAAACAATTAATTGAGCTACAGCACCCATACAAATGCAGAGATCTGGGAATATGAGCACCTCGTGTTAGACTTTATGTTGTGTAAGGCACTGATTCCTTTCATGCTTTAGTTTAGTTGTTTAAGGAAGCTCACCAGGGACCTTGGTTAATATTTAACTGAGGAAAGTAAAGTATATTATATATATAGGTTTTTACTTTTAAGGATACATAAAGATGTATATATGATGAATAGAATATGCTGCACAAACATCATGGATATTCATTAAGGTGCTAAAAAATGCATTCACCTCGGGAAGCCGTCCAGAAATCAGCCTGTCGGGAGGAGAGATGAGGGGAGATATGTGCCAGCGCTCGCCTTTTTTTCTGCTCTCCTGCTGTCCTTTCTTCTTCTCGTTTTGCTTTAACAAGAGGACCGCTCCAAACTGTGTGTGAGAGCAGCCCAAGCAAGCCAGGTCTTCACTGCCGTCTTTTTTTTTTTTGTTAACTGCAGTGAAACTGGGTCATCGTACCACCCCTGAAGGGTTGTAGCATACCCATACAGACAGACAAACAGACACACTAGCCTTGGGGCAGGATCTAACCTTGCTGGAGAGCTGAAAGACCGCTGATAGCTGTGGGCGGCACTGTGGGATTTATTTATTTTTGTCGTCTGTTTGCACATTTTGAAAGTTTGGTGTCCCAGAGGCCGAGTTGACATCTTTTAAATCGCTTGTTTTGTCTGGTCAACCGCCTTAAACACAGATATGTTCAGACATTTATCATAAAAGACCAAAAAAAATCCCCCCATTTGAGAAGTTTGAACCGAGCAGATGTTTGGCATTTTTGCTTGAAAATGACTCAAATGATTAAAGGATTATCAAAATAGATTAATTTTTCACCGATCCAGTAATCCATGAATTGACTAACCATCTCAGCTCTAGTTAAAGGTCTTATTGAATTATGTAGACACATTTTTTTTTTTAAATAATACATCTACAGAGCCTTTAGAAAGATGAAAATTATTATGATTGTGAATTAATCATTTAAAAAATGTTGGCGGGTCCAAAATGAATGTTTTGTTTATCTCTGTGGAAGATATCTGATGTTTGATTCACACTTCTAACAAGGCTTGTGAGCCAATAATAAAACAACGTTGGTATCACATGGTATTTCTGGGTCGTCAGTTAGCGTGGAAAAAAAGTGATTTGGTGCTCTATTGCTAAGCCCCAAGAAATACTGTACATCTCAATACATTTCCACTTTTTCTCCCCCCATCTGTTTCCCTTTCTTATCTTCTTTGACCTCCTGCAGAGATCCGACTGCAGGTGGAGGAATCGGAGTCAAACGTGACGGTGGAAGAGTCCGCCTCCATCCGACTGGGCTGTAGCATTCCCTCCCAGTCGTCCCGAGACTCCCGCTTCTCCGTGTCCTGGTACGTGGAGCGCTCCGACGACGACGACGAGGACGACGAGGAACAGCAGGGCGAGGGAGAGAAGGAGTGCGTGTTCTCCATCGGCCATGACGCCGTTTTCGGAAACGGAAACTGCAGCCCCAGAGAGGAGCCGGGGCCTAATTCCCGCCTGCAGTTTGAGAGGATGACCTCTGACCAATACAGCCTGACTATCCAGGGAGCACGGCCGACAGACGTGGGCCGATACTACTGCCACGTAGAGGAGTGGCTGCTGAACCCCCGCAATGCCTGGTACCGCCTGGCTACCAACAACTCCGGGTTCACTATCGTCAACGTAATGCAGCAAGGTAAGTCCTTAATTAACTAAATCCTTTAAGCTTCTCTGAATGCAGGTGACAGTGAACACTGTTACAAAATTATACTTGTATCAATGGCTGTCTTCTAATATTATACTGGCAATTGAAGACTGGGGAGCCTCTTCACTGATGGCACAAGATGTAATTAACTGCTGCTTCCGTTCTGATGTTTCGTCTCGCAGTATATATTGTCATATTGCCCAATCCTAATAGGTCCTCTGTGTTACAGTATACGTAACGAGAGAATATTATGGGCCAATTAAGCAGCTCTCAGGTACTCTAGATGTCATCCTTGGATGATCTGGCGTCCCCACTTGCAGCATTTATTTTAAAGATAGGGACAGTTAGAAGCAGAGGCAGAGATGGCCACCCACTGTTAAGCATTAAAGCTGAGTGATGAATGTTGTCAAAAGCAGCGCTTGGATCTAAAGATGTCAAACACATTCATTCTCCAGTGTCAATAACTACATGCATATCATGTGTAACTGTAAGCATTCATTTAGTCCAATTTAAGTGATTTCAGGACGACTTGTGCATCTGTGAAGGACTTGTCCGTTCTCTGTCAACAGTGTCCACCGTCCAGTCAGTGGTGTGCTCCAAGTCCTCCCTCTTCTACTTCGTCTTCTTCTACCCCTTCCCCATCTTCGGCATCCTGCTCATCGCCGTGCTGATGGTGCGCTACAAGAGCCGCAGCAACAGCAAGAGCCAAGAGGGCAAGAACGGAGCCCCCCTCCTGTGGATTAAAGAACCTCACCTCAGTTACTCTCCCACCTGTCTGGACCCACCTGCGCTCAGCCTGCACCCCGGCTCTGTCGACTAAGTGAGCCCCTCCCCCCCTCCCCCTGCCTCGCGCACATCGAGGATCCAGCCAACACAATGCCAGGGAGCAGATCTGGACTCCACCTTCAGACCTTACTGTCGTTCACTGCTGTGTTGAATTAGTTGATCAGTTTAAAAAACCCTACCCTGGTGGCTGCCTGTTTTACGTTAACTGTGTGTTTGTGTGTGTGTGTGTGTGTGCGTGTGTGTGTGCGTGTGTGCGAGTATGGGTGTGCCATGTTAGCACGATTAATTGTGCGAGTGCGAATTGAAGGACAAGAGAGCATCACAAGCCTCTCTCATTTTTTTTTATTTTTTATTTTTTGTGAAACTCATAGCTGCATTTTTTTTTTTTTCGTTACTCTGAATATTTGTCTATTTTTCAAGAGAGATAGAAAAAAAAAACTGCGCACATGAGATCATCGGCCTTTCCTGGGAAGGACATTTTAAGAGAAGGAACTCTATAATCGACTCCGGCACTGAGTGGATGCCAAAAAAAAGTCTCTGCACTGATCCAAGAGCAGCCACAGCCTGGCCCACTATGTTGGTTGCCATAGTGATTCTCTGCGCCCACTGACTCAGTCCGTAGCTGCTGACTTGGTTGCCAGCCTGCATAGAGACAAAGGCAAGGACACACAAGTCTGTGTCCTAAGTGAGGATGTATGTGTGTTGGCCCACCTGCCTCCACAATGAATTTGCCTTGGCAGACAGAAACAGGTCCTCTCGCGCCACTTAAACACTGCCAGACACTCTGGCCTCAGCGAGAGGCTGCTCCGCTCTCCTCCTCTATCCTCCCAACAAGAGAACGAGAGGGAGGAACGTCGGAAAGGACGGGGAGTGAATGAACAGCGCTCTCCTGCTGAGGATATACATACTTTGACATAAGAGATTTTTTTTTTCAGCGCCAAGACGTCCTTATTTCCAACGCTGTTCTCTGCAGCTAATGTTTGAAGTTTTAAAGAGAGTCGGATTGTTTTTATTGAAGCAGATTGTAAGATATGTCTGCTTGCCTCCTGCTGTGGGTTTATGGGCCTTGTGGGCAAAAAGGGCGATTTTTACACTCATGTTAGAACAGTTGAATTGACTGAAATTAAATTCTTGCACATTTCTTTAAGTCGCCCATTTTGACCACTCCGTCCAGTCTTCAAAAGATGCGTATTTGTTTTAAAAAAGACTTTTGACTGGTTAAGAGACACACTGAAGATGTGTAGTAAAACACTTAAAAATGTTATCTGCACATTATAAGAAGACAAATTGCTGACCGGGGGGCAAATGTTTGACTTTTGTGTTTATTTTAAAGATTTTTCTATTTATTGTTTTTTGTACTACTCGCATAGCTTTGTAAGATTTTTTCTTTTTTGCTTTGAAATTCTCTAAGAACTGTGCTGCTTGTGTTGCCAGGCAACTGCACCAAGCAGATTATGTCAATAGCCTGTGTGTTGGCAATGTGGTAGATGTAGAAATGCTAGATTCGTCCTGCGCATTGCAGTCTTGTAGCATTTCATACCAGATTGTTAAGTTTGGTTCAGTGTCAAAACACTGTATATCTATAGCTATACTGAAACCGTGGCTTTACATGTACAATAGTTGAACAGACGAGTCACACAAATGAATTCACTTAATGCTTTTTGCTCGAGTCGCGTTTATTTAGTGAAAATGTGATGTAACACCTAGGTAGGACGTTTGATCAAAGACGGCTGAAGCCGAACTGTTGCAGGCGTCGTCTAATCATGGATTCTAGCTGGAGGCGTCGTCCTCGGCTCCCCTGATGCAAGGCAGGAGGGTTGCAAACGTGCGTCACCTTCCCTGGAAATGCAACAGCCAGGAGAGGTACCCAACCTGGGCCTAACCCTTTCACTGCCAGACTGGACACATGAAAACTCTCGAAAAACTTGTCGTCTCAATCGTGTCAACATGTATATTGCATGACAATACTGCAGGAGGAATTTCGATGTTTTGTAAACTTTGAACTCTTTGAGCATTGTGTTTGTGTGACAGAGCAGTGCCCAACCCTCCCCCACCCCCCCACCACACCCCTCTACCGACTTCCTGAGCCAAGAGTCAACACAAAGCCCCGGTCCCTCGCCATCTACAATATTTGACTGCCAAATATTCCAGATGCCCTTTGAAACCTGTGAAGTAATCTATTTCAAGAATGGGTGTTGTGGAGATTGTGTTTGATATTATTGCTCATATTTGTCTTTTTAATGCTTTGCTTTTATGCAGCACTTCATTAAACAGATTTATGTCCAAAAAAAACAAGTACGTATAGCTGGTACTGACACAAGCAACCGAGTTCATGAGATTTCAGCTTCCTTTGCTGTTTTTCAAGGTGACCAGTCCATTTCAAGTAGACCACACTATACCAAGCTGGGTAAGGCTGGTGCTATTTAGTCAGGGGAGTTAGAAATGTGATGCGGCGAATTCAGCTACGACAGTGTCTTCAAAGGAGAGGCCCATCGATTAGCTGCCAGCAAGTCCACTCATTATTAACCATGTGTTTACAAGTGTCTTCAAGGGGTACAAGGTGACGGACAAAAGCGGCGCACAACGGATAAAGACAAGTAGTACACACACTGGATAATGCATGCTCCCGAGTACTTAATGAAGCAACATTTCAACTATCAAAGTCGGGCAAAACATCCAGAGAAAAACAGAAAATGAGAACTACAAGAACACATGATACATAAAAGAATTTTCACAAGCCAAAAAATGATCCACTCTATACTTGGGCTGTCAGTCGATTCAAATAGTTAATTGCGATAAATCGCAAATTAATCATACGTTTTTTTTTTTATCTGTTCAAATTGTACCTTAAAGGGAGATTTGTCAGGTATTAAATACTTGACAAATACTTACTTCATAACATGGCAAACTCAAGCCTAACAGGCAACAGCAGCTGTCAGTGTGTCAGTGTGCTGACTTGACTACGACTTGCCCCAAACTGCATGTGATTATCATAAAGTGGGCATGTCTGTAAAGGGGAGACTCGTGGGTACCCATAGAACCCATTTTCATTCACATATCTTGAATGAAAATGAGGTCAGAGGTTAAGGGACCCCTTTGAGAATGGCCTTGACAGTTTTTCCTCAGCAAAATTTCACGCAAGTTTGGAGCATTATTTACCCTCCTTCGCGACAAGCTATAATGACATGGTTGGTACCAATGGATTTCTTAGGTTTTCTTGATTTCCGGAAGATGGATTGAATTTAATACGTTAATGAAATTAATGGTGAATTTGCTTCAAATCGTTATAATCATGCTAACTTTGGCAGCCCTACTATATACATAAACTCAAATGGCAACTATGCTAAAACTGACTAATAGCCTAGAGGTATATACTGTATATTATACATTTTTAACAAATGTACAATTACAGAAATATGTACAATATTGTGATTTTGCATGAGAAAAATTAGTTTGTGATCATATGTCGTGATCTCCTCATTGGAGGTGGAGTTGTCATTTCCTTTGTGCATATCGCCTGTTTTTCTCACGCATGGGTGTTTGCCTAACAAAGACCTTCTTGGTTGAAATATTGCCTCATTAGAATGCAATATTCAGTGTGTGGACGACCTCTCTTTTTCCATTATAAACAGTCTTTAGCCTCCTGTTGCTATTTGATGTGATGCCAGTGCAAGTCAAAGTGTGTATACTGTGTATATCAAAGCTGCAGGAAAGCCATTCTGTGCATTTTTCCGGCCCGAGTATCACCAAGAATAACTGATGGACCGGCTGGAACGCACTTGTGTGCTTTGACAGTAATGGTTGCATGTCTTACTGACTTGCATTTGCATTGGCAGTAAATACTAGTATGGAGCTGAATTCAGTTTTTCATAAGAAAAGAAAAGATCTACAGGAGGGTGTTTATTGGCTGAATGATTGCCTTTTATAAATCTTGAACATTCCCAGAGATGCAGGTTGTGTAAACGGTGCCACTGAACAGCTGCTTCAGCTTCAGCGTGGAAATCACATAATCCTACACTTAAATCATCTTCCTCTCTCTAGACTTGAGTCAGGAAATGCAGTGGCGTGGCGTGTGACGTCAAAGCGCTGCCGCCGTCATTGGGGGGCTGTACAGTCAAACTCTGAATGGTGTTTTTTTTTTTTTTTATAATAATAATATTAATACTATCCATAGCTGCCTCCCCAAGATTCCTCCGAACGTTCTGACAGTGTTGTAGCTGCGTTTTGAGGGCGTTTGCATGTAACGGCTGTGTGCTGGCTCCAGATTTTAGGTGTAACATAGTTTGTGGTGATGTTTTCAGTTCAGCCAGTGATGCTTTATTTTCAGTGATGTATTTTTATATGACCATGGTTTGTTTATTTTTTTCTTTTGTTACTCAAATAGTTGCCATCGTGACCATTAAAAAGGCACTTTGCTATTGTCAGTTTATTGCAATAAAATACATTCAGTGCATCTTCCTGTTTTCCTTATGCATTTTGCAGTATTAGGAGTATTAGGTTATTAAAACAACATATCGATCCAGTTGTCTGGACACAACAACCACGATGTATTGAAATACTAGCAGCACCTTCCCAACTATCTGCTTTAACCGTAAACTCAAGGTTAATGCCCTGCAGGCGGCAGGGTCTTGTTGAGTCTGGTGTTGAATTTTGACCTCGGAGCCCCTCAGCATGAGGGTTTGTTTACTCCGTGTGTTCAGTTGGGTCTGCGTGTGTTTTTGAGAGGTGGAGAGAGAAGGATTGGGTCAGCATGTCAGAGGATAAATGATGCTTCGAGAGCCTCATGCAAGTTAACCGGGCACTTTTTCTGACAGCCTCAGCAAATCACATCTCACCACTCATAACTCATCCAATGCAGATGGACTTGCTCACTCTTCCTCCTCTCTCTCCTAAACACACACATAACTCCCCAGCAGTAAACTGCAGTCTTCCACCAGCCCAGGGCATTCATAACTGCTCTCTGACTCCTTCTCCCATGAATTCATATTAACTCGTATTGATGCACGCATACCCAATGAAGCCAGGAACAAATAATGCTGCCACCCATTCCATAAATCACGGTGCCACGAAGGGGAAAACAGCTTTCAGTGGAAGAAAAATCATAGTTTGGTGTTTGCTTGTGGAGTTGCTGGATTGTTTTCTGGGTTGTGAGGCGTGCCGGTTCCCCTGAAATAGCTTTTTGGTCGACTTTTGACAAAACAATCTGTCTCGACTGAAAGAGCCCCCACATTCAAAGATCTATTGATGCTGCTGGCGCTGATAGCGGGCCCACTGATACTGCTGATGTTATTGTCAGCCGGCTTCGTCACAACTTCATAGGATGCAAAGAAACACTGAATCCTCCCCCCCTTGGAGCACTTTCTTCCTGTCCCACTTTCCCCCCCCGATTTTTTTGTTCTCTGTCTCCATTTTCTCAAGCGCACGCCCTGTGAGGAAAGATCTGTTTTGCATAAAAGTAAGCAACGCTCACAAATCCATAGTCCTCCTCGCTGACGCCGATGCAGACACCAGAGGGCACACATGGGCAGACAGTACTTAACGATCCAGACCAGCAGGGCAGCAGTCAGGCAAATAGATTATGATTTATTACCAGTGAGGGAGGAAGCGAGGAAGCGAGGAAGACGATGCAAGGACAGGACATGTCGTCTCCTGCTTTCACTGTGGCGAGATTGGATGCATCATAATAAGGACAAGAGAGAGAGAAAAATCCATGAAGATTGTTACAGATGAACAGCACACAGGTGTGAATAGTGCTTGTGTACAAAACATGTTGACTTTACAGCACACAATGCTCAGCATCTGCTATGTATGAGCAGGATATGTTCTGTTCCTGGAGGTGAAGAGATAAGGGAGGCAAGATTAACAGCTTGTGGAGTGTGACTGGTCTTTTGAGGCCTGCGCACAGCTTGTTGCACTCACCTTTGTAGGATTCCACATTGCGTTGTGTGGTATGACTCACTGTGATGAGTCAATAAGAACAGCGAGTAATCTTGTTAATACACAAACTGTAACGAGTATCGAGTAGTGCGCTGGCTTGGTCTAAGTAAAGCAGAAGAACAGATGTACCACCTGCGCTGCTGAAAATGGCACTGCAATGTGCCGTTGATGTATTAGCAGCAGTCGGTAATCACGAGGGCATCTGTGTGAAATATGCTGGGGAAAAAAATAATCAATAGTTGTATTATGGGCCTGTTAGTTAAGGCTGTTCATTGGGGAAAAAAAATGTTCAGAGTTTGCTATTGGAAACCGAATCAAATGATTCACGTGGAGCGCAAAACACACAAGACACCTACTGACATGAAAACAACACAAACGCTGATGGTCCCACACATCATTCATTATGGATTACAAACATGCACAAATATACAAACACACAAACTGACAAGCACACTGGAAAAATATTCTCACTCCATCCATAATTGATAAACTCTAAAATTGTGTGTTTGTAGTTCCACTGGCTCTGCCTCCGATGGAGTAAACCGATGCTAAGGTTGCTACTAAGGCAGCACTCCCCGGGGACCTCTACATTTAGTCTGTATTCTCTGAGGCCCCGTGAAAGCCTGGAGATTCAGATGTAGAGCTAATTAACTGGGCCAGGCATTTGTTCTTTTATTTGTTTTAGTGAGAATTTAAATGAACATTTAAATACCTGATAGGTGGGACGCCCTTGCTAAAATGTATAATGTATTAGGGAAATTTTGCCAAGGCCATTTTTCTACTGACCTTTCCCACTAAAACTAATCTCGAACTCGGTCAATGCAATGTAGGACTTTTCACTATCCAAGGGTGGGTTTACCAGAGGTAGCTTCAGTGCACAGGAGCAGATGGAGGGAAGATACTAGTCCTGAGGCATTTTTAAAGTCAACAGCCATGCTACGGACTCTGTGATGCTGTACTCGGGCTCAGCAGTGCTTAATGCAAACAGTATGGTATGGTGGCATGTTCGCAATGACAATGCTAACATGGATGTTTAGCGTTTACTAAGTTATTCATGGTAGGTCACGGCAGAAGATATAAAAGAACACGACAGCGACCGAAGTAATTATGACAGGAGCACCAGCGGAAGTCAGGCGCAGTAGTATGAAACTTTAAGTGTAAGAATATTAATCTTTGAGTACACAACTAGTTTAAATCTATTTTATAAAACAACTATACTATGAAGCGAACTATACTACAGGTTAAACTTATAGGTATAATGTTAGTTTACTAGTTATATACTTATAGCACACTTTTTAGTTTATGAAAGTACACTTTAAAGTATATTCCCATTAAACTACTAGTTTAATAGATTTTCCTGCAACTATTCTTTGATTTATAGTACTTAGCCAGTGATTTATGCATTACATAAAGAGACTTGATTGATGGGCGGCTGTGGCTCAGAGAGAAGAGCAGGTTGTCCACCAATCGTAAGGTCGGTGGTTTGATCCCTGGCTGCTCTGGGTCACATGTCGATGTGTCCTTGAGCAAGACACTTAACCCCAAATTGCTCCCGAAGGCATAGCCATCGGTGTGTGAATGAGTATTTAGATTAGATCCTGATGGGCAAAGTTGGCACCTTAGCAGCCTCTGCCATCAGTGTATGAATGTATGGGTGAATGCTGACATGTAGTGTAAAGCGCTTTGAGTGGTCGGAAGACTAGAAAAGCGCTATCCAAGTCCATTTACCATTTACCATCCTTTTGCTATTTGACTTGATGTTTTGTGATGAGATTTTTTTTTTCTTCTCCCATGCCTGCAGGGTGAACAGAGATTGCAAAAACATTGAACATTCTTGATAGATTTAAGTAAATTCATATCAAGACATGTGTTTACAAAACTCTCACACACTCTAATAGGCTTATCTATCAAAAAGTAGGTATAAACCAAGAAAAGTAAGTATAAGCCAAGTATACTTAGTCTTTTCTGTATACTTGTCAGTATAAGCAAAGTATACTTAAGTATAATTTTGTTATGTGTGTATATACATAAAAAGTAAACTGAAAGCATACTCTCTTATTTTAAGTTTAAAAGAAGTATACTAATAGTGCACTTGAATAAACTTCTTTTTAGTAAGGGAGAAAATCAAAGTCATTAGAAAAACATCCATGAGAACCATTAATATCTGCACAACATTGCAATCTATCCAATAGTTGAGATATTCGAGTCTGGACCAAAGTGATGGGCCGACCAACATTTCCCTCCCCAGAGCCACGTCGTTAAAAACCTGGCTTTGATGTATTGTACATCTAAGAAGATGGAGTACTGACTTTCATTTCCTTGAATCCATCCTAGACCTGCTAAGCAGAGTTGTGGCTATATAGTAAGAGATCCATACAAGCAAATGAATAATTACCATCTGTGAGAAAAGATAAGCTCACGATATAAGCACTACAGTAAATGCCTTTAGGCATTTTACGCAGCAGTATAATAAACGGGTGCTGAGAAGCAGCAGGGCAGATACAGTAGCTGCCCTTTGACACTGTGCCCCCTTCTGTGAATCAGAGCTCAGTCAATCCGTCATAGGTACCGTATATATACTGTACAGTAGCCCCTCTCGCTGCAGGGCAAAGCAAAGAGATCTTTTGTAATATTATTCCAAGCAAGTTGTTTTTTAATTGTTAATACGACTGTGCACACTCAATCAGATGAGGCCTTTATGCATAAGTAAAGCTGGTAACAACAGCGAGCTAATCAGCGATGTGCATCTTGTTCTCCTGTGGGAAGCCGAGTAATTATGAATGAGCGAGAGAAGGCAAAGCGAGTTCACTAATGTGCCTTTAGTGCTGAAGATGAGGAGAGAAGTAGAAAGATATAATTCTACTATATAATGATCCCAGAAGGGGGGAAGGGTGAGTCAGGGAGGCGAAGAGAAGGCAGTAGAGAATAGATGGGACAAAATGAATGGCAGCAGATAAGTGCAAGAGAAGAAGAAATAAAGGGAGGAAATGTAGAAAACCATGTTCCCCCGAGACAAACGGCTACTTCAAACAGGATGAGCCCGTTGAATATTTGACAGCGTATAATGTACAAGGGTTCCACATTCAGCGATGTATCTGTATCATGATCATGGATATGGTTAAAGATACTGGTAGCAGACTGCTTGAGACCCTGGTGTAAAAATATCCAGATGTGGATTTTACACCTGCTCAATCTAGCTGTTCCCTGTAGTGGTTTGTGTTCCTGTGGATGAGTAGTAGCCCCCGCGGCCCATTAAGATGACGGCCTTTGGGAGGGACCTGCTGTTTGGTGATCTGACCGCCTTCGCTGCGTGGTTGTACAAGCTGTGGTACTCTGTTGAAGCATGCACGCAGCACCTCTGCCAAGGACTGACGGCACTGTTCTGGAGATCAAAAGCACCACATGATGGCTGTCTGACTCATTTTGGTGTAAAATCTTTTCTGGACTTTTAATATCTGCTCTCTCTGCCGCTCTACCTTGTGTGTGTGTGTGTGTATTCTCAATTTTCTTCCGTACATGCTGTGAAAGATGTAGGCGATTCGCACGTGTGATCAGGAGGAAAGGCCAAGTGCTGATGGTTATCTGATCCGTTCTACTCTCTATCCCCGCCATCCCCCATCTATTACTGCTTTTAAACCGCTAATGACAGCACCTGTGGTTATGGTTGCCATGGCACCAGAGCCTCTCAGTGAGTGACTTTGATGTATAAGTTAGGGCCCCGTATGTGAGATACGTCTCAGTAACTCTTTCATTGTCACTGCTACTCATATTTCTCTGTATTTCTTGTTTCATAATGAATCAACAAATGGCGAGTAAACATGTAGTGCAAAGTAATCTGGAGAGAGAAGCTGTCAATTAAGTGATGATGAGACTGCGACATGGCTTAAGGAGTGTGGAGCTTGTGTAGGTGCTCCCTCACATTGAATTGTGTCCCTGTCTTTGCAAGCTGGCAGTGACAACGGCGTACAAAACGGCTGTCATCATCTATTAGAACACAAGTCTGTCACGGGAGATTCCCTCATGTTGTAGAAAAAACGCCTGTATTATACACAAACTCTCTCGTCACATGCAAACGCTCTATACGAACCTCTCTTACACGTACACAATGATCGGATGAGCAAAAATGATGACATTTTCTGCCATTATATGTGACGTTGAAATGAAAATACAGATTTCAGGCATCAATATTTCAACTGGTCTGTGAATTGCCTCCAAGACATATGCTGCATTATTAAGAGCGAGCTGCTTGCGGTTGGAAGTGTGTCATGGGTGATTCTCATTGACAGGAGGAATTCTTTCAGCACACAAAGAGATGAGAGATGCTGTAGACGTGTCTTTTGTCTTTGTGGGTGTCCTCAGGAAAATGGGATCTGTAGCTCAGTCTGGCTCAACAAATGCAATATTACATATTGATTCCTGAAAACGCATCTTGTTCACAGACAATTCTTTCTGTAACAATTAAATGGTCAGTGGCAGCGCTACATGATTCACTTAAACTGACAAAAGCACAACTTTATTAATGTATTGATTTAAATTGACAGCGTTGTTAGAGTTACTGAGAAAAAGGGGCAAAAGTTAAAGGGGAACTACACCCATTTTCAAAATTTATACATGTTATTCCTTTGGTCTAAACATAAACAACTCTCTCCCTAATCTAAAAACTAGTGCTAAAACTCAAACTTGTGATGTCATAGGGTAGAAAGTGAACTGCTCCATAGACAATGAATAGGGGAAGATGATCTGAGTATATGGGAACATTTTCTGTTTCACAACTGAGAACACTACGATAGAATAAAGCTCATTTGAGTATAAAAAAAAAGAAAACAAACATTCTGTGGGTCCACAAAATCAGCCTCCCATTCATTGTCTATGGAGCAGCTCCAGACTTCATACCCTATGGCACCCAGTGCCTGAATTGGGCCAGTACTCACCAGTACTGAGTACTGGCACTTCTGATTTTTGTTCACATGAGTACCCTTACTTTTTATAGTGTACCGCCACATCCTGGTGAGTCTAGGTGCGCACCTCTAAACACCTGCCTAAGCACATAGCTAGTTTAATGCTGAGAAAACAGTTCTGAAAATGCCTTTGGTATTTCTTCTCATTATCCAATTTAATCTGTAAGCCAACAGATATCATATTTTAAGTTAGGTTTTATTGTAGCGTATATGCAATAGTATATTTGTGAATAATTTGATTTCTGTAGCCAATTCTTTGCAGTGATGTTAGTGGCGCTGTTCACACTATGGAATTGAATGCGTTATAGATTACAGCACTGCGTTTCTAATCAAGAGTTGTGTAAAATATTTGTTCATGCTTACAAATTAATAATATATGCTTACAATTTAATTATTGAATTAAATGATTGATTTTTTTTTTTTACATTGACATGGAATCCCCCTAACTATAAGGGGTTTTTACCCAAACTCGCCATCTAGTGTATGAAAGAGGAGTAAAAGTCAGTAACACTGCTTTTAAGTAAACTGCAACATTCAAAGTCTTAAATTAAAGTACTGAAGGATTAAGATCTTAATGTACTTATCATTACAAGTCAAATAAAATGCCCCTGGCGGTGTTATGTTATATTATAGATTATATTATTGGAGTGTTATTGCTGATATTGGTATGTATTCGGTCAAAGTGGAACTAATTTCAACACTTAATATACTGTTTTACAGTTTAATCTACAACGCATCATTTCTAAAATCCCGTTTTCTACGTAAAATCTTAATCTGCTATGTAGCTAGTTACTATAGCTGTCAAATAAAGTTAAAAGTACAATGTTTCCCTCTGAAATGTAATATAAAATGGAAAGTACTAAATAGTAAAATACTAAGTACAAGTACCTCAAAAATTGTATTTAAGTTAAATACTTGAGTAAACGTACTTAGTTACATTCCACCACTGCAGTGAATATACATGCAGATTACATATTAATTCTGTTTACGGTTTTCTTACATATCTTCTGGTTTAACTTCAGGTTATGTCTTGAAATTGTTTTTTGTTTTTGATGATCACAAAACATTGCTTTCCTTTTTAAAGACATAATTGCAAGGTATATATTTTCATTGAGGTTTATTTGTATCTCAAAATAAAAAGTTAGTGTACCACCACATCATTGATGTTAAATGTTAAAGATCAATAGGCTCAATTCAGTCCTTTCACAGGTCTCTCAACACTTTTTTTCAATTTGATAGTAAGAACCACACTCAAGGGCAAACTGCAGAGAATCCACACTTCATTTCACTGGAGTCTTTTTAATTTGCATAACCAAATCTCATAGAATTTAGAAGCGCACATTATTTATGCTCAGTAGTGTAGCAAGTTGTGAATGGTTCATTTCAACAAAACCGTGAAAAACTGTTTAATGAGGTATGAAACATGATTTCAGAAGGAAGTCGGAAAATGACTTGCAAAACAGAAGATCTGCTAAACACAGTGCTCCCTGGACCATTTTTATTCCCATAATTAATTTATACTTAAAACAGCGTCAAACAATATTCAGGAATGTTTACAGATGTGAAATAAGCATAACCTCAGCTCCAGTCTTTTCCCCATGCTGAGATGAGACTCGCGTTGAGTTAACTGTTCAGAGAGGAGGATTGTGGCAGGACAGGATGAAGTTCAAAAAGTTTAGTAGAGGCACGGTGCAGCTTCATTCACGTCAAAGTGATCTGGATTTGGCCATCAGCCCCCCCCCCCTGCTCTGACCGTGACCAATGACCTCAACCTCGGAAAATGTCCGCATTGAGTCTGCTCCACGGGCTGCTGCGTTGTGTTGCTGGGACGGGCAGGTAGGGGGTGTAACAAAGAGGACGTCTCAGCGGTCCAGCGAACGTTTCTGGATTGCTTCAGAAACCACGGTGCGCAGGAGAGCGATGACGGAACGGGGGTCGTCGTTGCCGATCACGGCGCTGCCTGACACGATCATGTTGGCTCCTGCCTGCAGGAAACATGAGCATAAACTTACTGTAAAAAGAAACTGGATTTGAATTTTAGGTGTTTATTTTATTAGAGTGATATATGTGTGTTTGTGCTCTTTACCTCTGCACACTTGTGAATGGTGTCAGGGCCAACTCCTCCATCTACTTCGATGTCTAATGAAGGGAACTGACTCCTCAACCAGCTCACCTGGACACATGCACAGAAATACAACTTTGTTATAGACATTTAAATGACATCTAACCAACTTCCCCACTTTTACTAAAAACAGAAAGAGAGAAAGCGAGAGAGAAGACAGCACTGAAAAGTTTTGTGGTTTCGCAGAAACTTGTATGGAACTTGAGCCTCGCTTCACCGTGAAAGTGAAACTTTACCTGGCACTTATGTAATCTCCCTCCCCTAACAACAACTGTTTTAATATGCAATGAATGGCGCATGCATCTGTAACTGCATGCCCAAGAGAATTGGTACAGGAGTTTATTTATTTTTGTTTCACAAAGGTTAACTTGTTTATGTTTCCTCCATAATGCTACATAGCATGCTTGTTATTTTCCCTGTTTACACAAGGCACAAAAGTGTAGCACACACAATGTGCAAATGGTGCTATTTTTGTCAATGCGCTGAACATTTCATACGTGCTATTTTGTTGACAATTTGTGTGTGATAGGGTATACATTAGGGAAAAAGCAAAAAACATATTGCCATACTGGTGATTATCTCTGCTCTCTTGCGCGGCACAATGTTGAATCAGTAGCAAGTTCTCCTCTATGGCTCGGTATGTATCTCATTATGTGTCAAAGGGGTGCTTAATTCACTGTGTGGTTATCTTTGAAGCCTAGTTTGTGTTGTTGTGGTTGTGTGTAAGGCTCCAGTGGTTTGTCTTTTACCTTGGGCATCATGTCCTCCATGAACTTTTGCCCTCCAAAGCCAGGTTCAACAGTCATGACCAGAGCCATGTCGATCTGGTTAGCCCAGGGTGCGAGCTCTTCAACAGTAGTACCAGGCTTTAAGGCCAAACCCACCTACAAAACTCACACAGGGTTAATATGAAGACATGTAAAATACAGTCACCTCAGCACTTATGTCTGAAGCTGACATTAATATTTCATATTTTGCACACTAATGCTATTCCGCCTCTTGCTTTGCAGCATTCTCACCTTCATGCCGCTCTCTCTTATCTCCTTGATGAGGTTACCGGGGTTGGTGGTGGACTCTATGTGGAATGTATACTGGTTGGCTCCTGCTGCAGCCATGGGCTTCACCCACTGCTCCGGCCGAGACACCATCATGTGCATGTCTGCAACATTAACACGATCACAATACTGCTCCACTGCAGCAGAGGCATTCATGATCAAGATATAGGATAACTGGGTTAAAGCAGCAGTTGGTAGAATTGGAGCATGTGATTAAAAAAAGTTTATAAAATGGTCACTATATCCTGACAGTAGTGCATGAGACAGGTAATCTGAAAAGAAAATGTGCCTCTGTGTCCTCCGGTGCTCCTAATGGCATCTGCAAGATTTCACAGACCGGAGGAAAACAACCAATCGGAGCTGAGCTGGAGCCTGCCGTCTATGAGCAGCTGTCAATAGGCTCGTTCGAGATGAGCTGCGCCTCGCCTGGAAAGTAGACGAGATCAGGCGGCAGCAGCAGAGGGCGGAGACAAAAAGCTGCGGTCAAGTCGGACAGGTTCCAGCCGTTTCGAGCAGCCTTCACGGAATTTACAGGAAGTCACAGAAAAAGTGACTTCCTGTTAGATCCGATCTGTAGGCCACTTGTAGTTTTCAGACCCCGTTGGGATTTATTTATATTTGTTTGTAAATATATGTGGAAATGTGCGTGTGTCTGGCATTGGATACTATCCTTTATTATTTTTAATGTCCGCCTTGTAAAGCACTTTGTAATGAGCACTCGTTTTGATAAGTGTTATTTATAGATAACCTTCATTATTATAATTATTATTATTATTATTATCAACCACACAAGATATGTTTGTTAACAGATGAAACCTTCATTGCACAACATGAGACTAATACAATCTAATGTTAAATACTACAATTACACAGAAAGATGTGACTTTCTACAACACGTGGTGTTTGCTGTCAAAACTAAGAGCCAATCAGCTCTTTGATCAGACGCGAGCCAGGCGTTTCCCATAATGCCCGGGGTATTGCAGTCGTTGGAGAGCAACTGCGGCGCCTGGCTCTAAAAACTGCGGCCGCCTCGATGTCGTGAGGTTATCGTTGCCCACTTGTGCGTGACGTCAGAGCAAGTCGGCATCAAGTCGGACACAAATCTAACCGGCATGCATTGCGCGGCGATCGACGGTGATCGTTTCTGCGCAGGCCTAGCTCATCTCGAACGAGCCTAATCACTTGTGAACTCCGATCAAACCAAGCCCCCAGGAAGTGCGCTGGTGGTAGGTGGCGGTACTGACACTTCCATGTCCGTCACGTGATGCCGTTGGGCCCAAAAAGACTTTCTCCCATAGACTTACATTGGGAAAGAGACGTCTGTAACTCAGCGGATACTTTTTTTTTAGGTGAATCAACTCCCCAGTACGAACACTCTAATAGCCCTTATTTAAAAAAATAAGTTTTTAAAGTTGTAAAATGCACTAATAGCCGAATCCAGTTATTTCCCTTCCTCGGTTCATGCGAGTGAGACCCAGACCGAGGCTGGAGCGCAAGCCGTGACGACGGCGTGACGTTGGGACCCCGTGACCGAGTCATGTGACCGAGCGGACGCTACTGCGCATGTCCCAGTTGCCCAAGATCCGCCAAGATACGGGTACTTTTCCAGACGGAAGTCGAGCCATTTAGGCGTCATGCGCCAATGAGCAACTCTCCTAGGAATAACCGGGGCCCCGCCTCCAACGTTGTATCCAGTTCTCTTAATACATCCATGGATCAAACGGTCAAACTAGGCAGCGCTGATGTTGAGATCAGTTGTGGAAATACCAAGCACCGCCCACAACGGAGCAAACTTTCTCTCAGAGTTTGTGATTGACAGCTGCCTCTGTTGAATGAACAGCCAATAGGAACACTTTCTCTCTCTGAAATGACCTGTGATTGGCCACAGGGGCTAATAACACCTAAATTACAATATGCTGAAAGGTTATTATGGATTTTTTTTGCCAAAAAACATTCAGCCTACTGCCACTTTAAGGTAAGTCTAGCTTAATGTTTGTGGATGTGTCTCTTCTCTCACCAAAGAAAGGGTCTTGGCCTACTGACTTCCTCAGGCACTCCACCATGGGATGTCCAAATGTGAGGTTGGGAACAAAGTGCCTTCAAAAAGAGGAAACAAAAACAAGACACTTATCTTTCTAAACTGTGGTGAAACTGTCTCTCTCTTCTTGCATGACAAACAAACGCCTTGCACAAGAGGAAGGTAAACAAAGACTCCACTGGCAATGCAGGAAGGAGGAAGTATGCTGTGTTAAGACTTTATAATGTTTGACACCTTGAGGTTTTGAAAGCAAACCTTAAGCCAGATAAACCCAGTAACATAAATATGTATTAACTTCATGGAAAGCTAGCTTATAGCTTGTTGATGTTAGCCAACTTTAGCTCTCACACTGAACTTCCTGTTAGCATGCTGGTTTATGTTAGCTGATGAACTGACCCGTCCATGACGTCGAGGTGCAGGTAATCCGCTCCGGACTCCATCATCCGCACGCACTCGCTGCCCAGACAGGACAGGTCGCTGCTGAGGATGGACGGACCGATCTTCGCACTGTAAGCCATGCTGTTACTGCTGTTACTGCTGGACAGTCTGCAGGCAGCCTGGCAGCTCACAACACCAGCTAGACGCAACATGACGACCACTTCCGCTGGTAACCTTCAAAATAAAATACATATATTATAAGCAACTACAGAATGATAATCAAAATACTGCACATGTGATGTCAACACATTTGATGTGGTTTAAAGGTCCCATATCCTGCTCATTTTCAGGTTCATACTTGTATTTTTATGTTTCTACTAGAACATGTTTACATATGTTCAAAAAACCTTTATAAAACCAAGGCATTAACTTGTTAAACACAGTGTTACTGTACTTACTGCTTCCAGCTCATTAAACTCCTTAATTACTTGTATCCCCCACGATGCAATCTGTGTCTTCTTACACCTTAAGAAATAAATTAACTCTCCTTGTGAATGATTTGATAATATTGTATTAACCAATAATTCCTAATATCCAAACAGTGGAAACTTTCACACAGGAAAAATTGTGAATCTTTTTCATTTTATGGTATTTATATAGAGAAAAACAATACAACTTCCTCATCTGCAGTCGTTTAAAGATCCCGTATTGTGCTCATTTTCAGGTTCATACTTGTATTTTGTGTTTCTACTAGAACATGTTTACATGCTGTAATGTTGAAAAAAAAAGTTATTTTCCTCATACTGTCAGCCTGAATATACCTGTATTCACCCTCTGTCTGAAACGCTCCGTTTTAGCGTATTTTTACGGAATTGCAACGGAAATGCGTTGCTAGGCAACAGCTTGGGTCCATGTGTATTTCCTATCAGCTGATGACATTCACATTACACTGCAATCAGGAAATAAACTGGGACACATTTAGAATGTTTACGTTTAAAACTGTGTAAATGGTCTAAATATTGTAGATTTGTGACATCACAAATGGGCAGAAATCCTGGCAGCTTGTTTCAAATGCAGAGTTTCTGAATACGGGCTGTGTGTATTTCCCTGTGGATTGAGTGTTTCAATACTTTCACAGTATTTATAGAGGATTGAAGCCTGCTTTATAATAAAAAAACATGAAAATCTCACTTTTTTTATAATATGGGATCTTTAAAGATCTCATACATCATTTGGTATTGGAGAAGATTCGCTATACTACCAGAGGGTGTGCTCAGACATTTTATGCTATATGGAGACCCTTTTTAATCTATATAGAAAAATGGATACAACTGACATTGAAGTTTTAAACTGCTGACCCCACATTACATATAATTCACAACTTGTACTTAGTTTTTTTTTATTATTATTTTTAATTTACTTATTTTTCTTTTTTTTATCCTTTCCTGTTTTTTATTCTATTATTTATTATTTATTTTTTTGGTATATGTTTCATTTATGTTGCTATCAGATTGAATTAATTTATATGTATAAATGTAATTGTTTATGAAATTGATTCTGCTTATTTAATGGTGCAGGGGGGGGGGGGGGGGGGTATAATTTGTTTGTACAATTATTTATTGGATTTTGTACAGAATACCAATAAAAAGACTTTGAGCAAAAAACAAAATAATGCACAAATGCTGGCATGTGGCTATTAAAATATTTAGCATAAAGGCTTTTGTATATATCTTATTTGCAAGGCAGCTCCCAGCCAACATCTGTATTTGGGGCCCATGTGGGTATTAAATGGGCTGAAAAAATGGGCCCTATATGGGATTGTCCGTGGGTTCCATAATGGCCCAATGTCAATTGCCCACATGGATTCTATGCAGGATTACAATGGGTGTTATGTGGGCCCCAACTGGGCAACATACCCAAGACCCATCTTGGTCCCGGCTTTAAGTTCTATGTGGGAACTACATGGGAACTACATGGGGACAACATGGGGACAACATGGGCTAAATTACGGGTTGTAAGTGGGTTTGTCCACAGTTTCCATGTTGGCCCGATGCACTAATTTCCCAGTAGTGATCCAACTAGGACCCACACGGGTAGCCCACATGGGGAGCCCATGTGGGACCTACTTAGTTGATCCAAGTGGGCACCAGATAAAATGCCCATTTTGGGCCCTTACCCGTTGTACCCAGGTAAGCCAGCATAATCCATGTGGGGCCCACATAACCATGTTGGCTGGGAGGTAAACAGCCTGAAAGAAGGATCATACAGAATAGGATAGATGTGTCTTTTCATGCAGTTGTCTTTAAAATACGTGGTCGTCGTTTTACGATATTGCCCTGCATTGGGGAAAACATTGTGTACTGCTTATAAGGATAAAAAGAAAACAGGGAAAAAAAGTAATTAATTCCTGTTTTGCTTTGTTGACATATTTGCAATACTATCTTTCAGGTCAAACAAGACTTTGGTAACACTTTTTAACCCCCTCCCCCCCCCCCCCCCTCCCTCATTTTTAAAGACAGATTGTCCTCACTTCTGGTTTCAGTCTAGGTGTAATTTGGTAACTTGATGCAACACTGGCCTCACACTTCCGCCTTCAAAATAAGATGTTGCTTTCTTCTTGACACTAGATGGCGCAACGCTCCTATGGGTAATGAACTATCACCTCAGCCATTCACAGTTGATTTAATTTGAATGACTGGGTGTTGATTGAGGAGAAGATTACAGCAATAAAAAGCTTGCCTCTCCATGGTGCAAAAACTGTGTCATACTTGTTATTGCACTTTTATTACAGGCTCCCATAATGTTTTTTTTATCCCCTGCATTATTGGCTGCAACATATTCATGCAAAACTGCAATTCTTGCAGTGTTTCTCTACTAACACTTCTGTTAACACAACGTGCACACCAGATTTCCTTTTGTTTTTAGTAATAGGACACTTTGTTGAGTAATATGGGACACAGTTTGTGTTTCGTTATGTAGGACACATTAAGTAATGTGGAACACAGTTTACTGAATTTTGTAAAAAAGTATAAAAATTGCCAAATCTTTTGAATCCTTACTTCATATTATTCAGCATTCTCTCTGCTTCTATTTTCTCTCTGTATTTGGCCATTGGTTTCATATTGTAACATCTCTCTGAGATTTTCACAGACTTCTTTTCAGCTCTCCATCTGTCTCTGTCATTCTGCTGTGCCAGCAGTGAAAATATAAGTTAAGTGTCAATATGACCAGACAGACAGAAAATATTGCTCACGCTTGGTGCTACAAGGACACCAACACTTAAACATATAAAGTTGTCTGGGCTTTAGAAAAATATATTTCATTGATTCAAGCACTTGGCTAGCTGTAGAACAGGTTAGCCTGCTGGGTTGCTTTTGTCTGCCAAAGACTTGTGATGAATCTATTCCTCAAAAGAAAGAAAACCTCTTGCAGAAATGAAAGAAAAGATCAGTAAGACTCTTACCTTTGGAAAAGCCTTTAATGCCCCCTGCTACCTGACACAACTTAGAAATGAAGAAACGGTAAAACAGACAGAACAGACAAAACAAGCAAAACAAGCAAATAGGTCTCCAGTAAAACGAAATCTTAATACAGTACAATTAAATGTCATATAACTTGCCACGTTTATTATTTTAGAGTCATTGCTTGCCTGCTACATCCCATTCAATGATGTCAACTGTGATATCATACCAATTTGATCATGATTGTCTAAAGCATGGTTATTTGACACAAGTTTTTCCACATAAGGAAATATGCAAGTTTTAATTAGTCTCAGATGTCTCACAATACCTATATAATCATATACTTTATGGTATTTTACTTCCTACAATTTGGTGTCAGTACAACTCTTCAGAGATCAAGTTTGCTGTATCTTTACTGCACATGGGTTATATTTATTCTTCTTTGTCTGATTTGTTTGTCACCTTCATCATCTTGAACACGGTCCACTGAAATGGTATGAATATTTTTCAGATGAGTGTGTAAATTGTTGTGATTTATAAGAAGCAGATGGCTGAGGTTTTATAAAAAAAAGCCTCTCTGCTGAGGCTAGGCCCACAAAGAGCCACACTCATATATACCCAGATTGGATAAACAGAATCTGACATTTATGAGTTTTACCCACGTTTTGCATTTACTGCAGCGATGATGGAAACTCTGGTGGCACGGCGTATACTCTGGCAGACAGGAAGATGATATATGTGATTTTTGAGTAGGGTTGATGCAGAGTAAGTTGGCCTCACACATGACTGGGGCCTCAAGAGTCTCTGAGGAAAGTAGTAAAAAAAAAGCTTCATGCTTTGACAGTCATTGTGTGGACCACTGCCATATACTGACTTTTATAAGTCTGTCTATACAAAAGTCCTTCATGGTGTCTCTGACTCTTGACAGGAAGATTCACTACAGCTCATTAAGCGACAAACAGATAGTTGAAACTATATTTTGAGACAAATCAATGTTTTTTGAAGGTTAAAGAGTCTGTTTCTACAGAGGTCACACTCAAGGTTGATGCATTGCACCAACCTGGTTGATGCATTTGTGTTTTTGCCTTCAAGAGGGGTCATTCTTTCTCCTGCAGCTGACACTACGGCACATTCTTCACCTTTACTGTAAACAGGTCCAACACCAAGCACATCATTTCAGTCAACCAAAGGCTTCTGCTTACTGGAGGTCCCCATTAGAGACACCTTTTTTTGGTTTAGTGCAGCTCAGGAATGTGACTTGCACTCATTTTCTGGATGCTGTCAAGCTGTTCTCTATTGCTCACTGTTGACATATTCTCATCTTTAAAAACGCTCCAGAATAACCAGTATACTGTACCAGTACTGAACTGCCACATATATTCACGTGCCTCATGACATACAATATTAAACAACTTTTTCAAAAAGCACTATGAGAAATGAATCTTTAAACAAAACCTTGAATATTCTGAGTTGTATGAATCCTTTTAATGTATACTGCACATTATGTATGAAGATATACATTAAGCCATTACTGGTGTAAAGCTAATTCACCAGCCTTAAAGGACCAGTGTGTAACATTTCGAGAAAATCTATTAGCTGAGATTGAACATAATATTCATAACTGTGTTTTCATTGTCGTATAATCACCTGAAACTAAGAATCGTTGTGTTTGCATTAGCTTAGAATGAGCCCTTCATAACATAGGGAGCGGGCCCTTTTCACGGAGTCCGCCATGTTGCTCCGCCATGTTTCTACAGTAGCACAGAACGGACAAACCAAACACTGGCTCTAGAGAGAGACTTTCGCGTTTTTGCATTACCTGAAGGCCACCGTAGTTCTCCGACACGCTTGTGAACCTGCTTCCGTTGCTCCTAAAGTGTTATTATGGTAAGGATGACCTCTGAGCGAGGCGTTACCACAGCTTTGCACCCATGGCTCACGTCTTGGAAAGGGAGGAGTGAGCGGAGGGGCACTCAGTTGGTTGCAATCTGCAACCACACCGCTAGATTCCGCCAAATCCTACACACTGTACCTTTAAATTGTGGATTAAGCTTTAAATCTTGCCTCTCTGTAATACCATCTCATCTTACCAGACGTATAGGGTGCCACATTTAATGGGCAAAACTTTCAGAATTTATTTGGATGATCAAAATCCTTAGGTATGTGCATGAACTGTACATATTCTACTTCTTCGTGGCGTGTATGGTCTGCGGTCCTATTGAGCTTGCGCTCGTTACATGCATTACTGCATCTCAGTCATCTGTGAAGACAATTAAAAAATGTCTTTTGTTGAAAAGTTGAAGACTAATCCATTCCATTCCCGGTCAACTAAATTAGCGTGTGTTCATTTTGATATGTATCAGCCGTTGCCATCTTTATGAGTTTCTGGTTGCTGGTCTGCTAATTAATGTGATTTTTTTCATTTTTCAGTCTGAGTATTTTTTTTAAAATTAATATTTGTTCCCACAAGGCATTAGCACTTCTTCACTAATTTGCCATATGGCTTCATCAGCACTTTCAAATGTATCCCTGGAGGTTTAGATTTAGCCGTTGCAGGTACAGTAGCTAATTAACAGCCACACGGCAGGGTGTATTAAACGTGTTTGAACTTGTTTAACAGTCTTTTGAAGAGCATCATTTATGGACTATGAATTAATTATCTGGTAAATCAACGGCGATTTCAGTTCCAATGAAAAACTTACTGAAAACAATGTACCCTATACTGAAAAACAGCCTCCTATATTACAATTGCTAATGAGGGGAAAGGGTGTGTTGATTCCATATGGGAAATAATTCCTATGTGTGTGCTTTAAGCGCTCTTCAAGACGTGTGCATTTGCATTGAGCAGTATGTGAGCTGTAACCTTTGGTTTATGTGACCCTTAACCTCTGCTATAGAAGGCAGGAACAGGAACAGAGATAGAGCTGCTCTGTTTTTGTCTTTTTTCATCTGCAGCAGTTGATTATTACAAACTTGGTACAACTCCAAACTTTTCATGTATTATCTTGATTGAAATCTTCCTCCCGCTTCCCGCCAGCAGTTGACTCTAGCCTCCTGAGCAAACAGACAGCGATAAACTTGTTTTTTGTGATGGTCGGAAGGAGAGTGTAGAACATGTGTCCTTGCAGCCTCTCCCTTCCTGGGCTTTATGTCGTCGTGGTCGGGGTCCATAAGTGGAAAGGGAAGGGTGGGATGGGTGCTACCTCCCTTCGCTAGGTTAATGCTACCAATCAAGTTTGTTTTCCTGCCGGGAAAAACATGTAAACTTTGATTGGGTGAGTATTTGATGTCGGGATATCCATAAAGATGGAGCGTAGGATTAGTAGGAACAAGCACAGCAGGACTGTCTGTACATCCTGTAAACTGCTACTTTATAGGTTGACAAAGTAGTGATCAAATCAGGCATGTATGTAAGTCTTGCTCATTATACCTGTCATTGCTCACTGGATGTCGTAGAAGGGCTTTTCATTATGATGATGCACTCACAGGGAATAGAGTCGCTGCCAAGAGTCATTGTGGCCCCCAGACCTGTAATCATTAACCACATTAAACTCAGACTTTGGAATTAGGAAAACAAATATGTGTTTTTTATCTGTACTGCTTGGCCTGTGATGCACAGCCGTTATCGGTCACTACAAGCACCATAGATGTGGGTCAGTAGTGGCCTACTACGCCTACTACGTAAAAGTGAAAGCAAAACTTAAAAGCAATACATTCTAACATGTTGTTCAACTAAATGCAATATTACATTTTGAACACAAACAAAAAGGCATCTTTAGGTTTTAAAAAAAAATGTGTTTTGGCTTAAAATAACTACGTTTCAAAAGTGAAAGTGAAACTTGACGCTTGTGAACACAAAGACAACTATATTGTTGGTTTCACATTGGATGCGGGGATGTTAACCCCAGCATCCTAGGTTAAAACCCTGTGTTTTGTGTGTCACCCATCGCCCCCAATATCCAGTCCATATAGACTTCAATGCCATCTATACTACAGCGCCTGACTTCCGCTTCTGCTCCTTTCATAATTACTAGAGTCGCTAGAGGTCGCTGTCATGTTCTTTTATACCTTCTTTCTGTGATCTACCATGTGAATAGATGATAAAACCTACTAGTGGATGTAGTAGGCCCCTATTGACCCACATCTATGGAGCTTATAGCAACCGATAATGCCTTTTTAGTGTAATAGCCTGACAACACTGCCTAATCAGCTGGGCAGTGTTTTTTTAGTGTATGTTTTGTATCATACCATTAGAAGTAAATAAAAATAAAATTTGAAATCAGTGAAGTGTGCCTTTAATATTAGCATATGTATGAGCTTAGATGTTAACTTATTACATGTCCAAATATGTTAGTGTAATGAAATAATTAGCTTTATGTCAATTATTTATGCAGCATTTAATCAATTTATGTCATGGTGCGTATTCCCTGACATGACCTCAGCTTTATGTACCCTGACCACAGCACACTTCAGAGCAGAAGTGGCCAGTGTACAACAGTAATTGCCTGTGAAAAACCCCCTCTAGGGAGAAATGGACCCTTCCACCAGTCATAATTTAGTGCTTTATGGAGGACAAACTGTCACTTCAAAGGGCCAGTAATGTGACCCCAGGGGCACCGGTCACATTTCAAAATGACAGTATGAGGTTATGAAAGAATAAAAAACACAAATTTATTCCAAATATTTTTTTGTGATTTAATACCAGTAGCCCAGGAGTAGGTTTATGTGAGCGAAGCTTAGCTCCCGATTTCATAAAAGATCTAATCCACCTGATTTAATCTTTAATATTTGAAGATTGTGGATGCTAGCGGGCTGCTGAAAAAAACACAGCAAGGTTTAATATTTTCTCACAACATGAACTCTCAGAGTGCAGGAGTTTGGTTTATGAAAATGGAAAATCCAGTTCTAATGAAATTGCTTTCTGAGATCAGACAGAGAGATTTATATTGATCTTATATTTTATAGCTTGTGTAATCCTGTATTGCTTTAAGATGTTTTTAAATATCAACCAACCTAAATCTGGAATCTTTCTGATGTTTTTTTTTGCATTGATATATTCAAACACACTCATATGATACACACACACGATATAGACACAGTCTTAAAGTCTTACAAAACTAAATTTGGCACCAAGTGAGAGTACTTGTCCAAACTCTTCAGAGAGCAGCCTGATCAATATCCGTTTGTGCAGGCTGAACTTTGAATCATGAGGATGGGAAGAGTTTAATGCGTCAGTAGTGCTAGGAATACAACACAAACATCTGCCGCAAAGCATTACTCAGCTGTGGGAAAAACAACAACACTTTGGAAACTCTTTGGCACTGAGCATCCATCGTCTTTGGAGAAAATAACTTTATTGTGTAATAAAGCGAGAAACATCACTATCACTATCACATACTCCAAGTGGGGTGGGAGTATGAATCCTGACCCCAGCTGGTGTTTCCAACAGCTGTTGCACCCGCCGCGGAGAGTGCTTAAGAATCCAAAATCCTCCTCCTAAGTGAAGAGGCGTTTAGGGATTTCGACTGCAGGACACTGGTTTCTGGGATGCATGCAGATGCAGTTGCGTACATACAAGTTAAACACACAAACTAACTCTCTATGAAATTCTCTCTTCCTGTCTTTGAGGTGAAACAGTCCCCTGATATGACCGGGATGACTCTCCGGGTAGGAGAGCAGTCTGTGAACCATACTGACTACAAGCAAAGTTAACATTTAGACTTTGAGAAGTTGTTAATTGAAATCAAATAACTAATGGTTAACAAGCAAAGAAAAAAAATCCACCACGATAAAAACAGTTGCTAACAAAATCACACAGATTTACAATATTTAGGAAATCAAAGGTGAACACAACTGAAAGCTCCTAAAACTCAGTCATTTGTGAACTCTACAAATGTGTATCTGTGTGTAATTTAACAATGTTCCATCCAGGCGTTCCTGAGATGTCGCGTTCACGAGAATGGACCAGACAGACAGACGGACGGACAACCCGAAAACATAATGCCTCCAGCCACAACTGTCACCACCGCGGAAGCATAGAAAGCCAGAGGAATATCGTTTGACTCCGCCATCATATTCAATTACCATTGCATCATTTAGTGCCCTCTTGTGTGCTTCACAAGTATAACAAGACTCCACAAAGACAATGTGAACTAGTCTTGTGTGTCCTCGGGATCCTCTCAGCACTGAGGCCCTGCGGGTGAATCAGACAGAAGGACTTAATGAAAAATGCACAAGTTACTATTAATGGACAAAGGACTGTTTCTCAAATGATCAACAGCAGCTGCACGATTGAGCAAGCTTCTCCGGTAAAACTAGTGTCTGACAGTTCGGTTTGAATGCCTCTACACAGACTCATCTGTGAATAAGTGAGTGAGTGCCGTTGTATTGGTTGTGCAACTAAAAGGCAAGTTTACAGGAAAAACCCAACAAATCCCCCAAAATCAGCTGTTAAAGTACCTGATAATGTACCTTACTCTTTCTAATCTTGTTGTTCGGTGGAGTATCTTTCTTAGACGCAGGCAAATGACTCGTGGATAATGGGGTATTTCTGATTCATCTAATGCTCAGGCACGTCAGTCATCGACACTAAATGTCAGGTTTTCTCAAATAAAAGGCCAGTGGCTTTCTCTCCGGATTCACCTTTGTTTATTTAATCTGATAATCTCATCGAGATCAAGATCTCGTTTGCAAAAGAGAAGCCGCGGTTTAACAACCACACAGGGAGAAGAAGAGGCACATCATTCCAAAAATACTTAATATTTCGTAGTAAAGCCATAGCTTGCACGCAAGGTATTGTGTCCTCCCTGCAGTTTATCAAGTAAAAAAATGACCTATCCGTACCACTATCGCTCTCTGTACTGTCAGCACACTGAGGGACTTATTCTAAATGTCAGAAAATAACTCTTAAAATGCACTCGACAATAAATCTATCACGGCCTGGATTTATTGTAACTTTTTACTCCTTCTGAGTCTTCAATCCTGGCAGTGAAACATGTGAGCCGTTATCAGGGGAAATTGCTCATTCCATTAACAAAAAAGGGCCTGTGTGAATGACTCTGAAGACTTACACACACATCCTGACAAAGTGTTGTCCCACTGTCCAATTAACCTCACACAGAGAGCGGACGGAAGTGAGAGCAGGATTGTGATGGGTTACAGCCCCCTGGAGACACGCAGGCGTACGAGAGCACTTCACCAAACTCCAGGTTTTATTGTGGCAGCCGTTCCACTATCTGAGTGTTTTCATTCAGCCTTTAGATATCTTTTGAGGTATTTTTTGCTTCTGGTATTCTGTTTTTCCTGCTGCTGGTTGGCTGTATAAAAGGCTAATATTGACTTTAGTGATGTGTTTTTGTTTGGCATGGGAACGCTTCAGTCTTTGGCTGGCGCTGGCCTCTTTGAGTGGCTTACCAGAGGGGCCTGGCAGATAGCCAGCATGTATAGCAGCTAATAATGGACTCTGCTATACAGTACTCATCAGATGAGAGAAGAGGGAGTGGAAAGAAACAGCTAGAGCCTATTAGTACGAGCCACTGTTATTTGCGATATGCACGGCATCGCATTAAAATGTGTTGAAGTTACGGTGTTATCCACACTGATATCCATCAGAGGCAAATAAAAGAGTTTAATAGATTTCAGAGATTAATGGAGCATTTAACCTGGCCCCTGTCAGTTTGCTGTAGCCTGAGCAGCTCCATAGAGGAAGGTACTTATGTTTTATCTTCTTTGCCAGGAAACATCCCAAGGCATTGAGGGAGAAGAAGAGAATTCAGAAAATATGGATCACAATTGAGGAGCAAGGATCAATGGGCCCTCTGCCAACACATTTCACGAGCTACTCCATCAACAGGAACAGAGGCACAATAGGGAGTTGTGCAGCACAAAGCGAACCACAAATCCACACGAGCCTTGACAAATCTCTCTTTCTCACTAATGCAGAAACTATCTGAGAGATAAATAGAAACGCTGGTAGTTTTGAAGGAGATCCACCCAGCAAAGAAGTTCAGCATTGTAGCAAATCTATGTTGTTGTTGTTCAGGCTGTGGCAGGGTGTTCCCTTACTGGGTTATGTAAGGTCTAAAAAACTGTTAGTGGTTCATCAGGGTGGATTTCTCTGGAGTCAAATAACCAGTCCCGTGAGTAACTCATTAATTACAGTAAGCACGTTAAGATTGAGCATTCATGTTTGCGATGACAGCTTGTGTTCCAGTTGCTTTTCTACCCAATGTTTTAATTTGTGAGCTACAAAGAAAATGGTAATAACACTGTCAAAAAACAATGTTCTTTATATTGAGTGTGTAACTTTAGGGGGATCTATTGGCAGAAATGGAACATAATAGTAATACGTTTATTTTCTTTTGTGTATAATCACCTGGAAATACTAATCGTTGTGTTTTCGTTATCTTAGAATGAGCTGTTTATATCTATACAGAGCCGGTCCTCTTCAAGGAGTCCGCCATGTTGCCCTACGCTACTCTTACAACAACTGGCTCTAGAGACGGCCATTCGCGTGTTCGCATCGGCCACCGTAGCAATCCTACACGCTTGGCACACGAGAAGTTCAGTTGGTTGCAATTTGCAACCTCACCGCTAGATGCCGCCAGATCCTACACACTGCACCTTTAATATATTGGATTAGACATTTGTCAATATTTTAAATGCAATAGGCCTACAAAATGCAGAACTTTAATATTACATTTTATCCTGATTTGAACTGAAATGATTGGAATCTTTCCTAACCACAGTTAGTTTATTTGGGGGATTTTTATGCACTTTCTTGGCAGGACAATGAGAAGTTTGATACCATTGTTAAGTTTGTAATGTAAATATGAGGCTACAGCCAGCAGCCGGTTAGCTTAGGGAAACAGGGGGAAACAGCTAGTCTTCCTCTCTCTCTAAAGCACACCAATTAACACATAATGTTTATTTGTTTCTAACTAACTCTCTACAAGAAAGCATATTTCCCAAAATGTCAAACTATTCCTTTGATTTGATATAAAATAAAGGTCGACATGTGCCACAATTGTAAACGCAATACAAAATGAAGTACTACTAAGTACTCTTTATCCGTGTTTGAACCTAAATGACTGGAATTAAGTTTATTATCTTGTTATCTCTGTTTTGGATAAAATGCTTTTCTTGCTGTCTTATATTAGGTGATAAGATTGATATCATTTTAATTCTGTTTTGATGTTTCTATGTATGTCAACATAATTATAGTCTTGTTACAAGACCACACAATCTCTGTGATGATTCCTTAAAAGCATGTAAACAAACAACAAACAGAAACGGTCTTTATCTAACAACGTGATAAATCTGGAAACGAGCACAATGTGCTGATACGTCTGCAGCTTATCACTAACACATAAGAACAAACAGTAACAGCAGCAATAACAACCACAATGCTTATCAAGCTGCGTATCTGTAGTTGTCATGGCAGTCTTGTAAAAATTCACTTGTGCATTCCTGTGGTATTAAGACACTCATGGATCCCTGGCAGGAATTTCCCCTGGCCCGCTCTCTGTTTTCTCTGCTGTGTCCCTGCCCTGCCTGTGGAGGTGAGGGAAAGTTCAACCACACCAAATCTGGAATCTAAAAGAGCATCTTTATCTTTATATTTAGTGTTTCTCTGGGCAAAGATTCCATCTCCCTGTGAGATTCAAAATTCACTCTACATACTTTTGGCAGGTTCCTGAATTCATAATGAAAGTAAAAGTATTATGTGTGTATTTTTGTGTGTGCCTGCTTGTGTGGGTCTGTTTCACTCAGATCCATATCGAATCCTTTGTGTAATGCAAAGGCAGTATATAATGTTCAACAAGCCCATGAATACATAGGTTAAAAGAATAGGATAACTGTTGCAATGACCGGTGGGAGAATCACATTACTTGCAGACAAGAGAAACCCGTGAATAGCAACTTCAAATAATACCAGAAAAACAAGAAGTGATTCATGTCACTACCTTGGCAACATCTCAATGTTCTTGTTTCTTGTGGAATTTTTTTTTTCTTTTTTTTTTTTGCAGCAGCAGCTTGATGCCATCAGGGGCCAATTTTCATCTTGAGCCGTCTCCAAGTTGTGTTCCCCGAGTGATTTATGCGTAAACGTAGACTATAATCGATATCAGCTATACTGCTTTAGATTGTGTGAAATTTTCTCCATACGGGTTTGACAGATTTAGGGATGGCAAAGATCAGGAGGATGGAGACATGGATTGCAAGGGTGGGGACTCTTGGTTTTCCTTCTGCGTCATTCCTGAGCAGCGGCGGTAGATATCATGTCCAGATGTTTTTGTGCAGGTTAAAGTGGACACTGATATTCCCCCTCCTTGCCCCACAGCTTTCCTGCTATCTGTACAGGATTACACTACTTAGAAAAGACAAATTGCTAACAAAAGATTTACTCTTTAAAGCTGCTGTAATGAATATTTTTTTAAATAACAGTTAATCAAATTATTATGTGTAAGTTTAAAGGGGTCGTTCGTACTGACAAACTTACTGAGATTTACAGTATAACCCGACTGCAGTTCCCCTCAGCTCTATGGAGTGTTTTAGCGCCTTTTCTGGCCTGCAACTTTATTTTTTTTGGTCCACTCGCATGGTGTGTGAATATTCATCAGGTGTCCAACACAACTCCAAATGAACGCTTATGTTACTCTATGTCTCCTCGATGTGTAAATAGGCAGCTGTTTACTAGCTAAAATAATAATAATAATAATAATAATAAAGTTGATTTATATAGCACTTATCAAAACTCCCGTTATAAAGTGCTTTACAACAAACACATAAAACACAGCAATAAGCACAATCCATCAATGGAAAAGAGGGATACATTTTAAACAATGAATGATTACACTGCAACCTATTCTTAACGTCAAGAACAATGTACAGCGCAAATCAATAGTTAAGAAAAAAAAAAGGAAAACCTTTTGATATAGATAGGTCTTCAAGCGTGATTTATAACAAAATACCGATGTCACAAACCGGAGTTCGTCAGGCAGGTCGTTCCACAGCCGAGGGGCCCTAACAGCAAACGCTCGGACCCTTTTAGTTTTTAAACGTGATGTGGGAACAGTCAGCAGGTTCTTGCTGGAGGTTTCTTCGTGTATAATACATACATATAATCACCTGAAAATACTAATCGTTGTGCATATTTCCCAAAATGTCAAAGTAACGCTGTATTTCCGCTGCCCCCAAGTGGCCAAAAAGAAAATCACTTATGGAAGGTTTAAAGATGTCAACGCCGCTGTCCAGGTACTGTCAGATCTCAGTCGCAAATCAACAAAGACATTTCATATATGAAATCCTCTGTGAAGCCTGCAATGTGTGAGCAAAGTTACGACTCTCTTCGGACTGTAGTGGTGTCTTTTTACTGCTAAAGTTCTGATTTTATTCTGCTCCTGAGGCCGATTTGGGTTATTTCCACACTTCTGCTTCTATTTTACAAGTCAGTACTGTGTCTCAGCACAACGGCCACCTACAACACCCCAATTCTCTGACACCACGTCCATCACCACACAGCATTCGAGTTAAGACATTTATAGCTGCAACTGTCACTTCCTGGCTCGACTGACTCATGCTGGAAAACTATACACAGTAACCAAATCACCAAACATGATGTAACCAGGCAAAAATGCACTCATCACAAATGGTGAAATTTATGGGAAATCACGATATTCATGTAATCCTGCTCAGAGGAGTGTATGGCAGCTATGTCAGGAACCTGTTGACTTCCTGACAATGAAAAAAAAAGAGGTGATGTTGGAAACCACTGTTACCACAACGGTGCCTCATTCCTGAACCCAAACTGTCAACCCCTTTATCTCACCTTCACCATGATGTCACTGCAACAGGAACACACTTAGATACAAGATCATACTCACATCAATCATTTTATACCAAATGCTATAGCCTTCCACAAGCCCTGCAGATAAGATAGGAGACAGGACTCTACAACACAGTTTTGTAAAAGACATGGTTGGAAGGGAAGAGCTGCTTTGGGTTTGATGAGCTCTAATAGCACCTAGAACAGCAGAACAGTGTGTTCAGGCCAATGAAACAAAAGAAAAGTACATAAACTCTAGACCGACCCTCAAATGTGTCCTTCAGAGCAAACCCGATTCTTAAAACAAAACTTTTATGACAATATTGAGAGTAAATAAGGCTGTTCTCTGGGCAAGATAAGACCATGCACCCTGCCATTTGAGAAGATCCAGGTCATGGGAATAGGATCAGGAAAGAGGGACCAAATGTACACTAAAGTACACTAAGCCTCTCATGACTGATGCTAATTGAAGAGCAGAGTTGATAATGTTTCTCAGGACTGTATGTCATGAACACCTTTACCACTGTACTGAGTTACACTCTCGTTTTTTACAGTCGTTGCACCTCAGCTTGTGAATGAAATGGGCTAAAGATGTTACATGGAAACACAAAGTTGATTGAGCTATTTGTTTAACATCTTTAAGCCTACCCTTACCAAAAAGAGGTTTATTCAAGTGTGCTATTGGTATACTTCTTTTAAACTTAAATTAAGAGAGTATACTTTCAGTTTACTTTTGATGTACTTATCAGAGATATACTTAACAAAAGTATACATAAGTAAACTTGGCTCATACTGACAAGTATACAGAAAAATCTAAGTGTACTTGTCTCATACTGACAAGTATACAGAAAAGTCTAGGTGTACTTGGCTCATACTGACAAGTATACAGAAAAGTCTAAGTATACTTGGCTCATACTAACAAGTATACAGAAAAGTCTAAGTGTACTTGGCTCATACTGACACATACAGAAAAGTCTAAGTATACTTTGCTAATACTGACAAGTATACAGAAAAGTCTAAGTGTACTTGGCTCATTCTGACAAGTATACAGAAAAGTCTAAGTATACTTGGCTCATACTGACAAGTATACAGAAAATTCTAAGTATACTTGTAGGCCTACTTGTACTTAATCTTCTGATCAAGATATACTTAAGTAAAGTATAATTAAGTATTCTTGCCTTATAGGCCTACAGAAATGTATACTTGGCTTGTAGTTGTGCTTACTTTTTGTTGAAGTAGCCTATTAAAGTGTGTATACCTGAAGCTTTTACTGAGCCTGCCCTTGTGAGAAAGTATAAACGTTGCTGCCATATGCTCTCACCCGCTGGCATGACACACATTTCCAGACGGGCATGCACGGGTGCACACTGCACATTTTGAAGCCGTGCAAAGGCAGAAAGCATCGCACACATGTGCTCAGACCCATGTGTGAAACACAGGTCTTGATTAATGTGTGGAGAATTTGAACGAAGGGTGCGGAGCCTTTGATATCTGTATCTGTGTTTCCATTACAAGGCCACCTACTCGGCACTATTTATACAACGTACTGCAAACATAATCCGCATAGCAGGAGAAGCAGGAGGAGGGGAAGAGTCTGGGTGGAAAGTAGTGGGAAAATGTATGAGGATTTAATTAAGAATGTGGATTAAGGACTGAAAATAATTACACAGCTTAATGACAGAGAGGGAGGTGAAGTGTTTTTAAAGCTTGGAGCAATGTAAAAGGGCACCTGTGTGCGCTTGGAGGCGACCTGTGTTTTATGTGTGTTTGTATTTGTCCAGCCCCAGAGGAAGGTCTGTGTGTGACCAGTCCGTGGCCTGGTGTGGATCAGGTTCGCTGCCTGTGTGTGTCCCTGCCATGGACCCCCTCTGGTGGGCCGAGGTGATGGATGACGCCTGGAAGCTCTGGAGCTGCAGAGTGGTTCATACGAGTTCCTGTCCGAGCAGGTACCAGCCATTTATGGATGATAGATGCTCTCGAGTTTGTGTGGATAAGTTTGGGTGTGAATGAGTGGCAGGTCACTGATGGCTGTTGTGTTCCGGGTGTTATTCTAGCATTATTGATTACAAGGTGACAGGTAAGTGAAGGAAAGCTATTTAATACTGTAGCAGAGAGTGGTGAAACACACACCTACGCACGCCTCCTCCCTAAAAGTTGTGTTTGTTCAAACCCCCCACTTCTCCTATAGAGTTACAACCGATGTACCAAGTGTAAGGCCAGGATGGAAAGCCCAGTTTGGGTTGCAGCCTTTTCTTGTGACATATCGACCCCAATGAAAATGTTCATCCATCAATCTACAACACAGGTATGAGTTTACAGACCAGACTAAAAAACTTTAAAAAAAACTTTACAAAAATTAAAAAAGCACTTTTTTCATCTGGTGAAATGTATGATGCGTGGAAGGTGATTTCTGACCAAACCAGTCTGTCTGTTGAGAATACTTCTGCATAGAGCTACACAATGAGCCTTTGTTTTATACAAGTGGTGTAGCATGCATCTTGACTATTGTTTTACTGTTAGTCTTCTGATAGTGCAGCCCCATCTTGATGAAGAATATTTGGTAATTTAAAGTATCAAGCTATAAATCAAAGACCGTATATAAGAAGTGGATGTAGTCACCGTGACGTCACCCCTGCCGTTTTGAAGTTTTGAGTTCGGCATTTTGGCCATAACCATCTTGTTGTATTTTGCAACCATAAGTGACACAAGAGGGTAAGCTAAATACAACCGAACGATGAATAAGACATTTTTAGGTGACTCAGTAAGGGATTAAAGCTGAAGTACGCGAGATTGGAGCAAATATGATTAAAAAAAGTTATTTTTATAAAACGGTCACTATTGACAGTCATACATGAAACAGGTAACCTGAACAAAATCATATGCCTCTGTGTCCTCCAGTGCTCTTAACTGCATCTGCATGATTTCACATACCGGAGGAAAACAAGCAGTACGAGCTGATCTGAGGTCTGCTGTCCAGCTGCCATCTATGAGAGCCGGCTGTAAATCACTCGCGAACTCCGACCAAACGGTCAAACTAGGCCGCGCTGATCAAATATGAATCAATATTCTGTTACGTTAATGCTTATTTCTCGCCTCAAATGTTTTCAGAATCATCTTGTAGTGCACAGCTTAGCTGTAAAATGAGGAAGTTTGTGACTGCGCCGCCATTGTGAAATCTGTTGAAGGAACACCAAGTTCTGGTCACATGACCGGAGCACAGCCAATAGGAACGCTCTCTCTCTGAAATGACCCGTGATTGGTCAAATCGATTTTTTAAAGCCTGAAAACAGAGCCATGAGGAGGTGCAGAAGTCTAGTTTTCTCTCAGAACACTTGAATTACAATATGCTGAAAGGTTATTATGGATTTTTTGGCCCAATGATGCCAAAAATATACTGCCTACTGCCACTTTAATGTACAGCAAGCCGTTCATTGAAATAAACCCCGACAGGAAATCAATAATTTGACACAAAAAGGGTCCGCCAGAGTCCCAACATCAGAACTGCACCCAAAACAACAATTTGTTATACATAGCAACGGTCTGCCATAAAGAAATAACAGAGCGTAGAATGCTGTGATTGACTAATCCTCAGCCATTTAATAAAATGTTCTAATTAACTTTAACTTTTAAGACGAAAACACGGACAACTCCCAGACCAGACAACGCCATGGTAACAAACTGTCAATCACAAGGTAGCCACGCCCTAAAGCATACCCTGCTTTACCTCAAAATGAAAGTGCATAAAAAAATTTTTTAATTTATCTTTGTTTTTTTTTCATTTTCATTTTAATGAAGGGAGTTTCCACTTAAATTGGAAAAATCCGACACAAAGGACTGCATTCCATCTATTGCTCACTCCCTCCATCTTTCCTGTCATCTTTCTAGCATTTTTTTGGCCCCGAGCCCCAAATTATGGTCCTTTGATGTTCCAGGTTACTATGGTTACTTAATTGGACAGTGCTGCAAATGATCAAGACCAAACATTTTCTTTTATGAGAAGAGGTGCTGCGAAAGAAGCTCCACTGCAGAGTAGTTTTCTTCATGTTGAGTGAATCTCTATCTTGCACTCTGCTGCTGATGTTAATGATTTTTTTTCTTCTTATATTTCAGCTAAAATAGAACTTGAATTTGTTGATCAATTGCACCTCAGTTTTTGACTATTTCTGTAAATTACACTTACATAGTGAAAAATAAGACGAGTCCTGTGTACTGTACATAGAATCAATCTGATACACAACCTCAGATAAATGGCCTATAGTGGTGCTAGGGTGGTGCTAATTGCTCCGTTAGATATTTCCTTTGTTTTTGAAAAATGACATAGCTGCAGCTGTGACAATGATGATGACTTGAAGCAAATAAAACTGGTAATTGATACATGATGGCGCCTTAAATCCACTGCATGGGTGAAAGGGGGGCAGAGGAGGACAAACCCTGAGTTCAGCCTCGGAAAATCTTCTATTCATAACTAAAAGCCAGAGGGGAAATACAATCCGTGCCATGTTTTCATTTTGTCAATTGTGTGGGTGAATGCTGAGATTTGGTGTCACACACAGAGACATTGGGCGTGTCTGCTCTCAGCTTCCCCACCCAAACCACCCTCAGTCACCCACACCCGGAAACTACAACTTCCTCCCCCATTCATCTCGCTGAGATTTTGTTTTATTTCTCAGGAGCTGTTTTACAAACTCATTTGTCAAGCCGCACAAAAGTTTATTGAGCCCTGTGAAACCAAGCTTAGGAAAACAGTGGCGGGGGAAACTCTCCTTTTATACACAATACACGATTTCAGAAACCTCAATCAGTCAGGTTTTGAGGTTATTGTATCGAGGCCAACTGCAGCAAACTTCATACACAATGAGATACAGAAGTTTCTGTTTCAGGATCAAAGTTGGTTTATATTGGAAACAGTCTAATGTAATTCATCTTGTTTGTGTGGGTGTGTTTATCCACATTCATTATGAATTGCTTCTTATCGCAGCAGGGTGCATGACGTGCATCGGGGGTAGCTTTAGAGTGAACCTGCAATCACAACAACATTGACGGAGGGAGAGTTGAGTGAGTTCCAGGGAAGCAGTGGAAGTTTCACTCCTGCGGGGGGAGTAACTGGTGTTATGGAGGATGACGAGAGCCTCTTGTTAAAGCCAAGACGCTCCGAGGTGCTTGCTGAATGACATACCGACATTCGTTTTCACCGCAGGGTGTGAATTGTGTGTGTGTGTGTGTGTCATGGTGAGAGAAACACCCTGTAAAGTGATACCATGCAGAGATCTATCTGTCCTGCTATCCAGAAAAGAAGAAAAAGAAAGCAGAGGAGGAAAGAGACAGAGATGTTTTTCTTTTCTTCTCTGTGACAGACAGACATAAACATTGACACATCATCGGTGACAATGAGAACTAACATTTAGTATATACAATAGAGTGTCTGTGACGAACAATGTGCACTGTTAATGGGTGGAGAAATGCAATGTAACCACAACTGCTGCTATAATGTCTAAACACAAAAAGTTGAAGGTGTCATAGTGGTTTAGTTACGACATATTTAATTTGAATTTCTTATAATATGTGCTCTTACGATGTAATATCCATTCATAGCAACTAAAGCATGAATCAACCTTTTATGGTTATGTTTAGGCACTCTCAGCTCTTGTTAAAGGAACAGTGTGTAATATTTCAGTGGATTTATTAGCAGTAATGGAATATAGTACTCACAACTATGTTTTCATTAGTGTATAATCACCTGAAACTAAGAAGCGTTGTGTTTTCGTTAGCTTAGAATGAGCCCTTCATATCTAGGGAGCGGGTCCTCTTCACAGAGTCCGCCATGTTTCTACAGTAGCCCAGAACGGACAAACCAAACACCGGCTCTAGAGAGTTCCTTTCACATTTTTATGTTACCTGAAGGCCACCGTAGTTCTCCGACACGCTTGTGAAACTGCGGTAACATGAGCCGCAGAATGCAAAACCGTGGTACCGCCAGCCGCTGTCTGACTTCCATTGCTCCTAAACGCCCTGACACATCAAGCCGACGGTCGGCCGTCAGACAGTTTGGGGCCGTCAGTGAGCGTCCGTCGGCCTAGCTTTTTTGGTGTGTCCTGCACCGTCGCTCTATAGGCTGCCCGTGTTGGAGGTTTTCCGGCTGATTCAGCATGTTGAATCGGCAGCGGCGCCCGTCGGTGAGAGAAATCACTCTGATTGGCTGTTCAGCTTAAACTAATCAGTGCACGGGAAGAGAAACGGAAGTGAGGAAAGCAAGCCAACGAGTAAAGTCAAGAGGAAAATCACAGAAGGCTCTTCTCACTTTTCATCCTCATCTCATCTGATCATTCCAATACACTGATATTTTCACAACGACATATGGAATGAAGCTAAGTGGTGAGTGAGAGCGGTGTGAAAAATGCTCAGCAAACGCTGCTTTGCTTCATGGACGTATCATAACGGCTTGTATATCCGCAGTCCTCGGTCTTCCGACCGTTGGCAGGAGAGACCTGGATTTCATTCTGGATCTTTGTTCTTTTTGTATGAACTGAAAATCTGTCACAAATGATTATACGAGACTAGTGTATGCTCACCCCCTTGACCCTGTAATGGAGCCAGCAGGTGTAGAGAATGAGCATACAGTCGAATTACAATTATTAATTCATACCATCTCTTTTTCTTTGTTTCCCCCATGATTGTGTGGGGAAAATACTGACATGGGGATATTGCTTTACATGGAGTATTTTTTTCTTTCTAAGAATTCAGACGTTCTAATGGCATTTAATAATTTCCAGCCAAACTCAAATAGGATGAATTACATCTTTGGCAACACGAAGTAGGCTCTGCGTAGCTTTGTATTCTGTGGTGGATCAGAGGGTGTTGGCGTGTGTTCAAATCGTGCGTAAGAAACATTCAGTGATTGTAATGAGAATATCAGAACGCAGAAAAACACAATTGCCATTGTGTGCGCTGCATTCATTTGAGAAGGCAAAAGCTGATAACTCTAGTTTTGGGGATTTCCATGTTTTCATCTTAGATGTCGACTTTCATGCTCCAGCGTTGAAGAAAAAAAAATCTTGGGGCTTAGTTTTATATATTTTTCAAAGACAATATAATGCGTTAAAAGAAGAAAGGACATTTTGGGGGTGTAGTAATTTGGGTTTAAAACAGCCATAATGCAGACTTTAACCCCTACATGATTGGCGGCACTATTTCCAAGTCTCACAAAGCCTGTTTTTCAGGACAAATCTTGTGAATGTGGAATGTCTCGCAAAGAAGGAAAACAGTGGAGGCAACTACAAGTTTATGAAGCTTATTAAACTGGGTGCTGGCGCAGTGATGTCATGTTGACTCGACTGGGACGCCCTGCTTTTGTTTGAATAAACAGGCGTGTTTTTTCAGCCGAATGCCAGAGTCTGACCCCAGACAGGAACCAACAGAGGACATTCGTCTGCTCAAAGCACCATCCCAGACAAAACATCACACGAGGCCAAAAGCTGGGTTTGTTTTGTCACTTTAGAGGAGCACATAATTCTGTCACTGTTAAAACAGTTGAGATAAAAGTGTGTCAACACCTTCGTTCTATCATTCTCTCCCAGGAGCCAAAATAAGCTATCATTACCTGCAGCCAGTCTCAAACTGCACTGAGTAAGTCATTCATTATCCATCTAGGGAAAAGGAGTGATTTGACAGAGTGAAATGCTATGATAAACATAACCACACTGTGTACTAAAGCAGGATTGTAGCTCTTTGGGTGCAGCAGTTCTTTGTGTAATGATGTTATGTCTTATAATCCATTCTCATTATCCACACACCAGAGACATAAAATACTTAATATGAAAAGATAAGGAGACCGATTAGTTGAATAAACAATGGTTGAATATAAGTAATATTTTTACATGACGTTATAAGCAACCTCTTCCTAACTCCAAACACATTACTGGGTGCTTAAAAAACGTATGACAGATAGTTGAATAATAACGCAGGGAAATGGTCTGTATGGATTTGTGCGCCTCCATAAGCCATAAAGCAGCAGCTGCCTTCTCTTCTCTGACACGTCTCTGAAGTTTCATCAGCGGCTCTGACACCAGCGTGCCGCTGAGCTGATGGAGTGGAGGGTGAACTTAAAGTTGCACATCGGGTTGAGCTCTTAAAGCCGACGGGATGGTGGATGAATTAGGTGATGTCTAAACACCGGATCTGTAGCTTGGGCACGGAGTGCGGTATAAATCAGGCCCCCCTATAATATCAAGCCTTCGCAGCCATGTGTGTCCTGCCTATACAGTTACATTTGTGGATCTGGAAGAGATTACAGCTTTCACACAACAATAAGCCAAAGGATGGTTTATGAGGAGCTGAGTCTTATCAGGCACGGGGTGGTAGGTAACAGGAGAGAACATCACAAGCCATCATTCATGGTACATGTGAAGCTTATTTTGGAGCACTCTGTGTCTAATCTGTGTTTGGACCATAAATAAGAGTAAGAGGTGCAGTTCACAGGCGACCAGCTTTTATGTTTTTTAGCCATACAAAGTTAGGTTTTATAAGAGAATTGCTCCGGTCCACATTCATAAAAACTAGGGATGTAGACTCCGATGCTGGATCGGATATCGAGCCGATACTGACTCAAAATAGCTGGATCGGATATTGATGACAATGGGGCCGATCTATTCAATTCAATTCTATGTTTATATACTTTATACATACTAGAATTTTATTTCCTGTTTAAGTTTTGCAAATTTCTTGTTGCATTTAAAAGGTTTACACTTTTACTATCTGTATCGGGACTGAAAAAGTCTGATTGGTGCATCCATAATAAAAATCATACTATCTTAAAGCTGCATTAATCAATGTGTTTACATGATCCATGGAAAAGATGACTGTGTAATGTGAATGTGATGAACCCACAGAGAATTATTGCCAAACTCAGCAGTTCCTCTCTACAGATTGTTTTAGTGCCTTTCAGCTCATCATTTTGGTTTTACAGCCCACAACTTCCCTTTTTTGGTTCAGTCTACATGCTCTTGAGAAACCTGTTCCCAGCAGCAGGCAACTGCTTTCACTGGAAAAAAAGCTCTAAAATCCCACTGTACACTTCCTGCCCAGCACCAAACAGAAGACAGGCAAAGTTAGCGACTAGTTGGGGAACATAATGGAGCTTTTAGCAGCTCAGGAGCCAGATATTTCCTTCAGGAGTTGGTGGAGACCAAAAACAGAGCTAAAATAAGAGTGAATATTGGACTTACAATCCAAATGAATGTTAATGTTGCTCCGTGTCTGCTAGATAAGTAAATGCAACTGTTTGATAGCACATTTTGCCATATCAACTTCATAAAGTGATAATATATCAGCGTTGTGGTTACATTTTCTAAAAATTCTTTACTGCAGGTTGTGAGTATTTGTGTTAAAGAAGGCTCTCCTCGGTGTGATTCTCTTAATAACTTTGTCCATTAATTAAGGGTTGTTCAGCTAAATGACAAAATATTGAATTTTATAATTTCCTTCTAGAGGTATTTAGCCATGAAAAGAGTTTTGATTTGATTTTAGGTTTCTACCTCCACACTCAATACAAACGACGCAAGAGGAATTTTGCTTGTGGTGCTAACAGCAATGAAAAATGACATCGAAAAAATTCAACAGTCTCTTTCCAGAAACAGGGTCCCCATTTCCTCTGGATGAGCCACAGAACACACTTTAATTTGATTTACTGCCATTATATAGTGCGGAGCCAGATATCTCTTGAGACAGATATCTCAAATAAAACCTAAACTCTTCATGGCAAGATACCAATAACAGTAAGTGAGAAAATATGTTTTATTATAATTTGGTTGGCCGGATCCTTTAAAAATCGTTTTAAAATGTTCTTTTCCACAGGACTTTTCGCTCTGTTTCTCCTTGTCAGACACAGAAAATATAGTGTGCATGGTCCGTTTGCGCTCAAAGACCCTTACAGTATCATCATTAGTCCTGAACACGGCAACATAAATTAGGCCTCAGTTTCTGTTGATGTATTCCTGCGCACATGTAGAATCTGCCCTCAACTTTCCGTTATCAGGCCTGAGCTTGGAAGGCCGTGACTTTGTTAATTGACGTGTGCCAGTGGTGTTGTTTGATCCAAATTCAGGATGGTCTTTTAACTCTAATTTTTCCTTTCCCCTTTGACTCAACATCTGTCCGACATCTGGCCGTAGCACTTGTCCTCCTCTCCTCACGGCAGTGGAGTCATGGAGTGCTAAACTAACCCTATATCCTGATATTCACACCAAAAACTCCCCGTGAGCACAAGCAGCTGCTGCTTTCCCCTTCTACTTCTAACTTCATTAATAATTCAAGACCCTTTATTCGCCATAAGTCCTCATGGGGAATTCCTGCTAGAACGAGCGAGGCAAGCACAGACTTGATAGGGAATTGAACTTACTCTAAATGCTTGGAAATGGGCCAGAAATAATGTAAGTTACATTTACAACTACACATGCATGCAGAAGTATGTTTAAATATAGCCCACTATGCAATGTGAGTGTGCTTAATACATTTGTGCTCTTCCAGTAGAGAACATAAAAAGTCCAGTTGTTCTAAATTACTCTCCACCTCCTCCCTGTACCATCATTCATTAATGTTATTTCAGCATAAGGTATAGATTATCATCGTGCTGTAAAGCAACACTCCCTTAATTGTCTTCATCTCTGGCCCATTTTGCTTTTTAAATTAAAAAAACAGAAACATCTAAAACAGATCGCCCCATTAAGAATATACTGTAACTCAAATAAGAAGCAGCCATAAGGACTGAGCTGGACATCGGATGATTTCAACATCCAGTTTTGGACCACTGAGCTTTTTGAATCCCACAAATTTCACTGTAAATCTTTCCTCCCATTCGGAGAGGACAGATTTACATTTCTGTGTGCCTTCCAGATAGACAAAACAGAAAACTGCAAACAGTGAGGCTGTCTTAGAAGTAAAGTGTTACGAGGGGGAACCTTTCAGAGTCTACTCCTCTTCTCCTCTAAGTTTTACACACAGTAGAGTGTTTGGGTTTGCGTATAGAAGACTGGCTCAGTAGTGTGTTTGACACGTCCTCTATAAACAACTTATAATGGGAACAGAGGAGAATCATAACTGGCAAACTGTAAAAGGAAACAAAGCACTTCACAGCGTATGTGCGTGCCAAGTAAAACACAGGCCGTTCAATCGTGGAGCAGCAGAAGTGCGTGTTACACTCTGGTCACCGATTGTATTCAGACATGACGGCAGCTCCTGAACATCTGCTGTATGGGTGGAATAGTTTGGAATAATGCTATGAGATTTTTGTCTGAAATTATAATTAAAACTGCTATTGATGCATGCTCCGTGTAAACATCCATCTTCAGTGTGTGTGAGTGTCTATGTTTGCTTGTTGGCGTACTCAGAGTCAGCTACTATGTATATCAATACCGCTTTATGGTGTTTTTAGCCCCAAAGCATATAGAAAAAAAATTAAACCATCTCTGTCTGAGGCTAGATTACCAACTGGGAGAAGCTGGCAACTGCTCCAGGGCCCCAGACTCTCAAGGGCCACAAATCCCCCAGCTTTGATATATTGATGAATATAAACTGGAATAGGGTTAGTTTTAAAGGGGAACTCCATTGATTTTTTCACATTTTATAGTCTGCTTACAGGTCTTAGGGAGTAGCCTACTATTGGATATGTGAGAACCTTTGTATCAAGCCTTTTGTGGCTCCAGAGGGAGCTGCAAAAAAGCTGATAAATTGGAGTTGTCAGTTGGGTCTGAAGACTACAAGTTTAAAAATGTAAAAACAGAAGAGTGGAGTTAGAAAGAAGTGAGCTTACCAGACCTTTATAGCCCGCTCCTCATCTCTGCTTGATGCTGTCGGCTCGAGGCTACATTAGCCGCTACTAGTATAAAATGCCCAAATCTCCAACGGAAAGGTCGACAGTTGTCAGGGTTGTATTGTCAGTAAGGTAGGCATCAGGTTTTGACACGAATGTGTGGAATGAAAAAGACGATATCTCTGGTTCTGCTGCATTGATGTTAAGGTGATTGATGCTTTTGTCTGATAGAGGGGGTCTGTTTCATACATTTAATAGCATTAATATTGAAGTTAATGATTATGCTTAATCATTGTGCATATTCTTAAATATTTGCGCATTTTATTTTATCAAACCATACTAAGTTAAGGAACACGAATTGGACTTAACAGGGTCTCACAGCTCACTTTTTTCCTGGGGCCTGCTATAGTGGGTTAACCCAGCCCTCACTTTGTCAAAAACAAAACAATCTGCATTCCTGTGACTACAAAGATGTTTAATTTAAACGTCATCTTGTTTAGTGAGTTAGTTAGTGGAAGTTCATTGACCTGGAGCAAGCCATCAGCAGGCTGCAACATCAGGAAGAGATTGACGGCGTTCAGGTCAGACGAGGAGGTCATGTGTGGGGAAAATCAGTCAAATAAGAAAGGAGGCGGGGTGCCTGGCTGTGGCAGAGGCGACCATCACACACCAGGAGCACTGCGAGATCAAGGCAGTGTCACAGGGAAGGAGGAAGGAGGGTATCATCAGCATATCAATCACTTGGTTTGACCTTTGGAAATCCCTGCACAGCTTCCTCATCAGAGTAACCTACAAAACCTTGGCCCGCCTGTTCCAGCAGCAAAACTTCAACACATCCTGTTAGCAAGACTATACTATCTCAAGGGCACTACAGCTGACTGACCAGATAATGAAAAAGGAGGCCAAAACACTTGAAATATGTCGGGGAGAAGTGAAAAACTAGAAAAAAAGAGGAGATTTGTAGTTTTTATTGTGACCCCATCAGTAAAAATAAATCTTATCTACTTCCTCAGGATAGGAGGGAACACTGGAAGAAGCTGCATTAACACTACTGTGGTCCTTGGCCACCAAGATGGTCTTCCTCATTGAGCTCATCCTCCCGTAGGACGAGGAGGAAGAGGCTGCCTGAAAAAGATGAAGTACTCACAAATGGCAGCTGATTACAAGGAGGCAGGCTGGAGGGTTGTCACGTATCCTGAGGATATAACAGTGGCAGGGTGTTGTCCCTCCCACAGGAGAGTAGGTCAAGTACTGGGGTTAAAGGAGCGAACTACTGATGAGCTGTCGTCCCCATGTGACAATTCTTCAAGAGGTGCAACAGACAGAAAATCCACACAAGTATTACCATGCACCTATGTGTCCTTCTGAGTTGGCACTTGTGATGGAGCTTAAGGGTTTAATTCTTGTCTCACTTGGTTTCACACCAAGCACGGATTGTCGTCTGAAAAAAATTTGCAGGGAAATGCAAATCCTGTGGACAGACCTCAATTTCAGCGGATTTCTGCCCATTCGAAAATATATGTTTGACCAATGAAATCCTTTGTTGTCCAACTGATCGCTGTCATTCTGCATAAAAGGTAGCCATGTGCTTCTGTTTGTTGTACGGAGTGTGTATTTTCGGAGCAATGGGCCTTGGAACAATGAGCGTTTGTTTTCGGGTGACAAATGGGCTTTCTTTCCGTCCAATGGGAGATTTTTCAGACTACTGGTGTTTTGGAATAACAATGGTCCGTCCCCTTCTCAACACCCAGTACGACAAACACTACTACCTCAACAACCAAATAAGGGACAACATAATATATATGGCTTGAGATCGCCCAGCAGCTGGGATACGATGAAGATGGTAGTGCTGATATGCACTTACTAATGTTATATGTTGGTCACAGAATGGGGCTAGCCTCAACAGCTAATGTTAGCATCACATTTGGGGTCCTATTAGTTTACATATTGTGGTGTTAACGTTAGACATTCTCCGTCTGGATAGGTTTCTGTTGTGTGGAGTGGACACGGCTCTATTTGGCCTCATTGACGAAAATGAAACACGGCAACACGGATAATTTGCACCGGACCTGGTGTGCGTATTGCGTATTGTATTGTGTGTGGATTTTCCGTGTTCCCGCAACCGCCTTTAACACCATAAGCGCAGTTTGAACTTTAAGGTTGGGGGTTCACAAAAGAATCTAGAGGGAATGTGACATGTAAAACACAGAGAGGTCTAGTGTATTGGGATGCTGTGTGTCGTCTACATATTACACCGTGTCCTAACTGGATGCAATGCAAGCGAGCGTCAGCAACAAAATCGGTCTGACTGCATTGTTTTCTACTGGAAAATCCTAACCTGCCACGATGCGAGCTACGCAGCGCTGCACCATTTTGAGCTGAACTTTTGTTTCTATTTATTCCTGTCGCTCACTTTGAAAGCACTCTTTGAAAGTTGAAATGAAGAGTTATCTATACGATACCTCCTCATTTCACTACAAAAACCTAAATAAGGTGGCAACAGGCTGGGCGGAGATGACTTGAAAGTTTCCTACTGGCTGTTGGCTATATTTATGTAATTTCCAGTAAATATCACAATATAAAACATGTGTTTTCTGTTTAAAAAACAAACATAAGATAGCAAGTATCACCTAGTGGTCACGTCTCCAGTTTGATCTGGTGGCTGATGTGTATGTGGTTTGTTACACGACGTAACAGAAGTGCATATTTGACGGATTCAGTGTGGACAGAGAGCGTTCAATGTTACTGTAAGTAAATAATAATCTTCTTATCTTAGTTGGTTTCTTATTTTGTCAATAAGAAGACACAACAAGGTCGATATTATTCATCATTACAATAAATGACTGTGTTATTATATAAAAAAAAAAAATATATATATATATATATATATAGATAATATTTAAATCCCTACATGCATTTTTGGCTACGGTCAGGGGGTTCAGTAAGCCCCCTGAACCAATGCAAACTGCGCCTGTGGTAGACACATCATAAATCTAACTAAATTATATACAGGATGCAAGAGAACAAACTCATTTAAATCGTCTCATCTGACTTTGATGGTAAAAAAAAGAAAAAGTCAGACTATGCCTTTTAAATTGGCAGGACTAACATCTCTTTCTTCTTTTGCTGTCAGAAAGAGAGTTGGTGCCACAATAGCTGGAAAACGTAAATTCTCTGTCAAACTAAAGCCCAGCTGAACCATGACTTGACTGCAGAATAGAGCATAAATCACATGACAGCTGCAGGGACAAGCCACACAAAGTGATGTTATGTCTCAGCCGGATGAGTTTGCTTGTTATGCACGAATTCAGTGCCTCAAATGGAGCAGTAAAAGCCATTCCAAAACACATGCCATTGGAGCTCCTCGGTTAAAACACATTATTGTAGGAATCTCGGGGCATGGAGGACATTAAGTTGTGAGATTATTTTGACAAGAGCCAAAGAAACGGAGGCACCGAGGCAAAACATTTTCTCTGTATTTAATATATAACAAGACACATGTTACACGTTACAATACCAAAGGAATGCCTCTGTTCTTGTAGACACATGTTCGTGTCCCCAGTCTTTTTCCTGATCGCATCGTGAAATCTTTTCAGTGTAAAAGCATACATGTGTAACCAATCACATGGCACAATGTGCTCTATGTCAGCGTATCAAAAAGAATATGTTGCTTCCTACAACAACTGTATAACTCAATGTTTATGACACATAAAACATCCTCTCCGGGTTTCACACACACTTACACAACTCTAAAGTAATGCAATGACGATTTTTGTTTGTTATTCGGTCCCTAATAAACACTCGGTTGTTACACACTACAGCTGCTGCTGCTTACATGAAGGTAGAGAAGCTATTCATTGATATTATTTGGTCATAAATGTTTTAGCCGTCTGTAGCCTGTGTGCTGAAACAGCAGGATTAATACCACATGGATATGTGCATCCTTTACACTATTAGCACTGATGCAAAATATAGCGTCCGTACAGTATATTACGTAATACTGTACATTTTAGAAGACACAGGAGCTACATCTATGTACTTTATAAGCTCAGTAGTCCCAGTTGAAACCTCCACAATGTTTGGAAATAATTAGAACCAAAAGAAAGTTAATAATTTGTTGTGTGGACGATGTAAATAATTTGCAAGCACAACAACCTCAGCTTTTTTCTAAAGGAACAGTTTGACATTTTAGGAAATACGCCTATTTGCAGAGAGTTGCAGAAGGTCAATACAATGTCTGTACGCTAAACATGAAGCTAAAGCCAGCATGGGATTATCTTAGTTTAGCTTGGCGCAAAGACTGGAACACGCCAAGAAATAGTCCAGCACAAAATCCTCCCCAAAAAGCTTTTTTTTTTTGCTTTCTGACAGGACATTTCCAACTGTTTCCAGTTCTTATACGATGCTAAACTCATCCGCAGCAAGCAGTAGCTTCATATTTAGTGTAGAGACAAGAGAGTGGTATGTAACTATTAGCAACATTTCCAAAACTCGAACTATTCGAACTATTCCTTTAACTATGCAACACAGAACAGAATTTTTTTAATCATTTACAAACCTTAGTTGCAGGAAAAACTCAATTTTGATTGATTTTTCTGATCTTTCTGGAGGATTCAACTGATGTGACGGGAGCTTCTGATTAACAATGAGACAGCAGGACTAAAACACTGAGCCAGTCGCCAGTGGCTCGACTATAATGATGAAGCAGCACTGTATGACGTGGAGCACTGAGCGGACATCAGTGTGTGAAGACTTTGATTTACAACACGAAAGAGGCAAAATGTACAGTATATAAATACAACTTAATACAAAAAAAGATTAACAATATTACTCTGCTATCGATATCAAATGCCTGTCAGATTATGCACACAACACACACACACACACACACACACACACACACATACAGTACAATCCTACATACACAGAAAAAGCAATGATTTTACACATTTATGGTCTCTGTTTTGGCTTTACAAATGAGGGACAATATTCATATGATTTCGGTATCAGCTGTTATAATAAAACGGCTTTTTAAGTGCTTTTAAATCAGTCCATCAACGTTGATATTCACACCCAATAAGACTGTTATCAGGCCATTAAATAGGTTGTCATCAGTCGCTATAAGCCCCATACATGTGGGTCATTAGGGGCCTATACTATGTTGTAAAAGTGAAGGCAAAACTTAAAAGCAACATGTTGTAAAACTGCATGTAACGTTTTGTTTTGAACACAAACAGAACAGCTTCTTTAGGTAATAGGTAGAAATATCGTATTTTGGTCTTAAAATAACTGTTTCAAAAGTGAAAGTGAAACTTGACGGTTGTGACACTAAGACAACTACACATTGTTGGTTTCACATGGGAGTTTCAGGCTCTCAATACTACAGCGCCTGACTTCCACTTCTGCACCTGTCATAATTACTATGGTCGCTCGAGATCGATGTTGTGTTCCTTTATACCTTCTTTCGGTGATCTACCATCTGAATAGATGATAAAACCTACTTCTGGGTGTAAAAGGCCCCACATCTATGGTGCTTATAGCGACCGATAATGACTAATAGCCTGACAACGGTCTAATCGGCTGATATTAGCCTGTCTTCAAGCATCTCTACATGACTCAAGCAGATTTCTGTACAAAGGCTGCTGTGTGTGGACAGATTCTGATAAGAACAAATCAGTTGTAACATAAGTTTATATTGCATTATAGTCATTTAGATTTAGAAAACAGTGTTCAAGTTGCTATTTGAGTTTTGAAAGTTTCAGATCTGTGGTGGGTTGTCTACAGCCACAGCAGAGTACTCAGTCTCGGACATGTTGGAAGTGTCGATGAGGCGCGCCAAGCCCGTCCTCGTGGAGTATTTAAAGATGAAGGCCTTCATGAGGTCGTAGCGGTAGTTTCTGTTGATGAAGTTGTAGAGGATGGGGTTGAAACAGCAGTGGAGCAAGGACAGGCACTGGGTGAGGTGTAAGGCTACGTAGATCACATTCTCCAGGCCGCAGGTCAGAGGCACCAGGCCAAGCTGAGACAGGGCGTCGACCAGGAGGACGCCGTGGTAGGGCCCCCAGCAGCCCAGAAACACCACGATGTACGCCAAGATCACCCTGTGGCTCACGCGACGCTCCTGCTCCACTGTGGAAGATGACGAAGAAGAGGAGTGGGTGAATGCTCTGGCGAGCAGGGCGTAAAACACTGCAATGATCGGGAAGGGGAGAACAAAGCCCAGCAGGATGAAGCTCAGCTGCACGCCCACCATCCACTCCCTGGGGTTTCCCTCCGGGTACACGGGCCTGCACAGCATGGTGTCGCCGTGTGTCGCCTTCACAGTACGCAAGAAGTAGGTGTCTGGCAGGGAGGCAACCAGAGCCAGAAGCCACACCCCTACGCACGCTCCGCGGCGGATCAGCTTCCTGCGCGCACCTCCCTCGTTGTCCCCGTGCTTCGTCACACTCAGGTAGCGGTCCACGCTCATGCAGGCCAGGAAGAAGATGCTGCCAAAGAGGTTGACGGAGAACAGCAGGTGCGTGAGTTTGCACGCCACCTCGCCGAAGGGCCAGTGGCCGTGCAGGGCCAGCGAGCTCACCCACACGGGCAGGGTGGCGCACACGCACAGGTCCGCGACCGCCAGGTGGGCGATGTACATGTGCGTCTCGTGGCGAGGGGTGGCGTCTCTTTGGGCGCGGACGTTTACCCAGAGGACTAGAGCGTTGGCGGCGAGGCCCACGATGAAGATGAAAGTGTAGAGGACGCACATGGAGTAGAGCAGAGCGTTGCGGTTGAAAGCCGTGGCGCACCCCATCGCGTCGATACTCGTTATGTTGCTGAAGGCTTCGGAGAAGTTGAGGTCCACCCACGACTCCCACAGGTCCTCCAGCTCACTGGTGCTCAGACTCATTTTCAGCACTGGGAGACGACCACAGACCACTGGGAGGTAACACACACCACTTCTGACTGGGGTAGATCCTGTAAAAACAAAACGTCAACTCGTCATTTCTTTGCAGCATACATTTAAACGCTACCTGCAATTTTCTGTTCATAAAGAGTGGCTTATTTTACCCATGTGGACTCCGAGTAGCATGAGCTAATAAAACATAAAGCCACTTGCGGTCCGCCACCAGATCCTGAAGAATCTTAATGCGGTTAACTTGTTAAAACACGGCTTTCATGACTTAATAGAAGCGCTCTGTTGCCGTGTCACAAACGCAGGAGTTCGCCGTGATTGATGTGCAGTCGGGGGGGCAGTACAATAAATGTTTACATTAGCTCCACTAGCAGTAGAGTGCAGATTAGACATAAGGAAGTGGGATCGAGAAGTCCAAACAGGGGTGTATTTCCGGAGCGTTCCGGGCATTCCCGAGATAAAGCGTTGGTCAGGGTGGGAAACCTGATGCCATTTTAAAGAATGTTTTCCTTTAACATGCTTGTTATAGTAAAAAAAATCTTCTGCTCTTGAAGGAGAGGGTGAGAGAGGAGCTGTCACCACCCAGATGATCAAAGAAAAGGCTGCTCGAATACGTCATTTTACAACATCTGAATCTCATAACACAGGAACACATGCACACAATTTCACATACAGGGTGCATTAATGCTATGAGTAAGGTGACTGAAGCAATATGCAAGATCAGAGGTAGTAGCAGCTTGGCATGCCAACATTCATGTGAGCCTAAAGGAACACTGAAACCCTGCATTTTTTTTTTATGCTGTGATGTCTTTCTTAGCTCCCCTAACTGGCAGGCTGCCACAGTGTGAGAGATCAGAGGTGAAAGGTAGTAGATCAAAACCAGAACACGAGTGGCTTAACCCGGCTGTCGCCCCTGACTGACTTGTACGCCCACAGAGTGAATTGTGCGCAGAGATCAGCGGGAGGCTTGACGCCTGCAAAATGCTCCGACCCCGAGGTTAAAACGAGGGTCACCGACCACTGGGTGACACAGCACGCCGGAAAGCAGTGAAATGTGACCACGTCAGACATCTGTCTGTTGCAGGAGACTTGTTGCTGTATACGGGATAATTGGCACAAAGTCACAGAGGAGATGATGAAAGAAAGAGTGAAAATGTATACAAGGACACCTGGAACATATTAAGACGTGCAGCTGTCTATAGCGTGTGTTATGTCTGCTTTAGTTATCAGTTAACTTTATTTTCATTTTAGGCTACTTTGTACTTCTACTCCAGCATATTTCAGGGGCAAATATTGTACTTTTTAATCCACAACATTTATTTGACGGCTACATTTACTAGTTACTTTGAAGGTTCCAATTTTATACATACAAAACCTATGATCAGCTGGTAAAATATGATAAATTGTCACATATTACAATACCTAAAATATGCAAAGTAGTTAAAAAAAAAAGCTCCAACAGCTGAAAAAATGTGTTAGATTTAAGTTATTGAGCCGGACTGCTTTATGGAAATATTAGATTTTTATATGATTTTTGTTGCAGATATTAAATTAACTGGATTAGCTAAAAACAGACATTAACAGTTAACTGCAATGTAAAATTGCATACACTGTGATAGAAGATGAAGTACTCATCATCTACTCCTACGGGGGAATGAGGAATTTGACTTTGAATCTCTCTGATAAATACTTCTGTGCTAAATATTGAACGCAGATCTCTTTGTAATAGATTAGTTTGCTAATAGTGCTCAATTTGTTCACATAACTAAATAACTATTGCTACCTTTATTTAGTAATGGATCTTCCTCCACCACTGCCTGTGATAAAAACAGCTTCAAGGAATGTCAGAAAACCTGACATTTCATTTTTACTTTCAATTATTTTGAGACACTGGAGAATGCTATTCATTCTAATGGAGGGATTTTCTATGTTGAGATAATCCCTCACAATGGTCTCTGTCTAATTCCCTCATATTATATGGAAAATACCTGGAGGTGCCAGGTAGCCCCACAGGCTTCAAGCTAATTAACCTCTTAACACCCACACCATCAGATAACAGAGATGGAGCCCATCTCTCTCTCTCTCTCTCTCTCTCTCTCTCTCTCTCTCTCTCTCTCTCTCTCTCTCTCTCCCAATTCACTTCAATTCAATATGCTTTATTGGCATGACTGTCAGGTGAACAATATTGCCAAAACATCAACTCAATAATAAATAAAAATAAAAAAGAACAAAATAAAAACAAAAACAGATATATACAATTCTCTCTCTCTCTCTCTCTCTCTCTCTCTCCCAATTCACTTCAATTCAATATGCTTTATTAGCATGACTGTCAGGTGAACAATATTGCCAAAGCGTCAATTCAATAATAAATAACATTAAAAAAGAACAAAATAAAAACAAAAACATATACAGTATATTCAAGTATACAATTCTCTCTGTCTCTCTCTCTCTCTCTCTCTCTCTCTCTCTCCTCAGCTCTCGAGCATCCACTTACAAATGAGCTGAAAACCTCTTTTGTCACCCAATACACAGAAAATAAAAGCAAGTGAAGGCGATTTTCATGTGCTAATGCTGCCGACAAGAATGGTGCAGGTGCATTGTGTTTGTCAGAAGTTTCTCCTGTCAGTCTCTCTCTCTCTCTCTCTCTCTCTCTCTCTCTCTCTCTCTCTCTCTCTCTCTCTCTCTCTCTCCCTCTCTCTCTCTCTCTCTATCCACAGGTTTTAGTTTGGGAGGATACAATCTGTGCCTTTTCAGAGACAGGACATAGATTACCAGTGAAAGTGTTGCCTTGTGCGTCATTACGCACAATCCAGCCAAAGATCCCAGGCTTCTGCTGCTGCATGACGGTAAACACATACAATGTCATTGTTTGTCATTGTTGATTTCTATCAGGCTGGAAACAAACTGCTCTTATCATAAGTCAGCTCGGTATACACACAGTAGCCTCACTCAGGCAATTAAACAGCTCAGAGGCACGCTGGCTGCTGGGAAGATTGAGAACTACAAAATAAAGAAGTCACTTAAATGTGATAAATGATGTAATAATCATACAGGAACTTCCTGCTTCTATTTTTAGTAACACTAATTGGGCACAAGGTTTTATCCTGGTTTTGTATCTTTTATAATAAGAGTTAATAAAGTTGTTAAATGTAAACTATTTAAGTATATTTCCATACACTGATTATTGCAGGTATCGAGCATCTATAGAAGGAGAAAAGCATAAGAAAAAAGCATAAAGAAGAAAAAAACAAAACATTATCGGTAGATGGGCCATATTATTTGTGATTAATAGTGTCTCAACAATGCACTTTTGTAGTTATGTATCACATTTATTTTATCAGGATAAACCTCTTGAGATGTATTATTTTATTTTTAAGGGGGTCCCATATTTCTGGTTGCTTTATACTCTATATTATGTATAGTATGGCTGTATAGTACTGTATAGTAGTAGTTTTTCAGTGTTTATATTGTATGTTGTAATGCTCATAATGTATATAAGTTACAGTTTTTTGATGTACTTATTACAGTGTGATCATGAAGAAAAAACATGGTTAGAAATCTTAGAAACTATCTGAACACTCTCTTGTCCCCACATGAGTTCATAATAATGAAGCAGCTTACCTGTTTTTGATTCTCTGAAGTCTCCTCTTTAAAAGCAAAGATTTGTTTTCGCTTAGTTTTTAGTGCTGAAGGATATAACTTGAACTGGTAAACTAGTGTGCGCTACTCTCCGCCTCCGTCAGTGTATCTGAGGCTGTTCCTTGTTCTGCACTTGCTGTGATACTCAGAGGAGCTACGCCTCCAAGGCTGGTCCTAACAGCTCCGTGCGTATTGACATGGCATCGCCTCAGGCACGCAATAAACAGTTTCGGCCAAGAAGGAAGAAAAAAAAAAAAAGAACACGTGGAATTTCCTCATTACTACTCTCCAAATGTAATACATAATATAACATTTTTCACATTGCTGAACATTATATATGTCATGCAAGTTTGTTTTATGGCATGCAAGTCTATACATGTATATAATATGGCATGCACTGCAGACAATATTCTATGTTATTATCAATGTATCATACAAAACGTGTTTGAACTTTTTAAGGTAAATGACTCATGTAAGAAAAAATGCAATGCAAACTTAATAAATAGTACATTTTACATAAAATCCCCAAACTTTTTAAAGGACACTCCTACCTCTTTAGATGCTGCACACTTTTGCACTATTTTTTTTAATGATTTACTGGCTGCTATAGACATAAAAATGCATAATAAATCATTTAATTAACTTCATCTCCTTGTATTTTTATATCTGGTATATTTTTTTGTACTTTGTACTTTGCACTACTAACTTTTTTACTGTCATTTTACTAACATGTTTTGTACTATGGAACTGTGATGCTGGAAACTTGAATTTCCCTCAGGATCAATAAAGTTACTATCTATATATCTATCTATCTATTAAACTGTATATTGCCACCAGTTTTTATTTGCTATACAGGTCTATTCATGCCTATTATTTATCATTCCCTGTGAAGTATGTATAGCAAATTGTTCTATATTGTTATTATCATGATTAACCTTTTAGGAAGTGGCTATCATGTACTGTAATTCTTTAATATATATCTACAAACTTGAAAAACTGTACATTTTGACTCTACCTGTTCAGATGCTGCACACATGCTCTGTAACAGTGTTTTAATTTTTTTTAGATGTTATGATTTAGTGACTGCTATATACAGGCTAATAATACATAATAAATGGTGATGCATAATAATAAATTCCTAAATAATTCAACATTACATTGTATTTGACCAAATGGCATGCATTTTTTAAATTGCATTGCATGTCTATCATGATTTAGCAACCAACCTTTAAACCACAGGATAACTGACTGCATAACACATTAGCCACATTAAACCATATTACCAGGGCACCTCCTTGTGCCGCCGCCCCTGTTACCTAGATATGAAACCAGCGGTGCAGACAGTCAGTAAACCACATCCACTGTCTTCTGCTTCCACCCAAAACCGACAAACGGGTTAAACCCAACAGCCGGTCACTGAGGTAACTGAAAACACCCTCTGAATAACGATCACCAAAACCCTCAGTCATGACTTTGTCTTTATTTGAATCTGATGTCAGTTTATTAGAATCATTTTAACCGAATTAAAGTGCAATGTGATTTTGTTTTTATTTCTTGGCTTGTCTTAAAACTGTGAACAACAACAACATCAGCTGCATGAAGCCTTGTTGTTTCCTTGTCGTTTGAGCCTTATTCAGTCTCATTTCAGGCACATCCTCTGGAAGCAGCCCAAAGCATTGTGGGAGGCTTGTGTGTTTACTGAGAGCCGTTGAAAGCTCACCTGCAACTCTGGTGGCCTCACAGCTGCTCCCACCAGGGCAATTAACCCCCCCAAGTTCAATACAAAGACACAGAATGACAAAAAGAAGGAAGAAACTGTGGAATTTAGGACATGAATTATGCTTTATTTGTCAAATAATGATAATAAACTTTGATAGAGCTCATAAATAAAAGTAATTCTTTTGATGTCACATCCAATGATTGAAGTATTGACTTAACCAGGTACAGTATATCCAGCATGTTTTCTTAGGAAGGAGATATTGTTTACTCGTATGATCACCCCACAGAAGTTTATTATGACTGGATGCCCTGTATTCCGTGATGAATTGCAGCCAGCAGGTTACGCTGACCTCATTATAGAGCAGAGTAGTGAAGTCGGTTTCAATGAGGCTTTAAAAAGAGCTCCCACTACGCACGCATACCCATTGTCCTCCATATCAGGAGCATCGGGGGGGATTTGTAAGCCTCTCTGATAAGCATCCGTAGTCCTGCAGACTGCTGCCAACCTCTGTTCTGCAGCCCTCATTCACAGGGAGGCCGGACTGGGAACGGCAGGGGTGTGTGTGTGTGTGTGTGTGTGTGTGTGTGTGTGTGTGTGTGTGTGTGTGTGTGTGTGTGTGTGTGTGTGTGTGTGTGTGTGTGTGTGTGTGTGTGTGTGTGTGTGTGTGTGTCTGTGTGTGTGTAGTGGTGCTTGTTGTTTGAGAAAAGGCCATCCGGCCACCATATACTTGGATGAAAAAGGATTATTTTAGAAGTTAGTTTGTATTGAGTGATGCAATATAGCAACAAACATGGGAAACACCAAATAGTGTGCAGGGCAAAATTAAATTAAGTGAAGGGAAATCAGATTACAAAGTCGATTGTTCATTTTCTTTGTGAACATTAGTCTTCACTTCAAACACGTGCACACTTTGACTGAATCTGTTCAAAGTCAAATTTTATTAAATATTGAATGTTACATACTTTATTTACTTAATTATTCAGCATCAAACATCTGTTTTCAGAGGTTGGTGGAGACCAAAAACAGAGTTAAATGAGAGTGAATGTTGGACTCGCATTCATCAGGTGGCCAGAAACACAACTCCTAATGAATTAGCTGAAAAAGTTCACCATATCAGCTTAAAAGGTGAAAGGTCAATGTTGTGCTGGAGCGGAAATTGACACGTGCGTCACATGTTGTTGAAAATTGTGCTGAGGGTCACGAAAAAAATGGAAATTCGTGTCTATGTACACAAATCAAATAGATTAAATTCCGTGACTATTTCACAAACTGCTGTGAAACTGTTGGACACCAACAGCTCTGCTCTACATGTGTTCATGCTCAAAACAACATGCAGAGTTTGATTTGTCCACTATTCAAACACAAGTGTGTGTCCTTCATTTTTTTGGAGAGCGCATTCACACAGTATGCCTCCTTTCAACTTAGACGAGGCTCAAGTTCGTCGTACACGTATTCACACCCGGGACAAATGGAGCGATCAACAGATAAGGAGATGGAAACGAGTAGGCGACTGCGAGAGGGAAACAGAGTGGCGATGACGTAAAAGAATGAGTAGAGGGGGATGGGGGGTTGTGGGAGAAAACTTGAGGGCAACAGAGGAAGAAAGATTGAGAGAGTTATTCCTAATGACTGCTGCTTCTATTGTAGTCTGGCCCTGCGTCACGGTGGGGGGTCTGACAGACGCAATCTATTTTTGTGCAAATCTCCATTCAGAGGGTCCCTCTCAAACTCATTCTCAACCACATCTTTACCATCTCTACCGTCGACCCTCCCTCCCGCTCTGAGGCTCCCTCTTGCATTTCTCTACTCCCTCACATTCCTCCTTATCCCCTGCTCTTCTAACCTCACTCATCTTTCACTTAATTACTTATTCATTTACAATTATCTTCCGGTAGGATAAGGGCCTGTGCGATTGAGGCTGAAAGCAGAGCTCACAAGGAGAGGATGGAGCTCGTGAAGGAGTGTGTGAACAAGGACAAAAGATTGGCAGCTATTTGTTCAGTTGGGCTTTGTCTTGGGGTTTTCGAGCCAGTGAAGATAGTTTGCGAGCTTGTGATGAGGTGATCTTTTGTGTCTCTCAGGGATATGTTCATGCAGGTGCGTGTTTGGCAGAAAGAGAGCGTCCCTGTCGGGGAATGTAGCAACCGAGGCATTCCTCACATTGACAGAGCATCCCTTCACACCAGCTCCTTAATGTTAGTGAAACCTGAGAACTGCTCAAATGTCAAACATGCAAAAAGAAAAGGTGAGAATATACCAAGAGGTTTTGTGTTTAAAGGTCACCTATTATGCAAAATGCACTTTTCCATGTCTTTTAAACATCAATATCTGTCCCCAGTGTGTCTACAGGCCACCATAGTATAATAAAAGACCATCCTCTCTCTTTTTCTCCTCCTCCGTTTGTCCGGAAATGGGTGCAGAAAAAAAATTCGCTTTTTCCCTTGTATTCTGACGTCATTAGAGAATGCAAGTCACGTGAGGGTTTCCTGGTCGAACCAGAGAGAACCTTCAGTAGCTGACCCCGCCCCACAGCGCGTCACTGTCTCTCCTCCTCAACCTAACTTGAGCAAAGTAGCTCCTACAGTTAGTCTGCAAGAACCAGCAGAACAGGCTTCATGTACTCCCATCATCTAAATATAACATGTTCTTTCACAAAGGCTTTATGTAATTACACTGTTTAAACAGATGATATTTATATATTATATTTATTTGATGTCATGCATGTAGCAGATTACAGGTAGTAAATAGTGACTTGTAAGCAACACAACACATTTCTGTTTCACAGTCAAACTTTATTTGAGTAGACAGATGACAATATTAATTATTCACAGCATTTGTAATCATCTCACCTGTTAGTTAGTTATGTTAACATGGTACAGGAGAAAGTCTTCAGCTCTGGTAAACTATGGTAAGCTAAGCTCCGGTGGTCTGTAGTCATGGTAACACAGAGACAGCTACTACTGTAAATAATATACCATTACTCTGATCTTCCATACATTTATCTTTTAGCAGAAATAATGAACTGACTACTGTTTCACATCTTCTATTTTCCACCCTGATGGTCGCTGTGTTTACACACCGTGTCATAGCGGTAGCATGTAGCTAACCCGTTAGCATGTAGCTACATGCTAACGGGTTAGCTACATGCTAACGGGTTAGCTCTGTATCTCCATGTAAACAGAGCCATCTGCTCTCAGCTGTCTGCTCTCAGCTATCTGCTCTCAGCTGTCTGCTCTCCTCTGGGATGATTCTGTCGGTCATTTCTCACAGATGGATCTGTAAAGACAGACGTAAAACAGAGTGTATGTTTACGGTTTACAGAGTTGATGCATGAGGTAAACACTGAGCTAACTAACAGAGCTATAAACAGCATTATTTACCTGAGAGAAACGTCAGGAGAACCTGGAATCTGGACCGCAGATGTTCATCATGTGTCGCCGATTTCTGATCAGATTCCTCCGGTAACGTGCGCTGGGTGAAGTTTCTGGTTTATAAACTTTAAAGTGGTTTATAAACTTTATTCTAGCTGCTATCTCTCCACTCGTCTCTCTCTCTCTCTCTCTCTCTCTCTCTCTAGAGAGAGAGAGAGAGAGAGAGCTTCTCCGGGAGGGAGGGGGAGGGTGACGCTGTTGTTGAGGACGTTTGATTGACAGAAAACGCTGACCAATCAGAGCAGAGTGGGAGGAGACAGAGGCTACAGACACAGAAATCAGCACTTTTGGAAATGGGCTGAAACAGAGGTTATAGAGACATGCTGGAATGCATGATCTGATTGTTTTTTTGAAAAAAAAACTTCAGAGACATGGTTTGGAGGTGTCTGAGACCTATAATAACTAGTTTAAATGGAGTATAATATGTGACCTTTAAAAGGAATGTGAAATACATTATTTCTTAAACTGGATTTTTTGGGGCCACTTGGGAGCAGCAGAAACAAGATGTACCGACATATCACCATCTTTTAAGGTGATATGGTGAACTATGGTGAACATCCAGCAGCATCGGAGCATTCATTTGGAGATGGGTTTTCTGGTCATCTGGCAAATATAAGTCCAATATTCACTCTTCTTTTAGATCTGCATTGTTTGCGCCTTACCAAGTCATAAAGGGGAATATCTGACTCTGCTAAATGCTGCACTATATTCATCCAGCCTGGTCTCCTAAAAATGACGTTCCCATACAACAAAACTTCGAGGGAAACTTATTTTCTCTCGGATTACGTTTCTTTATGATGTATTGAAATATGTTTCTAATCATAGTCCATGGAAGTTCCGTGTAGGGAGGAGGACGAAGTGGAAGGGTTATCAACAAAAGTCGATGTTGACTTATTTTGATTTACATCCGTAACTTAAATGACGTAACAATCATACAATTTTAAGCCAAACCATGATGTTTTACTAAACCTAACCAAGTAGTTCTGTTGCCTAAACATAACCAAGTAGATTTGTGGTGTTTTTGTTTTGTTACGTTAATCACGTTTTTAAAACTGCAAGCATAATCCAAGACAATATACATTTCCCTCAAGACATAATTGAGATGAGATGTTTATTTCTTATCTTAGTAAGAGTGCTTTTGACCACTCGTAAAATGTTCTCTTACTATAAGAGAATAGCAAAAATAAGAAAACTTTGCTGAGTCCCAGAAAATCAAGGTGTACTAACAAAATAAGATGATGGATAAAAAATTAAAAAATAAGTTTGTAGTAAAATTGTTCGTATATAGCTTCCTGCATGAGGCCCATTGTTTGGGAACCATGAATATTTGTACAAATTGTTGTGCCAATCCATTGAGTAGATGTAGAGAAATATCACTGAATGACTGACCTGCCTTTGGCGTTAGAATAAAAGTCAGAGGATCACCTCAAGATATTTCACTCTGAATCACAACTGTCAACTTCATGGTGGTGCTGGAGGAAAAGTCAGTAGGAGACCTTGAACATTACATAGCAATCCATAGATATTTCAGTCTGGACCAAAGAGGTGGACCGACCGACAGACATTGCCATCCTTAGAGCCACGCCGCTAGCACGGCTTAAAAAACAGTGATTATAGCGGCTTTAAAATCTTGCCTTTTACATAGCCGTTCTCTCTCTGACTGGCAGAGCTCTCTCTCTCTTTGCTCTTTTCATTTCCAGTTCTCTGACCTCACTGAATCTGTCAGTGAATTCATAGCTGTTGACTATGACCGGCTGTGACTCATACAGTCCATTGACGTTGTCTATCATCTCTGCACGCAGCAGTAACTCAAACAGTGCATGTTCTTTTCCCAAACATTACAGGTTTCTGTTCGCCACCACCCATTCACAACCCACACAAACACACACCATGTTCATTAATATGAGCCGGGTCATCGGGATCATATAAAGATGGGTAAAAGATGCCCCAGGGGACAATGAGTGTCCGCTATGGATTAGCAAATGACAGAATCTGTCCACAGGCTGCACGAGAAGGTGTCCGTCTCACTGTGTCCCCTGGGGCCTGCAGCTCTAATCTAGTAATCCTATCCTGACAATCCTGATGTATGCTTCCCAACACGCTGCCTTTCCATGCTGCTGACACGGAGTTCACAGATAAGGTGGCTAACTTTCACCCCTATTGTCCTGTCACGCTAAATGAAAAATGGACCATCAGCACTGCTGCTGGAATGCGCTAGTGTTTTGGAGAAGCCTGCAGCAACAGCTTCACTGGCTACATTTCCTTTAGGTGTTGCTTTGCTAGCCCACGGCTGTGTGTGTGAAAGCATCAGTGTTGACACATTGTCACCGGGATCAAGTTCATGGTTTAACTTGAAACTTTGCATCAGTGATAAACAGGCCGATTTAACATCAACAAAGTGCCGTTCCATTTGCAAACAAGAAATGTCCAGTTTTATAAGAGCGTGAGCACTTAGGGAAAACCAAACACTGCTGGCTTTATTGGATATAAACACGACTCCCTGGCACTCACACAAGAGGGTGGAATAAATAATGGAGATAAACATGCTAGCAGAATTAAGCCTGTCTCGCTTTAATGGGGAAAGATATAAATGGCGATACACTGTAAATATCATGTCCTTTAAAAATTACCCTGCGGCACTAAAAATGATCAAAATCATCAGTGCAATATGTGATGGAAAATTACCTCAAGCCTTTTTTCTCTGTCCCAGGTGGTTCCAATTCATGGTCTCCCCACCGATCACATACACACAAGCGAACACGGCACTGCAGGGGGATTACGGCGAGGATGTGGCAACCCAGGCAGCATCTGGAGTTGAGCCCTGCGTGCCTGGAGCTCCTAGTGAGGGGCACGAGCACTCCCATTCATTCATCTAGTCTTTCCTCATAGTCTCAACTGAGCTTCAGCTACACAGACAGAAACATATGAGGCCATTTGTAGTCTTTCATTGTTTATACCGATGTGTGACAGTAGATGAAATATCCAAGGGAGATGCATGAAACAAAAGCCAGAAAGAAGATCGAATCAGAGATAGAAAAAGGAAGAGGAGTCAACATGGGAGCAAGGGATCAAACAGAAGTGAGAGACAGGATGTGCTGTGTTCACCATGTGGCTGTTTCTCCCATCCCTCTGCAGGCTGTGGTGGAGATAGCAGAGATCTGCTTCTCATTACAATATAGAGAAGGATTTAGAGAGGGGCATAATGGCTGACTGCCGTCTTAACCCTGTCACTCTGACGCCCCAAACCACCAAGAGCCTTCCCCGAACCCCCGGCCGCACTCAAAAACTTTGGCTCGTAAATACGAAACAGCTTTGCTGCCTCACGTCAGCTTCCCAGTACCAGGCACTCCATACATCAGAGCCTGAATGGAGGCCAATAGCCTGATGTCCGTCCATTCATCAAAACCATGATGGCAGGCCTTCCGTGCAAGTGATTCAAAGTTGCACAGAACAGGCTTGCCTGGACCCCATCACTGAGTGAAGTGAAGTGAATGTCAGGAGCCTGATTTGTCAAGTCAAGGCATGTTTATTTATAGAGCACATTTAAAGGAAAAGTGTAAAACAATTAGGGCGATCTATTGGCAGAAATGGAATATAGTATTAGTATGTTTTCTTTAGTGTATAATCACCTGAAATCAAAAATTGTGTTTTCGTTACCTTAGAATGAGCCGTTTATATCTACATACGGAGCAGGTCCTCTTCACGGAGCAGGTCGCCATGTTTCTACTGTAGCCCAGAATGGACAAACAAAACACTGGCTCTAGATTTGGCCATTCGTGTTTTCACGTCGGCTACAATAGTTCTTCTACACGCTTTGCACACGGGAGTAGTTTCAGCTGGTTGCAATCTGCAACCTCACCGCTAGATGCCGCCAAATCCTATACACTGCACCTTTGAAAACAAAAAATGTTGACCAAAGTGCTTTACAAAGAGATAAGATAAAATGGTCAAATAAAAAAACCAAACAGACATAAATAAGAGAATGTAAGTAAATGAATAAAATAGGGCTGTCAAAGTTAACGCCATAATCCCTAATAGTCACTAATTTCTTTAACGCATTAATGCAATTTGCAATTTTTAGGTTGTAGTCGACTCAGTTTTAAAGCTACCTGAAGATAATAAAATCATATGAAACTAAAAAACCTAAGGAATCCATTGGTACCAACCATGTCATACTAGCTTGCCGGGAAGGAGGCTAAATAACACTCCAAACTTGCACTAAATTTTGGTGAGGAAAAACTGGCATGGCCATTTTCAAAGGGGTCCCTTGACCTCTGACCTCAAGATATGTGAATGAAATGAATGGGTTTCCCCTTTACAGACATGCCCACTTTATGATAATCACATGCAGTTTGGGGCAAGTCATAGTCAAGTCAGCACACTGACACACTGACAGCTGTTGTTGCCTGTTGGGCTGCAGTTTGACATGTTATGATTTGAGCATATTTTTTTATGCTAAATGCAGGACCTGTGAGGGTTTCTGGACAATATTTGTCATTGTTTTGTGTTGTTAATTGATTTCCAATAATAAATACATACATACATTTGCATAAAAAAAGCATATTTGTCCACTCCCATGTTGATAAGAGTATTAAATACTAAGAAATGTGTGATTAATTTGCGATTAATCGGGATTAAATATTTTAATTGATTGACAGCCCTAGAATAAAAGCATAGAATATCTTTATAAATCCATACCACAACAGTATTGCACAAACAACCCAATTAAATGCAAACAAATCAAAGTGTGAGTGCAGTCAGGCATGTTTTCATGATGATAATTAATAGGATAAAGAAAAGAGATGGGTCTTTAGATGGGTTTTAAAGGTATCAATGGAGGGGGGAAGATCTATTTGTTAGTAGCAAACTATTCCACAATTTAGGGCCAATAACTGAAAATGCTTGATCACCTTAGGTTTTTAACTGGGTGCGTGGAGTGGAGAGCAGTGATTGGTTACGTTACAGATGATTTGTGAAGTGCTTGCTTATGCGGTAAAATACAGTCAGGTCCCCTGGAGGAATACGCCTCCAGTGAACGCTCAAATCCCTAATGAGCAAAAGATGTGTGAAAAGTCCCATTGTGGTAAAAGTTTCCTGTGCATTTTCACACCGGTGAGAGGAGAAGGCTAACACAAAAGAAGGATGGAGATGAGGATGAAAAGAGCGAGGCATGAAAGACACATCCTGCAGGAGTTCATGAAAAGAGGAAGGAGGCGGTGATTGTTATTATTTTTCCACCCGTGTTGTTCTGTCCTTTTTTGGACCTTGTATAAAGAGCTCCTTGGCTTTTTTGTGGTTGTGTTCCTCCACAGCTGTTTCAGTCCAACCTTTTTTTATTATTTTATCTAAGCAGCTGCTCAGGCTGTGATCACAAACATAGGGCCCTGAGAGAGTTATCTTTGATACACTCACACACACACACATTTTCAGATAAGTAGTTTACACCCTGAATTTATGAGAAAATAAAACCATAAAAACACTTTATCTCTTGTCATGCCAAAGGCTGATCAACCTGAAATATTGTGTCTATAGTGTCTCAGGTATGGTGAGTTACTCCCTGAATGTGCTGCAAGAATAACTTGATTTAAGAGGCTACTGTGATTGGTGTAGTTTGGGGGGTGACTGTGCTCCGATGTCAGAGTGAATTCCTCAGTTTCATAATGATGGGGAACACACAATGGACACTCTGTGATACGAAGGGAAAGGGGGCAGTTTAGAAGTTCAGTCAAAAAGCATAAAGGGAAACGAAAGCGTAGTTTTTCATTACGAACCTTTCCTGCTGCCAATCTTAATATAACTGCCTTGAACTGTGCCTCACTTTCCTCGTGTATATACACACATGGACTCTCACACACACAGGCAAAGTTCAACAAGCTGTGGCTTTCGCTGAGGTATGATTAATTGGATTTTAATGTCGCCTCTGAAAGAGTGAGAGGATGGTTAAATAAGTTTCCTCATTTCTCAGCTGAGCCCTCTTTCTCCTGCACTTTGCCATCGGCCTCTCTCTCTCTCTCTCTCTCTCTCTCTCTCTTTCCCCTCTGTTTTGGGTCACAGTGTTTAATGGCTGGCCTGTTGTTAACCTTATGACATCTGGTGCAAACACAGGGACCCATTTACGGCCTAATCAAAACACCCAAAAGTCAACGAAGAACAATCAATCACATCTGGCTTCGGCAGTGCAGACATCAGTTTTAAGCAATCATGCATGTAGATACTTTTCATGTTTAAATTTATAATTCCTTTAAAGGTATAATATGCAACAATTTCCTAAAAAAAAACGTGTATAGACATATAGATATATAGAAAAATAATCCCTCTCATTCATCACTTACTGTATACCCAACAGACCCTGCAGCAAGCCCTCTGACTGTATTTTCTTTGGGCGACGTAGGGGTGTAACCCCCAGCCAAAAACAGCGCGCAGGGTGTGCAGCCCGTTCAGATGGTCAAATATCGCGGCTTTGTCACGCCTCTTGGCTTCTGATACCAAGGCACAAGCATTATGCTATACATTGATGGGCACAAGTCCCCCTTTAGATGCTTTGCGGCTGTAATTGACGGATGAGAACGGGTCTGTTACACCGTTGTGAGTTCCCCTGTTCCTTTGTCTCTCCTCTGTTGTGTGCAGTGGCTGTTGTGTGCTGCTATCGGCTGCATCCATTCAAAATCTGGCAACTCGGCACCTTCCCGCAGGGTTGTACGGAGTTAGTTGTGTGTTTATTCGTGTTTTAGAATATAACCGCTTTGAAACAATAAAAAAATTATGTTTTATTTCTCTGATTCGTTTTTACAAACAGCAACTGACAAGCTACATGTTATACCTTTAAAGGAATATTGACATTATTTGTTTTCTTGCCAAGGGTTAGATGAGAAGCTCAATAGGCTACCACTCTCATGTCTGTACGGTAGCCTAAATATTAAGCTATACCGCTAGCAGCCGTTAGCTTAGATTTTGTTCGAGCGTGCTAGTTGTTTACCCCTGTTTCCAGTCTTTGTGCTAAGCTAAGCTAACAGACATGAGTGTAGCATCAATCTTCTCATCTAAAGGTGTTTTCTTATTGGAGCAACTCAGCTTTAAAGTTTGATTAAGTTTAAAGATCAACGCTAATGAGGGCTTCATCTGAACATTACAATGCTATTTTTTAAATCTGAATGATGGTGTGTATTTAAGCTTTCAGTAAAGCAGCCGGACTGCTTTTCCGGTGACTCTGTTCCGTATCTGGAATAAAAACGGTGCCCACTTCCTCCCATTGAGCCGGACAAAAATGGCCTTCCCTGCAGCCAGTGTGGGAGAACTGGGATGGACAATGGGAAAGCAGGATGGACACCAGATCAGAGACTGTGGCATAACCCTTACATACATAAACACTCAATGCCCCCAAAACCCAGCAATACAAACATCAACTCTACAGTTTTCTGTCAGGGTCAATGATGCCTATAGAAAAAGCAAACTCCAAAAACTTCCAACTGACAACAAGAGGATTTGTCCACGTTTCTTTGTAGATCTACTGACGCAGCCTTTGTGCATTTTAATTATAAGGATGAAGGTAATTAGTGCATAATGATTCAAACGTTTCAAACACTTCACTCAAGTCATTATTTAACCACACTGTCAGCTGCGACTCCTCTCATGTGGGAAGGGGGTGTTTAGCTGAGAGGCCTCAGCACAATTTAAACAACAGAAATTCAAAGTTGTACTTTGCTTACTGGATAACTCAGGATCAATGAACTTCTTCTGTTTTCTGACAGCAAAATGAGGAAATGATCACAACATGTTCTGGCAGGTGATTATGAAACATGACCTGGCTGAACACAAACAAACATACTGTGACCTTGTGAAACCCCAGTTGTGGAATAAGCACACCGTTGAGTTCCTGCATGTCACAGGCTGTGATCTGGACATCAGAGTGCAAGGCCATTTCCTCAAGTGTCCCTCCCCACCCCCATCTCATTTCCTCCATACCCAAACAAAAGCTGCTTCTCTGGGAAAAGTGCTCCGCCACTTATGTTTCTGTGTAGAGCCCAAAAACGCTTGCAAGCGGACTCTTCGGTCGTCAGCATGTCTGTATACAGCGTACAGAGCACTTCAGCTTCAACCAGACGGTATGCGAGATGATGATTTGTTCAAAATAACAAAACACAAACGTGACCACACAACATAGCCCACCCAAACATTCAGGTCAAAACTTCCACAAGAATCAGCAAGAAATGAAGCTTTATTGCACTCACAGAACCAAAAGAGTCATCGCCAACCTCCAGCTTTGATCTGGCTGTTGGGTCGGAGTGGTTTCCCCAGGTGGGTTCCCACTGTCAGGACAAACTCCTTGTTTAACATGTTTCAAATGGACTTCAGCTGGAAACCCTTCTCCCCATCAAAGCATTCAGGAAAGGGCAGGGCGTTTCTCCCAAGAGGCCAAGCAGATCTGAGGGGTCAGAGCCGGGATACCACTCTAGAGACTGGACAAAACGTGCACCAAGAGAGCTACAAAAGGCACTCTAGAGAAAGATTCAAATGTAGAATTGTCCCATGCAAGTTGTGCTGCAATCTATTGTACTAAAAGATTACCTCTGACACGGAAAAGTTCAAAGGAACGGCGATTCAAGTCTGAATTCCAAGTCGGAAACTTGGGCAAGATTTATATAGATTGAGTTCGCCGATACAAACATCTGACGTCACAGCAACATAGCGACGCACACAATGAATTACCTTCTCATTTTTTACTTTATGTAGTGTTTTGTGCAGTGTTTGCCTTGGGAAACGTGCTGTAACAACATTGTAGCTGCTATTTGTATTTCCATTCAGTTGATTTGTGCTTGATAGAAGTCTTTGCGAGCATGCAGTACAAGCATTACTCCTCCATAATAACCTTTCAGCATATTGTAAATCAAGTGTTCTGAGAGATAACTAGACTTCTGCAACTCCTCATGGCTATGTTTTCAGGCTTTAAAAAATCTAGCACGTGACAGGAGACTTTGGCCAATCACAAGTCATTTCAGAGAGAGAGAGCGTTCCTATTGGCTGTGCTCCGGCTGGTGGGCGGTGCTTGGTATTTCCTCAACATGGCTGCCAGGTCACATTTTACAGCTAAACAGTACACTACAAGATGTTTCTGAAAACATTTGAGGTGAGAAATAGGCATTATAGTGCAACAGAATATGGATTCATATTTGATCAGCACTGCCTAGTTTGGTCAGAGTTTGTGAGTGATTGGCAGCTGCTCAGAGACGGCAAGGCTCCAGCCCGGCTCTGACCGGTTGTTTTCCTCCGGTCTGTGAAATCTTGCCGATGCCATTAGGAGCACCGGAGGACACAGATTGCCTGTCTCATGCACTACTGTCAGGATAGTTTTATAAAAATAACTTTTTTGAAATCATATGTGCCAATTCTACCCACTGCTGCTTTAAGAGTTGGTACACAACTGAAATCAGCAAGACTGGGTCATTATCTTGTGCTCAAATAAGCCAGATGTATTTTGTACAAGGGTTGAGGACCAGAGTATGAAACTAAAGAAAAATGTTGGATAAGGAGTCACTTTAAAAAATTATATTTTGCACTTGGAACTATATTGTAGTGCCCTTTGCTAATAAGGTCCCAGCAGGAGCTTAAGGGACATCATGTGGCCTCATTACCATTTGTACAGAAAATAGCCCATACTGTAATACACAGTAACTGTAGCACCATTAAAGCAGACAACCCAGTGGTGAATCAATTACCAAGACTGAACTATTGTGCAAATGCTGACCACTTAAGAGTCCTTTACATGGATTTCTTGGCTCTACCTCTTGTATATGCAAAACCCAGTACAAGAACCCAGCACTTCATGATTGGATCATGACATTGTATATGCACCCTGTACTCATTTAATAGAAAGTCAGAATATTTCAGTCAGCCTTTTATTTTTCCATCATACAATTAAAGACAGTCCTGGCACTCAATAAAATGAGACCCCCCGCTGTCTTCAGATTCCAGCTCTCATCTGGTTGAAGGGTGGCAGCGCCTTTCCCAGGTGGATCCCCACATTCAGGCCAAACTCCTTGGCAGCATGTTTCTCATGGACCTCATGCTTCAGCTGGTAACCCTTCTCCTTGTCAAAGCAGTCCATGGAAGTGAAAGAAAGTGGCTTTTCTCCCATGAGGCCTTGCAGACGTTTACGCCAGCCCTCCAGCATGGTGTCGCGAGCCTCAGAGGAAACGTGAGACGGAGCCCAGAAGATCTGAGGGGCCAGAACCTGGAAGCCACAGTAGTGCAGGATGCCGTTCTGGAGAGAGAAACAAATTAGTGTTGATATAGTCACATGATAATGTTATGGCCACTTAAAAGCTCATTTAATGCTTGGTTGAGTCAATTCATCCTGATGCAGTACCTGTAGTGGCCACAGTGTAACATTCATGTCTCCATTAATGCCATTTGCACTGAACATGGACTCCTGAGACCCAGTGGTGAAGGACAGCATGGCTTTCTTGTCCTGTGCAGAAAGCCAACAGATTAGAGAGGGGGTAAAAAAAAAGCTTTAGACTAGCAAAGCAAACCTCATGATTTGATCCCTTACCTTGAAGATTCCCCGGCTGTATCGCTTCTCATTTGAGTAGGCATATCCCAGTGTGAGCACCCGGTCCATCCAGCCCTTCATGATGGCAGGAACAGTGAACCAGTACATGGGGAACTGAGGAGTAGGGCTTAAAGTTAGTAACAATAGAGGGCTTAACACAAACACATTACCGTCAATCAGGCTCTACCTGAAAGATGATGAGGTCTGCCTGAGTGAGTTTGCGTTGTTCCTCAGTGATGTCATCACACAGGTTTCCTTCCTCCCACGCCAGCTTGGTCTCCTCAGCATAACGGAAGTTGTCGGCATTCTTGACTTCTCCTGCAGAAACAAAATATTTCCTTTAATTCTGAAGACCAAATCAAAACTGTTTTAATACCAGTGAGACATTGATATACCAGTGATGTCCTCGGCAGTAGCAGTGGCTTTAAAGTTCATGGCGTACAGGTCAGATACTTCTACTTTGCAGCCCTGAGCTGTTAAAGCCTCCACAGCGGCATTTTTGGCTGCAGCGGTGAATGAGCTGGAGCTTTGGTGGGCATACACGATCAACACTCTCTGCGCTTCTAAAACAAGAATTAAAGTTTTAGAAATGAGGGCACATCAGATCAGAAACATTGAGACCCATACTGCCAAAACCCTCAGCAAAATATGAGAGCACAGAGCTGGAAAAACTTACCCATTCTGATGCAAGATGTCAAATGCAAATGATGAGCTTCAAAATCAGCTGGTGTGTTGATGGAAAGAGCAGCTTATTATGGAGCAGTGTTCAAGATGCTGCTTTTATACACCACGACTCTCAACACACAGCCTTCTGGCTCATTTGCACTCTCACAGGTGCTGCTGCCAATAAGCAATCAAGCTCATCATCCAATCAGCTGCCTCTCTCAGGACTCTCATCAACATTATCTACATAATCTTTCACTGAGCCTGCACAGCATATTTAAATTGGAAGTGGAATTTACGTTCCACTAAAAGCCAAGAATATGTTATGTTAGTGAAACCAGCTGCAGATTTAGCTTGTTTTAAACACAGGATAAACTTACAATAATACTCTTGTACATACATCTTCTACTTCAAGGCAATGTGTGCTTTTCCCATTTTAGTCTATTCCCAGAAACAAACAGAGCGTAGGTTTGCACCATGTGTACTGTTTTTGTGTCTTTTATACGGCAACCGCGTGGATGTTTGAGAGCATGCGTGTCTGCCTTTGTCTGTCTGGGCACAAGATGTCTAAAAGTTGTGTGCCACTCCTGATGTCTTCGAAACCACATGAAGCAGATGTGGGCCAGTGATCCTCTTGCTCTACTGTTACTGCTCTCCAGCTCTGTTTTCCTTTACATTACTCTCCTCTAAAGAAACAGTTGCCTGCGGTCAAGCCCGCTCACGAATGTTGCCCTGTAAAAAGCAACAAAAAAAAGACTCAGCAGTGGACATCAAAGGCCTGAGACATGAGCTGGCACACATCTGGGACCAAAAAGTTCCTAATCTATCCAGCCACTGTGAGGAGGAGGAGGAGGGGTTAATGAACAACTACTATTATCATAGGCGTACATGCATGTGAGACATATGGATACGCTTTGTCAGCTACCTTTCTTCCCATTGTCTCTCCTTTTTCTCGCTTATTAAAGTTGATTCAGGTTTTAAGGGTTGGTAGGTATTTGCCACATGCATGTTAAAAATAAAAATTATGAGGAATTCTGTTGTTTACGAGGCCGACTCTTTTCATCTGTGTGGCCTCTCTGTTTTTTACACCATCAGTATGTTGGTCCTCATTGTGCTTCACATTGAGCCTCTGGCTGCATTCCCTCTGTTGTGACGGGAGGGGATCGTGTGTGTTTTGCCCAGAGGTATGTTTTCATGGTTTATGTGATGTATTGAGCTACACGATCGAAGATTGATTTGTTGCAATGTTGTTTCACACTTTCTACTACATGTGTCAGGCTCGACAGAACATCTGCAGCACACCTTTAGGAGCTGCTTTACACAAAACCACAACCATGCAGTTATAGAATACATAGGGGTACTAAAAAGGTACATACACGTACATACAGAGGCTTTTAGCTTGTTTGTCATTATGATAAATGCTGGATAATAATATGAAAGTGTAGCCTACAGTGCCATCATATGGCCAATGTGAGAAAATACAGCTGTTTGGTCTTTTTTATACGTGGCCAAACTTTAAATAGAGCGCTGCTTATACTTACTGCACCTATGTTGCAACACAATGCAGATGCTACAAAAGTAGAATAAGAGTACAAATTTGTATTGTAAATGTGACAAGGACAACACTAACATACCCATGGAGGGATTACCAAACTGGCTCACCAGGGGCCTAAGGGATCTGGAAGCCCCCAAACTAGCGTGTCTGTTGGAAGTAACTCTTTTTTTATTGTAAAAAGACAGAGCTACGTCAAATGGGGTGTCCCAATCTCTTCTTTTTTGCTCCTTATACTGATCTGAGTCCTTTCATACTGAGAATCTAAGTTGAGTAAGGATACCACGTCCGATCCATTTTTTTTTAATTTTCATTATAATTAGATTTTTTCCTACAGCTGCAGAGTGCATACTTGGGCTGCAGAAGATCTACATTAGAATTAGTAAATACATTTAAATATAGTTGGCAGCAGATCAGATATATAACTGAACACAAATATAACCTGCGTAACAGGTTTCCTTTGATGCTTCTTTTCCAAAAGTTTGTATAGTATCCTTTAGTGCACTGGTTCCCAACCTGGGGGTCCCGACCCTCACTAGGGATCGCCAAAGCTTCACCGGGGGTCGCGAGGCCTTCTTGATTTTAAAGGCTGTAAAACAACTTTTTTTTAAATATGCAGTTGGCCTATATCTCAACATTTCATTAATTTCTGTGAAGAGAACTAAATGGAATTGTTATTTTTAAACCTTGGATTATTATTTTTGAAGACATAAACAGGATAAGGGCGTGAACACAAGTTATATTCACTGACTCTCTCCTCTGCTAAACAGCCTCATCCTGTATTAGAAAAGTACGAAGTTAAAACGACCAAAGAGCTGATAGAACAATGGCCAAGCATCAGGGAGAAGAAAACACTGAATTTGTCCAAAAAATGGAGCCTAATAAGTATGTATGATTGTTAAACATAAAATAAATTTAAAGTTCCTCAAAATAGCAGGAAAACACATCTCTGATGAAATATTCACAGGAAATAATTTGCTCAAAATTCATCCAAATCTCTCGTTTTACATGCGTTCACTATTTGAGTTAATTGTACAGTTATCAGTTGTTCTGTACTGTTACTGTTATGCATTGAATAAAATATGAAATATCCATAAAATGTATCACTTAGTCAGGGGTCGCTAGTTTACTCAATGATAGAAAAATGGCCCCTTAAGGAAAAAGGTTGGGAACCACTGATAGTGTCTTGTATAACACCTGTGGGAAGGGGTGTCACTGTGTCAGGGAGCTTTGGACTCTTCATCTTCAGCATGAACAGAATACTAATATTATTGTGCAGTGTTTGGTTAACCTGCAAAATGTCACTGACAAGAGGCAAGATAGCGATGGGGTCAGTGCCCAGGAGCTCATTGGCCTATAGTCCACCCTTTTTCCTACTCCTACTTTTTACCACTAGATGGCGACAGTGCCCAGTTCCTCCCCCAGTAAAGAGATTGATTTGATGCAGTTTATGGTTTAATCACAGTTTGTGAATATCTGCCAGAGCTTGAGGAGGAAAGAGAGTAACAGCCATCCAGATGGTGAGTCATGAATTGTGGCTGTAGATTGGCAGAACAGGATCATTGTAAAGCATGCAAACTGCAACCTTTAACAGATTAATGTCACCGATCTAATCACTCCAATGACCGAAAGTAAACAGAGGTCCGGGATTTACCGTTATACTGTTGGCACAATCTCAGCACCGCTGCCTGATACGGTTACAAATTAAAAGTCATTCAAGTTGTTTCAGATGGAGGAAGTTTAGATCTTACAGAGGCCTGTTTCACTATCATAGCCCAGCGATCAAACACACAGAAAGTATCTGATTATAAAAGAAAAACAAATGACTAAAGCAGATCTTTAAGAAAAGGTCCCTGACCCCATTGTCAATGTGAACCACAGCCCTGAAGCACAGACATGTTACCTGAATCTCTCCTCTTAACATCAGTTGATGGTGAGTTCATCATCAGCTACATTATGTGTGACTGAGATTGAATTACAAGAAATAACTCCCATGAATTTACTTTTCTCAGCAAAATAGCTATAGTCCACTAGGGAGCAGCATATAGCAGTGAGCACCAAGTTGCTCACCTGCAGTGAGGAAGTCACCATTCCACATGACTGACATGGTAGCAGTTGTGCCATTGTTGGCTTTTCATCCAAAGTTTAAAAGTGTAATAAAAGTTTGTGATCCTGTCCTGTGATGGTACAACAGTAATAGGCAGTGGATGGAGCATATACAGTAATTGGATCACAGTTCCTGCCAGGAGATGAACTTTATGTCGCTGTAACATCAGATTTTGTGCGAGACAGTGAAACGTGAAAGAGAGCTGGTGACTCAGAGTGCTAACAAGCATCTGTCACTTGTATGCATAAAAATAACAATGCACGTGTCTAATCATTTGCCACATTTAATTGCAGAACATCACATTAAAAGTGTGATAGTGTGATTCATCGTCCTTGAACTCTTTCATCCTCTGACTTTTTTTGTTATATATAAATAAGAGGCGTCTTTACTTTTGGTGAAAGTAATGAATAAAGAAAACCCTCTGAACCTGCTAGTACATAACCTTATATGGAACAGCAGGCATGTTGTTTTGATCTCAAGGTGGATTATGCTCATTTTCTGTAAAAAGGATGGGTGGAGTGTGACTAAAACTGAAAACATCCCCAATGAGATAGTGCTGAGTTCTCAAAATCACAGAGTAAATTAAAATCTGTGAAAGACAATATCAAAACAACAGTCTCTTTCCATATCAAGGGATTCAACAATGAAAGCCTCAAGAGAGGAACGTGCAAATTAATCTTTCTCTCACCTTCAGTTCCTCACACATCTGTGCTAGTCTCCATTTGGATTAATGTTAACATCTCTTTCAGGTTATCTGCAAAATCCTTTTTATACTGTACATTAGGGCTGTCCTCGACCAAAGAAATTCTTAGTCAACTATCACTCATACGATTTTGTCAACTAATCGATTAGTTGATTTAATCAACAGATCTGTAAAACTGAGTTTCTCCACAAAGAATCACACAAAAGCACCACTTTCAATCCTGTGTTTACCAGAGATGTGCTCATAAGTTTCTCAGAAATAAATCATTCAGCATGAAAAAAAAGCATAAAAAAACGACTAATTGAGAAAAGAAATCTTTGTCAACTAAGACCAAAACGACCGAGGGAGCAGCCGTACTGTACATATTGCATTTGGCCTGACCTATTACCAGGTATTTTAATCATTTTACATTCCTGGCTGTTCTTATATCAGACCAATAAACTGCCCTCAGTTCAGTTATAAAGGGGCAATAAGGGTCTGCTAAAGCTGACAGCTGTGACTCTGAGTTTCCTGGCAACAGTTGGTCCCAAAATAAGGAGAGATACACGTCTCCTCTGCAACAAAACAGAAAAGGAAACAGAGAAGAATTGACATTAACAAGTTGAAATGAAGAATCTACATTTGTTGACAACTTTGATTACTTTGTGTCCTCCTCTTTTTTTATTTTAATTTCATTTGAAATGCTCCCTACCATTGTAGTTTTTGTATTTTGTCAAGGGCAACATTGCTATACTGCTAAACTAATGCTATACTTCAATGCAACATACTGTATATTATAATCCCAATCTATTCTCACCTTTTCTTCTCGTCTGTCCTCATCGGGATAATAAGTGACTTACTATATTTTGTCAGTCAAGTAGGGTTCCCTGAGCCAAAGCCCCTGAAGGCAACACGATGAAGTGATGTTCACTGAACTGTGACAGTGTCTGGCAGCAAAACATTGTTAATAGAGTGGATGACAGACAAACCTCCTGCATATTTATTTAATGTCAGCGCAGGCATGGGCCGAGATAAGAGTCACTGCTTCCAGAGTAAACTCTCTGACTGAGTGAAAGTCTCCCTCTTTATCATGTCTTACGCCCCTCCGCTGTACATTAACTACCCCTGAAGAGCTAGAAACAGGTGTCCTCTGTAATGTCTGTCTCTCTGAATTGGCTGAAGGAGATAATTTTAACTTACATAATACCTCATACAGGCATTCCTCTGTGTTATCCTCAGGTGTGCAACAAATCCATCTACTCTGCTTTTCCATTTAAGCTTCTCTTCAATCAATTACATTTTGTAAATGGTGTGTTTACTGCCTCGTCCTGCTCCTCCAGGATGCTCTTTCTCTTACTTTACAGTTGGGAATTTTGTGCCCTGAAAACAAAAACGAACAAAGTGCCAGATTGGAAGTAAAACTGTATAAAACTTGTTAAGGTGCCTAGATTGTTTGTTATGTTGTCAATAAACAAAAGACAAAGAGACAACTCAACTGAATTAGATTATAGCAGCAGCACTTAACTTTACTTTACTTTTGGAAAGTGCATGGCACAACCTTGGTACAACTCCATTCAATTTCCTTGAAAGAATGGTTCCATATTTAAACAAAGTTAATATTTATTAATCATTCATTTGCTGTATTAGAGACTTTATTCGGTGTTGTATGCTTGCCTTTAGACAAACTGCACATTTATGCATGTTGGCAGGGAACACGACTCTGATAACCAATTGAATCATACAGTATACACATATATATATATATATATATATATATATGTGTATACTGTATGATGTATATATATATATATATATATATATATATATATATATATATATATATATACTATTTCTGTCATACATTCTGTATTTTATTCTTCAAATCAGATACCTTCAATTTTGATCCCATCTTCCCAGCTGACACACACAGTCTAGGGCTGAAACTATGCAATTAATCGATTAGTCGATGGACAGAAATTTAATTGTTAACTATTTTGATAATTGATTAATCTTTGAAGTCATACGTCATTAAGCGAAGGTCATTAACATTCCCTGTTTTCAGCAGTTTGGGGATTTTCCTTTAATTTGAAAGACTTAAAGCAACATTTGCAACATTTCGGGGGATCTATTAGCAGAAGTGGAATATCATATTCATAACTATGCTTTCATTAGTGTATAATCACCTGAAACTTAGAATTGTTGTGTTTTCGTTAGCTTAGAATAAGCCTTTCATATCTACATAGGGAGGAGGTCTTCTTCACGGAGTCCGCCATGTAGCTCCACCATTTTCTACAGGATCACAGAACAGATAAACCAAACAATGGCTCTAGAGAGAGGCTGTCACGTTTTTACATTACCTGAAAGCCAAAGTAGTTCTCCAACATGCCTCAAAACTGCAGAAAAACCGTGGCACCGCCAGCCGCCATCTGACTTCCATTGCTCCTAAAGTAGTGTTATTATGGTAAGGATGGCCTCTGAGCGAGGCGAACAGCATTACCACTGTTTTGCACACGGCAGCTCACATTAACGCAGTCTTAGAAAGGGAGGAGTGAGCAGAGGGGTACTCAGTTGGTTGCAACCACACCACTAGATGCCGCCAAATCCTACAAACTGTACCTTTAATAGATGATTTTTAATTAATCACCAAAATAATCAACAATGTAAATAATTGTTTGTCGTAGTCCTGACACAGTCAATTCTTGTTCATTTTAATCTCACCAAATGCATTATTCATGTAACTGTAGTTTGTTTGTGCTTTTTTTCATTGGCATTATTGCCTGACGTTTCTCATCTTCCTTTAGTAATGAATTAGAAAAGATGAAGTGCTTTAGGAAGTCCTGCCTAAAACCTTGAGAAAATGCAGCACAACTGCTGTAGCGTCTCACCTCTCTTCTCCTCCTGCTCCTCCACTCTCCTCTTCCTCCTCACCGCTGTAGCCATGGTGACAAAGCTGATCGATTAGATTGTCATCTGATACCAAATCAGCAGAAACAATATATGACAGCAGATGGTAACCAGACAGAGGAGAGCTGAGGGAAGGGGGTGGGATAAATGAAGGGACCAAATTAAGATTAAACTACTTCAGCTCATTTGCATTTACAGTGTGTGATTTGTTGGTTACACATGAGGGTTACAGAAACTGGCACATGGACACGACAGAAGGTACTAGTGATAGAAAGTAGGAGGAAGTAAAGAGATACAGAAAGTTGGACAAAAACTTGCAGTAATATATGAGAAAATAAAAATGACAGTGGGTCAACACAAACTCTTTCACCACTGAAATACGGATCTAAGCAAAAGATTTTGCACGTGCCTGTTTATTAACACACATTAACAAGCAGATGAGGAGGAGGAGGAGATGAAAATGTGAGGTTTGGGGCTCTGGCCTTTAAACAGATGGTGTCCAGACTGAGACAGACGAGGAGTTAAACCCAGGAGAATTGGTGTAGCAAAGGGCGGAAGAGAGGACGCTAGAGAGACACAGAAACCTGGATGTCCTCCAATAATACGTTCACAATGGATCCACAATTAAATCAAATTGTTGTTGTTTTTTTACATTGGAGGTCTAGTTTTATAACTAAAGTGCAGACACATGTCTTATTTATTATTTGATTTGAATATTCTTGGAAATGAAATAGTTCATTATGGGGTTTTAAATCTTCATGGGCAAGGCATCATTAGTCTTGGCCAGGTGTCTGAGCTTATCTGCAGTATAGAGCTAAAGTTCTGACAGATGTGGAGGGATCGGGCGTTATGTATTCATTAGACCTGCGCTGAGACTGAGACGCTGGGCTGCAGCCAAAGCTGGAGCCTCTAGGTAAAAGATGGTTCCAACAAAACTGAGAGACTTTTTTTATATTTTCAGAGACATTAATCAACATTGAATAAACTGGAAATACTTAGCCAAGATTGACTAATTTAAATTGCTAAACTGTTAAGGCACAGGAAGAAAAAGTTTTGGCCTAATGAGACAAAAATCCCTTTCACTGAAATAATGTGTTTGACTTTACCCTCTGAGACCCAGAATAGACCTGTTTTTTGTCTTTTTTGGGGGGTTCAGGGGTTTTAGGGGGGATAGCAGGTCAACAGTAGATGTCACATAGAAGTGGTGTACATCATGTGATTAATTTGAGATGCAGCTCAGCACTGTGTGTCAAGTTGTTCTAGTCATAAATCATAATAACATAAGTGGTCATGTCTGTAAAGGGGAGACTCGTGTGTTCCCACTGAACCCATTTTCATTCACATATCTTGAGGTCAGAGGTCAAGGGACACCTGTGAAAATGGCCATGCCAGTTTTTCCTATCCAAAATTTAGCCTAACTTTGGAGCGTTATTGAGCTAGCTAACATGACATGTTACCAATGGATTCCTTTGGTTGAACCTGCTACAGTCTCAGTCGGGATCGCGGGCGGGTCTCTGAGGGTTAAAGACTTACAGTATTCTTTACTTTGAATTAAGTTTTCTTGGTTTGGCTTGTTTGTTTTCATTGATGATCTGTGGATCTGGACTTCATTTCAGCACCAGGAGCTGTTCATCATCTGACCTTTTTAAACAGCCGGCTGCATGGTGGTAAAAAATGGTCATTTTCTTTATAATGTAGATCAGAAGTTCTCAAACTTTTTGCAGCCAGGGATTTCTTACAGGGTAGAACATTTTTCCAAGGACCCTCTGATAATCATACTAATTAATGTAATCGACAATCATAATTAAGCATATGCTTACTACCATTTGGAACTATTTATAACACAATGCTTCATATAATCACATGCATTGCTAATAAATAACACATATCCAAATCAATGAAGTAGCTACATAAAGTCTAACTAAAGGATGCACTTCCTCCCGCCCTCAGATCCTCACTGAGAAGAGAGAGTGTGCAAATACTAATGTTTACTAACAACCATTCTGAGAAATTATCTTCATCACATGACGTCTCTTTCTGCCTGTGATGAGCAGCGTATCCAGGGTGACATTTCCCAATTAACAAGACAAGAAACGGTCACATCTTGGAGAGAGTGATAATGATGTTAGCCCTAGACCGAGGCCTTCTCAATAACCACACATGAAATGGCACCGTAAACGCTCATTTCTGGTAGTGTCTGAGGAAACATTCTCCACCGTCGTCACAGAGGTGGAGGCCATTTGGTGATTTACTCCCAGTGATTATGTTAGTAATGATTAGCAGTGACATTTCCCTCTGAGTGATGAGCAGATCAAAAATAAAATCCCAGAACCCTAATACCCCTGTTTTGATATAGCTACAGCCCTCACACCCTCAGCCTCCTTCTCCGAACCCTGTACCTCCATCAGCACTGGGACCATTAAAGTGCTGCAAATGGCAAAGCATGTGCTCTGGTGAAATTAACAGCTTATGACCGAACCGAATGTTGTGCACTGTGGTTTACAGACTCCCAGCCATCTACTATAAAGGCTCATTGAGCTTTTAAAAATCTCATCACCAGCTCAGGCTTTACAGATATGACCCAATCTTTCTTCACACAAAGGATGCAATGAGCTGTTTCTGTTTTTCATTTTTGTATGTTTTAATGGGCAGAACAGGTGGCGGCAATTGTTTGTTTTGGCAATGAGACTATAAGACACATTTCATGCTGATTTTCTTTCTATTTAGACACATGTCCTCACATGTCCTCACATGGTGGCGTTATTCAGAAAAGAAACTCTACCCTTTAAGTTACTCCTGCTCGTTCGAAACAGGCTGCTCATCTGCTATATAAGAAATTCAGGGCAGAAAGGAAAGATATTCTTTCTATATATATATATATTCCATAAATAAATAGGGAAAATGCCAAAAGGTGTTGCAATTCCATCCATTTCCATCGTAGATTAAGTAATTTCACATGGCAGACTATGATGTTAATTTCATGCATGCTTGTTCATTTAATGGATCTAAAATAATTGTTTTGTTACTAAATGGCTTGATAAGTCGTTTTTGTTTTTCTAGTCTTGATATTGTTTCAGCACCTCAGACAGTGCCGGTCTCTGCTAGCAGCAACTGTGAAGATCCGCCTCTAGGAGACAGCACAAGTCCCTCATATTTCAGTGTCCTATGTCCCTGACTAGCTTGTCGCTAAGGAGGCTAAATAACGCTCCAAACTTAGGCTAAATTTTGGAAAAAAAACTGGCATGGCCATTTTCAAAGGGGTCCCTTGACCTCTGACCTCACGATATGTGAATGAAAATGGGTTCTATGGGTACCCACAAGTCTCCCCTTTACAGACATGCCCACTTTCTGATAATCACATGCATTTTTAGTCATAGTCAAGTCAGCACACTGACACACTGACAGCTGTTGTTGCCTGTTGGGCTGCAGTTTGCCATGGAATGATTTGAGCATATTTTTTTAATGCTAAATGCAGTACCTGTGAGGGTTTCTGGACAATATTTGTCATTGTTTTGTGTTGTTAACTGATTTCCAATAATAAATATATACATACATTTGCATAAAGCAGCATATTTGTCCACTCCCATGTTGATAATAGTGTTAAATACTTGACAAAATCTCCCTTTAAGGTACATTTTGAACAGCTAAGAAATGTGTGATTAATTTGCGATTCATCGTGATTAAATATTTTAAATGATTGACAGCCCTGGAATATAAGCATAAAATATCTTTATAAATTCAATCAGACTTCATGATATGTGAATGAAAATGGGTTCTATGGGTACCCATGAGTCTCCCCTTTACAGACATGCCCACTTTATGATAATCAAATGCAGTTTTGGGGCAAATCATAGTCAAGTCAGCACACTGACACACTGACAGCTCCTGTTTGCCATGTTATGATTTGAGCATATATGTTATGCTAAATGCAGTACCTGTGAGGGTTTCTGGACGGTATTTGTCATTGTTTAGTCTTGTTGATTGATTTACAAAAATAAATATTAATACATTTGCATAAAGCAAACATATTTGCCCACTCCCATGTTGATACGATTATTAAAGTCTATCTATAAAACAAAGTAACATCATGTTTTTGTAACCCACATTAAATGTACATGTCATTAAATTATTCTTTATGGACAGTAGAGGGCGCTCTAACGCACCTGACACTGTGACGGACTGTGAGGAGGACGAGCTGCAGAGCTTCACCCACGACCTGTTTTCAGCATCAGACTCAACAAAACCAAGACAGCATGGAGACAGAGGGGGGGATAACTTTACCTGCTGATGATACCTGCACTGATGTTTATTGATGCAGCTTTAATATGTGAGACTCTTGAATCGGCTCTGTTGCTTTTGAATGTGCAAGGTAAGTTCATTTTTTTTTTTTGAGCTGCTCTTTGTATAGTCCCAGCTGGCTGCAAGCTTAACATATTTACCAATTAAAAAGGCTAGTTATTAACATTAACAGGGAAAAAAAAAAAAAAGAATAGATAAAATAATCCTACCCTTTAAGTTACTCCTGCTCGTTCGAAACAGGCTGCTCATCTGCTATATATAAGAAGTTTGGTGCAGAAAAGAACGATATTCTGAGTTGGTATAATGTGTTATGAACAATTTATTTTTCCTTGAACAAATAGGGGAAAATGCAAAAAAAAATAAAGTGTTACAATTCCATCCATTTCCAGTGTAGATTAAGTTATTTCACATGGCACATCACTAATGCTTGTTCATTCGATTATTTTTGAGATAACAATAATGGATTTTAAATCGTTATCGTTATTGATAAGTCGCTTTTGTTTTTCTAGTCTCGATATTGTTTCAGCACCTCGGACAGCTCCGGACTCTGCGAGCAGCAAATGTGAAGATCCGCCACTAGGGGGCAGCACAAGTCCCTCATATTTCAGGGTACTTTGTCCCTTAATCTTTGGCCAAGTTTTACAATACAAAAAAAAACTAAATCTGAGTATGAATTGAAGGCAACGAGAGATGTAATGAACACAAGCAGACAGTTATCACAATGGCATATACAACAACTAAAGACAACTGAATTTTTTTTTAGAAATAGCCCATCACATGAATGTTTGCCTTACTCCTAAAATAAAAGCTGGTTCAAGTTTGAGATCCTCCATGTAGCCTTTATGACGCCTTCAGTGGAGGAAGAAATGCAATACCCCAGTGCAAAAATACTCAAGTAAAAGTCATGTATACAAGTATTGGCATCAAAATATACTTTAAGCACCAAAAAGTACTCATTTTGTAGAATGTCCATTTCAGAATATTATTATCATTATTATTACTGATATTATATTATTCGATTATTGATGCATTAAAGTGTACATCACTTTATTACAAATGGTAATGTGGGGCTAATATTTGTATATATATATGTGTATATAATATATATATTTTATATATATATATATAAAACCTTATATAATGCTGGGAATTTGGGCATCAATAAAGATTTATTGCTATAATAACATCGTAATGCTGTTGATTTGGAATTTGTATTATTAATCTGAATCTTTAAAGTAACTCAAGTTATCAAATAAATGTAGTGGTGGAGTAGAAGTATAAAGTAGCCGAAAATGGAAATACTCAAGAAGTAGTAGAAGTACAAGTACCTCAGCAAATGTACTTAGTTACTCTCCGCCACTGGGTGCCTCACATGGGTGAATTGATGTAGAACAATTCAGTTTTCGTGTATGAAATAAAATCCCCACGTCTAATACTGGGTTGTTGTATTTTGTCCCAATTCCCGACAATTAGTGATACAGTTCAAACAGAATCCCATCCAAACATCTCTGGAGGTATTTTTTTTATTATATTTTTCTTCAGGGTCTTTCCGGTCTGAGGACAGAAACATGATGCTCAGTCCAGACCAGCCCGGGTCCGACCTGTCCTGGGGACATCCGGAAACGGACACGGAGACCCTCCTGGACACATTCAACGTGCCCGAGGACGCAGAGGGCAGAGCGCGCTCTGTGCACGTGCCCGCCCTCAGCAGACAGGAGAAGAGAAGCAAGAGGCGCGCGACCGCGAAATATCGATCCGCGCACGCCACCAGGGAGCGGGTGCGCGTGTTGGCCTTCAACGTGGCCTTTGCGGAGCTCAGGAAGCTGCTGCCGACGCTCCCACCGGACAAGAAGCTGTCCAAGATCGAGATCCTGCGACTCGCGATCTGTTACATGTCCTACCTCCACCACGTGCTGGATGTTTAGAGGAGGAGGGACTGAGGCAGGAGGACTGCTGCTGGATGACTTCTGGATATATTGACACCAGAAGATTTGAGGAATACCCTGTATGTGCATGTGGGCTTATTAACTATAATGGCACACTGAGCATCACATTGATTTGTCATGCAGCTGCAGAACTACAAGCTGCTGTCATCAAAAAGATGAAAAGAATGGATCTATCTTGAAAGCTGCTGTATATTATATTTGTATAGCCAAAATACTAAAACATTGCAATGCTGCATGGACCTTAAAAAATGTGCAGCCTGCTCTATGACTTTGTTTCCTGTTTGCACCGATTTGTAGATATAATTTATTTAGATTCATGTGGGATTCGGTTGCAGCCTGAAATGAAATCCATGTGTTGCAAATAAACTGTGGCAGCTTAACATTTTTTTAAGAAACCTGTTTATTGTCAGTTATCTTCTCTTACCCCAGAAGTTTCTGATCTGATTTGTATAGCCATTATTAGATTTTATCTGAGAATGTGTCTTCTGAAAGCTTTTGGAGCTTTATTTTATTTTAAGTATAGACATTCAAAACCTGCAGTAGGCAGAATGCTTTTGGCATCATTGGGGCAAAAATTCCATAATAACCTTTCTGCATATTGTAATTCAAGTGCTCCGAGAGAAAACAAGACTTCTGCACCTATTTGATCAGCGCTGCCTAGTTTGACCGTTTAATCGGAGTTCACGAGTGATTGACAGCTGCTCAGAGACGGCAAGGCTCCAGCTTGGCTCTGATTGGTTGTTTTCCTCCCGTCTGTGAAATCTTGCAGATGCCATTAAGAGCACCGGAGGACATTGAGGCGCATGATTTTTTTCAGATTACCTGTCTCATGCACTACTGTCAGGATATAGTGACCGTTTTATAAAATTAACTTTTTTTTAAATCATATTTGCTCCATTTCTACCCACTGCAGCTTTAATTGAAGCTACGCTGTTCCTCTACCACATGGGTGAGGTTTTGGTATTTGTTGGTGTTTCTCTCCCTCTGGATGGGGCAGGTGTTTCTCCAGAGTAGACGAACCAAAACAACCATAATAGAGCCATCCATCTGCTTCCTCTCTGGGGACACACACAAATGAACATACAAATGAGACAGTGATGTGAACATATCCAAGAAATTATATTTTAAAAGACAAGAAAGAAAGAAATAGGTTTTGGCTCTGTGTTCTGGGATGAATGGCAACATGATTTGATTAAGATTTGGATGGATATTTTTAAGCCCAAAGTATCCAAGCAAAACAGTCCCACTACCACATTTTGAAATATATTTTCTGATGCTGTATGGTCACATTGAACATTTGAGTGTTTTGACATAACTATACTGCCCTGGCTTTGCAAATGACCAAAATAGGCTTTTATATCTCTGTATGAGATCAAGCAGCAGATACGAACTCCCCACGTGTCCCTTTTGATTTCTCTCTCCATTAGTCAGAAGCCGTCTTTGCTCCCTCTCTCGTTGCCTTTATGCGAGTCTCTGCGGTGTAATGTGGCCCAAGGGGCTCAGAGTATATTGTTCATGTCCACTCCAGCAGCAAGAGTGACAGCCCTTTGTCTGCACACGGCACATTACACACACTACACACTTGGTCTACACACTGGATACAATAGGTTGTATGCTGGGAAGGAGAGGAGGAGAGGCCAAACCGAACATCAGATTTTAAGATAAATGGGGCAAGGGACGTTGTAAAGGACATATATAGATGGTTATTAATATTCTGTGTAGTTTTAGCCAATGTGGGTCAAATACTTAAACTAGGTGAGAACTGTAGCTCTGTAACACACCACAGACTGTGTCTGGAAGGAGCAACACTGCCCTCTGATGGAGTTTCGGAGAGGCTAATTTAACTGTAAAAAGTTCATATACACTTTTTTATATCCTTAACGTCTGTGGATATATATTTTAAAAGGAATCTTGCAGTTTGTCTGTATTTGAGGCAACTGTATGGGCATGTGTATCCGTACCACTAATGCCTGCATACTCTGCTGAGTCATTGTTATTATTGGTTGGTCATTACTTGATTTCAGTGTCTCAGGTTGTAAGACTATTTATGCCTACATCAGTTATAGTGGGGTCACTTAAGTGTTTTTCTATCACCACCAAAAGTCAAGTTATGGGTCGAGGTTAGTGATGAACCGATCTGACGTTTTCAGTCCCAATATCGATAGCGATACCTTTGGGCGATACAAATTTGTTAAAACCTAAACAGACAATTTAAATTCTAGTATATGATGCAAATAATATAAACATAGAATTGAATTGAATGGATCGGCCCCATTGTCACTGATATCCAATATTTGAATCAATATCGGCCCGATATCCAATCCACTATCAGTATTGGTGCATCCCTAGAAGAGGGGGCTATTCATAGATATAAAACAGTTGTATATCTATGGAGCTATTGCTGTTTAGATGATATTCATGGTTATAGCTACATGTTTTGTGTGTGCCTTGAGCCATTGAGAACATTGCTTTATTTACATTCTGGAGCTTTCCATCGTATCACTTGAGATTCATCAGCAGATGTAGTTTGCTCAGCTGTTTTGTTCATGTTGGCTTAAAGAAGTGTGCATAATAATGGAAATTTAATCTGTTGAAGATTTGATATCATCAACAGCTCTAGAACAGCGACTAAATGGACCTTGAGGTGAGATGTTTGTCAACTGCTGTCTTGAGGGTCAAGAATAAACTTTTAAAACTCAACACTGCTGTATTGTGTAGACCTATCTCTGATATTAATGTTTTGTTTTTGTTGTTTTACAAACACTACCATCCTGCCACTACTATGGCCTATCTTGGTCTCTTTTCTTTTTCAGAATAGTGAAAAATTGGGGGGAAAAGAAATGCTAAATTTGGATTTATGAATACAAAATTTTGCTGAAATTATGATCAAATTAATTTTATAAAATTCTTTACATGTTTTACTATTGTTATTGTAGAAACCAAACAGTACACAATGCCAGTACAACCAAAATCAGAGTCAACATTACCAGTAGGCTAACATAACAAGACACCTCCTTCCAAAATGTGTAGGTGTCTGGACATTGCCAGAACAGGTGCAGCATTGTTTCTGGAGACATTTCACAAAAGGAGCAGTCAACACAAATGTTTTTAATTTTAAGCCAAACCATGATGTTTTTTGACTGCCTAACCTAGTAGTTTTGTTGCCTAAACCTAAGTAGTTTTGTTGCATTTTGGTTTGGTTTTGCTGTCGTAATCATTGTAAGCCAAACCATGATGTTTTTGTTTACTCAACCAACACAAGTAGTTTTGTTGCCTAAACCTAACTAAGTGGTTTTGTTGTCGTTGTTTAAAACTGCGACACCAGTTTAGTTGTATGGGAAAGTAATTTTGTGGGAGACAGGGTTGCTTCAGCAGATGAATGTGATCTTCTAGTGTCAAACCCTGCACATAACCTAAACCTAATTCTGCACAGTGAGGCTCAAACATCCAAGAGAATAATATTGATATGGTGATTTAAAAAACTTTGATTCAGGGAACATAACAACGAATCCCATCCTTCCTTATAGCAGGTCTAAATCTACCGTGAAAGGACGACCTCTTGTGGGCTACAGCTGAAAATATTATAATTGTAGTGCTTTTGAAGTGGATTGTACCTCCATGCTGCCTCCCTCTCTGGTACAGCTAGAACCACAATGGCCAGCAGCAGCAGGCTCATATGAGAGAGCTGCTCCTGTCAGCTACAGACAGACGCGCCTCAGCAGCAGCAGCAGCAGCAGGATTCACCGACACACCGACACTGAGACGCAAGAGGAGGAATATGACACACGTCTGAGAAAAAGAAAAGGTAGGTAAATGAATTGATGTCGCGATGCTGCGTTCATTGCACCGGGTATATCCTATCCTTGCCTGAGACACACACACACACAACACCCCTCGCAGGAATCACTGATGAAGTTCAATGCCGCCGTCGTGGAAAAAATGGTCTCCTTCTCATCAGACAGATGTGTATCCTTTAGTCCTCCTAACATTAATGTGGGAGCTAACCTTCTAGATATGCCTTTTATTTAGACACTGCACCAGTGTCTCTTATATAGGAAAGCAAAATAATGCATGCTTTATTTGAGGTGATGGTTTATAATCTGCTGTTGGTTATTCAGGATGTGACTGAAACCAGATCTATTGTAATCCAAACTGCATCAGTGTAACAGAGAGGTAACATCTCATCCCTATAGCTCTTTATCTCTCTCTCTCTCAGACCCAGGAGCATGTAAAATAAAGGGCGTATTAGATGCGAGCTGCAGGGTGATGGTGTGTGTCGCCATCATCATCAGCAGCAGCAGCATCTGTCTGGAGAGAGCACAGCTGGATGAGGTGTTACTATGACTTCACGTGTCTCCTTCTGACACTGTCTGTGCATGTCCTCCTCGGTATCTCAGAGTCATGATGCTGCAGCGAAACACCTACAGTCATGTATTATTGATTAGTGCTGATAGGTCCTGTGCAGAGAGGTTGAAGGACACTGTTGAAGGTGTGTATGGGAACCCCATGAATAGATGAGTCATCCACCTGGAAGCTATATTCTTGCCATGAATGATCAAAAGAAAGTCAGCAGTGCTTTTGTCATTGTGCTCTTTTAAAGCATGTTTTTTTTTCTGTCTGGCAGGGCAGAGTGCCACAAGTGTAATGAGAAGTGGAGCTACCTTTAGGGCTACTGTGGAGCTGCAAAGAAGCTTGGATAGTGCACGCTGTAATGCATGATGCATTGTAGAGTATAGTGTATTTACAGGCATAAAAGCACTGCTCTTAAGGAAGGAATGTGAGTTATCTCTCACCACCTCACTCCCTCTCTCTCTCTCTCTCTCTCTCTACTGTACTTTTATTTAGTTCCACATGAGCGGATCAGGGGGGCACTAAGTTTGCATTCCAGAGAACTGTGTCAGGTCTTAACTTTCTCCTCTTACTGTGATGTGTGTGTGGGTGTGTGTGTGTTTAGGTGTGTGTCAAAGAGCAGCAGGGTGGGAGTGGCTGAGACTCTATCCAGTCACTCACAGGTCACAGGTTTGCACATATCTGACAAATATCTTTGTGCCAAGAATCAATGTCAGAGTGTCGCACAGCAAACAATGAAAGGAAAATACACAGGAAACAAGTTCTTAATGACATCATTTATCCCCGTTGGTGAGGCCCACGAAATATTTCCATGGGAGTTTAATGTCTTTGCGTCTTTGGCTCTGCTCATGTGGTTTTAGTCAGCGATGTTATAGTGTGTTAATCAGCAGCTGTTCCTCTGGGTTAGCTGAAGTCCATGGAGGGATTGGAGATTGTTATTATCACTATAAATAACACTGGCACACACTGTGTCACCCATTGTTTGATTTCAAAGAGGTCTTACCCAGCTTATCGGACTGTGTTTCTCACGTGTGTGTCATGTTTTATTTTGCCACTTTCAAAGAGAAGGGTCATGCATGTATTATTGTTACACTAAAATAATATACAGCTGAAATAATTTGTCCCCAATTTTGTTTAGATAATCAGTTAATTATTTATGGCATCTATTTAGGAAAAATGCCAACAATTCAGTGGTTCCAGGTCCTTAAGTGTGACTATTTGCTGGTTTTCTTAGTCTCCTGTGGTAGTAAATTGATGTTGGCAATTGAACTGTTGGTTGGATGTCACCTTGGGCTCTGGAAAACCATGTCACTATAAATGACACTGCATATATTAAACAGTTAATCAGTTCATAAAGAAAATAATCAGCAGATTCATCGAGAATGAAAATCATTAGTTGAGGCGCTAGAGTCATATCTGTTGTATATGTCGTAGATGGGGTTTTGTAGTTTGTAGATTGCTTTGAAATTGTGAAACAAACGATAAAGCAAATAAACTAACACAGCAGACTGCCAGCTGCTGCATCTGGCAGATTATGGCATAATGCCACCAGGGCAGGGCGCCGCACATGAAGGAAGGAAGGCACGAGGGCTAATGGGTGTGAGGGAGGGCACAGATGCCATGGTAACCGGGCCTCAGCATGTGCTCTAGATGAGCTACGAGGCTGATCTGTGCCATTTAGTGTGCCAATGCTGCATTGGGCACTTTAATGGAATCTCAGATTCCACACCTCTCTTTCTCTGCCCGGTTTGGACGCCAAAGTCTTTTGCAGCCAAGGACATTGAACTAAAACCTCCACATTCTCATGTGTTATTATTAATTGATGAGTTGGATCAGTGGGGGAAATGCTGCGAAGAACCGAAACCTATCGGATGTTACAGCTCCCCCCATGGACTCCCACATGTATAAGTTGCAATAGTGCAGTCTGTTTGTATTCCCTCTTAACTAAAAAAAAAGGAGTCCATGATAATATGTCTGGACCCCCGAGCCTGTGTAGTTACAGTAGCTCCCACTGTGCAACAGCCTCCATTCACTAAACAAACACATTAATGAGTGTTTGTTTTGCATTAGTGTCACTTTCTGCCCCTGTGAATCCCTTCTCAGTGCAGCCAACCAGAACGGTCTGCAGCGAAGCAGATACGCCTCACTAGAGAACCCATTTTCCACACAGTGTCACTCACAGAGGAGGAGTTTTTTGGATGGACCGACCCAGAATAAGCGTGCAGCCGTTCGTCTCTGATGCACCTTGTTATGCTTTATTCATAGATATCCGTAGGTTTGTAACTGATAGTTTTTCTTACCCCGTGGCTGCGATTTTCCACATGGCCTGGTTCACTATGCCTCTTCATGCTCGTCTCGTGGATGAGTGGCTCCTCAGAGGAATCATCTTGGCCCACATACCGCTGCCACGCGCTCGGAGATCAGCACTCAGGGGGTTAACAGCTTTTATTCAAATCATTGGCGTTATTCATTTAACCATAAAAGGGGGCTGGGTGTGATGAGAAGCCATTGTTTGTTCTTTGTGCCCTCTCACTGTGCCACCCCCCCACCCTTGCTCTCTCATAGACGCATAACACAAATTTACTCTCAGTAGGGGTGATTGATTATTGCTCCTAGATGGGGCCTCCTGCCTTCGGTGTTGCCAAGGCAACAGTGGACGCTCCAGATGTGGGTTAGAGATGAGATATGGGACTTTTTCCTCTGTCAAAACTCTGGTTTGATGCTGCGACATCAGCTTTGATGCTGTGAGTGGTTTGTTCAAGTACAATATTCATTGAGGTCCTGCATATATACATACCTCTGCCGTGTTCAGCATATGTTCTCCTGCTTTCAATAGCATAAGTGGAGATTGACGTCCTATTCACTCTCAGTGAAACTGTACTTTTAAACACCGCACCATCATTTGCTAATTCTACCTTTTGTCTGACACATGTAATCCAGCCAGTGGTAATGTTATTACATCATTTATGCATTGGGTGGCAATCCTTAATGGAAAATCTGTGGTTTCTCATATATCCGCCGTCCACATTTCAATGCATGATGGGTAATGGAAGGAGAGAAAAACCCATCTGTATCATCTTAATGGAAATCAGCTACATTACTGCATCTCCTTCTAGCCATCATTTTCAGAGCGTGATCTCCGTGCCGCTGCAGGGATTCACATCCTAATGTGCTGAATGGACTGTTTTTCTCTTTATATGCACCATTGGCTACAGAGATGACAAATAGCCTGTAAATGACGGGAGGGAGAATAATCCCGGTTAGTAATGAGACTGGGCTGAGGATGGTGATTGGCAGGTGGTTGTCAGGACAACAGCTGGGAGACAGACAGAGAGTAGATTGAGGTCTAAATGAATGGTCATGCATGGTGAAGCCCTGAGACGTTCTCATGTACCACACAGCATGCATTAGGGCCCGGGAAGTGAGTCAGTCTGGTCCTCATAATGACTTAAACAGGAGTGACAGGATATAGAGATAGCTCACATACAACTGAGAATTTATTTGTTTAAAAAAGGACCACATTTTTTTTATGCTTTCAGCAGGGCTATAGCTATTAAATAGGACACTAAATAATATTAAAAAATAAATGTAGGCACTAGGCAGTAATTAATTGATAAAATGTGACATGAATTGATATTTCTGATTTAATTTGCTTCTTTATTTATTTATATTTGTATTACTTCCCCTATCTATCTACTCTTCTATATAATTTTCCTTTTTAGAATGTATTGGTTTTAGCTATGAAGGACAGAAACTGCCAAAATACAAATAAATGACTCGATAAATAAATAAATGTCATTAAATTAACTAAAATAATATTTTAAATAAATGTAGGCATTAATGGTATTAATTTATTTAATTATTTATCTTTGTATTACTTCCCCAATCTATCTGCTCTTCTATATAATTTCCCTTTATATATTTATTTAATTATTTTTTACTTTAAAATTGATGTATGTATTTTTGCATTTATTTTTATTTATTTTAGATTTATTTTTTAATGTATTTATCCACTATTAAATTGTATGTATTTATTTATTTATCTAATTATTTTCTGGATGTATTGGTTTTAGCTATCGAGGACAGAACCTGCCAAAATAAAAAATACTAAATAAATGACTCGATAAATGTCATTAAATGAGCTAAAATAATATAAAAAATAAATGTAGGCATTAATTGTATTTATTTATTTATTTATTTATTTGTTTATATTTGTATTACTTTCCCTATCTATCTACTCTTCTATATAATTTCCCTTTTTATTTTTTACATTTATTTTTAGATATTTCAGATTTATTTTTTCATTTATTTATTCATTATTCAATTTCATTTATTTATTTTTTAATTTATCAAATTATTTTATGGATGTATTGGTTTTAGCGACCTGATGGCACAATTAAAATTGTGCACATGGTATTTTATAAATGGATTGCAGTATTTTTATTATTATTATTTGATGCTGAAGATGCTGTGATTACTTTTCATTCTGCTCTCATTATTGTTTCCAATATGACATTTTGAATCACATTTCCTGTCCTATCTTTGAATGGTGTTAGTTAAAACTGGTTGTACTGGCCTCCAGTTTTCTCCCTGAAGCTCCTGCAGTATGTCTGTAGGATTATGATGTCATTGTTTATGTGATCTATATTTAACCAGGAAGTCTCCTGAGATGCATCATTATTTCTTTTACAAGAGAGATCTGGACAAAATGGCATCATTAAAACGGTCATATAAAAACACACACAATTTGAACGGTTGACTATTTAAAGCAGTTACATTGTTCATGAAACATGTCGTCAATGTGGCATTTGGGTGCCTGGTTTTAAGGCGGTGTTTCCAAATAAACTTTGTCTTGTAATTAAGTCCAGTGTGCAGAGTACAAAAATGCAGTTTTTCAAGTTCAGAACAGACTGAAGACAGGTCCATACATTCATGATAGATAATCGTACAGTATGTATTTATCTGCCCTTCCAGTCCTAAAGCACAGATAATGAATACGGATGTTGTCTCTAATATTTTGATTACTGGTCATTCTGCTCTCATTGAATGATAATCAGCACAAGCCTGTACAGAAATATATTTCTTCTAATGCATTATTTGTTATACATGGCAAGTTTTGATGCAAGCCTCATACCCTCTATCTCTCCATCTCTCAGGTCAATGTGGCTACTAAAGCAGCTCTCTGGGGTAGTCGTCGTGGATTCCTGAGGCCCGTCTCTATAGCAACCCATTCCTCCTCCTGAGTACTGCTGCCAACTTACCCTCTCTGCCACACAACGAATCTCTCCTCATCCCCCTGGCCAATCGACGGCTCTGAACTGCGTTGGAATGGACACCGAGTCGACCCACTCGGGCTACTCCTATCACTCCAGCCGCTCGGGGAGATCAAACCGACATGGGTATGTCTCCCGTCTGCCCGCCTTTCCATCTGACTGTCTCTGTTGTATCTGTCTACCTCTCTTCTCATGACATGATTTCTGCTACGCTGCATCTCTCGCAGCACCTTTTTGCTATTGTATTTCATGTAATGACATCAGTGCACGTTGAGTTTGTTGTATTTGTCTTCAGTTTGAGCCGTCCACGTGTTGGTTGTAGCCAAATAAATCAGATGAGAGACTAAGAGAGAACAAACCAGAGATTGAGACCGACAGAGCAGATATTGAGACCGACAGAGCTTGTGGATTAGGGTCGTCACAGCTGAGTGGCTCTAACCTATTTCAGTGATTCACTCAGTCTATCCTGCAAATGAGAGAATGATTTGATTCCCGTCCTGTCCATTCCTCAATATTCATTTCCCTCCCTTTACACCAGCTTTTTGCTAAGTAGGGCTGCAACTTGCAATTATTTTCCTTATTGAATAATTTGCCTTTTATTGTCTTTATACAGTATGTCAATTAATTATTATATATAAAGTGTCAGAAAAAAAATAAAGTTAAATGCCAATCAGACGCTCCCCAGTGTCCACGGTGTCATCTTCAGATGTCTTGATTTGTCAGAAATATATTCCAAAACCCAAAGATGTTCTAAAAGACAAAGAAAAGCAGCAGATTTTAAGCACATTTTGAGAAGCTGGAACCAGAAAATTTAAATAATAAAAATGATGATTATTTTCTGTCTTTTCAAATTTTCGACTTATTGTTTTAGCTCTTGTTTTGTGTGTATATTTGTGTTTTTGAGTACTCATTGCTTGTATTTTGTCGTAGTTTTTGTCGTATTTTTCAATCAATAGATCATTTCTGGGTAGATAATTTGATGATTGATTCTTTTTGAGTCATTTATCAAGCAAACATTTGCTGTTCAACCCTTTCAAATAAGATAATTTACAGATTTTTTGGCATATGTGAGTAATTAACTAAGTAAATTGAATTTTGTGGTTGTGGACTGTTGGTCGGACAAAACAGGAAATTTGAATGCATCAACTTGGGCTCTGGCAAATTTTGAAGGCATTTTTAACCATTTTCCAGCAAAACAATTAAGAAAATAATCTCCAGATTAATCAATAATAAGTATATGAGCACACGAGTATATGTTTTAATGATCTTACATTCTATATGTCTATATCATTCTTCATGTTCATTGCATGTTTGTTCAACTCCAGGGATCGAAACCGTGAGCGGCACAAGGTCAGCAGCAGTAAAGACAGCAGTCGCTCCGAGAGGTCCGTCGTCATCAACCCTCCTGACACGCCCTCCCAGGACTCCCCCGTACACAATGGAGAGCCGCTGCCGGGAGAGCCCACACCAGCAGAAGATCAGGAAGATGAGGCCCAGGTATTTTCCATGGAAGTGTACACTGATCTAAACTGTGAAGGAATGCAGGCTGTTTTTTAAGGGAAGTCATTTATTCCTTTAGAATAAATCAGAGGGCCCAGTAATCCGTCTACAGTATGAACTCGTCACCATGACCTTATAAACTCGCCCTCACAGCAGCTGGCTGCCCATTGCCACAGCGCCTGACACATAATAACAATAGTGACAAGGGATCAAATAGGTCAGAGGATTAGCATCCCTCTTGTAGGCCTCGACGGATTTGTACGAACGACGCTGTGTTACAGTGTGTGTGTGTGTGTTTGTGTGTGATACTGGGTATAACTGTCAAGCCTGATCGCTTTGAAAGCAGAGCAAATTGGTACCAGTCATTCCATAAAGCTGATTTTGCTGAGCCCTGCAAGCAAAATAGGTTTTTAAGTAGACACAGGGAGGCGAAATGCTGTGATAATGCAGCTCAAAGACAGAATGGATATTTAGCTATAAGTCAGCACTGCAGGGATTAAAGATCACATTCAAATCGTGACCATTATTTAAAGTAGTTCGACAAACACACTTAGATGAAAAGATCGATTACACTCTCGTATATATGTCAACTATCGCCAGCAGGAAACAGGAAGTGTATACCATTTCAAACCATTGGCGGAGCTTGTAATGTGTCATCTTTGTTCTAGAGCATCTTTGCTTGTATCGATCTTCTCATCTATCTCTTAGCAAGAAAGCAAATGAGTGTAATCCTGTTTCCCTAAATGTCAGATTATTCCTTTCAATGCAGATGAGCAGGTAAAGTGCAATGAAAAGAGAGCTGAGTGAGAAGCGAAAACACAACCAAAGGAGGGGGGAAAAAAGAGTTATATAGTATATTGCTCATGAGAGAAAACTCTGCCTTGGGCTGCCTTCACAGGCTCTCTGACCTACTTGAAATCTATAGCAAAAAGAGAGCATTTTGTCATTGTGTATGTACTGTTGGTTTATGTGTAAGAGAAACACAGAGAAAAGGTGGGTGTATGTGGAGTGGCTGAGTAAAAACTGCCTGTAAAAGATGCACTGTAGAGTATTATTTAATGTGATTAGGATATGATACATGTCTTCAGCCAGACTTTCTGACAATTTCGGAGAAGTCTGACCTATTTTGCCGTCTCTGCTCGGCATTCCCTTCTGGCTGGGCCGCCACATTCCTCCGTGTCATGTGATTGTCAGCTTGTAGCTTACGTCCATTGTCCGCAAGTGTAAGGTGATCTGCCATTGTATTGCGTTAGCCTTCCAGACAAAATGTGTCCAAATGGCACAGCAGCACCATCATAACCACCACCACCAAAGTCCACCCCAGCCAGTGCTGTGTTTTGGAGCAGCTCTGTTAGATGGCAGAGCTGCTGTAACACTAACAGTGCAGAGAGACATTCTCACAGACTGAGATTAGCCTTAGCATCCAGCCAAACGCCACTTTTGAGGAAAGCTGATATGAATAATCCTCCGTGTTTACACGCATGCCTGTGACATAAGGATACGGTCTTGGACCACAGCTTCTCTGTGTGTGTGTGTGTGAGTGAGTCATAGAGAGTCTGTTACTGAGACTGTCCATGCTGCTTTGTGAGACGCTGTGACTTTGTGCCAGAAGGCAGCGTCTTCAATTCACAACGTTAGCGCTGGCAACACCAAAGCGTATGGGGAAGAGGCACATACTCTTCTTTGCCCTTTTCACTGAATAGATGTGCGCGCGCACACCTACTCATAGCTGCTGCTGCGCTCACAGCTTTATACGTGATGTAAAAATAACCACATCAATTAAAAGAATGGAGTAAATTATAGGAAACCTGCCAGGCATTTTTAAACTAATGAGATTTGTTTTTTGTCCCGTAGCTCCTATGACTCACTTCAACACAAACACAGTGACACTAATGCGCTCGCAAACACACCAATGTGTAAATGTCATTTTAACCTCCACCCAGGCCAGCGGGGCTTAGCTATTGTGTTTTGTAGCTGGCAGACTGTTTGGTTTGTGTATGTGTGAGTCTGTGCTAATCAGTATGTTGTTGTGTTGTTGTGCTTTGTGACGGTGGAACGGGCCCTAACCATAATCCATATTCACCCTCTGCCAGATGAAAAGACTGCCAAGCAAGCAGCAGCAGCCATGCTTCCTCCTCTCTTCCTCCTCCTGTAACCTGTTCCAGTTACTCTTTCTCCTCCCTTTACTGTATGTAGAGATCAGGCCTGATTGGTGTAGCATTTATCTTTGGGATTAATCCACTGAGACTTAATGGCTGGTTTTAACAGTGTATTAGCTCGGTAAGTGATACACTGTCTCTCTCACTTGATGAGACATTAGCATGAAAGCTTGTCTGTATAAACGCCTCGACAGAGAGCATGATTTAATAAAAGATCAACTATATTTGGGTGCGTATTTACCTGAACTGTTTCTGAGTGACTTTTCACAGCAGACATTGTCACGGTAGGAAAAGCACAGGTGTTACATTAATAATGGTTTTGTATTCAAGTGTGTCAGTAACCCATTGACAGTGTGACAGTTATCCAGCATGCACAATACATTCATTTTATTCTTTACACCTGTGCTTTTCCTACTGTGGCATGTCAGAATGACTTCCTTGAAAAATAAAAAAAAAAACTATTGCATGTAGTTAAATCTGCGCAAGTGTCAATTTTGTAAAATACAGGAAAATAAAATAAGTAAAAATTCCTCATCTTGCTCCACTTTCAGCCGGTGAAATAAAAACCGTGCCTCAGAGCTGCTGACATCTGGTGATGAGTGACACAGACAGTCTGGTTTCTCTGCTGAGTCTCAGCTTCTCTTGATCTCTATAATCACCCCTACTGTGTTTAAGTACAGCCCAACTCAAGATTCAGTCGCTCTCATTTGCATATCTTTCTACTCCTGTTGTCAGACAACAAAACAAGTATACAATGCTGATCTGATATAGGCTCATGAATTCAACCTGTTAAAACAACAAACAACAATTCCAGCGGCAATGAGAGAACAGAAGAATCACAATTTTATGATTGCGAAAAATCCACATTGTCCACATCATTACACGCAGCAGGAGTTTTCAGACTCTAAAAGAGATTTATTATTACCTTGCACGGCAGATGCTGTAAGAGCATCAGTTGTCCAATGACAGAAGAGCAAAGAATGGCACTGAAGCCTTTTCTCGATTGAAAAGATGTTTCAGCTCTTCTCCCGACTGGCTTCGGCAAGAGTTTGATTGACAGATGGTTTATCCAATCACCGGCTAAATATTTTTTGAAAGTGCTTGCCCTTTTCTAAACAGTTTCCAATGACGGCTTCTCAGATGGTTCTGTTTAACAAACCATCTGGCGTGGTATTAGGTGAGATAATCAAAAGCTTAATGTGTACAGAGGGCCAAAATTGTTGCCCCATGTACCAAGGCAAAGTCCTTATCGCAGCGGCCCAGGGTTCAAATCCAACCCGTGGCCCTTTGCTGCATGTCGTCCCCTCTCTCTCCCCCTTTCACAGCTATCACTGACACTATCAAATAAAGGCAAAAAGCCAAATAATAATCTTTAAAAGCTCCAGAACAGACGTATAAGTGGACTTTAAAGTGGAGATTGTTTAGTCAACTATTGTTTCCACGGTTAATAATGAACTGTCAAGCTTAATGGGATATTGTTTTTGTATTCCCACTTGTTCTGCTCTTTCGTGGAAGTGTGGAATGACGTTGATCATTCACAGACCCTGCTCCGGAGGTTAGGACCCTGTTAAAAGAGGAGAGATATGTGAGAGGAATAGAAATGAGATCGGATACTAAACGGAGTTGACACTGCACTTACATAGCTGACCTCTGGCCTCACACATTAGTCTGGCAGACAGCTAGATACCCAGAGTTAAATGCGGCTTCTGCATCCCCACCATACCTCCTTTCTTTCTTCTATCTCATACCTTAAACCGCTGCCACCCTCCCTCTCTCTCTCACTTTCCCTCCCTCTTCTCATGCTCATTCATCTTCTGGCTCCTGTTGGCATCCCCTCCTCCAGCGCGGCTGAGTTAATTAGCTGTGAACGGTGATGGAGGGCTGAATTCATATTTATGCACCGCATTCATGCTGCATGTTCCTGATTGGAAATATGCAAACGCAATGTCGATTTCAAATATTTCATATTTCACATTCCACAAATAGCAGCAGGGTTCACTTTAATCTGCAAAAGTAATATTAACTTATTAATAGGCACAGTTTACAGTGGGACACACTCACTCTAGACAGGTGAGAATTCATGTGACCGTCTTCTCTCTGCCTGTCTGGTTTCCCAGCAGCTTCATCATCGCCCATATGGCTCGAGTTTGGAGCTTTACCGACTGTTTGATGTGCTTAGGTGCGTGTCTGTGTGCACATGTGTGTGAAGCCATGCAGGCTTATCTGTTCAGCTTGTCTTTTTTTCAACCCCTCATCCCCATGTTTCTGCAGCTGCTGCTCCTGTGATTGGCTGTAGTTGGAGAGATATACAATGCAGTGACACTCTGGGGAACAATGAATGGCTAATTACCTGAATTAATGACAGGCACACAAAAAAATAAATGCCTCTTTAGAGCAGACTTGTCATTAATTTATACTCCCTGTCTCTCTTTCTTGGAAAGATTTATGCTTAAAATGACCCTGCTGGCTAGAAAGAAGGAAAAAAATGACTCTAATTTGCAATGATGGGCCTGGAAAGCTTCAGCTTTTGTTGTTGTGATTCACTGTGTATGTGTGTGTGTGTGTATACACGCATATGTCGGCATCTTCCTGCCAACGTGAACGTCGCAGTACTCCCCAACCTGTCATCTTATATTACATCAATGGGACTTTGAAGGCCTGTCATAATGAGGCAAAACTCCAAGAAACATCTCCAAATAGCATGAAGGATGTGCTGTGAGCACGGTGCATTAAATCTATGATTGCCCGTGCAAAGACGGGAGTAAAATAGGATAATGGAGGCATTGTTGCCTGTCAGATTCAGGTTCAATTTTTATCAGTTGATTTGCCTGTTTCTCATGAATTTGTCTATTTTGTCAGCCGTTTTTACATGACAAAGAAACACATCTTTCTTCCCTCTAGTGGTATCTAGGAATGCAGATAGTTTTCTTTGCTCAGGTTATAAGATATCTGTCTCTGAGATTTTCTCCTCTACCCCAATACAATGGAGGTGAACAGAATTTCCTTTGTGCTCACAGTGTTGAGCAATGGCATTTAAAGCCGCACTTGCCAATATTTTCACATTTTCTATGGATCAAATAGCTATGGGTAATGTGAAAGGGGTTACTCATACAGAGAATGATCACCCAAATCGCTCCCCCTCAGCTCTACGGAGCCTTTTATCATCTTTCAGCTCTCATCCAGGTTGTTTACAGACCCAGCAGGCAGCTGTTTTCAGGAAAAAAAAACTATATAAAACCCATTGTACAACAGGGTTATTATAGTAAACTAAAACTCAAATCATAACCGAAGTTATCTCAAGACATTTTTCATATAGAACAGGTCTAGACCGTACTCTATACTTAACTGACTACTAAACTAAAACGAAAATAAGCAGTGAAATATATTTTTAGTAAACTAAACAAAATAAAAAGGATGTCCTTTAAGGAAAAGTAAAAATAAACAGAAACAATGTTGCCCGGTTAAAAAAAAGCTAATAATAATAAAATTATAAAAATTTACATAAATTAACTTTAAAAAAGAGAAAAGGTCTGGAGTGCTCGGAAGTTCAAACAAGTGTAATGAAGGTGCTCTTTGATAGGTTCACCAAAGAAGGAAGGTCCAAGGCACTCCTCTAGCTAAAAGTTAAAAAAAGCCTTTAATCAGATGGCTATTTTATTGTGAAATACTAAAAACATAGACAATGCTGGCACATTATGAGATGGTTTACAACTTTACAGCTTTAAAAAAAAAAAAAGAACAGTTGTTTTGTGTAATTCGGGTCGGTCAATCCTTTAAGTGCCTACATAGACAATCCAACAGCTCTAAATATACTGTATATCCATGGCTTGTAACCATAGACTGTATATAAGAATTGGACATAGCATTGCAGCCTCGAGTTCGGCATTTTGGCTGTCGCCATCTTGTTATTTTGCAACCAGAAGTGACACGAGAGGGTGGAGCTCCAAAATGTTACAGTTAACTTTCATTAATTGAAAACACACTGGGAAAGGGTTAAAGTTGTAAGACGACAACACCCAGACCGGACAACGACGTGGTGGCAACCTGTCAATCACAAGGTAGCCATGCCCTAAAGCATACCCTGCTTTATGGTCTATTTGACTCTAAATGGGACCATAATTTACTACTGTTGATTGAAGCAGACTTGAAACTAGCGATTGAGACCATAAACTCATATTTACAATGTTTACTGAGGTAATAAATCAAGTGAGAAGTAAGGTCATTTTCTCATAGACTTCTATACAATCAGACTTCTCTCTGCAACCAGAGGAGTCGCCCCCTGCTGGCTGTTAGAAAGAATGCAAGTTTAAGGCACTTCTGCATTGGCTTCACTTTTCAGACCCGGAGGTCGCCCACTGCTTTTAACATACCCTTCCTTCGCCTTTCTTTCTTTCCTCCCTCAGGATGATAACTGGGGGGAAACCACCACCGCCGTGACAGGCACCTCAGAGCTGAGTATTTCCCAAGAGGAAGTGGTTGGACTGGGGAAGGGGATGCAGGACCGGACCCAAGGCTTCCGCCGTTACCTTCCCCTGGCTGTGGGCTCGTGTCTGGGGCTGCTGGTGCTGGCCACGCCCCTGGCCTTCCTCCTCCTTCCGGCTTTAATGTGGCCGGACAGGCTGCAGGCATGCGGTGCAGCCTGCGAGGGCCTCTTCCTCTCCATCGCCTTTAAGCTCCTCATCCTCCTGCTGGCCATGTGGGCCTTGTTTCTCAAGCCGGGCCGTGCGAGCCTGCCCAGAGTGTGTGTGTACCGTGCCTTCCTCACCACACTTACACTCCTGCTCACCATGTCTTATTGGCTCTTCTATGGGGTCCGGATCCTTGATGCACAGGTGGGTTTAAGTTCAATTTTTTAAATGTTATCTCTTCTTGGTGGTCCTTTAATTTCATTAACCTAAGAAAAAACATTTTTATTCGTCCACACAAACAAATATCTATAACAAAATTGTGCAGTGTATACATGAACATAACTTTTCATACAACTAAAAGTGAAAATCACATTTGTGTGTTTCATATTTATGGTTTTATATAGCTCTTGTGTTGTTTTATGGTACCATTTTAGGTTGTTTCTAGAATGTAATCTTAGTCTTATTAGCCATTTCATTTATCATATTTTTGTTTACTTCTAAAGTTGTGACATGTTTCTTGTGTTTGTGGTATTGTATTTGTCTGTAACTTGTCATGGCTGCCTATCTTGCTCTGGAAAACAAGATTCTTAGTCTCAGTGACACTTGTCTGATTAGGCTAAATGAAATTATAGAACTGTCTTTCATCCAGTAGTGAATGTTTTCATTAAACCTGTGATGTGGTCTGAGCAGGATGAGGACTACCACGGGATCGTCCAGTTTGCTGTGTCCCTCGTGGACTCCCAGCTGTTTGTCCACTACCTGGCCGTGGTGCTGCTGGAGCTCCGCCACCTCCAGCCCTGCTACAGCGTGGGTGTCATCCGCTCCACAGACGGAGAGACACGTCACTACAACATAGGACAGCTTAGGTACGCATATAGTTCCTAAAGAAGAAACTATAAATACAAGCATATTAGAGTTTTCCATGTGAATATGACCTTTCTGTACAGTACACATTGAGACACAGTCATTACACTGTTGAAGTATGTGTGTAATTGGAGGCCAATGTCCGCAGGGAAGACTGGCACCGGCAGTAATTGAGTTACTCATCAGCCTCCTTGTGCTCAAGGCAAGCTATTCTAGGAGTTTGGGGGGAGGGATGACAAAGTGCTGGACAAACGCGCCCGTCCTATGGCTGTCTTACTTTGTTTCTGTGCTGATCGAGTGTGCGAGTCTTTCTTGGCTCCAGAGGGAGCTGTGTCTGATAAATTGGCACTTGAGTCAGCACTGATTTGGTCTGAAGACTACAAGTTTGAAAATGAAAAAAAGTAAATCAGGGGTGTGGAGTTAGAAAGAAGTGAGTTTACCAGACATCTGTAGCCCGCTCTTCATCTTTGCTTGAGGCTAGCGGCTCGAGGCCACATCTGCTGCTACTAGTAAAACACACCTGAATCTCTGACAGAACTGTTGTTGGACGAGATGAATTGTGGGTAATGTAGGCACCATGTTGCGAGAAAGAAGATAAATGTGTGGAATAAAAAAGAACAAAGGCTACGTTCCAAACCACATACTTTTTCTTTTTACTTTTAGTACATACCGCAGCTGCCCTTACAAAGCTGCCCTTACAAAGTACATACTGTAGCATGTAGTATGCATACAATTGGGACATACTACTTCATCATAACATTGCCCCTTGAAATTTGACCATTTTGCTCATTTATCCTGCTATTTTTTGCATACTGCATGTGACGTACTATGTACTGGGACATACTAAATCTTTTTCTGGCATATTAAATAGTATGGCAGTATGGGTATTGGAACGCTCACAATATCTCTGGTTCTGTTGCCTTGATTTTTTGCAATACTAAATTGGTGAAGTACTCTTTTAATTGATTTTAATTACACAGAGATCTTCATCAGGCTTCATATGGAAAAAAACAGAACAACAGAAGCTCTTGTGTTTGTCTAAAAATTCAATGTTAAGTGAATTCAAGGGTATTATTCAGTATTTATTATATATTATTATATATTTTATAAGTCAGCCATGATGTAAATTGTATTTCTTCTGTCTCTGAGTTTACTCTCTCTCCCTCTCTCTCTCTCTCATCTCACACAGCGTTCAAAAGGCTGCTCTGTTAATTCTGGAGTATTACTACAGAGATTTCCCCCTCCATAACCCAGCCCTTCTCTCTGCCTCTAAGCACCGGGCTGCCAAACACCTGGCTGGGTTGAAGGTCTACAACGTGGACGGTAAGTCGCCTCATCTGTCCCATTAATTACCTCCTTTTTTATAGCATTTCTGTTGATGTCCCTCTCAGTGTTTCATTGGATCCCAGGGGCCAGTTTCACTTAGTCTACACTAGACAGTTTCACATAATGACCAATTTATTCTAAGCCTTTAGCTGCACCACCCCCAGACTAAGTCTGAACTAAGAGCCATGTTTCCATGGTAACAATCAGCGACACCTGCTGACCAGTGGCACCAAATGACAAAAAAAGAGGGAAAACATGGCTGATAAATTGTGGTTTTCTAACAATATTGTGGAGCAAGTAATGAAAAGTTAAAGTTTTTAGAGACTGTTGGAAATATACAGCAGTGGGGACGTCGTCAGTCGTGTCTGTTTGCCAAGTCTTTGTTGTTGTTACACTCTCACACTTACTGTTAACTGTTAAACTCTTCCTGAAGGCAAACATTTCCTGCTGGAGCGAAGGGAGCTGAGCGGCTTGATGTGGTTACTTTGTCACAGCAATTAAGTCTTAATTAGGATAGTCAGGAACTAGACAGTATTGTGCCACAGACTCATCTAGACGTCTATCTGAAGTCTGACTATTCATCAGATCTAAGTGAATCTCTGTTTTACTGTACTCCTTCTGCTTTCTTGTTGTGATGTTTTCTTTTCCATCTCCATCTCTTCCATGACCAGCTTTTAAAAACAAACTAAGAAAATACCTTTTCGACAGTAAGTACAGATAAAAGTCCTCAACATCACTCTGCGCAGCACTTTATCACAGGCAGCCACTAATTTCACGGCTCAGTTCCCTCCGTCTTTACTGCACTCTGAAGCCTCCGTCCCTGACGTAATGTATATATATATATTGCATCTGCGGCACACACTCACACTCAGACACACACTTGATATATTTCCTCCCTGCACCCACATACACACATCCTTGTAATGCCACATATTGCACCCTTTCCTGCATTTAAAAGGGTCCTCCACTCACCACCCATAAATCCCCCACCCGCTACACATCACAGTGGATTTGATGATCTATGGCAGGGATGCAGTATGGGATATGGTGTCCTCATAGCACCTTCCATCCACCCTGCCCCCCTTCCCTATCAAAGTGCAGCGGAGAGAGGCCTCTAGGGGGCCGTGGAATTTCAAGCCTTAAATAATTCATCAGAGTAACGCTCATTCCTCACATACTCCCACATCTCTCCTTCCTCCCGCTCAGCCCGTCTCCAGCTCGCCTCGCTCTCACTTTCTTTCTTTTTTCCCCCCTTCTTTCTTTTCATTTTTCACTCACTTCAACCCCCACCCACCGCCACCCCCCTCTCTCTTTCTCGTTCACAGTCATTCAAAGTCGCTCCGCTCATAGCATGAATATGTAGGCCAGGAAGTTAAAGAGGCTGGTGTTTACCCATATTTTCAGTAGAAAATATTTACAATGCTCCCTGTGCAAATTATCTGACGGCATTCTCTCCATAGTATACACCGGGATAGGATGTTTTATTGCTGCATTAGGCATCTCTTTCTCACCTGCACAACCACACATAAACACACATATGCAGATCAGATTATTAATGATTTATATCCTTACCTGACCTGCAGCGTTTACTCTCTATAACCTCCCCCAAACTGTGCTGATCTTCATTAATATGGACCACACCTTACTCCCCCACAGTAAAACCTCTAATATACTGCTGTACAAGCTCCATTAGCTTTATGGGTTTGTCACACTAACCAGTAAATTCACAGATCAGACAAGAACTATGGCCTTTGAAGTGTAAAATGATGAATATTTAATTCACCCTGCATTATAAAGGTTTCTGCATCAGAGAAACATAGATGCTTCCAGTTGAAAGTGCCTCTTTTCTCAGTGCTATAATTAACAATCTCTGTGACTGAGACACATGATCTGGCAGGATGCCCCAGATAAGTAACAAAGATTAACACACGCTCCTCTCAAATCTTTCTCAAGCCTATAAAATGGACATAATACTGACCAAAGAGGTTGATTCATCGTTGTTTTACACCTCCAATGATGTGTAAGATCTGAGCTCTCCTCCCATCTGACCTTTTCTGTTCACAATTCAGATTGACATGCAGCCCATTAATCAGAGTCAGAGACCCTGGTGGGGTCAGGCGCTACTTTGTCCTGCTCAAAACTGATATAACTAATTTGCCTCTGTCCTCCTCCTCCTATTGGTGCAGCCCCGGGGAGCACAGCGGGAGCGCAGCCTGGTAATGGGAATCAGTCAAGGGCCATGGTTACAGCTGCCGCCAAACGCAAAGACAGTGCCCACAATGAGCTGTACTACGAAGAGGCCGACTACGAGAGAAGAGTGCGGAAACGTAGAGCTAGGTGAGTCACGGGAACAAATGTCAGCATGTCAGAGAGCAGCTTACTGGTCTGATCTATAGACATGCACCTCGGTACGTAAATGTGATTGTAATTTGGTAGGGGGGTCTAAATGCAGATCTTGTTTTGCCTCCTTAATGGGTACACAATTTTTCATGTCTGTCTTAAAAGAAAACCAGGGAAACGAGGGAAAACCAGGAAACATTGTAAACTGCCAATTTTAACTTGTTATGGGGGTTCTTTTTCTGTCAGAGTAGTCTATTAGTCTATTTTCCCCTCATGGAAAAATAATCGAGTTAAAGGAACAGTGTGTAACATCTGGATCTATTAGCAGAAATTGAATATAATATTCATAACTATGTTTTTTTTATGTTTTTACGTTATCTGAAGGCCACTGTTATTCTCCGACACGCTTATGAAACTGCGGTAACGTGAGCCGCAGAGTGCAAAACCGTGGTACCATCAGCCGACGTCTGACTTCCATTGCTCCTAAAGTCCCAGGCCTCTGAGTGAGGTGAACGGTGAAACCACAGTTTCACAAGCGTGTCGGAGAACTACAGTGGCCTTCAGACCTTCGCAGTCTTGGAAAGGGAGGAGTGAGCAGAGGGGTACTCAGTTGGTTGCAATCTGCAACCACACCACTAGATGCTGCCAAATCCTACACACTGTAGCTTTAAAACCCTTGAACAATCACATTTTTAATCAAACCTGCAGTCTCCCTCCCTGTATTTAAGATTTGTATTCATGCTCAACTGCAAGGATGAAAATATGAATATCCAGTTCCAGTTTAATGTCTTGTCATTTTATGCTTATGCACTGTCTGACATTAGAAAATTTACAAGTGAGAAATGAGCATCCACCAGACTCACGGTTACTTCAATAGCAAAATGAGTATTTTGGCTCTTTCCATAACAGTCCTGTCATGTCTGAGGAAAGCTGCAAGGAACATTTATGTAACAAACACTTATGTCTAATGTCAAAAAGCCTAGATGAAGCCAGCAATATTATGTATTCCATGTCTGAAAAGCACCCAAAAGTTGTACTGGTACTTAATTAACACAAGTGTAGAGAGCTGACAGTAAGCTAACTGCTGTGTGTATGCTCCCTCTCTGTCAGGCTGGTGGTGGCTGTGGAGGAGGCCTTCACACACGTCCGACGGATGAAGAAAGAGGACGAGCGTGCAACACCGTCCGACATCATGGACGTGCGTGAAGCAGCTCTGGCTATATTTCCCTCCATGGCCCGTGCCCTGCAGAAGTACCTCCGCACCACTAGAAGGCAGCACTGCCACAGCATGGAGAGCATCCAGAAGCACCTTGCTTTCTGCCTCATCAATAACATGAGCCCTAAGGTGAGTTGGGCTTTGAACCTCGAATTTGATAACTGAAATATTCTAATGAGAATAATATGTGTTGTTAATATTTCAAGCCACAGAATGATTACAGGACTTAAAGGACAATCTCAGGTTATTACAACTTGTTTGCATAGTTCTGGCCATCATGTCTATCAGTTATGATGACATTCTACTCACCAATATGATTGCTGAGATCTGGGAACACAATGCCATTGCTTCAACAAACAGCACAACAAACACAAGTCTTTTGATGATCAAACAGGTTGTATAGCAGCCAACACTTCAACCTGATTATCCAATTAAACTGGGATAGAGGCTCAGATCTGCAACAACACGTTTCAACCTTGGCACTGCGTGGATATCACTAAATTGCCTGTTCATTGTCTGATTTATTCGTTAACATCATTACTGTGATTGCTCATAGAAAACAAAGGAAAAGTCCCACACATAAAATCCAACTCTGTAATGCCTTTTGATTATTTTATCAAGACATTTCTCATGGTACACTTTTACATACTCTAGAGCTGTCAAAGTTAACATGATAATAACGCAAATTGATAATAAAGCTGTTGATGCCTGTTGGCCTTGAGTTTGCCATGTTATGATTGGAGCATATTTTTTATGCTAAATGCAGTACCTGTGAGGGTTTCTGGACAATACTTGTCATTGTTTTGTGTTGTGAATTGATTTCCAATAATATACATACATGTGCATAAAGCAAGCATATTTAACAACCACTCTGTTGTTGATAAGAGTATCAAATACTTGGCATATCTCCCTCTAAGGTACATTTTGAACAGATAAGAAATGTGCGATCAATTTGCGATTAATCGCTTGATTGTCTAAATGTTTTAATCAATTGATAGCCCTAACAAACACACATATACAGTATAGTATATGACAATAAAAGAGGTGAATGGAGAGGAATCTTCATTTGTTTCTGTGGGTGTTTTTATGGGAATGTGGATCTTTCAGATCAATTTGAGGAGTGCCTCTGGTTTGCATGTTCCACATTTTATCGCTAGTGTGCCATGCAGTGTGGAACTCCCACTGGTCTGGTCTTGGTCTTGACTTAACCCCTCAGAGACTTGGTCTTGTCTCGATACACTCTGGTCTTGGTCATAACTTGGTCTCGGTTTAGGTGGTCTTGACTACAACACTAGTTACCATATTCCCATAGGAATGGTGGAAATATCCCTTAAACCGTCCAATAGGTTCAATAAATTTCATTCAAAAAGTGATATTCTTAGTGAACATGTTGTGTCATTGTGTCATTGTTGTGTGTCCAGGCCTTCCTGGAGGCCTACCTGGCCCCTGGCCCGACCCTGCAGTATGGCCCCGAGCGCTGGATGGCTGACCAGTGGACTTTGGTCAGTGAGGCTTCTGTCACCGGCGGCGTAAAGGAGGGCTCCGAGTTCCTGCTGAGGTGTCTTGACTTTAGCTTAGCTGTGACCGTCAAGGGCATCCCGTACATCCGACTGACTGAGGAGTTCATCGACCCCAAATCTCACAAGTTTATACTGCTGCTCCAATCAGAAACCTCAGTTTAACACAGTTTTTGGACCAGTGCTGCTGATCTGGACTCACAGGACTGTTACTATTATCCGACTGAATTTTTCAACTTTTTGTACTGTTTTTTGTACTTATGTTTATGTAATTTCCTCACTTATAGAGTATCTTTGTGTCCTTGTCTTTGTCCCGGTCGAAATGAAAGACGATAAAAAACATAAAACGGGAGGGAATATGCTTGGATTTCTCTGTCCTGACGTTTGCAGCAGAACACAGTTCAGGTATTCCTCTATGCACGACAGATGACCCTCACAAGTTTTCTTCTCCCTTTTAATTGCATGTGCCAGTGTGTGCCTGCGTGGGGAAGTTCACGATATAGGAGGAGTGTGTGTGCAAATTTAGGATGAAAAAGTGTTTATGTTTTGAGCGTAGTGTACACTCTGTCTCGACCTGTCTTTCTCCTTAGCGTTACTATAGTGACCAGGATGTTTGATATAACCTTTTCACCAAAACTGCTCTTTCTTAGTCTTAGCAACGATTATTTAACTGTCCTGTGTTACAGATGTATGTACAGTATTTATATGTGAATATACTTTATCCATTCAGACTTTTTATATCAAAATTGTGCATTTCTTGAATGATTTTTTTTTTACCTTGTCAAAGATTTTCTTTTTTACATTGTCTGTCTGTGCTGCATTTGTGCAGAACTGGACTGTAAATAGATGAAGACATGTTTGTAAATCTCTTGGACTGAATGTCAACCGCAGTACAGCTCAATATAGATGGTCTAGCCAATAGATTGTGAACAAACACGTGACTTCTAATTACGTATGTACAGGTAAGTGTGTACACTGATTTTTTTGCAGACTAGCTGGAGAGACTTAAATGTTTGGACGGCTACGAGGTTCATGTGGTTGACCTTTTTTTATCTTAAAACTGTCGCCTTTGTGCCATTTGATTTCAAAACATATGCCCCAGATTTTCATTTTCATTCGTCATGAGGAGGGTGTAATATTACAGCACCCATCTGCATAAATATGCGAATATTACTTCAGCAATTTCAAAAAGATTTAGGATATTCTCTCCAAACGTCTCACCCAAATTAATAGTCACTTATCTCAAGCAGGCAAGTGTTCAAACGTGTTGAAAATTAATAACTTCGTGTAAATTAGCTCAACCCAGTGTCAGTATTTCTGCTCTCAGTATTTTGTCTCAGTGTCACAATACTGCCACCTATCTACAGCCACTGGAATGATCAATCAAACCGTACATTTCTATGAATATTTGATCTGTATTTTTAAAACCCCTTTGTATTTATGGGACCTGTTACACAAGTGTTACTGTGGTCACTGACGGTGTAGTTTTGTTTAGGCTTTTAGAGTGTTGCCGGTTGTAAATAGTTCTTGACTACACATGTGCCTCAGTTATACATAGGTAGGATGTGCTCAGCGTACATGTGCAGTTTTCAAGCGTGTGTATGTGTGTGTGTGTGAGTGTGTGAGAGAAAGAGAAAGCAAAGGAGAAAGAAAGGGAACATGATGAAGAAGAGAGATTGCTTTGTCCCTGTCTTCTTTTATACAACAGAACATGTAAAATCACAGCAGCTGTGTCAAAGTCACATTTGTACAAAAAATAAATATTTGTATCGACCTTTTCAAGGCGTTTGATTGTCGTATTTTTATGTAACAATGATTGGTTTTCCTTGGACTACTGTATTTCACCAGGCTTAAGCATTGACCTTATCTACTTTGATATAGATAGATAGATAGATAGATAGATAGATAGATAGGGCTGTGTCATATGTAGAGTCGCCATCCACCTATGGATCAAGAAACCTCCCGTCATTGTAAATTGTGTTTTTTTTTCAGATTGTGTGTGCAGAAGGAGATGAGAAGTGAGCAAAAAAAGAAAAGCAAAAGCAACAAAGCAAAGTAAAAGTGCATGAACGCCAGAGAGGAAGAGAAACATGAAGAATTAGCATTCTAATGAGCTTTCCAGAGTCGATCCAGCGGTGTAATGACAAGATTATCTCCCTGTGCAGCTGCTGCCTGTGCCATTAGCTCAGGTGAGAAATAAAGCTGAGGGAGAAAGAGGAAGTAGTGAGAGATGAAAGAAGAGATTAAAGGTTTGCTATTGAAAATGGAGACTGTCAGCGTGTGGTTTTACAATTTCAAAGCTGTAACCCCCAGGCAGAAAATACACCTTTTCTAGATAAGCTGAACATTGAATATGAAGTTGTATTACCTGGAAGGAGGCTGGAGAATAAAAGCAAAGGGAAATGCATTTTATGTGCACAATACTTTACCACCCGTTTGGTTTATTGACACTGAAGACAATGAGCCATAACGTATGTAATTGAACAGATTATAAGTAAAAGAAAAAATTAGGTTGTGAAAGTGCTGCTCAGTGGTGGAGTAGATATCTTTACTTAAGTGAAATTGACGATTCAATAATGTACTGTAAAGATGCCTCATGACAAGTCCTGCATTCAATATTTCACTTAAGTAAAAGTACATAAGTATTATTAGAAAAATGCACTTAAGTATACTTGTTCTGTCAGATTGATCGGGTCGGAGAGAACAATAAAAAAAAATTCTGCTGCAAAAATATGTGTTTATATTTTGGACTCTTGAAGTCTGCCGTCTCTGAGCAGCTGTCAATCACTCGTGAACTCCGACCAAACGGTCAAACTAGGCAGCGCTGATCAAATATGAATAAATATTCTGTTACTGTAATGCCTATTTCTCTCCTCAAATGTTTTCAGAAACATCTTGTAGTGTACTGTTTACCAGTACACTCACCTTTTACCTTTAGTGTACTGTTTAAAGGCGAGAATAGGCATTACAGTAACAGAGTATTGATTAATATTTGATCAATGCTGAGTTTGACCATTTGGTCGGAGTTCACGAGTGATTGACAGCTGCCTCCGTTGAATGAACAGCCAATAGGAACGCTCTCTCTCTTTGAAATGACCTGTGATTGGCCAAAGTCTCCCGTTGCAGGCTAGATTTTTTTAAAGCCTGAAAACAGAGCCATGAGGAGGTGCAGAAGTCTTGTTTTCTCTCAGAACACTTGAATTACAATATGCTGAAAGGTTATTGTGGAATTTTTGCCCAATGATGCCAAAAACATTCTGCCTACTGCAGGTTTAATCTTTAACAATACATCCATACAAGTAGAAGAAGAAAGTAGAATACAATGGAAATACTCATGTAAAGTAAAAGTGCCTCAATTTAAGTACATACTTAGTTACTTTCCACATGCTTTTGGTATTCAAGTTTTTGTCTACTTGCTCTTCTACACTTGGAGTAAGTCAGTAATGTTTTTCTTGAGGATTGAGGTCTTCACAATGTTATGTTTTAAATGAAGAAATGAATTAGACGACAGACAGTTGACATCGACAGTCCTTTATTATTAACAGTCATCTATAGATTTATGAGAGATCGTCATGTGTAATGGAAATGTCTGGTCCAGAAACTTAAGTACTGTCTTCGAAATCCAAAAACCCATTCCAGGTTTATTTACATTGTCAAAAAAAATCATTTGTGGATATTAGATAGATTTATTATTATTATTATTATCAGCACATATTCAGTACAAATTTGACAGTATTTATTTGTGAAAAGTTATTTTACAGTACAGTGGTTTGTCTGAGATCAATGTTAAACTCTAAGTCTGAAGAAAAAAAACAGAGGAGTTAACTTTTACTAGGATTTGGCTGTGGACTACTCATCATCGTCATCATCGTCGTCATCATCATCATCATCATCATCATCATCATCATCATCATCGTCATCATCGGAGTCAGTGTCATTATCATCATCGTCATCATCATCATCATCATCATCATCATCGTCATCATCATCATCATCATCATCATCGTCATCGTCGTCATCATCGTCGTCGTCGTCGTCGTCATCCTCAGTGTTGACTTTGCCGGAGAGCACATCCTCGATCCAGTCCTCCAGCTCCTTGGCGGTGGGCAGATCTTCCTCATCATCCATCTCCATCCACACGCTGTCGGCCTGCTCACACACAGGGAGGTCAAATAATGTCACACACCATTCATGTCACAGCAGACAGGTTGTCAGCGTGTCAGGGACTCACATCTGTAACGTTGATAACTCCAATCTGTGGTCTGAACAGGTCCACCTTGAAGGTCTTCTCCCAGTAGGGGATCAGCTGAAGGGGGTCACCGACAACAAATAAAAAAGATCACATTAGAACCGCAATATGTGAGCTAAATATCTATCCACATGTTTTCTTTCTTTTTCTTTGACAGCTCACCAGGGGAAAGTCATCAGGGTCAATCCAGACGATGCTGAGCTCAGGTAGGTGGGTGTTGTCTCTTGCGACCTCCTTCAGGATCTCCAAGAACTCAAAACCATCTGGAAGCAATTTCACACAACATCAAATTAATAGAAAACTCTGCTGCCTAAGTACAACCAATTTAAAGAAACAATTTGACATTTAGGGAAATATGCTTATTGCTTTCTTACCGAGAGTTTGATGAGAAGATTGACGCCACTCTCATGTCTGTAAGTTAAAGCTACAACTAATTAGCTTAGCTTAGCATAAAGACTGGAAACAGAGGGAAACAGTTAGCCTGGCTTTGTCCGAAGGTTACAAAATCTGCCTGCCAGCACCTCTAAAGCTCATTAATGAACACATTATATCTCGTTTGTTTTATCTGTATCTTTTTCCAGTCTTTATGCTAAACTAAGCGAAACTCCCTGTTGGCTCATATTTAGCATATTAACATGAGAATAGTATCAATCACATTATCTAACTCTCGGCAAAAAAGTGAATGCATATCTCTGGATCTGGATATGTGGGTTGTAAATAAACTTGTGATGCTGTTCATATATTTAATTTGGGATGTAAATAAATCTGGGATAGTTTATATATTATATTATATTACCATTCTATGATATATGAGTTATTAGAGGAGACGTGAGAAAGGGGTAGGGAAATATAAGTTTTACTTCTACCTTCTCCTTTTCGGACACTATTACTCTTGTTTTGTTTGTTATTATTTTGTATCTGTTTTTATTTATTTTTATGTTTGAAATAAAGTCATTCATTCATTCATCTCCCAAAATGTCAAACTATTGCTCTTTACATTGGTTGCCTGTCCATTTCTGTATTGGTAATTAAATTCTCTTATATTTTGTCTTTATTAGAATGTGTTATGGCCATTGTCGTTACATTATTATATAATTAATAATTTTTTGTTTTAAAATGTTTGTCATTGTTTTCTATCTATTTTATTTATTTTTTGCCTTTTATCTGGCTTGTTGGTTTTCTTATTACACTTTTATCATTTCTATTTTCTGTGTGGCATTAGCCTCGGATTGCCTTACTGTTTATTTGCACTCAAGTCTTATTATTAGCTTATCAGTCATTAAAGGCAGGGTTGTTAAAGATTTTAAAGGCCTTTTTTTCTTATATTAGTTGAAATTCTCATTTCATCCCAACAGCAATCAATAAATCAAATGCTCTGACAAAAAAAAGAAAAAAATCCGGTATCTGTAATAAACCTGTGTAATGATTGTACGGCCTGCCTGTCTACCTGCCTGCCTGCGTGCACTCTGTCCGTGCACTCGAGAGTCACCAGAGTTTTCAACAAGCTGCTAGTTTGACATGTGAGTACTAACAATAGCCATGCTATTATTATTAACAATAGCCATGGGGAAGAGTTGGCAACACTGGACTCGTTATTTCAGCTGGATCATTTTGAAAAATTTAGTGTGCTCTACAGTCTCAAGTTTATCCCCTCCAATAACAAATAGTGGTACAGCATAGGCTATAACATGCACTTACCGGGGTCCTCCTCCTCTGCAAAAGCCACAATGTGGATGCCCTCAATGTCATCCTCCTGAGAAGAGGAAGACAAATATAAATGTCACATTATTGTAAGTGTCAGGGAAAACTAAATTTAAAGTTGTTAATGTCGTCTTCAGCCGGATCAATCATCACTCACCCAGGTCTCAAACATATCTTCTGCACGCAGCTTCCTCAGAGTTGGTCTGATGGCACAGAAAACACATTGAATATTAAAGTATGTGTTCACACAATATACCTAAACAAAGAAGTTGTTTGAATACACTGGAGCAGGATTAATCTCATATCTCTCCCACTTACAGGCCTACCTTCCTACCTTCCTACCTTCCTACCGCTTCCCAGCTATAAGTTTATATATATAAACTTTATAAATATATATATACATTTTACTTTATTGAGCACATGCTCATTTACAGAGGTACACACAGATACATAGACAATTGAAAAAAAAAAGACTAAACAAAAAATAATTACATATACATTTCATAATGCCAGAGTTTATGTTATATACATCATATTATAGTCCTTTAATAATTTAAAAGTCTTAATGGCTTTTTTGTTTTTAACATTGGGTAAGATGGTGCTATATTGTTTGAAATCATTAATAAAGTACAGGAAAGTTGGCTTGACCATTTTTTCTTATGAATATGGAATTTTCCCAAAAATAATAAATAATTGTATGATATGTTATTATGTTATTTTCAATCTTATCTTGACTAAAATATATCATTACATCAAACATATTTATTTCAATATTCATTCTAAGTTTCTTTTGTAGAAAGTTGGCAACATCAAGCCAGAACAGTCTTGTATATATACAGTGAAAAAATAGATGTGAAATATTATTTTCCACAGAAATCACACTTATAATCAATATCCAGCTTGAATCTTTCAAACACAAGTTTTACCGGGTAAATTATATGTAATATCTTGAATGACACTTCCTTACATTATTGATTCAGCATTTATTACAAATTTTCCAAGCTTTCTCCCACTGTATATCCTCAAATAAGGAAGACCAAAAACATCTAGATGAAGGGACAGAAACATAACTGAGTGTGTTCCTAATATTTTTGATACAGCACTTCTCTTTCAGTAAATTAGTAACTCCAATATAAATATTTCCCACACAATCTTTTCAATTAAAAGGTCGATCAATAGTACCAATAGTATAAGGACACTTTCTGGTAGAGCATGGAAAACAACAAGTACTCCTTTGGTTCTTCCCAGCTATTTTTTTACCTGGCTGGTCAACTCCACGTGACGTCACCACCTCCCCTGCTTACCTGTCACCTTCCATATAAGGAAGACGCCTACACCTGACCGCAATCAATTGATTGTCACATCCGGGCACATTGGAAGTACCCCACGGAGCGCACACTAGTAAAGCTGTCCTCCAGTAATGTGTCTGTAGTCGCCACTGCACCTCCACCTGGATCCCACCCGCGAATGGGTAGGCGCTTTAGTTGTGTTATTGCCAACGCTATTTCTGCATTAGTGATGGGAATTCAGGCTCTGTTTAGTGAGCCAGATCATTTGGCTCAGCTCACCAAGAAGAGCCGGCTCTTTCGGCTCTCAAACGGCTCTTCGTTTTACCACTTCTGCCTTTTATAATTCAGACAAATTTAGCTAATTTGTTTTGACCTATGATTAGTATGTGTGCACATCTATCACTTAAATCAATCAATATAATTATACTAAACCTTATAATTTCCAAAATACCATAATTTTACATGCTGCTTCATTTCCGACTGTCACTCATCTTGTCTGCTATTCGTGCACTGCACTTCTCTCTCTTTCTCTCCTCCTCTCCCTCCTGCTCTGTACCTGTAGACTACCAGCGTGCCGCGCACCCCCGCCCCTCCCTGCTTGATGGTATGATCCTTGTCTGTCATCACCTGATTAGTCGCAAGGAAGTCATCAACACAATATTCAGTTACAGTCAGTGCATGGAGTGCCCCGTGGCGCGGAGAAGATCATCCTATGAGTCTGCCTTGAATTAATAAAAAATAAAAAAATAAAACGGCTCTCGGAAGGGAGCCGGCTCCCATCGGCTCAAAGAGTCGGCTCGTTTAAAGGCCAACCTAGAAAATCTGGTATTTTGTTAATGATGGCTGTCAATCGATTCAAATATTTAATCGCGATTAATTGCATGATTATTCGTGATTAATAACAAATTAATTTGCACATTTTTGTATCTGTTCAAAATGTATCTTAAATGGAGATTTCTCAAGTATTTAATACTCTTATCAACATGGGAGTGGGCAAATATGCTTGCTTTATGCAAATGTATGTATATATTTATTATGGGAAATCAATTAACAACACAAAACAATGACAGATATTGTCCAGAAACCCTCACAGGTGCTGCATTTAGCATAAAAAAAATATGCCCAAATCCTAACATGGCAAACTCAATCCCAACAGGCAACAACAGCTGTCAGTGTGTCAGTGTGCTGACTTGACTATGACTTGCCCCAAAACTGCATGTGATTATCATAAAGTGGGCATGTCTGTAAAGGGGAGACTCGTGGGTACCCATAGAATCCATTTTCATTCACATATCTTGAGGTCAGAGGTCAAGGGACCCCTTTGAAAATGGCAATGCCAGTTTTTCCTCACCAAAGTTTGGAGCGTTATTTAGCCTATGGCATGGTTGGTACCAATGGATTCCTTAGGTTTTCTAGTTTCATATGATGCCAGTATCTTCACTCTAGTTTTAAAAACGTATCACGGTAACTTTGCCAGCCCTAGTTAATAACTTTTATTTATTTATTTATTTTGGATAGTTTTGCCTACAATGTGTTTTTTCCTTTTTCTTTTCTTTCTTTTGCATAATCCTACTTTATATTTTGGTTTTATGGTTTAGCAGATTTCCAACTTGTTTTGTGGCATTATGCATTCCTGTTTGTGCTTTGTGATAACCGGGCTTTACTGTTGGGGACGCTGCCCATTTGGTTTGCATAAGTATTGCACAACGCTTAGGGGTGTTTGTTTGCAGTGATAGTGAGCTTGTGTGTGTGCATGGTTTAGGGGGAACACATGGTGGAGCAGAATTGGATAAATGCTAGCCCTTCAATAGTCTGTCTGACTGCTAAGTATACCCTTTTTTTTGTATGTGTTAGAATAAGGAATATTTGTTCTCACCTTTCTGTCGCCCAGAACCAGCATGACATTTTAGTGTCACTATATTGTTGCTATTTTATCTATTTAATCTGATACCTGCTTTGGCATTTTAATAGTTTATAACACTAAAGTAGTCATCTATTTATATTTCAGCATTTTTACCTTTTTAATAAATCTTTGTACAATTGCACTTGAAGCCACGTCTGTCTAATCTTCTTTACACTTATCTGCATATTTAACTGTGTAGAAGTTAGTCTTGGGTGGACCCGGGTTACGGTGTGGTTTAGCAGTGCCTTATCCCCCAGTTAGGCAGGTCAAAACACATTTGTCTGAGTATTTAGTCCAACATTGGTCTTTATTTACCGTTTGTGTTCAGTTATGAACGCCACCAGCTCCTCCTCAGAGTGAGGCTTGCCCGGGATGGTGACTGGCTCCTCCATGAAGGGCTCATAGAAATCCACCTCATTCAACTTCAGAGTCAGCTCTTTGGCCACCTGAGGCAACAAATAGAATAATGAATAATGAACATAGCAGAATAATGACGCGTCCGTGTATTCGTTTGTTTGTAACTTACAGATTTCTCAAATGTGGCAAAGAACTTGATGTAGGGCTGGAACTGCTCTGCAGCTTCTTTAAACGCTTCATAATCTGAGGATGAAAGAGAAAGGAGGAGTTGTGTAGAGTTTATTTGATTGGATTAGGCTGTAAGCAACAGGGTTTTGTTGTACTCTTGTTTTCCTGCTCACACATCTGTTTGTGCGTTCTTTGGCTGTTGTATACATGACATTTGCACATCAGGGAGCGGAAATAGCTGAACTTTGACCTCCACTTAATGCTCCCACAGTTGGCCAGACGGGATGTAGCTGCAGCTCATCGCCACAAGTAAACTACTCTAGACTCAGTTCTTCCACAGCACGTGAGATGAGAGCAGGCAGTGGCAGCTGTGTGTACGACAGCGGTAAAAATGGATCTGTAAATCCGTGGCGATGAGGGGGTTAAAATGCACTCATGTCATAATGAAGGGCATCAGAGCGTACATCACAGACCTAGCTAACAAGAGCTGTGGTCAAACCCTACATTTTACAAACGTATCGTTCAACAGCCTCACTCAACACTCACGCTCAGAGTCCTCGGTCTTGAAGTAACCAACGAGGCGGATGTCTTCCTCCATCCTATCAAAGGCTCTCAGCTCCAGAGCATTGTCTAAAACCTCCACTGGCTCCTCCAACAGCTAGAGACAGACAGACAGACAGACAGACAGAGAAGTACTGGGGTAAGCTTGTAACTTGGGCAAGTCTGGTGTTGATTGGTGCTAGCAGCTGAGAATCTGCTCTTAAATCAGTTTACTCACGTCCAACAAGAACTCCACCAGGACGTTAGCCGAGAGCAAGCCGTCAAACTCGATCACTCGATCGGCCTTGAAAACATACACACTGCCCTCCTCCTTCAGGCCTGTGATTGAAGGAAATTACATATACATTTAAAGACAAGCAATTTACATACATCACAAAAACGTGCATCACTCACACAAACAACACAAGGGAAGTGCAAAAAACACTGCATTTACAAATCTGTATATACATACCATCTACTACTACTACTATAGAGAAGGTTAAATAAAGGTTATGCTGTATTCATATACAGGGTGGCTGTTCGCTTAGAGGTAGAGCAGGTCGTCCATCAATTGGAAGGTTGGCAGTTTGATCTTAAGCTCCTCCAGTCCACATGTCGAAGTGTCCCTGGGCAAGATACTTAACCCCAAATTGCTCCCAAAGGATGTGATGGGCAGCTTGGCATGTGTGTGTGTGAATGGGTCAATGCTGACATGTAGTGTAAAGAGCTTTGAGTGGTCGGAAAATTAGAAAAGCACTATATAAATTTAACATACTCACCCAGTTTCTTTGCCACCTTTGCATCTTTGTGGGAGTCGACCATTCCAAACCCAATGTCCTTCTCCTCCATAACCTGAGCGGCAAGCTGCAGCCAAAAGAAAACATGAAGGATTAAATGGTAAGAACAGGACTGAACACATACGATGTAAAGAAACCAGACAAACAGAACATTATTCATTTTGGGTTCTGAGAACACAAATCCCTGTTTCTGTTTTGGAGCTTGTGTTGGGTAAGGTCTTAATACCAAAGTTGGCAATATGACCGAGGTGCTCAAACTGCCCCGGGGCCACGGAGACACCGTTACATAATCACTCAGGCTGCCTTGTTCTAAATATAACCAAAGCTACAGTGTATTTGTTCGTGGAAGTACAGTAGGTGAGAAAAGGGAGACCCTCCTGCCAGAAATTTTCCTTACACAAATAGAACAAGTGTATTTAAAATATGATTTATATGCGGTTTTCAGTGCACAGTGAAAAACTCTGGGCATATAAAGCGGTGGGCTACCTCCAGAACTGAAAAGTGAAGCCAATGTGGAAGTGCCTTAAACGTGCATTCTTTCTAATAGCCAGCCAGCGACCATGAAACCTGCCTTGGCGGAGGTCTGCGCTCTCCGAGTGCACTTCTAGTTCAATTTATTACCTCAGTAAACATTGTAAACATGAGTTTATGGTCTCAATCACTAGTTTCAAGTCTTCTTCAATACAGCATGATGTTCATTTAGTAAATTATGGTCCCATTTAGAGTTAAATAGACCATAAAGCAGGGGATGCTTTAGGGCATGGCTACTTTGTGATTGACAGGTCGCTACCACGGCGTTGTCCGGTCTGGGACCGTGTTTTCATCTTGGAACTTTAACCCTTTCACAGCATTATTTCAGTTCATGAAAGTTAATTGTAACAATTTGGTCGCCTTAAAATGTCTTATTCAGTGTTCAGTTGCACTTAGCTCCACCCTCTCCTGTCATTTCTGGTTGCAAAAAAAACAAGATGGTGACTGCCAAAATGTCGAGCTCAAGGCTTCAAAATGGCAGTCCACAAACCAATGGGTGATGTCACAATGACTACGTCCACTTCGTTTATACATTCTATGTCATTAAGTTAAAGGTACCCTGTGGAGTTTTGACCACCAGTAGCGCTATTTAGCGATGCCTTTTACAAGTGGATCCCTGTTTTGTTTGCATTTTGCACAAGGATGAGCAATATAGGCCGTGCGATTAATATCCGGCCATCAGTTTCAAGCCATTCCACTGATTGACAGTTGGTGGTGGTATGTGCCAACAAATATAGCAATGCACCAACAATGACAGTGAAGAAGAAAATTGCTATACGAGAAGATAACCCACAAACTGCGAAAACTTGCAAAAACTCTCACGAGACTTGCTGCCCGACGACCCATCCTAACCTTAATCATTCGAGGTCAATACCTCGTAATTTGTGGGTTACCGTCTAGACACAACCAGCAAACATGGACGTAAACAATGATATCTTTTGTGTGTTTACAAGAAAACTCCACCTTTAAGTTTTTTTCACCAATTAAATAAACAGATCTCAAACAGGTTGTAAGGCTGCAAAACCATCTGTTATTAGCAAATACATCAAATATTACCAGCTTTAACAAGTTCATCTTTGTACATGGTTACTGTACATGAGTGCCTGACTCTATAGTAACATGGCCCACCTGTGCTGTGTCAAATAAGTGAAGCTAATATCAGAACTGGGCTCAGATTACCTTCCACAGATGAGCGAGCAGCTCACCCTCAGCCACGTGTAACATGAGACAGGGCAAACTGTTTCCTACCGTACAGGATTCAAACAAAGAGATTCATTTAATCTATCAATTATACGCCAGCTGTTTAGCCGAGCCTGAATATGAAATAACTTCAAGCTTACTTTGGCTTTGACCACCAAAACACTGCAATAGAGGAGAAGGTAGTTGTGCCCTTCACATGTACTGCTCTAAAAAATAATACACTATACACCTATACTGTCAGCAGAGGAGCGCCACAGGGAAGATTAATGATATATTACTAAGTGATAGAAGCACACATTGAATTAAGGTGATGGAGGTACCTTAAGTGACATCACTGCATCTCATTGGACTATTCTGCACCCATAGAGTATACAGATACACATTGACCTTGAAGGAACTCACACATGCAAACATTAAGATTGAGTTTCATATCTCACCAGTTGGCTCTCTGATTATTTGGCCACTATTGTGGAGTCATTAACTCTCTAAATATTTTACATGGCTCTGGTTAATTGGACGTGAGAACTTTCTGCTCCCTTTAACACTTTGCTTTCCTATTCTTTATACTTTACCTCCAGCACCAACTCAGTCATCTGGTGTTGTTTTTGCATCTCCTTGCTGTCTGCTATGGGCTCGTGGTACAACATGCACACCATGTTGTGCCTCTTCAACACTTTCTTGTAGTTCTTGTCATCGATGTCCAGGACTCGGTCTTTCCCGTCATACTGTGGGAACTCCAGGCCCTTGGTGGCCGGGGCCAGAGGCACCAGGCTCAGGCAAGGGAGCAGGAACAAGCACAAGGAGAGCATGGTCCGGAGCTAAGCCACACACTCCTGAAAGTCAGAGTTTGGTGTTGGTTTCACAGTATAAAACTGCACAATCACAAAGGTCAAAGGTCAGGGAAATGTAGGGAAATCCTGCGGAAAGTTTTGGAGGTAAAAGTTGGTCCCTCAGTGGCAGTTCTCAAGCATCCCAAACTGTGCAGAGAAATCCAACTTAAAGCATCTTCAGGAGCAACTGTTTCTCCCCCCAGTGATCACTCCTTCACGCCTTCTCTCTGCAGACACAAAGACGAAAGAGGAGCACTGTCGGGGCCTGTGAGGTACCGGGGGGGTGGATACCATACATAGCAGCGCTCCTCTCCCACTACTTGTGCAGGACAGGCCCATTTTTAGGAGACCAGTTGTTTGAATGCTAAAAATAAAGCTGCAAGTGAGAGAGAGAGAGAGAGAGATAGCACGTGGGGGGTTTAATAGTGATTACAGTTCTTGCTCCCGGTGATGTCTCTTTGAGGGAGGCGGTGATGTGGGAGGAGAGAGTTGAGCCCCAGAGATTTGGGGGGGTGGGGTTCAGTTATTTCGAGGTGTTTAAATCTGTGAGGACCAAAAACACAGTGGACGTTTGGTTTGGTGCTACAGTAGAAAACGGTGGTGTATTTTAAGTGACAGCTCATGAGAGACAATCTGCCAACAGGTGTGCAAAGGGCAACTTAATAATGTGTGTGTGTAGTGGTTGTTCTGCAGATGTGGTATCATGAGTTTAGCATGTGCAATGTGCTATCTGATTATATTATTTTTTTAAATCAGCATTTGTTTTAATTGTCCGAATTCAATGTGCCACCACCATTATTACACCATTGACAAAGCCACAGCAGCTGCACCTCTATTTTTGCCTCCCTCTTCTTCTTCTCCACTCTCAACAATAGCTCTTTAGCTGCTTGGGAAGGAGCCTCTTCTGCCCTCTGCAGGTAGAAATAATGTATGACCTGCTGAATGAAGAAGGTGTAACACCACTTCTAATGCAGTGATTCCCAACCAGAGGTGCATGTATCCCAGTCGGTATTTTACGCTGTTTCTAGGGGATATGTAGAAGAATTATCAAGTAGCTCAGCCTTTTGGAAAATATTATACAAAACCTATAATTGGTGTGAGGCTGATCTTTAGTATTTATGGTCAATAGCCCCTTTTCACAGACGTGTTGACTTGTCATAGCAGGAAAATCACAGGGCAGGTTTTTACTACTAATATTAATGATGGATCCTCTCTATTCAAGTGTCCCAGAGAGTCATTGTTGGAGCCATTTTTGTATTGTGTTCATTATATATGAAGTGGGCCCAAGCCCAATGTCCACACTCACAGACTCACAAACTTTAAGGCGCATTCCTGCGAAGTCCGTGAGGGTTTAGGGCTGTCCCACTGTGAAATTGTCGAGTGCTTGAGGGCTCTCTCGCAGGCATTTTAAGCCCTTTATGAACACTTTCCATAAGTCCACATTTCTGTAGACTTTGCCTGAGGGAATTACCCACAATTCACCGGTTGTGACGTTAAACACAAGGTTACTACGGTTACCAGGGAAAGCCCAGAGGCAAAAAAAAAGGGTTAACAAAGAGGACGACACATATTAAGGCATATTTAAATTTACACAGAAACATTAACATTAAGGATTTAAGATGGTAGATAAAAAACACATGAAATCAGAGTAATGCAAGCATTAGACTATATTACACACCTGGTTTATTCATCAACCAGGTCTTTTAATTTTGCTTAATGTGAATTTGACAAAAACAAATATTGATTATTTGACAGTTACCTCTAATCTCTTAAGTCAAGACCGTGGAAGACATTCAAATAGGCAGTGTAAAATAAAAACCCACAATTGCCGCTGTGAAGGTAACATGATATGTCACCGCAAAGTGCTGTCCCACTCATATTTATACCATTTCAAGCCCTTGCAGCCTCTCACACTCAACCATTAACCAGGTGACGTCAGTCAAGTCCCTGAAGGTTCAGGGTTTAAGTCTTTAGGGGGGACATTTTGGGCCGTAGTAGCCTTGTATCCACCTGTGGTAATTCCCCTTTTGCACAGTAGGTGGTATGTGGAGTACAGGGAAAGTAATAGGTGCATCAGTAATCACAGAGCAGGTGTATTGTTTGCCGGAAGAGGCATACAGTTTTTGACCGCCATGTGTAGCAGTCATGTTTAGCATCCCATTGAGCCATATTTGTTTGTTTGCATGCAAGTTATTAATTGATATAAGTATAGTATAGTATATAATATAACACTGGATGGACCTGATGTTGTACAAATTAATACACTTGAGTATGGCTGTACGGATGTTTGGGAATGTGAATTATTCAACGACATGCTACACAAAGGCGACACATCAATTAGGCAAGTACCGGTATACCAGCCCCTCAGTGGCTTGTAGGTTTGTTGCTTTTGGTCAAGTCACGCCATTTCCGTCATGACAGTGAGCCAGCGTGAACGATACGAGGACACCGAAACTGCTAAATGGAATTCAGCCATATTTTATTTCATTATTTCAGGGGTCACTATGATTTACATGAATATATAATTATAACAACATTCACTTTTATATAATGAACAGTGTTAAATAGCATTCTCTTCAAAATCAATTCAAAAGAACACATTTGGAAGATAACAGGCGGTGTCAATGACGGGATACTTGACTTCATCTGACAGGGCTATATGGCAAAAAAGCTTGGGAACCACTGTTGTAATGCGTTATTGATGTTAATGGATTACATGTCTGGAGGTCTAAAGATCTAAACCACCAGTTAGATGCATCATTTTGAGTAGATTTTATTATTCTGATTTCAAATTTGAGCAGCATTCACTATGCTTCTACTGCTGCTGCTACTGATGATAATGATGTTCTGCTGTGAGTTAGGTGTCTTGCTCTCGTTATCCAGTTGCAAAGTTGGTGAAAACATCCCCCTGTTGTATCTGAGCAGTCCAGTCCTCCTTGATGTATTGGTGGTAGGGGTCATTAGAGTGCTCTCTCCTCTTGGATTTGACTGTGCTCACCAGCATCGCCACAACAATGAAGGCAAACATGCCAATCATCACCGCCAGATACCAGATGACGTTCCTGAAGTTCTCCTCAGCCATAGTCTTGTCCAAAGCGTTGTCTGCAGCTGTCACGTTACGCCTCCAGCTGTCCAGGTAATGACCCAAAGCGCTGGTCAGGGACCCCTCCAGGTGAAGGGTCAGGTTGGACCAATCAGATGCACTCATCTAGTTGGAGGGAAAACAAAGGATGATGTTCTGCTATTTCCAGAAGAGAAGACAAATCCCACTCGTCTATGAAGTAAATTGAGTATATTGTCCAAATTCAGACTTGTGCAAACTAAAATCAATCATAAGAGAGGAAAAAGTAGATTTAAAGTAGGGCTGTAACAATATTGTGTTTTCACTCCACGATTATTGTGGACAAAAGTATTCACGATAACGATATTATTGCGACAACGATAGAACATTTGAATAATAATAATGCTATCAGTCAAATTCATCTTTAATTTTGTTGATTTGCGTTTTGTCTCTTTTTTGGTAAATTAATTACACCCAATTGTACAATTGTACACCAAGCGTAGGAAGATGGAGAGAGTCTGTAACCATAACTGTATAAAATAGGGCTGTCAATGTTAGCGGGTTAACAAAAGAATGTTTTAACGCATTAACACAACCGATCTTTGGGAGGTCGTAGCGGGCTAAAGCTAGAGTGAAGACACTGGTGTCATATGAAACCAGAAAACCTAAGGAATCCATTGGTACCAACCATGACGAAAAACTGGCATGGCCATTTTCAAAGTGGTCCCTTGACCTCTGTCGGTTTCTACTAGAATATGTTTACATGCTTTAATGTTAAAAATATATATATATATATATATTCACCCTCTGTCTTTTTGAGAAAAAGAAAGAAAAAGCCCAGTCTGCTCTGATTGGCTTGTGAGAAAAATATGGTGCAGCTTTGCAAAGGTAGTTCTCAAGCTGTGGGCGATATATTCTAATGATCCTGCATGTGACATAGGAAGAGGAGCCAAATCTGAATGGCTTGTTGAATCACATGTTCTCTGATCTTTTGGCAGCCCACAAAAACCTGACTGGGTTGTCTTATTTCATAGTTTGTGGGTTGGTTGGTACTCCAGATACCCAAATGTATGTGCACAAGCACTGAAAAAGATATGTCCCCTTTAAGAGGCACTGGATTATTTATTAGAGCTGTCAATCAATTAAAATATTGAATCGTGATTAATTACACATTTTTTATCTTATCAAAATGTACTTTGAAGAGAGATTTGTCAAGTATTTAATACTCTTATCAACATGGAAGTGGGAAAATATGCTTACTTTTGCAAATGTATGTATATATTTATTATTGGAAATCAATTATCAACATAAAACAATGACAAATATTGTCCAGAAACCCTCACAGGTACTACATTTGGCATAAAAAAATATGCTCAAATCATAACATGGCAAACTGCAGCCCAACAGGCAACAACAGCTGTCAGTGTGTCAGTGTGCTGACTTGACTATGACTTCTCCCAAACTGCATGTGATTATCATAAAGTGGGCATGTCTGTAAAGGGGAGACTCGTGGGTACCCAAAGAACCTATTTTCAGGTCAATGGACTCCTTTGAAAATGGCCATGACAGTTTTTCCTTGCTAATATTTAGCGTAACTTTGGACCATTGTTTAACCTTCTTCATGACAAGCTAGTATGAAATGGTTGGTACCAATGGATTCCTTAGGTCTAGTTTCATATGATGCCAGGATCTTCACTCTAGCTTTAAAACTGAGCCTGCTACAACTTTGTTAATGTGTTAAAGAAATTAGTGGCGTTAAAACGAATTTGCGTTAATGCATTGTGTTAACTTTGACAACCGTATTTACACTATATTATCATATTTGTATTATTAACATGATATCAATATTTAATTTCTCAATATCATGGTTATCGTCAATACCGGTATATCACGACACCCCTGATTTTAATTAACCCATGGGTAAACAAACAATATACACATTTCACTGGAAAAAATTCTTAAAGTCTCTGAAAACTTGGCTTCACATCATAAGTATTTTTCTACAACATAAAATATACAAAACTAAATAAGCAACAATTCAATTTGAAGTTGAGAAAAAAACATTCTTAGGTGTTATTTATTAAGAGTTTAACACTCAAAGGACACATGACTGTGGATTTTTAGGGCCTTTAAACTGCTAAACTCTGCTACAAAGGTGAATCATATTGGTTTGAAGGTCAATAAGAAATCAATCAGCTATAATCAGGAAATCAGTTCTGTCATATGTGATTCTTTAAAGCAGCATGCAACAAGGTTTTTAAAAAAAAAAAAAGCCAAATCACTGGTGCCAAAACTTATATTGAATTGCTTCAAAGTAATTGTGTCCACCACACTTACCCTCATTCAATCACATTTCTTCAGCCACCCATATAAATAATATGAGAAACAGGTTCAGCAGCCTACAATCATATTATCATTTAACTAAACAGAAATGAACAATATGTTTTGGTTGTTTTTTCAGCTTAACTGTACCAACCTTCTGCCAGGTTTCCAAAGGCCGCATCAGGAAATTGGTCACCTTGGAGTGAAAACGGAGCAAAACAAAGAGGCACTGACAGAGAGCTCAGCTGGTTACAGTAAGAAGCAAAGTGCTCATACTGTGTTTGCTTTTTTAATCTTTTCTCCTTGGCTGAACAGTGGTGTTTTGAGCTTGTGTGTGTGGGTGGGTGAGAGGAAACGACAGTTGGCATGACCTTGAAAATGTTAGGCATACAAAATGCTGATGTAGCTGATAAAGAAAAGGGAGTGCTGGAAGTCATTTTAACCTGAAACACACATGCACAAACATTAATATATGCATTAAAATCCAAATAACAGCAACAAATACAGGGCAGGAAATGGAATAATTCAAGATTGACGTGACTGGTTTGAGAGTGGCTGGTGTAATTCCTCATCTGCCCACACAGAGGGAGCACACTACAAGATGATGTTGATTTCCAGTCTATAGTGATTTTACTGTAGTTCTCCCCAGATGGCAGCAAAATGCAACACATTTAAGAGTCATAGTCGCATGCACTTACATGTTTTTCAGTGAAAAATGTCAATTATAATGATCAAATTAACATTGTTTGTCCCCCCGTTCTGTAAAAAAGCAAATATGTGCCATTTGGTTAAGTAAGGAAATGAAATAGGGTCTTCATTTGAGGTCAAATGAGGTATCAACATGAGTCACAAAGTAGCACACTGAAGCCCTTACAGAGGTCTTGCTCAAGGACACTTCAGCGTGGTATCTTTTTGCTGACAAGAATGCTTGAAACTGGATCTTGTGTTTTGAAGGGGCGGTGTTTCTCCCCCTCAGAGCTGCACTCCCACCACCTCTGATCAGTCCCAGATCATTATGTTTTGCTGTGCCGTGCCAGCGGGGTGGACGCCATGCTGACTTTCTGCTCTGTAAAGTGAAAAACAAGTGAAAAATGGAATAATATATAAATAAAAGAGCACAAACACAAAGAAACAGATGCACATGCATACATCACACACAGAGAAGTGGAGCTGGAAATGAGCTTGTAACTGGTAAACCACAGCCTAAAGGAGTAGTGGGGAGATGACAAAGGGGGAAACATTAACAGAAAGACCTTAATCTGAAGTGTAATATGTCTTACAAATGTTTAAACTGTTCTATGTAAAAGAAAGTTTAATAAGATAAAAAAAGGAATGTCATCTATATTGCAAATGCAGAGTTTTCCTCATGCAAAACCTACAAGTATGGAAATGAAAATGTGCAGTTAAATGACCAGTGTGTAATATTTATGGGGATCTATTGGCAGAAATGGAATATGATATTAATAAGTATGTTTTCTTTAGTGAATAATCACCTTATAATAATCACCAGAGGGCCATTCTCTCTCCAACACGCCGGGCACACAGGAGAGCCTTCAGTTGATTGCAATCTCCACACCTCATCGCTAGATACCGCCAGATCCTACACACGACCTTGGACCATTCTTCTACACTAGCTCCGATTCACAACAATCATCTGTTTGAGCTATCTCGCCTCAACCCCACATTTCCCATTTGGTTTAATAAAGGCATTAGCTGTATCAGGGACCTTTACAACAACAAGGTTTTCTCGTCTATATATAATTTAAATGTCAAATATATAATTTGGCCTGCCATATAGGCCAAATTATATATTGTAATTACATGCAATTACATTGCAATTACTTGTAGTATTATATATTTCCCCATTCGCCCTCCTGAATCTAAACTTCACACCCTTTTGAATCTTGATTTTGATCGAATACGTCTCACCTCTACTATTTATAATTTAATATAAATCCTGATGTCTTTGTGAATCTTAAAAGAACATGGGAGAATGACTTGGGAACAGGACTGTCTGATGCTATTTGTGCAAGGTACGGCGTTCTGCAATGCAAGATCCTTCGCTGAGCTCATTACACAAATACTAGGTTGGCCAAAATATTCTCAAACGTAAGTTATAAATGTAAACAAACGCCTGCCAATCTTATTCATATGCTGTGGGCCTGTCCCAGGTTAACTGACTATTGGAAAACTTATCAAAATATATTGCATATTCCCGTAGATCCTAACCCCCTGCAGCTATAATTGGAATCCCAGTGGTGGACAGCTTTTCCATAGTCATGCCTTATTCCCCTCAAATCAAAACACGTCTTCCCTCCTAGCCATAGTAGGTGGATTGCTGAGGTTTTGCACTCCATCAAACTTGAGAAAATCAGATTCTCTTTAAAACGCTCCCAAAAAAAACTTTTGGTGAGACCTGGGGACTATGTTTTGATAACACAGACCACTGACTGTTCTGCCCGATGAGAATATAGCTGACTGGATGGGATATTAGAGGTCAGCAAGAGGGGAGGATGGGAGGAGGGTATGACGGGAGGGGAGGGTGACGTGTTGTTATGGGGAAATTGGGTTAAAAGAAATTATAAACTGCCTATGTCTGATGTTGACATTTATTTTTCTGTTTGTACACAGAATGGATAAAGAGATTTTAAAAACCCACACACCAGATCTGTTTTAGATTGTTTTTTTAGCAAACTCACTGAGTGCATTTTAACTTCCTCTTACTCAATCATACAGTTTGTCTCTCCCCAAGTTAAAAAAGCAGAGAAGACTTCCTCCCAGAGTGCATTTCAGCGCTCTGCACTCGGGGATCATGTGCTGTTTTTGTCCATATTTTGTCAACTCGGTATCAAAACGCCCCCGCACAGTCCTATAACTTCATCGTGACTGTAGCTGACCACCCCGCCCACTGAGACATCAATGCTGAAAGAGACAGAGACAGAGAGAGCAGACATGTTTTTGCCGTTCCATAGCCAGGGGACGTGTTTGATACAGTCCCTGCTGCCACTTTTCGACATCTGCTTTTTAATTTCTGTAGAACATGATGTTCTCACATTTGGGTCCAAATGCCATTTATAATCATTTTGAAATGCTTCACTGTGTTTTATTAAATGGCATTGACTAGCTCAAAAGTGCCAGCCCACTTTAAAACTGTACCCCTGGTGTTCTATACCTCAAAAATGTCTCAACTCTGTTTCTCAGTCTCTCTGACTGTGAGAACAGAGTTGAGACATTTTTGAGCTATTCTATTTGCTTTAGTTAGGAATATGAACGCTTGCCAATAAAGCATTCAAGTTCTGGGATAAATTAGTCTCTTGGCCCTCTGACCTTCCTGAGAGTCACTGATTAATCTGCTGGTCAGCATGAGATGTGGCTGTCAGCAGAAAATTAATGTGGGGAAATCTGCACAGAGTTTGGGGGGGGGGATTCCAGAAACTGTCATTGCTCTGCTTTTCCAGGCGTAACATCACTCAGTGGAGACTGCTTTGTATGTTGTTTTTTTATCTCTTAATAGGGAATAATTGCAACACTATTCACTAGTAACTTCCTGCTGAAGCTGAAAAGGTTATTTTGGAAACTAGAAAATGTCATCTCATTATTGGGAATTACCAGAGGAAGCCATATCCCATGTAGTGTACACAGAGGCCAAACACAAATGCAAAAACCTTATCAGTTACCCAAATTAGTAATACTAGTGCAGTGCCTGTTCAGAACGTGCATTTGCATAATACGGGTGTGGTTGCATACATTGGCCTATATTTAAGTCTCCAAGACTTTTTAAGTCGTTTGAAATCAGACATTTAGAAATTTGTAGCCTTTTAAAGGGACTATTTGTAACTTTCAGAAATGCTTGTTAACAGCGACACCTGTGTACCGTTAAGTCAACGAAAGTCAGCGCTTGCTCGCTCTAAATAGACATGAACGAGCATCGCTCAAAACAGTGAGGCGACACACGTCAGCTAAAACCACAATATCACTCTATATTTCAGCTGCTTGGCAGTAATGTTAGCTGACCAGACGAAGGTCTCTCCATGAATCACTGCTGATCCTAGTGTTGGCTTTTCCTGCTTCAGCCCCACTGAAGCAGGAAAAGCAGGTCAGTGCCGGGGCTGAAGCAGGAAGAGAAACGTTATCGCCTCCCGACTGCGCCCGCAGGGAGACACCGGCACCCGGTCGGGGGCGATAACATTACTCGCTGCCGAGCCCCGTCACTTCACAAGACACGGGAAACCTCTGTTGGTCTGGAGGAGCTGCAGCAGTTATTTCTGCACAAACGTCCACTGTACATTCACTAGATATTCTCAGAGTTACTAACTCTTCTGCAGTGTGGAGTGAGCACGCATGAACGTGAGGTGGAGCGAGAACGCGTGCGTTGTGTCTGTGAAGGCAAGCAGGCAGAGCGGTCTGAACAGCGTAGCCACATGCGAGCGAACGCATATGCGAGGGACGCATATGCGAGGGACGCATATGCGAGCGAGCGCATATGCGAGCGAGCGCATATGCGAGCGCTGAAGGAACTGGCCTTCTACCTCCAAGAGGTCAAGGCCCAGTTACGTGTTGGTTAATCTTGTATGACAAAGAGATTTTCCAAACAGACGGGTTAAAGCATAATAATACAATTTATTCCGAACAATTAATGTTGCATAAGTAAAATAAAAGAGTATACAGATATCTGGATCCAGTCTACGTGTCCCTGACAACATACAGTGCATGGGTCAGTTCGTGAAGTCTGAACCCCGAGCTATCCCTGATCCAGCGTATTTAAGTTTTACACAAATCAATATTCATGAGCTTATGGCACGTGATGTTTTTGCTGCATATCTTCTTTTTTGTTTCTTCTTCTGACTCCATTCTCTCCTTGACCTTGCAAAAGAACAGAATGTGCATCCTCCCTGTCCTCGCAAACACTTCATGCACAACAAATCCAACAATCAGGTTATTGCAGGTCATTGTAAGCACTTTTGTACATAATAAATCCAACAGAGCGCATGGGATCCCGACCCGGTAGATTTATACCTGTAAAAAGTTACAAACAGTCCCTTAAAAGCTAATATTTTACTTTAATCATAGTACCACTGCTATGATAACATTACTATTATCATTTGGGGAAATACCATCTTTCCATGATACCTAATGACACTGCTTCTCCCAGGAAAATGCAAAACATGTTAGAAGGATCAATGAATGAATGAAAGACTTTATTTCGAACATATAATAAATAAAAACAGATACAAAATAATAACAAACAAAACAAGAGTTATAGTGTCCGAAAAGGAGTAGGTAGAAGAAAAACTTATATTACCCTACCCCTTTCTCACTTTTCCTCTATTAACTCATATACCATAGAATGATAATATAATATAATATAAAAACTATCCCAGATTTATTTACATCCCAAGTTGAATATATGAACAGCATCCCAAGTTTATTTACAACCCACAAATACATCCGGAGTTAAAAAGTATATAACCAACCTTTAACACAAGGTTGGTTATATACTTTTTAACTCCGGATGTATTTGTGGGTTGTAAATAAACTTGGGATAATTCAGGTCCTGTAGGGGTTACCCAAGAGAACAAGAAGGATGGAAATATCACACGTTTTTAACCTGAGCCATCATAGTCTCCCTCTTTACTGTCTTAAATAAGTTTTAAAGATATTACTCATTTTCTGGAAAGTGTGGCAGTGAGTTCATAGTCCCATGTTATTAAGAGGCCATGTGAGAGATGTGATCAGGATTGTCTTTCCCTTCATACATTATGACTTACAAGCGCGAGATAAAGTTAACTTCCTTACTTATAAAATAAGCTGCTATTGTTCTGCATCGTATCAATAAGTCATTGTTTTCATAAAGAAGTCTTTATCACTCTAGCGGCCGTGCTGTGAATTCGTCACTAATCAGGAATGTTGTTGGAATCGGTTGCTTTGACCCAGACGAGGACATTCCCCTAGACACTATTCTCTCCGCTGTTATTACTAAAGGAGGGAAATATTTCCTTTTGCCATTGAAGCCCTTCCAGACATGCCCACTTTATGATAATCGCATGCAGTTTTGGGCAAATTTCATGCAGTTTTATGCGTGCAGTATAAATGTGTTATTTTTGCCTGTTATACAAATATTTTGTTTGAATATTTCTGCATACTGGGGTCCCTAAACAGTCTTGGAATTGTATAAATTGGGTATCTCTGTAAAGCTGAGACTTGTGTGTTTCCAATGAGCCTAATTCTATTCATTTGTAATGATGTTAGTCCCGTAGTATCCATTTCATGTACTGTAGTGAGACCATTTTTTGAAACTTCAAAACAATGTCATAAAATGACTTAAAAAGCAGTACAGAATGACTGAGAGCCTTACTGCTTTATATTCCATTATATTTTTGTTACTATTTTGAATTGTCACCTAGCGCCTTCATTTTTGGGTTTTCCTTTACACAAATAAAACATTTCCACCATAACTTGATGCAGAAAAGGCTGAAATTAGTGCATAAAATGTCACCAAAATGCAGGAAATGAACTGTTGACGCTCAATAAACTTAATAAGTCCCCCTGTACACATGGCACATTCTCATTGGGGACTGAGCCGCCCTAAAGGTCTGATCTAAGAATCGCCCCTGTGTGTAATGATTTTCCTAGATGCAAAGTACTGAGGTCCTGGAAAGTTTGTTCACTTGAAAAACATCCTCTGCACTTCGCCTCCAGGCCAGAGGTTTTCAGCCATCTGTGTGGAAACGCAAAGCAATGCAGGTTTTCCTTTCAAACAAAGACTTCACCAAGCAAGCTCACTGACTAGCTCCTATAATCTGGTAAAGTGTGCTTATCATTAAATTGCCTGACGAAGATGGAGGTTGGATCTTAAATAATGCAGCCTGTTCTGTACATTTTGTTTAAAAGGGAAATCACTGGTAAAGATAACATTGGTAGTGAATTTCAACAAAGCTGTTCATCAATAGAGCAGTACGCCTTATGACCACTTAGACTCTGAAAAAAGACCATACAAAAATTGACAAATGGATAATATTGACAGCATTGTTAACAGAATTAAAGTACATGTGTTCACAATGGTTTTAAAAATCAAATCTGTGCATCATATTGGCCCCCAAAACCTGACAGAAATGTTTAGGTGGGCTTCACCACCAGCACAATAGTCGGTGAGGAGTTTCTGGAAATCCCTGCACCCAAAAAAGGCTGCGTTCAAGAGCAGCCTCTATAGTATTAAGGTGCCGTAGGGAACCAGCTGGACAGGCCCACAAGAGAACAAACTGGTCTAGACGCTTTCAAATGTAAGCTTTGCAGTTTACTTTGCTGACTGCTACTGTTTGATATGTTTCATGGTTTGTTATTAATATGTACCCAGGACTTCTTATGAAGGAGTATTGATACTGGGTGGATTATACTGGTGGGACTTGCATTGCTCAATGAGAGAGAGGTCAGCAAGCCTGACACACAATTGTTCACCCTTGAACTGCCAAACTGCCACTTCTCCCTGTCGAACCAGCTGTTACATGAATGGTACTGCCTCTCTGTTGTCAGAGACATATAACGCAGGTGCCTTGTAAACCCAACTTGCAAAGATGCCTCCCCATCTTGATAAGATGCAATGGGCACACCCCGATGCAGCTGCTGGATCACAGAATAGTGCATTAACACAACATCAGCAGGTCAAAGTTTTCAGTTATCTGGTGAAATATTTATACATCTCATGGATGGATTGGCACAAACTGTTGTATGCAAACATGAAGCAATTTCTTAAGGTTACTTATTCACTTGCCTTGCAAGCAGTCACGGGATGCCATTGGGCCCAGAAAGACTTTTTCAGGTGATTATACACTAATGAAAACAGTTGTGAATATTATATTCCATTTTTTGCCAATAAATCCCCCTAAATTGTACACAATGGACTTTTAAGAAAACACAGTTCAAATAAAGAAATTATACAAATACAGAAACATAACATGAAAGCATTAATAGATCTGTGTTCCAAATGCAGATCTGTGTATACACATACTTGTGTGGGCCAGCACGAGCATGTTCGCTGGGATGTTTGCAGGCTCAGGCAACTATACCTAAATGATTTTCATGTCCTGAGTTGAACCGCTCAGGCAGCTCTATTCCTGCCAGGATCAACACAACTTTAAACCCAAACATCTACATCCTGAACAACTCGATTTATAGGCCTGTAACTTGTTGGAAGCAGTAGACAGCATGTCAGGAAGCACTGCCTTTGAGGATCATTCTGGGCATCAATAAACTTTGTTTTACATTCCCTGCCAAAAGATTAGCACCATAAAAGTTCCCAAACAGCAGTGATAAGGAGACATAGTCACTGCAAACACGGGCACAGATCACCAATAGAATGTAAATAAAGACAAAGTGGGTTATGTTGTGATGTTTCAATGGGGAAAGTCCTGCTTAGTATGCCTTTAGGAAAACAAATCTTATCCACAGAGTTCATCTGACACTGATGGGCCCTTACAAAAAAGAAGTGTACTTTATTTTATGAAGTAAACTTAAGTATACTTATACATATATTCCCAAGCATACTTTATGCACTTAAGTATACTAATATCAATTTAGTAGTAGTAGTGTACTATTTCATTACTTCTTGGGACTAAATTGGCCCACTTTGTAGTTTATAAAAGTATACTTTTATGTGTACTTTAATTGTAAGAGTAGTAAACTTTGATTACACAACTAGTTTAACTAGTTCTATGAACTATACTGCAAGTGAACTTATATACTGTTGACTAGTTATATACTTGTAGCCCAGTTTTTAGTTTATGAAAGTACACTTTACACTAGTTTAATAGTTTTTACTGCAAGTATACTTGTGAGTTTTCTTAAGTGAACTTATAGTACTTAGCCAAATATACGTATACTTTTCTGTATACTTTTCAGTATAAGTCAAGTATACTTAAGTATAATTTTGTTATGAATATCTCTGATAAGTACATAAAATGTAATCTGACAGTATTCTCTCTTATTTTAAGTTTAAAAGAAGTACAGTAATAGCATACTTGAATAAACTTTTTTGTAAGGGAGTGTATATTCTAAAATATGTAACCTTTAAATCTGTGAATGTGACTGCAATTTTGTGATATGTCTTAATATTTAGATCAAATTTACAAGTGTGTATATAACATAAATATACAACATATAATCCCATTCTTATAAAATTACATTTATTTATTTATTTTTATGTATATTACACATAGCAATATTGACAGATTGCAATGCATAATCCCATTTTATAATATCATTCTGGTGCTGTGAAGCCATTTGGAGCATTCGTTTCAGGCTGTAGTTCAGGTTTTCACTCTCCAAATGAACAAAGCATGGCCTGGATGCCGGTACTTTTCCACAAGGACAATAATATCATTACTTTCGTCTTGCAAAGAGTGGGGGAAGGAGTCAGGTGGGAGTTAGTGGAGGAGAAAGCAAAGCGTGTGTTGTATCTTGCAGAAATGATGTAAAATGACACCAACGCAGGAGAGCTGAACTCCTGGCCGGCAGTTTTACTAATACAATCAGAGGGGGAACACATGCACAGGTTATTGTGCAATGGTAACGTATCCATGAGATGAGTGCTATTAGCTGAGAGCTATCCACCTGCACAACTTAAATAAGAAGTGTAAGTATTTAGGTCAGAGTTTGAGGAGCCTATGACTTTTCCTCTACAAGCAGTTGACACTTTTGCCTTTTACTGAAATATCTCAACAACTATTTTATTGATTAACATGACGATTGGTACAGATATCCATGGTGCCCTGAGAATGACTTTTGTGATTACCTGACTTTTCCTCTAGCAACATCAGCAGGTCAAAGTTTTCAGTTATCTGGTAAAATATATTTCCACATTTTCTGGATGGATTGGCACAAATTGTTGTAGGCAAACAAGTAGCAATTTCTTAAGGTTACTTATTCACTTGCTTTGGCCAAGGCACCTGCTGTGTCAGGAAAAGTATTGCATGAGTGCATTTTAACTTGCTGCAATGGGGGTCACAGGACATCAGTCGCATGGCATTTCAGTCTCTACAGTAACAACAGTGTTGGTTGTGTCACTCTTAAAAACAGTGTATTCTTCAACACATTACTTAACCATATACATCATTATAATATTGTTTAGTTTTGCATTTTGGCCTCTGTACTTCTAATCCTTTTAATCCTGTAAAGTTACATATGTGTAAGGTTTGGTCGACTGAGGAATGTATGAGTTTAACTGGTAAGAAGTAGAGATTTATAGTCCTATAAACTCATCCTGGCTTTTTGATTGGCTGAATCTTGTGTAAAGAAGCCTGTAATCATCTCATGCTCTTTCAGCTCTAAGCAGATAATAATAAGGTCATGGTGGGGTTTATGTAACCCTGGTCAACAATAACAGAAAGCCTCAAAATATATAGGAAACACTGAATGGGAAGGAGTTGTAATAAGATAAGTGTCGATACCAAAATAACCAGGAGATAAATTGCGAAGATTAGTCCACAACTTATCAAATAATTTTGTAATTTCATTAAAAACGGATGCTCTGTCTTTTTATTACTTGGAGCCAGCTGATAATCACATGATCAATAATGTTTCTTGTGTTGTAATATTCTTTAGTCTTGCACTGCACTTTATTTCAAATGTATGTTCAAATTGAGCAAAACTGTCTTTGTCAGCCAGTGTTTCAAGAAAGTATGAAAGTATTCATTTGTGTCTTTGTCTCCACAGAAACTTTATTATCAGTCTCCAAAAATAAAAAAAAATAACAACGTATATTCGATCAGAAAGAAAGAAACCCTTTTTAAAGCTCCTTCCCATACAGAAATCATCACTTGCAGTATCAATCATTTATGGCAATGACATTTTAGACTGAGCTCATTCAACAATGTTGTCAAATTCACAAATACATTCGAACACAAATATTTTTTTCTTTATTTTTTTTTTGTCACATGGCTTTAAACAAATGTGGTATTCACTGCACACAATTTTTAGGATGATTGCATACTAAGACACATTTGGTAAGAGGTTTATAAAAGATGCACTTGAAACATGATTAAATGCACTGCAGTGCACTAAAGGTACATTGATACACATTGAATTCTATTATACACAATGTTAACATAATGCAAAAGACTCGACACACTTTTCAATGATTTGAAACATATAATACGCATAAAATATAAATTGATACAGAATTACAAGCATTGGTAGTGCATAAAAAGTATATAAAGCATCACCTGTTGTAAATGGAATCAATTAAAATGAGTACCACATTATATTAAGTTTGACCATGTCTTCAATCAAGATGACAATGCTTCTTCGCACTTAACTTGTTTTAGAAACTTCATAATGGTATCTTTAAAAAAGAGAGTTGGATATCATATCTATGTATTCTCTCCATCAAAACAAAATGGATATTTATAAGGTCCTTTGCTAATAACCTTGAAATGATAATCAAGGGCACAATACAAAAATTACACAGTAATCACATACTTGAAGTTCTACTGAAATAATACCGTAATAATACAGTGTTCAGCGGCAGAAAACTTAGTTTTTTGACTTACTACAGACATATGTATGCTACACAGCAACTAAGCTTACATTAACTGTCAACAAGATTAGAAACAAAATCACAGAATACATCTATTTTTCACCAAAGACAAGTGCATATGTCAAATAAGGCAAATATTAAATTCACCAAGAGTACAATAATTAAAAAAACAGTACATATTGTGAATGCAGGATTAACAACAAACACTATACAAAATGGACATGTGCCAAATAAGTTTCTTAGTCATAGAGGATTACAATTGTTTTCATGTGGCAAAGCTTTATCCATCCATCCATCTGCAAAGCTTTAATCATTTAAAAATATGATAAGTCATGTTAGATCGTTGTTAGAGAGCTACAAAAGACAACTGTAAATATTACAGATAGAGCTTCTCAAATCTTTGAAAATTCAACCGTTTGCTTGTAACAGCCGTCAATCTTTCACATTACTTCCACCTTAATAAAAACGCTCACGCCAATCCACATTAGTTCGGTGCAGAGTTCAACTACAGTGAGAAATAAACATACATGAAGACGTCCACGCAGCAGATGATTACCAGACCCACGCGGAGGAGAATTTTAACTCTAGGTGGCTCGTACAGCATCTCTGCAATGACTGTTGCGTCCTCCCGTGCTACTTTTTGGTCAGTGGGCTGTGCTTCCTCCTTGCATCCACAAAACCACTCCAGTAAACGCCTACACCTGCTAGTCTCCCCATCAACATTGTGGCTGTCCTCTCCGATCATTTCCATCCTTCCACCAACAAATCCGTCTGCAGGGGTGGTGGCAGGGGATGTTTCCGTACTAGGTGTTGCTGAGTCATTGTCAGTGGACGGGACCAGGAGTTCGACATCCACCTCTTCTAAAAGCCTCTCATTTCTCACATCTGGGGGCACTTCTTCTTGGAGTTTTCTGTTGGCTCTACAAAGGCTATTTTCAGTGTGCCTGTGCGTTTTCTTTCCATCCTTTGGGCGAACCGGTACAATGTTGCGGAGCCCCCAGAATGTGGTGGTGCGAACATGCTCCTCATCTGGCGGAGCGGTGCAGAGGCTGACCACCACCGCCACCAACCCTGAAATCCAGAACAGCCCAGTGGCAATATACATGAAGTGAACATTAACGATGAAGGCGGGCCTGTCATCTGGCTGGTCACAGCGAGGCTGGCGGTAGATAAAAGCTAGGATCAGTCGCAGGGTACCGAGTATGAACCCTGTCATGCCTCCCCAAAATGCACCTTTCTCATTACACCGTTTCCAGAACACGCCTAACAGGAAGAGGGCAGCAATTGGTGGAGTGAGGTAGCCAGCAACTTCTTGGATGTAGAGGTACGTCTGTCCACCTTGCATTTCAACAATAACGGGGACCCAGGCGATGCTGATTACCACCATGACCACAACGAACATGCGGCCTACAATCAGCAGCTCACGCTGAGACGCCTCCTTTCGAGCAGTTTTGTAGATGTCCAGCGTGAAGATGGTGCTCGCACTGTTGAAGATCGAGTCTAGGTCACTCATCAGGGCAGCGATCATGACTGCCATCATCAAACCCCTGAGTCCCACCGGCATCACCGCCATGACCAGGCGCGGGTAGGCGAGGTTCGAGCAGCCGGCCTGAGAACCGCACACAGCCATGCAGTGCTCCGGACTAATGCAGGCGATCTCGTCCACAAACAGGATGCGGGAGATCATTCCTGGGATGACTATTAGAAACATGGGCAGGATCTTGAGAAATCCAGCCATGAGCGTTGAGCCCTTGGCGTGAGCGATGTTCTTTGCTGCTAGTACTCTCTGAACAATGACCTGGTCTGCACACCAGTACCAAATAGATGCAGGGGTCTGGCCAAGAAGGAAGCCCGGCCATGGGATGTCTTCATCCAGGGGACCTCGAAGGACATGCAGCGAGTTTGCTTTAGGCTCAATGCGGCAGGAAGGAGAATAGGTGAAGTTTCCAGAGGCCATTATAGCAGTAACGTTGGGAACTGCCTGCATGTACTTCGTTCTGACACCCTCCATCCCACCAACTTTGATCAGGCTGAGGATGGTTAAGGTTAGGGCTCCACCAATCATCAACACTGCCTGAAGCGTATCCGTGTAGAGTACTGCCGTCAAACCACCAGTGACGGTGAGCAGTGCAGTCATACTGATGAGCAGGACGATGGACACATAAAGGTTCCACCCCAGGGACTCCTGAATGAAGAGAGCTCCAGCAAATAGATCTACAGACAACTTGGTGAAAATGTAAAGTAACACAGACAAGAGAGCAAAGTAAAACTTTAGCCTGTTGCCACCGAAGCGTTTCGACAGGTACTCGGGCATGGTGTAGACTCCCGAGTGTATGTACACAGGGATAAACACCCAGCCGAGCAGCTGCAGAAGTAGAAGTGCATTAAATTCCCACGCTCCAACAGCATAGCCACTTGCTGCTCCTGACCCAGCCAGGCCTATGAAATGTTCACTTCCAATGTTGCTGACGAAGAGCGACGCGCCGATCACTACCCACGTCATGGAGCGTCCAGCCAGGAAGTAGCCGCTCACCGTGCTGCGATTGGCTTTCCACATGGCAAAAAACCCAATGGCTAGCACCAGGACAAAATACAGTGCTACCACAGCTATGTCCACTGCTTCCATTGCAGAAGCCATTTTTACAGATTACTTAAAAAAATCTCTCTTGGAAGTAAAGCACACAACTATAAAAATCCTTATTAAAAAAAAGGAACAGAAATAGTCAAACTTATGGATTTAACTGTTTAAAAATGAGCAATGGAAATGCTTTGCTGTCTGGATGGAAGCTGTAGTATCCACCGTCAGGTCGAATTCACTAGGTGTGCTTCGATGGGGGTTATCCACCGGCACTGAGGTTGTTCTAGTTTTAGAGGAGGATGTTGTAGGCCCCTGGTCTAGAAAAGCCAAGAGTTAACATTCCTGCAAGACAGCAAAGACAAAGGAAAACACCTCATTAATAGAGTTGTAATTTGAGAAGGGGAAAAACACCAAACACAAATGCTCGAAAGTTTACAGCCTCTCTGAAAACAGGATAGAAACACAAAGGGAGGTCTAAAAATGACTAGAGTCAAACTGAACATCATATTACAATCCATAACATAAAATGATCAAAATCACTAATGGAAGAAATGGTAAAATATGGCATTGGCATGACATGAAGATTGCTGATTTTACTAAATTTGATTAATTCAGTTTTTGCAAATGCAGTTTTTGCAAATGCAGTAGTTTTCCAAGCGGGTTTAGCCTGCCTATGACTTTCCTCCTTCATTTTTTTAACACATTGAACTCAAGGCTGCAAAAACGTCAAAGAAAGCTTAATAACATTATATAAGAAATCAAGTCGAGTCGAGAAGGGACAAAAAACATGTATGCAGTTCCTACATTACCTAATATTTGGCCTGACTTACATCATCTTCAAAATCTTGCAATTCTTTAAGATAACAAACACGCCTACACGTAGGTAAGCATTTTGGAAAATGCTAAAGACAGACAAAACTGTGCATTTTATGGTTTAAACCAGGAATAAATAAAGAGTAGAGTGATGCACCGGGAAACGACAGGACATCACTTAAACACACAAAATTAGGACCGATTCAAAATGTAATTTTCTACATTACAATAATCCATGCACACACCTAAATAAATCTATTATATTGGCATCACCAGATCTAAAGCCTAGTCCAGAATTGAAAACAAACAAGTACCCTCAGCCTAGAAGTGAAACCACCACGTTACAGCTAGTTGTATGCTATATAGTTCAGATTCATGTTCATCAAATTAAATCCATGTCAGCAAAAATGTATGATGTGTGTGTTTGTGTGTGTTCGAGCACATCTGTTTTGTGTCAATCCCACACACATATACATAAACACACACACACACATTTGGATGTCTGGCCTCTTGAGGTTTCAGCCTTCCATGCATGGTACAAAATATCCCCACGCGTCATCACAGGCTTTATGCCATCTCTCTCAGTGAAAAGAGGTCTTTGTTTTCATCTTACCATCTCATCATCAAGGGGCTGCACTCCATGTGTTCACTATAAACTGTCCAGGAGACTCTGGCTTTGAAATACAGCAATGTCATTCAATTTATATAATATTTGCAAAGTTATATAATGTGGGATACAAACATAATATTTATTTATTATGATATATTTTCTCCACTTTATCTTGCCATCAGACAGCCCTTTCTGGGGGGAACTGAACTGAAAGTGAACCTAATTATCCATGCTCTCTTCAGAGCCGTATAGATAAGTTTCCCCTTAACTTCCTTTCGGAAAATATTCTAAATATAGCGTACACTTAAACTGATACTGACTTTGTTAGGTGGGCCTTTCTTTTAGGTGGCTAAAACATGTTTTAGTGCTGCCCCCACCCACAGCAGTACATTGCTTTGCCCCCATGCTGGTACTCCTGTCTGCTTCTCCAAACTGGGGGCGTGCTGACGCCATCTACTGTGGATAAGTACCTCATTCAACCCCATTTCAAAACACCCAAACTATCCCTACTAGAGCATTACATCGAATTTACCCGGTAGAACTTGGGTAAGAAAGATTCAAGCTGGATATTGGTTTTAAGTGTGATTGCTGTGGACTTGAAAAAGAGAGTATTTCCCATCTATTTTATTCCTGTATATATATACAAGAATATTCTGGATTTCTACAAACTTAAGATGAATGTTGAAAACATTATGTTTGATGTAATGCTACATTTTAGTCAAGATAAGATTGAAATAGAATACTGTATATCATACAATTATTTTTTTTATTATTTCATATTCATAAGAAAAAATGGTCAAGCCAGCTTTCCTGCACTTTATTAACGATTTCAAATAATATAGCACCATCTTACCAAATTTTAAAAACAAAAAGGCATTAAGACTTTTAAATTATGAAATTAATAATAGATGATGTATATAACATAAACACGCATTATGAAATGTATATGTAATTTTTATATATACATATAATTTATATATATATATATGTAATTTACATATATATGTAATTTATATATATATATATATATATATTTATATATTTATATATATATATATATGTAATTTATATATATATATATATTTATTTATATATATATATTTATATATAAATATATATATAATTTGATATTGTAATTTTTTTGTCTTGTTTTTTTTCCAATTGTCTATGTATCTGTTTGCACCTCTGTTAATAAGCATGTGTTCAATAAAGACAGCATTAAAAAAAAAAAAAAAAATCTCGCGAGAGTGCGTTATCTTATAGACACATAAATATGGGTCATGGGTGGAGACAATTAACACATAATATAAGCTAGTCAATGGCAAATGAACGGGTCATTACCGAAAACACAGCTTTGCAGCCTTAACACTAACATATGACAGTATATTAAGTCAGATAGGATCGTGTAGTCGTTACAAACAGCTCCTTTGTTTAAACACAGATACATACCAGAGACGTACCTTGTTGAGCTTTGTGTTAGCATGCGTAAAGATGCTGAAACGCTCCTGCACGCCCCAGAGAGAGAGGACAGATGTGCATGAAGAAGCTGCTTCCTGGTTTACCACGCAGTGCTCTTTGTCTATTGTGTTATTTTGATGGTAGCAGTCCGCTTTCTTCTCTCTCTGTTGCTTTTTTCGTTTTCATAGGACCTGCGATGCCCGCCACAGTCTCATTCTGCCACTCCTCTTACCGTCAATCCACGCCCAGCACCAGTGTCCTTCCACCGGTCTCCACGCGTGGAACACACCCACAAGAGGCGTTTGGGTGCAAAAAAATGCCAACTGGGGAATTGCTCCAGTTAATTATCCTACATACCTACATGTTTACATCAATTAAAATTGAGTACATGTAAACAAGCTGTTAAGGTTTAGAATCAGAATCAGAATGGTGTCTATTGCCAGGTGTAAGAGGTATACACTAGGAATTTGCTTTGGTTTTGTTGGTGCAAGTAAGCAGTATAATAACAAAAGAATAGATAAAAACGTTAGAATAAAATAAGAATAAAAAAATTAAATTTCTACCAATATACAATATACAAAATAAACTAAACAAAAATAAACATGATATAAACAGATAGTGCAAATTGCCGGTGTGCAAACAATCAGGTATCAGAGGGAGAGAGAGGGATACAGTAGGGGGGTGGTATTGAGAGATAGATATTGAGAGTTACTAAATAAGAGTTTGTGCAATAATCTGGCAAAACTGTCATCTCATCAATATACATATTGTATATTTATATTTTATATTGTATTATCTTTTATATTTTTTTATATTTATATTGCACTCTCTCTTTTTATATTTTTTATATTTATATTGCACTCTCTTTTTTATTAGATTATCTTTTATATTTTTTATATTTATATTGCACTATCTCTTTTTTATTAGATTATCTTTTATATTTTTTATATTTATATTGCACTATCTCTTTTTTTATTGTATTGTTTATATTTTTTATATTTATATTGCACTATCTCTTTTTTATTGTATTATCTTTTATATTTTTTATATTTATATTGCACTAAATCACAGAAGCCTAGTTTCTAATCAGATTTTATTGTTGTAATCTTGAGCAATAATAGTTGCAGATTTTTCAAATGTTCTTTATTTTGACTTAAATGCTTTCTTTTTTTTCTGAAGCCTCCCTAACATGGAATTTCATCCTTTGTGCCAATAACAATTCCCATAAGAGATAGAAATATTTTATCTTTTAAAAGCACACATGTTTTCATTTCACAAGTTACAACAGATGAAGCAACAGTTTTCATTTGAAGGCATCAGGAAATTGGTCATTTTAGAGCAGCAGGAGGAAACTCACTACTTCATAGCCCACCACCACCTAATACCCAGTAGATAATGTGCCATCATCATCTCAGGTTGCAGCATAATGATGTTTCTCAGAGTTGAGCCATATTAGGTTCACTCTATAACATAATTATAAACATATGAAATATGGAAGACAATGCAAATCTCCAATTCAGGCTGCAACACCTTCAATGCTAAGTGGGCAATCTGAGATTTGGATAAACTGACTATATGCATGTGGCTTCACAGTCAGACCCCAATAACACATATCAGTTTACTTGCACGATTACACAATGAACGCCTCAGCAGCAGTCAGATAAGGCTGACTTCCAACAAAACATCCTGCAAAGAAAGACACAGAGGAAATTTCCATAGATATTGTTGTAAAATTCCATTACACCAAAAAACTCCATTTCCCAAGAAACCCTGCGCGTCTGTGTTGCGTGTTTGTTGAGGGACTGCAAGGTCGATCGAGGACAAATCCAGAAGGTTTGAGCTGGAAGTATGTTTATGGATTAATTCACTTAATATGGCTCTGCACTTCTCCCTTATTTTGTTTGGAAAGATGATCATCGTGCCTTCAAATGCGTTTAACAAGCAGACGGTTCTCACATGCTGCAGTATTAATGACGTCAACACATTGTAGAGCATGCATTAGACTCGTATACTGTTTTACAACACAATATAGATATTGGCCAGCCTTTTAAAGAAAGTAAATTAAGTATAAAATGTATGTAAATATCCAACAATAACATGCAGGCCTAAGAGTAATCTTTTTTTTCCAAATCAAATGTTTTCGTCAGCAGAGTATTTCTAAGTCTCTTTTTATACATAGACAATGACACAGGAATCCATTAAATGGACTCTTTCATTCTATAAGATCCACAAAATATTATATATTATATAATATATTGATAGAAAACTGAATTTGTGTTGACATGTTATTATCGCATTAACTTTGACAGCCCTTATAAGTATATTTAGTATCTCTGTGGTAATAAAAGATCTCATCAGCCACACAGTGGTCATTCAAATGAAGAGTATAGCCTGTATAAAACAATGTTGTTGATTGAATACCTTACCAGGGGAAAGCTAATATTTTCCCATCATGCATTAATATTTTGCAGTTAGAGTAAAGCAACTGCAGCGTCTGACTCTAAAAACTGCCGCCACATTTATCCTTTAAGATTATCATTGTCCATATCAACATGATGCAACTGACTGTCATACATAATGCAGTGAGTCATCCTGTGCAGTTCATCTCATAATGATTTGAAATGACTCAGTTTTCCTGTTTAGCCAGCTTTTGCTTTGTTATTCCAGTCATAAGACACCCGTGGTGTTAATTATCATCAGGGGTCAACAGCTGTGTTTCATAGTGGGTTACCGAGAATTCATCAGTTTGGTTTAAGTCTACTGCCCAGCAGGCTATTTATAAGTAGGCTAAATACCTTATGGAGGGATCAAATGTACCTCTATATCTATTTGTATTACAGCACTTTGTGCCGCGTTGTTTTTATTAAAGTTTCTATACAAATAAAGTTTATTATTATTATTATTATTATTATTATTATTATTACACTTTAAAACCTTTCAAAGTGATTTTTTTCGCAGTCCATTACTCCAAACTTAAATGTTGGGTCGGACTAACCACTAATTAGCAGTTTATTTAGTCTGTTATTGGTTTGCTTTTTTGTGGTTACTGACAGTTTGTATATCGGTGTTAATGTTTCCAACCTTCTTTGTTCCCTCCCACTCAGATTTATGGAGTGGAAGGCCACGAAGCCGCAGCTCTCTTATCTATGGGACAGCAGCTGGCTCCAGTGTCAGTCAGTTATTTTCTCTAATCTACCACATCGTTGTCCGGTCTGGGAGTTGTCCGTGTTTTCGTCTTACACCTTTAACCCTTTCACAGTGTGTTTTCAGTTCATGATAGTTAAATGTAACATTTTGGTCACCTAAAAATGTCTTATTCAGCAGTCAGTAGCTCCAGCCTCTCGTGTCACTTCTGGTTACAATAGACTAAGATGCCGACGGCCAAAAGGCCAAACTCAAGGCTTCAAAACGGCATTCCACAAACCAATGGGGGATGTCACGGTGACTACGTACTTTTTATACACAGTTAAGCCATACAGACACGCTCTCAACTTACACTTTCAGGTGAAATGGGCACACATCATGGTAAGCCTTGGAGCGTAGCATCCTGGTAAATCATTCAAGACAGCAAGTTGGCTTTACAACCATGTCTAGGCAGAGTTATCCTCCAGGTCATCAACCTGAACAAGCCCACTATTCTTAACTATGGCCGGCAGCCCAGATGCCAGACAGCTTTGCAGGATGTTGAACCCAAAAAGGACTGTAAAGTAACCAAGGACCCCAAAGTCAGAATTCCTCCAATTTATAAAAGAAGTAGCTTTGTCACCATAGCAACTTCAAACAACTCAGATCAGCCCAGATGCAGAGCAGCCGGACAGCTTATGGTCACAAGAGCTGTGATGCTTTACACACTGTGCTGCCGCTCCTCCAGATGTAGTAGAGTCCCACAACTCACAAAGTGCAAAACTCAACCATTTCCTTCATTGTTGTGATGAAGAAGCCAGTGCTGAGAGGTGAGCTTGTTGGACATTATGACCTTATTTTAAGGAAGAACTGCCAGACTACTTGTCTTACTGTTTTAGCTTTTAGCTGCGACCAGCAGCTCAATAGCTCACTCAGCCCAGTCGGTCGGTCAATCCACAAAAATCTCCCCACCCTTTGGCAGCCAGTTTTCGCCCTAGGTGGCTGAAACTTGGCATGGCGGTCAAGTGTGAAGGTGTGTGTTTGTGTTCATGCCAATTGGCAAAAAGGGGGTGTGGCAGTGAGAGTGGCCTATAACAAAAAGGCACATAACTTTTAAAAGGATTCACATAACATGGCCAAACTCATGAACCGTTTGTTGTAGACTCTTGTGGGAGGCATCATTGCACTCAGCAGAGTTTCCCCTTTCATTGGTGTGGGTTAGCCCTGCCCCCTATACTTAAAGGGATAGTTTGGGTGTTTTGAAGTGGGGTTGTATGAGATTCTTATTCATCCATCCATCAGTGTAGGAGCCAAATATTAAAAAGGATAAGTTACATTCCTTGTTATAAGAAGTATCTTGTTAGACAGTGGTAGGTATTTTTTTGCCCCATGTGGCCAACCATGGCATTGAATTGTTAATAAATTGGCACCAGTTGATGTACGCGTGGATGCATGTGCGTATGTGGTTGCAGCTATTGCCAATTTTCACTTGTTTTATCAAGATGCAGCATCATAAAAATTTTTTTTTCATTTGACAGAACTTACTCAGCAGCATATTTTTCTTGTAATTGATGCTATGCACAAATATACTCCAATTCAAGGACTCTGTGGAAAGAGAGGAAACAGGGAAGGGGGAAACAGGGGCTTGATTCTCATTGGTAATAACCACCTAGTATAATTGTCTTTGGCAGAGTTATGGCTGTACTCAATATGAATCCCCACAAATTTTATGGACAAACTTCAGGAGTAAAAGGCTTATGTGCAGGAAAGCACCTTGCTGTCTTCCTCTGGCAGTCATCTACAACTCATAGAACCATGGTTACATCTGTAAATCTTTTTTTTTTTTCATTCTAGCCATTTTGTTTTATTTTGTTTTATTTTTTGTGTTTTTGCGTCATAGTAATTAGTACCGGTTGTGCACAGCGCAGGCAGCTTCAGGACACCAAGAGCAGAAATAGTTGTTCAAAGGGTTTAAAATAGGTTACTTAAAAAAAAGTTAAATTTATCTTCTTCTTTACTTTGGGTTGCCGCGGCATATCCTATGTTGTTTGTCGTAGCGTAGTTTATCACACACACACATAGAGTACACGTTGCCATCCATGCATTCATCAACTGAACTACCGCTGGACATCTAACCGTGAGTAACCTGCTGAACGAGCGTAACCTCATTTACCTACAAACCCTGTTGTGTACGTTTCTATATGGCTAATATGGCTTAAAGGACTAAAAGAAGGAACCCATAACAGTCAGTATATTATCTATAGTAGATGACGGTCGGCACACCCCAGGTTTGGAGAAACAGACAGGAGTACCAACACGGGAGCAAAGCAATGTACTGCTGTGGACGGGGACGCCGGCAAAACTTATTTTAGCCACCTAAAAGAAAGGCTCACCTAAAAAAATCAATATCAGTTTAAGTGTACAATATATTTAGAATATTTTATCTATACTCTTCAAATCCAGCAGACTCAGTTGACAAATACAGTATAGGTACGTTTCACTTCAGTTAAGTTATTGATTCTTTTAGGTGGCTAAAATACATTTTGCTGCCGGCCCCGACCACAGCAGTACATTGGTTTACTTTACCAAACTGGGGGTGTGCCAACCATCATCTACTGTAGATAATACACTGACTATGGATAAGTACCTCATGTAACCTCACTTCAGGACACACAATCTATCCCTTTAAGCACAGCCCTCTTTCATAACTCATGAACCATTTCTTTCAGAGACTTGTGGGAGGCTTGTTTGGTCTCAGCAGGGAGTTCATTTCTCAATAACCATGGAGGTCAAGTGCAGTAGGAATTCTGCAATCAAGACTCACAGGAGAGAAGACGCCTTTCTGGGATTTATTTTTTACACTCGCAAGCGAGCAGAACACCATCATTACAGAGAGCTGTCTCAGGCATAAAGCAATGTTCTTATCTCAACAGTGTCTTTATACCTTCAACACACTTATGCCTGCTGCTAGAACATTATGGTTGGTTACAGAAAGCGGCGTACAATTCTCTGATTGGCGATGACCGACTATCGCATGTTACATTTCAAGGAAAGTACCTGAAACACATCACCACCACCATCAGTCAGTGTTTTCATCGGTTTTATCTGTTTGTTGTTCATCTACTTATGCACTCACAATGTTTACACAACTTCATACTTTGTGCCCATAAAGACGTCAGCATGCTCTCACAACCAGTGTCTTCTGTACTCTTCCATCATGCATTCCCTTATACCATTGTTGTTTATGGTTTGTGAGGTTATATGTGTGTGAATGCTTGCATGGGTGGATGCATGTGCATACGTGGTTGCAGCTATTGCCAATTTTCACTTGTTTTATCAAGATGCAGCATCTTACATTTTTTTTTTTCATTTGACGGAACTTACTCAGCAACTTTTTTTTCGTAGAAATGTAAGATAATGATCGCTGTGCGAGAGAGGAAACGGGGAAGGGGGAAACAGATTCTTGATTCTCATCGGTAATAACCATCTAGTATAATTGTCTTTGGCAGAGTTATGGCTGTACTCAATATGAATCCCCACAAATGTATGGACAAACTTCAGGAGTAAAAGGGTTATGTACAGGAAAGCACCTTGCTGTCTGCCTACGGCAATCATCTACAACTCATAGAACCATGGTTACATCTGTGAATCTTTTTTTTTTTTCATTCTAGCCATTTTGTTTTATTTTGTTTTATTTTTTGTGGAAATTCTTTGTCCCCAATGGCATAATTGAAAACCACTGGGCTGCACCATAGTCTTAATGAGTTTATCAATGAATGTATGCTGTCAAGGAGCAATAAAATCATAAAGCACTGATACTGCAACAGCTGCACAATCTTGTAGATTTCTATTTAAGAAAATAGACATTTTTAATCTTCATCTGGATCCCTATATTTATCCAAATAAAAATATCATGTTATTTTGTAGAGAATACCTAAATCCTGGGTTTTGTGCATGGAGGAATCGTGCAAAATTTCAAGGGAGTTATATTCATGAGCAAGATGTGTTTGTTCAAATAAATTCTGTTGAGCTGCCTGCAGGCAAAGTGGCACAGAATTTTGCAGGATCTCTCGGGAGCTTATATGTGCAGATGTAATCGTGATTTTATTGAAATTGTACAGTGAATTTAAGAATTATGGCAGTTAGGATGAGATATCTCTTTAACTAATAACCAGAAAGACAAATGGGGGGGGAAACAGGCCCCTTGACAGAAGTAACAATAAACCCATTGTTCCCACTCGCTGATGTCGTACTTGCTTGTGGCTGATTAGAAATACCAGTTTACTGTTACACAGCACTCTTCGTATGTACAGACCATAGCTCCCACTTTGTGTCACAAAGCCCGTTAGTCATAGCCAGACTATCTTTGATTTAGCTGACTTCACAAACACAAACGCTGGTGAACTTGGATAAGTCTCACAGGACTAGTGTGTGTAACCCTGAATTTTCCAACATTTGTGACAATTAGAGAGCTACAGGAATTAGTTTTTAGTTGGTGGTGCAGTTTGTTTATAACGTTAGTTTTTTACTTCTGGTGATTGCATTCACATGTAAAAAATCATAAAAGTGGTATTCATTAGTGGAGATTATCTTGCTCCACAAAATGTGTACGTATCATAAACATTTGTTTGCCACAGAGCTTATTTTCTGCAATAATCCCAAACCCAAACCCAATCCCATTGGCTTTTTGTCGAGAGAACCAGGGCGATGCTAACTTCCTGGTTGGCCTACAGAAATACATCATCCCTGCACCACTCTGATGTCCAGTCAGATCAGGTAGTGCAAATACTGAAAATGATGTAAATCAAATGAATAGAAAGCCATCAGAGAGCTCATGCATGTAATTTTGTGCAAATAGGCCAGTACCTCCAAGAAGTTTTCAATCAGTTGTAGAAACATTTAAATGTTTTATTCAAATGTTTTTTAAAACCAAATTTAATGAAGATTGGATGCAATTTTTAGGGGAAAAAGTCAGTTTAAGAATGACCCAAGGAATACAGATCAAATTTGCTTCTATGCCTCAGAGTTTAGGAGATAAAATCTAATGTGCTTTATAAATGGCCACATGGTGGCGTTGTCTACACCAGAACCTAACAGGTTCTTCCTTGGCCCATGGCCTAGCCTTCCTTAATTTTACTAGAATCTTTAAAGTAGATTTTAGGACATTTTCCTACATAAAAGCAAGATTTAAAACATAAAAGTATAGGCAAGTAATTAATGAAAACAAAAAAGAAAAGTATTATAGATAAGTATGACAAATGAAAAACCTTTTTTTTACAGTGAAAAGTGTTTGTGTTTTAGTTGCCATGGCATTGTATACACTTTAGTTGGTGTTTTTATTATTAGACATACTTTCCATTGGTAAATACTTATGTATTATATCATTGAATCTATAAAAATATGTCCTATTGTCCTATATCCTGATTGTTTGCACTCCGGCAATATTTGCACTCTTTGCACTATCTGTTTATATCATGTTTATTTTTGATTATAGCTTATTTTGTATATTGTATATTCTTAAAATTTCAATTTTTGTAATTCTATTTTATTCTAACATTTTTATCTATTCTTTTGTTATTATACTGTTTGACTTGCACCAACATAACCAAAGCAAATTCCTAGTGTAAATCTCTTACACCTGGCAATAAACACAATTTTGATTCTGATTCTGATTCTATTACAAAAGTAGGCTCATGTTCTCTGGTGCAAAAGGCTAACAAATATTATGGTCCACCAGCTGACTACTAATTGTTGGAATAGTCTTTAATTATTAGTTAATTATTAGTATAATAGCCTGTAAATGTGGCAAATGTGTAATATTTGTTGTAATAGATTGCTAGTTTTACCAATTGAACCCTAAACATGTCACTGTGTGAGCTCTTTCTACAGTCTGTTATTTACCAGTAGCTTAATGAGCCCTTGTCTAGACTTGTCATTTTCAATTACACACAACAAACGGTGAAATACTGTGATGCCAAGAAAACATCTCAGTTTTATTAGTATAGGTGCAATTGTAGCTAAGTACAATGGACTTTATTTCAGATTTAGACAGAAAAACTTCATAGCAATTTTGAAAGATAAAAATATAAGGCAAAGCTTTACATGTTCTCAGATGGAACATGTGGGTGAAGAGTCACAACTTAAAGACTAACCTTTGTTTGACTTCAGTCCTGACTCACAAAGTCAATATATTCCATGAGTTGTCACAAATCTGTTGTACAAATACTAATAGGCCATAAAAGTTGGAAATTCTGCAGTCAATAAATTACAAACATTTATTACAAGCAGAATCCCAGATTGCAGTCTTTAAAATTATTAATTTGTATTGATACTTTGAACTGTAAAGCACTGTTATTGGCCACATTATCAGAGTTTTGGCATGTAGTAAAGGCAGGTTAAAAAGGTTTGTATAATAACTCTTGTATTATTAACATTTACAGGCTCAACTATTTTATCAGTTGTAGTACAGGCAGGTTAAAAAATGGTTTACATAATACAGGAGCTCCATCTAGAGACATAAACATGTACTTGCCAGTCCGTGTGTTATATGACTGAAGAAGTTATAACCAAAACCTCAATTGAAAATTATTTTCAGAAACATTACATTTGACATACAAATTGATTTTGTCATGATGTTGTTATTCAGAACTATAATGCCGAACCGAACTAGATCCTACAGTATGAGACAGGAACACTATGGTCTCACATTGAGATGAGAGTGTAAGACGATGTGACTGATAATATGCAGTATTTCACTCAAATTAAAAGTGAATATAAAAATGTTGGTGGTGCTTGTGTTTGATAGGTCAGGGATCTGAGAGCAGGAATATATAATGTTTTTCAGGGCAGACATTTTGACTTTTGTTTTACTTTATGCAGCAACAGCTTAATACAGTACATTTCAAATTGAGAGAAAAATAACGTACAAAATGGATAAAAAAACACATCTGCACGTAACCAAAAGCATATAGCGCTTTTTCAAAGCAGACATGTTGACTTGTCGTAGCAGGAAAAACACAGGTGCAACTAATGGACAAACAAACCAAAATCTGTTAACCTTTCCTGCTTGGGCCGGAGTCGATAACATTACTCGCTGCCGTCGCCACCGCTCCCTCTCTCTTGCTTCATCACTCACTTCCTACATACACACACACACACACACTCTACACACTGGCTCTGCTCCAAATGGCTCTAGAGAGGACCATTCACATTTTCGCGTCACCACTGTAGCTAGCCAACACGCTTGGAGAGGCTTCAGTTGTTCTCCTCACCTGACCTCTAGATACCGCCAGACACTCACAGTCCCTTTAAGTGACAGTGTCACAGTTTCATATCACAGTTTCAAATCTGTATCTATATAGAGGAAATAGAGAAAACATTTGAGAGAGTTTTAAAATATGTTTACTTTGGTGTTAACAGGAAATGATAAATAACGACAAGAGCCTTTATCCAGCCTCATAATACCCAAAATGATTCTTTTGATTGTTTGTTTTGTCGCTTTATATAACATTGTGTCTTGCATTGTTCTGTTTTCCATTTGTTTTGTGAGTGTTTGTTTGGGACCCCCACGGAAACAAGATGATGCATCTCAAAGGGGTTTATCCTGATAATAAATTTCATTACTCAAGTACTGTACTTAAGTACAATTTGGAGGCACTTGAGTATTTCGATTTTGTGCTACTTCACTCCTACATTTCAGATACCAGATAATATTAATACCATTATCAGCCCTAAAATATCTCTGTGTGTGCCTTTCATGTGATGACATGTCAAATGTCTACTATGAAAAAGGCCCATATTGAACTCTTTAGCTAAGCTTAATTTCATTTTATGTATTTAAAGTGAGTGCATTTTGTATATTACATCACGAATAACCCCTTAATTACATATTTCACAATAATACTGGACAATATAAAAAAATATATATATTATTTTTTTAATTTGCAGAAACAAAAAAATAAATAAATAAAATTATGGCAAAGTATGTTTTTTTTTTAAGTCTGCTATAATAAACTATAATGCAGTGTGAACTTCACTGTCATGCAAATATCTGGCAGTGAGGCGAGAGGGTTTGTAAACACTGCACATCCTGGACTGTACCAACGCCTGAGGGGCAGTGAGTTCACAGTGATATCCACATCTCCATTTTATAGCTGCATGAAGAGAAACTGGTTTATATTTTGCTCTGGGCGAAATTTTATCAAAAAGTCATGCGTGTATTGACTTTCCGACGACGGTTTTAAAAGACAAACATATCCTTTTATGTATAAAACAGCACCGCCCCACCCCTCCTTCTCTAGGAGGAAGTGAACCTTCCCTCCGCGGTAGGCTCTGATAGTGATGGGAAGTCCGGCTCTTTTTAGTGAGCCAGATCATTTGGCTCAGCTGACCAAGAAGAGCCGGCTCTTTCGGCTCCCGAACGGCTCTTCATTTTGCCACTTCTACCTTTTATAGTTCAGCCACATTTAGCGCTGTTTTGACCTATGATTAGTATGTGTGCACATATATCACTTAAATTATTCAATTTAATTATACTAAACCTTATAATTTCCAGAATATCATAATTTTACATGCTGCTTCGTTTCCAACTGTCACTCATCTTGTCTGCTATTCGCGCACCGCACTCCTCTCTCTCTTTCTCTCCTCCTCTTCCTCCTGCTCTGTACCTGTAGACTGTCAGCGCGCCGCGCACCCCCGCCCCTCCCTGCTTGATGGTATGATCCTTGTCTGTCATCACCCGATTGGTCGCACGGATGTCATTAACACAACATTCAGTCACAGTCAGTGCATGGAGTGCCCGTGGCGCGGAGAAGATCGTCCTATCATTCCGCCTTGAATTAATTAAAGGTCCCAAATTGTAAAAAGGGAGATTTTCAGGTCTTGTACATTATAAAGCAGGTTTAAGTGATATATAAATACTGTTAAACTATCAAAAAGCTCAATATACAGAGAAATACACACAGCCTGTATTCAGAAATTGTGCATTTGAAACAAGCCGTTAGGATTTCTGTCCATTTGTGATGTCACAAATATACAATATTTAGACCATTACATGGTTTTGAATGTAAACCTTCTAAATGTGTCCCAGTTTATTTGCTGTTGTAATGGATGTAAATGACATCAGCTGACAGGAAGTCATGGACCCAAACTATTTCCATCAACGCAATTCTGTTGCAATTCCATTGAAATGCAGTAAAACGGAGCGTCTCAGACAGAGGGTAAATACAGACAGTATGAGGAATACAATGTGTTTTTTGAACATTACAGCATGCAAACATGTTCTATTAGAAACCCAAAATACAAGTCTGAACCTAAAAATGAGCACGAAATGGGACCTTTAAAGCAAAAAGCAAAAAAAAAAAAAAAAACGGCTCTCGGATCGTTCACTTAAAAGAGCCGGCTCTTTGAACAGACTTGTTCTTGACGACACATCACTAGGCTCTGAATCAGCTGAGTTGGAGGCTCCCGCCTCTGTTGTGACTATCGCTCCTGGTACTCTGGGGGATGTTTAGTGACATCCTCAGGCCAAATAACAAGGGTTTACCACCTTCTTCTCTTAGCTATGTCAGTGTGAAGGATGCACCATGAAGACCGGTCTGTCTCCTCTCTGACTCGGACTGCTGTGAAGCGAGGCGCATCTTGGGCTGGTTGGTGAGTCATTGATGCACCTGATGGCTAACGTTAGTGATAGCTCAGTGATAGCTCAGTTGTAGCATTATTGTGCATTAATCTAGCTGTGCACAAACACTGACTTACTGTTAATATATATCTGACTTTGTTTCCTTCCTGGTCTTGGAAGCAGTGGTATTATCATCCAGTCTGAACTCGTGCAGTTACATAACACACTGAGCTCTACTGATGCTCTACAGTGTGTTCACAGGCCAAAAGCTGCAGCAGACAACTGTCATCACAGCCACAGTTTATGTTCTTTAGTTCTTTATTTGTGCATGAAATAAAACACAAGAGAAGAGATATGCAATAGCATAAATTAATGCACAGGTGGGTTGACAATAAACCCTGAGGGTTTGTAAAAGGAACCCACCTAATAATGAAATTAAAGCTGCAGTAGGCAGAATGTTTTTGGCATCATTGGGCAATAATTCCTTAATAACCTTTCAGCATATTGTAATTGACAATGACAGTCTCTCATAAATCTATAAATAACTGTGAATAATAAAGGACTGTCGATGTCAACTGTCTGTCAATTAATTAATTTCTTCATTTAAAACACAACATTTTGAAGACCTCAAGCCTCAAGAGAAACATTACTGACTTACTGCAACTGTAGAACAGCAAGTAGACATAAACTTGAATACCAAAAGCATGTGGAAAGTAACTAAGTATATGTACTTAAATTGAGGCACTTGTGCTTTACTTGAGTATTTCCATTGTATTGTACTTTCTTCTTCTACTCGTATGGATGTATTGTTAAAGATTAAACCTGCAGTAGGCAGAATCATTTTTGGCATCATTGGGCAAAAATTCCATAATAACCTTTCAGTATATTGTAATTCAAGTGCTCTGAGAGAAAACTAGACTTCTGCACCTCATTATGGCTCTGTTTACAGGCTTTTAAAAAATCTAGCCCGTGACGGGAGACTTTGGCCAATCACAGGTCATTTCAGAGAGAGAGTGCGTTCCTATTGGCTGTGCTCCGACTGGTGGGCGGTGCTCGGTATTTCTTCAACAGATCTCATCATAACTTGCCGGGTCACAAACTTTCTCATTTTACAGCTAAACGGTACACTACAAGATGTTTCTGAAAACATCTGAGGTGAGAAATAGGCATTACAGTGACAGAATATTGATTCATGTTTGATCAGCGCTGTCTAGTTTGACCGTTTTATCGAACTACGAAAGTGATTGACAGCCGGCTCTCATAGACGGCAGCTGGACGGCAGACTCCAGATCAGCTCTGATTGGTTGTTTTCCTCCGGTCTATGATATCTTGCAGATGCCGTTAGGAGCACCGGAGGACACAGAGGCACATGATTTGTTCAGATTGTCACATGCACTACTGTCAGGATATAGTGACCGTTTTATGCCAAGGCTAGTTCTGTAGAACTGACTATATAGAAGATCAAAAGACCCGGTGTGGTAACAGTGGATCTGACACCTAGTTACAAAGAAACTGTGAAAGGATTTGGGTAGTGACTTGTTAAACAATTGAAATACAAAAGTACCTATTTTAAGTTTATTGATGTCAAATATATTTAATAACTCCAGAGTTTGAGATAATGTTGTCTTCTCATCTGCCATCTCACAGCAAAACACCGCCACATTGAAGCCTGTTGTGGTGGTGTCGGTGTCAGTCAGGTGACGCAGTCTATAGCGGGGCTTGTTGTGTGCCATAGTGGCGGGTGTCCACCCTCAAAGCACACACACAACAGCCCGCGGAAATGCATGGTTTTATCGCACTTGCTATTTTGCTGACACAATGAGGAAGTGAAAACGTGCACTTAGTTCCGCTTGGCCGACCCAATTTGATTATCTAGCTGTCACCTATGATAAGGCTGGATTTTCAGGATCCTCATTTGCTCGAAGGTTCCACGCAGATAAGCTGCAGGAAAGAATTATGACCCATGTAGGGAGAAACACCTGAACAGGGTCTGTGTAGAATAACAATTTCTATGTTGGGTGACTTTTTTTTTACATATTCTGTCTTTAACCACTCCTAATTTTAATATCAAGGCTGTCAATGTGGAAGAAAACATTGGAAAGGTTTATCCACCGGTGACAGGGCTGTCGCCAGGATTTTACTGCAGTCACGAGTACTGCATGTGGCTTTTTGAGATTACAAGTTTTATGATGTCATTAGTCTTTCATCAGAGATAACATATTTACTATTTGATCATTTGCAGATGCATGTTTTAAAAGTGACTAAAAGACCTTTTTTAAAGTAAAAATGCGTAACAACAGGTGGTAATGGGTGCATATTTACATTATACTAGGGATGCACCGATACCTGATTGGATAGCGGGCTGATACTGACTCAAATAGCTGGATCGGATATCGATGACAACGGGGTTGATCTATTCATTTCAGTTCTATGTTTATATACTATAAAGATTATATACTGGAATTTTAATTCCTGTTAATTTTGAAGTTGCTGGTGTATGATTTATTTTAATAATAAATAACATTTCAGTCAATTTATATCTATGTATTTATTTGTTACATTTTGTTTTACAAAGTTAGGAAACATAACAACAACATTGAAACACATTAAAGAATGATCCCACAGTGAGGCATACAGCTTATTAATGAAACACTGGTATCGGATCGGTACTCAGTATCGGCCGATACCCAAAGCCCAGGTATCTAGGTATCCGGACTGAAAAAAATCAGATTGGTGCATCCCTACATTATACATAAAGGAACATGTTTATTTTTAAAAAGGCGTACTATTACCAACCCTGAGTTTCCCCCCTAATGAAAAGCTGCACATAATAGCAGTTTGCTAAATCTGCCATATCACCTAAAAGCCAGGGCCATAGGAAAATGCATCCTCCATGAGGAAGAGAGCCTGATCAATATTATTGACCTGGCCGAGTTAAGCTTTTAAAAAATATATTGTTATTGTTGTATACTTTGGCAGGTAAGTAGGAAATTGCATTACAGAAATCCCAAGAGTACTAGTAGATGAAGGATAAAGTCATATCCTTCCATCCTTCCGATCCATTTAATGAAGGCTTGTCCGCACCCCACACTTTATCATATAATGTTTATTATAGTTCAGTATAGTGTAATATATCATAGTTTTTTTTTTAGATATTTGAGTCTTCTTTCATCGTATATTTCAAGTTCATCATATAAAATGTGTTTATAACGTTATATTTGCTTTTAGTATTATGTTTTTTGACAGGTTAATCAATCAGCTGCAAAATGTCCTTTTCAGAATATGTTATCGTTTTGGTCGCTCATTCCTACAGTGTTGTTGATATATCATTATCAGATCACTTATATTATTGGTATTGGCCTAAAACATTCTGTATTGGTTGAGTTATAGTACGAAAGTGTAATATTAGTTCATGACAGGATTTTGAGAATCACTGACCAGGTGTACCTGCTGACTGTTTAAGGCTGAGCCAGGTGAGTCTTCATCACTTGGACACTTAATTGCTCACTCTCACTCCCAAAATAAATAAACCCACCTCCTCTTCTGCCTCAATCCTGTTGGTCGAGATCTTGGTTAGCCTTTTTTTCACTTTTTATTTTCATTGTTTATTAACTAAAACATATTCAGTGTTATGTATTTTTTACTTGTTTAATCTGTAAAATGTAAAAAATAATCAAAAAAATCCCATTACAAGTTAACATAGTAAGACTTAAGTGATGTCTTCAAATTGCTTATTATTATGATTGAGCAACAAACAAACTGAACTCTATTTAGTTTTTGGGAGGCATTTTTTTAAACTTAAACCATCAAATGTTGGGTATTTGTATTTCATAAATGTCTCGAAAGATTAATCAGTAATTGAATTTTCATTGATTATTATTATTATTATTAATAGTTTTCCATCAGTAGGCTGACCATTTCACCACTAATACAGAGTCTCCCTGCACGTGTTGTTGGGTTTGACCACGTTGGTAAAGCTCCTCTCAGCTCAGGCACAGGGAGTCCAGATGTCTGTGCTCCTCTAATCCTGCCTTACTACTCCCCCACCCATCTCTCCGTTTAGCTTTATTCGAATACACTACATGATGCACACACACACACACACACACACACACACAGCAAGAAAGCTACTCTTTCTAGATCGTGCAGTATATTTAACAGATGGATATTACTTTGTTTGTTTGTGTGTTTTTGCCTGTGTGTGTGTGTTGTAGGGCTACAACTAACAATTATTGCCACTGTCGATTCATTTGTTGATTACTTTCTTCATTAACCGATTAGTTGCTGACAACAACTCAAAGATGTTCAGTTTACTGTCATAGAGGAGTAAAGAAAACAGAAAATATTCACATTTAAGAAGCTGGAATCAGAGAATTTAGACTTTATTTTTTTCTTAAAAATATACTCAAACTGATGAAGTTGCAGTTCAATTCTACCTAAATACATTTGTATTGTTGCACTAATTAATATTAATAAAAACAAAGGATTAAATTACATTTAATGTGTAAATGGTTGCTCATTGCGACGAGCCCACAGAGACTTATCACCCGACTGTATTTCCCCTTAGCTCTACAGATCTTTTCAGCATGTATCAGCTCATTTGTTTTGGTTTTGGCCTGCAACTTTACCGTTTGGTTCAGTCTCACCGCTCTAACCTAGGGATGCACCAATCCAACTTTGTCAGCCCCGATACCGATTGCGATACCTGGGCTCTGGGTATCGGCCGATACCGAGTACCAATCCGATACCAGTCTTTAATTAATAAGCTTTATGCCTCACTGGCAGCTGTTTTCACTGAAAAAGCTGTACCCTACCTGGCTATCACCAAACAGCAGACAGATAAAGTTAGCGTATGTGAACATAGTGGAGCACTGATCTACTAAAGAGCCTGACATTTCCCTCAGGAGTTGGTGGAGACCAAAACAGAGCTAAAAGGAGAGTAAATATTGGACATGCATTCATCAGGTAAACAAAAACACAACTCCGAGTGAATGCTAATGTTGCTCTGTGTCCGCTGGATGTGTGCTATGACAACACTACAAGGTGATCCTATGTCGATGTTGCCCCAGGTTTGCATCCAGGAGGCAAAAAAAGCCTACTAATGCTGCTTTAAATTTCAATGTGTTGACAAGGAAAAATAAACTGTATCCCTATGAGACAAACATTGACACTGAGAACATTTGTCTCATGCCTCAACGCTTGTAAATATCAGTACAGAGCTAATTGGCTAATTCTGTTTGCCATAAACAAGCCTCAGAGTCAGAGCGACATCCAGCAGACAGACCGATACTGTCACAGAGCTTGTGAGCTTGATAAACGTACTGTCTCTGTCCTCAAAACCTCTGGTTTTACTCGCCTCTTTTCCAGAAATATTGTGCTGAACATGCTGGGATCAGACTGATGCATCATGGATCCTGAGGAGCTAGAACTGCAGAATGACTACCGCTACCGTAGCTATGCAGCGGTCATTGAGAAGGCGCTGCGAAACTTTGAGTCTTCAAGTGAGTGGGCCGATCTCATCTCGTCCCTGGGCAAGCTCAATAAGGTACGTCATGAAGAAACACAGAGCGCCATAGAAATACTGTAACTGCTAATATCTTTATCTGGATATCTCAGTATGTGATTCTAATGCTCCTAGTGTAGAACTTAGTTTGTCAATGAAGAATTTTGTTGTGTTGTTTAATCTGAATTCACATTAGCAGTTTTTCTTTTTTGGTGTCGATATTTTGCGGATGTCAACTTCACAGCTGCTTTTTGAGTTTCAGTTCTCAGTACTGATGAGGAAGTTCTTGTTTCTTATTAAGACTCTCTCTCTCTCTCGCTCTCGCTCTCGCTCTCTCTCTCTCTCTCTCTCTCTCTCTCTCTCTTTCTCTCTCTCTCTCTCTCTCTCTCTCTCTCTCTCTCTCTCTCTGTTATATACCCTTATCGCTCGAGCCTTCTGGCTATTCATTTTGGTCAACAAAGGTGACACTTTTCTTTTCCCATGCAGAGCACATGTTTACTTTGGAGTGTCTTTGTGTGTTGATGCAAAAACACTGGTCCTTAAAGTAAACAGAGAATGTGAGGAAAAGAAACGTTGTATTTGTTATACATGAAACTGCTACGACAATATTATATATATAGTATATATAATAAAATGTTTGTGTTGATACCATGTGTTACAGTTTTTTTGCTAAATTTAACAATTTCTTTACCACTTGAGAAGTGATAAAAAGGAACACCATAGAAAAAGCCACTTATTGTCAACAGGAAAGCTATACATCCTCTGAATGCTCAAGGTCTCTAGTTTGTGGCTGTAAAGTTTCATGAGGCTGTGATTATCCTAGAGATCACAACAGGTCATTTTATACAGTGGTCAAGTTTCAGAAAATGGTTTCACTATATGAAATGGCTACTAAGGGGAAATATTAAAACACATCATTTTTAGAATAGATGAAAATAACGCATTTATACTGCATGTAAAAAACAGTTTTTTTGCCCCAAACTGCATGTGATTATCATAAAGTGGGCATGTCTGTAAAGGGGAGACTCGTGGGTACCCATAGAACCCATTTTAATTCACATATCTTGAGCTCAGAGTTCAAGGGACCCCTTTGAAAATGTCCATGCCAGTTTTCCCTCGCCAAAATTTACAACAATTTTACAACCTCAGAAAGACAGTAAAGTTGGCCGAGGGCGCCGGCGCCAGCAAGGAGTGGAAGAGGTTAATATGTAAACCTTTTGGTTAGTGCCCAACCCAGCTTTTCCTTTCTTCTGTCTCTTTCGTTCAGGCCCTGCAGAGTAACCTTCGCTACTCCCTCCTGCCCAAGAGGCTGATCATAGGGAAGCGTCTCGCCCAGTGCCTGCACCCGGCCCTGCCCAGCGGAGTGCACCTCAAGGCTCTGGAGACCTATGAGGTCATTTTCAAAATCATCGGCACAAAATGGCTGGCCAAGGATCTGTTCATCTACAGGTGAGGAAACTGGCATGAAGCTTTTTACTGCTTTAATGAGAGAGCTGGCAGGATTATGTGTGCTGCTTTTTATGACATAACTTGTGTGTGTGTTTTTATTTTTCAGCTCCGGATTGTTCCCGCTGTTGGGCCATGCAGCCATGGCAGTGAAGCCTATGCTGCTGACACTGTACGAGCGTTACTATCTCCCACTGCAGAGGGCTTTGCTGCCCAGTCTTCAGGCCTTCATAACTGGACTCCTGCCAGGCCTGGAGGAGGGACTGGAGGTTTACGACAGGTACATAGCACATACTGGTTTTGTCAGAAGATATTATCTCAGACTGTTCTTTTTATTCTTGTTTTTAAATTTGACAATGTTCTATATTTTTCTTATTGCTAACAAATCCCAACAATGAATTGTTCCCACTAAAACATATTGTCCCTGTAGCCAAAGCCTGATATAGCCTCCTCCTTTGCTCCATAGAGCTCCATTGTTGTCTATTAAAAACACATCAATGACCCACACTGTTGAACTGGGTGACATGCTCCTTCATTATGATGAACATGGACCCTGTAGTTTATTTTGAGTCAATCTCACATATACCTAATCTGACCCGCCAGATGGTTTGTTGCACAGAACCATTTGAGAAGCCGTCATTGGAAACTGTTTGGAAGGGCAGGCACTTTAAAAAAAAATACTTGGCAGGTGATTGGATGAACCATCTGTCAATCAAACTCTTGCCGAAGCCAGTCGGGAGAAGAGCGAAAACATATTTCACATCGAGGAAAAGCCTTCGGTGGCGTTCTTTGCTCTTCTTTCACTGAAGAAATACTAACTGATGTTATTGCAGCATCTACACTAACCTCTTCAGGAGCCGCCATGGTTGTTTTGAACAAACAGTCGCCTTTCCATGTCGCATCACACACACACCTAAACCTCGCCCGTAGCTGCCAGCAGCTCCTCACAGGACACTGATTGGTCCATGCTCTGGCTTGCCAGACGCAAAAGGCATTACTTGAAGCCTGACAAGATGGATTTTCATGTGATATGTGATCCCGCAATTCTCGTGTGATCACATGACATCACGATAATTCAGCTGCAGTACAAGATAAACATACACCATTCTGCTGCCGTAAACACTCGATTACCAAATATTTATTAATATGCAGCTGAAAATAGTCCCCAAAAAGTGGACCATTTCCTCCTTTTAATGAAAGTATACAAAAGTGACTCTTTACAGAAGGAACAAATGAGGTTGTGGCTGAGAGTCACAGACGGAGTAGGGAAGTGAGAAAGTATTAGTTTTGTCAAGTTTTCTCATTGGATTTGTTACAGGCTTTTTTATGACTATATATTCCTTTAATAGTACAGCAAAAAATTTAATATTTAATATACTTAAAAAATATTCGAAATTGGAATTACAAGGTATAGGGTGGTTCAGCTAGTGTGGTGCCCCAATGGTGAACAGGATGTAATAACTATGGCAATTCTAACCCTGTAACTAAATCCTCTTAGCTTACTCAGATGTGTAAACATTTCAGTTTGAGTTCATGTTCAGTTGATCTGTCAAATGTCACTGTTTATGTTACACACATTTACACAGTAGTGCATGTAGACAAGAGGCCACAGCTTTGTATCAAAGAGTATATCAGGAAGTGCTAAACCAGTGTCCGCGGTATATAAATATATATATATATAATCTATAAAGAAGACACAGTTGAACATGAGTTTGGATTTACAACTTCTAAATATGTCTGTTAAACAGAATGAGCGGCTAATATACTGAAAAAGACTTGCTGTAGCTGCTTTTTAGGGTAATCTTGGGTGAGTCTGTTGACCCCTTAGGTACTCCTACACTGAAACAGGACTTTGATCAGTATTGGTTAGCATGACATCACTAACCACAAGGTCAGCCTGCCACTCAGAAATATAGATTTATGAGTGGATGTATTGTTGAACATGTCAATGAGTTGTCTCCATTTTGTCCCCTCTCTCTCTCTGTGTCCAGGACTGATGCATTGCTGTTCAAGTTGTCACTGCTGGTGGGTCAGCAGGTGTTCTATGGTGCGCTGTGGGGCAGTATGCTGGTCACCCCCATGGTGCGACTGCCTGCCTCGGTCTTTATAGTGACGCATTTTGACGTCAACGCTTCCCTGCGCCAGCAGACACACATGCTAGGCTACGACCACCGACTGGTGGTGAGTGTTTGTCTTACTGTGCACATGTGGTATGAAGCACATTTCATAATTATGGGGATGTTTTTGTATTGAGGACATATTTCAGTCCTCCATCACCATCTTTTTGTCATCTGTCTGACCTTCTGAGCTTCTCGGCTTCTGTCTGTCTTCAGATAAAGTCGGTGTGTCTTTCTCTGCAAGATTCAAATGTCCTGGTGCAGAGGAACATGCTTGAAATCCTGCTCTACTTTTTCCCCATTGCTACATGCCTGGTAGGTACGCACACAAACACACTCACTTCTGGACAACATCTTTGTTTTTTAAGTGATCTAAGTAAAGTCATTAGATTCAGGCTATTTAGGAAAAAAACAGGAATTACCCTGTAATCACAATTACATATAAACAACTGCAGCTGCTTGAAAATATTATGCATTATTTTTGCGAGTTGTCTCCAATACTACCTCTTTTATTTACCTTTTTTTCCATTAAACATAGTGACTGTCCTGTCATTACGCTCCCATTCTTTCCCGTTGTTCCTCAGCCAACTGTAACTCTTATGTGTTGTTGGTTTAGGACCCAGCGGAGGCTAGTATTGCCATGAGTGATGAAGACATGATAACAGTGGTGTCTGCAGCCTCACTTACAATACTCCGCAGAGACATGTCCCTCAACAGACGCCTCTACGCCTGGCTGCTAGGTGCTGATCATTGAAATACGCTTCAGTTATGTATTACTAACTCAGCATCCCAGTTAACTCAGTATTGTTTGCCTCTGTGTATGCGTTTTCAGGGACCAACAAAAAAGGAGGAATGGTGGCACCACACCCCACCCTCTCTACTACCACAGAAGGACATACTTCCTTTTACTTCAACACCTACTCGAGAGATTTCCTCGTGCAGGTAACTCACTCACGTGACACACCAAAACCTAAAATATATATAAATACATGTTTATTTTTGATAAAACCTAATTTGTCAATGTTGTTAAAGGTGCTCTATTCAATTTTTAGAGCATTAATATAGCAGCAAACAACTATTTGCTGTGTAAAGATATAGAGGAGTAATGTCTACCTGAGCAGAGAATGAAGTCACTCTCCCTCTGTGTGTGTTGTAATCCGAACTTCTCCGTACTTTGTTGACATACTTGGGCCACCTGCGCGTGCTTTTAGTGCATGTTCCTGCATTTGAGCTTGGGACAGTAAATGAGAGGAAGCATAATTGACTTGTAACAACTTGGTCAGGTGTATCTGTTTGAACAGTGTGCAAATGTATGTTTTTTCCCCTGTATCTCTTATTCCCATCTGTTTGTTTCTGTGATTTTAGGCTCTGATTAACATCCTCAAGCAGAAGGATGTGGAGAGCGATCCAGACAACGTTATTGGGTACCTCAGGCCCTTTCGCATCATCATCAGTCTGTTGGATAAACCGGAGATAGGTATGCAGCACTGAACAGCACACAAACACGTACAAAATGCTGAAATACTCGATCCACCACTCTTTGTTAATGTCTCAGCTTTAATTTAAACATGTTTCACTGTGATGATGACAATAATGTTTCTGCGCAGGTCCAGTGGTCTTGAGCAGTGTGTTGTTGGAGGTGGTCCGAGCTTTTTACAGCTACTGTCGACAGATGCTGGGGGAGGAAACCATCACCAGCTCAGGGCTCTCGGGCAACCAGCTAGCCAGGTGAGAGCGATAGATGCACGGATGTTCACTGTTGAATACAATTGCAACTGACAAATGGAAAAATATGCTTTTCTTATGTTTTCTTAAACAGTAAGATAAAAGAGAATAAGAATGCATCGGAGATCATAAAGACGGTGAATATGCTCGTGAGCTCCATGAACAGTGAATACCTGTGGGAGTACATGACCCGACGCTTCTGCACTTCTCTCAGGTACGGCAGGAATGACTGTGACATGGGATCCTTATTTATAAAGGGGCATTATGCACGTTAAAAACTATCGGGTTGACTGTGCATTACATTGTGCCGACACAGAGAGATTATAGGGAAAAGGCAGCATTAACATAGTATACAGTACAGCTTCAATGACGGTAAAGAAAGCCAATGGCTGATGTAAATAAATTGTTTTTCGTGCAAAAGAAACATTTACAAAATGTTTGTGAACTTTCCTTGTTTATCTTCAAATATCAACCGACAAGGATCGATGTTATTTATTTCTCTGTCTTTACTCAATAGTGACAAAGATGACCCACCAACGCCTCCTCGACAGGAGCGCAGTCACTCTGCTCCGTCTGTCTCAGAGATGTCCAATCTCATCATTTTCCTGCTTGACGTTATCCCTCTGGTAAACAAATTGCACACCATTAGTTCCCCCTTGTGAAAAAAAAATGGATGCAGTGAATAATGCTAATAATTCTTTAAAAAAAGTTTGTTTTTGTTTTGACATTTTGGCAGAATCCAACAAATACTACAAATGTAGACAAATTGAAAAGCATATTTGTAATATTTTTGACAAAATAGAGAAATATGGTAAGCTTTTATTTGGTTTACCTTTTTTTTTTTGTTTTTATCCCTCTGCTACTCTGTTACAGTTAGATCTAAACAAATATTTACTATTATTTCAACTGAAGTTGACCAAAGTCTGACTCATACACAAACTGTGTGTTTTACATGTTTGTTTTTCCCCCACAGGAGCTCCATGCTGACATCCAGTCCCAGTTCCTCCCTGAGATGTTGGGCACCATGCTGGACACACTGCGCAGCCGCATGGACTTTGTTAGCCTGGAAGATGTCACACATGGTCTACGTGCCTGCTTCAAGGTCCTGAGTAAGATCCAGATGCCCGTGGCTGATATGGAGGTTGAGGCGGGGTCACAGACAGAGGAAGTGGAGGAACAGTCACCAGAGGAGGAAAGCAAAAAGACTCAGGTAGGCATTTGTGCAATCTGTGCTATTTTATATTTTTGATGATTGACTGTGCCTCATCATATCAATTATACTCTATCTAGGATATAGAAAAGGAGGGAGAAAATGATGGCAGTGTTGGTCAGGTTAATGGTGACCATGGAGACGAAGAGCTGAACAGAGATGGAGGAGATGAGGCACAGCCTGCAGATGGCGTGTACCCGACACTCAGGTCTGAAGACAGCGGATTGGGCATCAGCGCCTCACCGTCAGAGCAGCAGCTCCCGCCGGGGATGGGAGGGGAGGCAAATGGAATTTGCAAAGAAGGCGAGGGAGTGTGGAGGAGGGGAGGCAGAGTAGACACCATGACCCAGTGTCTGCAGGACATCCTGGCCTTCATAACCACAAAGTAAACTACTGAGCCATTATCAAATTAGCTTTACATGGACGTCTTTGTGTGTGATTTCTAAATATTTTCACTCTGACCATGTTTCAGATACCTGCTGGTGCAGGTGGAGGATGTTGGGGGACCGGAGGAAGTTCCCCAGCCTGACGTAACTGCTGCTTCCGTGGATCAGAAGACATCGTTGCCGAGCTTAGGGGGACATGAAATTAAACACAAACTGACTGAACTGTTCACTCCAAACAAGCTTAAACCCAGCCCTACACCTGACGCCCAGCCCGTAGCGGCCCCCACAGAGAAGAAAAAGGAGCGCGGGCAATCAGGGTGTCTGGACTGGGCGGCCGGCTACATGCCCCGTAGCAGGGCGGAGATCTCTGAGGCCTGTCGACAGGCCTTCACCGCCACCTGCCACCTGCTGCTGGAGTGCACCACCTTTCCTGTCTACCTAAGTGAAGAGGAGACTCTAGTTCTCCACACAGACATGTTGGGCCACACAGGTCAGCACATAGATGTTATTTATCCAGCTACGTTAATACTACGGTCAGCGACGTACTATAAACCACAGAAGTGATTTAAAACGTTTTTGTTTTCCACAGGTAGCGACGTCGACAGCCTGCCAGTGTGGTTGAGGTCCTTGATGACACTGTGCTGCCTGTCCAGGGACTACAACATCCAGCACACTGCAGTGGCCTCCCTGTTGGAACTCATCAACCACTCCCAGTCCTTAGCACTGGTCATCCAGGACAAGCACAGACGCTACCAAAGATCTGACTCGAACCCTCTGAGTGGGCGGCTGCAGATGGTCACCGTGCCACCCATCTCCCCTGCTCTGCTTCGTGCTATAGAGGAAGGCACTGATTTCTATCAGGTTAGGTTACAAAAGGGAAAATGTTGGTGTAACTCAAAGCTGTAGTGTAAATGCGGTATTCAAGATGCTTTTTTTTTTTCTTTGACTCAGAGGGTGTCCCAGGTACTGTGGAACCAGCTGGACGTAGAGCGGAGAGAGCAGCACATTTCCTGTGTGGAACTCTTTTACAGGCTTCACTGTTTGGCTCCATCAGCGTCCATCTGTGAAGACATCATCTGCCAGACGCTTTTGCACAAAGACAAGGTGTGTATGCCTGCGCACACACACTGAACACAATTTCTTCACACATTTTAAAGTGATAGTTTGGGTGTTTTTGAAGTGGGGTTGTATGAGGTACTTATCCATAGTCAGTTTATTACCTACAGCAAACAGCGGTCGGTACACCCCCAGTTTGGAGAAACAGACAGTTGTACTGACCTGGAAGCAAAGCAATGTACTGCTGTGGACGGAGGCAGCAGCAAAACATTTTTTAGCCACCTAAAAGAAATTGATATTTAGAATATTGTCACCGCTTTACCTTACAGCCAGATAGCCCTTTCTGACGGGGAACTGAAAGTGAAACTTCAAAGCCACCAGACTCCGTTGACAAAAAATATATAGTTAAGTTTCACTTTCAGTTCAGTTCCTCATCTGAAAATATTTTAAATATAGCATACACTTAAATGGATATCGATGATGAGCCTTTCTTTTAGGAGGCTAATAAGTTTTGCTGCTCGCTCCGTCCACAGCAGTACATTGCTTTGTTCTGGTGTTGGTACTCCAGCATAAGACTATGGTTAAGTACAACCCCACTCCAAAGCACTTGAACTATCTCTTTAATGTTCTCCCAGCATGTGTCAGTTTAACACATAAACAGAGCCACTTGGAAAATGCGATGAGTTTGTAAGCAAAAAAGCCAAAGTTTTGCCTTGTGTTTGTTTGTCTACCCAGGCTGTTAGGCTGGAGGCACTACACCGCTTCACAGTTCTATGGCACCTCACCCGGGATATCCAGACCATGTCTCTCAATCGCTCCTTTGACCGGTTAGTACATAGTTGAAAAGTGGTGACAAGTGGAGGGTCTTTATTATTGTATATATATCACTGTGTCTCTGTAATCCTTGACTGTATATTCTGTCTCAGTAACTTATATAGCTTTCAACATCAACATATGCGTCAGTGCTTCTCTGATAGTGGACTAACCTGCTACACAAGGAGGCATTAGAGCCAGAGGTGCAAAGATGCAAAATGGGAATGGGAAGTTCATGAAACAATAGCACTAGTGTCACAGCAAATATACAGCAGTTAAAAACTGCCCAGATGCCCAGTCTGAATATGTACAATCTGAATGAAATGTGAATAACCTGATCAATAACTTCTTCTTCGTATCATTCGTATTATTACGATAAAGGCATGATTTTCTTTTTGGGTTGGGATCCTTTATTTTGCACTTATTTTTGATTTATTTATCACACTTCATAATTATAATAATAAGGAGAAAAAGAAGAAGAATTACTAATTGAAATAACGAACCAGCACACATCAAATATCTCACCTCTCATATCACCAATGAACCAACCCCTGTAACTGCTGCATTAACCAAACAATAAACAGGCGTAATAGGAATAAAAATAAACACAATAAAATAAATGAAAGTAAGAAAAGGAACAAAAGATGTGAATGAGTTCTGGCATCGCCCGTATTAATGGTGACCATCTTTCGACAAACTTGTCTGTTTTCAACTGTAATATTGCTGTCATATTCTCCATGATGAAGACATTTTTAATGCTGTCCCTCCGTTGCGCTATGCTGGGGGGTTGTGGCTTCAACTAGGAAGCTGTTATCATTTTACTTTTGCTATTTAAAGCAGGATTCTCAATAAATTATTAAAGCTCTATCCATCTTATTATCAGGAAGTATGAGATCCTTTATTTATAAAATGTGTGTGTCTCTCAGGTCTCTGTGTGTTGTGGTGGACAGTCTGAGCTGTACAGACGGATCGATAAGTGCAGCAGCTCAGTGCTGGCTGGTCAGGGCTCTTTCCCTCAACGACGTGATTCGGATCCTGGAGCCTATTCTGTTGTTGCTGCTCCACCCCTCCACTCAGCGCTGCTCCATTCAGAGCATCAAGCAAAATCTCACTGCCGGTAAGTGCATTTGTCAGCATGTGTTGCATTATGCTGTTTAAGTGCATCAAATATCAATTGATCGTCTTTGGTTTGTTGCTTGTGTGCTTTATTTATTAAAGGTAACCTGAAGTTTCTAAACAGCAGAAGTCGTAGCTCCACCAAAACCTCTGGGACATCTGCGGATTCTATGGCAACAGAGGTCACCACCTTAAATCTCATGAACCTTGTGGACCGGGAATCCCTGTGGGCAGAGTTAGACAGTGGGCCAGAGGTGGCCAAACCACCGGACACTTTAGTGCTATCTAGGAGTGAGAGTGAAGAGACAGAAGAGGAGGAGGATAGAGAGGACGAGGAGGAGGTGGAAGAGGAAGAGGCCGAGAGTGAACACACCGAGTCAGCTGACACTAGTGGTGCCCAGGCATCCACTGAGAACTCCAGCTCAGGCTCTGTCCCCTACCGCTGCGTTGAGGAAGGAGGTGTGGTCAACGTCCTGCGGAGGGCAGAGTCCGAGCACACGCAGGCATCTGATTCCCTGTCAAGTGAGGATGAGGAGGATTTAGAGCTGGAGGCCATGGCCAGGTCTCGCCTGTTAAAACAGGAGCGCGAGAAGAGAGAGGCCATCGACTCTCTGTTCCGCCATGTGCTTCTGTATCCTGTGGCGGGCGGCTGGCGCCATCTGCTCCAAGGCTTGGCACTGCTTGACAGCCTGCTGAGGAGCAGTGCTGAGTGCCCTCTGGTGGATGCCCTCTCCTACACTTCTCTGGACACGAGCTCTGCCGCACATTTAAACATGGTCTCCAACCTCCTGCAGCGCCACCAACAGGCCCAGGATGGTCTGGGCTTCTACGGCTGCCTGCTTTCCCCTTCCTCCTCCCCATCTGTGCCCCCATCCCTGCTCATTGAACTGCTGGTGTCCTTGTGCCTGCAGTTCCTGCGCTCTCATTACCCTTCCTATCTGACCCTGGGTCCTCTTGACCTGCAGGGGAACCGGGAGGTTCAGGTGAAGAGTGTGGAGGTGCTGACCCGGATGGTGAACCAGCTTGGCTGCACGGCACGGGGACAAGAGGACAACGGGGCCAGTCTGGAGCCCATCCGCAGTCTCCTCTCAGGGTGTAAAGTGCAGCAATATGCTCTGCTTACACTTTCTGCATCCATGTATGTCAGCCAGAGGGGAACGGACAAGGCACCACCCAAGGGTTTGGAGCTGCTGGAGGAGCAGGGAGGCCTATCGGAGGAGAGTTTGGTGAATCTCGGAGCAGGAGGGGGACAGGAACAGTTCCCCTTACAAATGGAATTACTGAAGCTCCTCCAGGCGCTCATAGTCCTGGAGTACCATGTGTGGCCTGGTGGGGCTGTCTCAGCAGCTGGAGCATCCGGCCAGCCCGTTGAGCCTCGCGAATCCCCAACTGCCACCACCCCGCTTGCTCGCGAATGGCAAACTGCAGTTCTTTTTCAGCAGTCCATCAAGGCAGCCCAGTACGTCCAAAGCCACCCCATCACAGCCCAGGGGATGTTTGTTTCTGCCGCAGCCAGGGCTCTGCAGCCACAGTACGGCTACACCATGCACCCCCACTGGGTGTCACTGTTGTGCTCTTCTCTGCCATATTTGGGTCGCTCATTAGGCATCATAGTGGCTCCACTCATCAATCAGATCTGCAGGAACTTGGATGAGCTGGTCAAGCTTTACGAGCACGATGGAGGAAAGACAAATCAGAGGTAGAGTGAGCACCACTGAAAACACAGACTGTAACGATGTAACAGCTTTAAGTTTGTCCTTTTTAATGTTTAGGGGTGCTAGTCAGGTCTCTCTCCTGACTTATTACACGGCTTTGTGGAATACTCGATTCTGATTGGTCAATCACGGCATTCTACGGTCTGTTATTTCTTTATAGCGGACCGTTGCTATGGGCGTAGTTCTGATGTCGGACTCTGGCGGACCGTTTTTGTGTCAAATTATTGATTTCTTCAGTAAGTAGTCGTGTAATAAGCAGGATAATGTACAGCTAGCGGGTCATTGTTGTGAAATAACCCCCTTCAGGGTGCTTCACATCAGGGTGCCGCATCGCCCTGTCTGGGTTTATTTCACAACAATGACCGGCTCACTGTACATTATCCCTTACATGTACGATTTTATGTCGGCCTCGAGTCAACCATTAGTCAAACTCACAAAGAACCCATGTTAAAAACCCATATTAAAAAAGTAGATAAAGTCATGGAAGAATATTTTCTGCCTCCTCCTGCCCTATATTTACAACTATATCATGAGACCACGCGAGAATCACGTGAGAATGGCAACCGCTGTGGAAACGGTATTGCCAATTCTCTACCGGTGGACACATTTATACTTTCACACAGCATACACTGTCATATCGCCCTATAGTGTGGACATTTTTTTTCTAATTTGATGTGTGTTTCTGTCCTTTGATCAGTCTGAGTGGTAGAAGGGAAAACATTGCTCCTGACTACCCTCTGACTCTGCTAGAAGGCCTGACCACCATTACGCACTATTGTCTACTGGACAACAAGAGGGTGAGGACTGAAGCACACACACACACAGACAGATATGTACCTGTTATGTGTATGAGAATGTAAATACCCATTTTCCTCTCTCTTTCTCTCTGTCAGTCCTTGGTTGCCTGTGATCCTGTGGATGTCCGCAATGCACGCAACGCTGTGATCGAGGCACTACCGCACATGCTCAGTAGCATGGCATTGTTATGGGGAGTGGTCACGAGGGAAGAGTTTCAGAGGCGGGCATCGGACACCGCCCAGAGCAGCAGACACACTTCTACCTCTGTCTACTTTAAAAGCACCAAGGTGTGTGTTGCATACATGCACATTTTCTTCATTTGTTTTATGCCAACACAAATGTATGTAATAACTAGGGCTTTAAATTGATTAAAATATTTAATAAGGATTAATGGCATGATTGTCCAGAGTTAATCGCAACCAATCGCAAATTAATTACATCTTTTTTTTATCTGTTCAAAAATTTACTTTAAAGGGAGATTTGTCAAGTATTTATTACTCTTATCAACATGGGAGTGGGCAGTTAACAACACAAAACAATGACAAATTCTGTCCAGAAACCCTCACAGGTACTGCATTTAGCATAACAAATATGCTCAAATCATAACATGGCAAACTGCAGCCCAACAGGCAACAACAGCTGTCAGTGTGTCAGTGTGCTGACTTGACTATGACTTGCTCAAAACTGCATGTGATTATCATAAAGTGGGCATGTCTGTAAAGGGGAGACTCGTGGGTACCCAGAGAACCCATTTTCATTCACATATCTTGAGGTCAGAGGTCAAGGGACCCCTTTGAAAATGGCCATGACAGTTTTTCCTCACCAAAACTTTTTAACCTTGTACATGTGTTATTGTGGTAAATCTCATCCATTCACGGTGTGTGCATGTTTAGATCTTACGGCAGCGGATACTGGAGTTCCTGGTCCCTCTAACTGGGCAGTATGGGATTCAGCTCATGGCCTCAGTGGGAGCAGTGTGGAGCAGCAGGAAGAATAAAAGGAGACATAAAAACAAAGTAAGAACTGCAGCGTTAGAAGGGACACACATCTATCTCCCTGAGAGGCTTTAGATCACTTGTTGGCATCATAACACTCCTGTCTTCTTTAGGTTTTACCTGTGGCCAGCGATTCTCGTCTAACCATTGTGGCTCTGGTGAAGTCATTGCACACCTTGCACACAGATGTCATCCTACAGTTGGTCAAGGAGGTGGTGAAAAAACCACATCAGATCAAAGGAGAACAGGTACACAAACATACGTGCATGCACAGCTGCTCAAAACTTGTATTCTGGATGTTGATGATGAAGTCCCTCATTTTTGTGAAATTTTTTTTACCTTTCTCTCCATCAGAAGTCAACACTGGTAGATATCCCAATGTTACAGTTCAGCTACGCCTATATGCAGAGGTGAGTAGGAAATACAATGCAAGTCCCCCACCCCATGTTTAAGAAGACCATTCTACAAATGCTCACTATTATAATAACTTCTGTTTCTGTATGTAGCGTTTCAGCTCAGACCCTGCAGGAAAACGTGGCGCCGCTCCTCAGTTTGTTACGGGAGTCTGTTCAGCTCAACCTGGCCCCGCCTGGGCACTTCCTGTTGCTGGGGTCAGTTTTGAACACATTCAGTTCTTATTCAAGGTTCATTTAGTGTCATTGTACAACACAGGGTTGCACAGGGTGTTTTTCTTTTTTATTATTTGCATCAGTAGAAATGTAAACAGCAGCAACCAAATTACTCTGATTAGTAGTAGTAGTAGTAGTAGTTGTACTTCTGTATTACAGAGTGCTCTTACAAATGCATACACACATACACACCAAAACGTCTCAGAAATGCACTGCAGTCCATGACATTAACAATGATTGGCCTGCTGGTTGTATTTCCTTGTTAACATTAACGTTTTTTGTCTTGCAGAATACTCAATGACTTTGTCAATAGGCTCCCCAACCTGGACAACAAGAAGGACACTAGAGATCTGCAGGTATGATGCATGTTGCATTGCTCTATTTATGATTGAGGTAGCGAGCGAGTGCATGTGACGATTGATTGATGGTGACATCATCGTGCAGGAGGTGACTCAGCGGATCCTGGAGGCAGTGGGTGGGATCGCGGGCTCATCTCTGGAGCAGACCAGTTGGCTCAGCCGCAGCCTGGAGGTCAAGGTTCAGCCGCAGGTGTGCCCTGAAGCGGACGAAACTGATGACGCAGACGTGGATGGCGACCATTATGGTAACTTTACATACATGTGTCAACTACATGCAGGCGTGACCTTTGACCTCATCTGCAATTCTTGTCCAATGGTTGAGAAAATGAACCCAGGGGATCAATATAGCCCTCCGTCAGATTGGAAGTAGAGCTTATACATCACTACAGTTGTCGTGGAAAACCAGGAAATATTGCGAATCGCCAATTTTTAAAGGGATGCTTGAGATATGTTGAAGTGGGGTTGTATGAGGTTGTTGTCCATAGTCAGTGTATTACCTACAGTAGACGGCGATCGGCACGCCCCCAGTTTGGAGAAACGGGCAGGACTGTCGGCAAAGGAGCAAAGCTATGTACTGCTGTGGACGGGGGCAGCAGCAAAATGTATTTTAGACACCTAAAAGAAAGGCTCACCTAAAAAAAAAATCAGTGTCTTTTGAGTTTAATTGTTTTGTTTGCAAATGGGCGCAGTAAACCTTCAGCGCCTCCAGCTGAATGCCCAACTACTCCTTCCATCAGACAAGTATTTCTACAGAATATTGGGGTCATCATGACATTAACTGTAATCCATCATTTCTAATCAAACCGTTTCGGGCTGTCTTCTGAACAATAGGAGTTGTCGTTGCTCAGCAGCTGCGTCCTGATACGGGGAGTTGTTCCTAGCTAGAGCATCTGGTTATCTACCCAGCTAAAGTGTCTGCTCATTCAAGGTTAAGTTATCATTTCTAAAGAATATATGGTCAGCAGAAAGGATGTACATTAGTTCAAAGAAAGGACAGTTGATGCATTCAAACTGTACTTTTCTACTACAGTTAGAGTAAGAATGTATTTCCCATTACACCCTTTAAAACACCAAAGTCACACAATAACACAAACAAACTAACCGATCGAGGCGGCGGTAGACCAGCAACTCCTGTGTTCTGCGAGGTAAAATTACAGTTTTTGTCAATGGAGTCTGGTGGCTTTGAAGAGAGCATAGATAACGGCTTCAGTTCCCTGACGGCAAGGTAAAGCAATGAAAATATTCTAAACATATCGTACACTTAAACTGATAATGATTATTTTAGGTGGCTAAAATATTTGTTTCTGCTGCGCCTCGTCCACAGCAGTGCATTGCTTTGCTTCCATGTTCATATTCATGGTACCCTAACCAACCTCATGTGACCAAACGATGGTTTGTGAGAATCAAAGTCGGAATTAATTAAAATCTTACACTTAAATTGAAGCGTTATTATACTAAGGTTTCGGTACCAGAGTTGATTATTGGGGCTCGGGTGGCAGGAGCTTCTTTTATAAAGACTCAAATGGCTAGTGCTTAATTAGGAACAGTGACCTAGTGATCTATGGGAACAGTACAGGCCTTAATGCTTGACCCCTACAGGGAGATTGTCCTGATGGCCCTATTATGTTGTCTGGGGCATTTTTCTTAACAAAGTTATTCTGTGTGATCACTGTTATTCTATGATGAAACGTTTCTATCCTAATTGTCACCTACTTGTATATGCACATGTTGCTCCCTCACAGAATTATTACAAGCTTGGTAACAGTCACATGTGAACTTTTCTCCTTATCCCCCTGTCAGAGTCAATGGCTCAAGCTAGCACCATGGTTTCCTCTTCGGCTCCCTCAGCTTACAGCGTGCAAGCTCTGGTACTCCTGGCTGAGGTAGGTTTTTATTTATTTATGAGAGAATGAATGGGTGAATCTTCCAGTGTTTGTGGTGTTTAACACGTTTTATACTTACTGTATAGGTCTTGGCACCACTTCTGGACATGGTATACCGCAGTGATGAGAAGGAGAAAGCCGTTCCTCTCATTTCCCGGCTCATGTACTATGTTTTCCCTTACCTGAAGAACCACAGGTAACTAGTGTGCAGGGCTATCTTAAACAGCTTTGGTCTGTTTGGTCTCAGTAGGCTTCCTCTAACTTGGGCTTTCTTACCTCTAGTGCCTACAACATGCCCAGCTTTGAAGCGGGCGCTCAGCTGCTGAGCAGTCTGAGTGGGTATGCCTATACCAAAAGGGCCTGGAGGAAAGAGGTCTTTGAGCTCTTCATGGACCCCCTCTTCTTCACCATGGATGCCTCCTGTTCTCCCAGGTTAGTATGTTTATTTGGTAGATACACACATACAGACACAGGTGACAACTCATACAAAAAATTTTTTTTTTTTTAAATGTCAAAATGATGATTTAGTACATGTCTGTTTGTGAATAAAAAACAAATGCATATAGAATAATGAAATGAATCAAATATTCAAGAGCACCATCTGCTGGATTATCATAGTAACAAATAATATCTTTAAGGTCAAAAGAGTAGACAGAATTAGTAGCTTCAAAAAAGTGAAACTCCAGATCCGTCCAAAAGTTGTGGGATATTTCTCTATCAAAAGCTAGGTGAGAAATTGTTATTATGTTTACAAAAGGTTCTGCAAACTTAGCGATAAGACGATTTGCATGGTATGTTTTATGTAAAATTTTGAAATGTACTTCCTTATAGCCTTGCTTAAAATAGAGTGGTGCAGGAATGACGTATTTTTGTAGGCCAACCAGGAAGTTAGAATAGCACAGGTTCCCTCGACAAAAACCCAACGGGATTTTTCCACTGGGTTTTGGATTATTGCAGAAAATAAGCTGTGTGGCAACCACACGTTTATGATACTTACACGTTTTGTTCTGTAAGATAATCTCCACAAATGAACACCACTTTTATCATTTTTGAAGTGTGAATGCAATCGCTGAAGTAAAAAGCTAACGTTAGGCTATAAACGAACTACACCACGGTTGCATGATGGTCGCCGTGATGGCGTTTAGTAGTCTCATTTAGCCACTTGTTAGCAACCGCCTTTTTTAAGACGCATAAAGGCTTCAAAATTCATAAGTGGGGTATTTACTGATATATTTTATATCATAGAACAAAACATTAAAATATCTCTTAAGTGTGTGTTAACCACAGATCTTATTTCAGGCATCTAACTAAAAACCCATTAAAAAAAACCCATTGACTTCCAGATGAGGGAACCAGAAGTGCTAAAATGCTAACTGATTTCCAGGTTTTAGGACTCATTCCTGCATCACGGTGCACAGCACTTATAAGGTAAAAGCCGAACCCTTGTCCAGTTTATGTTCTCAATTTTAGACATCCAGAAAAACTTGCCTCTGGGTATAGCCAATTGTTTCATTGAACAGTAATATAATGGATAAATGCTAATTTATGGCAGTGAACGTGAAGGATGACATCATCTAAACTCCGAACATTCAGGACTTGTGGCTTAAGTTGGACAAGAGAGTAGTCAGTCTGATGGGAAAGTCTGGTAATGACCAAGCTGCTTCATTTGCCAAACAAATCCAGGAGTTGACACGGTTCGAGGTTCCCCTCCCTATGTGGATATGAAGGGCTCATTCTAAGCTAACGAAAACACAACAACTCTTAGTTTCAGGTGATTATACACTAATGAAAACACAGTTATGAATATTATGTTCCATTTCTGCTAATAGAGCACCTGAAATGTTACACACCGTTAAGTGTAGTTTCCCCAGAAACTCAATTCTTATATCAAATATGCCATAGTACTTTATAATATATAATACTGACAGTTAAACTAGTGATAACTTCTGTAATAAATATATCAGAGTATTTTTGAACATGCAATACTTAATAATAGTTACGTACATAATACAAACTGTTTTTTTGAGACTTTAAGGATGTTGCTGGGAAAAATGTTGTGTGTGTGACTTTAGGTGATCTCACTTAGCATTTAGAGAGCATTCTGGTTAATCCTGCACACGTGTTACCAGGGTTTTTGATATTTGTTTTTACAACGCTCTTTCTCGTACTTTAATCTCATCTTTGTTGCTCTACATGGAGGCGGCTGATAGAGCGTGACAAATGTGACAAGCTCACAGATCTGGCTGTTGGAGCGGGGAAAACTTTCACAGTGTAAATACAGTATACCATGTGTAAAAAGATCTTGCTGCATCTTTATAAAGAAGTATATTGTAGGATTGGGGTGAATGAATTGGAGATCACCAATGTCTAATGTCCTCTTCTTGACTGCCCTTTGTTCTCTATAGTTGGAAATCCATTATTGACCACCTGTTGACACACGAGAAGACCATGTTTAAAGACCTCATGAGTGAGTACAGCCCCGAGGAAATGTTTTTAGTGCTTTAAAGATACAATTATAATCTAAAGGTGAGAGCTAATCTGTGACAGAGAAGGTTTATTTGTTACTTTTAACATCTTCTGGTAGATAACAGCAGTTAACAGTTCAGACATGAGAGAAATTGTTTTCAAACCAATGCAGTCAAAATGTCACTTATATAGAAGTGGTGTGTCAAATTGAAATTACAGAGACATTTTTGGTTATTTGCTGTGATAAACCTGTATTTGTTTGTGCTGTAGGCATGCAGAGCGGCTCCCTGAAACTGTTCACTAACATAGAACAGAAACCCATGCTGCTGAAGCGCCAGGCATTTGCCATGTTCAGTGGAGAACTCGACCAATATCACCTGTATCTGCCCCTCATTCAAGGTGTGGTGCTGTTTCTGGATATTTATGTTGATTTTTATGTGATTATGTTCAATTTAGTGGTAGAAACAGACAATCTATGTTCTTTAACGATCATAAAACTTCTCTCCGCCTGCTTTCAGAGCGTCTCACTGAGGCTTTGCGTATGAACCCTAGCCCTGGTGTTTCAGCCCAGATGTTCCTGATGTTCCGCGTTCTCCTGTTGCGGATTTCGTCCCAGCACCTCACATCTCTCTGGCCAATCATGGTCACAGAACTGGTACGATCGAGCCTGGCTTCATACACGGGGCCAATACTGTACAAGTGTCTATTTTGATACAAATTTAAACTTATTTTTCTGCTTGTTTTTCAGATTCGCACATTTGCACGTCTAGAGAAAGCTCTACAGTCGGAAAAAGACGTCTCCAAGTGAGCTTATTGATTTATTCACAAATTCACATTTCATTGACACTCTGTTGACGCTCTCACTCAAAATACCTTTCTTACGTACCGCCTAGGCTGGCTAAAGCGGTGCGGGGAGCCCTCGACAGGAATGGACCAGCGAATTTCTCTCAGGCAGAGTTGGACATGTACCTGTCAGCCTGCAAGTTTCTGGACACCTCCCTGGCTTTCCCTCCAGAGAAGATGCCAATCTTTCAGATGTAAGAGCTCAGAAACATGCTAACATATTATGTCTTTGTAGAAGTTGTGGTGTTTCATTAGTTATTTTGTCTGTGTATAATTTTCTATCTTACTTTTCCTGTATAACTGTCTGTTCCATGTACAGGTATCGTTGGGCATTTGTCCCCGAGGTGGATGTGAGCCGCTACGGCGGCCCAGAGAGTGCGCTGATAGAAGGCGAGCAGGAATGCACACCCCATGTTGTCAGAGTACTGGAAGCGATGCAGCAGCGATATGGGGTAAGATCATACATGGGTTGAAACAATCAATTTCAAACTTATACATAGTCAATCTCATTTTAAAGTCTATACTCTTGAATGGTCATTTTGATGAGATGCTTAGAATTACTGTTAGTTATGCCACACACATGAAACACACTTGTTTTTGATCGGGGGACGTTTCAAACACACTTTTAAGTCATCAGTTTAAAGCTAGGGTCTGCAATCTTGAGGAACTAGCAAGAGTATGCAACATTTTTAAAATTATCCAACCAAAAAACCCAGCCCAGTGTTGCCAACTCTTTTCCAATGAAAGTAGCTAGCAGCACTAGCTCCAAATGTCGCCAAGTCGGCAACATTGACAGTCCGTCCCGTCAGGCCTCCCTCCAAAGCCACTCCTCAACAATTATCATAATGAATGGAAACAACAAACATGTCTGTTGTTAGTACTCACAGCTGTCAAGCAAGCAGCTTGTGGAAGACTCCGTTGACGTGCAAAGACGCGAATAGGCAGAGCGTGCGTAGGTAGACAGGTAGGCAGTTTATTACAGTCCTGCGACAGCCACAGAGCATTTGTGAGAGCATTTCATTTATTAATTGCTGTCGGGATGTAGTGAGAATTTCAACAAATATAACAAAAAAAGTATTGTTTTTGAAGAACACTCCTGGCCCTTCCTTTAGCCATTCAAAATCATTGTGCAAGTAATGACTTGCAAGTAACCATAGCAACAGTACCTAGGCATCATGCTTTTATGTTACCAGCAGCACAGGATCTCACTGGTGCTAGTGAGAACAAAGCAGTGGATCAGAGAAATAAAACATTATTTTTTATTGTTTTACAGCGGTTACGTTCTAAAACACAAATAAACACACCACTAACTCCACACACCTCCGTACAACCCTGCGCAGAAGGCGCCAAGTTGCCGGATTTTGAATAAATGCAGCCGAAAGGCAGACCGTCCTCTCTACCTGGTGTGTGTGTGTGCCTCGGTCAAACAGACACACCGATAGCAGCACACAACAGCCACTGCACACAGCAGAGGAGAGACAGAGGAACAGGGCAACTCAAAGCAGTGTAACAAACCCGTTCTCAAATACAGCCGCAAAGCATCTAAAGGGGGACTTGTGCCCATCGATGTATAGCCTAATGCTTATGCCTTGATATCAAAAGCCAAGGGGTGTGACAAAGCGGCGGTATTTGACCACCTGAATGGGGTGCACACCCTGCACGCTGTTATTGGCTGGGGGTTACACCACTACGTGGGGCCTAAAAACTTTAGGCAGACTGTCAGAAGCATCCCGAGTAAAGCAAAATAAGAGGAAAAGAGAAAATCCAAGCAGAGGACTGCAGGGTCTCTGCAGTTACAGACAGCACCACACACTTCTAGTGGGGCATAAGTGTGAATGAGAGGGATTATTTTTGCATAAGTCTATACATTGTTTTTTAGGAAATTGTTGCATATTATACCTTTAAACAGTATTTGATAACTGACTGTGGAATTATTGCAATATTGCAATATGAGGTGTCTATATATAGAGCATAAAGGACTTGTCAGTTATTTCCTTAAACTGGGACTCTTGGTCAGGCATAGCCACGATGATGATGAAGATGTCAATTTTGGTGTGTTATTATGGAAATGTGTCGGTGATAAACTTCAGCTGAAACTGAACTCTGTTAATATTGTCAAAATGACATACAAAAGGTTGTGTTTTTGTGAAATGACCACATCTCCCTCTGATGACGATGTCCTGTCCTGTTATTCCAGACACTGAATGGGCTGAGTGAGGAATCTTCTACAGAGCATTTGGAGTTCCCCCTCCTCCCTCAGCGCTCACTGTCCTCCATCACCCAGCTGTTGCCTTTCCTTTGCACCCTTTGCTGTTCCTTCCAGGGCCCTCCCCCCTACAGCACCCTTATGCCCCACTGCCCCGTAGCAGAGTACCCAGCAGCCAGCGCAGACACAGTCCTGAAGAGGCTGGAGTGCATCACTGAAGAAGAGTTCCTGGACTCCATGGAGAGTTAGAGCTCAAGCATGAAGCTTTCATGACCTAAGTCCTCTTCTTAAGCTCTTTTGACCTGCAGCCATACGCGTGCGGAGTACCTAAAGTAGGCACAGCCGGTGATAATGTTGTATTGTGAACTAAGAAGAAAGGGAAACGTTTTGGAATTCTGTTTTTTAATGTTTTAACTTGTCTGATCTCCACATAAATACGTGCACCTCTGAGGTGCTCTCACACTGAATCTGTATTAGAAAAGCCAAGGGACTTTGTTGTAGTTATTTCAGTGGGCTTTTTGGTTATCTGAAAAAAAAAAAACATGGTAGAAGTATTAATTACAAATTCCTGTGGATCGCTTCTTTCTCTCTCAAGGACGTGTATCATCTCAGTTGCAAAATATCCACACGTTGAGAATGTGTCAGTGTCTACTCTCTTTGCTTTATATGGTTTTAGACTCAAAGATGGTACTACTAAAAATAGTAAACTAACTTCAGATGATTACCTATTGTTATTTTTAGGCATGCACCTTATAATAACAGTAGTTCCAGTAAATGTTTTTAGTTTGTCACCAAATAGCAGATTCACTGTGAAGAACCTCATTAAGTATTGTCGATGTGTTCTTTTGACTTTTTCATAACCTCTGCTTAACCATACTTTCTGATTTGTGTGTATATTTATGTCTGTCTGACTCCGAGAATGTAAAGACTACAGTGTACGGCGGCTGTTAGGTACTTTCTCTTTGATTGTTACTGGATACATCATTATGGGACCTCGCAAACCTTTGGCTAAGATTCTTGTTAAGAGTTGTATGATTAAGCTACTGAATGTGATTCGTGTATACCAGGGTTTGAGTTTACCCCGCTAAAATACATGCTTGCCATTTGTGGTGTTCAAGGGAATTCTTTGTAGTTGTTCATGGATAGCTTTTACAACTGCCTGTTGTCTTTTTTTTCCACAATGCTGAATGCTTAAGTAATTTATTTTGGATGTTTAAAGGACCGTGTCAAGTTTTGAATTAACAGAAAGAAGACTCATTAAATTAAATATTAAGCTTAAATACTGTGTTTTCACTTCACAGCTTCAGTTTTTTTGTTTTTCTGCATTTGTGTTGGAGAGAAATTACTGAGGGACTCAAAACTGTGATAAAAAAAAAAATCTAATTGGCGCTTCGATCCCCGATTCCTCCTGCCCACATGTCGAAGTGTCCGTGGGCCAGACACTGAACTCTGATCCCTCCCGCCTTAAATGTAGTTACTGTTTTACCGAGCATTGTTTCATGCACGTCATTCACACGATGTAAAATGTCACATCACTGCACACAATCATCAGAACATCTTGTGACCATGTCTCAATTAAGACCACGTGTCTTTTCCATAATAAAGTTGTTCTCTATAAATGTTTCAACAACTTGAAATCCCTCAGGAGGAGCTGTAGGACGTGGCTGCAGAGAAGGGAGTTTGGACTACCTTGCTTAATCAGCTGCCATGACACAGACCTGTGAAAGTCAGAGAAAATGGGCAAATAACTTTACACATGAGGTAAAAAAGTTATGTGTGTAATCCAGTTTTACAAAATGACCTTTCTAACCTAGAAAGATAAAGGGACAGAGTGTGCTGAACACACCCATCCATCATTCCCTTCAATCATTTAGCTATTCAAACTGAAAGTACTGCCCTAAATAATTATTGTAATAATTGATGGTGTTGGCTTTTGTAATGTATTGTGAAAGCAATTACAAACATTCCAGATAATTATCAATGATAGGACGACTCTTTCAACCTGTGTGAGAATAGTTATCACCACCACTGTTAAGAGTCTATTGCTTGTACTGCTTATGACTTTTTAGTCAGTATTGCAAGTGATTCATTTGGATATAATATAAATATTGAACCGGAGGTGATCCTATTAGAGTTAACATTATGAACAACAATATAGTATGGCGATTGTAATGCATATCCTTAATATTCAGAGGAAAACTGAGCACACAATGTGAAGAGAATTAACGCAACATGAGCAGATGAAATTAAGAAGTTGCATTTTGACATATCTTTTTTTAGGTACATTTTTTCCATATTGTAGAGTCAAAATTCAACAATAAAGCCAAAAATGTGTTAAATAAACTCAGGCTGTAGCATTACCACAATAAACTTCATTGGTTAACAGTTATTTTTAATGCAATAATTTCTCACATTTAATATGCCAAGTACAAACAACTTTATATTAAACATATGGATTCCAATAATACAATATGGAGATATTTTACTGTACTTTTGTTTTATTTAAAAAGGCAGCTTCAAAGTGAAAATACATATTGACGACTTCCTCATATTTGAACATTAAAAAAATATATTCTTAATAGGCTTGCTGAAATTTTCCAGTGTGATCCTGTTCAGGATGACCCTCACTATGACCATGTCACATTGCATATGATTAACATTGCCATTTTACTGTACAGTTTTTAACAAAAAACAACTGAAAAACTGTACATTAAAATCATTTTACATGTTCATAGTCAGGGTCATCATGAACATTTTTTTAATGAGAGTTAAAAAAAAAATGTATACTTTTTTTTTTCCTTTTTCAAGGTTGTTTTCATATATGCAATTTACAGTTCGTAATTACAATAGTTTATAAACCAATTTTTAAGTACATGAGCTTATAGACAAACTCATTAAGTACACTAGAGAAAACAACTTCAACATTCAAAATTGAAATAAAATTAAGAAAATAAATAATAATAATAATAATAAAAAGAAAAAATAGTTTAAAAAAACACACAACAAAAAAAACAATAATAATACAAAAATACGAAAGTAATAATAAGAGAGAGAGAGTTAACATTTTAGGAAATTATGAATGTGTTATGATGTAATTTGAGCTGACTTTCCCTTTAAATTTCTCAAAAACTTGACATACAGTCATAGTGAGGAAGACAAACCCATTATGAAAACGTTTTTATCATATTAGTAATTTTGGTTGACCATATATTCAACAAGACTTATTTAATATACTATGTGTAATATAATATCTCTTTTATTTGGCATTTAAAATGTGAGGAAAATATCTCTGTAATGCCAGTGCGAGGAGTTCGTCCTTTTTGGCCGCTCAAAGCACCCGTAGGCTACCGTACCGTAACGCCCCTAATAGACATGTATCGAAATCCAAGCTGCGGCTCTCTTTACCGCAGATCGTGGTTCCATCACAGTAGTGATGGGAATTCCGGCTCTTTTTAGTGAGCCAGATCATTTGGCTCAGCTCACCAAGAAGAGCCGGCTCTTTCGGCTCCCAAACGGCTCTTCATTTTACCACTTCTGCCTTTTATATAATTCAGCCACATTTAGCTTTAGCTGTTTTGACCTATGATTAGTATGTTTGAATGGTTATGATTCAAATGGAGAACTGTAAGTCGTTGGATGAAGAGGCTTCGTCCTCCTCCTCTTCCTCCAACAGAAAGACGATTGATGGATGGTCCTCATCATTGCTCAGTCAGACGCCTGTAACACTCTATAACCTTTTCACCTTTAGCGCTGTGTAAGAAAGGGGGAAGCACAGATGCACAGGTCGTAAAACATCTTATGTGAGGGATATGGGTGTCCGATGTCCGTACACATGTTTGTATATGTTATGTCTGTCAAGTGGGGGTCTGTATGGACATGTTCAGGTATGTACAGATATGTCCGGTGTATTGTTTAGTTCTTTAAATGACAAAACTGTGGACATGTCTTTAACAGGTGAGGGGTATCCGATTCAAAAAAAAAAAAAAAATTTGACTGGTTGGTAGAGGCATACAACCGCAAGGTAGTAATTCTAGTTTCTATCAGTAAGGTAGTAAGGTCAGAGGTCAATGGACCCCCTTTGAAAATGGCCTTGCCAATGTTTCCTATTTTCACTCTAGCTTTAAAACTGAGCCTGTTACAACCTCCAAAAGATCGATTGAGTTAATGTGTTAAAGAAATTAATGGTGTTAAAAAGAATTTGCATTATGCGTTATTGTGCTCAAATCATAACACGACAAACTGTAGCCCAACAGGCAACAACAGCTGTCAGTGTGTCAGTGTGCTGACTTGACTATGACTTGCCCAAAACTGCATGTGATTATCATAAAGTGGGCATGTCTGTAAAGGGGAGACTCGTGGGTACCCATAGAACCCATTTTCAGGTCAAGGGATCCCTTTTAAAATGCCCATGGCAGTTTTTCCTTGCCAAAATCTCAAAGCGCACACAAAGTGTAATTTAGAGTGTTATTTAACCTCCTTTGCGACAACCTAGTATGACATGGTTCGTACCAATGGATTCCTTGCTAGCTCCACTCTAGCTACCATTTTTTTCAGTGTGAGCACATCAAATTAAAACTCTACCAGATGTTGCAAGGTGATCAATCTAAAGTTTCTGTTTTGACACTCCTCCTTGGAGCAAATATACCTACACGTGGCAGCCTGTGATTGGACGCGTATTAGTCCGGGAATGCCGGATTAGTCACACCTGTCTAAATGAGTTTGACATGAAGTGTACCCCTATCCTCTCTCAGATTCAGCAACTGCATGGGTTATTTCTCGCCTCAAATGTTTTCAGAAACACATTTCGGTGAACTATTTTCATGAAATAAGAGAAGAAAGTTTCCAAACGAGCCTCCATACTGTTTCCGGTTTGAAAGCAGCAGCCCACGGCGGGAAAGCGTTCGTCCAATCAGGTTGGGACAGCCTGTCGGTACGTGTCCACAGGCTCCGTGCTTTCCACGCTCCCCATTCATTGTCTATGCAAGCAGCCGCGCAATGCATTCCGGTAGCGTGGCGTCGCGATTCGAGAGACTAGGCGTGCAGGAAGCCCGTTCCTCATTTGCATAAAGTTGAAGTCCTGGCTACTTTATGCAAATCACGGGCGTCCGACGCGACTCGCCGCCTCTCGAAACTCCCGAAGATCTTTTAAAATAAACGTTGTCGATCCAAAATAAAGACATATTCAGCAACTGCATGGCTTATTTCTCGCCTCAAATGTTTTCAGAAACACATTTCGGTGAACTATTTTCGTGAAATAAGAGAAGAAAGTTTCCAAACGAGCCTCCATACTGGTTCCGGTTTGAGCAGCAGCCAACAGCGGGAAAGCGTTCGTCCAATCAGGAGCCGAGTGCCTTGTTTCTAGTGACAGCCCACCAAGCGTCCAATGTTGGGAAGCGTCGCGTCGCTTCGCGATAAAAAACGTCCCTGTGGACACGTACCATGAGTCTAGTGACAGCCCACCACCGTCCGATGTTGGGAAGCGTCACGTCCCCTCGCCATAAAAAACGCCCCTGTGGACACGTACCATCAGTACACGGAGTGCCCGTGGTGCGGAGAAGATCATCCCATCATTCTGCCTTGAATTAATTGAAGAAAAAAAGGCCCTCAGGCGGAGGGGAGCCGGCTCCTATCGTTCACTTAAAAGAGTCGGCTCTTTGAACTGGCTCGTCCGCGACCGACACATCTCTAGTCCCATCACAAGTGTTGTTGGTGTTGTTTGGACTGACTTCACATCCTCTCACCGAGTCTGACATCCGTATTTACGGCGAGATGGCGGCGCAGACAGACCGCGGTGTCCCGCTCAGTACGGTGAGTCGATATTTGCAACGGGGTTAAATATATTGCGACGTTATACTGTTTCAAATGCAATGTTCACCGCTAACGGCTCAACGGCTGTACACTAACGGCTGTACGTCTACGGCTGTCCGCTAACGGCTGTACGTCTACGGCTGTACACTAACGGCTGTACGTCTAAGGCTGTCCGCTAACGGCTGTACGTTAGCGGCGTCGCCCAACAAGTGAACGTTAGTAACCGTTAGTGAACGTTAGTAACGTTAGTGAACGTTAGTAACCGTTAGTGACCGTTAGTGGACGCTGAGTAAAGGCTCATAGCAGAGCTGTGTGTCTAAATCACTTAAAGTCATGATGTTTTATGGGTTAAAAAGGTTCCTAAAGCTACTTAACTACTGACGACAAACATCCAGTTAGTGTTCAATAAATCACTGTTTTTGAAACATTGCCAATGTGTCATATTATTAACACAAGGAGAGCTAAATATTTACCTCAAACTTTCTCATTTGTGTTTCCTCTATTTTCATTGTTTAGTTACAACACTGTTGTAACACGTTAAACTACACCACACTGTTAAGTTTCACTTTCGGTTCTCGGTTCTCTGTGCACATGATAAGAAAGAAGACATTATGGGCTGGTTATAGTTAATTTAGGTGGGAGAGTCCTCTGACTGGGGATCATTGTTGCTTGACATCCCACTGTCATTCTCCTTCTTCCCACATTTCCTATCTCTCTTCCTCATCATCATCACATGCTTGTGTTTGCAAACCAAAACAGGCTGTTTTACATACGTTTCTATTTCCTACAATGGGTGCATCCCAAACATTAAAAACATTTACGTACAGAACAAGCAAAGCGAAAACATAAACAAAGAGCTGTGCAAAACATAAAAGGACAACAGAAATGAAACAAAACCACCATAAAATAAAAATAAATAAATAAATAGATAATAATAAAAAAAAAGACCACGCGAGAGTATAATAATAATAATTTCACTTAAAAACGTTAAAGATATTGCACACATTCATTGTTTTCATTGCTTTTTTGTTTTGTATGGGAGAAATTGTTGACAGATATAGATCCATTTCTTTTATAAATACAAAGAAATTAGGCTCTTTTTTTGGGTAAATTTACACTTATGAATGTAGAACTCCGCGAGAATTAAAATTAAATTAATAAGAAAAAATGCATTACTGTCTTTGTCATTGTAATCATAGCAACCATATATCATATATCTATAGTACAGTGCAAAATCTGAGAAAATGTTAACAAGTATAAAACTATTGACATCTTTCCACAATTCAAATGTAAATTTACAGGACCAGAATAAATGAGAGCAAGTTTCTGGATGTGATTCAGATCAGTCCGGTCGTCAGCAGCGTCCAATCAGTAACTGATATCCAATAAGGGGGCGTTTCGTTCGGTAAAAGACTTCCGTGAAGGCTGCTCTCGTGTATCCTCGATCCTCGCTCCTCGCTCCTCGCTCCTCGCTCCTCACTCCTCCGTGCAGAAATAAGAGCTTTGGGACGGTCTTCAAGATGGCGCACCAGAACAACTTCTGGTTCAAGCGAGGATCGAGGAGCGAAGAAACGACAAATAAGAGCTTTGGGATGCACCCATACTAGTGATGTCCCCAGTTGATCTGCATGATTAAGTGTCTTGGATGACATAATGAAGATCCTATGAGTACTGTATGCTCCATTAATTTTTGTCCGCAAACAAACAACCGACTATATTATTAGCCTGCTGAAAACATTTGAGAATGACAAAGCACTTTGTTATGCCTGATAGTTGCCAACTCCATGTTGTTGAGCCTGTTCCAAATACCAACATATGACCTTTGATGAAATTTTGTTGTAAAGACAATCGGGTTACCGCTAAATAAATATTTTTAAAAAATGTTAAAAGGACTATTTGTAACTTTCAGAAATGCTTGTTAACAGCGACACCTGTGGCCGTTAAGTCAACGAAAGTCAGCGTCGGGCTCACGCTTGCTCGCTCTACATAGACATGAACGAGCATTGCTTAAAACAGTGAGGCGACACACGTCAGCTAAAACCACAATATCACTCTATATTTCACCTGCTTGGCAGTAATGTTAGCTGACCAGACGGAGGTCTCTCCATGAATCAATGCTGATCCTAGTGTTGGCTCTTCCTACTTTAGCAAAAGTGGGTCGGTGCCGGGGCTGAGCAGGAAGAGAAAAATTATCGTCTCCGAGCACGCCCACAGGGAGACACCGGAGTTTTGGTCGGACACGATAACATTTCTCGCTGCGGAGCAGCGTCACTTTACAAGACACGGGAAACCTCTGTTGGTTTGGAGGAGCTGCAGTAGTTATTTCTGCACAAACATCCACTGCACATTCACTAGATATTCTCAGAGCTAAACTAACTCTTCTGCAGTGTGGAGTGAGCGCGCGTTCAAGTCTAGAGGTGGAGCGAGACAGCGAGAACGCGCGCGTGCAGGCAAGCAGGCAGAGGAGCAGACTCCGGCCACACGCGAGCGCGCATATGCGAGCGTGCATGTGTCCCAACCCGGTACATTTATACGCTTAAAAAATTACAAACAGTCCCTTTAAAGGATTGATTTGATTTTTCGCAAGAATAAGAAGACCAAAAAACTTTTCCAAATATATTAAAAGACTCTGTTGTAGTGGCTAAATCGTTAAAAAATCCAACATGTTTTGACCACTATAGGTCTTCGTCAGGGCATTCAACAAACAGACAAAAGCGGATGTGGTCTCACCTTTATGGTATCGACAACCAATGGGAGGCAATCACATGATCACCATAATACTACAAAATATTACAAAATATCATGAAGAAATAACACAGACACAAGTAATTTATGGACATCATCAGGGAAAAATACTCCTAGTTTTTAACATAGGCTGTAAAACTGAAGTTACTTGTGTGCTGAGAGAGGGGGAGGTAGCCACGGTCTTGATGTGGTCAGAGGTGTGAAGGGGGTCTGAAATGGTGGCTTGGGTCCTCAACACATTGGCTGAACATACCGTTGTGGGGGTTGTGTTGAAACTGAATTAAGATAAGACCACTTTGATGTAACTATTGTGTACCTCTTAATTTGCTCCACAGCTTTGTCCCAAGTATCTTCATACAAATTCCACCAGCCACACCTGGCCCTTCGGCGCCATAGCTGAGCTCATAGGTGAGTCATCATCACATGTTTGTATTTGCAACAGAACCAGGCTGTCTTCCTTAAGTTCCTATTTTACTACATACTAGTGATGTCCCCGGTTGATCTGCATGATGGAATGTCCACGCCAAGATTGTTCTCAGCAAACAAACAATGCACTATATTAGCCTGCAGCAAACATTTGAGAATGACAAAGCACTTTGTTATGCCTGGTATAACAGGCTGTTGCCAGTTGCCAGTTGCCAACTCCATGTTGTTACCGGCTTTGACTAACATCAAAAGAGCCTGATCCAAATACCAGCATATGACCGTTGATGACATTTTATTGTAATGACAATCCGGTCACCACTTAATAAATATTCCAAAAATGCTAAAGGATTGATTTGTTAACGTATTTGTGGAGGAATTTAGTTAAATTAAATGTCCCTTAAATTGTGCATTTAAAAACCAGCCTATTTTCAGATTATAGCCTAATTAAAAATGTAATGTATGCTTAAATCACCTCTCTCACTGGTATGTGAAAGCTTTTTGAATAGCGATGAGCTCAGGTGGAGAGGATGGTGTGTTGATAGAGCTGATGCCTCACTAGAGTGTTGAGGTAAATGCAGCCATAAAATATAGAATCAAAGAGTGCAGTGGCTAGCCTCTAGTTCAAATTCAAGTTTACCACAAGACAAATCTCAACTCCTTGCCCCCTTTGTTGCTGTAAAATTATCAGGTGTTGAGTACATGTTATAGTTATTGTTCTCTTATTCAATTTGTACTTTGCCATCTAATATTGGTTTATTTTTAGATAACTATTGAAGCTCTGTGGATACTTATGTGGTGCATACGCCCTTTGTCGCTCGTCATTGAGGTTTCCGTAGCATTAAAGGCTGTCTTAAGAGGCGGAGAATACCTTTGTATTACTTTGTAGTACTCCACCTATTATTTGTGCAAATCCTTTTTTGCAGTGCAACAAGAAGAGAGATGCACCTTGCAAGCTGTCGCTAAAATGTCACAAAAATACTGATAAGCCTGTTTTTTGTGCGTACCCACTTGCATCACATTGAGCCCAAAAATTCCTGAGTAAATCTAGTCCTCCGTACGTCTTCCACTTCAATGCAATGTTAGAACTTTAATGCTTGAGGTTAAGATTTGTAGGTGAATTTAAGTTGCCCCTAAATTGTTTCTTTTTACAGACAATGCCTACGATCCAGATGTCAGTGCCAAACATTTCTGGATTGACAAGATTGTGGTCAAAGAAGAAGAATGCCTCAGCTTTATGGATAATGGAAATGGGCTGGACCTTGAAACAATGCATAAGATGCTCAGGTACTGCTGCTTGGTATTTTTTGGAAATTATGGAAAATGTGTAATGGCCCACTGGACATTGACATTGCACTGCCAGTACTGGCATATATAAAATCTAGGGCTGTCAATCGATTAAAATATTTAATTGTGATTAATCGTGTGATTGTCCATAGTTAATCACGATAATCACTGTTATTTTTTATCTGTTCAAAATGTATCTTAAAAGGAGATTTGCAAAGTATTTAATACTCTTGTCAACATGGGAGTGGGCAAATATGCTGCTTTATGCAAATGTATGTATATATTTATTATTGTAAATCAATTAACAACACAAAACAATGACAAATTCTAAGGTCCAACAGGCAACAACAGCTGTCAGTGTGCTGACTTGACTATGACTTGCCCCAAAACTTTATGTGATTATCATAAAGTGGGCATGTCTGTAAAGGGGAGACTCGTGGGTACCCATAGAACCCATTTTCATTCACATACCACAAAAGACCCCTTTGAAAATTTCCATGCCAGTTTTTCCTCGCGAAATTACTGTAAAGCCCGGGAACATCAGCAGTGTGTGGCGTCTGCACAACCTATTGTTTTTTATTTCGGCATCTATGTTAACAGGTTAGATCAGCCATACTGCCCGCGTGAGCAGTGCATGACGGCTGCCGCAATCTGGCCCAAACGTAAGCTTGGAGCGTTATTTAGCCTCCTTTGTGACAAGATAGTATGACATGGTTGGTACAAATGGATTCCTTAGGTTTTCTAGTTTCATGATGAATTGATTGCTTTAAAACTGAGGCCACTACACCCTAAAAATCACAAGTTGCGTTAAAGAAATTAAAACAAATTTGCGTTAACACGTTATTATCGCGTTAACTTTGACAGCCCTAATAATGACCACTGCCTAAATCCTTTAAAAAAAGAAAAAAGTTGTACATGATGCTACATTTATGAATGAACCATGATGTGATTCATATACTCACTAAACAATGTATGCATTTTTTCCCCCTCAAGCTTCGGCTACAGTGACAAGGTTCCTGTGAAGGGTATAAAGCCAATCGGTATGTATGGCAACGGTTTCAAGTCTGGATCTATGCGTCTCGGCAAGGACGCCATCGTGTTTTCGAAGTCAAAGAGTGTGTCATGCGTTGGGATGCTCTCTCAGACCTACCTGGAAAAGACTGGTGCTAACCAAATAAGCGTACCTATTGTCTGCTTTGAACAGAGAGGGACAAACAAGTATATCCTTTTTCTACTGCGTTAAGGCATATTGCATCATGTAAACGAATGAAATGTAAACATCTTCTTGATTTATTGGCACCATTAAAGTATCATGTGTTGTCAACTGAATTAGGTACAAGAGGACTCCAGTGAAGTTGTAAAGAGGTATGCTCATACTGGTGTAAGTCTGGGACATGATTTGATCCTGGTGTAGTAATCTACACAGTTTTTTCATGTGTTTTTTCAGTGTGACATGTTTTAGAGTAACACATTTTCTCTCAATCATACACCAGACAGTAATTTTTCCATTTGTCCTAATTTTTCATTGCAAGTTGTCCTTAATTCGGCTTTACTCAGTGTAAGAGAGGATCACAAAACCAGTCTGCAGGACATCCTAGACCATTCCCCTTTCAATACACAGGAAGAATTGCTCCTTGAGGTCGATGCCATCAGTTCCAACCAGTCCACAGGGAAAACTGGCACACGGATCATCATCTGGAATCTCCGCAGGTTTGTCTGTAGTTCATACATAACAAACATATGTTTTTTTTTAGAAACCAAGTGCTCGTGCCTGTACATGCCTCAGATTTGTGATCAGATAAAGAAGATATGTCAACGCCCTATCTACTAACCAATCAACTCTCAGGACAATGTAGTCATCATTCCACTCACTCCAGCAAACTGACATGAACAAAAGTACAGTAAGAGGTGATAAATAGCACACACAGCTACATGTGTGTATCATAAATGTAAGAAATGTTGCATAATATTAAATAACACTAGTGTTGCATGTGATTGGCTGTTTGTTGTAGATGGGGTCTTTCCCTGTGATTCAAGAATCACCAATGTTAGACTTAGGGAGACCGAATAACTCAAAGCCATCACCATGCTGGAGGCCCATCCGCCTATACGAAATGTTTATGTTTTCAACAGGACATCTACCAGATCAACAGAGTATGATTTTTCGAAGGACCGTTACGACATCCGAATTCCATCAGATGTCTACGAGGAAATGATTGACACTTCTCAACATGCAGACAGGATCACGCCATACATCCCGCCGAGTTGTTACTCACTACGAGTAAGTAGCAGTAATGTGCACGTCTGTTTATGTCCCCTGAAATGTCTGTCCTTGACTAAATTGACTTGTATCTGTGCAAAAGTTGTCACTAGAGATTCCTCTACTGAAGGGAGAGATGTATGAACACTTCCCTAAAATCTGAGATTCAAACGTACCCCAGGCAAGCTAGGTTAGGTACGTCACAGCCAGTCGCTGATACATAACGACAGGGAAACAGTCTTCGACACAGAGCAGACTTGTCAGTACAGAGAGCGAGAGTTTGAATTAGCATCGTGTGGAGTGCAGTTTTTGGATGTAAACCGGATCCTGGAGCTTCCTTCCACTATATTTATACACAATATTTCACAAGCACTAATGCTGTGTCAGCCTCTGCCAGTTACAAGCTAACCACATGCACATTCACAGATTCTGTATTTCTTCAAGTAGTAGATGTCGTTTTAAGACTGTTTTAACAAAGTAATTTACCTTTTTTTGAAAAATCACATCAGGCCCATTTCTAGAGGAGATCTGTAATTACTAAATTGTAGGCCAATCATAGGTTTTTAGTTTTCTTTTTGCATTATTAGTGAAGCTGTTTTAGTGGAGTCCTTTTAATTTTAGTTAATCTGTGCTGTGTCGAAGACAAAAACGCCATAGAATTTTTAAACATCTGCTGCTGACTGATATCACTTTCCATTCGCATGAGTAAATAATTGATACTTGTGTTTTTAATGGGCGTAGGCATATTGCTGTATTCTCTACCTGAAGCCTCGGATGCAGATCATCATACGCGGTCAAAGGGTGAAATCTGAGCTCATTGCTAAGAGTCTGGCCTTGGTCAGAAAGGACTCGTACAAGCCCACGTTCCTGGTATCCTTTCATCACAGAAGACATGGATCGATATGTTTTAATTTAGGACATTTTGAATGTGCGGAGAAAGTGTTACTTGAGTTTTCCTTAAATGTTATTTTAGTCGAAAGGCATTCGTATCATTTTTGGGTATAACACCAAAAGTAAAGACCAGTATGGCATTATGATGTATCACAAGAATCGGCTCATCAAAGCCTACGAGCGTGTGGGCTGCCAGCTTCAGGTGAGTTTGTGTTGTTTCTTTATTACACATGTTGTCAAGGGGGTCTTTAAATGTTATCACCCGGTGTTCATGTTTCTGAACTTTTATCCCCTGCAGGCAAACAACCAGGGTGTTGGGGTCATTGCGGTCATAGAGTGTGACTATCTGGAACCTACCCACAACAAACAGAGTTTTAATGAGACAGATAAGTACAGGTAATGGGTCTGATTATGGTCTAAATGAGTTTCTGTCAGTTTGAATCTTGCACACAAAATATTTGTATAGTCTATATCATATTACTGCATTATTTGTCAGCACAGCGGCAGAAGTTTGAAGCTCTTTATTTCTTGGTACAGGAAAACGATGAACAATTTGGGGACCAAACTGAAGGAATACTGGAATGAAATGCGCTACAACAGAAGCAGAGACCATCCAAACAGCACCACACCAGTGGAAGATACCATGTTAGTACATTTTGCAGTGACTTACATCATGTATTCTACACGTATCTTTGTCTAACCATGTTGACTTCCTACATGCTCTGGTACTTGTCTCTGTCTATGTCCTCAGGAAGCGACCAGATCAAAACTGGGCGCAGTGCGAGGACTGTTCGCGCTGGCGAAAACTCCCTGATGGGATCGACTGCGAAAAGCTGCCAGATAAATGGTACTGCCGTATGAACCCTGATCCTCAATTCAGGTAACTTGAGCGTATATATATTTATATATAAATCCAAAAAAGATACTTTTATTCCTATCCACAAATCTGTTTTTGTAAAAATGCAAAACTTTACTCTGTGAAAGTTTTCTAGATCTACACATATATTTGTTACTGTTACTTCATTTAAAAATAAATGTAGCATCATTTACAAGAACACATCTCTGCCAGTGGGTAACCTCCAGGTCTGAAAAGTGAAGCCAATGCGGAAGTGCCTTAAACTTGCGTTCTTTCTAACAGCCAGCAGGGGGCGACTCCTCTGGTTGCAAAAATAAGTCTGATTGTATAGAAGTCTATGAGAAAATGACCCTACTTCTCACCTGATTTATTACCTCAGTAAACATTGTAAACATGAGTTTATGGTCTCAATCGCTAGTTTCAAGTCTTCTTCAATACAGCATGATGTTCATTTAGTAAATTATGGTCCCATTTAGAGTCAAATAGACCATAAAGCAGGGGATGCTTTAGGGCGTGGCTACCTTGTGATTGACAGGTTGCTACCACGGCGTAGTCCTGCAAGTTGTCCACGTTTTCGCTGCAGAACCCTTTGGCTGACATCTTCCTCGCTCTGACTACCGTTACACTCTCCACTAGCACCGTCCTGTTTTTGTTTGCTATCATCAAGTGACAGACTACCTGCAATCTGTTCTTCTTCGCTGCTCTAAAACAGTAGTTGCCAGTGGCAGCCATGATACCTCCATGGCGACAGCACAGTGAAGACTACTGTTTTGGAGTGGTTAAGAAGAATTGATTTCCAGTTGATTTTTTTCTGGTTTAATAAATGATGTTATCGGATTGGTGCATGGACTGACGTACTCGCTGATACCCGATCCAGAATTCTGGGCAGTATTGGACCCATTTCCGATACTGGTATGGGTATCGGAACTACTAGTCTAACCCAAATGTAGCTCAGACTCAGTGGATGTATTCAATCTCTATCTAATTTGCCCTCCCAGGAACTGCCAGGTGGAGCAGGAGCCCGTGGACTCAGATGATGAGCAACCCTCATACCGCAAGACCTATAAACAACAGTTAGTCCCATTTCATTTAAAAACACTGCCACAACTTTTGCCCAAAGATATAATTGCATATTTAGACTAAAATAAGAATTGCACATTTTTGTTGTAAAGCTGCCAAAATCAGCCCAAATATGTTAACTGAGCATAATAAGTGAAGTGACTTGCCTTACCTTATCCCTGTGATTATTTTTAACAGAGAAAGGGAAGACAGAAGAAAGATACAATTGAGGGAAATACAACAGGTAAGGACACATCATATGCTGTAAATTGCCTGCCATTTTTCTGCATGCTATTGCTGTTTCCTTCATGTGGTACCTGTAACACCTCTGCATTTTATTTGAAATAAACAGTTCTTTTTCTGGTAGTATTGTTTTCTGATTCCATAAAGATTAACATGTTATTAATAGCTCTTTGGGATTTATTTTTTCTAGGCTGAGGCGGCTCGTTTGGCTCTTCTCGCCAAGCCAAAACAGGCCCCTAAACGACTGCAGGTTGTGAGTGATGACTAAAGTTGATGCCATTTTACTTAAAGGACCAGTGTGTAACAATTAAGGGGATCTATTGGCAGAAATGGTATATGATATTAATAACTAGGATTTCAGGCGTATAATCACCTGAAAATAAGAGTTGTTGTGTTTTTTGTTAGCTTAGAATCAGTCGTTTATATCTACATAGGGAGCGGGTCCCCTCTCCATGGAGTCCACTATGTTGCACCGCCATGTTTCTACAGTAGCCCAGTATGGCTTGGGCCGGAGTTGATAACGTTACTCGCTCCCGTTGCCACCGCTCTCTCCCTCTTGCTTCACCACTCACTTCCCTCGTACACACACACACACACACACACACATAGACTAAGCACTGGCTCTGCTCCAAATGACCTTTGCCACAAAAAAACAGCTCTAGAGGGGACCATTCGATGTTTCGCGTCAGCCACTGTAAATCTCTTACACGCTTGGCACGCGGGAGAGGCTTCAGTTGGTTGCAACCTCACCGCCAAATTCAACACACTGTTCCTTTAAGATAATGATCATGTTAACATGTTTTAATAAATACATTGCAGAATGTAGATATGGTGTAGGAATATCAATAATTACAAATAATAAAAACATATCTCTGTTTTCTTTTTGTTGTTCTTGTTGACAGACTGGCCGTTCCCTCTCCACCCCCACTACCCCAAAGAGACGGTTTAACACTGTATCAACACAAGGGGGTGCTGTGAGGGCTGAATCCTCGCCACTGACGCCCGCCCCCCTTTCACAAGCTGGTAAGAGAAATTGCTCATCATGTGTGTCTGAGAGAGAGAGTGAAACAGAAAGTTTGCGAGATTAAAAATGTCTGTTTTCTTTCTCTCTAGCTTGCAGCCCCTCCAGTAGCAGTGGTCTTCCAGTTATTACTAGTGTATTCTCAGTGTCACCAGCCCTCCTGAGGTATGATTTTGTGTTGTTTGTGAGCTTAAATATATCCATTTGACTTTGTTTAAGAAACATATTAATTGTGTTTTGTGTGCACTGCAGGGGGAAAAGGCCACAGCCTGTTACTTCACAAACAACGCCCAAAAGACCTAAAATGAATGGCGTCCATCAGGGCAACTTGGATACATCCACATTAATGGATGTGAGCCCACAGAGCTCCCCGTCACTGCTCATTGATAATGATAATGATGATGATACGGATGATACGGATGATGACATTTCCATCTTGGAGGCCACCAGTACCCCAAAGCCAAAAAAGGCAGATTTGACTAAAGTGAAGACAGAGCGAGAGCAAAGTGATGATAGCATGGACAAGCCGCTCTACTTCAACGACGATGCTGCCGTGGATGACGCCTCGGAGACGTTTGTTGCAGGAACGGGCTCTGCAGGGTCTGCAGCTGTGGGGACCAATCCCTCCCCAGAGCCACCTTCAGAGGTGGCGAGCAGCACCACCCAGACAGAAGTACCCAAAGTGAAGAAGGAAGAGGAGGACCAAAATCAAACTGCAGGGCAGAGTACGTCAGCACAAACAGATGTGGCCATCGGTGTCTGCAGCGTTGAGCAAAGTGTAATCAAGCGAGAGAGCGGTGGAGACGCTCACAGTGAGAATCAGGGAAAGCAGACCTTGCAGAATGGAGGGACGCATCATCTGGATAGTGAAGAAGGTGCTGGACCTTCCTGTGCAAATGTCGGTGATGGGAACGACTCTCCACTTAACTACCCCAGTGTGACTGCGGTACAGGAACAGCAGGAACAGCAGGACCAGCTCCTAGACCTTATGCAGACTACAGCAGAAGAGAGAGACTCATTTAAAGAGCAGGTCCAAAACCTTACCTGCCAACTGCAAGACATGCAGAGCAGACTCCAGGAACTGTCTCAGATCGATGTAAAGAAGGAGTGTTCTCACCAGGCCAGCCAGACGGAGGAACCCGAGGGTGGGAAGGACTACAAAGGTCTGTTTGAGAAGGCTAAACAGAAAGTCGATGAACTGATTAAGGAGAAAGAGCTTTTACTGGCAGCCACTGAGACCAAGCCCAGTACTGCCAAAGGTGAGGAAAAGGACATTGATGAGATTGCACTGCAAGTTGACTGTCTGATGCGGGAACTGGATGAAAGAAACAACGAGAGGGATGAACTGCGCTCACAGGTCAGTGTTCCAGCTGTGTTTGGTATTTTTCAACCTTATTTTCCCATGGTTTTGTGTCCAAGTGACTAATCGGGACAACACTTTTTGAAATATTTCCTGTATTGAGGGAGAACGCTGCAGACACTAAACGGGCTGTAATGTAATTATTTGAGGCAACCTGGCTGGCACCGTCATTTTACTTATTTGTCTTATTGTCAACCAATCCCATAAAAAGACCAAAGCCAACAGGTTCCAGGTCTGTTTCCTCTGGACTACTTTGCACAGATTATGATAAATCAAACCTATATGGACAAGATATTTATGCCCTACAAATATTGTCAAACAACAAATCCAAACATGAATCTGACTGTGCCTTTTATGCAAAACAAAGGAACTTTAAAAAGAGTTACGTAAGGTTGTATGGTTATGTATTATCGTCTTTTGCATACTTTACTACAGCTGCAACGATCAATCGATTAGTTGTCAACTATTAAATTAATCACCAACTATGTTGATAATCGATTAATCGGTTTGAGTAATTCTTTAAGGGGAAAAAAGTAAAATTCTCTGATTCCAGCTTCTTCAATGTGAATATTTTCTGGTTTCTTTACTCCTCTATGACAGTAAACTGAATATCTTTGAGTTGTGGACAAAACAAGATATTTAAAGATGTCATCAAACAACTACTACTACTACTACTACTAACAACTAATCGATTAATCAAGAAAACAATTGACAATGATAATAATCATTAGTTGTAGCCCCAGTTTTGTCCATTCTTCTTATCACTAATAGTTACATTGTATTCACCAAGTTAATTGTCAGATCTGTGAACATGGCTGTATTGCTAAAAAGAAGTCAGACTGGGCAAGAAACATGAGCAGTCAGGTGGTGATACAGGCTTTAAACAAACCCCCAGGTTAGCCAAATGTATTCCAAAGAGAAACCAAAGCAATGGTAACTAATTGATTATACGACAATGAAAATAATCGTTAGTTGCAGCCCTATAATTTAATCTCTCTATATATACACTTTATTTGCTAGCTTGTGTAGATTTTTGTTTACCTTTGTTTTATTGATGTTGATCTGTTTACACTCCCTCTATTCTTTTCTCCTGGGGTTCACTCTGTGCCACGCCACCAGTTGGACAGTCTGGAGGAGGAAAGGGCAAACCTGGCATCCCAGTGTGAAGAGCTCAGGTTGAGCCTGCAGCAACAGGGGGAAAACGCACAAGAGAGAAGCACAACTCCACACACAGCCACTGATTCTACTGTGCAAACAGATCCAGAGGAGGCAGGGGCGACGGCGAACCCTGGCACAGATTCAAACACAGCCTCAGATACATCCAGAAGGTTGGATTGTTTTTTCATGATGCATGAATTATCACTGAATTATCACTATCTGACAAAGCCATTTATAAACTCAACGACCCAGCGGAACAATGACGTAAATCAGATTTTCTGTGTTTCTCTACTCCCATCAGTTTGATTGAGCTGAGGCACAACGTCGGGCGCCTTCTCATCTCCTACGTGCCTGCTCTGGACCTGGACCAAGTGAATTATGAATGTAATGTAATTGATGAGATCCTAGAACAGGTTCTCACCAGCGAGGCAGAGGGACAGTACAATACATGAATAAACAAATCATAGGATTTTGAAATTAAGTGCCATACTCCACCCGTAAATAATGAGTACAGAATTATGTAGGGCTGACCCGAAAACTTCGAAGCTTTGACCGTTGCCATGGTATTCGACCTCCAAATCAGTATTTGAATGTTTTGTTTTTTAATTATTATTTTTTTCTACTTATAAGTATGTAATCAAGTAAAATCCCAAAGTAGCCCATGAAATAAGGAATAATCCCACAACATTAATTCATTATTAGTCACAGCAAGAGGGTCGCCGGTTCAAACCCGGCTTGGGGCCCTTCTGTGTGGAGTTTGCATGTTCTCCCCGTAGGTTAGCTTAGCGTGGGTTTTCTCCAAGTTCTCTCCGGCTTCCTCCCACAGTACAAAGACATGCAGGTTAATTGTTGAGTCTAAATTGCCCGTAGGTGTGAATGTGAGTTTGAATGGTTGACTGTCTCTATGTGTCAGCCCTGTGATAGTCTGGCGACCTGTCCAGGGTGTTCCCCGCCCAATGTCAGCTGGGATCGGCTCCAGCCCCCCGCGACCCCGAAGAGGATAAGCGGTTACGGATAATGAATAAATAATCTCATACGGGTATCGCTGTGTATTTTGTGTAGAGATGCGTGTGTGTACAGTAGTGCGGCAGCGGCTCTGTCCCGAGCACTGAAACGGGAGAGATGGAGACAGACAGAAGAACATGTCAGCCTGCTGCGCCGCGAAGCTTCGAATGCCTTCGAATATTTCTCACCGAAGCTACAAAGCCCAAAAAATTGTATTCGGGACAGCCCTAGAATTATGGTTACGTCCGAAATTCCACACTAACATGCTATTTAGTACGCTAAAACAGTATGTGAGATATTTTAGTATGTCCGAAGCCTTAGTATGAAACCAATAGTACGCAAATAGCATACTATTTCCAGTGAAATATTACAGTAGTGACGACAACGTTCATAACAGACGTTGACGGACAACTCTGTAATATCAATGATGCTTCAATTTAACTGTAAGTATAAGATTTCACTTTGCTAGGTGTACTATATACTTTGAATTAATTCAGACTTTGATTCTCACAAATAGTCATTTTGGTCACATGAGGTTGGCACGGGTTTCCATGGTTACACGTCTCCAACCGGCAAGGAGGTGACGACGTAAATTACTGCTCAGTGCAGCCGAAAACCTACACAGTACTGTTTATTCAGACAAAAGTATGTTGAACAATAGTACACATATTGAATATGTTGAGGATAGTATGCAATTTTGGACAAAGCCTTGGTGTGTGGGAAATGAACTCATATTTATTTGAAGGTGTGGAAACGTTTTTTTTATTGATGTACAGTAAGTTCAACATACTATGATCTTCTTTGCACTCTTTCTTTATCTCAGATGAAAAATGTTATAAAAGCAATTTTAACAATACAATAATATAATGTTACTGTAGGCTATTCACTCTGCTCTTAAGTTTCTGATTAGAATCATAGTGAAACTGATTTTTTTTGTTTTGTTTTGCTTTCCAGACAAACAAGCTATGTATTATATGTGTTTCTCTGTATCACAATGACGGATGACTGTTTTCTCATTGATTTGAATTGAAGCATATTTTGTATGTTTTCTGTCAAATATATTTTTTTATATTTCCTATCTTTGCTCTCTGATGAAATGGCACATTATCATTCGTATCCTTGTGAACCCTTCTGAAAGGACAAACTGAAAATAGGGCTGCCGACAAGCCTTGCGATATGTTTCTGAAAGAGTTATTAAGAACCTCCCTCTAAGTCGTTAAACAGGTTATGCTTGCTTGAGCAATGTTTAATAGGCAACAATTATCAGTCTGTGGTGGAAGAAGGAATCAGATCTTTTACTTAAGTCAAAATAACAATACCACAGTGTAAAAATAGTCTGTTACAAGTAAAAGTCCTGCATTCAAAACCTTACTTAAGTAAAAGTACAGTATTAATATGAAAATATACTTAAAGTACTCATGCAGAATGGTCCATTTCAGAATAATATTATATCACTGGATTGTATTTATTGATGCATTATTGTGTAAGCATCACTAATGTTGCAGCTGGTAAAGGTGGAGCTCATTTCAACTACTTTATATACTTCTGGGTAGCTTAATCTATAGTAATACATTATAATTCATTAGTTGATTTATGACTTATTTTAAGAATCAAAATCTTTAAAGTAAATAACTAATGTCAAATAAATGTAGTTGAGTAAAAAGTACAATATTGTTAATTGCAGGCTAATAGTTCTTCCTCTTTGGGCTGAAAGGATACACCATCTCCACACAGAAACTAGATTTTGACAGGCTTGTAAATCACAGTTTGGGGTTGTGATGATGATGAGATTATTGAGGTGTGTATAATGTTGAGCTTTATTTATTCGGGAGGCTTCATTAAGATGAAGATGTGTTTTACAAGAGAGAACATCCATCCATCCATTATCTGTATCCGATTATCCTATTCAGGGTGGCTGGGGGCTGGAGCCGATTCCCACAAGAGAGAACAAAACACACTAAAACATATAAGCTGATTTAAAAAAAATAGTTTTCATGTAACTCACTGGTGAGTGTGACAGTTGTCTTCGGTAATGAATTGAATGGCACTCTGGTTAAGGGTCTAATGGCAGTGGCAGCAGCATGAGTATACAGGATATCTCAATATCCAGTGTATTAAATGGGATGGTTGTATTTTTCTTGAAAATACCAGCTTTCTAGTCCAATAACATTTGAAGGGTCTCTGAACAAAATAAACTGTGGAGCTGATATGTGGAAGAATACATTCCTATCACATTTCACAGAAAGTTTTAATTTGTTTATTAATGCTTTAATCAAATGGCAGACATTGTCCCCTCAATAAGATTTACATACTTTAAACTACATATTACAGGTTAACAAGTGAAAACCACTTTGTGTGTTATTTAATATCCTTGATTTGTGAATAGATTATTCCCCATAGGAAAAGTCACACGTTTAGTTTAGGTAGTTTTCTATTTTGTAACCATAACTAAACTAATTTATAAAGATACATTTATCTGTTTCACAATAGATAATTAACCAAAGGATAGAATAAAGTTGAACTTTTGTTGTTCTGACTCACCACTGTGGGTTGTACTCTCGGGTGGGATGGCCTGCACTGGAAACCAGTAGGCTCTCCCATTTGTACATCCTTATATATAAGGTGATTCTGGGTCTGCTCCCACAATACTTAAGTGTTTTTAATAAGCAAAAAAATTGTGGACAGTATTCACTGCGTTCACAGGACCTCCTTGTGCTCTCTGTCCCAAAAGCTTGGGCAAAAATTGGGGAAAGGGCTTTTGCATATTCTGCACCCTCAGCCTGGAATTTGCTCCAAAACGACCTAAAAATCAGGAGCTGGTATCATTAAATATGTTTAAATCTAAAATGAAGGCTTTAGAAGCAGACTCATTGGCATGCCAATGTTTTTAGCCCCCTTGTTGTACAGCTGACTCCCAGAAAAGCTTCTTTTTGTCCCCCCTGTTTGTCTTTAGAGAGTTCTCTTTTAATGCACATTTTAGTGCTTTTACAGTGTATTTTATATCTCTATTTGTGTCAATGTGTCTGCACCTTTGTGTTCTTGCTGTTGACCGTCTTGGCCAGGTCTCCCTTGGAAAAGAGGTTCTTAATCTCAATGGGACTAACCTGGTTAAATAAAGGTTCAATTCATAAGCTACTGGAGTTACCCTACTGGAGTCTCTTCTGCACTTTTTGATAGTCGTGTATCACAGCTGTTACCTTGCACTATATTCAGTTTTAACAGTTTTCTTCATCTGCTTGTATTTTTATATCTGGTTAATTTTTTTCTACTTTGCACTACTAACCTTTTTACTGCCTTTTTACTAACATGGTTTTGCACTATGGAACTGTGATGCTAGAAACTTGAATTTCCCTCGGGATCAATAAAGTTACTATCTATCTATCTATCTATCTATCTATCTATCTATCTATATCTATCTATCTATCTATCTATCTATCTATCTATCCATCTATCCATCTATCTATCTATCTATCTATCTATCTATCTATTTATCTATCTATCTATCTATCTATCTATTTATCTATCTATCTATCTATCTATCTATCTATTTATCTATATATCTATCTATCTATCTATCTATCTATCTATCTATTTATCGATCTATCGATCTATCTATCTATCTAAATAGAAAATAAAAAAGTATTTTACACTCTGACGTCATACACCACACGGTGACAGTCCCCGCCCCCTTCCGCGTTCTCGTCCAATCGGCGCAGCCCTACACACCGGAAGTTTTGAACGAATCGTGCGCGGGAAATTACTAATCGCTTCAGCTGGACAACAAGAGGAAGGTAAGACTAGATAGATAGCTCCAGTTCAAAGAATTAACCCACATAACTCAGTATTTGTAACGTTGTATTGTTAGTTAACATGCTCACTAGCTTACAGCTGGTTTTGAAATGTGTCTGTATTGTTAAATTAGCCACATATCATCAAAACAAACCCGCTAAAATGACTGCTAACGATGTTAACATGTAGCATTCCCTTCCAGTGTCTGTGATATCACTGTATGTTACCCTAGCTCTAGCTAATGTTAGCCCATGTGTAACTGTATCATAGTATCATATTTACATGTGTTTTTCTCCTCCTGAGGTCGGTGTTGGATATTTAAAAACATGAAGTTGGTAACGTGTGAGATTGCATGGCACAACAAGGAGCCAGTCTACAGTCTGGACTTCCAGCACAGCTCAGATGGACGCCTTCATCGGCTGGCCACAGCTGGAGTGGACACCACAGTCAGAGTGAGTGGAGAGGAGAGAGGATGAATACATGATGCAGTCATGAACCAAACACACTTATTTGAGTCACTTTAATGGCCATGTGATGAAAACCTGTTTACATGCATTTGTTTAGGAAAGGAACAGTGTGACACAAGTCAAAGTTACTTTACCTATCTGCCATGATCATATAAGCTAAATGAATGGTTGGTAGCTGTAAGGGCAAATGTGCAGGCCCTAAGAAGTGGGGTTCATGGTTTCTGTTTTCAGCAATGGTGGTTTCTTACAGAATATAATAATCTTGCATTTTCATATTGACATACTTAATAGGACATTATTTTGGGGCTTTTTCCAGGACCTTAAATGGGTGACCAAACAGTGCTTATTTCTGTAGTCAGATTTTTACATAACTTAACCTGTTAATTCTCCAAACTTTGTCCCACTTAACATACATCAATGGTATGATAAAAAGCAATGGAAATGTTTTTTTTAAATTATTATTACAAATGTACTATTTATAAATAAATGGTAGATGCGTAAACAAATGGAGACGGATAGCAGGAGAACATGTTGGCCTTCAGCAAAGCTTAGAATACTTTAGAATATTTGTCACCGAAACTCAAAAAATGGTATTTGGGACAGCCCTCCATGTCTTACAGATGTTTACAAAATATTACATTAAGTTAAATATGTTTAGAAAATAGTTTTTCTTTTTAAATATGTTATATTTCACTGCAGCTGTGGTTTATAAGGTCACAGCTGTTTACAGACTGTGTGTTTAATGACTTTTTGCCCTGATGTTGATGCAGCTGTGGCGGGTAGACATGGGCCCAGACGGGAAGGCAGTGGTGGAGTTTCTGTCTAATCTGGCGAGACATACCAAGGCTGTCAACGTAGTGCGTTTTAGCCCCAGTGGAGAGCTCCTTGCCTCAGGAGGAGATGGTATGTCACACATAGTACACAGATGTTCCTAACACAGATGTTAATCTCAAAATAGAGTAGATATTCTAAAAATACAATGGCTTTTATTCATCATACGTTTTTTATTTTTTTTACAGATGCAGCGATTCTGCTGTGGAAGCTCAATGACTCTAAAGAGCCCGAGCAGACACCCGTTTTCCAAGAGGATGAAGATGCTCAGCTCAACAAGGAGAGCTGGTCTGTGGTCAAGACATTAAGGTACACAACTCTGGCAGTTTTGATCCCATCAAGTTGGAATGTTTTTATGACAGTTTCTACCTGATTTCCTTTGATTCTAAAGACTCTTAGACGACTGACAATAGCACTGGATTGGCACTGGAGCTGTAATGATTAATCGATTAGTTGTCAACTGTTAAATGACTCGCCAACTATTTTGATAATCAATAAATCGGTTTGAGTAATTTTTTTTTATAGAGAAAAAGTTAAAATTTTCTGATTCCAGCTTCTTAAATGTGAATATTTTCTGGTTTCTTTACTCCTCTATGACGGTAAACTGAATATCTTTGAGTTGTGGACAGAACAAGACTTTTTGAAGACGTCATCTTGAGCTTTGGGAAACACTGATCAACATTTTTCGACATTTTATAGACCAAACAACTAATCGAGAAAATAATCAACACAGTAATCGTCAATGAAAATAATTGTTAGCTGCAGCCCTAGTTGGCACAATGTGCGGTCCAAAACAGTTATTATTTAATAGTGCATTTGTACGGGACAATACAGAGAAACACTGACAGTTGCAGAAGAAGTGTCCGATGTACTGTTTAAGCTATAGCTCATGACGGGCCCGCTTCGTGTCGGATCAGATCAGACAAGTGAGACAGTCAACATTTCAGAATTACAAGAGAATCATTACTTTGTTATGAATACTAATTACTCTGAGTATGGAGATCTACTTGGTTTTACCATTGTGCAATTTTCTATCTGACTGATTGTAAATGTGTAGCAATAGTGTGGTTATACAAAGACATTTCTTATCATTTAATTTGTCTTTAGGGGACACATAGAGGACGTGTATGACATCTGCTGGACACGGGATGGAAACTCCATGGTGTCTGGGTCTGTCGACAACACTGCTATTATGTGGGACATCAACAAAGGTTTGCTTAGACTCATAGATATCTGTGTTTCACATCCAGTTTCATCTGTTATATTTGCATTTTAGTAATACAAATCCAATATGTCTTATTTTGGCTTTGTATTTATATCATGTTGGTTGGTTTTGTGTTTAGGACAGAAGCTGTGTATCTTGAATGACCATAAGAGCTACGTGCAGGGGGTGACCTGGGATCCTCTGGGTCAATATGTAGCCACTCTCAGCTGCGACAGGTAGAAAAAAACAGAGATTCCGACCCCTCGTGGCCTCACTATGGGTTTAATCTTCATTAAATGAATGTATTTGCTGTTGCTTAGCTTCAGCAGCTTCATGCTTAAGATGTTTTTGTTTTTCCTCCCCGTCAGAGTGATGCGTGTGTACAGCACTCACACCAAGAAGAAAGCCTTCTGTATCAGTAAAATGAGCTCTGGGCCACTTGCAGAGGGAGAGGTCAGTAGAAATTTTGCTTTTGATGACACTCACTTTGACTCACTCCGTTGTTTTAGATGTGACTAAGGTCTTAAATTTAACAACTTTTTCTTTTCAGTCATGAATTTTTGTCAGTTAGCCACGTACACAGAACACAATATCTCATCTTTACCTTTTGCATGTTCCTTTTTTGAGATTATTCTTCATGAAATCAACTGTCTGTTGTCACTCGTGCTCTTTTTTTGGCCACCACAATAAAACGTTTTTATGACTCTTCTGCATATTTGTCTTCCCTATACACGAATCCGGGGAAGTACTGGAAGTAAACAAGTCGTCATTACTGCCGTGGCGTCGCCGTACAACACGCATGAGTTTGTTGTACATACTCATCTGTGTTTAATATCTATTTACGTAAGTTACCACGAGCAACCACGGACGCATTCGGCTGAAAGTCACGAGTTAATACTGTTAGCAGACAGTACAGTCTCTACGACTTGCCGCCGCAGTAATGGCGGCGCCGCTAGATGCTGGAACACACAAAGCGGTCGCCGGATTCGTCTACATTTGGTCTTAAAATGATGAATGTACTCTGTGGTATCTTCAGCGATCTTCTGCCCTGCTGCCAAGTGAGTGAGGCATCCAACACACACTCTCAGTGCTGCATTTGTCTTCATCTTCGCAGGCCAAGCCGTACAGAATGTTCCACGATGACAGCATGAGGTCATTTTTCCGACGTCTCTCATTCACACCAGATGGGTCTTTCTTGCTCGCTCCAGGTACCTACACAGCATGCTCAAGATGGGGCTTTTACCTGGCATTTATCTGGTGAAATAAAGTATTGTGATATCCTTGCTAATATAGTTTATATAAACTAATTTCTGTGTTCTGTTGTCACCCATTTTTAACCTCAGCTGGATGTGTGGAGATCGGAGAAAACGTCATAAATACCACCTACATCTTTTCCAGGAAGAGTCTCAAGAGGTAACTTTTGTGACATGCTGTGGCTTTTATAGTTTTGTCATAGTCAGTGTTGGCTGAATTAATGCTGGTGACTGATGTACAAATCTGTTTTAGGCCTATTGCCCACTTGCCGTGTCCAAGTAAGGCTACACTGGCTGTGCGCTGCTGCCCCGTCTACTTTGAACTGAGGACCAAGACGGAAGAAGGCAAGAACACACGCCCCATTAGTCAACAGACAATAATGATAATGAAGTCCTCCCTTTTTTTTTATTGTCTGGACACTTTATTTGATCATTTCTCCTCCACAGACGGTTCAGTTCAGGCTCTTCCCAACGTATTCCAGTTGCCATACCGCATGGTGTTTGCTGTGGCATCTGAGGACTCCATCTTCTTGTATGACACGCAGCAGACGCTTCCTTTTGGCCTGGTGTCCAACATCCACTACCACACACTCAGCGATCTCACATGGTAAACTAGGGCTCTCGTCTACTTTTCATAATGTCAAATTAGTTTGCAGAAGAAAAAAACGTTGTAGACTCTTGCTTTAACTTATAAATATTAGAAGGATGAATTAAAGAATGTTCTGTATGTTTCATTCATATTTTAGCCTTTCACCTACTGACATGCTTTTGTGTTGTATCCTCCTTTAGGTCTCGTGACGGTTCCTTCCTGGCTGTGTCCTCCACAGACGGCTACTGCTCCTTCCTGTCCTTCTCTCCTGGGGAGCTGGGCACTCCGCTGAAGGAGCCCCCCACCCTGGAGCTCTTTGTCCCAAACGCTGGTGTTGAGAAAAAGGGAAAGAAGTCGACGCCGGCCAGGACCTCATCTCCTTTGACCCAGCCACCAAGCTCAGCCCCGACTCCCACATCCCAAACCGGCCTTACCAAAGATGCCCCCTCCGTCACCTCCCCAGAGGAGAAGAAAAGCACCCCGAGTGCCAAGTCTAAACCTCAGCCCCGTAGGATCACCCTCAACACCCTGGAGGGCTGGGGGAAGCCCTCTAGCCCTAAAACCACAGCTCCTTCAGCTCCTTCAGCTCCTTCAGCTCCTTCAGCACCTCAGACCCCAACATCTGCCAGCAAAAGCACACCCTCTACTCCCCAACCCCGTCTCACCCCTCTCTCCCCTACCAACTCCTCCACAACCCAGCCACGCATCGCCCCCCTCACTCCCTCCACCCCTAAAGCCCTCAACAGTGCTAATAATGCAGGGTCCACTACTCCTAAGGGCACAACCACCCCGAAGGGGCCCACACCAAGGTAAATGCAAAAGGAGTTATTATGTTTGATTCTGTCAGAGTGAAACAAAAGGGAATTAGTTTATTATTATTATTATTATACCACTGAAAGTGTGAACCTTTGTATGTGCACAGCTATGCTGTGATTGTTGGCAGGTAGGCTTTTCAATGCATGTGAGGCCAGGTGTGTGTGTGTAGTAGGGCTACTGATTGCATTATTGATTAATCATTTAATCTATAATATTTCAGGAAATAATGAGAAATGCACAATGTCCAAGACACCCAGGTGGCATCTTCTTGTTGTGTTCCAAATCTTTAATATACATTGAGAAAAGCTGCAAATCCTCACATTTGAGAGCCTGGAAACATTTTTGCTTGATAACTGACAAATATATGAGTTATCACACTAGTTGCGACTAATTTACTGCCAATCAATTAATCGTTTACGCACTAGCGCATATCCTACGTTCTTTGTGTGGACGTGTTTTCATTGATAATGTCAGTATTCAGCCAAGGGATGTGAATGGTTTTGTCTGTTTCAGTTACTCACATGTTTAGTTTACTATATTACTTTGACAGGGACAGTGCACATTAATAACATTTCTGAAAATATGCTAGAGTTGGCCAGAAAGTCTAATTTACATCTGTAGTCCCCGTAATGTAAATAAGTCCACACTGCCAGAACCACCCATGTTATTGGTGTGATTTAACTGAGATGTTTCCTGAGTTTGGAGCATCATATTTATACTATTTACAGAATTATTAGTAAGTAAATAAAACTTTACTCATATTGCACTTTAAAAAAAAAAAACAGGGTTACAAAATGCTTCACAGTTGCAATACAAGACGATAAAAAGCATCTGAATAAATATTTAAATCAAAGACGAGCAAAAATGGTGAAAGAACAAGAAACACTCGGTAGTGATGTGCAAAAATGAACGAACAAATCTTTTTAAACGACTCTTTTTAGTGTCCGTTATGTACCGGCTCATGAATCTCCAACTCGCTGTTATCGTAGGCTACTGCTCACGCTGCCTGCTACGGTGGAGCAGTCGCTCAAAATATAGGAAGCGGCGTACACGGACCCAACGGCACTGAATGAACGAGGGAGGACCGATCGAATCGGACTCGAGTCGAGACGGATGGGGACGCAGGTTAATGGTGCATTCATGTGCTCCTCGAATGGTCCGCACATCATAACAGCTCAGATCAATACATTTCCTTTTGCAAATAAATACATTTTAAGATGAGATTTAAAACACTAAACAGAGTTTTCTGATCTAACCCCCATAGGGAGACTGTTAGGACAGCAAAACTCTGTCACCTTGAGTCTTAAACTTTGAGCGGCACACTCACTGACATATAGTGGAGCCAAAACTAATTAAAAACATTTTGAATTCAATCCTAAATTTGACAGGAAGCCGGTGTAGTGAACCCATCACCGGGGGACAGGGGGAACGCTGTAAAGTGTTAGTTAGTAATCGTGCAGCAGAATTAATTCAATTCAATTCCTGTACCAGTAAAGATATTTAACACGGTTAAGACGTACAGTAGATGGTGTGAAGAGTGCAGGTGCAGCCTCATACAGGAGGGCATATGGTAATTTATGGAAATGCTTGAACTATTCAAATGTGTTATGAGGAAGTAACTACACAGAGAGTTCTGCGTCTACCTCCCTCCCCCCCTTATGATTAAAGTAACTAAGCTGATTATCTCTAAAGATGCAGTTTACCGATGAGCGCTGTGTTCTTTAAAATGTGTAAAATGCCTTTTTAAATATACTTTTTAAAATGCATAAATGGCTGTAATGGGCTTGTGATGTTTTTGTCTGTTTACATGTGTCTGTACTGGCAGTGAGAACAAAGCCCTGTCTGGTACGAGGGATCCGTTGGACCCCCCACTGACTATAAAATAATAATCACTCTGACAGACTGCTTGTAGACAATAGCAGCTCTGCACACGCTTTTGTTTTTGCCTTGTATCTGTAACATGGAGCGTTTGCCTTGACTAGTTTTACTAGTTGGCAACGACTGAATCAGAAGAACAAAAGAGATGCTAAATGAAGAGGAACTGTGATTAACTTTGTTCACCGTAGAAGAGTAGCAGTTTATTGTCATATCTGTGTTTTCTCACGCTTGAAGCCTCTTTATACCTTTCATGCTTTTTCTTTGTTTGTTTACAGGAGAGTATCTCTGACTCCCATTGCATCCCGATCTCCAGCTGTTAGTTCACTCTTCCGCACCCCCTCCTCCACTGAGAAGGCCAAACATGGTTAGTGAGGGCAACTACTAGTGAGGGCTGTTGTCCTTCATGTTGCAAATATCACAACAGAAAGTTTTAGGATTGAAAATCGTGCATGATAATGATGGAAATACGTTTGAATTCGGCGCCATGTTTCACGCAAACGCTGACAAGCTTTATCTGGGAAACATCACTTTTATTCACTTTACATGGAACTAAAATGAGTACATTACCGAATTATGTTAAATCATGTTCACCAAATGAGTTGTCTGTTTATGAGTCATAAGAAATCATAAATGATCTTTTTAGGAGTAGATGTTTAGCTTTGCTTTGGTAAATTTAACAAGATATCAACGGAAGTTTTCCTCCGAGAGTAGGACATAGTTGAAGACTTTATTTGCCTCGTGTTAATTAGGGATGCGCCAATCCAACCTTTTTCTCCCCCGATACTGAGTGAGATACCTCTCCACAGGTATCTGACGATACAGGGCAGTAATCCGATACAGTGCTCTCCTTCTCACAATTGAGGTGTTACAGCAGCAATTTACATACTAATGCCATTGTCCCCATCCATTCAATCAGGTCAGACAACTGAATATCTATGAGTTGTGGACAAAACAAGACATTTGAGGACATCATCTTGGGCTTTGGGAAACACTGAGACATTTTTAACCATTTTCTGACATTTTATAGACCAAACAACTCAAATCAATTAATAGTGAGTGTTTGGATAAAAGGACCAGTTGCCTTTTGTCTTCTCTTTGGAATACATTTGGCTAACCTGGGGGTTTGTTTAAAGCCTGTATCACCACCTGACTGCTCATGTGTCTTGCCCAGTCTGACTTCTTTTTAGCAATACAGCCTTGTTCACAGATCTGACAATTAACTTGGTGAATACAATGTGATTATTAGTGAAAGGAAAAATGGCCAAAAACTGATTTATTATCATTGTGTTCTTGATTAATCGATAAGTTGTTTGGCCTAAAAACTCTCAGAAAATGGTGAACAAATTTTGATCAGTGTTTCCCAAAGGCCAAGATGACGTCCTCAAATGTCTTCTTTTTTTTTTCAAAACTCAAAGATATTCAGTTTACCGTCATAGAGGAGTAAAAAAACGAGAACAAATTCACATTTAAGAAACGAATCAGAGAATTTAGACTTTATTTTTATTAGAAAATTACTCAAACCAATTAATCGACTATCAAAACAGTTAGCAAGTAATTTAATAGTTGATAACTAATCGATTAATCGTTGCAGCTCTAGACAAAATTATCAAAATAAAGCTCAATTGTAGTAAAGTGGAATTCTTTTCATTACTAGTATGTTAACTAGTCTGGCGTGTATTTCTCCGTGCATATTGACCTGTTCCGCTACAGAAATGTTGACTGAATAGAAGACGGGTAGAATCAGGCTATCTTGCGTAACCCTTCTCTCGCTGACTTTCTTCTTCTTCTCGTATTTCTCCAGAACGTCCTTCTCCTCCCTCTGATCCAGTGTGCCAGCCTCCAGAGTCCAAGCGGCCCAAGACCAGTGAGCCCCCAGTAAAGACCAGTGCCACCCAGACTTAGTGTCTAATAGGAAGAGTGTGGTGCTGCGATATCAGAAAAGAGTACATACAGCAGAGAGTGACAGTTAAAGAAGCTTCAGTATAAAACCACTGAGGCTCCCCATGGATGCAACAACGCCATAGCGTGCGATAGCATCGTGTGTGTTGGTTGATATCGTCTGTACTTGATTTAACTAAATGAAGCTTTAACATCACATAGTGTACATTGTTTTAAAAACAAACCGCATTGCAGTAAGTGTCCTTGAATTAATACTTATTTTAGTCGTGTGTGTTTTTATATCATACAGTAAACAGGTAATTGTCTTATATTTGTTTGACATGTAGATGCTCAAGTGATGTTGTACAAAAGGAAAGTTCTCTTTTTTTCAAGAACATGTGATTGTGAAACAAACGGCTCAAAACCTGAAGAAGAAAAAGCACCTCAAGGTTTAGTGACTTGTGAAAGCTTTGAGACTTCATTTTCTGTAGACTGCAGGCCAGCAGCTTGAGTGAGAAGTCTTTTTCTCATTGTCTAATAAAGGATGTTTCATATACAGTGCATGTTTAAGTGGTTTGCTGTAAATGGCTGTGGGATGATTCATGCTGTTTTAACTAAAAGCAGCTGCCGGTTATGTAAAGCCATATTTTTTATTGTGACAACCATCATTAATGGTCTGTCTTTACAGTGCTAGTGAGGATAATGTAGAATTAATACTGCAAAGTTTGCTGAGTAGATGTACATCCATGATGTGCATGGCTGTTTGTCTTAATGTATTCAGGACTGTAGCCAGGATTTTTCTTCCCTTTTTTTGTAGTCTGAGGTCAAAAGATTTTTACTATAAACCAACAAGATGTAAATTTTTTTGTTAATTGGATTTTTCTTATTTAATTTCTGGGTTGTGGTCACTTATTTATTATATTTTCTAGAGATTTTGATCCACTACACGAAGGTGTAAATATCACCAGGTAAAAACTGGTGGAGAAAGAATGAATATTTTTTCTTTATTGTCCCAAAATAAGTACATTTTAAACATAGTATTTTTTGTTTCAATACTTTATTGCAAGAAAGCACATTAAATATATATATAACAAATATGAAAAAAGGATTTTCAGGTTCAATAACCCCCCTTCTGACTCACCCACACTAGGGATGGCAGAAATGGGAGTGAAAATGAAGCAAATAATTGCAGAAATTACATAAGGATGAATAGTGAATAACTAGGGCATACTTACATATGCACACATACATACATGCATTTACATACACAGCTGTACATAAACAGAAAAATATATAAGTAATAATGATAATAGCAATATCACGGATAATATAATAAATAAATGAATGAACAAATAAATAAGAGTAGATTAAAAGATGGATAAAAACAAGTAAAATAATAATTAGGTTTATGAATCTAGACTTCTAGTGTATAGTGTGACCGGCACACACTAACCTGTATACACACATATATACACGTATTAACACAAACAAAGCACCAATATCATCTAAGTGGATAAGTAGTTAGATAACCAAACAGAAATGATATCGGGTCAGTAGGCAGACATTGCACCCAGGACATCGTGGCATCATTAAAAAATCATAGAGGGCTGGCGGCAGGCAGGCAACAGTGCATGCCATATTGAGTCTTAAAGAAATACATCCAGTGAATTACCCAGCACGTGTTTTTTTTTCTTGTAGATTTCAAGCTACTTCGAGGTTAATAAAACTCCTAAATTCCCCCCCAAAATACAGAGGTCACGACCTCTATATCCTCAATGGTAGCCCTGAGTGTATCGCAGTATTTTGTGATTGCTTAAGAGTTTTATTGTGCAAACCTTTTAATGCAAAGAGCCAAACAGACAAATGCTTAGCTTTAAACACAAAATGCTGTCCTTGCATACACCTCATATTAGCACACGTTCCAATGCTTATAATTAAGTGTTCAGATTACTGAATCAATGCAGCATGTGTTTGCAAGCATCAGCTAATGATGTGGCAGTGGAGGAAAGAAAATATTCAGTACTGGCTGTCTTTTCAGTACAGTTATTGTGTGAATTGGGTTTTAATATTGTATACTCTCCAGAATAGCATTTTAGCATTCTGTGACTGGAATATACTCTAAGGTTTTGTGTCTTCAATTAAAAACAATCTTGGTGTTGGTGGACAGAAACCGTAAACGGATGCAGAGAAGTAAACATCACAGTCGTCATCTTTGCCTTGTATGAATGTAGCATTTAATGTGGTGTAAAGTCAGACTCTAGACTCTGTATATACAAAAGTCAGTGGTGGAAGATTATTCTGTATTCAGGTATTTTACTTAAGTAAAAGTACTAATATCACACTGTAAAAATACTCTGTTACAAGTTAAAGTCCTTCATTGAAAATGCTTCTCAAGTATGTAAGTATAATCAGGAAAATGTACTTAAAGTATGAAAAGTAAAAAAATGTCCCCTGTGACTGTTATACTATTATATATTATATCATTAGATTATTATTACTCATGCATTAATGTAAAATCAGGATTTTACTGTTGTATTTGGTTGAGGTGGAGCTCATTTTGAACTATTTTGTATAAAACTGCAACTAATGATTATTTTCATTACGGATTAATCTTCTGATTATTTTCTCCATTAATCGATTGATCGTTTGGTTTTTAAAAATTCTGAAAATAGTGAGAAAAACGCCATAAAGTAACTAAAGCTGTCAAATAACTATAGCCGAGTACAAAATACAATATTAGTGGAGTAGAAGTAGAAAGTGTCATGAAAGGAAAATAGGCCTACTCAAGTAAAGTACAAGTACCTCTAATTTGTACCAGTACTTGAGTAAATGTACTTAGAGAAAAGTACAGCATATTCAATTAATAAAATGAAAGTTATTGTTACTTTAGATAATTTCAAACACTGCATAAATCACGTGTTTGTCCTAGCTCAATAACGTCAGATCATTTTAAGAGGATAAAGACTGCACAACCTTCAGTTAATAGTGTGTGTGTGTGTACAAGGCACAACTGGATAGGAAAGATAACTTAAATTATAAAAAAAACAAAATAATATAATAACAAAAATAAAAGAGGGTATAAAAAAATTAAAGGAACAAACAAATAAATGCATAAATAAATAAATAATAAGACTGCACTCTTCCATAGTAGACTGTGCAGCAAGTTTTTTTGTTTTTTTTTAAACATTAAGGCATTGTAATAGATTCAAGATTCAAGATTCAAAGATGTTTATTGTCACGCCGGTTGTACAGGTACAAACATGTGAAATACTTTTTGCTGGGAAGCTCCATTTAGATAATAAATTATATTACATTTACATTTACATTACAATTACATTTACATTACAATTATAAAATGAAATACTTTATACAAGGGCATATTAAGAACATACAGACGTAGGCAAAGTTGTTGGTAACGTTCCGTTAAAGAGAGAAAAACCCACAATGGTCACTGAAATAACTTGAAACTGACAAAAGTAATAATAAATAAAAATTTACTGAAAATTAACTAATGAAAATCAGATATTGTTTTTGAATTGTGGTTCAACAGAATCATTTTAAAAAACAAACTGATGAAACTGGCCTAGACAAAAATGATGGTACCCCTAGAAAAGATGTAAAATAATGTGACCATAGGGACATATTAAACTAAGGTGTGTCCTGTAATTAGCATCACAGGTATCTTCAAACTTGTAATCAGTCAGTCTGCCTATTTAAAGGGTGAAAAGTAGTCACTGTGCTGTTTGGTGTCATGGTGTGTACCACACTGAACATGGACCACAGAAAGCTAAGGAGAGAGTTGTCTCAGGAGATCAGAAAGAACATTATAGACCTTCATGTTAAAGGTAAAGGCTATAAGACCATCTCCAAGCAGCCTGATGTTCCTGTGACTACAGCTGCACATATTATTCAGAAGTTTAAGGTCCATGGGACTGTAGCCAACCTCCCTGGACGTGGCCGCAAGAGGAAAATTGATGACAAATTGAAGAGACGGATAATACGAATGGTAACCAAAGAGCCCAGAACAACTTCCAAAGAGATTAGAGGTGAACTCCAAGGTCAAGGTACATCAGTGTCAGATCGCACCATCCGTCACTGTTTGAGCCAAAGTGGACTTAATGGAAGACGACCCAGGAGGACACCAAATCATAAAAAAGCGAGACTGGAATTTTCCAAAATGCATATTGACAAGCCACAAAGCTTCTGGGAGAATGTCCTTGGGACAGATGAGACAAAACTGGAGCTTTTTGGCAAGTCACATCAGCTCTATGTTCACAGACGAAGAGATGAAGCATCCAAAGAAAAGAACACTGTACCTAATGTGAAACATGGAGGAGGCTCGGTTATGTTATGGGGCTGCTTTGTTGCATCTGGCACAGGGTGTCTTGAATCTGTGCAGGGTGCAATGAAATCTCAAGACTATCAAGGCATTCTGGAGCGAAATGTGCTGCCCAGTGTCAGAAAGCTTGGTCTCAGTTGCAGGTCATGGGTCCTCAAACAGGATAATGATCCAAAACACAGCTAAAAACACCCAAGAATGGCTAAGAACAAAACATTGGACTGTTCTGAAGTGGCCTTCTATGAGCCCTGATCTAAATCCTATTGAACATCTGTGGAAGGAGCTGAAACATGCTGTCTGGAGAAGGCACCCTTCAAACCTGAGACAGCTGGAGCAGTTTGCTCGCGAGGAGTGGGCCAACATACCTGTCGACAGGTGCAGAAGTCTCATTGAGAGTTACAGAAATCACTTGATTGCAGTGATTGCCTCAAAAGGTTGTGCAACAAAATATTAAGTTAATGTTACCATCATTTTTGTCTAGGCCAGTTTCATTAGTTTGTTTTTTTAAATAATTCTGCTGAACCATAATTCAAAAACAATATCTGATTTTCATTAGTTAATTTTCAGTGAATTTTTATTTATTATTACTTTTGTCAGTTTCAAGTTATTTCAGTGACCATTGTGGGTTTTTCTCTCTTTAACGGAACGTTACCAACAACTTTGCCTACGTCTGTATGTATTAAGAATATATACAGTATATAAACTCAATACTTCTAACATACAAGGCACAATTGGATAGGAAAGATAACTTAAATTATATAAAACAAAATAGAAAATAATCAAAAGGAAAAAAAAAGAGAAATGCATAAATAAATAAATAATAAGACTGCACTCTTCCATAGTAGACTGTGCAGCAAGTTTTTTGTTTGTTTGTTTTTTTGTTTTTTATTGAAACATTGAGGCATTGTAATATAAACTCAATACTTCTAACATACAAGGCACAATTGGATAGGAAAGATAACTTAAATTATATTTTTAAAAAATAGAAAAATAATCAAAGGAACAAAAAAGAGAAATGCATAAATGCATAAATGCATAAATAATAAGACTGCACTCTTCCATAGTAGACTGTGCAGCAGCAAAGTGAAGCAAACACTAGTATCGTGCAACCTACCTTGCTGCAAAGGGAAGAAAACTACCTTTGATTGGCAGCTCTCTCAGCCAATCACAGGCCGTCTGGGCTGCATCTCTTTAAAGCGTCTGCTAATGGTCTTTGTGTGAAGGCGGGCGAGGAGGACTAGTCTCGGTTTGGCTGCCTGATTAGCAACAAACAGAAGGACTATTTGACCGCCAGACTCTTCCTTTGCTTCACCGAGAGCGCTCTGAACTATGCCGGGTGTTTAACCGGAGCTTTGTGGGTCTCTTTCGAGGAGGACCCGGCGGTGATTTGTGTCTGATCTTAGAGACACAACCTCGCTGCTTCTCTTTCAGGTCGTTTCAAAGTGGCGATGCTGAGCTGAGCTGATAAGCTGCGTCATCATGTTGCTTCCGACTCCTCGAGTTGCCGAAAAGAAATCTCAAGTTAACGACAAGAGGTGAGGCTTGTTCACCGTCAACCAGACACCGGAGGCCAGACTCCCACAGAGACACCCTGAGAGAGAGACAGATGTGAAGCTGCTGCTGGATCTTCTTGTTTACTGTGAATCTGGTGACTTTACATCACTTGGCTCGGCCGGTTTGTTGGCGCGGTAGATACTCTGCTGGCTGCTTTTATTGTTATTATACCACACAATTATACAGAAGTGTGAGCCAAATGGTTTCCAAAACAGAAAGTGGAACTACATAGATATATAATAGTATAATAGGGGATGTTTTTAAGCCACGCACTGTTTGGGTATAGTAGTAGAAGTGATGTGACAGTATCCAGTGAAATGACTATCATCTGGTGGTGAGGAAAAACAAGTTATTGTAAAAACCATAACAGCTAATTAGTTTGTCCACTAGGAGATGTGAGATTATCAGCAGGGTGTGGAAGAGTTATTGTCTACATAGATATATATAATAGTTGTTGTTAAAGCCACACACTGTTTAGATATAGTAGTAGAAGTGATGTGACAGCAGAGGACATCTCCAGTGGAAAAATCACATCTGGTGGTCACTTCTTCTTGAGGAAAAACAAGCTTATTGTAAAACCACAATAGCTGATTTAATTTGTACACGTCCACTAGGATATGTGGGATTATTAGTAGGGTGTCAAAGAGTTATTGTGAGGTATAGGTGGTCTGTAGTAGAAGTGATGTGACAGCAGAGGACCTCTCCAGTGAGCTGACTCAACATCTGGTGGTGACTTCTTCTTCTTGAGGAAAACAAGCTATTGTAAAACCATAATAGCTTATTATCTTAATTTGTAGACGTCCACTAGGATATGTCAGATTGTTAGCAGGGTGTCAAAGAGTTATTGTAACCAAATGGTTTCCAAAACAGAAAGTGGAACTACATAGATATATAATAGGGTTGATGGTAAAGCCACACACTGTTTGGATATAGTAGTAGAAGTGATGTGACATCCCCAGTAGTGAAATGACTCCCATCTGGTAGGGACTTTTCTTGATAAAAACAAGCTATTGTAAACATTAATATCTAATTAGTTTGTAGATATCCACTAGGATACGTCAGATTGTTAATGTCAAAGAGTTATTGTGAGGTACAGGTGCTCTGTTGTCATCCACGTGGAGTTTAGGTCTGTGCGTAAAAGTTTGGTGACCAAACAGGACAAGACTGGGTGGTTTCTTCCGAGAGAGGAAGCAGCTGTCTTCTCAGTTGCAAAGTTGTGTTTTAACGTTATTTTAGATTATATATATTAAAAAGAAATGGCCGGCACCCACACTAGTGCTCGTTACGCAAACGCAGAGACGTTTTGTGCGTCCTGGTCGGATGGAGGTGGACAGAGAGAGATGGAGACAAAAGGGCGTGGACTTCCTGCACGGTGGTCGCCCCACTTCGAGATGATAGACGGGCTGTTGTACCGCAAGAAGCTGGAGAGGGGCTTCATCAACTACCGGGAGGTTTTGGATGAGAGCCGGAGACATGAGGCCCTCTCCACCTTTCACCGGAGGAGGCTGGGCCAGAGACACCTTTCACTGGAGGAGACCTACAAATGTGTGGCTGAGAACTACTGGTGGGAAGGTATGAAACTACACTGACCTGCACCTGATACATGTGACTTCATAGGACAGTTCCTCACTCTGTAGATGGATAGATAGATAGATAGATAGATGGATAGATAGATAGATAGATAGATAGATAGATAGATAGATAGATAGATAGATAGATAGATAGATAGATAGATAGATAGATAGATAGATAGATAGATAGATAGATAGATAGATGGATAGATAGATAGTACCTTTTATTGATCCAGAGGGAAATTCAAGTTTCCAGCGTCACAGTTCCATAGTGCAAAAACATGTTAGTAAAAAGGCAGTAAAAAAGTTAGTAGTGCAAAGTACAAATAAATATAGCAGATATAAAAATACAAGGAGATGAAGAAAACTGTTAAAAGTGAATATAGTGCAGGGTAACAGCTGTGATACACGACTATCAAAGAAGTAGTAACTGTAAACCAACTTCTGACTTCATACTGGTCATCTTATCTATCTTAACTATTCATTTCTTATTGTTAAGAAGTGTTGGAGCATTTGAAACAGCTACATTGAGTACATTTCTACATCTTTGACTGATTCAATCAGTCAAAGATGTAGAAATGTACTCACACATGAATGACAGCTGTTAATTATGGCCCTGACTCTTTTTTTAATGTTATTTTTATTTGGAAAAGGCAATATGACAATGTATACAAACTTTACAGATATTTATACCTAACACCCTTTTCCAGTTTTTATATACATGCACAGTATATATGCATTTGCATGGAAAGATGCATGCACATGTACTTGTGGCTCATAATTCAGTCCTCTGGAGAACTGTAGGTCCTCCATCCTCACTTTCTAAAGTATGGGGCCGTGTATACCCCTCCACATGTACAGATTTAACACTGCTACACATACACACATCAATATTCATCTGCATACCCACACGAATACAGCCCACATGCCCATGCATAATTCTCCGTCAAACTGTCAGCAGTTACATTTAACTTTTCTTACATATGCCTCTGTTAAAGATGTAACTACTATATACATTAGAACCAAGGGAGCTTATACATTTCTTTCTCAGTATTCTCGGCAAGAAGATTAAAGGATCAAAATTGATCCATTTATTCCCCAAAAAATTGCCTTTTTAGATCTTTAAATCTTTCTTATTTGTGACACAAATACATTTCAGCTTGTGGCTTTTCATCAGAGTCAAAAGCAAGTGTTGCTGGAGTTTTAATATTATTGTCTGTATTTTCTTTTTTCACAGGGATGTACTTCCAGATCAGAGATTTTGTCCTGGGCTGTCTAGAGTGTAAGAGCCAGCGCATCAAGAAGGTATATAATACTACCCTACCGTCGTTTTAATTATTGAACCTCAGCTAGGGATGCACCGATTCAACTTTTTCTGTCCCGTTACCGATAGCGGTACCTGGGCTTTGGGTATTGGCTGATACCAAGTACCGATCAGATACCAGTGTTAAATTGATAAGCTGTTTGTGTAACCGATAAATACATAGACATAAATTTACTGAATTGTTATTTATTATTAAATTAATAAATCGTACACCAGCAACTTGGTTAAAAAAATCTTCTAAATTAACAGGAATTTCATTTCAAGTGTAAACCTTTTTAATGCAGCAACAAATAGGTCAAAACTTAAACAGAAATTTAAATTCCAGTGTATAGATAGGCCCCATTGTCACCGATATCCGATCCAGCTGTTAGAGTCAGTATCGGCCCGTTATCCGATCCGGTGTCGGTGCATCCCTACTTTCAGCTCCTCTTCGTTTTTTATCAGCGTCTCATTTTTCTGCATCTCACACATTTTAATCCACGCTTTCTCACTCTCATTCTCACTTAATCCTGCTCTCTCACATTTAGATTTCTCCTGCAAGTTCTTTCTCACACATTGTATTCATATAACGATGCCTCTCTATCTGCCTCCGTCTCGCTGTCTTTGCCTCTCAGGAGTCGGGTGGCAGAGGATGTGTCACGAAGACGATGGCGTCACACAGCGCTGACATGCTGAGCAAGCTGAGGAGTCAGCGGGAGGCGGGGCTGTTCTGTGACATTACACTGCGGACGAACGGGCGATCCTACTCGGCCCACAGAGCTGTCCTGGCGGCCGTCAGCGATCACTTCCAGGAAATCTTCACAGAGATGGACTCGAGCTTGAAAGCAGACATAGATCTCACTGGTAAGATTAGAGGCCAAACTGACGCTAGGAAATGCCGCTGCTTGAGCTCTGTTTCAGTTTATAGGCTGGTCTGGATGTAAAGACCAGACCGAGCCTCAACCATGTCCCCCAGATGTCACCAAAACGATGCATTTGGCCACTTAAGTGTTCTACTTTAACTTCTCAGTCAATATTTCTAAGCCCATCACCAGGAAATGTTCATCAATGTACCTCAAATTACTAAACTGAGATCAGTTCATCTCCAGATTATTTTATCACCGTTTTCTAGGGATGCACTGATACCGGATCAGATATCGGGCCAATACTGGCGCAAATAGCTTGATCAGATATCCGTCACAATGGGGCCGATCTATTCAATTCAGTTCTATGTTTATTTATCCTATACATTATATACTGGCTTTTAATTTCTATTTAAGTTTTGAGCAGTTTGTTGCTGCATTAAAAGGTTTTACAATTAAATTGTAATTTCGTTTAATTTTGAAAAATGTTTACCTAGTTACTAGTGTACAATTTATTATTTTAATACTAAATATCAATTCAGTAAATTAATATCTATGTCTTAATTTGTTACATTTTGTTTTTACAAAGAAAGCCTGATGTTGCTTTGTACATAAAATAATGATCCCAGTCACTTCCACACAGCGAGGCATACAGCTTATCACTTAAACACTGGTATCGGATCGGTACTCTGTATCGGCCGATACCCAAAGCCCAGGTATCAGTAGCTCGGGACTGAAAAAGTCGGACGGTGCATCCCTACCGTTTTCTCTGTAAAAGGTCACACGCCCTGTTCAGACCAGGTATTGAGATGCGTACTCCGTGATCGGATCACAAGTAGACAGCTTTAAGTTCGTCTGTTCACACCTTTGCATTAGAATGCGTCTCCACATGCGTCTTGAGTGGCCACTTGTCACTCCCCCGCTCTATATGCAAATAAACACGTCGTAAACACATGGCTTATACAGCAGACATTGTGATGTAATAATAAACAACGTGTCTGTAATGTCCTGTGATTAAAACAGCCAGGTTAGAACACACCCATCCGCCTAGTAGTTCATGTGATACGTCTATCGGTGATTGACGACCACCTGAATGCAAATTTTTGTACGCAGTCACGTGACAATTCCTGACTCCAGTTGACGAGGTCAAGCTCTCATTATCATTCAAACAATGGTTTGTGTGAAACTGAGAGCTACACTGGTCATTCAGGCAAAAGGAGGCTGTATTTCAAAGTCCCTTTGAAAGGGTCTGGCTTGTCAGTTTGTTATGACGTATTTGATCTAGAAATTCAGAGTTGGAGGATCCAGACTCTAAATTGTGACACAGTCATGAGCCGTGTTTCCATTCACATAGTTTTATTTTCATTTTGAAGTATTGCATTAGAAAAGCTGTGTGGAAACGGCAAAAGGTTTTTACGCTCGCTTGTGGTGCTTTTTTGCTTTTATTGTAAAAAAAGTTGATGCGCTAAATGGGGAAATAGAAACGCCTTTTGTTGAATAAATTCTTACATAGCAAACATTTAACTCACATGACTGATCTGCTGTTTCCGCTGTCGGCATCTTCTCGGATATTCCCATAACGTGCGAATGCATGTCTTTGTCTCGACACATGGCCGATACTAGCTGACATGAAAGAACAAACAAAACTTGCCCTACAAATTCCTGAAGACCTCTCTCCATTTTTCTCTCGTAGATGGTCGGATGGCGAAGCCGTTTTGTTTCCGGTTCACAACCTCTACTTCTGCTTAGACCTGTTTACTGGTAGATTACTGCCATACAAGCTTATAGCGCCAACGTCTGACCAAACTACGCTGTAGCCAAATGTATTAGCTCCAAACCAGTTGATGGAAATGTGCCTATTTTCTTTTTATGCGACATTTCAAAAGTGTGCTTATAATTCTCTTGACAATTGAATGGAAACACAGCTATAGTCTGTCTTCTCATTTACGTATATGTCTTTGATGTGTATCATCAGATAGCAGTGGAAGTGGCCCTGATTAAAGCAGTTGTTATATTGTCTCCACCATCATGTTTACACTGTGCTCCCACTCTGCCTGCTGTCTCTCTGATCCTCTGTTTACACAGTCACTTTCATCTCACTCACTGATTGACCAGGGTTCAGCATATCTAATTAAAGGCTCCCTTTTTTCCTCTCAGGTTTTAGTGAGGACAGCCTTCTGTCTCTGCTGGATTTCTCCTACTCCTCCACTCTGTGCGTTCGCCAAGAGGACCTACCTGAAGTCATCGCCATGGCCCGCCACCTGGGCATGTGGCCTGCAGTGGAAGCCTGCTCGGCTCTCATGAGAGAGCAGGAGCAGAAACTCCGTCCTGGCAAGGGCTTTACCTCAGCCTGCGCTGGTGCATGTCGTGAGCGTTGCTGCCAGCAGGGGGTAGGCAGAAGGAAAAAGGCTTTGGGATTAGATGACAGTCTGAACGGCGGCTTCAGTCTGATGCTGGATGTGTCAGATGAGTCTTTAGAAGGAAGTCCAAGGCGCAATTTGCGCAGGACACCGATAACCCAATGCCAATGTCTGAGCCCCTCACACAGGATGAAGCTCATGGACTTCATATCTCCCTCTTCCAAGAAAGCTGCTACACGTCGACACACCATAGCCAACCCACAGTCACAAAATGACTCGCACACGCCGCCATCAAACACCCGTCTTCTCCGCTCCACTCCCGGGGCTGCCATGGAGGTCCAGAGATTGCTACCGATGCCAGAGAGCCCTCGACGAAACAGAAAGCCTCACCCCATCACCCAGCTCTCCCGTGCCGCCTCCGTATCAAGGGTTACAAAGATCACTGTGTGCAGCCCTGTGAGGATAAAGCAGGAGGTAGTTGAGGTTGCAGAGGATGAACAGGATTACGCGAGAGCCCAGGAGAAGTACAAACTGATGAATGTCCTTGGGTTACAGAGGACCGCCCTCCTCCCCAGACCAGAAGATCTGATTGGCTGGAGACAGAAGAAACGACTGAGGAAGCTGAAGGCGAACAACTATTCACTGACAAAGCGGCGGAAACCACGCTCCGTCTCCCCGGGACTACCATATGGGGCTGTGACACTGTCACTTCCCCTCTGTAACCCCATTAACACTCACCTCCTCAACAAGTCAGTAAAGACCAAGCCTGTGGGTCCACACATCACAGAGCACATGACAGCAAAGAGGCCAAAGAGCAGCCCGCGACATGTCCCTCCAAGTGACAGGAGCATGCGAAGTCAAGGTGTGTTACCAGACATGTTCCAGCCTGCCTTCGGGGGGAGGAAGCTCAGGCGGTCAGTGAGGAAGGGTGACGGCACCCACCTTCCTGCCCAGCAGCCTCCGCGACGCAACACCAACAAAGCCGTAGTAAGAAACACAGTCAGAATCAAACCAGAACCGACTGAATATTCTATCTCAGGTTTCCCGTTTTCATCAAACGACTGCTGTGGCCACTCGCCTCGCAAATCACCACCTTCACACAGGACGCAGGCCGCAAATAAGGTCGCCGTAGAGACGGTCAAAACACTGCGTTACAACAGCGGCCGACCAGCGACAAAGGCCAAGCTTAGGCGGGGCTCCACAAGGGAGGCGGAGAAGCCAAAGTGTAAGCCCAGAGAGGAGGGGAGGAAGGTAGCGGTCAGGGACGCTACACCGAGAGTGAAGGTTAATGAACCTGGCGGGCTACAGTTTTCAGAGCACGCACCTCCGGCGTCCATCTACAACCACCCTCTGTACAAAGTCATCAAAGAGGAGCCAGAAGATCCCGTGCCAGTTGGAGGACCTTTCTCTGATCCTCCCTTGTCGGACCTGGGCAAGCGCCAGAGCAAGCCCCCCATCAAGCTACTGGACTCAGGCTTTCTGTTCAGCTTCTGTCGGCCAGCAGGCGGGCCGATGGTGGGACTGAAGAAGGAAGAGGAGAGCGTGGATATCTGCTTAACGCGCTCTGTGTCACAAGTCGGGGAGAAATTTGGAGCGGAGGAGTCCCCCCACAGGGCGCTGAGAGCCAGAGGGCCACCAACCCTGCCTGTGGTGAAGAAGGAGAGGAGCGTGAGCCAAAGCAAGGTTCAGAGACCCAGGCCAAACTCCCGAAACGGCACCGTTCACCAGGCCAAATCTGCCGGGTCAAAGGCCACACGGACCAAGCCAAAGGTAAATGAAAGGGACGGTAGTGATTTATGATGACTGCCATTTATTTAGGGACCATGAAGCATCCATGAAAAGGGCAGTAGAGGGGGAACACTTTGAAATGTCACCTTCTACCTGTTGCCATAGAATAATAGAGAATCTGTAAAAAAAAACAACCAGTTGGAATAATTTATTCATCACAGTTTAGCTCGTCATTTCTTACTTTCATCTAACCACTTGATTTTGCATCATGTATATCGTCTTTCATCTACATAATTTGTCTTTTTCCTGCATCTCCAGCAGCAAAGTAAACGGCCTCAGAGCAGCAGGAGCTGCGTGACGCTGGACGCTGCAAGTCGGGCAAGACTAAAGCAGCTCCGGGGACCTCGTAGTCAAGTCCCCAAAGTCCCAAAGGCGGCCCATAACTGCACGCAGTGCTCGGCCACCTACAAGGACTGCGACGCTCTAATCATGCATCGCCTCAGGCACATCGAGGGCAAGCACTGGCCATGTCTGGTAAGCACCGACTTTCCTAAACCATAACAACCTAGAACCACATGACTCTAAGGGATTGAAAGTCATGACCTGGAACGCCAAAAAACGTCAGATTTTATTCCCGCCCAGCAACATACCATGTGATTTACAGTGAAATCCAGTCATGTAGTGAGATTCAAGGCTGGTACACCACTTCTGAGTAAACTGGGTGCTGATTACTGATTGGAAGATTTATACCACTCATGTCTGTATGGTAAATATGAAGCTGGAGCTTAGCTTAGCACAAAGCTTGGAAACGGAGGGAAACGGCTAGCCCGGATCTGGAGTCTCAACTGTGGTACACTATCTGTATCCCCTCTTTCTCCAGTCTTTATGCTAAGCTAAGCCAACCAGCCGCTGGTAGTAGTTTCATATTTGTCGTTAGTATCAATTTTCTCATCTAACTTTTGTTAAGAAAGCGAACTTCTCAAAATGTCGAACCATTGCCATGGCGGCCACATTTGTATCCTCCATATAACTCAAAACGTCTCTGCTCTTCCCTCTCTGCGGTGTAGCTCTGCAGTAAGACGTTCTTTCGACTGAGGAATGTACGCAATCACATCCGCACCCATGACCCCAAGTTGTACAAATGTCGGAGCTGCATTGCTGCCGGTTCCTGAGGCAGCTGGAGGGTTTCGCTCAAGCAGTGAGACTGAGGTGGGTGAAAGTGACACCATGCGAGGTTGAGCTGCACGTTACTGAATCGCAGGGTCTCAAAATGTATTTTTTTCCTCCCCTGCCACTGTGGCCGGTCACTGAACATTTCTACCGGCCACTCATTGTTTTGTCTGCCATTTCTGAGATCTACTGTATGTAGAACAAGTCAGCGGTACCAGACAGTAGAAATATGGATCATGTAACCTTCCTCCCTGACTATTTTTAACTTAGGAATTGCTTTTAAAAAGAATATTTCTTAAAATAAGGAAGCCTTATGGTGGCAGGTGACCTAGAATTTGTACCTGCCACAGCCAACATTTACCCTGTGTTTGGTGGGTTGCAGGTGCCAATTTCATTCCCTGCTGAATCGCTATGCTTTATTTGTTTTTTTTGTGCTGAAAGATTTTGAAAAAATATATAATTGCGATTATTTTAAACTGATATTGCAATTGCAATGTGATTTGCGATATTTTGCGATCTTTTTTAGGGCTGCAACTAACGACTATTTTCATTGGCGATTAATCTGTCAATTATTTTCTCGATTAATCGATTAGTTGTTTGGTCTATAAAATGGTGAAAAATATTGATCAGTGTTTCCTAAAGCCAAAGATGACGTCCTCAAATGTCTTGTTTTCTCCACAACTCACAGATATTCAGTTTACTTTAATAGAGTAGTAAAGAAACCAGAAAATATTCACATTTAAGAAGCTGGAATCAGAGAATTTTGATTTAATTTTTCTTAAAATGTTACTCAAACCCATTAGTCGATTATCAAAGTAGTTGGCAATTAATTTAATAGTTGACAATTAATCCATTAATTGTTGCAGCTCTAATCATTTTTACATCATTATTCTCATTTTCATTGAAAAACATGATGACAAAATGATTATGGTGTGATTTTTGCGGGGATCTGTACCGATATAGTCCGTAAAATATAATGTGGAGGCGGAGATATCTCTGCAGCACGACAATATTTCATTTAAAATGGTATTTTGAGACACATTTTGCCTTTAACAGATATTGCGCCTCCTGCAATTTCGAAATTTCAGTAGGACATTATTGCGATTTCGATAAAATTCTGATTAATTGTGCAGCCCTACTTGGTTTGCTCATCTGTTGTCTTTTGTGATGCTGTCTAAAAAGGGAAGTTTTTAATTGTTATCATCCTCAAACTTGTTTTAGAGGGAGCTGTCAACACACTACAGTATCTTGTCTGTTTTCTGAACACTGGTGTTTGTTTTCCAGGATGAAGGCTGTCCGTGTGTGACACCAGCGAACGGTCTGACGCCGGAGGCACATGATCGATCAGCAGCTTGTACATAACGCATCCGTCACACACGTGAGCGGAAAGGCATAATTACTCTGATTCTAATCATTGCCGTCGTCAACGGTCGCTAACGTTATTTAAATAACCAAACCAAGGTTGCTGGTCCCGTGTTTGCGTTTCCGTAGCTACAAGAAGGTTAAACTTGAACATTACACTCAGGGGGCGGGGAATGTGATGCCACGGTATAAAGTGATTTAACGTCACGGTTGTGTATAAAATGAAATGTAAAGTGATTGTTATACTGTAACTATTACTGCTACTTATTGTTATTATTTTTCTATGTATAGATGACTTTTGAGTGCACTTATATCATAGCTTATGTTGTAAACCTAAGAAGCGGTGTCGGAATTGAAGGTTTGGAGTCCACGGCGGGAATACTTGAAGCGATGCAAGTGCTGGAGGGAATACTTGAAGTTGGCGGGAGGTCGTAGGAGTGAGACTGTCCTTTGGGTGTTTCAGTGGGTCTTTGTCCTTTTGGTGTGCTAACTTTTAAACGACTTGAGCAGCCGGTCCCTCCTTTCGTATTGATCTGCTAGTCTGTCCGTGACTCTGGGCTGGTATGGTGACACCACTGCATGTGTATTTGCAGACCGTTTGTGGTCAACTGTCTTTTCTAAGGCTGCCAATTTTAAAAAGGGAAAAACGTGTCTCGTTTGTAATGTGAATTTCTGAATAGTAATCAACACAGCTGTGTCATTACAGATGTTTTATTGATCTCTTCTTCCACTTTGATCCGAGAAAAGACACTCCGTCGTCTTGTTCTACTTTAAATTCCCCTCGTACCGAATAAATGCAATGTGTTCGCGTAAAGAGATGTTTATGTTTCACAAATTGATTTTAGAAATAAATGAGCTGTCTATCGCTATCTGTTAAAAGACTGAATAAATTTTTGCCTTTTATATCTCGTTATTCTTGCTTTAATTACTTGTTTTATTAATGTACTGTAACAGAAAGAAACAAAGAGTGGTTCTTGACTATTAAGTCAGAATTAGATTCATGAGTTAAACTATAGACAAATTATATAAATTCCATTTGTTTTGCAAAAGAATTCACATAATTTCTTGCTAACTTGTTTTTTTGATAATTTATTAATTGATTTTAAGCAAAAATGCAAAACATTATGTTCCTCCAGCCTCTCAAATGGGTGTATTTGCTACTTTTCATCATCTTTTGTAATATTAAATTCAATATCTGTGTGTTTTAGACAGTTTTTTAGACAAAACAAGCAATAAGAAGGCGTCGCCTTGGGATTCAGGAAATGTTTCACCATTTTCTGACATTTTATAAACCAAACGATTTGCACATTAATAGATGATGAAAATAACCTTTTCAGGAGATATTTAAAATATTTCCATCCAAAATAGAGACTTTATGATCTTCTAAAACATAAACATGCTCCCCTTATGCGAGTGTATTGCTGGTGATAAGGCAGTGCATTGTTTGATCCATCTGCAGTGGGTTCAGCCCTGTGTTTATCCAGTCAGGAGGAGGATGAGGAGGTCGTGATCCAGGAGGAATGAGGAAGAGCTTTAGGCATTAATCACTTCTTTGCATCCTTTCTGACTGACTCATCTGCAGCAAATATGGAGGTCTTTGTGAGACGAGATGAAATACAGATTCGTGTTCAACCAATTTCAGATGAAACTAGGAGCAACTAATATTATTAGGATACAAGGAAGAAAAAACAATAGCAACACAACAGGTTACAAGACAACAGTCAAAACTATTGAGAGAAGAAGTTAAATTAGTACAGTGAGGCGATCAAAACATGTAAAATATGGAAATAAAACACCAAATGTGCAAATATATTAATGAATTAGGGGAAAAAATATACGTAGGTGTCCAGCATCATTCACCTAAATCAAATGTATTCAAATTGCAGATGTGAATCACGTACAGAAGAGAAAGTGACGAGGCACATTTGCATTTTGTCCTTTTTTCATTAATATTCGCATAATAAGAAAACATTGAAGGATGGAGGGGCATATGCAGGATAATCACACTGCTAGATAAGAAGAGATTAGAAATAGCCTTAAAATATACATTTCAGATACATTTGAACTAAAGCTGACAGACTGTGTGTGGTTGGAGAGGATTTGATGTACTGTTCGTATAAAAGAGCATCTAGAGTAGGGGTGAGCTGGAGGCTGAAGGTGCAGCGGAGAGTAAAAGCTCATTATAGACGGTGGGAGGTGTTGTCTCAGATGGAGTTCAAGTTAAATCTCATCCTCCCTCAGTAACGGTTTATCCCACCTGCCTATATGTCTCAATACTAGAGACAGATGTCAAGTATTCAACATGGATTTTACTTCCAACGTGAAGATCATTCATCTAACAGCATTTCCTTTTAAAATGCTTCATGTGCACATAAATGTCTAAAACAAACCGTTTGGCAAAAAAGTCAAATGTGCACACTGCTCTTTGTTCCCATAATCATTTGTATGCTCTGTTTGCTGTGAATCTATCACATCCTCATCAGGCACTAGAAGAAGATCTGATATGCAACAGTGCATAACAAATATTGTAGCAGCAAAGAGCAGTGTGCAAATTCTGTTTTTGCCAGATGAGGATTTTTTCTTCCAATTAAATCCACTGTTTAGATATATTTTTGTCATTATTTACAGATTTGCATGCACAAATCACATGACAGGTTACGATGCAGGCATGTTATATTTAAGTGCTGTTGGCTTGTGTAAATAAATGTAAACAAAACTTAAAGGAACAGTGTGTAACATTTCGGGGGATCTATTAGCAGAAATGGACTATGATATTCATAACTATGTTTTCATTATTGTATAATCACCTGAAATTGAGAATCGTTGTGTTTTCGTTAGCTTAGAATGAGTCCTTCATATCTACATAGGGAGCGGGTCGTCTTCACAGAGTCCGCCATGTTGCTCCGCCATGTTTCTACAGTAGCACAGAACGGACAAACCAAACACTGGTTTTTATGTTACCTGAAGGCCACCTTAGTTCTCTGACACGTTTATGAAACGGCGGTAACGTGAGCCGCAGAGTGCAAAACCGGGTACCGCCGGATACCTTTAAGAAGCTTTTTCGACATTTATATCCACGGGAAGAATTTAAAAGTCAAATGTTGTTCCATATACTTGCTTCAGGCTTGAGAAACATTTGTGAAATACTTGACATTGATTTCAGTTTTTGTTTGCAGATATGAGAATGCATTCACAAATTGCCATACATATTTGTACTAACTAGGGCTGTCAAAGTTAATATGATAATAATGCCTTAATGCAGATTTGTTTTAAGGCCACTAATTTCTTTAACGCATTAACGCAATCGATCTTTCAGAGGTCGTAGCGGGCTTAGTTTTAAAGCTAGAGTGATGATTCTGGTACCATATGAAACTACAAAACTTAAGGAATCTAACCATGTCATACCAGCTTGTCGCGAAGGAGGTCAAATAGTGCTCCAAACACCTGCTAAATTTTGGCGAGGAAAAACTGTCATGGTTATTTTCAAAGGGGTCCCTTGACCTCTGACCTCAAGATATGTGAATGAAAATGGGTTCTATGGGTACCCTCGAGTCTCCCCTTTACAGACATGCCCACTTTATGATAATCACATGCAGTTTTGGGGCAAAGTCATAGTCAAGTCAGCACACTGACACACTGACAGCTGTTGTTGCCTGTTGGGCTTCAGTTTACCATGTTATGATTTGAGCCTATTTTTTATGCTAAGTGTACCTGTGAAGGTTTCTGGACAATATTTGTCATTGTTTTGTGATGTTAATTGATTTCCAATAATAAATACTGCATAAAGCAAGCATATTTGCCCACTCCCATGTTGATAAGAGAATTAAATACTTGACAAATCACCCTTTAAGGTGCATTTAGAACAGATAAAAAATGTGTGATTAATCACGATTAATCATTGACAATCATGCGTTTAATCGTGATCAAATATTTTAATTGATTGACAGCCCTAGTACTAATTTCTCTCCATACTCCCCCATCCCCCCCACTTTGAGCGCAGCACCGAGGACACATGTTGAAACTTCAGTATTTGCTAAAGTGTTTTTGAGGCAAGTTACAGAAACCCAAACTGCTCTGCAGCTGAATCTAGCTCTCACAAGCTGTGAAGGGGACTATAGTCAAAAGAGAATATTTCAGCAAAAAGAAATCTCGCTGCTGTAATGAGAATGCTCATCAAACCAGACAGACAGAGGAAGCAGACACCTCTTTGTTCACTCTGCGTTAGACTCAGCAAAAAAGCATTCATATTTCTCTCTCCTTTGAGTGTACCACTTCCCATTTCTTTGATTATTCAGGCTTCACTACCAATGTACCTGTCACCAAATCCAAAAACACGATTGTTTCTGCATCTTATTCCATCTCTGACTGAAGTGAACGAGCAACCCTTTTGCTGTACATGTTTTGAACTGGTGCGTATCTAACTTAAGGTCTGCTTTGGTGCCTCTCTGGAAAAGAAAACTAAAAACGTGTTGCTTCTTTTAACCGACAGTACCCAAACCTGACACTAGATGACAGCCTGCACTAGTGGATAACAATGGCGGCTCGGTAACAATAAGACCACAATGCAAGCCATATGAGCCCCTACCTCTGGAAAACCTCCAGACACGATGTGGTGTATCTGAGAGCGAGAGGAAAATTATAAATCTTTTATAGAGCACATTTAAAAACAACAAACGTGCTAGAAGGATGTGATTATTTTGTGAGCGGAAACCCTTCGACGACTTGTGGCTGAGCATAAAAATATGAATTACGTAAAAGCGGGCATCAAGGTTCATCCAAAAGGTCAACGTGAGTGACACTTTTGAGGTGTGGCTTTGAATAAATTGCCTTTGATTGCACGAAAGGAAAATGATAGCACTAGTATGATACTGGTTGTTAGGGTGACCAGATCCCAACAAATCAAATGTGGGACAAAGAGTATATCTGTGTGGGACAATGTGGGACACTTTACCAAGGCTGAGAGGTAGTCTACAGTTTTGATATAATGTCTAACTCAAATAATAAACATTTTGAGCCAAGCGTTTCTTGTGAGATTCACATGAACTGTGTCGCTTCATGGCGTATTCTCCCTCGTGTGAAATTGAAAAATAACTGGCAAATTTCGCAAAAACTCTGAGAATCGCCTTCCGCCGGTTTCACCCACTTGTAAGTTGTCTTTGTTGTAGTTGCGTTTTTTTTTCTTTGTGGTTGTTTCCATCATATTTGGCCTAAATCTGCATAGTTTGTGTCTCGCAATTTTCCCCGGCATAGCGTAGCAAAGACGGTGAAAGGTCAATCTGCACTTGACCCAGGTGTGCGCAGTTTGATTGACAGCAAACACAGCCTCGTGTTGACAGCCTTCCCTGGTTTCTTCACAGCCATTGGATAAAAGCCAGATTTTAGAAAAGCGTCTGTACTGCAGTAGTTTGACTCTTGAAAACTAAAGGCAATGAAAATGTGGGATATCGTCTCAATATGTGGGACAACAACACCTGGGATAAAAATGCTGTGCGGTCCCTCGTAAAGTGGGACACCTGGTTACCCTATGCTCTTACGTTTAATTATCCCTAAAAGCGGGCATCACAGTGCATCCATGATTGTGGTTTAAGCACTCTTGACTCTCAAAAGGTCAACGTGAGTGACCCGGTATGTGAGCTTTGAATAAACTGTTGTTGATTGCAGGAAGGGGAAATGATAGCACTAGTATGACACTACTTGTATGTAATTAAGATTCAGACTAATAATATTGTTTAGGGATGCACTGATCTGACTTTTTCAGTCCCGATACCGATACCTGGGCTTTGGGTATTGTCCGATACAGAGTACCAATCCGATACCAGTGTTTAATTAATAAGCTGTATGCCTCACTGTGTGGAAGTGGAAGGACTGGGATCAATCTTTTATGTGTAAGGCAACATCAGGCTTGACTTAAACATCGCTTTCCTAACTTTTTAAAATAAGATGTATCAAATAAATACATAGATATAAATGTACTGCATTGTTATCTATTATTAAAATAATAAATCATACACAGCAACTTTGTAAAAAAATCTTCAAAATTAACAGGAATTGCAAGTATAAACCGTTTTAATGCAGCAACAAATTGGTCAAAACTTAAACAGGAAGTAAAGCTGTAATGGGTAGAAATGGAGCAAATATGAAGTTATTTTTAACTATATCCCTATATCCCTATATCCTGACGGTAGTGCATGAGACAGGTTATCTGAAAAATATGATGTGCCTCTGTGTCCTCTGGTGTCCTCCGGTGTCCTCCGGTGTCCTCCGGTGCTCCTAACAGCATCTGCAAGATTTCACAGACTGGAGGAAAACAATCAATCAGAGCCGAGCTAGAGCCTTGCCATCTCTCAGCAGCTATCAATCACTCGCAAACTAAGATCAAACGGTCAAACTAGGCAGCGCTGATCAAATATGAATCAATATTCTGTTACTATAATGTCTATTTCTCTCCTCAAATGTTTTCAGAAATATCTTGTAGTGTACTGTTTAGCTGTAAAATGAGAAAGTTTGTGATCCGGCAGCCATGTTGAGATCAGCTGAGGAAATACCAAGCACCGCCCACCAGCCGGAGCACAGCCAATAGGAACGCTCAATAGGAACGCTCTCTCTGAAATGACCTGTGATTGGCCAAAGTCTCCCGTCACGGCTAAATAATAATAATAATAATAATAAGAATAATAATATCTTGGATTTATATAGCGCCTTTCATGAAACCCAAGGACGCTTAACAAAGACATAAATAAATACAACAAATGTAACAGTAGCTAGAGGCCATAGGCCTTGGTGAAGAGGTGGGTTTTGAGGAGTCTTTTGAAGGTGTCCAGAGATGGTGCGTTGCGGAGCTCTATGGGGAGAGAGTTCCAGAGGGTGGGGGCTGTCACACTGAAGGCTTTGTCCCCAAAAGTTCTCATTCTTGTGTGAGGGACGGAGAGCTGACCCGTGCCTGAGGATCTAAGGTTCCGGGGCTGTGTGTAAGGGTGGAGGAGGTCAGATAGGTACTGAGGAGCCAGGGCGTTGAGGGATTTGTAGGTGAGGAGGAGGATTTTATAGGTGATGCGGGACTTGACCGGGAGCCAGTGGAGGTGGATGAGGGTGGGGGTGATGTGCGGCTGTTTTTAAAGCCTGAAAACAGAGCCATGAGGAGGTGCAGAAGTCTAGTTTTCTCTCAGAACACTTGAATTACAATATGCTGAAAGGTTATTATGGATTTTTTACCAAATGATGCCAAAAACTTTCTGCCTACTGAAGCTTTAAAATCCCAGTATATAATGTATATAAACAGAACTGAATTGATCGGCTCCATTGTCAACGATACCCGATCCGGCTACTTGAGACAACATCGGCCACATATCTGATACAGCATTGGTATCGTTGCATCCCTAATATTGTGTTCATTAATTAATTACAAAAGGCCAAAAAGTATGTTGATGTTAACCCCCAAAATACCATTAGCCAGCGTATCTGTTGCAGCTTATTATAGAGTCCAACTCTCTCTCTCGGTGCCTTCACACTGCAGCATTATTCAGGGGCCTCAGTATACGTTTTCAGACTCATAACCGATGGGGCTTACTTGGGTTACCCCCTTGTCCCACCAGTGACTGCATATGTAGGCTTATGTGAGTTTAGGGAGCCATGGAAGTGTACGCCCAGGAACAGCTGACAATTTATGCTAGTGGGGCCCCCACATTCTCAGAGAGAGACGGGGGGAGAAATGGGGGAGAAGGAAGGAGAAAGAAGGGGGATGGAGAGGGTTGACAGAGAGAGGAAGAAGTAGTAAGGGAGCAGACCTGGGTAGAAGGGGTGAGAGAAAGAGAGAGGAGGGAAAAAAAGGTGGAGAGAGAGAGAGAGAGAGAGAGAGAGAGAGAGAGAGAGGCTGTCTTGTTTGTAGCTTGTCAGCAATTGCTTGAGACAAGCTTCCCCTCCATGTGTGAAAGCTACTTGGCAGGAATGCTTGGGCTGTACCAAGTGCAGCCAGGCGAGAGGGGCGTTCCACGAGAGGAACAGACCCGGATTGAGGAGCCAGTAGTGTGTGGCTGAAGTAATCCTTCGGCGGTGGCGGCTCTTTGATGTTGTATCTTTGTGGATGTGTGTGTGTGTGTGTGTGTGGGGAGAGGAGAGGAGAGTGGAGGGAGGGAGGTGTGTGTGGGTGTGAATGGGGCTGGAGAGAGCCTTCTCTATGGATATGTGCTCTCTCTCTCTCTCCAGCAGCAACAAAAGAGAGGGAATGAGACACCCCCCCTTGCTCCGTCCCTCCCTCCCTCCCTCCCTCCCCAGCTCTCAAGAGAAAGAAAGCAAAAAAAAAAAAAGGAAAAGAAGATGATGAAACCTGAAGTGGTCCTGCAGTGTGAATGTGTGTGTGAACATACACACACATCTGCATATTTGTCTGTGTGTCTCTGCATGCATGCCAGTGTGAATAGCTTCTCCAATTTAATCTGTTTACTAACAATCTGTGTGTGTGTGTGTGTGTGTGTGTGTGTGTATATCCTGTTTGTGTGTGTGTGTGTGTGTGTGTGTGTGTGTGTGTGTGTGTGTGTGTATGTCGAGACCAGTCTGTGGGTGGGTTTCTTTTCTGCATGCAATCGTCTCTGTGTGTTTGAGTGTGGCCGTGTTATGTGTTTTCTCCCCAGTAGAGGCTGTTATTGTCCTAAGAATGTGTGTGTGTGTGTGTGTGTGTAGCGTGCACGGGGGTCAATCTCCAGTAGCCTGTTGCTTTCTGCTTCTGACTGCTCTCAGCTCTGCATCAGGAGGAATGCAGACTGAGATGGATTCCTGCAGGATTCCTCTTCTCTGGCTTCATTATTCCCACTGAACAAACACACACACACACACACACACACACACACGCACACACACACACACACGTTTCTGCTGCTTTGCTGACACAAACAGGAATATTTTACCTAAACTGACTCTTAATGATGAAAACGCGACGAGCAGTTTGCTTCTTTTTCTCCCCCAAAAAACGTCCTATTCTAAATAACTGAACTACAAACTCTCCTCCCATTTTCTTCCCTTTCACTCGCTCCCCCCATCTCTCTCTCTCTCTCTCTCTCTCTCTCTCTCTCTCTCTCTCTCACTCTCTCATATTCTCACAAATGCACACTGTGCTGTTGGCAGTCACAGGGTTTTATTTCCACACTCATCCTTTGTGTGTGGAAAAGCAGTAAAGTTTGAGAACGTCCAGTCAGCAGCAGCAGCAGCAGTGGCAGCCTCTGTGTTACACAAGGAACTGAAAGCTCCTCTCATCCCTTCACCCCTGCTCATCATCTGTTTCCAGGGCTTGTGGTAAAAAAAAAGAGAAAGGAGGCCAAGAAACGGGATGCAATTTTAAATGAATTAGGCCGTGAATAATTTTCAGGATGTCAAAATGTATTGGGGTGAAGGCGTTTATGTAATTGGAGCACTTGGTTCACTGGTATACAGCTTAAGAGAGGAAATTCTTTATTAGGACTGGAACGCACCGCACGCACACAACCCGTCATGAATACACACACACTAATTCATGGACTTGCATGTTTGATTTGTGCACGTATTGTATGCGTCGGTGGCGTGCACACCTACGCTCACACCTGAGTGATGCGGCTGATGTACTCGACTGTGCTGACCTCATTTACATCGTCCTCTTGAGGAGGTGTACTGTACAGAACGGAGGGGACGAGGCAAGAAGAGGAGAGGGGAGGAAAAGAGGGGAGAGGAGACAAAGGGAGAGGAAAGGAGAAGGAGGGAAAAGGAGAGATGAGGAGAGAGAAAGACAGGGGAGAAGAGGAGAGGAAAGGAGTGGAGAGGAGAAGGAGAGGAGAGGAAAGAAAGGACAGGAGACAAAGGGAAAAGAAAGGAGGGGAAAGGAGAAGGAGAGAAAAGGAGAGATGAGAGAGAAAGATGGGAGAAGAGGAGTGGAGAGGAGAGGAGAGAAAAGGAGGGGAGAGGAAAGGAGAAGTAGGGGAAAGGAGAGATAAGGAGGGAGAAAACAAGAAGAAAAAAGAATGGAGGAGAGGAAATGAAAGGAGTGGAGAGGACAGAAGGAGGGGAGAGGAAAGAGGATAGGAGACAAAGGGAAAAGAAAGGAGAAGGAGAGGAAAGGAGAGATGAGGAGAGAGAAAGATGGGAAAAGAGGAGAGGAAAGGAGTGGAGAGGAGAGAGAAAGACAGGGGAGAAAGGGAGAGGAGTAAAGAAGAGGAGAGGAGAGGAAAGAGAGGATAGGAGACAACATGACAGGATAGGAGAGAAAAGAAAAGGAGAAGAAAAGGGATTTGATGAGATAAGGGGAGAGGAGAGGAGAGGAAGGAAGAGAGAAAGGTTACCAAAGAGGTGATGATAAAAGAAGAGTTGTACAACGTAACGTGAAATGAAGGGGGGAGGAAAGGCTGAGATGTGAGGAGAGGAGAGATGAGGTGAGGTGAGGAAAGGAGAGAGGAGAGAATGAAAAGAAGAAGAGATAAAAAAGGGGAGGAAAGGCTAAAGGAAGAGGGAGGGAAGGATGAGGAAATAAGGCAGGGAAAGAGGAAGCGAGGGAGGGCGTTCGGGGAGGAGAAAAAGATGGGGTGTAAAAGGATGGATGAAAGCGAGGGAAAGTTGAAAGGTAAAGGGGGCAGAGAAATGAATGAAGGTGGAGGAAGGCAGGGATGGAGAGAGGCTGGCAGAGGAGGGAGGGAGGGAGGGAGGGAGCGAAGGGAAAGGGAGGAGGGTTGATCTCTGGGGTTTGAAGCACATTAGTATTCATGGGGAAGAGGAGGCCACAGACAGCAGAGAAACAGAGGGACCAGACTGAGAGCAGCATACCACACACACACACACACACACACACACATAAATACACTCACACTGCATGTAAGCAAGCTCTCACACATCTCTCTGTGCAGCCTACGTGCCCACACACACACCGAGCGTATATGCATTATGTGGATTTAGATGCTACAGAGGGCCTCCTGCTGAAAGCATTTGCGCTCCATCTTGTCTAATATCTCCAGGTCGCACACATTAATGCGCACACAGAATTTGAAAATCCTCCCCAGAGATGGTTTAGCGGTCGAGGCCTCCGAAACCACACGCACCCCTGCCGGCCTCGGATCGAACCCCACCTCAGAAGCGTCTCACCCGTGTTTTCCCCGTCTCCTGCTCTGTCAATAAAAGCAGAAACACACCGTATAGGGTCGTAGATGACGTCTGCCCCGCTTTGCTTTCCCCCTTTTTTAAAAAAGAAAAGAAACTGTTACACCTTAACAGGAGCAGAGAAAGAGTGCAGGTGACTCATTTCACTGTGGGAGAGAGGAGGGCCGGGCTGAGCTCTGGGGAAAGGGTGGAAGACAGAAAAGATTCCTATCGTGGCGGTGGAGGCCACTTGCAAAACGCCGCTGACGGTGGCGGTGGCGGGAGGAGAGCAGAGAGGGAAGAGGAGGTGGAGGGGGAGACAGCAACACTCTCCGGGTGTTCTATTCTTAGTCGCTTCTCCTCAGACTTTGGGTGTACGTGTGTGTGTGTGTGTGTGGGCAGGCAGGTGGTGTACAGCTGACAGTTGATTTGCTGTGACACCAGACACACTGGCTGCCTTGGACTCCCGTGGCCTAGATATCAGAGTCTCCTGGAAGCCCCTCACACTCTATTTCACACACACACACACACACACACACACACACACACACACACACACACACACACGCACACGCACACGCACGCACACACTTAATCACATGCACACACTCATCTGTGTCACTCTCTTTCTCTTTTTGCCCCCCCTCTCTTCCTACATATCACTTTCTGATTGGCAAGCAGGTGGTCTCTACTGAATGTCCTTAAGGGTTCGGGGAGGGGTAAAAAAACTTAGCCTAGTAAAAGATAACACCAACAGCATGGCAGCCGAGAGGAGCCGGAGAAAGAAAAGGATAGCTTGAGACAGAGGAGGAGAGAAATTGTGACGAGAGAGAGACAAATAGAGTGAGAGAGAGAGAGAGGGAGAAAAAATAGTGCAGAAGCCGATAGAGAGAGAGAGAGAGATGGAGTGAGAGGGAAGGAGAGAGTGAGATCCCATCATGTAAACAGTCTGAAGCACCGCATAGAGATGGAGGAGGCTGTTGCCATGGCGGCAGAGGCTGCATCCTTTTGTTAAAGATGTCACTCAGGGGGAATCAGGGCTAATGAGGAAGGACTTTGCGCCTGCGCGTGCTCGTGTGCGCGCGAGTGTTTAGTCAATGTGTATCTGGGCAACACGGCCCGCTGGTATTCTTGAGTACAGGCTGCATAATGGTTCTCACTTCAGGAAATAAAACAAACATAAAGGATGATGGTGGAGAATGCAGTTGAGAGTGGAAGGATGAGTGGGGGAATTAAAAATAGAGAGGCGAAGTCAAGCAGGGGTTACACAGCCCATGTAGAGAAATGTCAATGTCATTGGTGAGAAGGGCGGCGAGGCAGTGAAACTACAGATGAATGTGTTTTGTGTGTCAGCGTGCCCGAGTGAACTCTATTGAGACTTAGGCAAGTGATGCGTGTGTGTGTGTGTGTGTGTGTGTGTGGTTTTGTGTCGCCGTGCTGCGTAGGTGGTTTGTTCTCTGTGCTCTTCATCTCGCTGCAAATTAGTGAAGAATCAAAGGGAAACAGGTTTCATTTAATCCTACCCTCTCTGTCTCTCTCTTTCTTTTTCTCTTTTCCCTCCTCTTGTCTCTCCGTCCTCAGCAAACAGCCTTGAGCCTCCCACAGAGTGAATGCAGACATCTGCCTGCACTTTCTCTCTCTCCCTCTTTTCCTCTCTCTCACACAAACACACACACACATGGCGTATTTGTTTTGCTGTCAGCACCGTCACCAAAGAGAGTGAGAGAGATCTTTGCGCCATTCTACTCCATTTCCCTCTCCTCGCTCGTTCCCCCCCCCCCCCCCTGTTTGTTCCCCTCTACCAGCTCTCTGTTTTCCTGATCTTCCTCTCTTTTCCCCCCTCTCTCTTCCTCTTCCTTTATAGACAGGGATAAATAATTTGATCTGGAGGGTTTTGAAATTCCACCACTCTGAGAGGCGTGACGTTAATCTTTTATTATCTGCTCTCTCATTCTTCCTCTCCCTTTCTCTTCTATTCCTTTTTCTCCTTATCTCTCTACCAGACCCTCCCCCCCCACCACCACCACCACCACCCCACCCATCCTTCCTTTCCCCCAGCCCGTCCTTGCAGTATTCTAATGATTCATATTTCACATCCACTGCCTTTTCATTTAGCCTGTCTACACCGCTTCAGGGACAGCTACTCACGATCTTAATTGACTGAGGAGATAGAGGGGCTGGGTAGGTGGCAGAGGTATAGAGCCACCATCCAACAACCCCCCACTATACAGAAACAAACAGAGAGAGACGCATATATATATATATATACACTCTCTCCGCCATCCACACATTCGAACAAAACCACACCAAATGCACTGGCAGGCATGCAGATTTGCACGCCGTGGTAATTAAGCTGTCGATTTTTTTTCTCGGGGTCAAGGGAGTGACGCAGGAGAGCGGAGCAGAAATGATGATGTGAAGGAAAGGATGCTCAGATGAGGAGAAATGAGAGGACTCACTCCCTCCCTTTCTCACCTCTCTCTCCATCTCCTCCTCTCTCTGTCTCTGTATCCCCCTCCCCACATCCACCCTCCCACCCCCCAACCCATCTCTCTGTCTGTCTGTGCCTCTCTTTGATCTCAGCCTCTGTCCCACACTGCATATTAAGATGCCCGGGCCCCTGTTTGGTATTCTGAGGCGGGCACCAGGATGCCAGTCTCCATATCCTCTCCTCGCTTCTCTCTGAAAGAGAGCAAAAACCCCTCTGTCTGTCTCAAGATGCTTATCCCGCTAAATGGGTCTGAAATAGCTGGAGAACAGGGCGGGGGAGCGGTGGTGGCAGCCGGGTAGAGAAGAAGAGAGATGTACGGAGGGGGGAGAGGGCGGTAAGGGGAAGTATTAGACACATCACAGACGGGTGGTGGTGGTGGTGGGGGAGGAGGTGGTGTAAGGGGAAAGAGAAGCAGAGTGATGGGGCTGATTTTAGCTGAGAGGATAATTAAACGCTATTATCACAATGGGCCAGTAATACAGCTAGCTTGTACATAGAGAAGCCAGCCCTCCCATGTTTGCCTCACTAAAAAGAGGGAGGAAGGAATTGAGGGAGGAGGGAGGGAGAGGAGAGGGAAGCACAGATTAATAGGCGGAGGAAGAGCAGGAGAAACAGAGAGGCGCGGAGGGGAGGGTGACGGCAAAATAGGCAAACAGAATTAGAATGGGAGAGTGAGTGGGAGAGTTTAGTGGTGGGGTGATTGCTCAGTGTTTGGGATTAGCATGACTCTCTCACCCACTCTCTCTCTCTCCCTCTCCATATATATATCTCCCTCTTTCTTTCTCTCCCTCTCCCTTCTATAAGCCCTGGGGATGGCACAGCTTTAGTTAAACTGCTCTATTAAACGGCGCCTGCTGAGAAAATCAAATTATAACTTCCTTTAATCAGCGAGTATCAGTGGCCCACACAGGAGCAGCCGGCTCTGACAGCACACACAGAGCGAGAGAGAGAGAGAGAGAGAGAGAGAGAAGGAGACTGTGACTGGAGACCTGAGGGAGGCCGATATGAACCTGTCTCCCGTCTGCTTTGGTTCCCATGGCAACAAGATAGAGTGAGGGGGAATATGGGTTGTGGAATGTCTGCATCTATCGTTTCCTCTCTGTAAGCATTCATACACAAAGATAGCAGAGAGGAAGAGAATACGCTCAGTGAGTCAGGGCGTCCTTCTGTTTGGGTGGCGTTTGAAGGTGGGTGCACACGCTCACAACTGTTATCATCTATGTCCCCCTGTGAGACCCTGAGCAGTGGTGGAAAGTAACTAAGTATATTTACTCAAGTACTGTACTTAAGTATGATTTTTGAGGTACTTGTTCTTTACTTGCGTACAGGGCCGGCTCTAGCCCTTTTGGTGCCCTTGACGAAATTTAGGGTTAGGGAACCATAAGCCCCCGTATACACACATCAGACATCACAATAGTTTTAAGATGATGATGATTTAATAATATAATATGAATAAACAATTGGCCCTTATATTGTTGGTTTAAAAGTGTTTAGTCAGTTTCACTACAATTTACACTTTTATTAACAAATAAGTGCGGCCGTGCAGATGTGTGATAAAGATCGTACAGGGGCTTTCTTTATTTATTTGTTCATTTGTTACCTCAATGTAGAAAATGAGAAAGGGCTCCCACTGGCATTTAAAATATATATATTTTCTAACATGTTTTAGAGGATGACCAGCAGGATTGTGACACCAGAGACGAGGGTTCACATCCTGTCTGTGGTTAGGTTTAGGCAGCAAATTCACTTTGGTTAAGGTTAGGGAAAGGTCGTGGTTTTGGTTAAATGTTAACAATCACGTTGTTTCTTGTGATTATAGTCACTGTAGACTTTTTCGGTATTAAACCGGGACCACGATCTTATTCTATGAGTGCTTAAAAATAACCATTAAAACATAATGCTATAGTCACTACGAGCGGATATTGTGTTATATTATATATTTTGGCGGAAAACATCGGTGAACATTTACGTTCAATATCAACAACTTCAGACAATTTCCTTAATATGTTAATAGAAAATGATATCCGGCCAGCATTATGGTTCCTTCAAAACATATTTGTATAGTAATGTAATATCTAGGAGACAGGGTTGAAGATGTCTACGAGTTAGTGGCAGTTCCACCAAAGAGACATTGTCCCCCTAAACTTCTCAAATGGTTTCATTTTAGATAACTGATAAAAACCCAAAGAGGCCTCGAACAAAACAGAAAAGTCTAATCCAAAGTCCAAATCAATACAGATTTGTGTAACACTGCCTTTCTTTTCTTCTTTCCTCCACATTTAAAGGACCAGTGTGTAACATTTCGGGGGATCTAGAAAGAAATGGAATATAATATTCATAACTATGTTTTCATTAGTGTATAATCAGCTGAAACTAAGAATCGTTGTGTTTTTGTTAGAAGGAGCCCTTCATATCTACATTGGGAGCAGGTCCTCTTCACGGAGTCCGCCATGTTGCTTCGCCATGTTTCTACAGTAGCCCAGAACGGACAAACCAAACACTGGCTCTAGAGAGAGCCTTTAGCATTTTTACGTTACCTGATGACCACGGTGGCTCACGTGACCGCAGTCTTGAAAAGGGAGGAGTGAACGGAGGGGTACTCAGTTGGCTGCAATCTGCAACCACACCACTAGATGCTGCCAAATCCTACACACTGTAACCTCTAATCATCTCACGACCCCTCAGATTTATCTTGTGACCCTTCGGAGGGGCCCGACCCCTAGGTTGGGAACCACTGAACTAAACTACCAAACCGTATATAAAGTAGCTCAAACTAGCTTGACCAGCTACAACAGGAAACTCTACATGTACATTGATTTATCAGTATTAACAATCATCAGTGTATGTATGCGTGATATTTTAAGTACATTTAGCTGATGACACTTCTGTGCTTTGTTTTAAATGCAGGACTTTTACTATTTTTACCTTGCTATATTGGTATTTTTACTCAAGTAAAGGACTTGATTACTTCTTCCATCACTGGATCTGAGCTCAGCCCCTGTTATCACTGTAAATGCCTCAGCCATATAAGCGTAATAGACTCGTGCAATCATAAATCCTTCTCGTTAGGAGGCGATCTAATCGCTCTCGCCTCTGATTAGTCATTAACAGTCCAGTTAGTGAAATGGTGAGACGCAGGTGGGTGGGCAACTGCTTAGATCTCCGGGGTCTGCCTTGACTCGTTAATGATCGGTTAATTAACATTGTTTTAGTCCTCCGGCTTGTTTACACTCACCTGCCACGGGGAAGAGTCAGAAAACACTGCTGCAGGGGACAGTAAACAAGGGTGGGAGGGAGACAAACGGCAGGGCAGAAGGGAGGAAATGAGGTGAAATGATGTTGAAACTTGTAATTGAATTCAATCTTAATGTCTGAAATGACCAACACAAAGAGAAATGTAAGACTGCTTAGAAGAGAGCAGGAATGGTGGTGAAAGTGTTGTGGAGAACACAATAGAATAGAAGTGGTAGCATCTCAGTGCATCTGCCATCATTAGGGATCCGCGAGGCTGTGCTTGTCTCTGTTACTCATAGCAACACTGCATACCATGATAATAGGCGGACTGATGATTGGTCAGGCTGCCACACTCTGGTAAGTGACCTCACCACTGTGTGAGTGAGCTCACTGTCTCAGTATTTTGATAACCCAGCCAGTCCTGGCGTTCTTTCGCAGCACCGTTCGCCACCAAACCTGTTAATGAACAAACTGTAGGCTGTTGTAGGCCTACACAGGAGCCCTGAAGATACAGTACACACTCCGTTCCCCAAACCCTCCCCAGTTTTCCCCCTGCTACTGGTCTGAGGTCAGCTTTTTTACTGTATTTTGTTAATATTCTACATGATAATTCATCAGAGTTACTGTCTGTATCAATAAAATGTATCCCACCACCTCATCCCTTCTCTCTGTGTCTCTCTGCAGCATAAGACTGTTTATCGAAGCTGTAAATAATGCAGATGGTAATATGATAAGTGAACAGTCAATGTTGGTGTCCTGCTTAAACACACACACACACAGATGATGCACACACATCCACGCATGCAGTCAGACAGATGGGCAAACACATACACACACACACAGTGCAATAAATATGATTCAGTTTTTCCTCCAGTTGTTTTAATGTAACACTGGGCAGAATTTGGATTTTTGTTTTCCAAAGTATCCTAGGTTAGTCATGCCAGAGAGTTGCAGCGCTGGAGAGCCAGAACATCGACCTGAAGAGCTTTGCTAGTGTGCATGTCTAATGCAACCCAGTCTGGGAATACTGCCAGTCTACTGTTACTCCACCAGTGGGGTTTATCATACACACATGCACACACCCACACACAGACCCAGAGAGGGAGGAGGGAGGGAGGGTAAGACAGAGAAAGAGAGACGGAGCTTTGTGGTGTGTCACTGATCTCTACTCGCATGCACAAACATGTCCGACATAGCCATGGCCTGCTTGTCAAAAGTCACAAATATGCAGCTCCCATCCCAAGATTTTGTGTCCTATACGTACCATGTGTCATCCCACAGTGCTCACTGCCGTAAAAGGCTTCCACGTCGCTGATGCTCTGCAGCCATGAGCGTTTCTATGCAGAGAAACACAAGGTATTTTAACACAGAAAGAAAGGAAAAGTTTCTCAAATTAGGTTCACATAGACTTAAAGAGCTAGTTTAAGTAATAGGAAATTATTATTTAAGTAATATTTCAAGCAAAAATGAAAAAAATCCAGCTGCCCCAGCTTCTAAAATGTGTCTGAAAAGAACATCTTTACTTTGAGAGTCACACACACACAATCAGGCCAGCTAATATTGTGTGCAATTAAACACCAATTCATTCAATCCCCAGTTGTCATGATTATACATTTGGGTTAGTTTTGAAATGTATCTTGATTAAATATTGAGAAGGACCACTCTCACATTGCATGTTCTTAATGTTTCACTCTTCCTCTGAGGCTTGTGATAGTCTGATAAGTGTGTGCGTGTGTCTGTATGTGTGTGTGTGTGTGTGTGTGTGTGTGTGCGTGTGCTGTACCCGAACATAATTTTGTTTATCAAGCGGCATCAGTCTAATGTCATTAGCTATACTTTGCGCATCATGAACACTATTGAAACTGAATAAATCTAGTGATAAACTTGAGAAATTCTCTATGATAATGATGATTTTAGTCTTTTAAATCTGTTTTTCCTCTTGTAACTTTAAATGGATAAACCGTGTGTGTGCATCACCCCTCATTGATAGAAATTGTGTGGGCAAATTATTAGAAATGTCTCTCATTATAATGCAATTCAACAGCACCACAAGTAGGCTACATCCTTCTGATATATACACACAATATTCAATATTTCTCTTTGTGTATTGATGCTTACAGGGCTTCTCTGCATTAAAGACACATTTTCTTCTTTATTTCTTTATTTCTTTTAAATAATTCTCTTTGAATATTTACTTTGCATCATTATGACCACTACTATGATGATTTGGGGGTTATAAATCCAGCAGTTATATTATTAATGAAGTAACATTGTCAATATATAGTACAAGAACTGTATTTATAACTGTAAGGGGAACTCTAACTGACATTACACGTACATTAAAGGTCAGTTTCATCAGTGTTATCTCAGTGTGAGCTTGAAGACTACACATTTACAACAGAAAACATGAGTCACAAACTGGAGGTGGAGTTTGAAAGACATGGCCGTTTGCCAGGCAGGGAGGATCAATGAAAAGATGGTTGCATTGTGGGAAATGTAGGATTGAGGGCTTTTGAAACTAATACTGTGAGCCAAAAAACAAAATTGCAGCCTTTGCTGCTTTGATTTGACTTTTTTTTCCCTCTTGTGAGTCCCCCAGCTTCTTGGAAGTACTCTATTAAATGGCTGTACTCCTAAATACAAATATGCAACTACGTAAGTACTTCTTTAAAAACAATAAATAAAAAAAAAAGACCTGGGCGCTTTAATACAGCTGCTGCTTCATTAATGGAGAAAAACATCTGGACAAAAAAATAACCAGAATGTTAATTCTACAAATGGCTTTTATGTTAGCAGTGACAGTAACACCCGGCTGCAACAAATGATTAGGTTATAGATTAATCTGCCAATTATTTTCTAGATTCATTGATTAATAATTTGATTATCGGTAGATACTGAAGAATCACATATGACTAAACCCAAGATGACATCTTCAAATGTCTTGACAAACAGTCTAAAACCTGTGGTATTTGGTTCACTATCACATGATAAGACAAAAAAAGGAGCAAAGTGTCATTATTGAGAATCTGGAACTCTATAGAGAATAGGGATGCACTGATCCAACTTTTCAGTCCCGATACCGATAGTTATACCTGGATTTTGGGTATCGGCCAATACCGATACTGTTTATGTGGCAACATCAGGTTGACTTAAACATTGCTTTCTTTACTTTGTAAAACAAAATGTGAAAAATAAATACATTCTTAAATAATAAATCGTACACCACCAACTTGGTAAAACAATCTTCGAAATCCAACTTCTTCAGTCCCGATAGCGATACCTAGACTTTGGGTACTGGCTGATACCGAGTACCGATCCAATACCATTGTTTAATTAATAAGCTGTATGCCTCACTGTGTGGAAGTGACTGGGATCATTATTTTACTTGATTGCTTTTCTAACTTTGTAAAACAAAATGTAACAAAAATATATAGATATAAATTTACTGAATTATTAAAATAATAAATCGTACACTAGTAACTTGGTAAAAATAAAAAAATCTTCAAAATGACCAAGAATTACAATTCAAGTGTAAATCTTTTTTAATGCAGAAACAAATTGGTCAAAACATAAACAGGAATTAATATTACAGTATATAATGTATATAATAATATAAACAGAACTGAATTGAATAGATCGGCCCCATTAGTCCCTGATATCCGATCCAGCTACTTCAATAGGTATCGGCCGGATATCTGATCCAGTATCGGTATCGGTGCATCCCTATTAGAGATGTTTGAGAAATGATTTCCAAAGATTAGATAGGTAGATAGATAGATGGATAGATAGATAGATAGCTATATAGATAGATAGATAGGAACTTTATTGATCCCGAGGGAAATTCAAGTTTCCAGCATCACAGTTCCATAGTGCAAAACATGTTAGTAAAAAGGCAGTAAAAAAGTTAGTAGTGCAAAGTACAAAGTACAAAAAATATATATACCAGATATAAAAATACAAAGAGACGAAGAAAACTGTTAAAACTGAATACAGTGCAGGATAACAGCTGTGATACAGGACTATTAAAAAAGTGAATAAAGTGCAGAAGAGACTGTTAAAAATGAGTATAGTGCAGGGTAACTCCAGTAGCTTAGTCTATGAAAGTGCACTGTATGCATTACAATCGATTATCAAAATAATTGCGATTATTTTTATGTCAGTGAACGAATCAACTTTCACCAGAATTGCTTTTTTTTTATTGAATAAAAAAATATACAGTAAGAACTTCCTGAAGTTTGATGCCACTGCAAAGTTCTTTTATATGGGGGAAGTTCGATGTCTCCACAAAGACAATGGTATAACTCCGCAAAATAAAAAAATCAGTGTTTCACACATCTGTTTAAGTGTGTTTGTCCTCCTCTGTATGTCTGCATGTGTTTTTAATAGTGTTTATGGTGTTACATGGAGTGGACGTTGTGGCGTCTCGCTGCTGTCCGACAGTAACATTCTCACTGGCACACAGAACCTGACCTAGAATTGCTACTTAGAATTCGGGCGAAACCATCTCTCCTGGAAACGGAGGGGGGGTTGGGGGGGGGGAGAGACGACAGGAAATCTTGACTGGGATGTAATGGAGTAGGACCACTGGAAAGCTCGGGCGAAAAAGGGGGGAGACATATTTTCTATTTTATAATGTACCCGTGATAATGTTGTGATTTGATTAAGTGCACGGTATGAATCCGTCGTTCGAGGGGAAATTAACATCCAGGTGAGTTGCTCCTTTATTTATTTTTTATAACAAATCCAGGTTGTGGAAAAGTGTCTGCTGCTATAACCACGGCTCTCTCGCCTCCTGGCAACGGGGCACACGCGGGTCCTCCTCCCGGGGACATCTCACTCCGGTATCCGTTCTTCTCTCTGCCTCTGTCCCCCTTGAAGGCTGGCTGTGCTATAGCTATAGCAAAAAAAAAACCCCACCACGTCGTGTCTTGGCCCTGTGCAGACAGACAGACAGTGAGCTACCCCCCTTTTCAAACCAATATTTTTTTCCGGCGCATCCAAAGCGGATTATTCACGATGTTTTCAGCATGGTGGTGTAAAAAACCCCGCGGAGAGATATTGGTTTTTACCCCATTATACCGGAGGACCGCCCGTGCTTGGTGAAAAAATGAGTAAAGGATACAATGCAGCATGCATGTTCTGCATTCTTCGGGAGTAACCACACCGCTGGTATTGTATTTCCTTTATCACAAAAAAAATGTGTTTGATATGATTTATAAACGCGTATGGAGATTATAGGCCTCCCCTCTGCTGATTGTGTCGACCAGCCCTCTCATCTACCGAACGGTTTAATTGTTACATTGTTGCTAGCAGAACTCGAGAATGGAACGTTCGCCTATAAGGAAGGCCAGGAATTGTTTTTATTAGCAGACAAAGCTTCTAAAATGACGTTCTGTGTGTGTGTGTTTTTGTGGCCGACGTCGTTGTTCTCAGCCGCCGTCCAGTGCCTCCCTCTTCGGGGAAGACTTTGTTTGCGCTGGCCGACGCTCCATGAATGCAAGTGCTGCTGAAGTCCTCCCTTCCCCCCCCCCAACACCACCACCACCACCACCAGTTCTCTCTCTCTCTCTCTGGCGAAACAGGAACAACTTCTTTTAGGAAAAAGAAAAAAAAAAAAGTTCCTGGAGTTTTTCAAGCGCCATGGAATTACTTTGTCCGCCAAAGAGTTGTCCAGCAGTGAGGCGCTGAGATTTCAGGGGGTTGGGGGTGGGAAGAAGGAAGAAGTCTAGTCTCTGTAGTTAGTTGTTGTGTGAGCTTTATTTGCAGGAGTTCTGTAGTTTATATTTTTAAGGACGACTTCCTCGAGTGTATAAGCCCCGTTTGTGAGTAACTTGTGTGTGGCATTGTGTTACCTTGGCAAGACCCAACAGAACAAAAACATGGCAGAAAAAGAAAGTGTTTTAGTTTTTACCATTCTTATTTTTTTTTTACGTGAGTTGAAAAAAATCCACAGGTCCTATAGTGTGAAAATGTTTTGTAAAAGACATCTGATGGCACATGATAGTAAGTGTCCCTAAGTTATTTATTTTCCGGTTTATGTAACATTTTACCTTTTAATGCTATCTTTTCTCCATCATAATCAAGAATCTGGCTATATGATAGGTATCGTGATACAGGGTTAGGATTCAATATATTGCGATACTGTAAGCAAGATGATATATTGCGATTTAAAAAAGAAAAAATCTAATTTTAGGAAAACTGTCCTAATATGATAGTATAGTGAAAAAATCCACAGGTCCTATAGTGTGAAAATGTTTTATAAAAGACATCTGATGGCACTCATATCATAGTAAGTGTCCCTAAGTTATTTATTTTCCTGTTTAGGTAACATTTTACATTGCCTTTTAATGCTATCTTTTCTCCATCATAATTGTAAATAGGGGCCGTGTATTGACAAGAATCTGGCTGTATGATAAGGTATCGTGATACAAGGGTTACGATTCAATATATTGCGATACTGTAAGCGAGGCGATATATTGCGATTTTTAAAAAAAATCACATTTTAGGAAAACTGTCCTAGTATAAAGAACTCATCGCCATATACATAAAATTGCCGTTAAAAAAAAGTTTGCTTTTTCATGCAATCAGAACAATGCTATCTCCATTTGCATTTATCACAGTCCCCTGTAACATCCAACACGATAGCACGACTTTTGAGAGGGCACATACACTGAGATGGAGCATTTCTTTGCAAATGAAATGAAGTATTCACTTAGTTAATCTTTTACATATAAACTATTAATTAAAAATCAATACAGTGTTTGTTTTTGAGAATCGATACAGTATCACAAAACATATCGCAATGTTTTCTTACTCCCCTAATTGTAAATAGGAAATCTCAGTGGCTTTTGTTGCAGTTTGCCTTAGTGCTTTAACTGATGCTGTTATCCCCCTAAGGTGGGGGTTCAGTGTCTGGTCCAAGGACCGTTTTGAAGCATACCTGCCAGTTGCTGAGATTGAACTGCAGACCTTCCTGTTACGGGACTCTGGTCTCTTCAATTGCTAGGCAACACTGCTGTCTGCCACGGACGTGTATCTGTTGCATAGTCTTCAGGCTGTTTCATATTTATCTTTTCTTCTACCTGATTTTCTTTGCATTGTTGAGGTGTCACCTTTTCACTCCAGATATTTGGAAGAAGGGGAAAGTCCTCTCGGATGCAAGGAAAGCTCTTGGTAGAGTATCATACTCTGTTTTGTAGTCCCTTATGTGTTCACCGGTCGATAACTGAAGTATAAATGAGTGTCGGGGTTAAAAAGGCGAGTGTACACTGTTACTGTAGCCCCTAATGACCTAAGCTCTGCGCTGGCTATGTGTTTGCTACATGTTGGTCTTGTCAACACGAGCGACTGAGTGCTTTTCCTTGCCATTTGCTTGTTTGTGCTTCACCCGATGAGCAAAGTTGTCTCCCTCTGTTCCAGGTGTGAATGACTTGTGGCTGTAAGGTGTCGTGAGCAGGCCAGGTTCTCCTGCAACAGCCTCCGTGGCTGACTGGGAGGAGTCGAGTGGAGAGCAGACATCAGTGCCCAGGGGACCTGAGGCCTGGTTCTCCATATGAGGCCCTGCTGAAAGGGCAGGGGGGCTTCTGAGGTAACCCAGCTCAACTCTTGCTCTCTCTCTTTTTTCACACTTTATCACAGAGTTTCTTTCATACGTACACATCTCCCCTGTTCTCTAAAGCGTACACCCATGACAGACTGCACTTAAATAAATGCTGTTCTCTCCCTATTTCTTCAATGCTTTAGTTCTCAGAACTGTAGAATTTCCATAGTACCATAAAACATGACAGGAACATATCCGAAATCACTCCCTATTTACTACATGGTGCAGAATATTTACTGTGAACCATTTTACTTGAGTGTCCAACAAGGGCTGAACAATTTTGAAAAAATTGCGATATTTTGACTGACATTGCAATTGTGATATGATTTGCGATAGGGAATGATACGTTTTTACATCATTATTCTCATTTTCATTGCAAAACATTAAAATGATTGATGGTGTGATTTTTGCGGGGATCTGTACCAAACAAAGATTAATTTCTTAAGCCTGTAGAATATGATGTGTAGGCCAGGACGTCTCGGCAGCACGACAATATTTAATCTAAAACGTTCAACAAATATTGCGCCTCCTGCGATTTGAAAATTGCAGTTGGCTATATTGTGATTTCGATAAAATTTCTATTAATTTTGCAGCCCTATGTCCAACTTCTAAATGTGAAATTTCTGCACTAAATGGCCCCCTTAAAATACCCACAATGGAATAAAAAAAAGCAATACTAACTACCAACAATCAGTAAATTAATGCAAAATGACATTGACTACTTTTACATGCACAAAATATTCTTTTTTTCCCCCTTATTCTGAAAAGGACAATACTCCAAATAAGCTGTTTATATGGCTAATGAATATTCCACTACAATTTCCCTTTACATGCAGCTGTGCATACTCCGATTAGACTTGTTCGACTGTGCGAAAACAGCCTCCCTCTTTCATTTCTTCAACCACCTTCTTGAAAAGGTTGCAATATTTGCGCATATACAAAAACCTGTTGATATCCACCAGTCTTTCAAGATGTTTAAAAGTAGGTGTGTTTCTCCTTATGGCCAGAACTGTGGGCTTTTCTTTTGGGCGTGTATCTCTGCAAACTGTCTGCTAGTTGTTTTTTGTACAACGCACAGAGCTGGGCGTAAACAGGCGTGGTGCTGTGTGTGACGTAAAAACTCCAATTGAGACGCATATTCCGAATGCGCTGTATACATGTCCAAAGAATGCTCCTAAAATCTGAATAATATCGGCATATCCCACGTCTTAATCTGGGAAATACTCCATTCGGAATAAGGCCTAATTGAGAATATCCAAACAGAATATGCTGTTTACATGACCCGTATCAAATTCAGAATATATAGTGTGCTTATAAATGTAGTCAATGATTAATTTGTGTCTAAAATCTCTCTTTACCAGGTCACCATAGAGTAAACTACTGAGTTTCTATCATATAGGAGTAGTGAATGATTGAATATGGTAGTAATTTTGGACACAGCCATGGTGTGGCAGAAAAGCAAGTATTTGTTTCCACCATATGTATGGATTGGTAAAGCAAAATTGTTGTTTCTGTTTTTAAAACAACTTTTCTTACATTACGAAGTGTGGCAGCAAATACGTCTTTCTTGCACTCAAAGACTTACTGGTGCCATAACTTGATAGCTTAACACTGCTCTGATGCAACAGTAACAAGCCTCTTCCTAACATCAGTCGCTATCTCGTTGACATTTATCTATGGATGTGCCTACATTGATGGCCGCAGTTTGATGAGAGAGGCCTTGAGTTGTAGAGCGGTTACCCCTGCACAACCACTCTTGATGCTCAGGGAAGCGTCTTGAGGAAAAAGGACCTCACTGCTTTGGACTATCAGTGCGATGTTTTGTCTTACTCTCACATCTGCACATGCTGAGGACACAACACGGTCAGGGCGCTCTTCCTGAGAACGCGGTCCACTCTGTTTATTTATCTGCTATCTAATCCGAAGCGTGTTAACCAAAAACCACAGTGAGGTGGAGGACGCAGGGAAATGGATATTGATGTAAAGCAGCAAAGGATTTATTTTTCTCCTCTGTGTATTGGCCTCTCATGTTTCCGTGCATTTGTTTGCTTCATGGGTTTTCTAATTAAAACTCGCAGGGCTTGTGTTGTGTATGACATGGAGGGATTTGTTGGAGAGGCGGTTTGTCTTGTCGCCTGTGTAGTGGGTGGCAGGAGGCTCCCCTCCCCGTTCATACAGTAGACTGTGTCCGTTTTTTTCTATCGCTTGAAATGTTTATTTTCTCTCTGTTGCCTCATTAGGATCTCTTTTTTTTGTACCGGTTTGTTCATAAACTAAGGAGCATTTACATTTAGCATCAACTTTCCATTTACCTGGTGTTCTGAGTAAAACGTCCATTCACATTTAATTAAGGAATTTAGTTAATCAGCTGAATGTCTCCTACAATAGTCATTGTAATTATGTAGTATTCCCCAGGGAGCAGGAAACATACTATTTGGTTTGTAACCATCGTAGCTCTGCAAGTTTACATTGAACTTGTTTGGAAGTTTAGAGTGATGTTTTTGGAAATTGAAACGCCTCAACATTACTGAACATAAAATCGTCGTGTACAATTATGTACAGTCTACTTTAGGGCTGCCCCCTTATAGTCGATTAGTCGACTAATCATTCATTTTGTTCTTAGTTGACTAAGATTTCTTTAGTCAATTAGTCATTTTTAAATGTTTTTTTTCATGCTGAATGACTTCTTTCTAAGAAACTTATGAGCACATCTCTGGTAAACACAAGATTTAAAGTCGTGCTTTTGTGTGATTCTTTGTGAAGAAACACAGTTTTACAGATCTGTCGATAAAATCGACTAATCAATTAGCTGACAAAATCGAGTGTTAGTCGTGACATTGACATTGCCAGCAGAAGATGGAAATATGTTAGTATAATACACAAAGAAAGTTCCAAGAAAGTATGGCCTGACAGAAGACACTTTTTCATTCCTCAGTTTGTAGAAGATGGTTAAAAACTACTAGATTTAACTTCACGTTCGAGGACATAATATGAGCCCTGAAGTTGATGGCAGATGAGGCTTAAAATAAATATTAGATTTCTGTGTGTATGATTTATCGTTTGCTGCAAATATTGTCCATTTCCCCCTCCAGTAGTCAGAACAGGCGGTTGTCACGTCTTCCTTGTCGAGTCCAAATAAGCAGTGATCTGATACATTGAATCGGTATCTGTGACTTTTATTAAATGAACCGGGTATTGGCCAGATTTGACCAATCCATGTTAAATACATGGCCAGTTGTGTACACACAGTTTTATAAAGCTTCTAAACACAATATAATTACAATCATTTAATCAGTTCCACTCAGTGGCAGGTTACGCAGATTTTTTTGTTGAGAAAAAAAAAAGAGCAAACTGGTATTCGATTGTCTCAGCCAATATGCTGAGTTTAGGTATCAGAATTAGTATTTAGAGAGAAAACGTGAATCGTGTATCCCTAAAACTAATAATAATTGTATAGCACTTGTGAAAGACCAAGCTACAAATCACAGAAGCAAGATAGGACCTATAGCAATAAAATGTAAAACAAGATAAAATGGGAGACAATACAGTAAAAATTTGATCACAATTTAGAAAGAATACGCAGGGATGGATGTGTATTATGGTGGTATTAAACCAACACAAAAAATATCTGAGTGTTCAATAAATAAGGCCCTGTTGTTTTAGGAGCACGGAGGGCAGTTATTCAAAACCAAAACTAGTGTTAAATGCTTCAGAATAGATCACATGGCAGAAATATCTATTACTTAATTTATAGCCATTCATGCCACGCAGCGGTTTTCCAGTGAGTAGAAGAATAAGTGCACCGGTTGTTTTTCTTTATTTATTCATTTGTTCAAATTCTATGCTGACCAATATAGAGCAGTCATCACTTAGAAATGTTATAAAGATAAATTATAATAATAAAGGAAATTGGCTACACAAGGCCGGAGGACGTCATTTTAAAACAAACCTTTTAGTACTCTGAGGACCAGCTTCTAGTAGTAAGTCTTTACAGCTTAGTGTGCTTTTCCCAAACAGTTGCAGCTATAAATATGAATCTGTTTTGTACTACTCGCTGCATTTCATATCTTTTTTAGTTTTAGTAGGTGAGGTCTCGGTCTGTGTGGATGCGTGGTGGGATTGTTGCCCATACCGGATCCTCAGGGACGTGTCTGGCTGAGTCAGATTGTACCTATAATAATTCTGCTCTCATGTTTCTCAGCTGTGATTGACAGCTACTGCTCAGACATGCTGCTCCTCCTGCCCCGAGGGGAGGGGTCCTCTCAAACAGTGCTGCGCTCAAGTGGAACCTGGGGGCCACGTTGACCCTCAGTCACCCCAACTATATATGCTAAAAGCTGCCAGCCAGACTGAGGTTCTCTCCATGCAGCTAGCAGATTGACTTTCACTAGTTAGCCTGGTTTAATGTAGCACCATGACACAATGATAACCAGCAGAAAATTAGAGAGCTAACTGCAATCAGGCTGTAGTGTTTAAGTTGACATTTTTGGCCACTACACCTCCTGGGATTTTCTTTCTAAATAAATTTTTGTCCATGTGCTCTCCAGCAGGAAGAAAATAAGATTCCTGATTTTCTGCCAAATGTTAATTTACCATAAAAGTTGGTGCATGTGACACAATTCAAAGAGCTTGGTTTTAATTTGAAATCCGTTTACTAATGAGCCAGTGATAAGCATCCATAAACTATGTCAAATCTTCATTATCAAGTGTTCACGAAACTACACCGTCTGTGTAAATGAGAGGAAGCTTCTCGTATGTTCAATCTTTTATGTTCTTTGTTTGAGCTCCTGAGAAGTGATGCTGCGTATACGTCTGTGCCTTGCAGAAAGTCTTTGTTAGGTGCCGTGCACATGCCGTGTTTTTGCGCCCTCAAATCCATTGTTTTGTCGATGAAGATCGTGCTCAAAAGTGAGAGCGACGGCTGCGCCACAAGATAAAAATAGTTAAACTTCTGGACCGCTGCAACGTCATGTGACGAGGAACAACCAGTCACAGCCGGCAGATATCTTTTCTTTCTTCCGTAAATATCGATCTGCAGTAAATACGAAGGAGAAGTTAATCATTTTAGTGCAGGGCTACCCTGAGCTTAAGATCCGTCCCATTGACTTGCTTCAACCTTTCCGTCCGAGGACGTCACAACATCTTTGAAAGGTCGGCCAACTTGACGGAGAAATCAAGCAGTAAAGCTACTGAGGCAGATTGACAGTATTGGAAATCCATTTATCCTTATTTTGACTTTGTTTGGTTTAGTCAGTGAGGCTTCCTGCTAAATTATCGCAACTTCATCACCATCGTCACCGCAGTGCGAGGTTTTGGTTGCTTAGTAACGGCAGGCGCGACAGGAACGCAACCTCCCAAGCACCTTGGATAAAAGGATGAAAGCGGCACGGCTGGAGTTTTCCACACGTTCTTAGATGCAACATGTGAGAAAATAAACAAAGCTTTACAGACTATACAGTAGTGGTTTGTTAACAAATGAAACCACAAACAGTGTATTGGTTAATATTGGATGTTATTTAGATATAACCACCAGCGATTCTGCCTTTGTAGCCATTTTGCCGCCAGTTTGTTGACACCTCTGCAGTTCTTTTTGCTAAGAGAACTACACAACTGTACGAAGCTGACGCAAACATTTTTTTCCCCACTCAGCTGCTTGTATTTAAAATCTGATCAGTACGACGTGAACAAGCCACAAATTACATGTAGTAGTATTTTTCATAATATCAGTTCATCACTACAGGTGGAAGTCAGCAGGTACCTCTCAATAAAAATATGATATTGATCCCTAAGGTACTAATGCTAACATGAGTGTTACAATTCTGTAATGTGTTTTGATAGGATTTTTGGTGTTTCCTGATTGTTGTTTTCTTTAAATATTGGATTATGTGGAGCAGATAATTGGAGGTAGTGTGTTGTCAAAGTTACTGGGATGTATCTGGAGTCTGCTGGGCAGGAAAATAAACCGATTCCCTCCTTCCTGCTTCTACAGTGTTTAGTTCTGGATGGAGTCGAGCTGGATGCACCGGCATATTGGTTGTTTTACTACCACAGTTTATTCTGTTTACAAAAACAACTGTAGTCTTATCATGATTTACCTCATTTTTTCTTTTAAATCGTGCCTTCCAAAATAGTGCCGCACCTTAGATTTGAAGAACTCTCAAATCACATCTTCATCCTCCATGTTTGTTCTTTGCTCGCTGTGTAGTAATTTGAGCCATCTGCTTATGCTCATAAACAAAGGAAGTGTATTTTTTCTTTTGCCTCTCAATCTGTTTCACCCACCTTCAACGTAATGAAAAAACAATCATATGTCAAACATACAGAGCAAAACATTTTTATTCTAGAGTCGTAATAGCATGTGCGTAATAGCTGGGTGGACATGTCTTGTTGCAGAGCATTCATAGTTTCAGAGGCACGCAAGCTCAGACCCATGGGAACAGCAGATGCTATAAACTTGTAGAGCAGTTTTCAGTGCATCTCAGACATTATTAGGACAGCTAAGTACTGCCGCATGTGCAGTAGTATGTGCACGTATATTGCTTTGTGCCTGTATATCTAATTGGGCAGGTCTTAGCCAGTGTGTTTAAAATTCCTTGGGAATGACACACAAGTGTAAACTGGGGTAATTCAGGGACACGATCCGGCTCATATTCTCTCTGGAGTGCTAATTTTGTTGTACGATAGGAGAGGAGAGGAGACGGCGCATGTGTAGTATACTCTGTGTGTTTGTGATGCTGTGCTTGATTGATGTCATGCCAGGTCAGTGGAGATGCCTGAACTGTGTCACATGGTCTGACAGGTTGAGAAGTCACTTTGTTTCTGTTGCGTAGTGATTTGTAATGTACAAAAAAGAATCTATGGAAAAAATATTTTGGGCTGCACAGCTTAAAATTTCATTCCTTTCCTGCCTAATGTTCTTAGTGCTATAAATGGAGTTTTTCTTCACTGCGTGGGTCGTATTGACGGCTGCTTCTAATGTGGGTATTTGATGTTTCTGTGCTGTTTGTTGTGAGGTTCAGCATCAAGCAGGGCTGCCCCCTCTTAGACTACATCCACACTAATACGTCTTTGTTTTAAAATGGAAACGATCTCCATACACATGAGCGTTTTAGAAATAATCTTCGTCCATGCTAACCTGTTCGGAAAACGCACATCACATGGCCATTCTGTGGTTGGTTGCTTAGTTACAGGAAATACAACGGAGTAGCCTATTGTACTTCCTACAATAAAAGATCTTGTTTGATACTAAAGAGCTTCCTCAATCTTTCCCACACACACACACACACACACACACACTGAAACAGACGAATTTAGTGGAAAACAAACCAGCTTTATTTTTCAAACATAGTTACAGGCTGCTACGGTTGCTACTTCCTAACGTAGGTCTTGCTCTATCCCTCTCACACACATCAAATTGACTTTAAAAGTGAACAGTAACAAATCAAAGTTTTACTACATTATGGGTCAAGAAATTTTGTCAACACACGTCTCACTCGTTTCCCTTCGGTTTCCTTGTTGTCTGTCCTCACACTTTTAGCTCTGCCGGCTGGCTGGAAGTCTCTGTCGTACTGGAGAGCAGCGTTTTTGCTTTGTTCGTTTACAGTTTTTTTGTGAACTTCATAATAGTTGTGCAGGACAAAATAAGCATATATAACAAAATGAAAATCTTCCGTTTTATGTCCATCTATGTCCTCAAAGCCGCAAACCGTGCCTTCACACATCCGTTTCGTAGGGCTGATAACGCTGCTGGACATGCCTCTCACAAATCGCTTCCCTCCTGTGTATGCAGGCAGTAGCAGGCATTATGAAATGCAGAATTTAACTACAGAACTGCTGCTAGCATAGACAGCAATGTCAACAGCGGCTGTAATTCGGTATTCATGTTGAATTAAACACTGGTAATCGCTGATGTTTTTTTCCGGAAAAGTGTCACGTGATCAGGAAAGGACTTGTCGGGACTTAAACGACCCAATCAAGAAGTTGATGTGGGTGTCTGCGCCATCATTTTTGAAGGTCTCCGTTTCTGCCCGTCCAGACTAAAACTTAATCCCGAAGTTAACTAAAACGGGGTCAGCAGCGTTTTCAAACGTCTCCGTTTTAGGGGCTCAAAAATGCCGGAGTAGTGAGGACGAGAGGCATAAACGTATTTTTATGTTATGCGTTTTAAAACTGAAATGTATTTGTGTGGATGCAGCCAGTCGATTAGTCAACTAATCTGTCATTTTGGTCTTAGTCTACTAAGATTCCTTTAGTCGATGAGTCGTTTTTTATGCTTTTTTCATGATGAAAGACTTATATCTAAGAAACTTATGAACACATCTCTGGTAAACACAAGATTTAAAGTGGCCCTTTCATGTGATTCTTTGTGGAGAAACTCAGTTTTACAGATCTGTCGATTAAATCAACTAATGGATTAGTCATCAAAATCGTTTGTGTGTGTTAGTTGACTAAGAATTTCTTTGGTCGAGGACAGCCCTAATATCAAGACATTGATTGTGTGCAAAAAGAGCCTTTTGACCAGCAGGCGAGGAGCGCAAGCCTCCTTTACACTTTTCCTCAATGGTCTGCTCGGCCTCTGAAGGGCCTGGCCGTTGGGATTTCCCACAATGCTTTTAGCCACAGGGAGACGTCCTCCCAGCATGAACAAGGGAGGAATGTGGCCCGAGTGTGGGAGCGACCGTCAGGATGGAGGGAGGGAGTCACGGACCAGAGAGCATGGTCAAGGGAAGGGAGGGAAGAAGGGGTCTGCACAGAGGGCAGCAGAGTTTCTCTTAAGCTTTTAATTTTAGCCACAAATCAGAGAAAGGAAGTCTCATTCTACTAGAGGTCTTCATGTGTTTAAAGAAGGATCCAATCCGAAAAGATTCAGACTTGAGCTAGACCTGAAGATGATTAGGACCATATCCAAAATGCAGTTGACCCAAAAACACACAAATCTTGCTGCACCAGTTAATTGGTGGTGCATGATGGACCACCAATCAACAAGCAGCTGTAGCCTAAATCAGTTGTCTCTCGCATCAAAAACAAATTTTCTTCTGCAGTTTGACACACCACATAATCAGAGCTTATTGCAAATTTGCCAGGACCCATTCATGTAATTGACTTATTGATTCATGGACCCAAGACAGACCCAATTCAACTTAACATAATCTGAACCTGGCCCAACTTGGGTCCAGGGTCGGGTCTCACTTATTAGACTCTGCTTACAATAGGACAGTGAAGCCAGATAGACAGTGTCTATCTAGTTGTATCTACTGCGGCCATGGCATGCTATGCTATACATTTGAAACCCATTGAAGTGCGACCAGTTTGTGTGTGCAAATTTGTAATGTTCAGCAAAAGAGAGCATGGTTTTATGTGCCTTATTAAAGAAGAAATCCATGCTGCACATTGCGTAGGTGTTTGTCTTCACAGGTCAGCTTCAGCTCTGCTCATGATTTTTCATTTTGGCTTTCATTGCTCGCACATCCGCTTCTAGTTGAGGAGAGAATTCAAAGTAATTTTCCAGTCAATTGTCTGAAATTGACCTTTTATTAAGTGTATTTTTATGTTGCATATGTTGTATATTTACGCTTTTGCACAGACCAAAAGTTGCAGTGTACGCTTTACTGTTTGGTTTTTAAGTGTAATAAAATCCAAGGTAAATGCGGTGTTTACCTTGTACTTTTTAACCATTACATTTTTGGCAACAATAATCGTACTGTAAGCATTTGATGCAGACGTGCCCGTAATTTGCACCCACACTTGTTTTGTTAGAGAAATAATGGCACATTGTTGCCAGGCAGTTACCCAGTGTCTTTTGTCTCGTATTGAGTAGAAAGGTGAGTGTGTGTGTGTGTGTGTGTGTGTGTGTGTGTGTGTAAGCAAGACACACCCACTTAGCCAGAGATCCAGAGACGCAGGGCAGATGGACAGAGATGGAAGTGCAGGGTGAAGTGTGTGTGAGACGGAGATCAGAGCAGGCTGGAGTGCTGAGTGCCAGTCCTGCTGCTGGAGCTGGCCGCCACACATGGCACCGTGCCCAGGCTACGCCAACAGATGTGTCACTAGTGAGTCAGCTGTGTGTATGTGTGTGTCTCAGACACAGACACCCACCCACACACTCTGTGAAGAGAGCGACTTGTGTAATCCCCCCCCCCCCCCCCCCCACTCCTCCTACGGGTAAATCCGTATCCCACCCCTTTCCCATCCTCCTGCTTTCATTGCCACTTCCATCATTGTGATGGACACAGCGAGGCTTCTGTCACCACGATATGATATGACAAAATGTGACATTACACACATGTCGCCTCCCTGGGGATGGAGGGGCATCGTCTGCGGACCAGAGGACAGCATGAACGGAGGATGGGGGAGTGAGAGTTGTTGTACAAACGCAGGACAGACAGACCAGCGGAGAGACAGCTGGTACTGTGGGTGACGGAGTGAGAGAGGGGGAAAGACTAAAACACTCACATTAGAGATAACCTGGGTGGAGACGGATGGAGATATGTAGCTATTGTACTTTAGGAACAGTCAATGTTTGGAGAATGAGGAAATGTTCATTGTAATTATTTCTGCGGCCTGGAGCTCAGTCGTACTTGTGTGAGTGCTGTTCATGTGTGAGGGCCCTTGTTCCTGTCACGGTAGATGCAGTTATGTCAAATGTTACATCTGTGGCGTCACAGCTCTATCTTTAGTGACACTTAGCATTCCTATCATTCTGTAAGTACCAAGCGTGAGTCATGGCTGCTATCTGCAGGGTGTGGCATGTTAGGATAGTGTTCTCAGGGAGCCACCTCAACAGATGAGCACGCAGGTGTTTCCTCTGCCACGGTACGGTGGGATTTACCAACAGATCTTTGCTTGGAGGGCAGCAGAGGTCTGCCTTTTTTTTCTTTGTTAATGTAGAGTTAATGCAGTTTGTTCTGTCTGCAGTTAGTTACTGCTTCACTAGCAGCCAGACAGGTATGTGTGGGAACGAGTTGTAGTAAGGAAACTGGTTATGTACACGGTAAAACTGGGCTTTTTACTGGATTTAAGACCACAGAATAAATACGGGATTGATATCGTCTAGGGGTGTCGCAATTCCCCAAATCCACGATTCGATTTGAATTTCGATTTTAAGGTCACGATTCGATTTGATTTTCCATTTAACCATGCCATTATTAGACTATGGAGTCTTGATTCGTAAAGATTATCAGATCATTGGTTTTATGCCCCGACAACTGTTATTTACTCTTTCAAATTCTTCTTTAAAAAGAGAACTGAACTCCCTTTTTATGTAGAAAGTGTTCCAAAGTGCAAATGTAAATGTTGATAGTGTTTGTAATGTAATGCGTCTGGCTATTGCATGTCTTGAGTACAGCGGTGTTATTATTTCAGTTACACGCGAGCAGACGGCGGCGGAGAAAAAAAAAAATAATCGACGATTCTGCATTTGATTTTGATGGTCGAGATCCAAAGCAAATTTCGATTGATTTCCGATTTAGAATCGAAATCGCGACACCCCTAATATCCTCATATTATCCTTTCAGTGTGTTTTTAGCAAAACATAACTAATGAAATCGTTTTAGAATTTAAAGTTTTAGGTTTAATGGTAAATAAGTTAGCCGTAGCAACTTAAAAATAAAGAACTAGCACATTTATTTTCATACAAATGAAAAATGTAATGTATAAACAATAAAACACACCCATCCTAAATTCAATGCACTCTGGGTTTGTTGTCACAGTCTCTTTGTTGGCTGTGTTTGTTCAGGTACAACCAGTCGTCTCTAATGTTTGCTAACTTCATGAGTCATTTTACTGACTTAATGACATGCTCTCAAAAAGAAAAACCTTTCAGTTGTTTTATAATATCTGACACACTGTCGATCAGTTGTACTCACTTTGTTTATGGTGTTTCAGTCCTTAGACCTTCATCCGGTAAAATGCATGATTTTAAATCACAAAAGTAAAACAGGAAGTAAACACACAGGACTTGACTGTGGCGCCTTGATGACGGCATTCAGAATTGATTCAGTACGAAATTTCAATGTGCCGCATTATCTCATAATTACCGCCTGTTGAGGTATATTTTGATCTGTTAGACTACCAATCCTATAAATCCTCTTTTTTTTGTTACAGACTTGAGACTTCATATGTGGTAATATGATTTGAATGAATATTGGGTGCATGTTACTAGTCGTGCCCTTGTATAAAGAGATGGAAAGGCTTTTCTGTTTGAGAAAGCTGGCTGCTGCTTCTTCAGACTGCACGGCTCCTTGCTGATGGCTGTGCGTTTTTTTTTTTTTGTATATTCTCGCAGAAAACTGAGGAGAGGTGGAAATAATGTGTCTGATATTGGCCTAAACAAATAATGGACTAAAGAAATTCTCGAGATGGAGGCTGAGCAGACGGAGAGCGCGTAGGGGAGCTAGAGAGCGAGAAAGAGAGAGCAATACTCCATTGTGACTGAACTGCAAAATGGGATTTGCATAAATAAAGCTGAAACCATCAGCAGGCCCTTTTACAGCCAACAGCAGGGCTGAGATGAGGGAAGAGAGTTGGTGTGTGTGTGTGTGTGTCTGTGCACTTGTGTTCCCCCCTCCCCATCTTTTCTGAAATAATGTCTTTGTAGTACTGTTGCGTTAAAAATTGAAGTCAGTGGACTGGGTTGGCAGCAAGGTCAATGTTCCTCTCCTCTTATTCACACACCTTTTAACCGCCCTCCTCCCATACCATTTGACACTTGCTATAAAGCCTCCCATCTCCCTTTCAGAGGAGTTTGGGTGACGTAGCAGGGAAGGTCTACTCTCTTCACCGCGCTCAGCCAGCGTACGATGGCTGTTACATAAGCATGAAATGAAATGCTCCCTTTTAGTGCCACCCGCATTCGAAAACCCAAATCTAATTGAATTGAACTATTTTCTGCCCTCTTTTCATGTGGAACCTCATATTTATATCAGAGGCAAGAAGCTCATTTTTAGAGCCTCATTATACTGTTTTCCCATTAACTTGCATGCACTGCAGCTCCTCGTGTGTGCGGTGACAGACAGTTCAGTGTCTTTACTGGAGATAGAGGAAGAGAAATCTCTGTGATTACCTCTACGTTTTTTTGTTGTGTGTGTGTGTGTGTGCGCGCGCGGTGGGCTGCAGTGTGCACGCCTGATGTGTGTGTAAGTGTGTCCTTATGACAGTCATGTCAGCAAGCTCCCCAATTAGTCTTGTTAGCGCGCGAATGGAGGGAACAGGTGATTGACAGGTCCTGCTGTTTGCGTCTGTATGCACGTATATACTCACATTACGCACATTTGTGTATGATTGGGGTTTAGGTTTAGATAACACCCCTTGAGGGCATACGTGGTCGTTGGGGTTCGATGAGGTAGGAGGCCAGTTCTTTGATATAGTAAAATGAGATCTCCTTTAGCAAACTGAACACATTTTCCAGTGGACTTTAACAGGCCGCCATGTCTCAAGGCCCTTGTGGTACTTTGTCTTGGTCAAGGCTCGTCTCTGACAGTGGAAGAATAATCTCTCCACTTGGACAGCAGAGCAACTGCCCACCCACATCCAAACCACAGCAGGTTGGAAACTCACCTTTTTAAACTACACCCAGTCACCCCATGCCGCTATGCTTCGAACAAAGTGCTTTTCACGAAATTAATTGCTGTCTCTCCGTTGTTTTTTGCTTGAAAGGGATATGACGTCACGTTACTCAGACTACAACAATAAAAGCGGTAACTTCCTTCTACCTCCGCATGAACTCAAATGAAGCCATTATATTGATTCTAGCATTAAAAAATAAATTTCCAAATCGTAAAAAAATTGCGATACATAGATGAATTAATGTTCCTTTCTTTTTCCTCCCCACCCCTAATTACTGTAATGTTTTTGTTAGTAATGCACCGATACCAGATCGGATATCAGGCCGATACTGACTCAAATACCCGGATCGGATATCGGTGACAATAGGGCCGATATACTCAATTCAATTCGATATTTATATTCTACGTATATGCATTATATACTGGAATTTTAATTGCTGTTTAAGTTTTTTTTTTTTTTTTACCAAGTTGCTGGTGTCCAATTTATCATTTTAATCATAAATAACAAATAAATTCGTATCTATGTATTTATTGGTTACATTTTTAAAGTTAGGAAAGCAATGTTTAAGTCAAGTCTGATGTTGCAGTACTCATAAAATAATGAACCCAGTCACTTCCACACAGTGAGGGATACAGCTTATTAATTAAACACTGGTATTGGATCGGTACTCGGTATCGGCCGATACCCAAAGCCCAGGTATCTGTATCCGTATCGGTACTGAAAAAGTCTGATTGGTGCTTCCCTAGTTTTTGTATGTACAAATGAGTGAAACTCCTTGAATGCCATTATTTGAGCAATTATCATGTCTTGCCCCTCTCTATGACGGCAGGCTTTTTGCCCAACCTTCTAATGTAGCCATTCGGAATAGCTATGAATATCTTCTGTCCTCAGATGTGATTGGACAACATGTTGTATGAACTAGTTTGTTTGAAGCATACCCTGGCCTTTATGTACACTTAACACCCACACTCACCGTCTCATTTAAAAAACAAAACTCTAAGCACTTGTATTATAACACTGAACTACTGTACACACACGCACCTCTACACACAACAAACAGTGATATCCGTCTGAGAATAACTAATGAATATAAATGAATAAGAAATAATGTTGTGGGATTATTCCTTATTTCATTGGTTATTTTGGTATTTATACACTATTACATACAAAGCATTCGAATAGTGATTTGGAGGTTGAATACCATGGCAACGGTCGAAGCTTCGAAGCATTCGGGGTCAGCCCTAGTTGGGAGTTTTGTCCACACTGTCCAGTTTTGCTTTGCTGTCTTTGACATTTTTAATTTAAATGAGGGTTATTGACAGTGTCTTGGTCCAGAGCAGCTGTCTGGCAGGTCTTTTCCACTGTGACTTAAGCAAGTCAGTGCTTCGATTTGATGAGCAAATTACAGTCAACAGCAAAATCAAACGACATCTCTATCTCTCACACATTTTCTGACTTCCCTTAATGAAAAGTCTGCTCTAACAAAACCCCAACTCTAGCAACAACTACTGATCTGACGCTAGTAGAAAATGACTGTTCTACTATGATAGTGTGAAATTATTTAAAACTCTTAACGTTTATACCTGGTCCATAGTTTGAGCAAAAGCCCTTGTGTGAAATTCCTGTTGATTTCTGTGTGCTGCACATTACTACTGCAGAATTACTCACATATAATTGCTGTCCTTGTTTTCCACAGTTATGTGTATCAAAGCACGTTGTGTCGCAAAATAGAAACATGTCATTTCACCAGAATAGAGGTCTTTCAAGCAGTTCTGTTGTAAATAAACAAGTCAAATCACAAGCTCAATCAATAATCAGCCCACTGCTTCTCTGGAGAGCCCCCACTCCTGTGTCACAAAGTGTGTTTTTATGTTTAAAGGTTAGTCGAATCAGTGTAATTTGGATACACAAGGCTCCTCTGTGCTTCCCCCTCTGTGTCCCTGTGGAGAAGCCAGCCTCTGCTCGTGTGCAGTAATGATTTGTGGGCCCTGATGGCTGTAAATCACTTCTCCCGTAGACCAGCGAGAGACGAGTGATGCTGCTGTAGCAGTAGTCGGTGTATTTGTCTGGTTCCCAGTGACACCCCCCTCTCCCCCCTTAAACCCTCCCAAACACTCCACCTCCTTCTCCCTAGGGGAACTCTGGAGCCAGTTACAATGTTGAGTGTTTTGGAAGAGCTCCTAAATATTTTCAGGATGACAATGTAATCTGACTGACTGGGCCGCTCTCTCTCGAAACAGGATTCTCATGCTCAACACACACACACACACACACACACACACACACACAAACAGTGTTTTGAACCACAATACTACCTCTTCCACTCTGCCACCACACCTGTGTTTGCTACAGTTACCGTGTAGTGCTGGTATTTATATAGTTAATGTGATGTGACCCCACCCAAAGTCTTAGTAGTAGTATGAAAGACTAACCTGACTGACGGTGGATTTTGGAAGTTTTTAGGCCAATACCAACATTGATCAGGGATGTCACGAGAACCGATACTTCGGTACCAAGTCCATGCCAAAGATCTAAAAACGTGACCTTACTCGTTTTTCCGTTTTTCCATCCAAGACTAACGGCGTCCCGTCGATGAAATCAGCAGGACTAGAGCTAGTTATCGTTAGCTGCTCCGTGCAGGACTGTGCTACTTACCAGCTGCTAACATCTAATGTTAACTAGCTCTCCTCCTGCCGATTTCAACACGTGAGGTGCCATTGATTACCATAATGATGCATTCAGGCTCTATTCAGCAGAAATGAGTATTGGGCGAAGGTAAATTCTAATGTTATCATGTGTTCAAATGTAATCTTGTAAAATGTAGTGTGCAAGAAACTTGAATCCAGTGGTTTGGAGGAGATGTTTTCACAGCAATATAAAATAGATAATAGAGAGGGAATTATGACCTGTTTAACTTCCTAACAAAAACCAGTATGCAAAGGAGTACATGGGATTTATTGTTTTACTTTTATTTTTTACCGTGGTATCGAATTGGTCTTGAGAATCGTGGAATTTCACTGGTATTGTTATCGACTACTTCATTTCTGGTATCCTGACGTCCCTAATAGTGATATTTGAGAGGTTAAAAATTTGATAATGATATCAGCCAATAGGCATCTTTTTACATGAACAATATAAACAATATTTTAGATTTCATTTTTTTAATGAAAAACTTTTATGCTCTCAGTTGAACCCAAACATATTTTTGGCATTTTTCTGCTGCAATTTCTTGTTACTTAACAGCCGACATGCCACTATGCAAGCTGTTTCGGACATTTTATCGGTCTAGCTCCATGAAACTCAATGTAGCGTTGAAAGGTGGCAGTGTGTTACATACACAGTATATTATTGCCGAACTATGGTTTGATACACTGATTCAGTTTGTGCCATTAGCTGTTGACGTTGGTCACTTGTTGTACTAAGAACATGTAGATGGAGAAATTTCAAAATCGAAATATGGCCTACTGCAATTTTCAAATAGCAGGAGGTGCAATATTTGTTAATGGCGAAATATGTATAAAAAATAAAAATTTTAAGTTAAATATTGTCGTGCTGCAGAGATGTTTTGTGATGCTTTGTTTAATGCAGATCCCCGCAAAAATTGCACCATAATCATTTCAATGTTTTTCAATAAAAATGAGAATAATTATGTAAAATATTATCAGTCTTCCAATATCGCAATTGCATCACCATTCAAAATAATCGCAATTAGATATTTTTTCAAAATCGTTCAGCTCTATGCGGCAGGAGAGTTTTGAGAAGATTCTGTGAGCGTTTTGATACTTCATTTATACTGTGGAAATAATGTTAACAAATGGTTCTGTTTGAAGTGTCCCAGTAATTAACGCTGTTATAAAATCTGTGCTTTCGCCACTGCGACATGTCAAAATGTGAATCCAATCCCGCTGACATGAATTAAAGCTGACCAAAGCCCCTGTGAAAGAGAAAATTACCGACTTTTAACAACCTCCTTTCAAGCCGACACAAGTAGATTGACACTAAAAAGATTTTGGGTGGAGTGTCTCTTTAAGTTTGTTCAGACAGTGGCCCTCTTTTCCAGTTTTGTTAACTGTTCTTTTTCCTCTCTCTTCTCTCTCAACAGTGTGCCCAAGGGCCGTTGAAAGCCCCCTTGGGGGAGTTTCATAAATACACACCGAACAAGAAAAGACTCCTGGACTATTGTTATTGTTTTTACACGCTTTCTCACACACACACATACACACACACACACACACTCACGTATATACTCACACATACACGTGCGCACACACCCACCCACACAGACAAAGACATAGAGAGAATGTTGGAGGTCCAAGAGGAGAGGCCAGCGGCGGCAGGTACAGCAGCGACACATTTCAACAAGAAGGAGCGAGGGAAGAAAGAGCGAGAGGAGGCCAAGGACGGTCGGGGAAACATCTCGAACATCGGGAATCCTGTTCCTGGCTCCAGGAACGTGCGCGCAAAAGCGCCGCTCACACACACCGGCAGTCCTCACCAGCTCATCACACCACCCTGTTCTGTAGTCCTGGGAGCCCCATCAATGCACTCCAATAGGCTAAAGAACTCCCCGTCCACCAACACGCAGAGGTGAGTGGACTCTCACACTGACCACCTGTAGGGTCCAGTGCTGTGATGCAGTTATGGAGTGCTGTGTGATGGTAATAATAGGCAAGCACTGGTTTATGTGTATGTGTGTATAAGCGTGTGAGATCCTGATTATTGTTGTAACAGCCTAATCAGCCAAACACTGATCTGAATGTTGATTAAAATGATGCATTTAATCCAGACTTTCTATGAACAGCAGCACAACTGCACCGTGTTAAACAGATTGTTTTTACGGCTGCACAACACTGTTGTCGTCAGTGACACTAAATCAAATTTTTATCCTAGGCATTGTTATGTACTACTAACAGCTGATGACTGAAGTACTCAGTCGTGTGTTTCCACATCAATAACATATAAGCAGGCTTTCCTGGGGGAAGCACAAGCTTCTGTCCAGTACATAAACCTGTTTCAAGTAATTAAAAAAAATCATCTCACATTATCAAAAATGAATAAACATTAGCTGTCAGTGTTTATTAACAGTTGGGAAGAGAGAACAATACAAACACGCAACCCTCTGTTCAAAACAGAAGGAAGTGGGGAAAAAAACAGGTCTCTGTAAAAACATAAACATAGAGGCTACTTGTAATGTATGGAACCATTTTCTGTACAAATTGTAATATTTTCAGCCAAGTAGAAATGCCAATTTAAGCAGTCTTTTGGCTGATATGGTTGGTTGCAGAGTGATCAGTGTATCCCTCGTCCCAGTGTTTGGTATGTTGTGATATGAGGTTTCTCATATCTTACCAGTTGCAAGGTGCGTGATGTGCTGAGTTTTTAAATTTGAAAAAGCTGATCAGGAGCAAATCTATAGAGAACTTCAGCCCAGCCCTAAAGCAGCATTTTTTTTGTCATGCTTTATTAATCCCTGTGGGGAAATGTGACCCATCCCAGCTATTTAAGTAAAGTGAGCAACCATCTCTAAAGCCAGTGGCTTGGTCAGTCAGGATCAGATCTGGAGGAAACCCATCTCAATTTTAGGAGAGCATGCAATCTCCACACACAAAGGCTGAGACCTTCTTGTTTTAAGGTGTCAGTGTTAGCTATCGTGCAGCCGTGGCGAGTCCTTACCAAGTGTGCATACATGGCATGTGATCAGTAGTGAAACTGAGTCTTAATGGGCACAAACCTGAGCATGTCTCTTTGGCCTTACCTGTGCCATTTAGAGAGCAAGTGTAGGTCAGATGTAATGCGGATCTAAGATCAGCTTCGCCGCTGCGTTCTTTTACCTGAAAGGTCTTGATGCGTGATCCAGAGCTGTTCTAGGGTCAGGGAGTACACTGAGGTTGGAAGTTTTCCCTGCTGACTCATGGTTCTGGAGCCTCTGGAAACAGCTGTCTGGACTGCCAAAATCTGTCTTTGCCTTCTTTTTCTACTAGCTGTGTGTCTGTGAGAACGTACATAAAGTGTGTTAGGCTGCGGCTGTGCTTTTTGGACATGTTGGCATTTGTTTCATGCTACTTGTACAAGTGTGTGTGTGTGTGCGTATGAGGGAGAGAGAGACAGAGAAAGAGATTAGGGTGTGGTAAGGGAGTTCTCTGCCAGTTGGATGTGTCCTGCTTGCCTGAACTGAACTGCTCTCATAACTAGTAAGTAGTCATTTGTAGATGGCTTGTGTCTCTACAGTCTGTGTCTTCAGATTTAACTGTGCACAAGGAATTCCCAATAACCTAATATAGAGTTTAGGGATGCACCGATTGCAAAATTCTGGACCGATATCATTACGATGTTTCAAATAACAATTTGGCCGATAGCCGATAGCCGATGTTTTTGTTTATTTTGTTTTTGCTGTTATTTATTCCCCTTGTGCCATGGAAACCGAGATCTCTTCGTTATAAAAAAAATATCTGAGCTGTTTTAAAGTCATTCAGCATTACATTACACTGTCTATGAATGAGCTCAAATTCACTCATACATATTTATGAAACAACCTTTAATATAACCTTCTTTCATTCATTCACATGAAAATATTCTATTTTTTCCCCTTTTTTTTAAATAACTGCTTCAAAAGCCTTTTCAGCTGCTATAGCCTACAATTACCTACACAATGAGAAGAATTATTAATTTAACTAAATTAAATGTATGTAGAAGCGATTAGAAATATAAGCAGTGTTTCTCAGGTATATACTTTGCTTGGGCGGTCCGCCCATATATTAACGGCCGCCTAAGTATATTTGACCACCCATTTTAGCATTTTTCATTTTTATTTTCTTTATCCGTCCGAGAGAACATCTACACTGCTGCACTCTGCTCACCCGGGACTTGATCCCAACAATGGGGGATGGACTGCTGCACGGCATGGAGGATGTTCCCACTGTAATGTACTGGGTGCTGTGTCACCCGTCAATGGCCTGCCAGGCTTCAAGTGAAACATTACGCACTCACGCGGCTCATTCCCATTCAGACCACAGAGATTGTTTTTAAGAAATCTTGTAAGCTGTTATTTTAGTGCTTGATTCGTCATTGAACATAACAACGTTCTTGTTGCAGATTTTTCTCTGAAACAGTGTAATACTCCCAAAAGGCTGACTTTTCCTTTCACTTTTATTTGTAAACAAACCACCTGTGCGCACAGCACATGACATCGGCGAATGTCATCTTATAGGCTGATGGCAGTCAACAAGGCGAAAATCGTCCGATACCGAAGTTCGGTGCATCCCTACAATTTTTTTTGTAAAAAGTTAAAGTATAGTATATTGAAAAATGTCACAAAAACTCATAGTATAGTATGTCAAAACATGTCATGAAAAAAAGTCATAGTATATCGAAAAATGCCATGGAAAAAAGTCATAGTATTGCATTAGTATAGCATTTTTTATTTTATTTTATATTTATTTTTAAATGTTTGTATTCATTTATGCATTTATTTATTTATGCATTATTTTCCCTTTGCATTTAACTCTTTATTTATTTCCCCAAACTTATATATTTCTGTATTCTTTTCTTCCATACATACATTTCTTTTTACATTTCTTTATGCATCTCTGCCTCATTTTGCAAATGAGGGGGCTGTCACTCAACGTGTGTCATCATGGAGTCAGCATGACTATATGCCAGCTAGCAAGCTAGTTACATTACTTAGTTACAGTTAATTTTAATACTATTTTTCCTACATTTACTGGCTTATTTATATATTTATCGAGTTATTCATTTATTTTTGTCAGGTTCCGTCCTCCGTCATAGTATAGTATGTCGAAACATGTCATGAAAAAAATCATTAAGTATTTCGATAAATGTTGTATATAGTATGTCGAAGAGTTTAGACATCCAAACCAACTGCATGATGCTATAATGACATTGTGTTTAACAGCTGCAGAGGAAAAAAGAACAATCACATTTCCCTTTCTGTCATCTCTCTATTAATTATGCCTGTGATCTTTTTCTCTCTCCTCTGTCTATCAGCCCTAAACCTAAGACGGAGGCCATGGTACGCTCACCTCCCGTCATGTCCCCCTCCACTGCCACCCAGATGGACTCTAAAATGCCCAATCAGGGTAAACCAGGGAGCACTGGTAGCCAATCACAGCCCTCACCTTGCGACCCCAAGACCCTGGGATCTAAAGGGGCTCAGAATGTTACAGGGGGCATGGGGCTGAAGAACGGCCAGGGCCTGACCTCTGGCACGAGCTCCAAGGTTAAAGTCAAAAGGGAGAGAAGCACCTCAGTGGAGTCGTTTGAGCAGCCAGAGAGCGGCACACCCACTAGTGAGGAAAAAGGTAAGAACCACGGTAGCCAGTGCTCCTATATCTGTCTGTAATGAAGTACTTCAGTTGTTATGGTTGCTATGCTTCTGGTAATACAACACATATCATTCATTTCCTGTAGAGGCAGTTTATCAGATTCATTCAGCACTGATTAAGGGAGGGAGATTCTCCTTAATTACAGCCTATGGTTGGTTTGTTGCGTTCCTTTTATCCGGTGCCACTGCACAACTTTATTTAGAAGAGTGCTGTACATATAGTTATTTATTTTCTCTTCGTCTAGAGAAGGCAAGAGTCGGACATCTTGAAAAATATACTTTGCAGTCACTCGCACATATAAACCCAAGCCCACTGATGGTTGTGTGTGTGTGTGTGTGTGTGTGTGTGTACAGACAGCAGCAGGGTGAAGAGGATGTGTGTGGCAGAAAGGAGGCAGCCGTACAGTGGAGCTGACTGGTGCTCTGGGGGAGAAAGTGACGAAGATGACAAAGGATTCTTCAGTAAGTGTGTTAAATGTGCATCCAAGCAGGCATAGCAGTCCCTCCGCTGATCAGCTTGAATTAAGGCAGCTCCTCAGTAGAACTACATTACCCATAGGCCCATGCTGGTGCTAAAGCCATGGTCTTCCTGTTGTCTCCCCACAGACTGTAACTCCAGTGACGTGAAGCCCCAAGACTCCGTCACACATTCTACCTCCAACGCCGGACTCAGTCGCTCCTCCACGCCCTCCCACAATACGCTGGGGGGAGGCCAGGGCTCCACAACAGAACCTGCTAGTGGCCAGAAGCCAGGCACAAAACTCGTTTATGTCTTCACCACGGAGATGGCCAACAAGTAAGGAAGCCGAGAGTTACCATTTGTATCTGTCGTGGCTAGTATCTTCCATACTTTTGTAACTCTGAAACTGTCCTCTTTAGCCATAATTTGACATTCAAATCTTGAATTTTTAGTACATATAATGTACATGTGTGTAGTGTTTGCACTGTTGTTTAGCTATGATTTAGTATTTACAGTTGAAGCTTATCTCTACATATTTTAAATATTAATGTGTTTAGACAGGCTAATTAAATCATCTCAATACTTGAACCCTTTTTTTTTTTTTTACATAAGCAAAACATACACCCACAGTGAAACCCTTTGTGGAATTGCAGTTCAAAATTAAATGGAATTACTAACAATGTCAATTGCCTGAAGTATATCTCTGTGCCCCTGTCATCAGTGGTTGTTGTTGTCTTTGATGTTTGTTGCAGCTGTTTGTGTGTATGGCACTAAGATACTTGCCTCCCACCCCTTCTCTTCCTTCCCCTAACTTTCCCAGTTATAGCCTAAATCCATTGTGTGTATCTGCACAAGCATGTGTGTTTCCCAGTGGGAGCATACACTTAGTTTAACACTGTTGGGAATTGGAGATCAAAGATGTGGATGCTCAGTGGAAGGTGTGTGTGTGCAATAGTTTGCTTAGTCTGTTGACCTTGGTTTTACCTTCATGGTCCCATCTAGTACTCATTCATCCGGCTCACGTCTCTCAAATGGGCACACACTCACACTCGAACACATATTTATTGTGTCTGATGACTGATATCTGACTGTCTGCCTTCTTGTCCTCAGGGCAGCTGATGCAGTTCTAACTGGCCACACAGAAAACATCATTGCCTTCCACATGAAAAACATCTCCAACAGCAAGGACAAAGCTCACCTCCTCCTGGTATAGAAATGCACAGACTTTTTTTTTTAAATGCCCATATGCTTTCATACACCAAATTCTCAAGAGTGTCCTAACTTAATCATATTTCTATCACTCTCTGTTAAAGAACAATGCAGCAAACGCCCTCCGAAATGACTCCAAGCCTCCCCAGCAACCCCCGTCCCATTCCCAAGATCAGAGCCACCAGCCTGGATCCAAGCCGTCCTTACCTGGCATGGGAGAGCCAGCCCCGCCCCAGCCTTCAAACCAAGGGAGCCAATCTGGTGTTCTTCCGCAGGAAGGGTCATCCTCTGCAGGCATGGAATCCAAAAATCTTCCTGGCAGTAGCCCCAGTAACGCTACTGCTCAAGTTGACCAGGCCCCCGTCACCCAACCTGAGGCAGGCCTCAACCCTCCAACAGCAGGTGAAGGAGGGCAGGGTGGAGGCTCTAGTGGAGCAGGTCTGACACCCCAGCAGCAGCAACAACAGCAGCAGCTGGCCCAGGAGCTGTTGAACATGGAAGCCAACACAGAGGGTCTGTCCCAAGAACAGTTGGAGCATCGCCAGCGCTCCCTGCAGACCTTGCGAGATATTCAGCGCATGCTTTTCCCCGATGACCGTGATGCCCCACAACCTGGGCCCCCACAGTCCCATGGTGGACCCCACGATGGAGGTCCTGACGGTGCACCCCGTAGGTCTGAGCAGGGCCCCTTACAGGCTATGATGGCGCAGTCTCAGAGCCTCGGACCACCAGGTGGGCCAGGAGGACCTCGTCCACAAGGTCCACCCTTCGGCCCACCCCATGGTCCGCCCCACGGTCCCAGGGACATGCCCCCGTTTCCACAAGATGAAATGGGTCCACACATGGGGGGTCCAGGGGGCTGTGGAGATGGAGACCAGATGACCCCGGAGCAGGTGGCTTGGTTGAAGCTACAGCAGGAGTTTTATGAAGAAAAGAGGAAGAAACAGGAAATGCAACACCGGCCACTTCCTCCAGACATGATGATGCACCCCCACGGTCCACGTGGCATGATGCGAGGCCCCCCGCCTCCCTACCAGATGGGCCCAGGAGAGATGTGGGGAGGACCAGGTGGTCCACCAGAGCACTACCAGGAGCGCATGAGCATGGGCCCTGGGCCTGGCCCCAGGGGTATGCCCCCACACATGCAGAGGATGCCTGGCTTCTCTGGTATGATGAATCCGGAGATGGAGGGACCCCCAAGGCCTGGAATGGGCTGGCCTGATGACATGCCTCCCCGGATGGGAGATGGACGAGGCTTCCCTGGAGGACATGGGGGAATGTTTGCTGGTCCAGGGGGTCGGGGTGAGCGTTTCCCAAATCCTCAGTCAGTCCAAGAAGCGATGTTCCACCAAGGTATGGGTGGAGAGAAAGGCATCCCTCCAGGGATGATGATGGACATGCAAAGGATGATGGGGCACCAAAGAGGTGGAATGGAACCCGGTAATGGTATGGGCATGTTTCCCAGAATGCCCGGCGATGGTCCTATGAGTCCATCCTCTAGGCTCCAGGGCATGGGGGGAAGGGAAATGGGGCCTGAGTTTGGCATGGGGCCCGGCCCTGGACCAGGACCTCATATGCACCCGGCCAAGCTACGAGATCCCTCCATGAATATGAGTCCTGAAGAGATCATGAGAATGAGAGGAGGAGGACCTCCAATGGAGAACATGGGTCCACAAGGCCGGCCCATGCAGGGTCCTCCCTTCCCTGAGCAGTCGCAGCCCGGAGACTTTCCTATGGGGCCTGGGCGGCCCTTCCCAGGGGGTCCTGGAGGAATGAGGGGGCCGCATGGAGACCAAGCCTTTGGTCCAGAGCACAGATCTACACCAACAGGAGGTAATGGCCGTATTAACCACCTCCCCCCTGCTGGTGGCCCTTCACAAGGTCAAAGGGGCCGCAAGCCAGCAGATCTGAATGTCCAAGCAGGAGGGGGGAACTCTCCCAGTATCAACCCACTTAAGTCCCCTCCTCTGAGGCAAGTGCAGTCCCCCATGATGGGCTCTCCCTCTGGAAACCTTAAATCGCCTCAGACACCGTCCCAGCTGGCTGGCATGCTCACCGGTCCCACGGGCCCCAACGCCCCTCCACCTCCTCCAGCTTCAGGACCAATGAAATCTCCCCACTCCATGATGGGATCAGCTGGTGCCTCTCCCGTTCATATGAGGTCTCCTTCTCTTCCTAACCCCTCTCCAGGATGGGCATCCTCACCAAAACCACCCATGCAGAGTCCCGGAGTACCAACTCAGGGTGGCAAGCCTCCCCTCAGTATCACCTCACCAAACATGATGGGAGGCATGGAGCAAGGTATAACAATCTCTTTCTACCATTTTCTGTGTTCAGCAGGGACCCCTGTCTCTGCTTCTGCTATCATATTTAATATAGATTTATCTTTTTTCCAGTGCATATTTGTTAAAGTCAATTCAGTTCATATTGGGATGTCTTTTGTAAATGGTTTGGTGTTGAATTTGAACTTCGTTTTTGTTAATATCACATGTAAAATGTTTGCCCCTTTTTAGTCTTGCAAATAGAATAGATTTGGAGGCTAATTATCAAGTGCATCTCTCATTCAAGTTAACACATCTGTATGAGGGGTGGGGTTGGGGCTGGTTATGGTCCAGTGGCTCCCCCTTGTGGCCACAGAATTGAGATCTCACTGAGCCTCAAGTACCACACACTATTGCATTACATATCATCACAGATAAAAACAATCTGCTAGAGAACCGAAAGTCTCAACTGCTAAGATTTATCATCTCTTTGTCATGTCCTCTTTTCTCATCATGCCATCTTCTAGGTGGTAACGGCCCTCCCTCAGCCCCTCCTTCATCAGGAGCTCCATCTGGCTCCATGTCCCACCCAGGCAACGTCCCGTCTGGCAGTCCGTACACCATACCCCCTGAGCCAACTCTATCCCAGAACCCTCTCTCCATCATGATGTCACGCATGTCCAAGTTTGCAATGCCCAGCTCCACCCCACTCTACCACGATGCCATAAAGACCGTCGCCAGCTCTGATGACGACTCGCCCCCGGCTCGCTCCCCTAACCTGCCGTCAGTGAACAATAACGGTAAGACATCTGAAATATCTTTTGTTTTGTTGTTTGATTTGAACTTTCAATTCCACCCACCACGGGCCATATTTATACTAATCCCCCATTGATCCGCTTCACAAGTGCATGTACTGAATACATAATCACTTCTTCTTTTTGTCTTGCATATACAGGTATGGCAATGAATCACCAAGGCAATCCACGTATGATGGGACCTGGAAACGCTGGACCCATGTCTGCCCTCAGCCCTCTAGGTATGAATCCAATGGGATCCCAGCCGCTCTCCCACGGCATGCCCCCACAGATGCCCTCTCCTAATGCGCCTAATATGGGCCCAGGCATGATGCCTCATGGCATGATGATACCACCAAATCCCCAAGACCCCGGTATGGGAAACCCCCAAATGATGCCCCAGGGACGCATGGGTTATCCTCACCGAGGCCAGCCGTACCCCCTCACCCAGTCGCCCTCCCATCAAGGCCCTTTCTCCCCGCACAATGGACCTGGCCCCCAAGGTTTCCCTGGCCATCCCATGGGCTTCCAGGGAGAAGGACCAATGGGAGGACGGATGGGGAACATGCCTCACGGGGGAGGGGGTGACGGGGGTATGTGCAAGCCCAATAACCCCGGAGGGCCAGAGTTCAACAACATGCAAAGTGGATTCAGCGACGCAGACCTTCATGAGGTGATGCGGCCGGGAGCATCCGGCATTCCTGAATTTGACCTGTCCAGGATAATCCCGTCAGAGAAGCCCAGCCAGACTCTGTCTTACTTCCCCCGAGGTGGGGGAGACAACCCGGGAGGGAAGCCACCACACCCCTCCGGCTTCCCCATGCAGGGCATGATGGGCGACGGTCCACCGAGGATGGGGATGTCCATGCAGGGGATGGGGGGGATGCCAGGGGGGCCTGGCGGGGGAATGGGCCCCCAAGACATGCCAATGGGCAACCCTGGCCACAACTCCATGCGGCCACCAGGATTCATGGGCCAAGGCATGATGGGCCCCCAGCACAGGATGATGTCTCCTGGGGGTCCGGGAGGGATGATGCAGGGGAGACAAATGTCCCACCCAGGCCCCGGTGGCTCACCTAACATGATGATGTCACTGCAGGGCATGGGCGGCCCACCACAGCAGACAATGATGATGGGGGGTCAGATGAGGCCGCGTGACATGGACATGGGGTTCAGTCCGGGCCCTGGAATGTTCTAATCCAACAGAAACCTTGTATGTAGAATGTTCTCGGACAATACACAAGGATGGAGTTAAAGGTGACGGTGTGTGGAGAGTGTTCAGACAAAACTCTGACGGACTCAAGTAAAGGAAGTATAATACAAGAGAGAGGATGTACCCAGAAACAAACAGAATGGAGCTAACCAGTCGCCTAGTAATGTCCTGTGGGAACTATTCCAATGGAGACTCAAGACAGGCCCAGATTGGAGTACTTTTGCCACAAGAACATTTAATTTTGAACTCATGAACTTCAGAATGTATGGGATTGTCGTGCATCAATTTCGCAAAAACTGTTCTTGTGTTTTTTGATTATCTGACTTATAAAGATGACTTTCAACATCAAAGAGGAATCAACCTAACTCAAAGTCAGCGTGGAGATGCTACAGTATATGTCTACTTTTTTCAAATTTAAAAAAAAACAAAACAAATTTGTCATGAAAGTGGAATGGAACAAGAGAAAGGAATAAGAAGAATTTGTGCTTTGTGAAGACTTTAGTGGAACTCCATCTTGTCTCTCGCTCCATTGTTTTGACTGTTTCTGTACAGTATATACGTGTGAGAGTGCGTGTGCGTGCTTGACAGACTGTATGTTTGTGTGGTATGTATGTATGTGTCTGTATGTATAGGCATTCTATCAGTGACCTCTCAACTCCTCTTACCCAACTTTCATTGGGGGAGGAATGCCCCCTAAAAATACTGTACTGTTTACCATTGGTGGGCTATTCGAATTTTAGTCTATTTTAATTTCCTTTGTAACTCCAGTGTATAACAAACCAAACTATGACCTCATTAAGATAATAGTATTATTAAAAAAGCACAAACATGGACCGTCTTCTTTCTCTATTTTTTACCATTGAGAGCAACACATTAAGTGGGAGGATCCTGGCAGCTTTGCAGCACAAAGATAATCCCCAGTCCGTTTCAAATTGTCGATGACATTTGACTTGTTGCTCCAAACCTTTCAGGACTCAACTTTTCGCCAGAGTTAATAATACTGCTAATACCCAGATGTGCTATGTGTGTTCTTCTTGTTCCCGTTTTGTTTTGACTCTCTTGTTGACTCTGGGTAATAATCATTCCCACAGCAATAAATCCCCCCCAATGGTCAGCAGAATGGGACAGGAGTGGCTGAATACCACAGCAGGTATGCCAGGTATTATAGAACTAGAGCTAGGTAGATCTGGTAAAAATTTAGTAAGGCAGGTGTGGTGTCCAGAGCGAGACACGCAGAAATGTAAACACGTACTGCTTACCATCCAGTTGACTTCCTCTCTTTTCTCTATTGTATAAGCTTGTCATGTGTTTCTCCATTGGCTTTGGGGCAGAATAGCCTACCAGGGCTGTGGTGATGGACTACAAATAAAAGATATTGTTTTGGTATATACATGTTGTCTATGGCGTGTGTGTGTGTATGTATGTGAGTGAGTGTGTGCATGTATGGGTCCACGTGACTATTCACATCTAGTCAGTTGTGTGGACCAGGTGGTGTCTTTGTCATTCTACACGTCAACCCGGCTTACCAACATTGAGCTAGAACAAAGAGAGCAAGTCATACCGAGAAGCAGCAGGTTGACATTTTTTCAGGAGTGAAAGCTACTTTCAGAGGACACCACACTTCCAAAATAGATGCGAGCATGTTAATGCATTTGAGCTCTTACTAAATTAGTTGTGCTTTACTAATTTTGAAGTTTTACTCGGCTGGTAGGAATAGTACAGATAAAAGAGACTTAACATCGATCAAACTCTTTATTTATGACTCACCAATCCAAACCATAATACTTTAAGCAGCAGGTCACAGGGTATTCCCACTGATGAGGTACAATGTGTGTGTTATAGTAACAACACAGGTCTTTATAATGGGCATGTATTTAATGCATATTGTGGTCTGATGCTATCAACAAATCCCCACAAGAAGGCAACCTAATTTTTTTCACTCTTAAAAACATGATGTAGCCGAATCATTCCACTTGTGCAGATTCTGCATAGTTATGAAGACATTCACCTACAACGCCCAGCATTAGATATACAGTACATGAATTGTTTAGTATTCCCCTGAGGAAATGACATGATTTAATATGAACTGAAAGATCTCCAAAAGAGGCTGTAATACAAGAAAGCTTCCCTGGTGATGATGGCTGAATAGAGTGAGAACGGAGAATGTCAGAGTGTTAATGTCATGGGTAGTGCTGTGTTGAGATGTGAAGGTTTGTTGAGGTGTTCAGGGTTCGGTCCGGCCCTCTGCGCTGTTGCAAAGTGAGTGGTAGAGTTCAGTGCTCAGCGAGTGTGTTGAGAGGACCTGTTTGAACTCCTCCAGGGGGCAGTAGACTCCACTACAACCTGGTATAAGTTGATCCTACAGAAAGACAAACAACTTAGAGTAAATCACAAGTATGCAACAGCTTATATAAATAAATAAATAAATAAATAAAAGTAGACACATTCTCATCCCCTACCTGGTCTACGTATGACACTTTAACGAAGGACTTGTTGGTCTGCCGGTGTTGGTGCAGCTCCAAAGTGATATCGGCCGCATACGGTGGCCATTTCATGTCAAAAATCCCCAGAGCCATCAGAATGGGAATCAAAGTGGTGTCATGTGCAGAGTACAAAAACAACTTCCTGTTTGAGAGAGAGGATTTAAACGGTGGATCATTTAAAAGACCAAAACACAATTGAGTTTGTGCAACAAAATGGGTGCGTCGAATCAGAGGTGTCCAAACCTGTTTGGCTCTGACGAGGTGCCGTGTAGTTTCTCCTCAATGTTGGATAGAAATGTGTGCAGGAGGGGTCCCACACACAGCTGCAAGTTCTCCCTGCCAAGAACAAGAGTGAAAGAATTAAAGGTGGCCTGTTAAACTAAAAGATTGCCAAAAAGCCAAAGTCAAAAGCCAACTCTCTGGGGCCGGTATTTCAAAACTTGTAATCTGGATCAGAATGATCCGGACAATGAAATCTCCCTTTTCTCAGTCAAGGATCAAAATGATCTCACTGACTTTGTCCCACAGTAATTCAAAACATTGGCAGGTTGGATCACGGTGATCACGATACGACCGGATATGGATTCTCAAGTCCCAGCGCCCGGATGTAAACAGAAAAAAAAACATGGCGGACCATCTGCCGACAGGAGCAAGTGATGGGGGCAAGTGAGAGCGCAGCTTTCGTGTTCAAATGTAAGTATTTAAAGTAGTAATGATTGTCTAACATGCATCATTCGTAAGACTATACGGATGACAACCAATGTGTCTTGCTTATCTAGCTACTTGAATTGTTACCAAACTTAAAACAAATCGCGTAACGATCGTTAATTAGACTCATGCTAACAGGAGCTAACTTGGCTCCATTGACTTCTGTGGTAAGTAGGTAGCTAGCGTTAGGCTACATGTGCTCAGACTGCTGCAGTACTTTACATGAAGTTACATAGTACGAATTATGCGCTTCATTCACAAGTGCACTGTTTGGGGGGTTGAGTTTCTATAGGATTCAGTGTTGTTGATGATGTGTTTTTACACACATAAAAGCAATTATGTTACTATGGCAACTGGCAATGTCATAGATAACCTAACTTACCTCATTCCCTCTCTCTCTCACCTTCTACCTCCAGAGTACACAGTCCCCACTCAGCTGTGCCACAGCTACACCAGACAGCCCCCACAAGCAAGGTAACAGAGTATTGACATGATCACGTAAATGGGTGTTATTACAACGGAGTATTAGGGCCAAAAAGAAAAATCTGGGATTTTATTACGAGAATAAAGTCATCATTTTACGAGAAAAAAAGTCGTAATATTACGAGAATAACGTTAATCTAATTCCCAGTGATTTTCGAATAGTATTTTTGCTTGGAATGCACATCCCTACTAGCCACCATAACCAGTGTGACTAAGCGATAACAGAAATTTAGAGCCATCTAACCAATATAATACTTGTATTATCTGTGGCATGTTTAATAATAGAAAAACGATCGCACATTATATAAAACTCCACATTGCAGAACATTAACGTATGGCATATTATTTATTATTCCGCATACATACTTTGAAACATTAACTGGTTGTCATCGTGACATAAGCCGTTTCTACCAACATAGATATGATAGACGTCTGGGTATTTTCTCACCATAATCTATCTGTTAAGAGTAAGATCTAACCACTATAATCCTGGTAGATCATTTTGAAATACCGGCCCCTGAAGACTTAGTTTAATCTAACCTCTTGCTGGGTTCAAACACATGGCACATCATGTCCACAGCTCTCTGTTCCACTTTATTCCTCCAGGTGTCCAGCACTGATGGGCATGGCAGGCCGTGCGTCTGTTAATGTGCAGAGATTTGACACAGTTAGTATCAGCTTTGCAGCTGAGCAATACAAATTTGAAAAAGGAAACTTACAATTACAACATGTCTGAACATTTGGTCACCTTTTTCTATTTTCCAGAGCTGTCACGTTATGAGATATTTTGAATCATACACTTCTAGGGACTTTTACTTTGGAAAATATCTAAATTAATATATTAAAATGTTTGATTTTCAGCATGTACGTAGTCAGAGATGTCCTGAATTCAAATATATCAGTCATTGTCAGGCATTATTAATTACATTTTTTTCCAGCAGCCCAAAAATCAAAGACTAAAGACATTTCCCTCATAAACTAGTGGTATTTTCTTTTTAATACTTCTGGTGAATATAATCCAATTAATCTTATTTCCACATATGTATGTTTTATATACAGTTCCCTTTGTGCATATCTTATTTTGAAAACCAGACGCAGTCACACATGTATACTTCCGCTAACTTCGTCACTATCTCTGAGCTCTTTATACATCCTAGATCAGCTCCATCAGGGCCGTTTGAATGCATTTAACATAAATGTCAGTATATGGGTGCTCTACAGTTGGGATGAGTGACAGCTGGCTTGACAGCACGTTACCACAATACGATAACGGTTCCCTGTCCATGACAGAATTAGCATGAATTGGCCATCATGACTAGCTCTGCTTTTCCTGCAATGTGTGAAACCCAAAGTGTTTCCATACTTTACTGTATGTGTAGTGTTTATCACTTTGGATTTAACATGTGAGGGTGCCACCACCCTACTTTCTCGTTTATTTTGGTTGACGTATAGAACAGATATGATGTCACGTTACTCAGACTATAATAAAATAAGTGGTAACTTCCTTCTACCTCCGCATTGATTCAAATGAAGCAATAATATTGTTTCTGTCATTAAAAAAATCTATTTCAAAATTGTAAAAAAAAAAAAATCGCAACACATACAGCAGGTGAATCGATTTTTTTAGTAGTTTCTAGTAGTTGTCCCAGTGTGCACATTTAAAGTAAAATATGGTTATTTGAATTACAAAAAAATGCTCCTTTTAAGTCCTATATGCAAAATGCAAAAACAGGTTTTCAGTCTCTATGTAAATACCGTCTCAAATCATGCAGAATCTGTTATTATAGCTCGTTAAAATCTCCAGAAACGTGATGAATTCTATTGTGGAGTTTTCATCTTTCATAACTAGCAGCTTGCTGGGCTGCCGCCTCCAGCCAGGCCGAGTCTTCATAATAATAGTATGTATTCTGATAGCTTGTGGTGAGACCTAATAAAAGTCATATGAATCATGAGGCGGCAGTGTCACCTCTCTGGCAACCATGTCGTCCCTAATGAGGATGAAGTCGATGTGCTGGTGAGCAGCGATGCCCAACGCGATCTGGATGCTCTGCAGGTCTGCTGCAATGTCTGGCAGAGTGGCCGACTCTGCCCAGCGGTGGCTGCACAGAACACACAGTGTCAGCCACGAAACACAGACCCACCATGACAACCTGTCAGAGCCATCTCAACTCTGCTAATAATTTTGCACAACACATTATTCTGGATTCCAGTTTTGGGTAGCGAGTGCATAGGCCTGGGTATGAAAATATACTCTACGTACCTGCCAAGGATTTTGAGCAGCTTGCATCCATGGTAGTTAGGATACAGGATTTCAGATCCTGACTCCGTTGTTAATATAGGCACAGTTTCTTCAAGAACAGAAAATTACCAAAAACAGATTAGATCCAGAATAGAATAAATAACATCATGCACATATGTATTTCTACCCTACCTTTTTGTTTTTGCTGGAAGAGCCCTGCTACCAGGCACTTCGCAGATTCAATGGTCCTCACAATGTTAGTGGAGCGCACACTAAAAATGGAAAAAACAGGTCATGGAAGGCAGCCAACTTCAAAATAGTAAAGCATTTAGGCTGATACCCTTTGTACTGCGCTCATAAGCACAATGTATCAAAACTGCAGTGTGCAGAAAAGTGTTTTGTGCTCTTGCTACACTTCATGATTTGCAACACTTACTAGACTTCAGCTGGACTAAAGGTGGAGCTTAGGAAGTGACTCTCCTCAATGTATCTCTTCCTCAGCCTCTTGCCCAGCTCATACAGCTGCTGCATGCCCACTGTGGTCAGCTGACCGGGGTACGTGCCACCCTGCCAAGTGCGACAAACAGGATCAGGTTTTAGGGCAAAAACAACCAAATGTGCAGTCTATAAAACAAATTAAATTCAAAATCACTAGTCACAACTTAATTACACAGGTGATCGTATAACATATAAAACAACAGGCCTTTACCACAGCAGGTATTAACTTGTCATAGCAGAAAAAGCACAGATGTAACTACTTATCTCATTGAGTGTTCAAGTAAACTGTGCCAGATTAAATGCCATGGGCCTGACGCAGGCACACCTAAACTGAATGGCACTTTGCAAGCTACTACAGGTCTGAATGTTTCCCATGACAATGTATTAGCCTCCCACAAAGCCTCTTACCAGGAGCCAACTACACAAGTTGCTACACCTGAGTTGCTACACACTCAACACCACAAAAGTACCCTACTCACGGTCAGTATGTTTTTTCGATAGCTCTCTTCTACAGGAGCTGGGGGCCTGGGGCCGCCCTGAAGATCTGTCACTTCATAGTCGATGTGGGTGTGTGCTGGAGGCTCCAAGAGCGTTGGCACCCATTGGACCTGTCAAGTGCCCAGATAAAGAATTGTAATTCTAAACAATATACCATGACATTTTTCCATGACATTATTCAACATACTATACTATGACTTTTTTTTCATGACATTTTTCGACAAACTTTACTGACTTTTTTCGTGACATTTTTCGACATACTACACTATGACTTTTTTAGACAAACTATACTATGACTTTATTTTATTCTACATACTATACTATGACATATTATACTATGACTTTTTTCATGACATTTTTCAACATACGACAGATATTATGTTTCTGGCATTAAAAAAATCTATTTCAAAATTGTAAAAAAAAAAAAATCGCAACACATACAGTAGGTGAATCGTTTTTTTTAGTATATTTACAGATATTATGTGACACTCAATCCGTTTTTATAGACGAGTTGATGAAATGCAAAAAAAGATTTTTACCTAAAAACCTGAGATGGTTATCTTTGGCCCCCCGAATACACCAGCATTCTGTGTGAAAAGCTCGGCCCACTGTCATCCTGTATAAAGCCCTCCGCAAAAAACCTTGGGATGATTTTTTTGACTCTGTTTTTAAGTTTGATAAACAGAAACTCTGTGGTGAGAGGCAGCTTCTTCCAACTGCGAAGCCTAACAAAAATAAAACCCTTCTTATCTTTCCATGATTGTGAAAAAAGTTATCCGTGCTTTTATTACCTTTCGCCTTGACTACTGTAACTCCCTCTACATGGGAGTCAGCCAGTCTTCACTGGCACGCCTGCAGTATGTGCAGAATGCTGCTGCAAGGTTTTTAACTGGTTCCCGGAAACGTGAGCACATTTACCCCGTACTCGCTTCCCTCCACTGGCTCCCTGTCACTTTTAGAGTCCATTTTAAGACTTTATTATTTGTCTTTAAAGCACTTCATTGATCGGTTCCCTCCTACCTATCTGCCCTTTTAACTCCCTATACCCAACCTAGGGCACTCAGGTCTTCCGACCAGTCACTTCTGGCCGTCCCTCGGGCTCGGCGGAAGCTCAGGGTTCGACCGCACCTTCTCAGTTGCGGGCCCTATTCTGTGGAACAAACTGCCTCTCCACATCAGATCTGCTCCCTCTACAGAGTCTTTCAAAGCACAGCTCAAGACCCACCTCTTTTCTTTGGCTTTTGAATGTACTTGAATTGTGATTACTAATTGGCCTTTTATAATGCTCATTATAACAGTCTTTTACTCATGGATTTTTATCTTGGTGTCTGTCTGTGGATATGTGTGAGATTTTGTTGTCTGCACTGTTGACCTGTTTTTATTCTGTTTTTATTCTGCCTATGTCTGTAAAGCACTTTGGTCAGCTCATGTTGTTTTAAATGTGCTATATGACTTGAATTGGACTTGAATTGACTTGACTTACCTCCATCACATCAGGTATTGACTTAAGTGGCGTTCTAGCACCATGTCGGAACAGGACTTGGACCAATTTTAGTTCGTAGGAAGAACCGGGATTTGTGTCAGCAGAGGCGCAACTGGAAGAAAACTGGTCCACTTCAGTCTTCTTCTGTGACCACAGCATTGAACCAAAAGCCACTGACATCGAACCTAAAACACCTGCTCTGGTCCAAAGTTTCCTCATGGCTGAGCTGTGAACAAAACAGACACATTGTTTTAGTCTCTGAATAAACTACACAAGCATTCGGGTTAATATTAAGAGGAAGATCGGGAAGAACGTTTATCATAATGACAGTAACGTTAACAGAAACAATAATTTTCAGGAACAATCCACATGCATTATCCTTCCATGTAACACAAATGTTCACTGTAGGGAACATTATGTTACATCCCTTTCTGAGAATACTCAGCTCAAACTCAAATCAAGGAGCTTGTCCTCAGTTTTGTAGCACCAGTTTCACTCCCTAGGCTCACCTTATCTGGGTGAACCAAAATGTATCTGTCCTCCTTCCCGGATACCTCCCTGTTCAGACCTGGTATTAACATGCATCCTCAGTGGTTGGATCACAAGTGGACAGCTCTAAGTATGTCTGTTCACACCTGATATTAGAATGCATCTCCACATGCGTCTTGAGTGACCACTTGTGATCCGATCTCACTTTCCCGCTCTATATGCAAATAAACAGGTAGTAAACACATGGGCGGTACAGAGCTTCAGAGAGCCGGGGAAGAGAGAGGGAGAGAGAGCGAGCGGGTGTCCACTCCGTGCAAAGCAGCGGAACAAAAACACAGACACATCTCTGACAGTATGAGAATAATGCACTTCCCGTGCCTAGCCTGATACTCTTTAGATATATTTTAATATAATACAATAACCTAAAGAGCAATTTGACATATTCATATTGCATGTTTGGTCGGACCAACCCTCCAAAGCCCAAAGATATTCAGTTTATTATCATGGAAGTAAAGAACCTTTGGCATGTTTGCTTAACAAAACGACATGAATGATCAGTCGGTTATTAAAATTGTTGCAGATTAATTTTAACTAATCTTTTCGACTAGGATGAGCTGCAACTAACGATTATTTAAATGATCAATTAATCTGCAGACTACTTTCTCAATTGACCTATGAAATGGCAAAAAATATGAGAAAATATACATCACATAATTTCTGAAATTCAGTTTACAATTATAAAAAGCAGAGAACAGCAGCCGATCTTCACATCTGAGAAGCTGGAACCAGAGAATTTGGGGCATTTTGACTAAAACAATGAATCAATTGTCGAAATGCCGATTATGTTGTTGTTGTTGATCGACTAATTAGTTTCACCCATCATCGAAATTTCCTAAAGAACAATTTGACATATTGATATTATGTTGGGTCTGACCAACACTCCAAAACACAAAGATATTCTGTTTATCACCATAGACAAAAACCTGCAACATATTCACATTTGAGAAGAACCTTCTTAGCATGTTTACTTAACAACTTTAAAATGTTGCAGATTCATTTTCACTAATCCTTTCGACTAGGACGAGCTGCAACCAAACGATTATTTAAATGATCAATAATAATCTGTACACTATCTCAATTGGTCTATGAAATGTCAAAAAAAATGTGAGAAAATACACATCACTATTTCTAAAATTCAGTTTACATTTGAGAAGCTGGAACCAGAGAATTTGGGGCAATTTTTACTAAAACGATTAATCAATTGTCAAAATGCCAATTCATTTTTTTTCTTGATCGACTAACGTTATATGTTTAGTATACATATATATATATATTATACATATACATATTATACATATATTATACATACATATATATATTATACATACATATTATACATATATATATTATACATATATATATATTATACATACATATATATATTATACATATATATATATATATATTATACATATATATTATACATACATATATATATTATACATATATATATATATATTATACATACATATTATACATATATATATATATACATATATATATATATGTATAATATATATATATATATAGATATATGTGCTTTACTAACCTTTGTTAAATTATAAAGTTTAACTTCCTGTCAGGTCAAATGATGTCCAGGAGGATGATGATGCTGCTGATGATGATGATGCTGATGATGATGATGATGATGATGATGATGATGCAGTAGCACTGCTACTTCTACTCAAATGTTTCATGAAATATATACATTTCATATGACCTAGCTATGACATTAAACTCCCAAATAGCATAAAGATAAGAGCTATTCACAGTGCTGATATCCTGAGCTAGCAGACACACATTGCTTAACTCGTTTTCAACACAAGCTTGTGAAAGCACGTTAAGAAAACACACCACTCTGCAACAACGTTAACTCTTTGACCTCCATCGCAACAGTATCTAAGTAACTAACAGCACCATGACAACGAGGCTCTCTTCTATAAGATGTTGATGCTAATAAGTACTTACTTTGTGAAGCGAGTACTTCTCTCGGAGGGAACACAGCGTTCAGTGAAGTACAGATATCACTTGTCATAAGGCTGTAACTATATCGCCACCGCTTCGAGCCAAAGGAGGTGTCGGGAACTGTAGGGTGTTAAGTGCCACCCTACAATGAAGGTAAGGGTGCTAGCTAAGAAGAGAGAACTACTGTTCCCGACAGCCACTGCGGCTGTCTTCTTCTTCTGCTTCTACTTCCTCTTCCTTGGTGTTTGTTGGCGATTGACAAACTAGCGTATAGGTGCATTACCGCCACCTATTGGACTGGATGTGGAGCAGGAGATTGGCAGGAAAGAAAAAATAAATAAATAAATAAAATAAAATAAAAAATTATAATAATAATTATTATTAATGATAATAATAAATTTAATTTCAAAATGTATTTCAAACATGTAGAATACAAAATAAAGAAATGAAGAAAAAAAAAATAATAATCATACCAACAAGTGGAAAGTCAGAAACAAGTAGTATTTACATACAATGAAAAGCGTAAGAAAAATTAATTGTCAAAACTTGATGCCTTGATTATTATATTCGAAAAGAAGTGAGAAAAATATAAATGTATTTAATCCCATCCCTTCTCCGTAAATCAATTATTAATTATTAATCTGATTCCTTATTGAGCCATACATATACTCTAATTAAATTTTACTTTAATTAAACTATAATTATTATTATTTATAATTATTCTAACTATAATTATTACCTTTAATCTGTGTCATACAGAAATATAAATTAATTACTGATATAATTATCCTTATCAAAATATAAATTTGTTATCAATCCAGAATACCAATTCATTACTTATAATATAACTTAATCGCAATACCAATTCATTACTTACATATTTAACTTAATCATATTGACTATTTGTTATCTTTTCTTAAATGTGAAAATTATTATTTATAATATACAAATTATAATATACAATATGCACATGCAATACAACCTGCAATATATATATACATACACATACACATACATACACATATACATATACATATATATACACATATACACATACATACACCGCATATTGCACTACACGCACACTGCATAATAATAATAATAATAATAATAACTAAAATAAAATAATAATAATAATAATAATAATAATTAAATTCTCTCCATTATTCCTGTTGCCCCATAAGTAATTAATTAGAAGATTGTGTACTTTCTTAGATGTCTTTCCTAGCAGATTCCCCATTGTAATATTTCCATAATCTACTCCAGATAATAATGCACACAGTGCACTTTCATAGACTAAGCTACTGGAGTTAACCTGCACTATACTCATTTTTAACAGTTCTCTTCATCTCCTTGTATTTCTATATCTGGTATATTTTTTTGTACTTTGTACTTTGCACTACTAACTTTTTTACTGCCTTTTTACTAACATGTTTTTGCACTATGGAACTGTGATGCTGGAAACTTGAATTTCCCTCGGGATCAATAAAGGTACTATCTATCTATCTATCTATCTATCTATCTATCTATCTATCTATCTATCTATCTAATTCCCTTCTTTCTTCGTCATATTTGTTGCACTCTATAAGAACATGTCAGACAGTTTCCAGTTTATTACAGTGCGTGCATAGTCCAGTTGGGTGCTTGCCTATTCTATGGAGTGTTTGGTTTAATCCTGTATGTCCTATTTTCAGATTGGTAATGACCATCTCTTCCCTTAGGGTCTGGGTATATTCCACCAGCTCCTACATGTTTCTGAATACTTTACAGATGTCTCTCCCTGTGTCACTTAAGTCCCAGTATTCTTGCCAGGTTTTGTGCATGTAGTCCTTAATGATAGTTTTAACATCTGCTTTACTTAACGGTATTTGTATGTCAATTAAGTGTTGTTTTAATGATTGTTTGGCCAATGTATCTGCCTTCTCATTTCCTTCCACCCCTACGTGTGCAGGAATACACATTGCTGTCTGACCTTTCTTATTCTTTTAAAAGATTAGTGGTGGAGGAGATACTTCAAAGCGTGCTGAGGCCTCCTACTGGACAAAAGTGCATCTGCACAAAGAAGACAAAAAAACAACTTCATGACTTTTCATATAAAAGAGTAAGTTTATTATAAATTGCAAGCCAAGAATATTTTCATTATGAAAAAAAGAACCAGAAAATATAAAACTGTTAATTTACTAATTTTATTTGGTAAGTATTCTAAAGAATTTAACATAGCTGGTTACAATAATAATAAGTAATGTGTGCATGAAATCTGCTTCAGGAATAAACCTAATACCTTTTGCACTTTATATATTATTTTTAATTTTATCCTACCTTTTTTTCTTTTGTATACCTTACTCCACTACATTACAGAGAGAAGTAATGTAGCTGTTATTCCACTACATGGATTTGACAGCAACAGTTACTAGTTGTAGTAAAAAAAAAGAAAAGATTTCTGTGTTTTAAATGAATGTTTGCTGTCGGAGATTTAGGGTTAAACCCCCCAGTTGCAGTGGATATTAAAATAAGAACCAGAAAATCATAAAAATGTTAATTTACTTTTTTTTCTGAAGTGTTAGAATTTAGTTTGTTACAATAATAATAACAAATATATATATAGATATATCTATATATCTATCTATCTATATCTATATCTATATAGATATAGATATAGATAGATAGATAGATAGATAGATAGATAGATAGATAGATAGATAGATAGATAGATACTGGATACCGATACTGGATATCGGGCCGATACTGACTCAAATAGCTGGATCGGGTATCGCTGACAAAGGAGCTGATCTATTCAATTAAATTCTATGTTTATATACTATAAACTGTACATATGTAAGTTTTGAACAATTTACTGCTGCAAGGTTTCCACTTGAATTGTAATTCCTATTAATTTTGAAGATATTTTTTTACCAAGTTGCTGGTGTACAATTTATTATTTTAATAATAAATAACAATTCAGTAAATGTATATCTATGTATTTATTTGTCACATTTTGTTTTACAAAGTTCAGAAAGCAATGTTAAACAAGCCTGATGTTGCCTTACACATAAAAGAATGATCCCAGTTTCTTCCACACAGTGAGGCATACAGCTTATTAATTAAACACTGGTGTCGGATCAGTTCTCGGTATCGGCCGATATCCAAGGCCCAGGTACATCCCTAATATATATATATACAGGTCTGGAAAAAATTAAGAGACCACTTCAAAATGATCAGTTTCTCTGGTTTTACTATTTATTGGTATGTGTTTGAGTAAAATGAACATTTTTGTTTTATTCTATAAACTACTGACAACATTTCTCACAAATTTCAAATAAAAATATTGTCATTTAGAGCATTTATTTGCAGAAAATGACAACTGGTCAAAATAACAAGAAAGATGCAGAGTTTTCAGATCTGGAATAATGCAAAGAAAACAAGTTCATATTAATTTTTAAACAACACAACACTAATGTTTTAACTTAGGAAGAGTTCAGAAATCAATATTTGGTGGAATAACCTTGATTTACAATCACAGCTTTCATGCGTCTTGGCATGCTCTCCACCAGTCTTTCACATTGCTGTTGGGTGACTTTATGCCACATTCCAGAGGTTTTCAATGGGATTCAGGTCTGGAGATTGGGCTGGCCATGACAGGGTCCTGATCTGGGGGTCCTTCATCCACACCTTCACTGACCTGGCTGTGTGGCATGGAGCATTGTCCTGCTGGAAAAAACACTCCTCAGAGTTGGGGAACATTGTCAGAGCAGAGGGAAGCAAGTTTTCTTCCAGGACAACTTTGTACTTTGGCTTGATTCATGCGTCCTTCACAAAGACAAATCTGCCGATTCCAGCCTTGCTGAAGCACCCCCAGATCATCACCGATCCTCCACCAAATTTCACAGTAGGTGCGAGACACTGAGGCTTGTAGGCCTCTCCAGGTCTCCGTCTAACCATTAGACGACCAGGTGTTGGGCAAAGCTGAAAATTGGACTCATCAGAGAAGATGACCTTACTCCAGTCCTCTATGGTTCACTCCTTATGGTCTTTTGAAAACCTCAGCTTGGCTCTTCTTTGCTTCTTTGGTGCTCTGACAATGTTCCCCAACTCTGAGGAGTGTTTTTTCTCTGTTAGGACTAGATTTACAATGCCAAAACATGAGTCATGTTTTCTATTATCTATCAACAGAGCTTTTGTATTTTCTTAGAAGTAACATAAAACGATATTTTATGACACCTTCATTAGTAATCCTCTCCCCAAAATAGTACAGTAGAGGCAAAGTAGGGTGGGTCTTTGTCATGCTTCGCCACAGGGTTGTGGGGGGCTTGTGTAACCCCCTAGTTGCGAAAACTTGCAAGACGACAGCCTATCCAAACCGTAACTACTCAAGGTCAATGCCTAACCTTAACTACTCAAGGTCAATGCCTAACCTTAACTATTTGAGGTAAAGGCCTAACCTTAACCTTCCAACTTTCAGCTTGCATGTCCTTCAATTCCTATTTAGTTTATTGATAAGTTTTAAATCTTTATTTTTTTAGTATGTTGAGAAGTTTTACATATTTCATTCCTTTTTATTTTGTTGATAACTTTTAATAATGTATTCCTTCTTAGTATGTGGACAAGTACTGAAAGCCTTTTAACTATCTGATACCTTTGACACTTTCTTTGAAAAACTTACTTATATAAAGAAAAAAGTAACTCACTGACACATTACCAAAATATTATATTAGTTTTATATTATTAAGTGTTCAACACAGGTGAACTTGATACAGTATGACACAACACTAGTTTAGATGGAACATAATTTATTTACGAGTATCAGTAGTAGTAGTAGTAGTATCATTTGTAGCAGCTTCAATAATACTGTGCTAGTTGCAGAAGCAGCGGCAGTACTGAAAGAGCTTTTGAAAGGGAACATGTAATGTAGCAAAAAATAAGCAAATAAAGACCTTAAAAAGTATACAAAATGTATAAAGAGTATTGAATTTTAAAAGTAGCAGCAGTTGTGTCAGAATCAGGAGTGATCAGGAATCACTAACAGCTCATAGATGGAGCAGTAGTTTCACTTTAATGTGTTTTTGAAACAAATTGAACTTGTCTAAATCATTTTGATCAACAAAAATTATGCAAGTTTTTCTTTTTTCCTGATTTTCGACTTTGTGGAAGAGGGAAAGAGCGTTAAGAGGGTCTACAGGCAATGTTCAAGTCAAATCCTTTTTTTCCGCTGTAGCGCAGACGTCACAGACTTTAGAAGACGTGCAAACTATTCTCTCATAGTTTTCTAATAATACCATATTTATTTGTCTTTGTCTCAGCATATCAGATTATGAACAGTTGAAAACAATTCCTGAACTAGTGTCTTGGTATATCAAGACAATATGAACAATAGGAAACATATATCTGGATGGAACATTGCCTAAAGGTCAGGGTTAGGGTTAGACCTCTTAAACACCTTTCCTTTTATTATAAAGAGCTGAAAACAGACAAACTCATGATAACACAACACAAAAAGGAAAGATGGTACGTTTACCAGCCATCACATCTAATCTGAGCACTTTTCAATGAATCAGTTAAACTTCATCTGCCTCCTAGTTGTGTCCAACTACAACCTGATACTATGTCCACAATATTTGGCTGCGTTGCATTCTGGTTGTGTTCCAGCTCATTCAGGGCTCCATCGTGCTTTCAGTTGCCACAGGAAACATTTCAGAAGTGAAGTGTCTGTTCTTCAGCAGCCACAAGTCTAATGGAGATCAGGGTTTTTTTAAACTGCGAGTTTCCTGTTCCTGTTTGACAGTCCACTTCCGTGTTTTGGTACAGTTGCTTTTCACACCTGATGCGAACCATACCCAAGTACACATGAACTGACTTGAGACCACCTTTGTGGTGGTCACAGGTGCCCGAGTACGGTACAGTGTTCACACTAATCAAATGAACTGGACTTTGGGGTCAAGTGTACTCTGATCCGGACACGGGTCCCTGATGTGAAAGCCTCCTAAGTGGACCCTGGCAAGGTTGTTAGTCTTATTATGCTGGCACACAAAACAGTATGAAATGAGATGGTTAGAATTCCTTCATAGTCTTCAGTACAGGGTTAGGGTTAGGCATTTTATGCCACCAGGGGGATACATGTTGAGGATCTCTGCAGAGAGAGAGAGGCCATTTTGTAAATGTAAGGTAACAGATGTAGTTCTTGTAATAGAGTCAAAGTGTCTTGTGATTAAAACGATGAACAATTCCAAAGTACAAGCTGTTGACACCTAATCCACTGAGAAACAGGACCTGGTTATGATGCTTCCTATGAGCATCAAAAAGTATTCAACATGCATTGAAGGTATACTCAGCAGGAGGATCACACTGTGGCTAAAGTTGGTTCAGCACTATGCAGAGGTGCTTTCCTGCAGTTAAACATGTCTATAATGTGCATTTTAATGGTTACTAATTAAATCATTTTTAAGGTTTATATTAAAGAAGGACCAGGTTTCAATTCTCAACATTCTAATTTGAATTAAATTATTGTATAAGAAGAAAGGTACGACACACTGCAGCCAAACAGCAACTAACCACTTCCTTTTCTCTGCGCCTCCTCCACAAATGCATTTCAGAGCTGATGTTGAAGTTTGAGTCTGTCTTTCTCTGTCTGATGGTCATCATGTTCAGCCGAAACCAAGCAGCTCTGCTCTCCATTCAGCTATTAATTATGTGCCAAGTCTCTGCAGGTACTGTACAGTGGATGTTTGTGTTTGTGATGCTTTTGTCTAGATTTAATTACACATTTCATTTTATATTGATTGATTTTTTTTCCCTTCAATGACAGAGATTCTTGCAGTTGAGCACAAACTGGTGGCCGGGGGAGACTCCGTCATCTTCACCTGCAACATATCCCAGACAAATGCAGCTCAAATCAGCTGGACCAAAGGCAGATCTGTTTTCACTTATTCATACCGACTGAATCGGACTTTTTCAAATTTCACCTCTCACAGAGTGAGAATAGACGTAAACTTACCTTCAAAGCTGAATATTTCTAACATTCAGTATGACGATGCAGGACTCTATATATGTAATATAACTGCCGAAAAAGTTATGAAGACTCTTGAGTGGAATTTAATGGTGTCTGAACCTGAAGGTAGGTAGAGCACAAAGCAGGGCTAATCACCTCTACACCAGACATAATGCATTTCAAAACTCAAACTGTACTTAAATTAACTCACATCTGATTTTGTGCAGAAATCAGTCCACTGTGGTATTTTCTGTACATACTCACAGCTGTAATTGGATTTCTTCTGTGTGTCTTCACTCCAGCTGTCTGCCTCTACAGGTGAGTAATACTTTTCATTTAGTGCTGTGTGTATTTGTAGTAGTAGTAATTATCATTACAAAAGTTACATCTTGTATGTGCGTCATTTTTAAACGGTTCAAACAAATTAATGTGCCTTTCATCTTTGCTGACTTCCTCCCCCATTTGTCGTTGTCGTGTGACCGAAGTATGAGCTAGTTGCTTTGTTAGACATGTCTGTATTTTCTACTACATTTATTTCACACAGTATAATATTGTTAATCCTCTTATTAGAAAACTGTTTCCATTGCATAATGGGAATTTTAGATGATGTCGATGGATTGCTGAACCCGTTCTCATTTCAACATAGAGACCCTTTTCACGACAGCCATTTTGACTTGTCAAAGCAGGAAATGCACAGTTGTAAATAACATAAAAGGAACAATGTGTAGGATTTAGTGGCATCTAGGTTGCAGATTGAAACCAACTGAATACCCCTCTGCTCAATCCTCCCTTTACAAGCCTGTAGAGAACCCACAGTGGCCTTAAGGTAATGTAAAAACACAAATGGCAAGCTACAAAGGCAGCTCTGTGATATATTTGATAGAGGAAGGCCAGACAGATATCTGTAGACGCTTCACACCCACTAAACTCTGAGTTTGAGCTCCTCCCGTCTGGCCGTCGATTCAGGGTCCTGAGGGCGAGCCGGAACATATATGAGAGGTCTTTTATTCCCCATGCCATACAGGTACTGAATGTGAAATGACTGCACTAGGGAAGACGTAAAGTATTTTGAAAGGTGTAACTTATCTCCATCTGCTGATGCTGTTTCCTACCCATTTGCACAATTGTACGTCTGTTGTTGTATGTTTTGTAACGGTGCAGAGTGTTTTGCTGACTGTATGTTTTTGTTTTTTTGTCCTGGTGATATGCTGTGTCATGTTTGAATTTATCTTGTATGTACTAGAGGTCAAAGTAAAGTCAAAGTAAAGTAAAGTGAATGGCCCCCTCTAGAGGGCAAAAATGTCAAACTTTTGTTTGTTCCACAAGTTTTCTGCAGAATAATTGTTTTTTTACTTTTGATATTTTCAGTACATTTAGCTGATAATACTTCTGTACTTTTACTTAAAGGGGACATATCATGCTCATTTTCAGGTTCATACTTGTATTTCAACAAGGTATATTCTAATGAGCCTGCATGTGACATAGGAAGGGGAGCCAAATCTGAATGGCTTGTTGGATCACATTTTTTCTGATCCAAGCAGCCCACAAATAACTGACAGGGTTGTCTTATTTCACAGTTTGTGGGTTGGTAGGCACTTCATATACACAAATGTATGTGCACGAGATCTGAAAAAGTGAGTTTTTCATGATGTGTCCCCCTATAAGTAGGATTTTAAATGCAGGATTTTTACTTGAAGTGGAGTATTTTTATATTTATAGTATTGCTACTTTTAGTTATGTAAAGGATCCCTTACTTGACTAAACGTACCAATCAGTATCAACTCTGTCTCATATAGTAATGTGTCTGTAATAACTGGAGATTGCTGTGGGGTCTCATTACTGCAATGTTATCTCTGCATAAAAAAGCAGGACCAAGACCCCAAACCAGGACCGGGAGAGCAGCACCCTGAGTTATGCCCAGTTTCATGTTCAGTTGGGAAAAGAGGTCAGAAGAAGTTTGTCTTTACTTATGTTCTCATGTCTCACAAAGCATTTCTCAGCAACATGTCATATTTCCTGCCTAACTGCTCTTTTGTTTCTGAGTTATAGTGAATTAATTTCCTCTTTCAGTCCCTACAGGTGGCTCCTCCTCAACCCCACAGTTGTGCAGAATACAGGATGAATCACAAGCAGAGGGAGTCGGTACTGACCTGGCCTGACAAGAATGAAGTTCAGTACAGAGCTGAATAAGAAACAAGAGATATGTTGGACAGGAAAGAACAAGGGAGAGACACATTTGATCAGGTTTAAAAATGAAAATGAACCTATAGCCAGAGAATGATGGCCTTATCAGAACTAAACATGGAGAAGCAGCATTTAGTTTTAATGCACTTCTCACCTGCAACAAACTCCCAGAAAACAAGTTATTTTAAATTCAATTTTTACACAGAAATGGCACTTTTTCTTTTTCTTCTTTTCGGCATAAGATTTACACAGAATTAGTACGACAAACTCCTGTTTGGTCTTCTACTTTCAACATCTACAAATATTAAAACAAAATACTTATTTGGAATATTGAGTGTAGCTGCTAGAAAAGCAATTACTAAGAAATGGCTTAAAAAATGGAAATGGAAAGAATTACTTTCTCAATGAGGCTTCAAGAAACTAAATTCGAGGAAATTTGGAAGAAGTGGAAAAAGTATATTTCCCCAAAACGTCCTTCTTTTGTTTAATTTTTCTTTTTTCTAAATGTAATTTTTTTTATTATTATTTATCTTATCTTATTTCACATGAAAAGCACCCCATGTACTATCTGTGTGTTCTATAATTTCATTGTAAAAAGTGGAAAAGTTGGTTCACTTCATATTTGTATCTAATTAAGTAAGTTTATGTAAATGTCTGAGTAAAAACAAATAAAGGAAAAACAAAATGAAAAAAGTAAAGAAAAAAAAATACTGTACATTTACTATAAGATGACCGTTTCTCTTCAAAGCAATATAAAAAAATAATCCTTTATTATATGTTGATGTGAAGTGTTACAGCAGCAGAAGGACTCTCTTTCACTCACCGCGGGTTAAGAACATGCGCCTCTTGTAGTCCATCTTCTGAACATTGTAGTTTCATCATGGCAGACCGGTCGTGTCTAGAAGGGAGCCCGCGAAATCTGATCTTGCAATAACTCTCGCGAGACTCGCTGCCTGACTAAATATCATAACCTTAACAGTCTCGCGAGTTTCCCCCAGTTTGCTGGTTCCCCTCTAGGTATTACCCGGCAGACCCATGATGACGCGTGCAGGATGCAGAGCCGCAATAACATCCACCTCCTCCTCATCTCTAATATCACGGTTGTCTTCTTTTATGAATTCTCCTCCTCATCTCTTATTGATCTCACGACGTTTTCCATCGAGGTCAAGGAAAAGTGGTTAGGAAAAGACACTAGGACGTTTTTTTTTTGTTTGTTTGTTTTTTACTTTGTACAAAAGAAAAGTTAAGCCAGACCCCAAGATGTTTTAGCGGTGCGTGTATATCTTTGGCATTACGGTAAGAGCGTGTAGGAATTGACTTCAAAATAAAAGCACCGTTCTGATTAACGTGATATGCCATTTCACATTCATTCAATAAATCAGTCAGTCTGTCAGTAATTAATAAATTAATACATACATACATATATAAACAAAATGTTAAAAAAACAAATTAAAATGAATACATAAGTACAAAATGACAGAAATAACGTTAGTTTGCAATTTTCCTCACAAGATTAATGGCATATTTTCTTGGCAGACCCTAAACAAAAGGTTTAACTAGTTTCAATAAGTCAGTCAGTCTGTCAATAATAAATAAATGAATACATACATACATATATAAACAAAATGTTAAAAAAAAAAAAAATACAACAAAAATAGACATTTCGGTACAATAGAAAAATACAAACCAGAGACATGAAGACAGAAATAACGTTAGTTTGCAAATGTTCTCACAAGATTAATGGCATATTTTCTTGGCAGACCCTAACAAAAGGTTTAACTAAGTCAGTCAGTCTGTCAATAATAAATAAATGAATACATACATATATAAACAAAATGTTAAAAAAACAAAACAAATCAAAACGAATACATATGTACAAAATGGAATTAATGATGATTTAAAAGAAGAAAAAAAACAACAACAACCAGAGCAATTGTGTAAACACTTAGTCTAACTTAATATTAAAGAATACATTTTCCAAGACTAATCTGACTTCAAAATGACACCTGAGATTCAGAAACTCCATGTTTCTAGTGACTAATTTAACTTATTGGATTGATAAAAGGACACTGTCAAGTATCACACACTAATCTCACTTCACAATGATAGCTGATAAGGATAGCTGATAGAACACAATTGGAATAACATTTTTCTCTGAACTACATTTTGGAGGCGGCTGTTTTTCTTTTTAAATTATCATTCATTTCATTTAGAATTTCACATGTATTCGTTTTGTTTAATTTATTTTTGTTTATTTATTTATTTATTTATGACAGACTGTTACTGACAGACTGACTAACCTATTGAATTAATGTCAAATGGCCGATCACGTTCATCATTATTTTGAAGTCAGCTGCTACACATTCTCACCGTAATGTCTAGGAAACAACGTGGGGGCAGGATTATCACACACTTATTTAACTGCACAATGATAGCTGATATGGCTATAGCTATATTCAATTGTCTTCTATCAGTTACAACTGATAGAAGACAATTGGAATAACATTTTTCTCTGTACTACAGTTTGGAGGCGACTGTTTTTCTTTCTAAATTATCATTAATTTCATCAAGAATTTCACATGTATTCGTTTTGTTTCATTTATTTTTGTTTATTTATTTATGACAGACTGTTAATGGGAAATCTGATTACTTTTGATGAATTTAAAACATGAATGAAAGACCTAGAAGCAGAGGCAATCTGGGAGCTGTTTCTGAATATTTTCACTTTAACGTTGGCTTCAAACAATAATGTATGTTTTAAATGCTGCTGTGTTGACCAGGTCTCTCTCTTGCAAAAGAGATTCTTAATCTCAATGAGTACTACCTGGTTAAATAAGGGTTAAATAAAATAAAATCAGACTGACTGACCTATTGAAGTCATGTGAAATGGCGGTTCATCATTATTTTGAAGTCAGGCGTCCTACCGTAATGCCTCTAGGAAACAACGTGGGGGCAGGAGTGACTTTGTGTTTTCCTAGTGGAGACTAGCTTGATAGGAGTGAAGGAAGCAGCAAAGGATGTACCGACCGGACGGAGGAAACATTTTGTGTAACTTTGGACCCATGGATGTACTATAAGAGCACCCATGGGAGCACCACTTTTATTGGTTCCGACGTTGATCTTCTTGAGCGCAGTTACAGAAGGTAGGATACGTTACGTTATTTATCAAGGGGCTGAATGAATGCTCTCTCTGTGTTCCTATAATGACGACTTCCATTTCATCCTAATTAAAGGCTCGAGTCTAGGTGGTAGGCTACACAAATACAACAAAAATAGACATTTCAATACAATTGAAAAATACAAACCAGAGACATGAAGACAGAAATAACATTAGTTTGCAAATTTTCCTCACAAGATTATAATGGCATATTTTCTTGGCAGACCTTAAAAAATTAAAGGTTTGACTAGTTTCAAAATCATTCAAAATATGTGTTACATCAGAGTTGTGGCAGAAGGAAAGAAACAGGTTGAACTTGTAACCTTTTTATTTGACAGCAGCTGAATTAACCAGGTGACAACAAACACAGTCAGAATGCAAAACAGTCATTTATTAAGCAAATAAACTAACTGAAACATCACCATGAGATGTAAAGATAAGGATGTGTTTGTAATGGTGAGTGTTTAGTTTAGCAAACAAAAGTCTTTTAATATTCTTCAAAGACAGGTGCTCAGGCAAAGACACCTCAGACAAAGACTCTGCTCAACCTCTCCCATTTCATCTTAAATCAAAGTATACTGACTCTGCATGTCGTCCTGTCTTGTGAACTGTTTGAAAACCTTCTGTTCCTCCGTTTTCTTTTTTTTTAAAGTTATTTTTTGGGGGCATTTTTAAGCATTTATTGATAGGACAGTGGATAGAGTGTTAGAGAGAAAAAAGAGAGAAAGAGAGAAGAAAACACAACTCTGTAGCTCTTATTTTCACCCACATGGTGTTTTGAAGTCTTTATACACCATAGTATTTTTGTTAAAGAATAAAAACATTATTTTTTGTGCTTTTCGGGGGGAACAATACATGTCCACTTGAGAGGCAGTTCGAATCTCGTCTCCGGCAGGGTCGAAGTTTATAATATGCAGTAAAAAATAGTTTGTGTTGCTCGTGTAAACTTGAATTGACTCAAGATATAATTTTAATGCAAGACTTGTGCACTGCAACTAATACATTAATATTGAAAATCGTTCAGGTTTCCTTATACAGTCATATAACTGGTAGATCACTACAGATAACAAATATACAAAACATTATCATCATCCATGATGATGTTTTACATTATTATTATTGCATACATCCTCCTTATGACTGATTAATGAACTGTTAGGCAAGATAGGTCAAAATGTTAGTAGAATAAATCATAATGTACTGGAGAATAGTTGAGCAATATTGGGATGGACTTGCTGTGTGTAATTAATTAAAAAAATAACCATAGGAATACACATGAATTGAGACAGTAATGATATTAAAGCTTTAACTTTATTGTCTTTGGGCCTGGAACACGTGAAACAACAAGAACAAATCATTTGAAGAAGATAATACTATTCTTAATGTTTGTCATTGGGTCTGATTCCCTGCAACATCAGACAGAATGATTTACAGCACACAGATTCACCAGAAACTCCGTCAGCTCAGACTCCAGCGGGGCCTCCGGCAGTGACCAGCCCACTGTAGATTGCTGGGCCCTCTGTCAACGTCCAGCAGGTTTTGCTACAGGGCCACAATTGTGCTTCCCTTATAAAGAAACATGAAAAGAACAACAGAGACTGAATATTTATTCACACAACAGGCTTATGTGAGTAATTAATGAAATGAAAACAACAACATTGTCTTATTCTTTTTGGACTAAGCATGGTATTCCAAATTACAGATATTACTAACCTGCTGGTTGCTGAGAGTCATGGAGGTCTATGTCCTCAGTTCTACCAGGTGCTCTGCAAGGCTGTCAACCCGATCCATACCTGGCATACCATGCCCGTCCCCTAAACATACAATTTGTCATCAGTAAGCAAATAAACAGGATAAACTGCTGTGAAATTACACTACATGTAACATATAATGTCTTAATGTCCGTATGCTGTCTGTTGTATGTTAAATAGATTCGACCCAACTGTTACTATTGCTTTATTGTGACGTTTATGTAAACATTACTTACCAACTGTATTTCTGCCACCTGAGACACCAGGTGAGGATTCAGACTGGACTGCAGGCTGAGCTTCTGGGGCAGAGGATACAGGATGACTGACAGCCTGGAGAAGTCTAAACAGACATTGAAATAAAACTTATATGTAGAAACAATTTCACACATATGATAATTATGTTTCTTTTACCTTGAAAAACCTTGCAAACTACAGTCATGTTTATATAACTTTAGTATGAACATTTAATATAACATTTATGATCATATAATCATTAATCATGAACATTAATATAACACAGTAGTTATCTGACAGTTACCTGTCTGAGCTAAAAACAGTGATTGTGATAGTAAACTTTGTTTCACAACGTTAAGAAGCTAATACAGCAGCAGTCATACTGTATATGTATATATAGCTTTAGTATTAACATAACGTTTATGATCATATAATCATTAATATAACACCACAGTTATCTCACCTGTCTGAGCTAAAAGAAGGGACTGTGGTAGTGTTAGTTTAACAACGCTGAGGAGCTCATACAGTAGGAGTAACGTTACCTCTATGTAACTGTAACTGTAACGTAGCCTCAGCATAATAATCAGAGCTCTGAACAGATGATAAAGTGATTGGTAACTAATTCACCAGGTTTAAGATAATTAAAGCCAGGTTAGCTTAGACAGAGTAACATTACAAACCTATTCATTGATTTCACAGCGAATCAATCAGCCCACATTAAAAAACGCCAGAAAGCTAAAACACGTTTAATCCGTATTGTCTAAGAGAATCCAATATCAATGTTACGTAATGTTAATAATGACATTTACCTGTCTGTAGCTGAATAGGCGGTGAATAGTTTAAAAGTCCCTCCTCCGCATCGCGTCCGCCCTTCTTTTTCTTTTTCATACAGTACCTATCTCGGTCTGAACATGCCATCTTTTAGACAATACGCCTAAACTAAGGCTAAGCTTCCATAACATCATCATTTCGCAATGTAAGCCTCAATTTACACTAAATACTAAGCCGGCGTTTTGAAATGAATTCATTCTGGGGATTGTTTTTTTAAAACTCAGTGTTTCAGTGAGTAAAAGAAAGTATGGACGGAGGCATGAAACTGAGAGAAAAAGATATTGTGATTGTTTCTGCCAGCTAAGGCATGTCAGATGCTCATGCTTCCATCAATGTGTGTTTTTACTTGTGGTTGCCGCCTTCTGATTTGGGATCTGATTGCCTGATAAGATTTTCTGCACCTTACAGGTCTCCAGGTGATTGGAGGAAACACAACCGTGGTGCAAGGAGGGACCGCGATCCTACCATGCAAACTTATCGACACCACAGAGCCCCTCAACCAGATCTCATGGCGGAAGAAACCTCACCCTGACAATTTCTATACCATCTTGCTCAATATTGGACCGAAACATGTCAACAGATATGATCCTCGCTTTGAATTCATTGGGAATTTCAGTGACAAAAATGGATCTATGCAGTTATCCGATGTCAAACTGACGGATGAAGGCACCTACGAGTGCATCTTCGCTCTGTTCCCCAGCGGAAATGTCCAGACAGACGTACTTCTAAACTTGCTCGGTATAATGTATTGTATTGAAAATGAGTGAGAGTGTGTGTGTGAGAGAGAATTGTCTTTATCTTCATGCTTGCATGTTGACTTTTCTTGTGTGCTGTAACTCTCCTAGTGCCGCCAGTCACGAGCCTGAAGGATAACCTTCCTACTTTGGGTGATGAAGAGGTTTCCCTCGTTACCTGCGTGGCTGCTGGTTCCAAGCCTCGTGCAGAGGTGAAGTGGATCACTGATACTCTGGCAGGAAAAGTGAGAGAAACTAACAGCTCCACCCAGCATGCCAACGGCACGACTACCACAGTCAGCTCGCTGTTTGGAGTACCTACCAGAGAAATCAACCACCATGTGGTCCAGTGTGTCGTCACCAGTGCAGCCATGTCGAAAGAAGAAAGACGTCCCTTCACCATACAGATCTACTGTGGGTATACAAATACTTCCCTGCATCACTTACTTGTGTAGTTGATCATTCTCGTTCATTTTCAGTTATTTAATTTATTTCATTAAACCTGCAGTAGGCAGAATGTTTTTGGTATCATTGGGCAAAAATTCCATGGTAATCTTTCATCATATCGTGATTCAAGTGTTCTGAGAGAAAACTAGACTAAACATGGCCAGGGTCGGCGCCAGAGTACTAGGGGCGGACGGGCAATCGGCTTTGACGAAACATTATCATGTTTCATGAAAGAAATACACTGACAGAGAGGCGTATACATACTGTCACTTTATGCGCACAGGCTCGCACGGACGCTCTCTGTCCACACTGATTACGTTAAATCTGCACTTCTGTTACGTCATGTAAACAAACCACGTACATATCAGCCGTGTGCTCCATATCAGACTGGAGATGTAACCACTTAAAAGATGGGTTAGTTGTTATCTTCCTTGTTTGTAGCCTACTTTTTAAACAGAAAACATGTTTTATATTGTGATATTTACTGGAAATAACATACGATATAGTCAACGGCAAGTAGGTTGTTATCTAGCAATCTTCTCCAGCCAGCTGCGACCCAGATGTTTTTTGTAGTAAAATAAGGAAGTGCTGTAGGCTATAGATAACTCCTCCTTGCTCGTGCCAGGGTCAAAATGTGCACACAGACAGGTGCAGAGATAAAGTAAACAGGGAGTTAAACAACACATTAATCTAACAGTCTGACTGATTTCTTCATAACCACAATTTAAGTTAATAAAGACTAAATGTGGATGTTTCTCTCACCAGTTGTTGTCCCTGCTCAGCCTGCTGTATAACGTAACATTAGTCCATTGTTTTATTCCACGATACTGAATAAAATAATCTAAACAGGTAGAAGAAGTCAGATGTAAGAGGAGCACAGGATGCTTTTTACTCTCTTGGTCCTCTCTTGTGCTTTAATGCACCAGATTTGTAGGCCAATTTTCAGATTTTTTTCTATTGAGCTAAAGATTAAAAAAAAAAAAAAAAAAAGCTACAACAAGCAAACGGAGGCATCTTACTGAAATATTGTAGTGACGGCTCATATTCCCAGAGTTTCCATAGTTGTCTCTTTGCGCTGTAGTATACTCTTAAGGCTTCTTAACAGCTGTACAGTAGTTTCGGATTGCCTTGTGACATCCCTGCTATCATAACCTCTTCCCTTGTCTCGTGGTTTTGTGACTCAATACTGTGGCTTTGTGTTTCTAAACAAGACAAGAAAGACAAAGGTCAGGACAAAGATGAGGAAAACAATTAGAATAAAGATAAAGGGCATGGTGATGCCAGGAAGTGACCGAGCAAAATGCTTTCTCATGTTATGTTATCCTATCTACTTCACACTTGGCGGGTGTATTGCTGGGGACCCAAGGACATGCAGTGTGGAAGTTGGTGCAATTGGGACATGTTCAATATTAATAAACTTTGAATAAACAAGCGAACAGCGCTCTCTGCAGAAACGGGGCTTCAGGGCTCTGCAGACTGAATTGAGCAGGTCGTCCACAGTGGGCAGACCGTAGTTCACTTTCCCTGCTGGAAGTTGGATATACTAGTGTTACAACCGAACTCTTCATCACTTCCCTGGAGTCAACGAACAATGAGGGCTTTCAGCACTTCCTTGGGGCCAAGTAATCAGCCGGCTCCGAACAGGCACACGCTCCGAGTGGCCACGCCACTAATTGGCACTGCATTAGTTGTAATAATTCAAGGTTATTTTAGTTCAAGGTGTCACACTTTGCTCTGAAAACTAATAAGTGAACCTTTGAGTTTAGATTATTTTGTTACATGAGAGCAAAAATAATACAATAATTAAGAAAATTAACAATGCCAGTTACACAACAAGGATAAAGACAGTGATTACAAAAAAAAAAGAATAACATGTTTTTCAAAAACTACTCGGTGTGATTTGGTTGCCAAAGCAGAAGAAAGAAAACGTAAACAACGCAGTAACCGAGATGACCACTCAATGCCAGTGACAGAAAAAATATGCCCACACAGCCTAAGTAGGAGGAAACAACAGTTTTGCAGCTGTAGAAAACAGCTGTCTTGTTAAGCACAGCCGAGCTAGAGACAACACTGTCTGCAGGAACCCGGCTAGTTTCAGCTGTCTATTGTCAGCTGTTGAAGCAGCTGTGATGTATCACATTGACCTTGATTTACACTTTCACTATAATGTTTAGTCACAAACCGACAGATTTGTCATTCCTGTAGCAGCAGTTAAAGCCGAAGTAGGTGATATTGGAGCGAATATGATTTAAAAAAAATAGAAATTTTATGAAACTGTCTATATCTTGAAAGTATTGCATGAAACAGGTAACCTGTAAAAAATCATGTGCCTCTGTGTCCTCCGGTGCTCCTAACGGCATCTGCAGGATTTCACAGACCGGAGGAAAACAAGCAGTCAGAGCTGATCTGAGGTCTGCTGTCCATCTGCTGTCTATGAGTGCCGGCTGTCAATCACTCGCAAACACCTACCAAACGGTCAAACTAGGCAGCCCTGATCAAATATGAATTAATAATATGTTACCTTAATGCCTATTTCTCGCCTCAAATGTTTTCAGAATCATCTTGTATTGCACGGTTTAGCTGTAAAATGAGAAAGTTTGCGAGGCAGCAGCCATGTTGAAATCTCTTGAAGGAACACAGCCAATAGGATCGCTCTCTCTCTGAAATGACCTGTGATTGGTCAAAGTCTTCCGTCACGGCTAGATTTTTTAAAAGCCTGAAAACAGAGCCATGAGGAGGTGCAGAAGTCTAGTTATCTCTCAGAACACTTGAATTACAATATGCTGAATGGTTATTATAGAATTTTTGCCCAATGATGCCAAAAAACATACTGCCTACTGCAGCTTTAAGAAACCAGTGAGTTTCAGGGGGTTGGCCTGGGGGGGTCACACGGGAAACCCCTAAAATTTGATTGGCCACCCCAGTTGCCAGAGGCGAGACCTCAGGCTTGTTTTTTTTCAGTTTTGTTCAAGTCCACAGGAAGAGGGCCGGGCTTTGAAGAAAATGTTCGTAGTGGCCAAATGGCAGTTCTACAACTTCCTTGTCTGTAATGTGATGCCATTGGGTGCAAAAAACTTTTTCCCATAGACTTACATTGGGAAAGAAACGTCCATAAATCAGCAGATCATTTTTTTTGAGGTAAATCAACTTCCCAGTATGAACAACTGAATAGCCCTTATTATAATCATTAGGTCCAGAAAGTTGTAAAATGCACAATAGCAGAATCCAGAGTTATTTCTCTTCCTCTGTTTATGTGTTTGAGCCCCAATCTGAGGCTGGACTGCCCAATGGATGCGGAAGATCACCGGATGATCCAGGTACTTTATCACTCAGCAGTCAAGCCATTTTGGCTTCATGCGCCACTGAGCATTGAGAATGAACATGCGCCCACCTCCAACGGTGTATCCAGTCTTTATACATCAGTGGCTTTGTTGCTACAAAACTGTAACTGTATTTTTGAATGTGCATTGTTTTCCCTTGTATGTAGCCTACTTTTGGAGGTATAATTTATTTTTGTTGGCCTAAAGAAAAAAGTATGGAAGCTTTATATTACATTTCTATGGTGCCACTCTGTCCTGTAATTCTAGTAATTAAAGTAGATATGAGTAGCGGAGACAAAAATGGTACATGAAGGCCACTCCGACGTGTCTGTGTGCATGTGCATGTGCATGTGCATGTGCTTCATGCTACCCCTTGGTGAGTTTATTGTTATTTAACAAGATCGCAAGTAACAAAAAATACCTTTTTTCAAGCTCTCTAATCCAAAAGTAATAAAAAGTCTGTATCGGTACAGATGGGATCCAAACGTGGCGTGATAAATATTATTCTGATATACTGTTATTAGTATTTTCTCAGTTACAGAAATAACACCGCTCATTCTCTCTCCCCCTTTTTCTTGCAGTCCCACCCGTTGAACTGAACATCACTAAAAGATCCGAGCTCTCATTTGAATGTGTGACGGAGGCCAACCCAAAAGCAAATATCAACTGGAGCAGGTAACGTAGTTTGAATGAACCGGTTTCAATGGAAACATTCTTAACCAAACAATATTTCTCTTTTGTACAACAGAGAAAGAGTGGTTCTATTAGACAAATGAATTTGAAATGTGTGTTCTCAAATTACATTTTGGATTATAGGTGCAGTTGCAATGAACAGCCATTTGTAAGTGCTCCGATGTTACTCTGATGAAAAGCTTTTGTAATTTTGGCTCATTAATTATGTGAAATTCTACAGATGTATAACACAACAGAACAGTTATAATGGCATTGAAAGTGAATTTAAAAAAGTTAACTTCAGACCACAATATTTATTTAAAGATGCAGTGTGTGGGATATGGCGGTATCTAGTGGTGAGGTTACAGATTACAACTTCTCCCGTGTGCCAAGTGTGTAGGAGAGCTACGCTGGCCAACGCAAAAACGCGAATGGCGTTCTCTGGAGTCAGTTGTTGTAAGAGTAGCGAAGGTCATTTGGAGCAGAACCAGTGCATAGTGTGTGTGTGTGTGTACGTGGGAAGTGAGTGGTGAATCAAGAGAGAGAGAGCGACAGCAGCGAGTAACATTATTGATTCCGGCCCAAGCAGCAAAAGTTAACAGGGTTTGGTTTGTCCGTTCTGGGCTACTGAAGAAACATGGCGGACTCCGTGAAGAGGACCTTGCAGGTGTTCGCAGAACATCTGTGTGATTTGAACACAACTTGAACGAACGTCCGGATCAACATTTACAGCTTGTTTTTGTAAATCAGTCAAATCAATCAAATCATCAAATCATCGCTTAAATGCCCTGAACAATAAGAAAATAGCTAATAGATTTCTTCTTTGTCCTTATTTGGTCACCAAACAAAACACAACTGTAAAACACATGGCCATATTTGAGAATATATGATATATTCACATTTATTGACACAAAGAACTATCACAGAGAACTAGAGGAAACACACTTACTTAAAATGTAATTTCTTTAAATTTAAGATTTCAGTTTGCTGCTTTTCAGCACAGACCTTATTCAGAATAATTATTAATAATAACACTAGAATGACCTCCGCCAAGGTTTCTGACTTTAAAAACAGATCACAGCTCACATCCTGTCATCTATCGCTTTTTTCTTTCTCACCCTTCTACACCCTTGTTTGTATCTAAAACTACAGTTAAACAGCAGAGCGAAGACTAAAGACTACACATGAATAGACACACTGAACTAATAATAATAATTAATAATTCCTGCCTCTCCCAGTGGTCATCCCCTGAGAAACCAAGGCAGATCAATGGTCCAGTAGCTGCAAGAAAAGAGTCATTTGGCCAGAACAGTCAACTGGAGCTGGGTGGGCTGGAGAGGAAAAGATTGATAACAGAAGATCACACTTGAATCATTTATCAAAGATGCGGTTTCAGACCCATTTGACCAATGGGGCTGCATTCGCGTTGTAAAAGGAATGGCCACTCATATCATTATCGTTGAAGATCATTATCTGGAGATTTTGCATAATTACTTCTTTTTTAGAGTGATTTTCATAACATTTGTGTATTTCAAAATGAAAGTTAGGACATATTTAAACTATATGATTTTTTTAAAAATCAGATAAGACCAATTAAAACAGATCAGACTAATATAAACCTATTGACAGCCAGTGCATTCTGATCTTTCACTGAAGTAAAATAATCAATACCACAATGTTTAAATGCTTACAAATTCCTGCATTTTATTAAGTTATTATCTCTGATGCATCAATATGTAATTAGGATTTTATCAGTTTAATAAAAAAGCTAAATATTTTGTAATACTTTCTGTATTTCATGTAAAATCCTAATTTGTAAATTAACGTCCAGCTGTCAAATAAATATAGTGGAGTAAAAAATACTGCTAACTGTTTGTGAAGTATAAGTGTAAAGTAGCATAAAATGTAAATGCTCAAGTAAAGTACAAGTACCCGAAATGAAGCTGAACATCATGTCCTGGTAAAAAAGAGCTCTGGTGCAGGGGAAGATTGTGGAATTATTACAGGATTCTTGTGTCAGCAAAGGATGAGTTTTATTCTGATCACGTCTAAAAGGTAACCCTCAAGTTTCAAAACTCTCTCGAGAGGGTTAAGGTTAGGCATTGGCCTATTGTAACTCCATCTGCCGATGAAGCTTTAGAGGTGCTAGTAGGCAGAAGGGAACCAACACAACAAGGTCTGAGACAGAACAGCAACAAACGTATCCCTCAAGAGAACAAATTAAGAACTAATAATTGAAATTCATTTAACTTTTGGTGCAACTCAACATTTTTCTGACCTATGGTTTTAAGTCTTTATTTAACTGAGCCTTGTTTGTCTGTTTCAGAGACGGCCAGTCGTTGCCTCAGCCTGGTGTCAGCGCAGAGGGTGCAACGCTACAGTTTGTGAGCATGACCTCTCACCTGAATGGTCTCTACCAGTGTGAAGCATCTAACATATATGGAAACAAACGCAGTTCCATCTATGTGCACAATGCTCCAGGTGAGGTCAGGTTTTATTTGGCTGTGGGGTTTTGTCAAATGCATTTTTTTAGCATTTGTTCCTGTTCTGTGTTTTTATATTTGAGTCTGTTGTGGATGTTGTTAGATACTGTTGTCATTTGTTTGTCATTGGGTAGAAATGGAGCCAATTTGATTTAAAAAAAGTTATTTTTATAAAACGGTCACTATATCCTGATAGTAGTGCATGAGACAGGGAATCTGAAAAAAATCATGTGCCTCTGTGCCTAATGGCATCTGCAAGATTTCACAGACCGGAGGAAAACAACCAATCAGAGCCGAGCTGGAGTCTTGCCGTCTTATGAGCAGCTGTCAATCACTCGGGAACTCTGATCAAACGGTCAAACTAGGCAGCGCTGATCAAATATGAATCAATATTCTGTTACTGTAATGCCTATCTCTCCTCAAATGTTTTCAGAAACATCTTGTAGTGTACCGTTTAGCTGTAAAATGAGAATGTTTGCGACTCGGTAGCCAAATACTAAGCACCGCCCACCAGCCCGAGCACAGCCAATAGGAACGCTCTCTCTCTGAAATGACCTGTGATTGGCCAAAGTCTCCCGTCACGGGATAGATTTTCTAAAGCCTGAAAACAGAGAGAAATAGGCATTACAGTAATAGAATATGGATTAATATTCGATCAGCGCTGCCTAGTTTGACCGTTTGATCGGAGTTTGCGAGTGATTGACAGCTGCTCAGAGACGGCAGGCTCCAGCTCGGCTCTGATTGGTTGTCTTCCTCCGGTCTGTGAAATCTTGCAGATGCCATTAGGAGCACCAGAGGACACGGAGACACATGATTTTTTTTCAGATTACCTGTCTCATGCACTACTGTCAGGATATAGTGACCGTTTTATAAAAATAACTTTTTTTAATCATATTTGCTCCATTTCTACCCACTGCTGCTTTAATACAGCAGCATACAACTAATTGTTATGTAAAGATATAGTGGAGTATAATTGTCATTGTATGCCCTGTTAGCGTAGTTAGCTGCGAGCCGCCGGCTCAGCTATCGCCATGTTGAGAGCCGTGTGGAAGCAATAGAAGAGCTCTGAATTCCATATAGAGCTCCTTTAAGAAAGAAAGCACAAACACAGGGAACCTGCTCTGATGTTGAGAGATTCTTTTCACAGCAGACATTTTTTACCTTGTCGTAGCAGGAAAAGCTCAGCTACATGACTGACTGCATTCCATTTAGGTGAGCTATCAGGGCCCTGGTACTGTGCATGCTGGAGTCTGTCTCCGCTATCAAAAACTGATTCATTATGACCAAGTTTCACACTGAAACTCAAGGATGGACATGCGATCAGTCATCGATCAGTAAATCACCGGTCACAGAGTCTGAGAAACTGTTGCTTTGCTCATTAAAGCATTCAGAAACACACAGAAACAGGTATTTTCTTCTCCAGTTTTCACCCAGAGCTCATGTGGTGTCTCCAGAGGAGCTGAGACACCACTCAGTCAAAAACTGAATAAAGTAAACTTGAAGGTGGGATTAGATTTAGCGAGATGATAAACTGGCAGTGTATATCAGTATTTCCTGTAACTGTATTCTTCTTTCTTGTGTCCTGTCTTCCTACAGGAGCCTGCCGTGTTTGTTGGACCTTATTTAGTATTTTGCTTATCCTGATGATTGCCTTTGTCGTCGCTGCAGTGTTGTACTTTTATAAACCAGGGATATTTCCAATGCACAAATACAGTAGTACTACACACACTTAAGTATAATATACAGTACTACTGCTAAGTATATAAACATATACTATATATACTATGGAAATCTTTTATTGTTTGTTAATTGGTGGTTGATTATCCAGGACAAACAAAAAGGTACGGTCCACCTGTAGAGGCTCGAGGAGTAGTAGACGACGTAGAGGAAGGACATGCAGAGGTAGAGGAAATGCATAACATTTAATTTGTTGGAGTGCATGCTGGCTCTTTTTAATCACCCTCAAAGTTAAATCTGTGTGCCTCAAAAAGTATTTTTTCTAAACCATTTGCCTGAAAAGTGATTTTTTCTTATCATACTATATCTAGTCTTTGGGCACATGGGACTACTGTTTTTGCAATAGACTCCATTATATTTTAGGAAAAAACGATAGTGTGCCCAAATACTAGATATAGTATGTTAAGAAAATGTCTGTAAACTACAAGGAGCACAATCAAGTATTTAAACTGGGGGAAAAAAAATCGGAAATTTGTGTTTGGTTGATTATTTCTCTGTTGTATTAATGCCAATGGTCATTGTATTTTACATCGTTGGAAAGCCTGTTTATTTACCTTGACAATGATGTCCAACTTGTAAGGATCATGTAATTGTGGGATGAGCAGCACAGCTGATTATGTGGGGAGCGCCCAAGAAACATTTGCCAAAATGCTCTGCCAATGGTAAACAGTGTATTCTCCTGTTGGTATTGACTCTTGTTTTGAGTTGTTTGGTGGATTGGTGGATTGGATGATTGAACTCTCTATCAGTAATAAAGAACAAACAAGACATATTGTCTATTTTACACTTTATTCATTTAATACACCGTCAGGAGCCTCAGTAGCGGTGGAAGGTCCATACGCAGCCACAACAGCCCGGTATCTCCTCCTCATGCTGGTCACCAACCTGGTCACACGTTTATTGGCGTTAGCGGACTACATTTCTTACCGAACGATAGCTATGGTTGCACACCGAAGGAACTTGCGAGCGCGCATGACGTCACATCCTTTAAAATTTCCCCGAAAAAAAACGGCCCGCATTCTTCAAACTAAAAGCAGTCTACAGGCTGATAGAGGAAACCCAGAAAGTCGTGGAAGGTGTCATTTTTTAGGTTAGGTTACAACCTGTTCACACATTGGCAATAAAAAACAATGAAAAATGTTTATTTGTGTAAAAAACTTACCTACAGTCCATTTAATAAAAGTGTGACTTTCATGCAATTTTCAAAGGTTGCTTCCATCCTTAAAATTCTCAAAGACGGCGGTTCATAAGAACAAGCAGACATTAGGGACAACAAAGCTACAGACCGGCAGAGGACGAAAACGACTCTCCACTCACAGGGATGACCGCCAACTAATTTGAATGTCACTCAACGACCGTAGGATGACATCAAGTGACCTCCAAAAAGAATGGCAAACGGCAGCTGGGGTGAAGTGCACGGCGAGGACGGTTGGATACAGGCTCCTAGGGGCAGGGCTGAAGTCGTGCAGAGCTAGAAAAAAGCCCTTCATCAACGAGAAGCAAAGAAGAGCCAGGCTGAGGTTTGCAAAAGACTATAACGATTGCACCATAGAGGACTTGAGTAAGGTTATTTTCTCTGATGAGTCCAATTTTCAGCTTTGCCCAACACCTGGTTTTCTAATGGTTAGACGGGAGACCTGGAGAGGCCTACAAGCCTCAGTGTCTCGCACCTACTGTGAAATTTGGTGGAGGATCGGTGATGATCTGGTGCTTCAGCAAGGCTGGAATCGGGCTGATTTGTCAGTGACACAGTCTCTGACAATGTTCCCCAACTCTGAGGAGTGTTTTTTCCAGCAGGACAATGCTCCATGCCTCACAGCCAGGTCAGTGAAGGTGTGGATGAAGGACCCCCAGATCAGGACCCTGTCATGGCCAGCCCAATCTCCAGACCTGAATCCCATTGAAAACCTCTGGAATGTGATCAAGAGGAAGAAGGATGGTCACAAGCCATCAAACAAAGCCGAGCCGCTTGAATTTTTGCGCCAGGAGTGGCATAAAGTCACCCAACAGCAATGTGAAAGACTGGTGGAGAGCATGCCAAGACGCATGAAAGCTGTGATTATAAATCAAGGTTATTCCACCAAATATTGATTTCTGAACTCTTCCTAAGTTAAAACATTATTATTGTGTTGTTTAAAAATTAATATGAACTTGTTTTCTTTGCATTATTCCAGATCTGAAAACTCTGCATCTTTTTTGTTATTTTGACCAGTTGTCATTTTCTGCAAATAAATGCTCTAAATGACAATATTTTTATTTGAAATTTGGTAGAAATGTTGTCAGTAGTTTATAAAATAAAACAAAAATCTTCATTTTACTCAAACACATACCAATAAATAGTAAAACCAGAGAAACTGATAATTTTGAAGTGGTCTCTTAATTTTTTCCAGAGCTGTATATATATGTTACTCCACTACATTCCAGAGGGAAATATTGTAGTTGTTATTCCACTACATGGATTTGACAGCAACCGTTACTAGTTGTAGTACAGATTAAAATTTCCAAAACATATAATAAGATTTAAAGACACAATGCATTTTTGTATATATATAATAGCCGCTACAGGTCAATGCGTCAGGAATGATAGTCCAATAATATATGTAATGATATAAAACTCAGAAAGGAGATTTTGCTGCTTATACTCAGGTGAAACTTTGATTCACTATTGATCTGAACACTTCCAAACCTGAATAATACACACCTTCCATCTTGAATTCAGATTCTTCTACTTTGTAAGCCCTGGGGTGTCAATCACTTAAAATAAATCTCATACAGGTTTATGCAATATTTTCCAAAACAAGGGAGCCATCTTGAATATTCATCTTGGTTACATTTTATAAAAATAAGGAGAGCAGGCAACAACAAATACCCCTATCAGTGCATAAAAACATCACCTCAGCTTTGCCCATGGGCAACGGTCATCACCCTGGATACTGCTCTAAAATATATGCCGTATATAGCAGAATCCTATACAATGATAATGAAATGAGGGTAACTTTGCAGAAATGAATATGATCTGCAACAAACAAACAAAAATGGCAGCATCTACAGCAGATTTGGACTCAGATTGTGACAGACCATGTTGGATATTAGCACTCAGCTTCCTGGCAGAGATGGCGAGACAGTCTTTGTTTGTGTAAATACTGCAGATCCTCTCCAGTCTGTCTCCTGCAGGTCTTTTCTGGTGAGAACAGACTGGAAAATGCAAGTGGTACTGATCTAAAAATGCAAGAAACCCTTCATCTATGTGTTCTCTTCAACATTTGAAGATGTTCTGAGCTCAGTGTTCGAGTTTCAGGAGGATCTAAGAAGTACTTGCATCAATCACACACCTTGAGGACAACAGAGCAGATTCCACAGTTGATTTATTAATTTGTGATGGGTTAGTGATGACATTTATTGCATAAAGGTCTGTGTGAAAGAACCAAAAAACAAGATTTCTGTGTTTTAAATGAATGTTTGCTGTAGGAGATATAGGATTAAACCCCTCAGTTGCAGTGGATGTTCATTTAAAAAACTGCTGTCATAAACAACCTGTACAATAATTCTGCATATAATAAGAACAAGACACTGGAAATGAAATAAAATACATTCAAAGACATCAACTGAAACTTACATTGCATAGGGACAAATTTACAAGGTGGCTTCAGAACAAAAACTGAAAAACTTAAGTGCAATGCTGCCACCCAGTGGCCGGATCTCCTCATTACAGCGTCCAAGCAGGACCTCTTCTTCTGTTCCTAAATCCTAAAACAGGCGACATTCTCTCATTCTGCACACAAAGGCTCTTCTCAAATACATAACTAATGAATACAGTTTTACTCACACTTTTTTTTAGATTGTAAAATAGTAATGTTTGCTGACCTGCAGGTGTAGTGCAATCCGATTAGCAAGTCAACAGATGGCTTAATCTAAATTTACAGTCTGTGCCATGGCTTTTGGAAAAACATATATATATATATAGAAAACATATGTTACGGAAAGACAAGATATTTCCACACTTGTTAAGGCACTTTACCTTGATTCAATGCAAATGCGCTGCATAAAAACATCCAATTTATATACCGGCAAGCTTCACAGTTTATTGCATATTAAGTCCCTGTTTTCTCGTAATGCATCTCTAATTTTTGCAGCGATAGATTCATTGAATAGTTGAGATTTGTGACATTTTTTGACCGTTTTTTTGTATTGCATAATAACTGGATATTGTGCTCACTCGTTTGTGTGTGACAGTTGTATTTGTCTGCTTGTATTGCTTGTGTTTATTGTTGTAACAATGTTTTTGCTTCCCTCTTGGCCAGGTCACTCTTGGAAAAAGAGATTTTAATCTCAAGACTTTTACCTGGTTAAATAAAGGATATACTGTATATATATATTTCCCTAAGTCATCTCACACGAAGCACCACGTCATTCTCACTTAATAGTCTTTTTTTTGGCTTTAACTGTTTAACTATAACATAAAATGTGCAATAGTCAGGTATCACACCTGTTACCCTGTTCAGAATTTTTTTTCTTTTGCAGTTTGGTTGTCAGTTATTCGAGCTCTGGGAAAGATTGATTCACAGAGACTATATCTCACTGAGCTCACACACGTCAAGTACACATGGTCCACTCACAGATCTCAGTGTCTCTTTCTAAAGTGAACATTTAGTCCATCCTCTAGAGTCAAGTGTCAAGTAGCCTCACGGTCTGACCCCTTCACTCGGTAATAACACTCAGACTCCTCTTTGTGTCTTCCTAAACTGATCTTTCTGTCCCTTCTCTTTGGTTTTGACGGTCCAATCCCAGCTCCTCTCCCTCTTGTCAGTTTGTGGTTGTGAGTCTACACTGCCAGGTCATCCTGGCGAGCCCGGCTGCTGGTCCCACTGGTCTTGCTCAAGCGGCGTTTGTCCTTCATGTAGCCGGTGTGCAGCAGAGGTGACGGGGCGCAGCTGTTGGGCAGCTCCGTGGGCACTTGTTCATATCTCATCCTCAGGAAGTCTTCCTCGTCCTCCAGGTTGTCGCAGCTGTGATGCCGCTCTGTGGCCAAGTTGACCGAGTTCTGCTGCAGCGCCATCCTGTTGTTGAAGGGATGAGAGGCCATAGAGGTCATGGCGTTCCTGGAGCCCTGGGCTGCCAGGCACTGGCTGAAGTCAGGGGGCGGGGTGCAGGAGGCAGAGGGCCGAGGTGGGCTGTTGGGCTCCAAGGCCGCAGACGCAGCCACCGTGACAGCTCTGTCCTTGCTCTTCTGCATCCCCTTTTTGCGTAAACACCTCCTGGCGCTCTTCCAGCCGAGGTGGTAGAGCTCCAACACGGAGAGCAGCAGAGACACGCCGGCCACCACCAGCATGAAGATGATGAAGACGTTCTTTTCTGTGGGCCGGGACATGTAGCAGTTGACAGGGTTGGGGCAGGGCCAGGACTTGCACAGGTACAACGCCCTGAGGAACACCCCGTAGATCATGTACTGCACCACCACAAATGTCACCTCCATCACCGTGCGGATCATGATGCTCAGAATGTAAGTCTGCAGCAGCGCTCCTTTCAAGCGAACACGGCCAACTCCCTCAGACCCCACCACTCTTCCGCTCTCCTTCTGCTGGAGGTACTCCTTCTCTCCCTCCAGGTCTCCTCCGCCTTCCCCTCTCTCCTCCCTCTCGTTGTGCTCCCTCCTCTTCATTTTCTCCTCCCTGCGCACAATGTGCATGGCGTGGCCCATGTAGATGAGGGACGGCGTGGAGACGAAAACGATCTGCAGCACCCAGTAGCGGATGTGGGCGATGGGGAAGGCGCTGTCATAGCACACGTTGGTGCAACCGGGTTGCTGGGTGTCGCACAGGAAGTCGCTCTGCTCGTCGCCCCAGGACGACTCGGCCGCCGTGCCCAGCACCAGGATGCGGAAGATGAAGAGGACGGTGAGCCAGACCTTCCCGACCGAGGTGGAGTTTTCCTGGACCTCCTCTAGGAAATTCCCCAGGAGACTCCAGTCCCCCATCTCTGCTCACAGGGCCGAACACGCACCTGAGACACAAAGACTGGAGAGAAAGTGCGAGAAGAGGAGGGGTGCACTAGAAGTGAAGAAGTGAAGTCACTGATGGATAGAGCAGAGAGGAGGGTAAAAAGGAGAAAAGAGAAATACAGACATCAGTCATAGACAGATACATTCTTGCAGATGAAATGACCTGGGTGTGTGTGGGGCATCATGTGCATAAAAATAGCTGATCTGCTTGTGAATTGCTTGAGGACTCGACACTGTGGCATGAGAACAACCATTTTCCCATGAAAGAGAGAGCGAGAGAGAGAGGCAGAGGAAGTTCGGGAGTCATGTAAAAGCAAATAATGAGGTCGTTTTAAGAAAAATGACTCAATATCATATTATGTGTGTTTACATTCCCCATGTCCAATTCCAAATTGCGCATGACAGACAGACAGAGAGGGTAACAGGCCACCACGGGGCAAGTCAAAGCTAGGAGACTTTGTCCTTTTAATGCTGTGACCTGTCCTGGTCTCTATCTTGCCTGTGGAGTTGACCACGACCAGCAGATTTCACTCACACCGACATGAACAGCAGCTTTGATGTCCACTGTCCTCTGCGATAGTGAAAACCTCCTACTCGCTGATATCTGAGAGCGTCAATCAGATCTCTCCATCTGTGTGTGTTCTTTCACCTGCCGCATTAGTGAGAGTTTGGGTAAGACCCAAACATGGCGGTGACAGGCTGGCGAGTCTCAGCCGAGAAAGACCCCTATAAGGCAGTTCACCAGACAGCTTTATGGGTGCAATAACTGACCCCCATCATTGAGGGGTTAAGAAAAACCCATCAAACTCAACTGAGGGGTGACCTCCGACATCTAAATGCACTATGTACCTTTAGCCTACTGCCAGCTTTTACTATGCAATTAGAGATCAAAGCCAGATGAGTTATAACATACTGTAAGGAGGGCGAACAGTTTGACAGGTTTTTTCCAACACGTCTCACATCCAAAGTTACAGCCCTACTTGGCAAAGGTTATAGAAAACAGTATACATTCGTCAATAGATGTGTGTTAAGACAAACTGTTATTTTAATGGTGTGCCAGGTGGGATATATACAATACAATCACTACAATCACAGAGTGTTAAAAAAAGCCAAACACGGAGTTAATATTCTCTCTTACCACCTCTCATCTCCCTCCAAGTGTTATCCATGAGCGTTTGCTTCCATAATAAGGTAGTCCCATCGTATAGTCCACTGTGCAGGGCTTTGACTTGGCTGGCTGACACTGACACTAGTTATGTGTGAGAGAGAGATGTTCTAAATGACCCTCAGTCTCTCCCCCTCCCGCACTGGCTCTATGAAGGATATATATGGCAATAAGATGGAAAATCAGAGCGTTGAGCTCTTTATCTGTGAAGCATGGAGAGGCGGGAAACAAAACACCCCCATCAGAACATGTGGGAGAGGAAATGTTCAACCTCTATCCACTCAGAAGAAGGCAGATAGGCCAACGCATAACATAGGACAGTTTGTGGTCTGACACTTGTTTTCCAGCATTTCCGCCAACGTCAGACAAACTGGTCACAGCTGGAGACCAGTTGGATGGTGGGGTTAGTGAAGCGGGTCCTCGTCCCACTCAGGGGAACTGGCTCAAAGCCCTCTTCGGATAAAGCTGATGATCTTGACTGGAAGTAAATCACAAACAGGCAGAAAAGCTGGAGGAGGAAGGGAGTGAGAGTCCAGCCTGCACAATAGCAGGAGGTACACATTACAGAACAGCCATGGTCTTATCAGCTAACACTGACAACAGGCTTCCCTCACCTGTGCAGACACTGGTAACAATACATATCCACCGGGACTCATTCACAGTTAACCTTTGTGGTAGTTTCTCATTATTTTGAATCAGTATTGTGACATGCTTGCAGCAGGGATTCCCAAAGACTGCGGGTCGCAAGAGATTTTATTAGGGTCGCCAAATGTACCTACAGTACACCTTTGAGCCACATGAGGGGGCCTGAATGTTCGTGTTGTTCTGATAATTGTAGCCTACTTATAACATTGAATCTAGTATGAAAGTCTAGCGTATTGGGAAATAGCGGAATATAATTATTAAATAATGTTTATAATAAAGTCATTTTTGATAAATTTTGAGGTAAATATTGGGGTAATTTGGCAGTAAAAGAAATTTCAAATAGGTTACTTGCTTATTATCACCTAATTACAATAAAATTTGCCGACCTGTAAAATGAAGTGTTACCATAATGTTTAGCCTATACTATGTTTACCATCTTGGTTTAGTGTGTGAGCGTGCTAATTGCTAATTATCACTGAACAGTACAGTCTAGGCTGAAGGGAATTTCAGTAGTTTTACTGGCATTTGGTCATAAACCAAAATATCCCAAAAACTATTACAATTCATCCATGAAGGAATGTCTGTACCAAAACTCATGGCCCATCCATCCAATAGTGAGACATTTCCCTCAAAACCACTTGCCAACCTCATGGTGGCGCTAGACGAACATTCAGGGGAACACCAAAGTCAGTAGGATTTATCCTCTGGGCACCATGAACATCTACTGTACACATAATTTCAAGGCAATCCAACAGATATTTTAGAAGCTGATGCTTTGCATGTAAAATATGAATCTACAACCAAACTAACAACTTCAGTTCACATTTAGTTGAGAGAAAGTAAAACATTTCTCTCTCAAATGTAGTAGAAGTACAAAGTGATATAAAGTAGAAATTATCAAGTAAAGTACTAGTACCTCTGGGAACATACATACAAAAATACATAAAGTACACACACTAATATTCATACACAGCGGTGGGAATGGAAGCTTTCCTTTTCTGAGGAAAGTAGACAAAGTGGAAAAGTCTCTGTCTCCTTCCCTCGACTGCCTCTTCCTGTTCTCAGAGGAAGCAATCTCAAACAATATGATTTCCGAAGGACAAAAGGGACACGGTATTAAAATGGGAGGGAGGCAGGGGTGGCAGAGAGGTTACAGACGAGCTCTTTCCAGTGAACTTCTCTGCTGTAAAAAGCGCCTTTGGCTGTTCTATTATAACTGTGCTCCTGGTGGCCCTCTGGCAATAACCATGGATTTACTGGGATACGTTGTGCCCTTTGCTGAGCGGTCTGGTTTGCCTGTAGACCATCATGGCTGTCATATTTGTTTATAATCTCTGTGGCAGAGTAATGGACAATCTGGTTATAACTCGGTATTCAAAACGGTGAGCTGCGCAAATGGGGTATTATGCACCTCTGAGTTATTTCTCTCTGACGTTATACCTATCTCTCTGTGCGTTTGTGCGTGAGTGTTGGTGAGTTAAAAGAGTTCCACAGAAACAAAGTCCAAGTGTTGGAGAGATATTATGTTAAACTAAGCAAGAAAGTAGATGATCTCTATAGCCAAGAACTACTAGCCCGTTCTCATTCCCAGGGCGTCAAATACTGACGCTTTGTCACGGCCGTCGGCGTTAGATACAAACGCACAAAGGCATCCTTTAGCATCGGTATGAGGTGCACCGATTGTCCCATTAACTACAATGTAAACCCATCCGCGACAATATTAAATGCTCAGGAAAATGTGCTGTGAGTGTGGTGACGTAGTTTTAAGAGCAAAAAGACGAGTGGGGAGGTGAGGTGGATGGGTCCAACAAACACAGGGCTTTTCCCTAAACTATAGGTACAATAATTTCCCAATTTGGGATCAATAAAGTACATCTATCCAACTATCTATCTATCTATCTATCTATCTATCTATCTATCTAGCTAGTGGTTTTATTGTCTGAACCTACGCAAGCGTCTTTGTTTAATTCACAATATTAAGCACGTGTTTACTGCAACCGAAAATTGGTGCCAAGGGATCTGACAAAGCGTCAGTATATGACGAGTTGGGATGAGAACACGTCGGAACTACAGTCATTTCGCCACTTCAGCGTCAACTCAAATTTAAACTGGACTAACCAAACGTGGGTGTATCTAAATTTCCAATCAGATGTGCATACTGACACTAAGCTAGTCTGGATAGCAGCCAGGCAGCTCAGAGACGAGAGAAACAGCAGCTATTAAACTGCATCACTGCGAAATGACGGCTGCTGCTGTGACTTGCTGCAGAGCAACAGGAATACATTTTGTGTGTTTTCTCCACCCTGCAACACAACAAGAAATCCTCTGGTGTGTTGGACCAGCCTCAGTGTTGCCTTAGAGGGCATGACTCTGGTTCAAGAATCAGCCGGGACTGCGGCAGCACCTCAGGCTGGATAGGAGAAACCCCTGGATGGAAGTTTTATAGGATCATTAAGCTATGTTTTGTTATTGCTGCACAGTGGAGCAATGATTTCAGATTTATGTCTCTCACATTTGGTATAATCCTTAATTGAGTCATAACATAAGAGTGTTGTAGTCTTTAGTTTTTAACTCTCAGAATAGAAAAAAAAATAGATTTTCAGACCATATAAAAAGCTGCTGATGCTTAAATTTCTCTTTTCTAGTTGAGTCGATGAGTTAAAAAACGGGTTCCCCTCAGCCTGCAGTGTATCCACAGGCCTGGAACAACAGGGGGCAGGGTTGTTTTAAACATTCCTTCAGCGATCTGCATCTTTCAGCACTAAAGCCGTGTTTGACAGACTCTGGATCCTCATAGAGGACCAGGATACACTGCCCGCTCTGCGCCGTCCTCATAAACACACAGGCAATTATACGGCGGGGTATACATTTTTTTTGTCCTGCTTCCCTTTAATGGGGAATGTTTAGACTAACATCAGCGGAGGAAAAAGTATTTACACGGTATTGTACATTAAGTACAATGGTGTTATTATATGCGTCCGAGAGGATTTGATGGAGATGGAGTAAATTTTTCAGCAATCTCCCAAATGATCTCAACACGTGGGCTTATAACCACATTACCTGACAAACTAATTAATCGTTTTCACTAGAAATTAAACACAGTGAGAATACTCATTTATTTCCTAGAAAAATGTCTATACAGTATTTGACATATTCTAGAGGGACAGACTTACACTGGAGGGGCCCGAAGTTAAATACTAAAAAAATTTGGGGAGCCAAATTTGGCCGGCTGGCCTCAGGAGATTCTGGTGTAGGACATCGTTATAACAACACGGCCCTACTGTTTATTCCATATCAGAAAGAAATGTTGTATATTTGGACTTTATGGCTGTATTATCTCTGCTGTGAGTGGATTACAATAACAATAAATATATAGTCTTCAGTAATGTATTACCTGATACATTGTGTGTTGAGGTGTGTTTTTGTTAAGCACTGCTAATGTTCTGGTAGTTGTTTTTTTAGCTTTTCAAAATAAAAGTAAATCCACCCATTAAAGTTTTACTGTATCTCTGCTGAATTTTCAAGAAATACATCAGTGTTTATTTCACTATATTAAAGAGACAAAGGCATATAATCATGCTTTGCCAACTCAATAGTATCTGCTGAGAAAAATATACATTACTGGTATATTTAATTTGATGCACCTCATTGCTTTAACCTGAACCTAAATGTTTTTTGAGTGGTTTCATCTCCAGAGAAACATGATTTATCAGTAATTATACATTCCACAGTCATTATTGCTCTCTTTATCACACAGTTGGATGGACTAAAATGAATAATGATTTCATGATATTCATCTATAACTCTCTACTGTTAAAGCTTCCAAACGATCTTATTTCTATTCTCTTGTTAAAATCTTGTACAAGATCTGATAACTACTTAATCTTAGATATTCCATGTGTACGCACTAATCTTCTAGTTTCAGGTATTATGCACCTTTTTATGAACTCTTATAACTCATTTTTGGTTATCTGACTGTTTGTTTCTTGTATGCTTAGGGATGCACCAATGCAACTTTTTCAGTCCTGTTACCGATAGTGATACATATGCTTTGGGTATCGGCCGATACCAATCCTATACCAGTGTTTAGTTAATTTATTAATTAATTAATTAATAAGCTGTATAGCTCATTGTATGGAAGTGACTGGCATCTTTCTTTTATGTGTAAAGCAACATCAGGCTTGACTTAAACATTGTTTCCCAACTTTGTAAAACAAAATGTGACAAATAAAAACATAAATTTACTGAATTATTTATTATCAAGATAATAAATGTTACACCAGTAACTGGTAAAATTGTTTTCAAAATTAACAGGAATTACAATTCAGGTGTAAACATTTTAAATGCAGCAACAAATTGGTCGAAATTTAAACAGGAATTCAAATTCCTGTATTTAATGTATGTAGTACATACATATAGAACTGAATTGAATAGATCTGCCCCATTGTCACCAATACCCGATCCAACTGTTTGAGTCAGTATCAGCCCGATATCTGATCTGGTACCAGTATCGCTGGTTGAGTGGTTGTCTGACATGTCTTTTGTTCCCAGTTCTCTCCTGAAAAATAAAAAGACTCCCTGATAGAATCAAATTACTAACGTAGTAGATAAACTCTATTTTACAGCTCATATTAAATAACTCCAAACAAAAAGCCCCTGCCAGGAGCTCCATATCCAAAATATCTTTGCCGGTAACACCTCACTTTGTAGTGTTGTGACAGCTCAGCAATGTTTCAGTGGAACAACCGCAGCGGAGCACGAGGAAAAATGTCAGCCCAACCACACAACTGCTCTGCGCTAACGCATTTATTCCCAGGTTGCATCAGTCTCAGCTGACATCAATAGACCTGCATACAGGATGCCAAACATACCCAGGCTGCAGTTATTCAGCTCAGTGATTGTTATTTTTACTCTCTGGGTGATTGAAGCAGTTTCAAAAGGTTATTTAGGGTATAATGGAAAGTTTAATGGAAATAAATGAGGCCTATTTATTTCATTAGAATGACCACTTGCACATATGTGTGAAAATTAAAGCTTAAAAGACATGCATTACATATGAAGCTTTTAAACTTGAACTTTAACACGTGTGGAGGGTCAATCCCAGTATGCATTGCAGCAGCTGCAGGTCTGCAGGGGTGGCGGTGGCGGGCGTATCTCTCCCATGTGGATTACGATCAAAGATGAGCATGTTTAAGTTTAGCGTGGCAAACTTAGTGGTATTGACGTGGTGGAGGGGTGAGTTAGGGATAGTGTGACCTACAGAGTGGATCTGATGCGGGATGAAGGGGAGAATACTTCACAATCATGTGAGGTCACCTGTTGCCACCCTGTCCAGGCCAGTGTGGCTCTCGGCTGCCATATATCAGTCACACCAGCAGAAGCCGGCGGGCCGATGCGCTGCCTGCTACCTTACATGGCTCTTCATCTACCCACTACTGTACACAGACCCACAGCCCTGTTATGATCTATTGTTTAGCTGCATATGGCATTACACTGGAGCCCTCAGGCCAGACAGCTGCAAGGTGTTTCGTGGAGGAAAATTCTGACTAACACACTCCCGACTGAAATGCCTGGATAGCTAGACAGATTAAATATATGGCTTGTTTTGATCTTTCATTTATTTTGAATTCCATCTTTATAGTCAGTTGATTAGTGAGCCTGTAATCTTTTATCTTTTGCTGTTACACAAATCTCACCTGTTACTTATCTGGTTTTATTTGATTCCACTGAGATATGAAGTGTTTTTTATGACTGTGCTGGGAGTTGAGATTCACACTAATGTCACAGTGCTGGTTAATGTTGATGTGTCTTCAGTTTCAAACAGAAAAACACCAACACGGACTCTGACGTTACTTTGTCTAAAATTTGTTGTGGACACTCATTTAAAGTGACGGCACTTTTTTGTCACTTTATTGACTTTTTGTAATCTTGTCTTGTAAGTAAGTACATGTACTTAAGCACTGTATGGTTCTGAGGTACTTTTCTCTTGTACTCCTCTGCATTTCAGGGGGAAATATTGTGCTTTTTTACTATACTACATTTATTTGGTGGCTATAATTACCTGTTATTTTTCTTATTAGGATTTAAAAAAACCCATATGAGCATATAAATTATACATTTGTTACCCATGCACAGTAAATTAAACCACCCAGTAGTATAAAATAGTTCGAATGAGCTCCACCACAGCCAGCTACAACATTAAAATGCTTCTTACATGTTAATGCATATGGTATAATCTATGATACTGTAACACAGACCAAGGCCATATTCCCTGCATACTACGCAATTTTACTTTTAAACTTGAAGTACATATTGGTGATTATACTTCTTTAACATTTTGTTGTTTAACACACTGTGATATTGATACTTTAGTAAAGAATCTGAATACTTCTCCCACCACTGTAAAGACCTTATTTCATATAATTCAAAATAAAAGGATTGCATCAGACTTATCAGTGTGTGGCTTTCACCTCCTAAGAGTGCATTTATTTTCCTTCAGTTCTTTTTACCCATTTTCCAGCATTCATTCACATTTTGGTGAATTGGTTAATACATTTTTGCTGACAAAACATTCTGTCAATTCAGATCAATGAGCAGCTTTTGCCCGAGACACCATGGAGGTAACAACTCCTCATACTGTAAGTACACATTGCTGCTGGCTCTGTGTTTTAAGTCTCCGGTGCTGCACTTTGTTTGAATATATTTGTCTCTTATGAGAGTTACAAGCAGAGAGGAGGGAGAGAGAGAGAGAGAGAGACAGACAGAGCCAGATAAAAGGAGTGAGAGTGAGTAGGGTGACAGCCGTACCTGCCGGAGGACAGGGACTCTAACACACACCAGGCTTCCTGTTCCATCCTCCCAGCGCTTTGAGATATCATCTCTGCCTTACAGACTTCATCCACTGCTGTCGTTTTCTAGTAGGATGCTCACAGTGTGTATCTAAATGTCTGCATCCTTGTAATCTTTCATCTGAGTAAGAGTTTGTGATAACTTGATGGCTTACCTGCTTTTCTGCTGCAGGAGAGTTGTCTGGAAGGCTGTTTTTTTTTATCAAGTAGCAGCTCCCTGTCTGTCCCCTGATGAGACAAGCTTTCCTTTAACTCAGTGGACAAATGGCAGGTGATGATGCAGAGATGATCAGACGACCACAGGCTCAGTGCGATGGTGGGACTACCTTCTTCTTCTTCTTCTTTTGAACATCAACAGGATCTGGCTCTCGAGGACGGGCGTCTGTCGTCCCAACGCCAAACTGTTGGTCCACACAGGGGGCACGAGAAGAAAAGCAGGGGCATCACAAGAGTGTTTCCCCCCCCCCACAGCCCTCCCTTCTGTCTCTCCTCCTCCATCTCCTCCTCTTCCTCCCCCCCCACTCCCTTCTTTTTTTTAACATCCCTGGTGCTCTATTTTTTGCTGGGAAGCATTCTTAGGCAACGGGAGGGGAAGTGGAATTGTTTTCTGGGATCAATGGCAATTCCGTTCGGAGTAAACTTCCAGAGAGCTCTTATTTACTGCGTGGTCCTTAAGGCTCACAGCTCTGTTGTCTGTGCTGTGTTCAGTGTCGGGCACGGGCAAAGACAAACTGAAAAAGAACGAAATAGGTCATTAAAAATGTGATTTTATCTTTATTTTGGAGACCCACAATTCATCTAAATCTGGAAACAGTAAGACAGAAGAGACAGTCATGTAGTCAGGTGTTGCACGAGGTCTGAAACCATTTCCTGAAGATTGGGATGCAAACAAAGAGTCACAGACAAAACTTAAAAAGCTCATCCTCCTACTCTCTCCGTCCTTCCTCTTCTTTTTCTTGTCGGCTGTATGGGGTGTGAGTTTGAACCCATGGACAATCTCTCTGTACCGCAGCCTGCCTGCAGAAACATGCTGTTGTATTATATAAAGGGAATCTTTTAGGTCTGATTTCTCCTTGCTGGAGGGCCAACGTGCATTCAAATGGCTGTAATGATGTGGTGAGGGCACACAGTACATATGAGCGCTCACACACAGACAGACAATTCTAACGTACGTTCACTAATGATGTGACTTTAACATTTGCATAATTCTTTGATTTGGCCATTGTTACTTCTTCTTCTTCTCCTTCAAGTTGTCCTTAAGTTGCGACAAATTCAATCTCTGGATTTTTTTCCTATTCAAGTTTTCATATTAAATGAATAGTTTGGGAAATAAGCTTGTTGGCTTTCTTGTCGAGAGTTAGATGAGAGGAACGATACCATTCTAACCCTTACAAAAAAGAAGTTTATAAAAGTATGCTATTAGTATACTTCTTTTAAACTTAAAATAAGAGAGTACTGTATGCTTTCAGATTACTTTTCATGTACTTATCAGAGTTAAACTTTGTACTAACAAAATTACACTTAGGTATACTTGGCTTATACTGACAAATATACAGAAAAATATTCTGTAAGTCTATTTGGCTAAGTACTATAAATTCACTTACTACTTACGTACTTTCATAAACTAAAAAGTGTGCTACAAGTATATAACTAGTAAACTATACTACAGTATACCTTTAAGTTCACTTGTAGTATAGTTCATATTATATTTGCAGTACAAAATACAACTTGGATATAAACTAGTTGTGTACTCAAAGTTTACTACTACATTTAAAGTATACTAAAAAGTATATTTTTATAAACTAAAAAGTCGGCCAATTATTCCCCGAGAAGTATCGAAGTAGTACACTTACAAGTATACTACTACTACATTGATATTTGTATACTTATTACGTAAAGTATACTTGGGAATATACTTGAACTATACTTAAATTTACTTCATAAAATAAACTTGAAGTATACCTCTTTTTTGTAAAGTTAGCTTACCTTAGCACTAAGACTGGAAACATTCACAGTTTGGAAACTAAACAAAACCACAATGTTTCCTTGATTTGAATCAAGTAAGCCATAACCAAGTTGTTTTCGTGTCTAAAGCTAACCAAACCTTCACCATCAGCCCTGTCTTCTAAAAAATTACATTCATATATAACCCAATAGCATTCTCAATTACGTTTGGAAGGAAACGTAATTTATTGCGGATTACGTTTGTCTTTGACGTATCACAAATACGTTTGTGAGTCCACGGACTGAGTGACGTAATGAGCGAAGCGCAGAGCAGGTGATGATGTATATGGAGCGACCGTTAATGAAAGTTATATGGAATAATAACGCTATTGAAAGTAATATAATAACGAGTATAAAAAGTGAGAAAGTCCACTACTAGAGGCGGGCGGGTGGAGAGGTGGATGGGAGCAACTTTCCCCCAAGAAACCGTTGTTCGTGTCCCTTACCCAGTTGTTTTGTTACCTAAACCTAACTAAGTAGTGTTGTTGCGTTTTTGGTTTTGTTTTGTTTCAATTTACAACGTTAACCACATGATTAAAACACTTTAAAGCTGTCACTGAAATCCGAGAGAAAAGTCTTTGGGCTAAGCGAAGCTAATCAGCTTCAAAGTGGGAAATTCATATAATGAACATACATGAGAGTAGTGTCGTTCTTCTCATTTAACTCTCAACAAGAAAGTGAGTGAGAACAGTAAATTGAGCAAACAAAGATTCACATTCTTGCTCTTTACTCAATCTTTTTTCTCTCTCTCTGCTGACGTAATGGCCTATTCATCGTTGATCTGAATGGCTAAATTCTCCTCTCCAACAACTGCGCCTTTGACCACGGAACAGAGAACATGTTTTAACATGTATAAATAGCAGGAGAAACCAAACCAGGCAGTATCTCATGACCCTACCAGATCTCTGGCCAGGAGCTGTGGCTCTGCTACCTCATCTCTGCTGTATCCCTCCACTAATGTTTCATCTGGTTATCTGTTGTACTTGTATTCATTCTGGTCTTTCTTACAAGTCAAAATGAAGACTGTGTCAGGGTGCTACCTCAACATGGACTCTAAAACACCTCCTTCCATCTTAAAAAGGTTGCCGGTCGTCGGTAAGAATTGCTGGTGGAGTTTCCTTAAACAAAAGCCCATGTCATGGAGCACCTAACATCCTCTCAGGCCTCAGTCAGCGAGTGTTTGAAGGGATGGAAAAGCTGTTGCTAATTCCTAATTACGTAGCCTTCCTCGGTTTAAAGTCTACTCTGACGTTTCCATTGTGCTGTTCATCAGGATGGATTTAGAAGTGGAACACCATTCACGCAAAATAACAGCATGAAGTGATTTGTAACAAAGAAGTGATGTTCCACGACTTCACTTAATCGCATCACTTGCAGCTTCTCGGCGGTGCCAGGATGAGGTCTGATTAATGTGTGTGTTACGGAGAGATCAAGAGCAAGAGAAGGGACAACTGCGTGTGTTTATGTGTGCGAACGTACTTGAGTGTTTGATGGAAAAAGCCCACACTGCCAGGATGCATTAGTGTAACCCACCAGCCTGACCCCTGCCTGCTATTCTGCTCGTGACACCAACCCATTTCAGCCTCGCCTCGCCCGCGTCTGAGGGAAGCCAGGCTTGATGGACACGTGCTCCACAAACTCAAGTACAGCCTCCAACTCATCTTTGTAATCCACTGGTGGCTGCTAACATGACAGTAAAATGTAGCGTGAAACTCCAGAGTGGGAAAGGTTGAGAAGAGAAACTCAAGGTTGTTTTATAGCTGAGGCGAACACATACTCTCTGGTATATGTCAGCACTAACAATTGCCTCACTGACAGGCGTGATCCACAGCACTGGCATGTTGTCGTGGCAGACTTCCTGTCAACCAGGCACACTTACTGTACTTTGCGTTGACTGGGGACATGTGGTCATCCGTCAAAAACATCCTGTTGCAACCTTTGAAAAGTTCTCTATCTTTCCTCATACCTTCTTTATGGTTTGCTCTATAGATCGGCATTGAATACATAGCTTATAAACAAGCTTAGTAATAGTGTTTGATTTAAATTCAAACCTGATTTCTTATTATTTTAGAGGGTACACTGTAAAAAAAAACATTTTCTTTTACAGTTTTTTTCAAGAAATTTTTACATTTTTTGTCTGTATTTCAAAATGACAGAATTTTTTTTTTTAAATTACATGTTTTATTTGTGATTTATATGTAAATGGTCTTAGATTTACAGTATTTTTTGTAATCACAATCGTAATTATCTGTATTTAAGATTTTCTTGATCATTTTTAAAGATAATTATTCAGTTTTTTGGAGGTTTATGACTCAATTTTAACAATAAATGTATGTTAGAAGAAAAGGATTTCATGGAATTCTAAAAATATTTCTTGTAAAAATACAGATTTTTTTTGCAAAACTTCTGCGAGTTAATGTAAATTTGGGCTTTTGCAACGTAAATTTACATGTTTCATTTGTGATTTATATTTAAATGGTCTTAGATTTACGGTGTATGACTATTCTAACAATAAATATATGTTAAAAGTAAAATATTTCTTGTAATATTACAGTAATAAAGGCTAATTATATAAAAATAGTTACCGTTTTTTTTTTTTTACAGTTTATTTATGTTAATTAACGGACAATATTTTTCCGTTTTTTAACAGACATTTTCTGGCGCCCCTGCGGCCGGAACATTTCTGTTATTTTACACTTTTTTTTACAGTGTATGATTTAAATTGTATTTATTCTCATTATTATCTATCCCAGATCTTCCTTGTTGTGTTTTGGTTCATCTTGCAAAAAGAAAAAAAAAAGTTTAATGAAATCTTAAGTAAAGAGGTACAAATGAAACACCACAGTATGGTTTACATTTTGTACCTTCTCATTTGCAAGTGCCTTCATCATTTCAAGTGTAAAACTGTAAAAAGAAATGCTATTTCATTCATTTATTTTGACCCTTTTCCTCTTCTCTTCTCTTTTTTCCTTTTGCACGTTTGTCTTCTTGTAACCATTTTTCCTTTTATTATGTATTCTGTTGTATGAAATGCTGAAACAATACATCATCATACATCTATTCATCAGTTTTTTGCAGAGGGATCAGGTCTGATTTTCTCGCTTTTTTTAACTTTACTTTCATAAAAATGAATATAAGTGTTAATACTCAAGCACTTGAAAGAACCGAGAGTGCCACTTTCTAATAAGCCATTTTTTTTTAATAAATCTAATGGCTCTATGAATGGTTCATAAAGTATTTATTAATGCTTTGTTACTAATAAATCATCTATAAGTCACTTTGGTTGGTGGATATCCTCCAGCACGATTTGCTTTGTCTCTTTTCTAGCTCTCTAAATCAACATCTCTAATGGACAGTTTGATCACATGTAAAACTACAGAGCATCTGGAGCAACCTTTAAACATTTTAAACTGTGGACTTGATAGATTATTGGAAAGTGTCCATTAGAGGTGTCGCCCTAAAACATTAGGAAGGAAAGTGGTGTTGTATATTTCTCCGTACATTTCAAATCCCCTACCCTGTCTGGAGACGGAACTATTTTCAGCTGTGGATTAATACCAGCCCACCCACGAAAAGACATCTGAATGACACGATAATGTACAAGGCATTTAGAGTGCAATAAGAACACCGTTCTTGCTTTTGCCGTGTCATTTGTATGCCATGCAGTCTGTATTGACTGCAATGTAAACACATCTGCGTAAATATGCTACGCTCAGAGTTAATGACGTGGGATGAAAAGTGAGAAAGACTGCTTATGATGGGTGGGAGGGTTAGGTGGATGGGTCCAACAAAAACAGGACTTTAACCAGGAGATCGGTGTTTTGTTTTGTAAGTTACGTAAGTGGTGTTTGTCACGTCTTTATTAGTGACGTTTGTGTACTTATGTTACGTTGTTTTGGTACTTAATTTTAGTTTAAGTACTTATTTTAAGCCCAACCATAACGCTTTTCCTAAAACTAACTAAGTTTTTTTTTTGCTTAAACCTAAGTGAGTGGTTTTGTTGCCTAAACGTAATGGTGGCTGTTACCGTAGTTTCGTTGCATGGTGCACAAATGACACTTCGTACACAAAATTACACGTCGTATAATTGACATGCAAAAATCATCGTACAAATGACACGCGGAAAGCCTAAAATACGTCCTCATGACACACAGAATGTCCTTGAACAACAATGGAGCTCTATATCACAGAGTTATCAGCTATCAGGCTTTGGCTGCACAGACTATTAATTGTCAACTTGCAGCTCTTACACATGGATTTTATTTATTCATCAATACTGCATGAATACATTATTTATTACCAATTAATAAATCCATTTGTTACCATTTATAAACCGTTTACATATAAAGTATTAACAGGTAGTATTGAACCGGGGGACAGTTCTTTACTATATCTCAGGTCAGTGTTTATGTGGTCTCAGTGTAAAAGAACATACAACACCATCAATCCTCACTCTCATCTCATCATCATCATCTTTACCATTCAATCCAGGTTATTATTAAACCAGCGCTGCTCTGTTGACAAGCAGACCCAGAGAAGCGAGCACGTGGTCACGGGCAGCAAATGATTATCCGTGCTGTTCGCTCATTATAGGGTTGCAAAGCTTTGCGCCAACAGGTGAGGGATTGCGAGAAGCTGACATGGCAGACGGTCGGTCATTTGTCGTGTATTTTAGACTTTCTGTCACTTCTCAATCTGTTCCCAACACTATATACACATTTAGACTGATGCTATTCTTACCAGCTGATCTTTGACCCTGCCGCTGAGTGAAATGCTGTCCAAGACTGGAGGCATTGATGATGAAGAGCTTATGAAGGCATATATGGGTCACAAATGCATTGATGTGTGTGACTCATATAATGCCAAGTAAATATCTCTGTAAAGCCTCCTCAGTGTTCTCAGGTATATCACAGCACAGCTGTGTGGAACGGCATATACCATAATGTCTTTCATGGCTGCATTTACACTCAGTGGGAACCTTATTAGTTAGGGGAGAACGGGGTTGGCTGTCACATTCATTACATCTCGCCCCTTAGAGGGCGCTGTTAAAAAATGTTGGTAATGAACTTTTCAGAATTGGGGTCAGAGGTCACCGACAGACACTTGACATTGAGGTGAGAGGACTTCTAGTGTTTATCATCTCAAAATGAGACAACGACAACTGTAGATTCAGCTTTTTTTCACATTAAACTCAGGGAAATTACAGTTGAGTTCGACCAAAGCACATTTGGTGATTGTTGGAAAGAGTAACGACGACGGTTTAGGTGAGTTTTACTTTGTTTCTGCAGTTTGAATGAAGTGTTTTACGATGCTCCGCTACGTACAGCTGATCTCATCATAAACAAAAATACACGTGGATGATGGCGCAATCTGAACGGAGAGGGGGGCGGAGGTCTGCGCTCTCCGAGTGCCATTCTAGTTATTTTTATTTTGCTCTTGATGAGTTGGCCTACATTTTGCTGCCCTTTCCATAGTGCCGCCCTAAGCAATTGCCTAGTTCGCTTACATGGATGCGCTGGCTGTGACGTACAGGCGTAGAGGCTGCTCTGCGTAGGAGTGTGCGTTCAGTCGCATGCCATAGTTTCCGCCATACTTCTTGCCTTGCATTCGACGACATCAAGCTTGCTCTGGCCCGTGCTCACTCACACAGTGGTAAACATTTTGGCTGCACTGGCTGCTCCAAATGCAATGAAAAACACTCTGAAAATAGAAATGTTTTTCCATACTCTCTTTTCTTTTTTACATACTTATCCAGACCTGGAAATTACTAAAATCAAATTCCATACTGCGTAGGAACCTTGTTTATTTTTGCCCATTAAAATAACATAGGGACAACCTGTGTGACAACCAACCCCATGATGGGGTATTTGACGACCTGATTGGGCTGCAAACCCGTGCACTGTTATTAGTTCGGGGTAACACGCCCATATGGGGCCGAAAGGCTGTTAACTGAAGCCCAGAGATGTCCCGAACACAGAAGAAAAGAGAAAATACATGAAGAGGGCTACAGGATCTCTGCAGACACCGCCACACACTTCTATTGGGTCATAAGTGATGATTGAAAGGGATTATTTTTATATCAGTCTATACATAGTTTTTTAGGAAATACTTGCATATTATACCTTTAACCTGCTAGATATCTCTCGGGCACATCGGGCATTTCTCACATCGCGTCTTTGAACATTCACACACAGAGCGACTATCGCAAATCCATTATTGGTCAGGCCTTTTGATGTTTTTATTCCAAAGATTTTTATAAGATTACTGTGTTTCTTTATGCAGAGTCAACTGATGGTTTAACAAAATGAAAGCAAACAAAGACCTGTCAGTTCCTCCTCCGCCCTACTAAGAACAAGGTTATCAAGATATGGAGAGAGCCGGAGGAAACATGGACTCTTAATGCCATATTTTCCCCCCCGTCACCACTGTGGAGTTACAGCATCCCAGTGTGCAGCCGCGGAGAAGGAGCGGCCTAAACAAATGCAGGAAGAGTGATATCTACAAGACCCCTCACCCAAGACAACCAACTAACTCAGACATGAGGACAGACGGGCGCTGTGTGTGTGCGCGCATGCGTGTGTGTGTGTGAACAGATTGACTTTGTCCAGCGTATATGTTTTATGTGCGTACGATGATTGAAGACAGACAAGGGGTGTATGTGTGTTTATGTGCCCACCATACATCCCTGAAAACAAACAGTGAGTGAAAGGACGGCATTGTTCATCAGGTCCAGCAGACGTGCGACACACAGTCACCGGCCAAGGGCAACGAAAAGGCCATTCAGGCTTTCAATACAGCCTTTTCCTCCCTGCTGAACCTTTGACTGGATTTATTTCTAAATCAAATAAATAAAAGTCAAGGGGCAGTTTTACAGCCGATTTGACAAATTAAATAAAACCATGAATGGTCGTTTTGTATTTTTTGGGGGAGCTTAGCACGTTCTCCGTCTTACACGCTTTACTATGGCAATGTTTTATGACTTCCTGTTGGTCCTCGGCATTGTTAAAGTGACTCTGCTTCATTTGAGGAAACAACATTAGATTATAAATCATTTCTCTTACCCACTGAACGTGTGTGAGAAACTCTGGTGGATGTTTGCCGGTGGATGGTTGACCGTGTGTGCCGGCACTCCTATCCGTAGATAACATTGTGTTGGCCGGCTGGCTGACTTTGGGGACCAGGAGGCATGAAATCATCCAGTGTCGGGCCATGTGTTCCCTTGATGGAGACAAGGAGGGCGTTATTCTCCTCTGAAATCTACCTCCAGCCCTTCAGGCAGCTCTTCCTGTCCTGAACGATATGTACACCCACAGTGTTCCCTCTTACACTGCATTTCTCAGGAACCGTTATCACCTCATGCAGTTTTATAAAAATGTCCTAATTCAGTTCATCCTCCTTTTGTTTTGTTTCCTCGCAAGTCCACTAACACCTGACTGCATTCCAACGCCAGTTTACTGAGAACTAATGAGTAATAAATCTATCATATTAAAGCACCTAAAAACTTCAAATCTCAACTACTTCCATTCGTAAAGGGTTGCTTATAGCAGCGGTTCTCAAACTTTTTGGGGCCAGGGACCTTGGCAAATTTTCTCCCCTGTAAGAGTACTTTTCTAAATTTTCCAAGGATCCTCTTTTAATCGTAACACCAATTAGGCATAAGCTTACTAACATTTGTACTCTTATATACCACAGGAACTATTTGTATTGTAAAAACTTTCATAATGATAAACAAAAACACATTTCAATTTGAATCATGTTAAGATAATTTACAATGTTATTGAATGTTAATACCATTTATTTAGCATTAAACAGAAGGCGATTTCATTCAAATTGCATTTGGACTCAACTTGACAGCATTGATAGCCTACATTTCAAATAATTGATCTTAAAAGCTTTCAGAAAATGAACAGCAAGACTGGCATAGTCCTAATAAAGTCTAAAGTCTAAAGTTTTCAGTTAGTGCTTCAACTTTAAAATAATGAACTTATTGCTGTGTCACAATCATATCAGAGTTTCTAACCTGGGTGGAAGTAATGGACACAATATGCTTGTTTTACTGGCGCAAATGGTCCCCATATGTACATTTGCACTTTTTAATTATACAGCACAATTTTATATTATAGCTAATTATTTTGCAGATCCCCTGACAGAGTGCCATTCACTGGCTTATAGTGACAACTCTGCAGTTCCCCTCAGTGCTACGGTCGTAGCACGATAGGCCTCATTTATAAATGGTGAGAAAAGCGAATTCGGGCAAAAATGAACGTTCCTGACCGTTTTTACTGCCATTTACACATCACCTTATATTATCTTGAATATGTAAACCAGTCATTTTGAAGAGATATACGTTTGATAAATCACAACTTTGTTTTATGCAGGTGTTATAGAAAACATATACACATGTTAAATACTTTACAATTGAGACCAAATAAATGCTTTTATGTGGCGTTAACAGGCTCTTGTTGTTTTTCCTCTCATCAGTAAAACAAACAGAATGTAGGCTAATCTTTCATATTAGATTCAATGTTATAAGTAGGCTACAATTATCCCAACAATACAAACATTCAGGCTCCCTCATGTGGCTCAAAGGTGTACTGCAGATATAAATGTTAAATAAAAGACAGAAAATCTTTGCAACAGCCCAGTCTTTGGGAATGACTGATCTACTCTACCTGTCCAGCACCAAACACACACAGAGACAAAGTGTGCTAGTGACTAGCTGGTGAACATTGTGGAGCATTTAGCAGCTGAAGAGACAGACATTTGTCTCACTAGTTGGTGGAGACCAAAACAGAGCTCCTAATGTTACTCTGTCTCTGCTGCATGAGTAAATAAGCAACGGCTGCTAACAAGTTCACCATTAACTTAAAAAGGTGGAAATATGCCAGTGCTGTGTTTACAGCTTGTTTCTGTTGTCCCTGAGTTAAACATAATGAATACATGAACTCACATTTCCATGCAGTTAAACAACCATCACCAACAAAGACGCTCAGGATACTGCTGTTGTTCAGCAAAGAGATGCACAGCTGATCCTACCCGAATTGCATGACTGTGTTTCTGGTCTGTTATTATTTTTGTCTATCCACATTTAATTTAATTTGATATATATTATATATGCATAATCTGATTTTGATTGCGTTCATTTTTCTATACCGAATTGTTTTCAAATGTCATTATAATGTTTTCTTTGCCTATGTAAAGCACTTTGAATTGTGTTTGAAATGTGCTACATAAGTAAAGCTGGCTTACCTCCTTTTATTGGGTCCATCGATCAACCACCTTGACCTTTTTCACTGCAGACATTTTGGCATGGTGCAACGGGAAAGGCACAGGTGTTACTGATAACATTTAAAAACAACTGCGTTCCATGTAGGAAAACTACTTCCAGGCCCATTGTACACGCTGGCTCTCTGGCCTGGATTACTGGGACACTTAATGAATTGCTGAGCCATCATTAAAGGGGCAATGTGTAAGATATGACCAGAAAAAAAAAAAAAATGAACATTATCAACATAATGTGAAGAGGCTACAATGTTGGCGTGTCGGTACGCAGCTGAAAAATCTATCTGAACTATGAACAGTTGTTAAAGAAGGCAGAATCCATCCATCTGACAGTACCCACCCTGTGCACTGTGTTTACTATGACATGTCAAAAGGGCTGCTATGAAAAGGGCCAATTAGCTTTTTTCAGCCACATCCTAAATTCATTCTGATTGGTGCATGGAAATCGCTGACATCAACTTTTTCAGAGCCCCACACACTTCAAAGCAGTCAGAAGAGCGCAAAGGAAAACAGAAATATTCATCCATAACCGCTTATCCTATTGAGGGTTGCCGGGGGTGGAGGTGGAGGGTGGAGCCGATCCCAGCTGACATCGGGTGAAGGCGGGCTACACCCTGGACAGGTCTCCAGACTATCACAGGGCTGACACATAGAGACAGACAACCATTCACGCTCACATTCACACCTACGGGCAATTTAGAGTCAACAATTAACCTGCATGTCTTTGGACTGTGGGAGGAAGCCGGGGAACCCGGAGAAAACCCACGCTAACACGGGGAGAACATGGGAAAACTGAAATATCTCACATGAAATAATCAAAGATATGGTTGAAAGTAAAATCTTCAGATTTCTTCTTGAATCACCACCGTGTTATAGAATTTTTTTTATTAAGTATACTGGGAGACTAGCCTATAGTGGTTTTGCATTTGAGGAAAGGGCATGGGTCATAATGGGAAACATCGAGGAAATCACTAAGTTGATGAGTCAAGCTGTGTGAAAGTGGGAACAACAAACAGTACATAGAAACACAAAACAATGCTGCTATACAGGAGTCCAAGAGAGGTTGTACTTTTAACTTCCTGCCTGTCTCCAACCATCCAGTCATCCTAAACTTCACTCTCTCTCATCCAGCCGCTCATATCCAGGCAGTACTTACATCCTCCCTCCATTAACGCCTCCTGTCTGCCCTCCACCCCTTCTCCATTGTGTGACCGTTGATTCTCCTCTCCCTCCCATGGTGCCCGGCGTTGCAGAGAGGAAGCTGCCCTTCCACTTCCTCCTTCACTGGTGAGAACAATTCATGCCTCGTCTCTCACCCCCGTCTCTCTCTCTCTCTTAAACCCAGACTTCATGAGGCTGCCAGGTTACTTGGTTGAAATGACGCAGGGTCTGGTCCTGTAAACTGTAGAGGATGTGACATATACATCCATAATGACTTCAGAAGAGACAAAATAGTTCTGGGAAAGTGTACGCAGATTGTGAACTACAGCAGCTTTTTCAGTATTAGAAAACACAGCTAGTGGGTTACTGTCGTGAAATAAACCCCTTCAGGGCGATGCAAGCCGACCCATGCTCTGACCCCATGACACACGTTGAGTGACAACCCCCTCATTTAATAATGAGGCAGAAATGCATAAAGAAATGTAAAAAGAAATGTGTAAAGAAAAGAACACATAAATAAATATGTTTGGGGAAATACACAAGGGGTGAAATGCAAAGGGAAAACTTTGCATAAATAAATAAATAGATAATTAAAAAATAAAAAATAAATAAAAAAATAAATAAAAAAATAAAAAAATAAAAATACATTTAAAAAATAAATAATAAATAAATAATAAAAATAAACACAATAGTAAATGAATATGGGAATTAATGCACAGATAAATAAATAAAGAAACAAATTAAAACAGAAATATCAATTTATGTCACATTTGATCAATTAATTAATGGCTACATTTATTTTTAATATTATTTTTTCTATATTTAATGACATATTTATTTATCGAGTCATTTATTTATTGAATGATTTTGGCAGGTTCCGTCCTCTATACTCCTACACGCTTGGCACACGGGAGAAGTTTCTGTCGGTTGCAATCTGCAACATCACCGCTAGATGCCGCCAAAACCTTACACACTTTAAATGTTTTGCTTGTAAGTGCCTCTGAATCGCAAAATGTCCTCCTGTACCCTAGGCAAAGTGACATTTTAGGAGAAAGGGGAACTAAATGTCGTTACGTTCCCCACGTGTGCGTGCGTAATGATTGAACTTCCCTGGAGAAACATCACATGCATTTCAGATCTGACTCAAACACCCAAACGTACGCACAAGACAATAGTGGCCCCTTTGACAGACACAGGGTGGTGTGCGCTGGTGTTGTAACAGGACATGGAAGGGGAAACCCTTAAGCACAAATTCAGGTAGTGAGTCCAAACAGTCCCACCATTTAAACACACCGCTCTCTTTTGTAATCTTACCAACAATCAATCTGTATTTAACTCTTCAACAAACTATCATACAATAGCCGGTGAAAAATATTTACGGAGGAACAAACTTTAATTTCTGAACACCACTTTTCCTTTCAAAATGACGCATTTTACTTTCTTAGCTCTCAAAATGTTATGGATGCGAGTGTTTTTGTGCACCAGTTCCCGCAGTAAAATGTGTTTAACAGGCCTGGTTATGCACTTCCAAGCTCTAAACGACCCTGTCCCATGAGACTATCGTCTGTGTGAGCAGTTGAGCAGAGGAGGGACAGCGGGCTGGTCCAAATTCAACAAGTCTGACCTCCTGAACACAATGGTCGAAACCAAGTCCAGCTGGGTGGCAAGAACTCTGCCCTCAACAACACAATGCTATTGCCCGAGACCAGATGTGACACATGTTGTAGTGAGCGTGTGTGCATTCACGTAGCTCATATGTGTGTGCATACGTGAGTCCATATAAGCATGTATTTAAACTCATTCTGATGGGCTGGCATACATTTCTGTCTCAGTTTAAGATCGCAGGGGTCAAGCTCTTAAACTTTTATCAATCTTCTCAGCAGTTTCCGTTGGCTAATACTGAAGCGAGTGGCACGCAGTGTCACCGTTGTTTACTCAGTGAATTCTGGATGCCTTTGCGAATAGTTCCAAACTTTCTCACCGTCGCAGGAAAGAAACAACTTCTTGGTTCTCAGAGGAAATGAGAAATTGCCGGAGATGAATGTTCACACTTGTGAAAGTGAGAAAGAAAGGTCGGTGTGAAAACGGTCGTGTAACAAAGAATGCTAATTGTTAGTATCTTGACGTCTAATGGCTCCATTCAAAACAAAAGGAAGTGGCTGTAAACAGATGACTCGTGAAAAAAAAACTTACAAAGAGGAAACAAAAAAAGGCTTTGTCACTGAGGCAGTAGGTCACTAAAATACAAAGAGAAATGATGGCACACATATGGGCACAAATATGTCTGGACTCATGTTTGCACGCTGAGCAAACATATATAGAAACAAGTGGATCTCTGTCTTTAAGCGTAAGCCTTACGCCATTGAGGTCTTAGTGATGTGCAATGTCATGGGACTCAGTGCTGCTCCCAGGTCACGCTGTATCTGGGAAGGGCATCGCTGATACCATCTTTTTAAACCCGCCGTGAATGCCTCCTTTCTGTGTACGTGAAACTGACACAGACAATTAAAATAGTGAGTGAGAAAAAAGCAGGGAACATCATGAGCTTGGAGACATGAGGTTTTTACTCACCACTCATGTGGTCATGTCAATTTCAAACACTATAATTCAATACAAATCCTTTATGGTTTATTAAAATATACTACCCTTCCTGTCCAGTGACAACCATGTATGTAATTTGAATGTTTGTGATGAACTGAAGTGCTTATGGGTTGAGAAAAATCGCCTACTTCTTAAGTTAAATAAACTATTAAAAAAAAAAAAATCACAAAAAGTTGACTTTGTCAGATATGTGGCTCTCACAGGACAGCAACGATGCAAACATAGGATGGTCCTATAGGATATGATTCATTGTTGTAGATTAAACTACCCAACACTATATAAAGTAGTTAAAATTAGCTCATACACATCAATGCATTTTTCTGCAGAATGAATACTTTTACTTTTGGTACTTTTGCTGATATTACTTACACACTTTTACTTGAGTAAGGTTTCGAATACAGGACTTTTACTTGTAGTTGTGTATTTTCACAGTGCGATATTAGTACTTTAACTTAAGGATCTGAATACTTGTTCCATCGCTGCTAAAAAGCCACTGTACACACAACCTACCCAGCGCAAAGCATAAAGGGTAACTTGGGTATTTTTCAACGTGGAACCTGAAATTGGTCCAGTATTGAGGAATAATGCTGTAACTGGCAGCTGCAAAATGAACTGTGAGGGCAAGTGAGCTGCGTCAATGTAACGTTACGTCCACTAAAAGTGGTATTATAAGTGTCTGACAACATTATGGAAAGGACCCTACAGAGACATAAAATGTTTTTCTTACCTTTTGCTTGATCCAGTCTGTTTGTTATTTGCCCAAGTCTCATTGTGAAATCTGAATATCCGTATACTCTGGCTCAAATAAATACGGGCGGCCATCGTATTCAAAGACCTCAACTACATTGTTGAAATCATCTAAATATTCAGCCATGACATTGAAAATATTTTAGAGAACACTAAGCTACTCTAAGACTTCTCTTTGAGCGAGACTCTTTCCATAATGCCAGACACTTTTAATAACAATCAGAGCCTGTCGTGGCAAAAAAAAGCACTTTTAGTGGACGTAAATGACGGTGCCAGCTTGCCCCAACAGCACCATATTGCAGCTCATGAGCAGCTGCCGTCTACAGCGCCTTCCCTCGATACTGGACCAAGTTCAGAAATTGCTTACCCTATTAGACACAGAAGATGTTAGATACAAAAATATGGGAAAATAAGGTCCAGGTTGAAAATACTGAAGTTACCCTTTAAGTTAGCGACTAGCTGGTGAACATAGTGGAGTATAAAGAGCCACATATTTTCCTCAGGATTTGGTGGAGACCAAGGTGGTCTGATTAAATGACAGGACAATGATAAAAACAGGACTCCAAATGCTAATGTTGCTCCGTATCTGCTGGGAAAACTCCAGCTGTTTTAGGAAATTAATTTAAACTATTTTTTGTGACCTGTTTTTTAAGAATTGCACTTTCAGTCAGAACTAATGGGCTTCGGGTTGAGTGCCACAGACATGGTAGGAAAGTATTGAAAGGAGGACTAAGGTATTTTTTTGTCTTTCCATTGCATTTGTTAGCAATAAGAAAAATGTAGAGCACTGCCAATCGTATTCTTTAACGTAAGGTACAGCTCCAGCTACTGTACAATCATAAAACATACATTTCTGCTGTACTTCTTTGAGGGTGTACTGTGAAAGGCAAAGAGGTTTTGCTGTCAGCTAAAAATGCTGTGCTTTTAAGATACAGCAGTCTTCAGGCATTACACACTTTAAACTTGATTTGAATAATCTATTGAAGCTGATGGGGGGGCATCCTTTACTCAATAGAGGACTTATTACCAGCAGATTTGAGCCTGTCCACTAATGCAAAGGAGGTTCAGACATTTCAAGCAATTATTTTGAGCCCTCTCAAAAAGAGAGTTAATATTAGTTAGTTGTAAGCATCAGATCACTGAAGTCAGAGTGATTCCTCGCCTTCCATTAAAGTTTGTTTTCACTCTCATCCTCTGAGCAGAGCTGAGAGAAAGAGCCCACAGTCAACTGCAACTGAATGAATGTCGGCACAGCAGTGCAACTATACCATAAGTGCTCTATCAAAAGGTGCTGTATGAATAAAATTTGCTTGCTTGCATTCAGTTTGGAACGGCCAGTTCCCCCCTGTACTGCAGTCATTGTTACTGATAACTCCCACTGTTGCCCTGAGAAGAGTGCAGATAGAAGGAGACAGACCAACCATGCATGTGCTGCAACAAGGACATGATCCCTTGATGTGGCCAAACCAGAAGCACTGCTGCAGAGGACTGAATCCAGAGAAACTACCTTCCTTCAATATAGACAAAAGGTATGCATCTGTTCAGAAGAGCATAATCATTACAGGCTCATTGTATGGCACATGAGTAAAAGAAAAAAAGGTTATTTTCATCACACAAAAATGTCCTGAAAGGTGTTTTTCCTCAGGGGAGCGATGCAAGGTTACCAGGAGGCCAAAACAAACCACGTGTCAGAATCGCATAATGCACATTGTTTGATGAAATGAACGTGTCTTAAATTGCATCACGTTGATAAGGTCGTTACAACAGTAAGATTTCAGTTACTTCCTGTCTTTCAAAGGCCCTGTGAGCAGGAAACGCGTGGCACCTACCGTAGGCAGATCGCCGTACGATATGTTTGTTAGCGTGTTAGCATTCTGATTAACGGCCAGTTGGTGCCCTGCTTCGGAGGTCTAATCTGGCCTCACGCCTCACTGCACGTGCTCAATAGAGTCCGCGCCCTGCATCATGACATCATGTCTTTGTGTGAAATCCCGGTGCCATTCACGGACCCACCGTAGGGCTTAGCATGCATGCGTCCACTATACTAACACACAGCTCTTTAAAGGGAGTCCCCTGGTACCCCAGCTCAGTGGATACACCCTGATGCCTCCACAGAGCTCTGAACATGGCTTCTATCCTCCGACCCAACGGGCTGAGCCCATGTGCCATCCAGGGCCCAGAGGAGAGCGAGCATTTTTGGGGACATTTTTTATATGAGAAGATATCACTGCTCCTGGATATGTGGAGACTAGTTCAATCAGCTAACATACACACTGATGTTCCTGGATGTCATTCATTTGGGGACATTTAACAAGATAGTTCCTCACACTGTTACTTTTTTTTTTTTTGCTCTAAGATGACATCATCCGTTTGTGAAAAGCTGTGGGATCAGTGAAGCTCAGTGTGGAGGCCAAATCTGCCACTAACCAACAGATCAGAGAGCAGACATCAAGAGGTGGACTTCCTAGTCCACAAGAGCCAGTGATGTCACCTAGGACAGAGAACGCTATTGGTTGAGAGACAGCGAGGGTTGGCCGTACTAAGATGGGCAGAGTGGAGATACGCCCGTAAAAGGAGTGATGACTTCTATTGATTAATGATTGTGGATCTTGATATAATGTTACATGTGGCTTGTAGCATAAGGTCACCTCCATTGTCCATTAGGAGGAATTGATTAAAATACATTGAATAAATAAAAGATGCTGTATTTCTTTTTCTTTTTTATCCTTTTCATTTATAAATTGAAAAAATTTCACTATTTTGGGGAAATTAATTGTTCTTTTAAAGATTTATCACACTGAATAGAGGCAGTGGGTCAGCTGCCTTAGAAAGCAGCAAACTATTAGACTTTCATTTGTGCAGTTTTCCTTTCAGACTAAATAAAACTTCTGAACAAGGAACAAAATATGTAGCATTATTTAAAATTTTGAATAAAAGGTCAAATATAAAGATGTTAAATTTAAGCACATTATATGAGTTTTTGATAGTTCCAACCTAGAAATATCAGCATTGAAGGCGAATAAGACTTCAAAGAAAACCACATTGTTCAAACTGCATTGGCTCCTGGGAATATGAAACAATTGTGGAACCTGGAAATTAGATTGTGCAAAGGGAAATGAGTTGTGTGACCGTAAACAAACCGTGTGATGTAATTGTTTTGTTCCTTCCTTTTAATTTGGTGCATCAGTGGTTTACCGGGAAAACAAGTTTTAAACAATTTGGATAACAGACAAACATAAGCTTTCCTCAAATAAACTTAAATAAACTACCAAAAGTATTTGTAAATGTTGGCACAAAAAAATCACTATATTGTACGGTTCAGCATTTTAACACAATATATAGTATTCTATTGTATGTAACAACAACATCCTGTTGTTGATAGGCTGATAGACTCATATAAAAACACAATATGGACATAGGAAAACTTTTGTTGAACGTTAAATATTTCATGTGAAAGCCATCAACAGCATTGGCTTAAAAATGGGACAGAGCAGAACGTTTCCCAGTTTAACAAACAAGCCACAACAATCTGTAATAATAATACGGAAACACCTGTAAACCTCCAATACTCAAACACCTACCTGAACTATTTAAAAATATGATCAGCAGTGATTTCAATGATGCTGATGAACGGGTGTATGCACTGCTAGAGTAGTGAGATTGATTTTGTATTACTATTCTGTTTTAGATGGGGGGAATACATTCACCAGAGAAATATTTTAATTGGCAAACTGTATTATATATATTAAAATAATATTAATGTGTAGTTTCTCTCATCTTTTAAGTTGGTAAAATTTACAGCTTACATGTATATTTAGTAGGGCTGTCAATCGATTAAAATATTTAATTGTGACTAATCGCATGATTGTCCATAGTTAATTACAAATGATTGCAAATGAATTGCATATTTTGTATCTGTTCAAAATACCTTAAAGAGAGATTTGTCAAGTATTTAATACTCTTATCAACATGGGAGTGGGCAAATATGCCTGCTTAATGAAAACATGTTTATATTTATTAATGGAAATTGATTAACAACATAAAAATTACAAATATTGTCCAGAAACCGTCACAGGTACTGCATTTAGCATTAAAAATATGCTCAAATCATAACATGGCAAACTGCAGCCCAACAGACAACAACAGCTGTCAGTGTGTCAGTGTGCTGACTTGCACCAAACTGCATGTGATTATCATAAAGTGGGCATGTCTGTAAAGGGGAGACTCGTGGGTACCCATAGAACCCATTTTCATTCACATATCTTGAGGTCAGAGGTCAAGGGACCCTTTTAAAAATGGCCATGCCAGTTTTCCCCTCGCCAAAATTTAGCGCAACTTTGGTTATTTAGCCTCCTTCCCAACAAGCTAGTATGACACGGTTGGTACCAATGGATTCCTTGGGTTTTCTAGTTTCATATAATACCAGTATCTTCACTCTAGCGTTAAAATTGAGCCCGCTACAACCAAAAATCGCAAGTTGAGTTAATGCGTTCAAGAAATTAGTGGTGTTAAAACAAATTTGTGTTAGGGCGTTATTATTGTGTTAACTTTGACAGCCAGAATATTTAGTTCTTTAAAGTTTTTAAAAAACATTTTTTAAATCAGTTATTATATCAGACTAAATGAAAAGATAGGCATGGGAACAAATAAAACAGAATAAAATGTAATAAATATATAATTAATTAATAATGATAATAATAATTATTATTATTATTACATAACTGATTCTTTTTTTAAAGTAATATGTTACAGTTGCAATATTTAACACAACTTACTTAAAAATATTATTTTATTATATTTTTGTATTGTTATAATTAGCCAAATCAATTGTAGGCCCCCCCCCCCCCCCCCCCCCAAAAAAAACCCCAATTAAAAATACATAAATAAAACAATATAAAAAGAGTCAGAGTTCAAGAAGTTTTTCATCATTAATGATTAATTTAGTCCCTAATATTTTCAGATGTAGAGTGGCTATTGATTGCATTTGTGTAAACCAGGAGGTAATTTCATGATGAGAATTTAAGATATTTCGACAGCCCTCTTTGGTCTCTGCGGTAGCTTTTCCTCTGTTCAATCATCTGTGGGATGATTCAAAGATCAAACGCTGCTGCTGCTGAATGTTTTTCTTCCCTGAGCCGGGAAAGTTTGACTAACCTCCATAATAGACATTTCAGCGAACGCTTTCGCTCAATGGTTCACATTCTTCACATTCCAGCTAAGTGACACAGATATCACACAAACACACAGAGAGGTGCACTCAGTTAACTACCATGTTAAAACTCACATTTGATAACACTATTGATTGTAAAGCGAGGCTTTACTGAAAATTAATCAAGATGAAAAAAACTGCACTGTTCAAATTAAATATATGTTTTTTTATATCTGCCAAAGTTCGCAATAAAGCAAAAACTAAGCAGACACAAATAAACTGTAAATATGACTTTCAAAAAAACTAAAACAAATTAAAGACATATATGAATATTAAACAATTTTGGTGCCGAATCACGTTATATCTCATCTTTAGTTGCACAGTTAAGAACTGGTATTCTTCCTTTGGCTAATGAGGTTTCTAGATTTAAAAATATTCATGAGGAAAACAGAATAAGTGATTGATTTGGGAGAATAAGAGTGAATATTCTGGTGTAAAGATGATTAAAAATTGCCACTGTTGTTTAATCTTGATGTGCTAATTTGATCTCAAAAGCCTGGAAAACAAGGTTAGATGGACTATTTTATTACTATTTACTCTGATTTCTCCAGTAATGTTATGTAAAATGTTTTTGTCAGTGATTTATGAATTTTCTTGCAGATATAAATGTCTGAAAACCTCTTTTTTCGTTTTGGACTCCTTTAATGGTATTGTGGCGTGTATGTAATTCTGGATCTGGCTTATATGAATTTGTAACGTCAAGTAAAGCCCATGCAGAATGGGAAAAATTGAATAAAATAAATAAAATGAGAAAGAACTGGCCATCACATAATTAACCTACTGCTGCTTGTACTGAATAGCCTTAGAAACAACAATGTCCGGTGTTATTGCACGAGGACATAAACTCTCCTTCATTCCTGCCCGAGCCGATAGTTTGTCACTGACCTGCCTCTCTGTTCTAATGTTGGGCATGGCAGTGCGGCTGGAGGCACATCAGCTGCTGTTGTTGTTTCATCTACTGTATCTGTGCTCCTACATACATATGTGTGGGGGGAAATTTGCACACATGGAGCTGGACCGCTATGCCGTGGACTCAGTGCCCCGGCCGTACAATGTCCATGTTGGTGTGGGAGCCTGAGGCCTGCTCCCATACATCCCCGCTCTGGCTCTGTTGATCCTATTGTCTCCTGCGTCACCACACGTCGCCCGGCAAATAAAGGCCGTCTGGCTCCAAGCTTAAATATTGCAGCAAACTAAAAACCAACCATCAGAGCCGATTCATTCACATCTGCTCAGTGGGGCGACAAGGACGGGGCTTTAGGTGGGAAAGAGGGCAGAAAAAAGTTCACTTTTCCCTGCCGGGTGCCAAGAGAACGGGACAGGACTCAACTTCGCCGGAGCCGCAGCTGTGGCAAGTTGCCCATTTGATTACATTTAACCTATATCATACCTTGCAGAAGAAGGGACTATTTGTTACTTATTGATCTCTCTTTATTGTTTTTTTTATTCGGGAATTTTTGTGTGGAATTTTTTAAAGAGCTAGAGTAAGATATTTTTTTGGGGTTTCACCTAAATGTTCGACATAGTTAATGGTGTTTACATTGAGAACACGCTGCCTTCTAAACATCAAAATCAACACCTTTTTATTTAATGTTTGGCTCAATATGTTTTATCTAATTTTAATGGGAAAAGAATAGACTCGAAAGACCATTCTTTAGAAGTTTAAAATTCTTTAGGTTTTTCTAATCAAATCACGCGTAGTAGCATGAATTTATGTCTTATATTTGATTTTTGACAAGTATTCCTGCATTTCTTACTTTTGGCACTCTCTATTCCCCTCCCCCTGTTTGTCCTGCGCTACCCCACCCTCCCTGTTCGCCTGCACCCTCTGTGTCCCTCCCTACCCCACCCTTCATTCTGCAGTGCTACGGACCGATCATGGGTGACTGGAGCTTTCTGGGTAATATTTTAGAGGAAGTTAACGAGCACTCTACGGTGATCGGCCGGGTGTGGCTCACGGTGCTCTTCATCTTCCGTATCCTCATCCTGGGCACGGCGGCGGAGTTCGTGTGGGGCGATGAGCAGTCCGACTATGTCTGCAACACGCAGCAGCCCGGATGTGAGAACGTGTGCTACGACGAGGCCTTCCCCATCTCCCACATTCGCCTGTGGGTGCTGCAGATCATCTTTGTGTCCACGCCGTCTCTGGTGTACGTGGGTCACGCTGTGCACCACGTCCACATGGAGGAGAAACGCAAGGAGCGCGAGGAGGCAGAACTTAGCCGGCAGCAGGAGCTGAGCGAGGAGCGACTCCCTCTGGCACCAGACCAGGGAAGTGTCCGCACCACTAAGGAGACCAGCACAAAGGGGAGCAAGAAGTTCAGGCTGGAGGGCACCCTGCTGAGGACCTACATCTGCCACATCATCTTCAAGACACTGTTTGAGGTGGGCTTCGTGGTGGGCCAGTACTTCCTGTACGGCTTCCGCATCTTGCCGCTGTACAAATGCAGCCGCTGGCCCTGCCCCAACACGGTGGACTGCTTTGTGTCGCGCCCCACGGAGAAGACCGTCTTCATCATCTTCATGTTGGCTGTGGCCTGTGTCTCACTCTTCCTCAACTTTGTGGAGATCAGTCACCTGGGCCTGAAGAAGATTCGCTTTGTCTTTCGTAAGCCGACCCCAGCCCCGGCCCAAGGTGAGGGCTCGGCCCCCCTGCCGCCACAAGGAAAGATCCTGCCCCCCCTGGCTGTGCCCTCTCTGCAGAGAGCGAAAGGTTACAGGCTGCTGGAGGAGGAGAAAACTCCCATGACTCACCTCTACCCGCTGGCTGAGGTGGGCATGGAGGCTGGCAGAGGGGCCCCGCCCTTCCCTGGGCTGGAGGAGAAGGCGCGGGAGGAGGTGCTGCCCATGGGGAACATCTCTAAGGTGTATGATGAGACTCTGCCCTCCTACGCCCAGACCACCAAGACAGCGGGGGTGACATTGCACGAGGAGGAGGAGGAGGCCAAGGAGGTGCAGCCGGCGGAGGTGGAAGCGGAGAGAGTGGAGGAGGTTGTGGATGAGGATGTAGAGGTAGAGGAGGCGGTGAATGGGGAGGGGGTAGGGATGGAGGCCACGGATACGATAGAAGACACCAGACCGCTGAGCCGACTGAGCAAAGCCAGCAGCAGGGCCAGGTCAGACGATCTCACCGTATGAACCTGTGAGAGAGCAGCACATGTACACCTGCACACACCATATGTTCAACACAAGAGAGAGCACACACACACACACACACACACACACACACCTAACTCTTGAACAGGCAGGTCAAAAAACGAAAAAGACAAAATCAACAGGGATAGATCGAAACCTTTAAGACACGGTCAACAATTCTACAAAGCGACAAAAAATCTGCGTGTTTGTGATAAAAAATGAAAAATAAAAAGTAGAGGTTAAAGAGGGGAGGAGTAGGTTTTTTATTAAGCGTGTTCTTATATTTAAAAAATGTGTAAAGGACACATGCAGGGGGGTAATGTTTTTACTTGATGAAAATCCATGTTCAATTTTTAGAAACATCTTTTTCTATTGAAAGAGTTTTAACCATATGCAATGGAGGATTAGGCATTTTTACATGGGGTTTGAGTAGATAGGGGAAAGAGAGTTATAATATACTTGTGTGTCTGCAAATCAGTAATTTCGCTGTAGTTAGGCACTGACGTTCATTCCCATTCAGACAGTGACATACTGCGAACGCAGCGTGTGGCTGCACCCGGCACGGGTGAGACGGCTCTCGCATACACAAATCACACCATTAAGTGCCGGTACATTTACAGGTATACAGCTCTTTGAGAAGAGGAAGAAAAGTCCATTTTCAGGTTGAGAAGAGCGTACCTTTTTTTTTTTTTTTTTGCACGTTCAGAGGTTTAGACTCGGTGCAAAGGCCTTTAACCCTCATAACACCTCATCTATGCATCCATTTACACAGGATTCTTTCAAGTGAAGAGAGATGTGCATCAGTTTCAGAGCATTTCTCTCCTTTTCATGTTTATATACCAGGTAGCACAGCCAGAGCTGAGTTAGTGAGGAAAAACAACAAAAAGACCACATGTCGAATGTCTTTTTCAATGTGATTCTCTTCATTTTAGATTTGCTTATGTTTTGTTGCCTTAAAGTAGAACTGTGTGTACTGTGATATCAGTTGTCCACGGCAGAGAGCAGGGCTCATTTTGCCCTATCAGAGAATGAACTATAGTAGCGACCTCAGGCCAAATCCTCTCTTTTCGCGCTGTACAAACAGGCGTCCGGGCGATAAAGATCGTGCACCATCAGCACAAAGTATTGTTGGAGGCCAGACAATAAAAGAAACCGTGCTCATCAATGAAAACAAGCATCCTTGACCTGGCTGCGAAAAAAATCTTTCTACTTCTACTTTCATGTGACCACAGTAGGTCCATACCCCACAAGAAAATAACAATACTTGTGACATACTTTCAAATTCAAAGAGAAACAAACAATTAGGGGCAACTCCCGCTGTACATAACGCCCCATCTCATGTCTGATAATGTACATAATGTGCAGAGCAGCTGTTTTCACTTATTTCACTGTCACACACGTTATAATTGTGATTACTATAATGATTTAATCTCACAAACCCGATAAAGCGAAAATTCCCACGCTGCGGTATCGTGCATCTATCTGGATTTATTTGCGAATCATTAACAAGTACTTTGATACAAAGCATTTTAAGTATGCATTCGATTTATCACAAAACTCCCTCTCACATTCTCTGGGTTTGTTTATTCAAACAGCTGCCACTGTATGATTTCCCGTGCCTTATCTGTAAATGTAAATTCTCAAATGTTTGTAAGATTGTAGCAAGTGCTTGAATTGCTCTGGGACCTATGTGAATTTGATGTTGTATTTTGCTTTTTTTTTTTTTGAATCTGAGTTTCATTTTGAATGGGACCCCTTAGCACACACACAAACCCACCAACACCCACACACATAACAACATGTCTCTATTATGCAGCGCAGATGGTTAAATAACAAGTATTTAAAGTATTACATGATCATTTAATGAATTTAAAAAGATATTAGGGCATAAAGTCGCATGTTTGCAGACATGAAAACACTCACACAGTGCAGGCTTTATTCTCATAAATGTGCCTTTGTGTGCACAGACACACCTCACAGTGTTGGTTTTGGGGGCATGATCAAATGGCTCTAGAGGAACTCAGAGAGAAGGCAGCTGTGACCCCTTTGTGACCCCCAGCCATCCCTTCGCCTCCCATAATCCAATGCTGTGGAATCAAAAATAGCCTTCGCTGAATCACCAAATTGTTGAACACGTTTAAGCATTGAACAGTGTTACAATTAAAGTATGATGCTGGTCCTTGTGTACATCGATATGACTGGTAATGTATGATTATTTTGTATTTTAAGACTGTTGCATTGCCTGTATGTTTGTAAGAAGACATGATTAATCTTTGGAAAGAACAAAAAAAAAAAATCCTTTTTACTAACTTGTAGTCTTCTTTGCTGATAGATGTGTGGCCGTATCTTCTTTTGGAATGTGAACCAACGCAATAAAAAGTCACACGTGGTCAAGAAGTGTTGTGTCAGTGTTTCTCTGCTAAAGCACACGCACACACTCACACAAAGTAAAACTGTAGCGCTGAACTTTATTATTATTATTATTATTATTACAAGGTTAAAAATACTATATAAAATTGATAAGATTCACAATGCTGTATGTTTAGATAACTGATACAGATATGTTTTGTAGTAACTGGGGTTGTCAAAGTTAACGCGATAATAACACGTTAACGCAAATTTGTTTTAACGGCACTCCTGTAATTTCTTTATCGCATTAACGCAACTTGCGGTTGTTTAGACTCAGTTTTAAAGCTAGAGTGAAGATACTGGCATCATATGAAACTAAAAAACCTAAAGAATCCATTGGTACAAACCATGTCATACTAGCTTGTTGTGAATGAGGCTTAAAGATCTTTAATTTATTAGCAATAGCATTTTTGTAGGCCAATCAGAAAGTCAAAAAGAAACGTCTCCTCTGTGTCAAGCGTGTAGGAGAACTACGGTAGCTGATGCAAACTCATGAAAGGCTCTCTCTAGAGTGTTTGGTTTGTCCGTTCTGGGCTACTGTAGAAACTAGAGGTTGACTATGTGAAGATTCTTATTTTCAGGTGATTATACACTAAAGAAAACATGCTTATTAATATTATATTATATTTCTGCCCATAGATCCCCCTAAATGTCACACACTGTTCTTTTAGGTAAAAGTACAAAGAATTTGCATCAAAATGTACTTGAAATACCAAAAATAAAATACTGATTAAGCAGAATTGCCCATTTCAGAATAATAAATATTATATTACAGAATCAATAAGTAGTGATGCATCGATGTGTAAGGATCACTAATGTTGCAGCCAAAGCTGTGACTAATTTCAACTACTTTTTATACTTTGGTGTACATTGGGAATTTCCTCCCAATTATCAATAACGTCTTATCTTAACCTATAATAATGCATCATAATTTACTTATTGATTATATTTTGATTCATCTGAATCTGCAAAGTAACAAGTAAACACAGCTGTCAGTTAAATGTATAAGTATAAAGTAGAAAATGGAATAACTCAAGTGAAGTACAAGTACCTCAAATGTACTCAACTAGAGTACTTGAGAAAATGTTTAGTTACTTTCCACTACTGCCTTCTACTCAACTAGATTTTAGTTCTCCAAATATGTTTCTATTAACATCTTTAGTTTTAGTATTATGACTGATTCTTTAAGACCGATGAAAGGCTGAGGATTGAGATGAAATCACCACTAAGGGGCAGTATTGTACAATCTATACGTATCTATTCCTGGACCCAGTCTTTCTCTCTTCCATCAAAGGCTGGTTTGAACAAGGTTAAAAAGTGCAGATCACAAGGACAAAGTTTTCTCTTGAGGTACACAGAGATGGGGACTTGGACATGCAAAAAATGACTTGTGAGCATCTCTGGGTTTTTAGAGGCTAGAGGGATGTGTTTAAATTCATAAACTGTACATTAGAAGTGGACGTAGTCACCGTGACATCACCCATTGGTTTGTGGACTGCTGTTTTGAAACCTGAAGTTCGGCATTTTGGCTGTCAATAGCTTGCAACCAGAAGTGACACGAGAGGGTTATAACTTCATGAACAGAAAACACACTGTGAAAGGGTTAAAGTTGTAAGATGAAAATGCAGACAACACCCAGACCGGACACGAGGTGGCCATGCCCTAAAGCAAATCCTGCTTTATGGTCTATTTGACTCTAAAGGGGACCATCATTTACTAAATGAACATCATGCTGTATCAAAGAAGACTTGAAACTAGCGATTGAGACCATAAACTCATGTTTACAATATTTACTGAGGTAATAAATCAAGTGAGAAGTAGGTTCATTTTTTCATACACTTCTATATCGGACTTAGATATTAGCTGTCTAATAGAGGGAATGCAAGTTTAAGACACAGTAGATGTGTCTACTGTGTAATTACAGTAGATTATAAACTGTAATTGGTTGGAAACCCGGTGTAATTATACAATTAGTTTGTACTTATTGTACATTGAAAAATAGCTTACGGTTAATACTGCTCGTCTAATAACATTAGTCTATATCCATTTTTAGGGGGAAAATACAGTTATTTACTTTAAAGGAAAGTTTTCATTGCATGTTTTTGTTCATATTGCATTGCAATAGCCTGTTTAAAGTGACCATATACCAAACAACTAATCAATGCCGATACTGTAATAGATAGAGGAGTGATGATGCTTTGAATTCTTTAGATATAGCTATGAATGATAGAACGTACATTACAACCATGAGAGACTTGGGACTTGACTTGCAAAAAATGACTTGTGAACATCTCTGGCGGTACCACATGGTTGCTCTTCAAGCTCTCAGTGAATCCTTCCTTCACTTATTCTGTAAAGATAAATTAATTGATTTTTGGGCCACTACACAGCAGAAGATCTCCCAAACAAGCTGACACACACACACACACACGCACACACACACACACACACACACACACACACACACACACACACACACACACACACACACACACACACACACACACACACACACACACACACACACACACACACACACACACACACACACACACACACACACACACACACACACACACACACACACACACACACACACACACACACACACACACACACAGCCCTAACACTTTATCAGTGTATTCCCTTTACTCCCATTGGAGTTTTGTTTCTGGCCACGGGACAAATGTAAATCCAGTGGTCACTGCCCTTTTATCTCCGGTTTGACTCTGCCCGAGCTCCATGACCCCCAGGGCACTTTTGGTTGACATCCTAAATAACAGAGAGGCAAAGTCCCTCCCCTTCCAGTGGGTGGTGGAATTTCTGATAAACAAGTTAACTCAATAGGAAGGAAGTGGCCTTGGAGCTGTTGATGTCTTACACAGAGGGTTTATTGAAGCTTGACCAAGGAGCAATTGTCAGGTCTCCAGCCTTGAGTTGCTCTCTGTGAATCACAACTCTGCCCTTCCTCCCTGGTGCTCAGTGTCTTACCTTTATCATGTTTTGACTTACTCGGTTCCTCTGGCATCTCTGACCCTGGTTGCCCCAGCGACTGGCTCTATGGTCCCTACTACAGACACAGCTGTACAGATAACGGTGGCTCCCCTAGACAGGACTCCAACCCAATAATGTCAACAGAGGGACACTCTGAGAAACACTCTGACCTCCCGACCAAGGAGAGAGGAATTAATAGAAAATTCCATCACACGGTGGACCACATGGGACCTTATTTTGGAAAAAATATGTACGGTAGTCAACGGAGAGAAACAAATCATTTTTTGATCCCGTTTGAATTGTGCCATGAATCACACATATGACGTTTGTCAATTTAAAACATAATTTTGCAAGTCAAGAAAGTCACAGTAGGTCGTGGGTTTGTCGTCATTTAGTTTTGTGTGAAACCGCTCAGTGAACAACATCTCTCGTCTCGCACAATCAACGTCACCAACACGAGCTAGCTTGCTAACTTAGCTATGACACATGAGACACATGAGAGGGAGAGCAGGACGAAAACACAAAACACACACGGCAACTAGCATTTGGGTTTTCATGTCGGCCACCGTAGTTCTCCTACACGCTTGGCACACGGGAGAAATTGCACTTGGTTGCAATCCGCAACCTCACCGCTACAAGTCACAAGACCCTGCGCACTGCATCTTTAAGACTACTGCCTGTAATCAGTGAGTCATGTACTTAAAAGAGATGCTGGGAGTTTACACAACAAGAAAGCATCCAGACGGTTGTGGAAAACAAGCCAGCAGGCCTAGTAAATGCACATTAAGAAAACCACCCTTGGCAATTATGTGCTGTCGTTGCATCTATGGAATTCGCTGTGTCTGCTTGTGCATGAGCTCTTGAGAGCAGAGTACCGTAGCTGTTTGGACTCTGCCTGACTGGTTGTCCACACCTGACTAAGATAAACCAGCCCACAACCTTGGACAGAAAGCCAAACAGTGGAATGCTGTGGAATCATTGGTGCATTTCAGGTGTTACATCCTGCCCTCGACTACAGATGGGTGACTTCACAAAACAAGCTTGAAACAATGCTGCCATTGTCTAAATGAAATTGCAATTTCCATTTCATATGAGCTGATATCTCAAATTCAAATGCTCAGTTTGCATTTTCAAGGTGTACAGTTTCTGCCAAAATGACAATGCAAAGTCCATTTTGCATTCAATTTCAGGATTATACTTGAAATTACTTGCCAATGGATTTTTTTGTGTGCATTTTCAAACATGAAAAAGAAAGAAAAACAAAACATGCAATGTGATCTACGGCCTCTCACACTAAGGATGTCCTGTCAGTAGAACAGTATAATACAGGGTGAGCTATATTTCTGCAATAAATTGTCTTCAAGAAACGTCTGAGTGAAGTGTCACAACATGCTCTGCATCCTCAACACAGACACAAAAAGCACAGTACTCTACTATACTGTACGGTCACAGACCACCTAAGACATCACAACATTCACTTCCTGTATGGAAACCATTTCTTGTGTGTGTGGGTGGCCTGGCGAGGTCTAATCTTGACACTTCATATGCATGTCACAGTGTTATAAGCTGTGACATATGCAGAAATCTGAGTTTTAATTATTCTTATATACATAATTTACTCATTTTTGTCTCCTTAGCAACATTAAATTAAAGCTGTGGTTTAGTGTTAAGGAAGTTAAAACGAGACAAAACAGCAGATGCAGATACTCACTACCGGTAAGTAAGTGTAGTTACTGTATTTATCATTCTGTATCTGGGTTCGGAAAGGATCTGATCCTCTTTATGATTCTTATCAGTACTCTCATTTATGATTTAACAATCACGTGTTTGTGTAATTCTGATCTTGTGAGATATTTTGTGTTATTACTTTTATTTTGTTAGTCTGTGACTCATTGTAACTGCTGCCTATTTTGGCCGGGACACTCTTGAAGTGAGGCTTTTCCTGGTTAAACAAACAGGAAAGACGGTTTAAATATTTGGGCAGAATACTAATAACACATACCATATTTACATTCAAACTGACCACATTATATACACACATACACATGATGTTTACAATGAAATAATCTTTGTTTCAAGGTGGAATGGAGGATTTCTGTAAACATTTGGGCATCAGGATGTTGTCTCTGATTTGTTGCATGTTCTGGATTTTCTCCACCGCAGGTAAAAATATCTTACAGCACCCTTACTCTGACAATGAATATGAGCTCAGGAATAGTGTGACATATTTTGAAACATGTTTATTTGCTTTCTTGTAGAGAGTTAGATGAGAAGATTGACACCACTCTCATGCCTATACAGTAAATGTGAAGCCGCATATGAACTGCAAAGTTACGTTTTTAAATTTTTTTTTTTCTTTCTATGAATTAAACCATAGACTGTGAAGTGGACGTAGTTATCGTGACATCAACCATGGGTTTGTGGAATGACATTTTGAAGCTCAGAGTTTGGCATTTTGGCTGCCGCCATCTTGGTTTTTTATTAAACATTATATTTCATGAACTGAAAACACACTGTGAAAGGGTTAAAGACAGCTCCCAGACCAGACAACGCCATTGTAGTGACCTGTCAATCACGAGGTAGCCACGCCCTAAAGCATCCCCTGCTTTATGGTCTATTTGACTCTAAATGGGATCATAATTTACTAAATGAACATCATGCTGTATTGAAGAAGACTTGAAACTAGCTAGATTGAGATCATAAACGATGTTTACAATGTTTACTGAGGTAATAAATCAAGTGAGAAGTAGGGTCATTTTCTCATACACTTCTATATCGGACTTCTTTTTGCAACCAGAGGAGTCGCCCCCTGCTGGGTATTAGAAAAAATGCAAGTTTAAGGCACTTGGGTATGGGCTTCACTTTTCAGACCTTGGAGGTTGCCCACTGGATTAAACAAGCGAAATGTAAGATGTAAAATTGTGGTTTTAAGAAGTGTTTGGATTTTGTTACCTTCAGGCAGAGCCAGGCTAGCGGTTTCACCACGTTTCCAGTCTTTATGCCAAGCTAAGCTAAGCGGCTGATGGTTGGAGCTTCATACTTAACCGACATGGGAGTGGCATTGATCTTCTCATCTAAAGCTTGGCAAGAAAAAAAAGAAACAGTTTTAACTGTAGTATGAAGTGTAATGGTGACAACATGGTCATAGTGATAATTAAATGTACCATATAAAATTGATGCTTCCCTCACAGAAGGAAACTCCATCACAGGGGTGGTTGGCAGCAAAGTGATCCTGAAGTGTAAGAACGATTCAAACGGCACAATCAATCAGCTGACATGGAAAAGGAACGGGGTTCTCCTGATCGGTTTCATGCCACCTTCAACCTTACACCGCAGTCCAGAAGCTGTACGCCTGAACATAAATATGTCAAAGAGCCAACTGAACACTCTGGTCATTGAGAGAGCCCAGACGTCTCATACAGGAAACTACACCTGTGAGATCACCAAGGACGAAGCAGTTCTGGGAGAGAAGTGGGAGCTGATAATTAAAGGTGAGTTAATCTTTCCTAAAATAAAAGATTAGATGAAGTAATCCCTGTGGCAAAGGAAATAGGAAGTAAAGAGGAACAGAGTGAATGTGGGGTTATTAAGGATAACAGAGCCAACAATTACTGTGCTACTGTTTCTATGCAGTACCTGCATGAGAAACGCACACACTGGATAATCCACAAAGTAAAGACAGGTGAAACTAAATCCATATTTGCACACTGAAAAATGTGATAATTTATGAGTCTCGTGCTCGGGTGTGACAAACCCTTACAGTTTTTAAAGTTGAAGCCCCACCCTTTAACTTTGACGTAAATAGATGAAATTTGGCAGGCATATTTGTCATGCCCAGACCTACAAAAAAGCCTTTTGGAGGCATACTCTAAACCCGACATGAAGTCAGCCATTTTGAATTATTGAATCATTTTGCAATTTCCAAGCACTGTACTTTAACAAACTTCTCCTTGAGATTTAACCCGATCGACTTCAAATTTGGTCAGTACAATCTTAAGACATTTGTGATGAAAAGTTATTAGAAGCTCGAGTTTTCATGCAACATTGTTACTGTGATGTTGTGGCGATATAGCGCCTTTCAACAAAAAACAGGAAGTTGTTGTATTTTTGGCGTACATTTTCCATGTAGTTTCCATTCCATTATGCTCCAAATTTGTCATGCATGATAAGAGCCCCAGCCTGAGGACAGGGTGTACAGGGAGATTTATTAGTCCCTTCACTAAAACATCACATGTGTGTTTTACTCATGCATAATGTTGGTGGAACAAATAGCTTCTTAAGTCTAACTACATCATGGCACACGTGTTGGGCATTTTGATAGGCCACAGGACACGTGACCGCCTCCTCGATTTCCTTTATGAAACTGTGATCTCACTCACACGAAATAACACTGTCTTTATATGAGCTTAATTTAACGGCATATCAGACTAATAATGACTTTAATACTGTTTTTATCCCCCAGATGCTGAGAATTCGGACCAGCTATGGATTGTTGTGGCAGTTGTTGTTCCTTGTGTGTGTTGCCTGATCTTTATATTAGCTTTGACCATTCTGCTAAGAGTCCGCAAACGACGTGCAGGGTAAGTTGCATCCGCTTATTCTTTAACATGTGACTCTATGCTCATAAAAATATATGGCTAATGTCAGCATTATACAGCTAAAAAAATAAACAAAGTGTCACTCTCTTTCAGGGATAATTCACCCAACGCAGACATGGTAAATATAATCATCACCTTGTCATTTGAGAGGTTCACAGTGAATTAATTTAACAACAAAGTGAAGTAAAGATAATTGGTATTACAATATGTTTCACAGAGATACTGAGCTGCTGTATCTGTAAGCCTATTTTAGAGATTTTTGTCCTTTTTTTCCCCCAACATCAGGAGCGAGAAGAAGATATTTATGAAAACTGCCTGGAAACTGATGTTGGTCAACGACGTGGCCATAATCAGCGTTACCATTGCATAACCAGGACTCGCTGATATGAAGTGCACTACAAAAATCTAAATGGGAAGGGGACTGCAAAAGGGAAGGGAGTATTGCAAGTGGGCACATGTGCGAAACTGCTCTTTTCATGGGAACAACCATCTTCTCTGGAATACAAAACAAATTGTAGAAAAACACCTGTTTTCACATCCTCTGTCTAAATTACTTTCACTCTGAAGAATTACTTCAGCCTTTTTATCTAGAGATGTTCCGATATAATTTTTTCCTTCCCGATTCCAATACCTGAACTTGTGGGTGATACAGAGTACAAATCTCATACCAGTGTGATGAAAAAATGTATATTTATTATTATTATTATTATTATTAATTAACAGCTGTTTACTACTGACCATGTATAGATGTGATATGATTACTATCTTTGTTGTATTGCCTGGTTTAGCCGGTCATTGTTGTGAATAAACCCCGATAGAGTGATGCGGTACCCTCGATGCAAAGCGGGGGTGTCTTGCATCGCCCTGAAGAGGCAACAATGACCTGCTAGCTGTACATTATCCCGCTTATTACATGGCTACTTACTTAAGAAATCAATAATTTGACTGAAATCAGAACTGCACCCATGGCAACGGTCTGTTATACATAGCAACGGTCTGCTATAAAGAAATAACAGACAGTAGAACGCCGGGACTGACCAATCAGAATCGAGTTTTCAACAAAGCCGTGTAATAAATACAGAGAATGAATGCAATAGAAATGTATTTTATTATTCAGTTTGTCTGTTACAAAGAACATAAATAAATGAATGTAAGAATAAATAACAATTGTCTTAGCTGTCTCCTCAGTGGACCGCCTGTGTGCTAATTTACTTATTACTTTACTTATTACTTAAATTACTGTACATATTGCCATTTTTCTTGTTGGATTTTCCACTGTGAAATATTGCCAAATGGCTGACATCTTCCTCGCTCTGACTACCGTTACACTCTCCACTAGCACCGTACTGTTGTTTGCTATCGTCAAGTGACAGACTACCTGCAATGTGTTCTTCTTTGCTGCTCTAAAACAGTAGTTGCCAGTGGCAGCCATGACACATCCAGGGGGACAGCACAGTGAAGGCTACTGTTTTGGAGCGGCGAAATAAAATTGATTTCCGGTTAAACAAGTTGATTTTTTTCTGGGTTAATAAATTATGTCCGTCTCGTGAACGCGATATCTCGGGAACGTTTGGGGAGTATTTCTTCAAATTTGGCACAAACATCCACTCGGACTCAAGGATGAACTGATTAGAATGTGGTGGTCAAAAGTTAAAGGTCACTGTGACCTCAAAACACATTTCTGGCCATAACTCAAGAATTCATATGTTAATTATGACAATTTCACACAAATGTCTAACAGGATAAAATGATAAAGTGATGACATTTTGGACAGACATGGTGGTAAACTGTAACTTCCTTGTGGTTGGCAGAGGCATTCAACCACAAGGTCGTAGATTTTTATCTTTGTTTACATACTATATTCAAACTGCTTTCTCTATGAATGTGTATGTGATGAAAGGGGAAGCAGAACAAGCTGAACACCTGACATATTATCACCTTGTAAAGTTGTTATGGGAAATTTGTTCGCAGGTAGTTCCCCATTTACACATCTATCCATGTTTCTCCACCGGCTCTGAGTAAAATATGTGACTCTTTAGTTGCTAAATGCTTCACTATGTTCACCAGCTAGTTGCTAACTTTGTCCATCTGGTGTTGGGTGCTTAGCAAGGAGTGTAAAGTGGTGTTTTATGTGCTGAAAACAGATGCCTGCAGTGTCTCTAAACAGGGATTATCAGGGCGGAGTTGAGGGCCAGACATATTAAACACAATTGGCCAAAACGCTCTGTAGAGCTGAGGGGAACTAGAGGAGGGTGATAATTCTCTGTAGGTTTGTCACTATGAGCGGCACCTTTCACATTACACATCTGATCCATTCTAAAAAAATTAAATATTGATTAGTGCAGCTTTAAACTGTTGTAAAGGAACGTGTTGACACAGTAGGATTGTATAACAGAAAAAACTAACTCTAGCAGCATCTTTTCAAAATATGGAACAAACACAGAGCAGCTGTATTAACCGTTTGTGGTTATACATGTAGACTATCACAGATTATGGACTAAAAATAACCAACAACCAACCGTCATATAGCGAGTAACATCCTTTGAATAAATTGCAGTGATGCAGTCGATAATGGTGGGGGACCCAATATGTGTCATCATAAGACCTTTAGTTGAGTTTTTGATTATAGGCCCACTGGTTTAAGGTATAATCATGTGAAATTATAGTCATTCAAATTGGGAATGCAGTTCCAGTAAAGGGTAAACTGCTGCTGCAAGTAACTCATTCAGTTCACCAGTTTGAAAAGTGAATACAAGCAAAGAAAACTGTTGACAAAATAATTGATAAGGATGCTGCAGAAAGAGAACTGAGGAGCAGCTAAACTTCAACAGCTCAAGAGTATACATCAAGTAGAGCTCAGATTATTTGTGAATGTTTGTAAAGAAGTTTACAGGGGTACTTCAGTCATTTAGTATTGCACTCACAAGAGACAGAGGATTCAAAAAGGACAGTCAAAAAGCGGAGGAGGCCAAGATATCCTGACGTAGTATCTAGTTGTATCTAGTATAGGTCAAACTCCATAACACTGGATCCTAGACTTCCATTCCACTGCCTGACTCCTACTGTTTCTTTCAAACACCACAACTGCAGGCTTTCTGTTAAAGATATTAAAGGTAGAGTATTTGTCTTTGTAGAGGGTCCCAATTTTGTTTATATTACACAACCCCGCAAGGACACACATCCACACACTTGGCAGCATGAAGGGTTGTGCAATTTACATCCTGCCTTTGGTTTCCAATGTTCTGCTGATTGACAGCTGGTGGCGTTGAGGTGCCTGGAAACGCACCAATGCGCCAAATAAGTCATTGAAGAAGAAGACTGCTAGGGTAAACATGGACGTTTACAACGCAGGATTTATAATGAAGAAAAATTTGGGCTTTGTTTGTTGAAATCAATGATTGTAGTGATCACAGTTAACTCAAAATAACTTATATTGATAAGAAGTGAAAGTCAATTGGTGGTTCCATTGCAACAGCAGCGTGCAGCAGCAGAGCTACGCCTCCGCCATTTTGGACTGAAGGCCACTGCTGTATTATTAAAGGATGCCAGTAAAATGTCCTCCTAAAAAGTGCTGTACAAAAGTAAAACAAAATAATTTCTATTCTATGGTCATATATTTAATGTCTCTATCGAAATGGCCTGTTGTTGCCTACTGAAGCTTTTAGTGTTTGTACTAGGAGGTTGATTTACATAAAAAAAATAATCCCCAAATTTACAGATGTCTCTTTATACATCTATGGCCACGGACTCATTGACGTTTTCAGTCCAAAATGGCGGCAGCGCAATCTAGTGGCGGTTGTCACAAAAAAGCATCAAAGTTTTGTCTCTTTGCCTCTATACTCTTTGGTAACTCTTTCAATGTACGTATGAACATGTGTGTATTGTATTTAAGACATACTTTAAACCCTTTAATAGAGTGTGTAATGAGTGTATTTTGATCACTGTTTGTGTCACATCCCTTTTCTATTCACAAGACCTTAAAAATACTTAAAGCTGAACTACTTATAAATGTTATTTTTAATGTTTAACTTTTAAGTTTTAAGTCCAAATACACAAGACTCACCCAGAGTTACAGCTAAGTATAGAAATAATTTCCTGTTTCACAACACAGGGCATTTTTGTTTCCGTGGGACTGGCCTTGTGACAGCTGCTATTTCCATCCATCACGGTCCTAACTGGGTCATGAACAGACTACAGTCTGTTCTACTACTTTACCTTAACTGTGGCTGCATATTTGTTCAGTCGATCCTGAATGCTGTGTGTGTACTATTCTGGCACTGTTCAACTAACCAACATTGTGTGCATGTGTACGAACTGTAAATATAGAAATACTTGAGGCATCCGTAATGTTTATTTAACTTTAATCACAATGCAGACAAAAGTAAATGACAAGCTGAACACTGCTGCTACCAACAAACGAGATAAATAAAAAGCAAACAATGAAAAAGTTTCTGCAAAACACCAAGAATTTATACATCAGTATGAGAACTACTGCTTCAACTACTACTAGCAACTAACAGCATAATAAAGATAATATTAAAATATTAAAGAAAGAAATGTTCAACAGAAACAGTAGCTCAAACGGTAAAGTGTAGTGCGGAACACACAGAGTGATTTAAATCTTTAAGATAAAAAAAATAAGCTGCCTTTCTGAAAGAAAAAACCTGAGACATGCAAACTGTCTCACTAGGCCACATTTATTTAACTACACACACATATTGGATATGATTTATTATAAAGTAAAAACGGTATGATATAGGGACTACGTTTTAATGCGAGATTGAAAGAGTGCTCCACTGATTTAGTCTTACACTCCCATAACTGACTCACCATCAAGGATCAGACGAAATCTGAGATATCGCCTTTTTATTCCATACACTATGATTCATCAAAACCTGGTGCCTACGTTACCCACAATGCAACTTAACTAGCGACAGTTCAGTTGGAGCTTTGAGTGTGTTATACTAGCAGCGGCCAATGTAGACTCAAGCAGAGATGAGGAGCTCACTTCTTTCCAACTCAACCCCCAGATTTTTTTTTTTTTTTCCATTTTCAAACATCAAGTTTTCCAGCCCCAACTGACGCCAACTCAAGTAACATCACTTTAGGCAATTTATCAGACTTCACTCAGCGCTCTCAGGAGCCACAAAAAGCTTTATACAACTTTTCCCACATTTATGCAGTAGTACACCACAACATTTGCAAACATGTAAACATTATTTCATTGACAAAGTTGAACCCAATGAAATGTTTTTTTTATGCGCATTTAGTTGCTCATTATGCACCTTCATATAAAGGATTCCTTATAGTTTCAATTCTTTGACATGTCTTCAGATGTATTTTTTACATTTTTTTTGTACTATAGAAAGCGTTATGATTTACTTTTAGTAATGAAATGTGCTATATAAATAAACTGGCTTTGCCTTGCTTTGATTAGGTGAAAAGCAGCCAGCGGTTTACCTAACTGTTGCACACACAAATTTACAATGTCAGTAGAAATAAGCACACATTGCATTTTGGGGTTTATTCATCGAAATACACATCTTATATATTAATATGGACAAGATGGAAAATTGGCTATGTGATGCCACTTAATGTGTGGTTGTGGTATGGTAGTTGTGTGTGTGTGTGTAAAAGTAAGAGAGTAAAGGCGTGTGAAAGAAAGAGGGGGGATAAGGCACATTTGATTTATCGTTTTGTCCCCGCAAAGCTTTCTCACCTTGACCTTTCACTTCATCTCTATTTGTGAAGTTTATCCTTCTTATCTATGCTGCGTGATTAAAGGGTTTTACACAAGTAGCACATACGGTACGACAGTTTGGTGAGTTTTATTAGGGGAATTGGGGAAAAGGATATTACAATATATCTGTATATTGGCAAGAATCCAGCGATACGATACATATGATGATACGGGGATATGATATACCGGATTACGATTCAATATATTGTCATATAATTAAAATAAATATTTTTTATGCAATCAGAACAGGAAGGGATCTGCATTTGCATTTATGTCAGTCTCTGTAACATCCAGCATCATAGCACTACTTTTAGCGGGCACATACACCGATTGACTGAGTTAGTGTTTGTATGTTAACTATTAAATAAAAATTGATACAAAATTGAGAATCAATACAGTATCACAAAACACAATATTGTTGTTATTCCAGTTTTTTGATATTTTCTTACACCCCTAGTAACAAGTGAAATAGAGGAGTGAAGCGGTTCTGATGTGACTCCTGAGAGAGTGAGGTTAGTATGTTGCTTTGAGGCGGTTGTTTACTGTCTTGCCATGTTGTCATTGATTAAAGGGGACCTTTATGATTTTTCCCTTTCCTTTAGTGTGTATAGTTTTTTTGTGTGCATGTAAAAGGTCTGCAAGGTCCACAGCAAAGGGAGTTACTGTTCCTGAACTGCCTGAAACAGCTTGATTGAAGTCCTGGCTTTTAATCTGTAACGTGGTGATGTCACCAAGTCACATAGTTGTGAGATGTGTGAAATGTCTCTTCAGCTATTAGATGATTGCAATAACATTTGGTACCGGCATTCAAGGTCCCCAGAGGATGTATCCTTCTAATTTTAGTCGTCCCCCTTAACATTTCCTCTAGTGCTATTAGCAGGGTGAGATTTTTGGTTCAGAGTGAATTAGATTGATTGAAAACGTAATAACTTGTTCAGCCTAAGTAACCTCTAATTTTTAGCCATGCTAGCACATTAGCTTTAAGGATTTCAATGTCAGCCAGTCGAACATTTTATACTTTGTGTTTAATGGTAATTATCAAATATTAGCATGTTAACCAGCTAAAGTAAGATGGTGAATATGGCAAACATTACGTCCTAAACAACAGCATATGAACACTGTGATTGTGATCACGTTAGCATACTGACATTAGTACATTAATTGCATGCACACAGAGCTGCTAGCATGGCTGTAGACGCTTAGCTAAATTGCTTAGCTCTAACACACACACAGGTTTTGCAGTACTGAGTTACCCGGATGTTTGTTTCTTCCTCAGATCAGCTAGCAAAGTTGTTGACATACAGAAACAAAAGAGAGTAACAGGAAGTGTGCAGTGCATTTTGGAGATAGCGATGCAGCGCAACTTTTTCCCTTTTATAGGAGTAATCTTCTTCTGCAGCGTTTGTAACGTGGAACTTCATTTTGACCTTCACTGAACATCTGATATAATAATAATAATAATAATAATAATAAAACACGTCATAAAATCCTTATTTGCTGACTCTCAGTTCAGTCTGTCCTGGTGTGTTTACCCATAACTCAAAATACAGCAGGTGACAGGAGGTAACACTGATGATGGAAAGATAAAAGCCTGCTAGGCTGATTAAAGCAAAGTACCACGTGTGGTAAGTGATTACGCACATACCGTACACTGCTGTAAAAGGAATTTCAAAATAGGCCATACTATATATGTCTTAGTAGATATAGTACTTGAAGAATATTCCAACTAATGCTTTTTTGGTATGTTCAATGTAATTTTAACTTCAAAGCTCGTCTTATAATAATAAGAAAGATGTGTCTGCCAGTTGGCTGTCAGACACATCAGCAGGTGAAGACTTTATAGTGTGATTGTAAACGCTGTAGCGAGAATATTTATACTGTGACACAATAAATATCATCAAAGTCCAATGCGTTGAAGTGGACAAGTATAACTGCAGCATTATATAAATATGTATGTTATGCCGTTCAGGAAATAATTAATGAGAAAATGTAATGGAAAACTGAGAAAATGGAATGACACTTTAGAAATATAGACTAAAATCTGAAAATATGGAAAAAGAAACATAATATGGAAACATGAAATTAGACGGACACCATATTCGTAAATCGTTAAGCGTGTGGTGGATCATTTCTGTACTTTTCATCCAGGTTTCTATATCACTGAATTAATTTAATAATAGGGAGAATCAGAATTAACTAATTTACAGACTATTCATGAAACAGATAAACAACATACATAAAGTGTGTGTTGTTTGTCCGTTCATTATAGATTTAGATATACAGTTTTATTCTATGGTGGCCCAGAGAGTTGAATGCACTGCAAACATCTCTTAAGATGAGATACTCAACACAAATGATGCAGAAGTAAAACATAATTTAAGACAATTTTAAAAAATCCCCAATTTAGAAGCACTGCAATTAAAGAAAACACAAGCAAACACTTAATTTGCCTGCGTTTTGTCTATTTGCGCGTGTTCTCTTTAGTTGCAGTGTGTTGAGCCTCTGCCACCACAATGTTCTCAGGTATTCAATCCATATTCTCAGGTTTTCTATTTAGGTTTCTCATGAATCATTTCTTGGCCAGTAACCTAGTTGCTTGTGTGCATGCAAACACGCTTCATAATCCTCTGCTGTTATCAGCAGTTAATGCTGTTGGTGGAAACACATGGACAGGACTGAAATATTTTGTCAGTTAGAGCTGTTAATGATAAAGCCGACACAACCGGGTTAATGCCACATCCTAGATAACACTGAGAAGTCAGTTTATCGAACTTCCCTTTCCAGCACAAAGATAACTGATTCTTCGGTTTGTGCTTAACGCTACATGAAGTTTGCAATCTTCATTCCCCATTTGGTTGACTCTGTTGTATAGCATTTGATAGTATTACTGGTAATTCTATTCGCAGCAGACACTATCCTATAGAGCTGCATTCTGTTCACTAACCAGCTGCATCAGGATTGACACACGTTGACACAGCGATGACTGTAAACCAGCTGCAGTCAAATGTCTTCCAGTTTGTTGCTTCCATGCATGTCAAAGAGTGTCCTAAGGCAAACAATTAAAAACATTTGATTAAAATCAAGCAATTAATTCCAAATGAGTCTGCAAAGAGTTTCAAGGTATCTGCTGAAAGACGTTTATGAACGACACTTAACTAAAAAAAAAAAAACACAGCTGTAATAACTGTAAACACACACTTTAACAAAGAAGATAGAGATAGTTGTTGTACTTCATATCAAGTTAACCCATTTGTGCCCAAAGACTATATTTAGTATGATCAGTAAAAATGCCACAATTTGTTCCGATTGGTCAAAAGTCTTTCGGTATGTACATGGAAAGTATCTAACAGTACAACTTTGAAATTTGCATGAAAAATCATACTTTTATTAAATGGACTGTAGGTAAGTTTTTTACACATATAAACATTTTAATGACTTTTCATTGCCAATGTGTGAACAGGTTGTAACCTAACCTTAACAATGACACCTTCCACGACTTTCTGGATTTCCTCTATCAGCTTGTAGACTGCTTTTAGTTTGAAGAATGAGGGCCATTTTCTTTTCGGGAAAATTCAAAAGATGTGACGTCATGCGCGCTCGCGAGTGCCTTCGGTGTGCAACCATAGATATCGTTCGGATAGAAATGGAGTCCGCTAATGCCAATAAACGACCAACCCCCACCACAACTCAGACTCCAACACAAATTGCACGGAAGCAAAAAAAAAAAATCAAACTTATATCTAGTGAAGCCCGTCTTGCAAAACAGGAATGTGATGGACGTCGGGGAAAAACTAGGATCAACATCGACCGGGCCTTCGATTCCTGTAGGGAACTTCGTTTGATTTTGGATATAACGGACCCCGAGCTCGCAAAATTCCTATTGGACACGTAAGCTAACATTACTTCTAAGCATGTGAAATATATAATGATATTATGGTTTTAACTAATGTTGCTAACATTAATCAACATGATGCCTGTCAATCACGTTCAGTCTTGTGTGTGTCGCCTCACTGTTTTGACCGATACTCGCTCACGTCTACGTAGAGTGAGCACGAGCAACAGGATGCTGACTGTGGTTGACTTTACAGCCACAGGCCTCACTGTTAACAAGCCATTTCTGATTCTTACATATAGTCCCTTTAAAAGGCAAAGTCAGGATTTTGAAAAATTAGGAAAAACTCTAACATTGTGTTTATTAAATGTGCATATGTGTTCATACCTTTGATATTCAACTTGTTATGAGTTCATATATACTAAATACTTAATTGTGCTCCTTGTAGTTTACAGACATTTTCTTAACATACTATATCTAGTATTTGGGCACATGGGACTACCGTTTTTTCCTAAAATATAATGGAGTCTATTGCAAAAACAGTAGTCCCATGTGCCCAAAGACTAGATATAGTATGATAAGAAAAAATCACTTTTCAGCCAAACGGTTTAGAAAAAGTACTTTTTGAGGAACACAGATCTAACTTTGAGGGTGACTAAAAAGAGCCAGCATGCACTCCAACAAATTAAATGTTATGCATTTCCTCTACCTCTGCATGTCCTTCCTATAGGTCTTCTCCTACTCCTCGAGCTTCTACAGGTGGACCGTACCTCTCTCCACGTGGGTAGTTTATCCTGGATAATCAACCACCAATTAACGAACAACAAAAGATTTCCATAGTATAAACAGTAAAGGTTCATATACTTAGCAGTAGTACTGTATATTATACTTAAGTGTGTGTAGTACTACTGTACTCTTTACCATGGAAATATCCCGGGTTTATAAAAGTAGAACACTGCAGCGACGACAAAGGCAATCATCAGGATAAGCAAAATACTAAATAAGGTCCAACAAACACTGCAGGCTCCTGTAGGAAGACAGGACACAAGAAAGAAGAATACAGTTACAGGAAATACTGATATACACTGCCAGTTTATCATCTCGCTAAATCTAATCCCACCTTCAAGTTTACTTTATTCAGTTTTTGACTGAGTGGTGTCTCAGCTCCTTTGGCAGTTTAATCAGATCAGGTCAGACTAGGAGCTCTGGGTTTTTATAAAGTGGTGGAAACTGGAAAAGAAAAAAACTGTTTCTGTGTGTTTCTGAATGCTTTAATGAGCAAAGCAACAGTTTGTCAGGCTCTGTGACCGGTGATTTACTGATCGATGACTGATCACATGTCCATCCTTGAGTTTCAGTGTGAAACTTGGTCATAATGAATGAGTTTTTGATAGCGGAGACAGACTCCAGCATGCACAGTACCAGGGCCCTGATAGCTCACCTAAATGGAATGCAGTGAGTTTAAACATTTTCAGTAACACCTGTGCAGCTGAGCTTTTCCTGCTACGACAAGGCAAAATGTCTGCTGTGAAAAGAATCTCTCAACATCATAGCAGGTTCCCTGTGTTTGTGCTTTCTTTCTTAAAGGAGCTCTATATGGAATTCAGAGCTCTTCTATTGCTTCAGCCGGCGACTCACAGCTAACTGTGCTAACAGTGCAAATAACGACAATAATACACCACTATATCTTATAACAACTAGTTGTTTGCTGCTGTATTAAAGCAGCAGTGGGTAGAAATGGAGCAAATATGATTAAAGTTAAAAGTTATTTTTATAAAACGGTCAGTATATCCTGACAGTAGTGCATGAGACAGGTAATCTGAAAAAAAATCATGTGTCTCTGTGTCCTCCGGTGCTCCTAATGGCATCGGCAAGATTTCACAGACTGGAGGAAGACAACCAATCAGAGCCGAGCTGGAGCCTGCCGTCTCTGAGCAGCTGTCAATCACTTGCAAACTCCGATCAAACGGTCAAACTAGGCAGCGCTGATTGAATATTAATCCATATTCTGTTACTGTAATGCCTATTTCTCACCTAAAATGTTTTCAGAAACATCTTGTAGTGTACCGTTTAACTGTAAAATGAGAAAGTTTGCTCCGGCTGGTAGGCGGTGCTTGGTATTTCTTCAGCTTCATTCAAACACAATGCAACGAAGCCCTTGCCAAATGTTTTTTGACAAGCTTTCTTGTCCTTGCAGGACCTGAGTTACAAAAGAAACCAACACATGAAATGACCCTGACAGGGTTACAGAACATTTCACATGATAGGACATGCTTTTAGTGTTGAGTAGTTGTATTTATTAACGTTTTTGGCATCATTGGGCAAAATTTCCATAATAACCTTTCAGCATATTGTAATTCAAGTGCTCTGAGAGAAAACTAGACTTCTGCACCTCCTCTTGGCTCTGTTTTCAAGCTTTAGAAAATCTAGCCCGTGACGGGAGACTTTGACCAATCACAGGTCATTTCAGAGAGAGAGCGTTCCTATTGGCTGTGCTCCGGCTGGTGGGCGGTGCTTAGTATTTGGCTACCGGGTCATAAACATTCTCATTTTACAGTTCAACAGTACACTACAAGATGTTTCTGAAAACATTTGAGGAGAGATAGGCATTACAGTAACAGAATATTGATTCATATTTGATCAGTGCTGTCTAGTTTGACCGTTTGATCAGAGTTCACGGGTGATTGACAGCTGCTCATAAGACGGCAAGACTCCAGCTTGGCTCTGATTGGTTGTTTCCTCTGGTCTGTGAAATCTTGCAGATGCCATTAGGCACAGAGGCACATGAGTTTTTTCAGATTCCCTGTCTCATGCACTACCGTTTTATAAAAATAACTTTTTTAAAATCAAATTGGCTCCATTTCTACCCAATGACAAACAAATGACAACAGTATCTAACAACATCCACAACAGACTCAAATAGAAAAACACAGAACAGGAACAAATGCTAAAAAAACGCATTTGACAAAACCCCACAGCCAAATAAAACCTGACCTCACCTGAAGTCACGTACACATAGATGGAACTGCGTTGTTTTCCATATAGGTTAGATGCTTCACACTGGTAGAGACCATTCAGGTCAGAGGTCATGCTCACAAACTGTAGCGTTGCACCGTCTGCGCTGACACCAGGCTGAGGCAACGACTGGCCGTCTCTGAAACAGACAAACAAGGCTCAGTTAAATAAAGACTTACAACCATATGTCAGAAAAATGTTGAGTTATGCCAAAAGTTAAATGAATTTCAATTATTAGTTCTTAATTTGTTCTCTTGAGGGATACGTTTGCTGCTGTTCTGTCTCAGACCTTGTTGTGTTGGTTCCCTTCTGCCTACCAGCACCTCTAAAGCTTCATCGGCAGATGGAGTTTGCCTCGTCAATTTTTTTAGCACTTTAGGGACTTCTTGTCCATGTTGGCCGAGCTGAGGAACCAATAGTTGAACAAAGGACCCCACCACCAAAGCTGCTGATATCACATGATCTTCATCATATCAGATGATCAGCAGTTTTCTGGATTGGTGGAGGAGAATAAAAGGTTGTGTCTAGGGATGCTAATTCTGAATTGTTTTACTGACCGATAGCCGGCACTAATTAACCGACCATTAATCGTAAACCGACAAGATTAGTGCGTTGCATGCAGAGGTGCTGTGGTTGTAGTGCCTAACAAGCTGCCCAGCTGCAACGACCAGCCGATGCACAAACAGGTTAAATCCATCATTTATCATGCAAAACGGGCAACTGAGTCCCCAGTTCACCCGTCCAGGAGAGTTAGCAGCCACAGCCAGGGGCTAGATTTTCTAAAGCTTGAAAACAGAGCCATGAGGAGGTGCAGAAGTCTAGTTTTCTCTCAGAACACTTGAATTACAATAGGTCAATGCCTAACCTTAACCCTCTTGCGAGTTTTGCAATTTGAGGGCTACCTTCTAGATGTGACCAGAATAAAACTCATCCTTTGCTGACACAAGAATCCTGTATTAACTCCACAATCTTCCCCTGCACCAGAGCTCTTTTTACCAGGACATGATGTTCAGCTTCATTTCAGGTACTTGTACTTTACTTGAGCATTTACATTTTATGCTACTTTACACTTATACTTCACAAAAAGTCAACTGTATTTTTTACTCCACTATATTTATTTGACAGCTGGAGATTAATTTACAAATTAGGATTTTACGTAAAATACAGAAAGTATTACAAAATATTTTGCTTTTTTTTATTAAACTGATAAAATCCTAATTACATATTGATGCATCAGAGATAATAACTTAATAAAATGCAGGAATTTGTAAGCATTTAAACATTGTGGTATTGATTATTTTACTTCAGTAAAAGATCAGAATGCACTGGCTGTCAATAGGTTTATATTAGTCTGATCTGTTTTAATTGGTCTTATCTGATTTTTTAAAAATCATATAGTTTAAATATGTCCTAACTTTCATTTTGAAATACACAAATGTTATGAAAATCACTCTAAAAAAGAAGTAATTATGCAAAATCTCCAGATAATGATCTTCAACGATAATGATATGAGTGGCCATTCCTTCTAGAACTCTAATGCAGCCGCATTGGCCAAATGACTCTTTTCTTGCAGCTAATGGACCATTGATCTGCCTTTGTTTCTCAGGGGATGACCACTGGGAGAGGCAGGAATTATTAATTATTATTATTAGTTCAGTGTGTCTATTCATGTGTAGTCTTTAGTCTTCGCTCTGCTGTTTAGCTGTAGTTTTAGATACAAACAAGTGTGTATAAAATAAATTTAATCAGAAAGCTTACAGGCTTCTCAGATGTGTCTAAATGTTCAAATATAGAAAGAGGGTTGCAGTTTGTGCTTCCTGTTTTGGTTTTACTGTATGTACACAGTTAGCAATATCCCCACTGTAAGTCAATAATAGCTCATAAAAAGGCAGGACTAATGACTTTTATTGTTAGAACAGATGGTGCCTGTCTGACTGGACTGTGAGCTTCCCTTTTTTGAGGGGGGTGGCGATCCGGATTCAGGATTTTTTTAAGGATTCCTATCAGCATGAGCATTAAAACCACAGGGTATAACTCATGCACAGTGTAACTGATGACGCCTTGATGCGGCGTGACCCCGCCTTCTTTCTTCTTCGAGCAGAGAGATACATGTGTGGATGTGTGTGCAAGAAAAAAGCGGTAGATGACAGGATGAGAGACAACTTAGTGTAACGTTATACTGACATAACAAGGCTGCTGAATGAGAGAGGCATCCGCCGATACTTTACACGGAAACACACCGTGTTAATAATAAGCCGACCACCTCACAGTACTGCAAGCTGTGAGCTGTGATCTGTTTTTAAAGTCAGGCACCTTGGCCGAGGTCTGCGCCTCTGAGTGCCATTCTAGTGTTATTATTAATAATTATTCTGGATAAGGTTTGTGCTGAAAAGCAACAAATTGAAATCTTAAATTTAAAGAAATTACATTTTAAGTAAGTGTGTTTCCTCTAGTTCTCTGTGATAGTTCTTTGTGTCAATAAATGTGAATATATCATATATTCTCAAATATGGCCATGTGTTTTACAGTTGTGTTTTGTTTGGTGACCAAATAAGGACAAAGAAGAAATCTATTTTTCTTATTGTTCAGGGCATTTCAGCCATGATTTGATGATTTGATGATTTGATGATTTGATTGATTTGATTGATTTGCAAAAACAAGCTGTAAATGTTGATCCAGACATTCATTCAAGTTGTGTTCCAATCACACCGATTTTCTGCAAACACCTGCAAGCAAACTTTAAATTCTTTACTTCTTATGTCTGACCTCCTGGTCAGGGTGCTGCTAATGTGCCAAGTTATCACACAGAGCTATGAAGGAACAATGTGTAATATTTAGGGGGATCTATTGGCATAAATGGAATATAATATTATATAATATATTTCTCGAGTGTCTAATCACCTGCTAATAAGAATTGTTGTGCTTTTGTTACTTTACAATGAGCCCTACATATCTTCATAGGGAGCGGGTCCTCTTCACGGAGTCCGCCATGTTTCTTCAGTAGCCCAGAACGGACAAACCAAACCCTGTTAACTTTTGCTGCTTGGGCCGGAATCAATAATGTTACTCGCTGCTGTCGCTCTCTCTCTCTTGATTCACCACTCACTTCCCACGTACACACACGAACTCTATGCACTGGTTCTGCTCCAAATGACCTTTGCTACTCTTACAACAACTGACTCCAGAGAACGCCATTCGCGTTTTTGCGTTGGCCAGCGTAGCTCTCCTACACACTTGGCACACGGGAGAAGTTGTAATCTGTAACCTCACCACTAGATACCGCCATATCCCACACACTGCATCTTTAAATAAATATTGTGGTCTGAAGTTAACTTTTTTAAATTCACTTTCAATGCCATTATAACTGTTCTGTTGTGTTATACATCTGTAGAATTTCACATAATTAATGAGCCAAAATTACAAAAGCTTTTCATCAGAGTAACATCGGAGCACTTACAAATGGCTGTTCATTGCAACTGCACCTATAATCCAAAATGTAATTTGAGAACACACATTTCAAATTCATTTGTCTAATAGAACCACTCTTTCTCTGTTGTACAAAAGAGAAACATTGTTTGGTTAAGAATGTTTCCATTGAAACCGGTTCATTCAAACTACTTTACCTGCTCCAGTTGATATTTGCTTTTGGGTTGGCCTCCGTCACACATTCAAATGAGAGCTCGGATCTTTTAGTGATGTTCAGTTCAACGGGTGGGACTGCAAGAAACAGGGAGAGAGAATGAGCGGTGTTATTTCTGTAACTGAGAAAATACTAATAACAGTATATCAGAATAATATTTATCACGCCACGTTTGGATCCCATCTGTACCGATACAGACTTTTTATTACTTTTGGATTAGAGAGCTTGAAAAAAGGTATTTTTTGTTACTTGCGATCTTGTTAAATAACAATAAACTCACCAAGGGGTAGCATGAAGTACGTGCACATGCACACAGACACGTCGGAGTAGCCTTCATGTACCATTTTTGTCTCCGCTACTCATATCTACTTTAATTACAAACATTACAGGATTTTTAATTCAAAAGATAAATACCAATCACAACACAACAGAGTGGCACCATAGAAATGTAATATAAAGCTTCCATACTTTTTTCTTTAGGCCAACAAAAATAAATTATACCTCCAAAAGTAGGCTATATACAAGAGAAAACAATGCACATTCAAAAGTTTCCCGTGTGACCCCCAGGCCACGCCCCTGAAACTCACTGGTTTCTTAAAGCTGCAGTAGGCAGTATGTTTTTGGCATCATTGGGCAAAAATTTCATAATAACCTTTCAGCATATTGTAATTCAAGTGTTCTGAGAGATAACTAGACTTCTGCACCTCCTCATGGCTCTGCTTTCAGGCTTTAAAAAATCTAGCCGTGACGGAAGACTTTGACCAATCACAGGTCATTTCAGAGAGAGAGCGATCCTATTGGCTGTGTTCCTTCAAGAGATTTCAACATGGCTGTTGCCTCGCAAACTTTCTCATTTTACAGCTAAACCTTGCAATACAAGATGATTCTGAAAACATTTGAGGCGAGAAATAGGCATTAAGGTAACATATTATTAATTCATATTTGATCAGGGCTGCCTAGTTTGACCGTTTGGTAGGTGTTTGCGAGTGATTGACAGCCGGCTCTCATAAAAGGCAGATGGACGGCAGACCTCAGATCAGCTCTGACTGCTTGTTTTCCTCCGGTCTGTGAAATCCTGCAGATGCCGTTAGGAGCACCGGAGGACACAGAGGCACATCATTTTTTTACAGGTTACCTGTTTTATATAATACTGTCAAGATATAGCGACAGTTTCATAAAAATAATATTTTTTAAATCATATTCGCTCCAATATCACCTACTTCGGCTTTAACTGCTGCTACAGGAATGACAAATCTGTCGGTTTGTGACTAAACATTATAGTGAAAGAGTAAATCAAGGTCAATGTGATACATCACAGCTGCTTCAACAGCTGACAATAGACAGCTGAAACTGTATCCGGGATTCTGCAGACAGTGTTGTCTCTAGCTCGGCTTTATGACATGGAAATGTTGGGTGGAACAATTGAGAGGTGTTTTGTTTGTATTGAGAGCTGGAGGGGAATTCCATCAGCAACAAGAGAAGCTACTGTGTATCACCTGATAACTAAGGCTCCATCTGTGCTAAACAAGACAACTGCTTTCGTCAGCTGCAAAACTGTTGTTTCTTCCTACTTAGGCTGTGTGGGCATATTTGTTGTGTTACTGGCATTGAGTGGTCATCTCGGTTACTGCGTTGTTTACGTTTTCTTTTTTCTGCTTTGGCAACCAAATTACACCGAGTAGTTTTTGAAAAACATGTTATTCTTTTTTTTTGTATTTATCCTTGTTGTGTAACCGGCTTTCTTAATTTTCTTAATTATTGTATTATTTTTTCCTCATGTAACAAAATAATCTAAACTCAAAGGTTCACTTATTAAGTTTTCAGAGCAAAGTGTGACACCTTGAACTAAAATAACCTTGAATTATTACAACTAGTGCAGTGCCAATTAGTGGCGTGGCCACTCGGGAGCGTGTGCCTGTTTGGAGCCGGCTGATTACTTGGCCCAAGGAAGTGCTGAAATCCCTCATTGTTCGTTGACTCCAGGGAAGTGACGAAGTAACACTAGTATATCCAACTTCCAGCAGCAAAAGTGAATTACGGTCTGCCCACTGTGGACTACCTGCTCAATTCAGCCTGCAGAGCCGTGAAGCCCCACCCCTGCTGCTGAACTTTTTACTTCCACTGAACTATTCTCGAAGATGAACTTCCGTGCTTCAATTCTTGCTATTATCTTAAGGCGTTTTCCCACTTGGGTGGATGACAGAGGATTTTCATGGTTGTGTTTGTCAAAAGAATCTGGGTGTGGTACAGAAGAAAATGATGCAACACCATTCAGTGGTTTGGGGGTTTAACTCCAGTTAGCTCTGTTACGTACAGTTCCTTGCAGCCTGGACCACGTGGGAAATCTAACCGCTCAAAAAACTGCAGCTGATTAAATTGATAGTTGAACACATTATCAGCCATTATACAGTACTAGGGCGGTGCTGGTTCGGAGCGCCTGCCTGTCTGGAGCGGGGAGATTGCTTGACTCAGTGTTTTAGTTCCGGTGCTTTGCATGGAGCTGACATCTCTGAAGCTCTGTACCCCGCTGTTGCCTGGCAAAGGCGGTGGTATCGGTGACACGGAGGTCCGTGTGGACCGCCGGTACAGTAACCTTAAATTTTGATGTTAATAAAATGTACCCGAATTCACGAATATGTAGGATATTACTACTGACATTCATGTAATATTACGTCACAATGTTTACTGTATTAGCCATGTGTTTACTCCGTTGCATATAGAGCGGGGGAAGTGAGATCCGATCACAAGTGGTCACTTTTGACACATGTAGAGACGCGTTCTAATGCCAGGTGTGAATAAGCGTACTTGTGATCGAATTACCCAAGAACAGGGCCAAAGAGCCGCGGCAGTCTGCAGAGTCCTGAAGCCCCGTTTCTGCAGAGAGCGCTGTTCGCTTGTTTATTCAAAGTTTGTTAATATTGACAGGTCGCATGTCCCAATTGCATCAACTTCCACACTGCACGTCCTTGGGTCCCCAGCAATACACCCGCCAAGTGCGAAGTAGATCGGATGAGCGGATCTTGATATATGCTTAAGACATATGGAAAGACAGAGATTCTTCGCTTTATAGTTACAGTAGGTTAGATAGTTAGAGGTTTCATTTTAGGCATTCCATTATAAAAATACTCTCTGGCAGAACTGATAACTACAATGCCTAATAGGAAGCTTTTCAAATGAGAAGTGATATGCCACACTTTTCTTTCACATTTCACAGATGTGTTGTAGATAGCAAGCAGCTGTGCAAGCATGAATGCATATTATGAAACTGATCCACATCCAAGACTCTGTGAAAAACCTGCAGTAATCAGTTTTTCTGGCTTGAGGCTGGAGGAACCCATCTGAACTCAATGACCTTAACTTTGCTCCAGACGCTAGCAAAAATACCAAACCCCTGTGGAATGTCTGCTACTGTATTGCTCTGCGAAATTAGCAGTGTTGTTGCAGTAGCAGCTCTCAAGCTGCCAGTAAGTGGCCGAGCAAAATGCGTTCTCATGTTAAAGAGAACTAGCTAGCTTCTAATACTCAATAACATGAGAAAGCATTTTGCTCGGTCACTTCCTGGCATCACCATGCCCTTTATCTTTATTCTAGTTGTTGTCCTAATCTTTGTCCTGACCCTTGTCTTTCTTGTCTTTTTTAGAAACACAAAGCCACAGTATTGAGTCACAAAACCACGAGACAAGGGAAGAGGTTATGATAGCAGGGATGTCACAAGGCAATCCGTAACTACTGTACAGCTGTTAAGAAGCCTTAAGAGTACACAACAAAAGAAACAAATGTGTTGTACAAACAAGCATTATTTTAACAGACAGAAAGCGCTCTACTTCTGTAAACTAGTGCCTTTTATTTTATGCTTTTACTGCTTTTATTGATTTGTTTTATTTTATTCTAACTACACCGAGAGAGAAGCCTTGTGAAATTTAATTGTACCTGAGTATAGCGACAACAAAGATCATTCTACTCTATTCTTATTATTGAAGTATTAGTGAATGAGTCTCCCTGAGTCTCCTGTTAGCCTTGTTTAGGGATGCACCGATACCGATACCGATACCGATACCGATACCGATACCGATACCGGGCCGATACTGACTCAAATAGCTGGATCGGGTATCAGTGACAATGGGGCCGATTTATTCACTTCAATTCTGTTTATATACTATATATATTATAAACTGGAATTTTAATTCCTGTTTAAGTTTTGATCAACTTGTTGCTGCATTAAAAAGGTTTACACTTGAATTGTAATTCCTGTTCATTTTGAAGATTTTTTGAGGAGTTTGAAGAGTTTGGTAATGGAAGGACTTAACACTGCAATGCAAAATAAAGCACAAGACAGTGATAGTTTTGCATTTAGGAAACAACTACGACATGTACTTGGGCTTGATTACATTGTTTTCTATTGGAGCGTCCTAAATGGCCGCGAGCAACACGGCGGTGCACAGCGCGCCGCAACGTTATTTGAACTTCTGTCAGACACACTGTTCCTATTTTTTCCTTTCACTCCCATTGAGAGCGCCGCAACATGAACGGCTGATTAGTTTAGATAAAATGAGCCGAGAAAACCGGGTCAGTTGTCCTGGATGTAAATGAAGATATTAACCTGATTACTGACACTTTTAGCACAAGCATTGACGCTCGCAGTTATATGCTTAGTGTTCATTAGTGAAACTTTATTACGAGCTGTCAAAAAATATAACAGCAACCTCACTAATGGTTAAAATAAAACACTATGGAAACTTTGGGAAATATGAGCCCTCACTACAATATTTCAGTAAGAAGCCTCTTTTTGATCCGCTCCGTTTGCGTGTTGTAGTTTTTTTTTTATTTATTTTTTAAAGGTCTCATATTATGCTCATTTCCAGGGTCATAAATGTATTTTAATGTTGCACTAGAACATTTTCACATGCTGCAATGTTCAAAAAACCCTTTCTTCTTCTCATACTGCAGCCTGAGTCTGTCTGCCTGCCTCAGAGCCTAAAACAGCCTCTGTCTGAAAACCCCTGATTCACAGCCTGTCTCCTCCCACTCTGCTCTGATTGGTCAGCGTTTTCTGTCAATCAAACGTCTTCAACAACACAGCGCTCACAGTCTGAGTGCAGGGAGAGAGAAGCAGAAGAGTAAAATAAACTACTTTAAAGTTTATAAACCAGAAACTTCACCCAGCGCATGTTACCGGAGGAATCTGATCAGAAATCGGCAACAAATGATGAACATCTGCGGTCCAGATTCCAGGTTTTCCTGACGGTTTCTCTCAGGTAAATAATGCTATTTATATCTCTGTTAGTTAGCTCAGTGTTTACCTCATGCATCAACTCTGTAAACCGTAAACATACACTCTGTTTTACGTCCGTCTTTACAGATCCATCTGTGAGAAATGACCGACAGAATTATCCCAGAGGAGAGCAGATAGCTGAGAGCAGATAGCTGAGAGCAGACAGCTGAGAGCAGACAGCTGAGAGCAGATAGCTGTGAGCAGATAGCTGAGAGCAGACAGCTGAGAGCAGACAGCTGAGAGCAGATAGCTGTGAGCAGATAGCTGAGTGCAGACAGCTGAGAGCAGACAGCTGTGAGCAGATGGGAGATACAGAGCTACATGCTACCGCTATGACACGGTGTGTAAACCCAGCGACCATCGGGGTGGAAAATAGAAGATGTGAAACAGTAGTCAGTTCATTATTTCTGCTAAAAGATAAATGTATGGAAGATCTGAGTAATGGTGTATTAGTTACTGTAGGAACTGTCTCTGTGTTACCATGACTACAGACCACCGGAGCTTAGCTTACCATAGTTTACCAGAGCTGAAGACTTTCTCCTGTACCATGTCACATAACTAACTAACAGGTGAGATGATTACAAATGCTGTGAATAATTAATATTGTCATCTGTCAACTCAAATAAAGTTTGACTGTGAAACAGAAATGTGTTGTGTTGCTTACAAGTCACTATTTACTACCTGTACTCTTCTACATGCATGACATCAAATATATATAATATATAAATATCATCTGTTTAAACAGTGTAATTACATAAAGCCTTTGTGAAAGAACATGTTATATTTAGATGATGGGAGTACATGAAGCCTGTTCTGCTGGTTCTTGCAGACTAACAGTAGGAGCTACTTTGCTCAAGTTCGGTTAAGGAGGAGAGACAGTGACGCGCTGTGGGGCGGGGTCAGCTACTGAAGGTTCTGCTCTGGTTCCAGGAAACCCTTACATGGCTTGCATTTCTCTAATGACGTCAGAAGAGAAGGAAAAAAAGCAAAGTGATTTTCTACACCCATTTCCGGACAAACGGAGCAGGAGAAAAAGAGAGAGGATGGTCTTTTATGACACTATGGTGACCTGTAGACACACTGGGGACAGATATTGATGTTTAAAAGACATGGAAAAGTGCATTTTGCATAATAGGTGACCTTTAAGTTAGCTCAATAGAAAAAAATGAGAAAATTGGCCTACAAATCTGGTGCATTAAAGCACAAGAGAGGACCAAGAGAGTAAAAAGCATCCTTCGCTCCTCTTACATCTGATTTCTTCTACCTGTTTAGATTATTTTGTTCAGTATCGTGGAATAAAACAATGGACTAATGTTACGTTATACAGCAGGCTGAGCAGGGACAACAACTGGTGAGAGAAACATCCACATTTAGTCTTTATTAACTTAAATTGTGGTTATGAAGAAATCAGTCAGACTGTTAGATTAATGTGTTGTTTAACTCCCTGTTTACTTTATCTCTGCACCTGTCTGTGTGCACATTTTGACCCTGGCACGAGCAAGGAGGAGTTATCTATAGCCTACAGCACTTCCTTATTTTACTACAAAAACCATTTCGGTCGCAGCTGGCAGGAGAAGATTGCTAGATAACAACTTACTGACTATATCGTATGTTATTTCCAGTAAATATCACAATATAAAACATATGTTTTCTGTTTAAAAAGTAGGCTACAAATGTAGGAAGATAACAACTAACCCATCTTTTAAGTGGTTACATCTCCAGTCTGATATGGAGCACACGGCTGATATGTACGTGGTTTGTTTACATGACGTAACAGAAGTGCAGTTTTAATGTATTCAGTGTGGACAGAGAGCGTCCGTGCGAGCCTGTGCGCATAAAATGACAGTATGTATACGCCTCTCTGTCAGTGTATTTCTTTCAAGAAACATGATAATGTTAAATATACACTTAGTAAAGGCTATATGAGGTGAAAAATAAGTCTAGTTTTCTCTCAGAACACTTGAATCACAATGTGCTGAAAGGTTACCATGGAATTTTTGCCCAATGATACCAAAAACATTCTGCGTACTGAAGCTTTAATGAAATAAATTAAATAACTGAAAATGAATGAGAATGATCAACTACACAAGTAAGTGATGCAGGGAAGTATTTGTATACCCACAGTAGATCTGTATGGTGAAGGGACGGCTTTCTTCTTTCGACATGGCTGCACTGGTGACGACACACTGGACCACATGGTGGTTGATTTCTCTGGTAGGTACTCCAAACAGCGAGCTGACTGTGGTAGTCGTGCCGTTGGCATGCTGGGTGGAGTTGGTAGTTGCCCTCACTTTTCCTGCCAGAGTACCAGTGATCCACTTCACCTCTGCACGAGGCTTGGAACCAGCAGCCACGCAGGTAACGAGGGAAACCTCTTCATCACCCAAAGTAGGAAGGTTATCCTTCAGGCTCGTGACTGGCGGCACTAGGAGAGTTACAGCACACAAGAAAAGTCAACATGCAAGCATGAAGATAAAAACAATTCTCTCTCACACACACACTCTCACTCATTTTTAATACAATACATTATACCGAGCAAGTTTAGAAGTACGTCTGTCTGGACATTTCCGCTGGGAAACCGAGTGAAGATGCACTCGTAGGTGCCTTCATCCGTCAGTTTGACATCGGATAACTGCATAGATCCATTGTTGTCACTGAAATTCCCAATGAATTCAAAGCGAAGATCTTCTCCGTTGACAGATTTCGACCCAGTTGATAAGATGATATAGAAATTGTCAGGGTTAGGTTTCTTCCGCCATGAGATCTGGCTGAGGGGCTCCGTGGTGTCGATAAGTTTGCATGGTAGGATCGCGGTCCCTCCTTGCACCACGGTTGTGTTTCCTCCAATCACCTGGAGACCTGTAAGGTGCAGAAAATCAGGCAATCAGATCCCAAGTCAGAAGGCAACAAACACAAGTAAAAACACACATTGATGGAAGCATGAGCATCTGACATGCCTTAGCTGGCAGGAACAATCACAATATCTTTTTCTCTCAGTCCACACTTTCTTTTACTCACTGAAATACAGAGTTTTTAAAAAAAAAAAAAATCCCCAGAATGAATTCATTTCAAAACGCCGGCTTGGTATTTATGTAGATGTGGAAATTGAGGCTTAACTTGCGAAATGATGATGTTATGGAAGCTTAGCCTTAATTAGTTTAGGCGTGTTCAGACCAAGATAAGTACTGTATGAAAAAGAAGAAAAAAAAGAAAACAGAGCAACAGAAGCTTTTCAAACACTTCATATGACAAGTTAACATGTAGAGTCAGTATTTATATTATATCATTTGTATACTGCTATAGATTGAAGATGAAATGGGAGAGGTTGAGCAGGTTCTTTGTCTGACCAGGTGTCTTTGTCTGACCAGGTGTCTTTGTCTGAGCACCTGTCTTTGAAGAATATTAAAACACATTTGTTTACTAAACTAAACACTCACCATTACAAACACATCCTTATCTTTACATCTCATGTTGATGTTTCAGTTAGTTAATTTGTTTAATAAATGACTGTTTTGCATTCTGACTGTGTTTGTTGTCACCTGGTTAATTCAGTTGTTGTCAAATAAAAAGGTTACAAGTTCAACCTGTTTCTTTCCTTCTGCCACAACTCAGATGTAACACATATTTTGAATGATTTTGAAACTAGTTAAACCTTTAATTTGTTTAGGGTCTGACAAAAAAAATATGCCATTATAATGTTGTGAGGAAAATTTGCAAACTAATGTTATTTCTGTCTTCATGTCTCTGGTTTGTATTTTTCTATTGTATTGAAATGTCTATTTTTGTTGTATTTGTGTAGCCTACTACCTAGACTCGAGCCTTTCATTAGGATGAAATGGAAGACGTCATTATAGGAACACAGAGAGAGCATTCATTCAGCCCCTTGCCTAAATAACGTAACGTATCCTACCTTCTGTAACTGCGCTCAAGAAGATCAACGTCGGAACCAATAAAAGCATCGTGGTGCTCCCATGGGTGCTCTTATAGTACATCCATGGGTCCAAAGTTACACAAAATGTTTCCTCCGTCCGGTCGGTACATCCTTTGCTCCTTGTTTCACTGCCATCAAGCTAGTCTCCACTAGGAAAAACACAAAGTCACTCCTGCCCCCACTATCTAGACATTACGGTAACTTCAAAACTTCAAAATAATGATGAACGTGATCGGCCATTTCACATGACTTCAATAGGTCAGTCTGTCATTTTATTTTATTTAACCTTTATTTAACCAGGTAGAGAGAGACCTGGTCAAGACAGCAGAATTAAAACATACATTATTGTTTGAAGCCAACGTTAAAGTGAAAATATTCAGAAACAGCTCCCAGATTGCCTCTGCTTCTAGGTCTTTCATTCATGTTTTAAATTCATCAAAAGTAATCAGATTTCCCATTAACAGTCTGTCATAAATAAATAAACAAAAATAAATGAAACAAAACGAATACATGTGAAATTCTAAATGAAATAAATGATAATTTAGAAAGAAAAACAGTCGCCTCCAAACTGTAGTACAGAGAAAAAAGTTATTCCAATTGTCTTCTATCAGTTAACCATATCAGCTATCATTGCGAAGTGAGATTAGTGTGTGATAATCCTGCCCCCACGTTGTTTCCTAGACATTACGGTGAGAATGTGTAACAGCTGACTTCAAAATAATGATGAACGTGATCGGCCATTTGACATTAATTCAATAGGTTAGTCAGTCTGTCAGTAACAGTCTGTCATAAATAAATAAATAAATAAACAAAAATAAATGAAACAAAACGAATACATGTGAAATACTAAATGAAATGAATGATAATTTAAAAAGAAAAACAGCCGCCTCCAAAATGTAGTTCAGAGAAAAATGTTAATCCAATTGTGTTCTATCAGCTATCCTTATCATATCAGCTATCATTGTGAAGCGAGATTAGTGTGTGATACTTGACAGTGTCCTTTTATCAATCCAATAAGTTAAATTAGTCACTAGAAACATGGAGTTTCTGAATCTCAGGTGTCATTTTGAAGTCAGGTTAGTCTTGGAAAATGTATTCTGTAATATTAAATTAGACTAAGTGTTTACACAATTGCTCTGGTTGTTGTTTTTTTCTTCTTTTAAATCATCATTAATTCCATTTTGTACATATGTATTCGTTTTGATTTGTTTTGTTTTTTTAACATTTTGTTTATATATGTATGTATTCATTTATTTATTATTGACAGACTGACTGACTTAGTTAAACCTTTTGTTAGGGTCTGCCAAGAAAATATGCCATTAATCTTGTGAGAACATTTGCAAACTAACGTTATTTCTGTCTTCATGTCTCTGGTTTGTATTTTTCTATTGTACCGAAATGTCTATTTTTGTTGTATTTTTTTTTTTTTTAACATTTTGTTTATATATGTATGTATGTATTCATTTATTTATTATTGACAGACTGACTGACTTATTGAAACTAGTTAAACCTTTTGTTTAGGGTCTGCCAAGAAAATATGCCATTAATCTTGTGAGGAAAATTGCAAACTAACGTTATTTCTGTCATTTTGTACTTATGTATTCATTTTGATTTTTTTTTAACATTTTGTTTATATATGTATGTATGTATTAATTTATTAATTACTGACAGATTGACTGACTTATTGAATGAATGTGAAATGGCATATCACGTTAATCAGAACGGTGCTTTTATTTTGAAGTCAGTTCCTACACGCTCTTACCGTAATGCCAAAGATATACACGCACCGCTAAACATCTTGGGGTCTGGCTTGACTTTTCTTTTGTACAAAGTAAAAAACAAAAACAAAAAAAACGTCCTAGTGTCTTTTCCTAACCACTTTTTCTTGACCTCGATGGAAAACGTCGTGAGATCAATAAGAGATGAGGAGGAGAATTCATAAAAGAAGACAACCGTGATGTTTAGAGATGAGGAGGAGGTGGATGTTATTGCGGCTCTGCATCCTGCACGCGTCATCATGGGTCTGCCGTGTAATACCTAGAGGGGAACCAGCAAACTGGGGGAAACTCGCAAGACTGTTAAGGTTATGATATTTAGTCAGGCAGCGAGTCTCGCGAGAGTTATTGCAAGATCAGATTTCGCGGGCTCCCTTCTAGACACGACCGGTCTGCCATGATGAAACTACAATGTTCAGAAGATGGACTACAAGAGGCGCATGTTCTTAACCCGCGGTGAGTGAAAGAGAGTCCTTCTGCTGCTGTAACACTTCACATCAACATATGATAAAGGATTATTTTTTTCTATTGCTTTGAAGAGAAACAGTCATCTTATAGTAAATGTACAGTATTTGTTTTTTCTTTACTTTTTTCATTTTGTTTTTCCTTTATTTGTTTTTACTCAGACATTTACATAAACTTACTTAATTAGATACAAATATGAAGTGAACCAACTTTTCCACTTTTTACAATGAAATTATAGAACACACAGATAGAACATGGGGTGCTTTTCATGTGAAATAAGATAAGATAAATAATAATAAAAAAAATTACATTTAGAAAAAAGAAAAATTAAACAAAAGAAGGGCGTTTTGGGGAAATATACTTTTTCCACTTCTTCCAAATTTCCTCAAATTTAGTTTCTTGAAGCCTCATTGAGAAAGTAATTCTTTCCATTTCCATTTTTTAAGCCATTTCTTAGTAATTGCTTTTCTAGCAGCTACACTCAATATTCCAAATAAGTATTTTGTTTTAATATTTGTAGATGTTGAAAGTAGAAGACCAAACAGGAGTTCGTCGTACTAATTCTGTGTATATATTATGCCAAAAAGAAGAAAAAGAAAAAAAGTGCCATTTCGGTATAAAAATTTAATTTAAAAGAACAAAATTGTTTTCTGGGAGTTTGTTGCAGGTGAGAAGTGCATTAAAACTAAATGCTGCTTCTCCACATTTAGTTGTGATGAGGCCATCATTCTCTGGCTATAGGTTCATTTTCATTTTTAAACCTGATCAAATGTGTCTCTCCCTTGTACTTTCCTGTCCAACATATCTCTTGTTTCTTATTCAGCTCTATACTGAACTTGACGTTTGTCAGGCCAAAGATTGAATTGAGCCTCTTGAAGTACCGACTCCCTCTGCTTGTGATTCTTCCTGTATTCTGCACAACTGTGGGGTTGAGGAGGAGCCACCTGTAGGGACTGAAAGAGGAAATTAATTCACTTTAACTCAGAAACAAAAGAGCAGTTGGGCAGGAAATATGACAGGTTGCTGAGAAATGCTTTGTGAGACATGAGAACAGATAAGTAAAGATAAAGTTCTTCTGACCTCTTTTCCCAACTGAACATGAAACTGGGCATAACTCAGGGTGCTGCTTTCCCAGTCCTGGTTTGGGGTCTTGGTCCTGCTTTTTTATGCAGAGATAACATTGCAGTAATGAGACCCCACAGCAATCTCCAGTTATTTCACACACATTATTATATGAGACAGAGTTGATACTGATTGGTACGTTTAGTCAAGTAAAGGATCCTTTACATAACTAAAAGTAGCAATACTATAAGTGTTCAGAAGGTGCAGCAGTTTAACCAAAAGCATCCCCTCACCAGCCCATGCATTGATCACATGCACGGACCAATAGTCTGTGGCTTGGCGCATGGTCTTCACATGATCAGAGAGTGCTGTTATTCCAATCACCTTCTGCGCAGATCGCAAGCCTCATTTTGTCCTCCAACTCAGCTCAGTATCAGTGTTGCACCTTTCTGGACTCTTTTCTATTTATTATTGATATGGTCTTTTCCTGTGCGTCCATGAGAAATAACCACTATCCTTACTATCCTCACTATCCACACTATTCACAAAAGGATTTAAAAAACCATCTTCAATCAATAAATGAGTGGTATCTCAAAGAGAGTGTGTGTGACCTGGACTAATTGATACATCGTCATCATATTCATGTTCTTACCGGACAACCTGTGGAGATTGTAAATGACATTCATAGAACCATCATCTAAGGGTTCATTCACTCAGCATCACTAAGGTCACAAGTTTGGTATCCATTACACCAACGCCTATTTTACATGGTCCTTCGAGCCGGATTTACAGTTTCCACAGCATTATGGCATTCCCCGATGGTAACGCTCGTCCTCGCCGTGATGTTCGTCCACCACGATATCTCGACGACTTCCTGGTGAGTCTTCCAAGACGACGACTACCTCAGTCACACACACTCTATGACCACTCCGCCGAGGGAGATAGCAGATACCACGATGCAACTAAAGTCACTTCTGATGGACGGACTCCCCAGAACCTCGTTCCAGAAGTGGTCTTGTCAGAACTGAGAGAAATGAGGGAGGACAACAACCAGCTCAGGCGAGAGATGCAATCCCTCCTCAGCGTTCTCACGCCGCGACCATTAGCTCCCCCTCAACCTCCCACTTCATTCTATGAGGTTCCCAGTCAAAGGCATCTCCCCAAGTTCGAGGACATCGGCATCTCTGTCACACAGACCCCTGCTCCAGGCTATGCATCTACCCCGCTGCAGCCTACTAGACAGCCTTTCAACCAACCAGAGGATGACCTGCGAGATCTGCCGTGGCCTGAGTCACCTCCGCCACTGTATGTACATCAAGTTGTGGAGTCATTCCCTCCGCCACCACCGCCAGCGTCATACCTACCCCCAGTCAGCGAAACAGCTCAGGAATCACTCCTGAGGATGCACCCTCAACTGCATCCTCGACCTCAGTTTGTTACTGAGCTGAACGATCATCTCCGGAATATGACTATTAAGCCGGACTACGCCGCAGGGTCACACTCGCTCAGAGAACCTACCACAGAATATGCAGAACAATACACTCTTCCTCGCGGACCACCTGCTCGCTCTCATTATCTGTCAGGTGACTCTCCTTACTTGCCACCTGCTGATTCAAGGGAATGGAGAAGCTACAATCAGCCACAATCTCCACCTCGTCAGGAGAAAACGTATCGTGGACCAATGCCTCACATTCCATACTTCACTGATGATGATCCTCGTCAGTTCGCCCGCTTGAAGATAGCACTTGACAATATTCTGCCTGACGACGCTACGGAACGCTTCAAATTCCAGATCCTCGTCGACCATCTTAAGCTAGAAGACGCCCTTCTGATCGCCGACTCCTACAGTAACAGCAGGGAACCCTACTGTAAGACTATGGCCTCTCTAATAGAGCTGTATGGCCAGCCTCACAAATTGGCTCTGCAGCGCATCACTGAGGTCCTAGATGAGCCTGCAGTCAAAAGCGGTGACAGCAGAGGATTTCGCCTGTTTGCACTGAAGGTGAGGGCCCTAGTTGGAATGCTTGACCAGCTGGGAAAAGAAGGGAGATCAGAATTGGAGTGCGGGTCGCACATCGCACGTTTGCTGTCAAAGCTGCCACATGACCTGAGAGCACAATTTAAGCGCTACATCAATCCCCTTCGCACACCCATCCCAACTTTGCTGGACTTTGCTGAGTGGCTAGAGTACGAAGTCCGTATTCAAGATGATGACGTACAGAACCAACAATCACGGCCACCACAACAGGGACGACCAGACCGTCAGAGAGGTGTCATGGCTAAGCAGAAGCCAGCAGCACGCTCCACGACCGTCCTGCTTGGATATGAACCCCCTAAAAAGGAATCAGAGCCTCCTACACAAGTACGGTCTCAGGTTAACAAACCAGAGAAGCCCAAGAAGTATTGCCCTTTCTGTGACAACATCCAGCATTACTTCAACCAGTGCTCAGAAGTCAAGAAGCTCACAAAGGAACAGAAGATAGCCTGGATCAAATCCGGTAAACGGTGTTGGAGATGTGGAAGGGATCACCAAGCAGCCCAGTGCTACCTCAAAGCCAAATGTCAGCAGTGCAATCAGACTCACCTGGAAGTACTACATGATGTTAACTCATCAACATCTGTAAGACCAGAGATGCCAGCCCCAGAAACGATTCAGCCAGTGACGTACTACCTAGATCCCGCTTGGCGAAGTAGCTGCGTGCTTCTGAAGATGGTTAAGGTATTCCTCTACAATGGCAAAAGGAGGATTGAGACATATGCCATCCTTGACGACGGGTCTGAGCGCACAATCCTGCTCCACAGTGCTGCCCAAGAGCTGGGACTTCAGGGACAGCGTGAGGACCTGGCACTCAGAACCATCCGTCAAGACATAAGGACTGTGTCAGGAAAGTCAGTCTCCTTCTCTGTGTCCTCCGCCGTTAACCCCCAGAAACGGTTCCGTGTCCACAGAGCATTCACTGCAACAGAACTCGGTCTCTCCAAGCATTCTCATCCCATCGATGCCCTGCAGAAGACTTACCGTCACCTCAGAGGCCTGCCTCTCCACTCATTCAGTCAGGCACAACCGCTGCTGCTCATTGGTTCAGACTATCCTCATCTCGTCATTCCAGTCGAGCCCGTGCACTTAGGGCCTCCAGGTGGACCAGCAGCACTCAAGACAAGACTTGGTTGGACACTTCAAGGCCCTGCCAAAGTCCTTCTGCACCAGTCCTCCACTCCTCAGTGCCTGCTCACCAACACCCAGAGTCCATCTGCCGAACTTCTCGGTCATGTGACTAAACTCTGGCAGATGGATGTTCTACCTTACCGGAATGAGAAGCTCATCACACGGTCAAAACAAGACACGGCAGCGGTCAGGATGCTAGAAGAGAAGACCATCAGAGTGGAAGTGGATGGCGTTGAAAGGTATGCTACCCCCCTACTATGGAAGGAAGACGTCCCTCCTCTTCATTCGCCAAAAGAGTCAGTGCTGGGTCACCTACGTGGGACTGAAAAACGCCTAACTAAGGACCCTGCTAGAGCAGATATCTACAACCGTGAGATTAAGAAGCTGTTGGATGCGGGCTACGTCAGAAAACTCACTCCTGCTGAAACACAAGCCAGCACCAACTCCTGGTACCTACCTCACCTTATGGTCCAACATAATGGTAAAGATCGCATTGTGTTTAATTGTTCATTCACACGTCACGGTGCCAGCCTCAATGAACACCTCCTTCCAGGACCCACATTGGGATCCACTCTACTCGGCGTGCTGCTCCGCTTCAGGGAGTATCCCATCGCAGTGAGCAGCGATATAAAGGGGATGTTTCACCAGGTCCACCTCTTGCCTGAGGACAAACCCTTCCTCCGATTCCTCTGGAGAGACATGGATTCAAGCACATCACCCGACATCTATGAATGGCAGGTGCTGCCATTTGGAACAACGTGCAGTCCGTGTTGTGCCACCTTTGCTCTCCAGAGACATGTCCTGGATCACAGTAGCCCAGGTGAAGATATCCGCCACTCAATGGAGCACTGCTTCTACGTTGACAACCTCCTTCAGAGCTTCCCCTCAGTACCAGAAGCCAAGCAACTTGTCAACAAGCTACAGCAGCTCCTACTCTCAGGTGGGTTCGAACTACGCCAGTGGGCTACCAATGCTCCAGACATCGTCAGTCACATGCCGCCAGGATCACTATCGGAGAGTAGTGAACTCTGGCTATCAACAGATGGGACTGATCCACCAGAGCGGACTCTGGGGCTGCTGTGGCACTGTACGTCAGACACCATCACCTACCAGCTTCGCCACACTGAGCACCCTGAACCGACTATGCGCAGCATCTATCGGGTCCTAGCCAGACAGTACGACCCCCTTGGCCTGCTCATTCCCTACACCACCCGAGCTAAAATGCTGGTGCAGCGTCTCTGGAGTAAGAGAAGAGATTGGGATGACCCACAGCTGCCGGATGACCTACTCCAGCTGTGGCATGCCTGGGAGAGTGAACTTCATCAGCTCCCTACCATCTCTCTTCCCAGATGTTACACTCATCCAGAGACAGACTTCTCCGCCTGCACCCAAAGCATACACATCTTTTCAGATGCATCGGAGAAAGCATACGGGGCCGTAGCCTACCTTCGGACAGTGGACCATACAGGTGAAATCCAAGTGGCATTCCTAGCAGCAAGATCCCGAGTTGCCCCAGTCCGTCAGCAATCCATCCCAAGGCTGGAACTCTGCGCTGCACACATTGGTGCCCAGCTTGCTACTGTCCTGCAAAAGGAGCTTACCCTGAACATCTCCAGCATCATCTATTGGACTGACTCTACCACAGTCCTAAATTGGCTGCAATCACAATCTTGCCGCTATAAGGTATTTGTTGGCACCAGAGTTGCGGACATCCAGGAGCTGACGGAGGGTAGTCCCTGGCAGTATGTTAACACAAGAGACAATCCCGCTGATGACATAACCCGAGGTCTGACTCTGTCGCAGCTCCTTGGCCACAACCGCTGGAGCCACGGACCTCCATTCTTGTGGGAAAATGAATCATTCTGGCCTGCATCTCCAGACATCTCCTCACCTGATGATCCAGTTGAACTGCGTAAAGCCAACTTCTGTGGCCATCTCTCTGTGACGCCTGAGCCATGTGCGGTGGACGCCAGTACCTTCAACAGCTTCAGTGAATTGCTTGAAGCTTCGGTCCAAGCATGTCATGGGGCGGCCACGGCCTCAGACCCAACGGCCGATGACTACAAGAAAGCTGAACTGGCCCTCTTCAGACAGGTACAGAGAGACTCTTTTCCAGAAGAATTCACCCTCCTGTCATCCCAGAAATCAGTACCATCAAGCAGCAGACTACTCACCTTGGATCCTGAATATGATCAAGATACCCTGTTGATCCGCGTGGGGGGGCGGCTCCGTAGATGTGATAACCTCTGCCAAGATACTCTGCATCCAGTTGTACTGGACCCTCATCATCACATCACCAAACTCATCATCCAGGACTTTGACAGCCGGCTTGCCCACCCAGGATCTGAGAGAGTCTTTGCTGAGCTACGCAGACGATTCTGGATCCTTCGTGGGAGAGAGGCAGTCCGCAAACACCAGTACAACTGTCCCGAATGCCGGAAATGGCGCAGTAAGCCAGTCATCCCCAAAATGGCCGACCTTCCACCCTCCAGCTTACGGCTCCACTGCCCAGCATTCTATTCAACGGGCATGGACTGTTTTGGACCTTACCTCATCAAGATTGGACGGCGCACAGAGAAACGATGGGGCATAGTATTCAAGTGCCTAACAACCCATGCCGTGCACATTGATCTGCTAGTCAGTATGGATACGGACTCCTTTCTGATGGCACTCCGTCGCTTCATTGCCAGACGAGGAAAACCCTTCGAGCTGCTATCTGACCAAGGCACGAACTTCAAAGGCGGTAGCTCTGAACTCAAAGAAGCTTTCGAATCACTTACCCCATCTCTACAGTCACAACTCGCCAGTCAGCAGATTCACTTCCAGTTCAACCCCCCGTATGCACCACAATTTGGTGGTTCCTGGGAGCGTGAGATCCGCTCCATTAAATCCGCTCTACACACCACCCTGGGATCTCAGACGGTCACGGAGGAGGTCTTGAGAACAATTCTCATCGAAGTCGAGGGTATTGTCAACTCCAAGCCCCTTGGCTACACCTCATCAGATGTCGCAGACCCAGATCCAATCACTCCTAATATGCTGCTGATGGGGCGGCCTGATCCATCAACACCACAGGTCGTTTACCCAGACACAGAGCTCCTCAGCCGTCGTAGATGGAGGCAGTGTCAAGCCCTGATCGATCAATTCTGGATCCACTTCATCCGGAACTATCTGCCATCTCTCCAGACTCGCTCCAAATGGCAACAAGAAAAGGATGATCTAACTGTCGGTACAATCGCCCTTGTCATTGACCAGCAGCTTCCGCGTGCACTATGGCCAGTCGGAAAGGTTACAGCAGTCCTTCCTGGTGCTGATGGCAGGGTGCGGACTGCCCAGATCCAAGTCAAAGACAAGACATACACACGACCTGTTGCTCGACTGATCAGACTCCCAGCACTCCCAAAAGACATTCCTGGCTGACCTTCAACTGATTCAACTTTGCTCCACAAAGTTGGGGGCGGCTGTTCAGAAGGTGCAGCAGTTTAACCAAAAGCATCCCCTCACCAGCCCATGCATTGATCACATGCACGGACCAATAGTCTGTGGCTTGGCGCATGGTCTTCACATGATCAGAGAGTGCTGTTATTCCAATCACCTTCTGCGCAGATCGCAAGCCTCATTTTGTCCTCCAACTCAGCTCAGTATCAGTGTTGCACCTTTCTGGACTCTTTTCTATTTATTATTGATATGGTCTTTTCCTGTGCGTCCATGAGAAATAACCACTATCCTTACTATCCTCACTATCCACACTATTCACAAAAGGATTTAAAAAACCATCTTCAATCAATAAATGAGTGGTATCTCAAAGAGAGTGTGTGTGACCTGGACTAATTGATACATCGTCATCATATTCATGTTCTTACCGGACAACCTGTGGAGATTGTAAATGACATTCATAGAACCATCATCTAAGGGTTCATTCACTCAGCATCACTAAGGTCACAAGTTTGGTATCCATTACACCAACGCCTATTTTACAATAAGTATAAAAATACTCCACTTCAAGTAAAAATTCTGCATTTAAAATCCTACTTATAGGGACACATCATGAAAAACTCACTTTTTCAGTGCTCGTGCACATACATTTGTGTATATGAAGTGCCTACCAACCCACAAGCTTGGATCAGAAAAAATGTGATCCAACAAGCCATTCAGATTTGGCTCCCCTTCCTATGTCACATGCAGGCTCATTAGAATATACCTTGTTGAAATACAACCTGAAAATGAGCATGATATGTCCCCTTTAAGTAAAAATACAGAAGTATTATCAGCTAAATGTACTGAAAATATCAAAAGTAAAAAAACTGTTCTGCAGAAAACTTGTGGAACTAACAAAAGTTTGACAGTTTTGCCCTCTAGAGGGGGCCATTCACTTTACTTTGACTTTATTATCCACCTTAGTGGGAATTTGTCTTTGGCTTCTCTAGTACATACAAGATAAATTCAAACACAACAGCATATCACCCGGACAAAAAAAACAAAAAAAACAAAAAAACATACAGTCAGCAAAACACTCTGCAGTGTTACAAAACATACAACAACAGACGTACAATTGTGCAAATGGGTAGGAAACAGCAGCCGCAGATGGAGACAAGTTACACCTTTCAAAATACTTTAGGTCTTCCCTAGTGCAGTCATTTCACATTCAGTACCTGTATGGCATGGGGAATAAAAGACCTCATATATGTTCCGGCTCGCCCTCAGGACCCTGAATCGACGGCCAGACGGGAGCAGCTCAAACTCAGAGTTTAGTGGGTGTGAAGCGTCTACAGATATCTGTCTGGCCTTCCTGAGTACCGCTCTATCAAATACATAACAGAGCTGCCTTTGTAGCTTGCCATTTGTGTTTTTACATTACCTTAAGGCCACAGTTGGTTCTCTACAGGCTTGTAAAGGGAGGATTGAGCAGAGGGGTATTCAGTTGGTTGCAATCTGCAACCTAGATGCCACTAAATCCTACACATTGTTCCTTTTATGTTATTTACAAATGCGCATTTCCTGCTTTGACAAGTCAAAATGGCTGTCGTGAAAAGGGTCTCTATGTTGAAATGAGAACGGGTTCAGCAATCCATCAACATCATCTAAAATTCCCATTATGCAATGCAGTTGCAGTTTTTATAATAAGAGGATTAACAATATTATACTGTGTGAAATAAATGTAGTAGAAAATACAGACATGTCTAACAAAGCAACTAGCTCATACTTGGGTCACACGACAACGACAAATGGGGGAGGAAGTCAGCAAAGATGAAAGGCACATTGATTTGTTTGAACCGTTTAAAAATGACGCACATACAAGATGTAACTTTTGTAATGATAATTACTACTACTAATACTACAACAAATACGCACAGCACTAAATGAGAAGTATTACTCACCTGTAGAGGCAGACAGCTGGAGTGAAGACACAAAGAAGAAATCCAATTACAGCTGTGAGTATGTATAGAAAATACCACGATGGACTGATTTCTGCACAAAATCAGATGTGAGTTAATTTAAGTACAGTTTGAGCTTTGAAATGCATTATGTCTGGTGTAGAGGTGATTAGCCCTGCTTTGTGCTCTACCTACCTTCAGGTTCCCCAGACACCATTAAATTCCACTCAAGAGTCTCCATACCTTTATCGTCAGATACATTACATACATAGAGTCCTGCATCATCATACTGAATGTTAGAAATATTTAGCTTTGAAGGTAAGTTTACGTCTATACTCAATCTGTGAGAGCTGAAATTTGAAAAAGTCCGATTCAGTCGGTATGAATAAGTGAAAACAGATCTGCCTTTGGTCCAGCTGATTTGAACTGCATTTGTCTGGGATATGTTGCAGGTGAAGATGACGGAGTCTCCCCCGGCCACCAGTTTGTGCTCAACTGCAAGAATCTCTGTCATTGAAGGAAAAAAATCAATCAATATAAAATGAAATGTGTAATTAAATCTAGACAAAAGCATCACAAACACAAACATCCACTGTACAGTACCTGCAGAGAGTTGGCACAATTAAAAGCTGAATGGAGAGCAGAGCTGCTTGGTTTCGGCTGAACATGATGACCATCAGACAGAGAAAGACAGACTGAAACTTCAACATCAGCTCCGATATGTATTTGTGGAAGAGGTGCAAGAAGGAAGTGGTTAGTTGCTGTTTGGCTGCAGTGTGTCGTACCTTTCTTCTTATACAATAATTTAACTCAAATTAGAATGTTGGGAATTGAAACCTGGTCCTTCTTGAAAATAAACCGTAGAAATGATTTAATTAGTAACCATTAAAATGCACATTATAGACATGTTTGACTGCAGGAAAGCACCTCTGCATAGTGCTGAACCCACTTTAGCCACAGTGTGATCCTCCTGCTGAGTGTACCTTCAGTGCATGTGGAATACTTTTTGATGCTCATAGGAAGCATCATAACCAGGTCCTGTTTCTCAGTTGATTACATTAGCATTTCCCCAGAGGTGTCAAAAGCTTGTACTTTGGAATTGTTCATTGTTTTAATCACAAGACACTTTGACTCTATTACAAGAACTACATCTGTTACCTTACATTTACAAAATGGTCTCTCTCTCTGCAGAGATCCTCAACATGTATCCCCCTGGTGCCATAAAATGCCTAACCCTAACCCTGTACTGAAGACTATGAAGGAATTCTAACCATCTCATTTCATACTGTTTTGTGTGCCAGCATAATAAGACTAAAAACCTTGTCAGGGTCCACTTAAGAGGCTTTCACATCAGGGACCCGTGCCCGGATCAGAGTACACTTGACCCCAAAGTCCTGTTCATTTTATTAGTGTGAACACTATACCGTACTCTGGCACCCGTGCACACTTGAAAAGGTGGTCTCGAGTACAGTTCATGTGTACTTGGGTATGGTTCGCATCAGGTGTGAAAAGCAACTGTACCAAAACACAGAAGTGGACTGTCAAACAGGAACAGGAAACTCAGTTTAAAAAACAAAAGACTGGTTCAGCTACACCTTTTAGACTGATGCAGTAGTGTGGGATAAATGTTTGTTGATCATCGAGCTTGATTGACTTGACTGAGTATCTTCACTCTAGCTTTAAAACTGAGCTCGCTACAACCTCCGAAAGATCGATTGCGTTAATGCGTAAAAGAAATGAGTGGCGTTAAGGCGAATTTACGTTAACGCATTATTATCAGGTTACTTTGACAGCCCCATCTATAATATATACTGGCAGAAAGTGCAAGTTACTCATTTCAGGTAACAAATGGACTAACTTGATGCATTACTTGTGCTGTAAATATAATTCTTGTACACAACATTTAAATGGAAAAAGTTAATCAGCAGCTCATATTTCACATTAAATTAGATGGGACGTGAACACAGCATGACTTCAGTCTGGTCTGACTAACATTAACTGAGTATAGAAGAAGTAAAAACAGGTTTGAGATATTTCTAATTAATCGAGCAACAGCAGGAGCCTCTGCAGCTCATCCCATAATTGCTTAATTAACTAAATGGTGCCACCTAATGGACATTCAAGAGCTGCAGGGAGTTTTATGGAGGTGGAGAGCCACCTCGTCTCAATCAAAGACACCAACACCTGTTACATCTTAAAAATGAAAACACTTACGAACTAAAACTTGCTAGAGCCCAATCTGCAGGCCTTTGCTAACAGCAATAATAATGGATCAGACTTGTAACACTCCAGCACACACATCCATCCACACTTCTCAACCAGTCTCACTGGTCTTCGAGCTAGAAAACAGATGAAACTTACTGATTACTTAGTGTAAAGCCTGGACCGGGGCAGAATCAAAGAAGACCTGCAGGAGCACAAACAATCAGCGGGTCAGCAGCCTGCAGTACATACCAGAGAAACTGACGACAGATGATACTGCTGATTCCAGGAGAGGGACACAGGCAAATATGAAGAATTACAGGCAAAACCACATCGCAGCAACATGTAGCTATGGTGTGACCAGCTGTCATGGCAACACTGAAGAGGAGGAAGTTAAAATGGCAGGATATGTGTGCAGCTGAATCTCCTGTGCAGACATACGTCTGTCTTGTCCTGGGTCATGCTTGGGTGACATATGGGATGGCCCTTTAATGTCCCCACCTGATGACGATCTTACCTTTACATGATATCTCTGCTGAACGAGCTGCATGGTAGGGAGCGGAGATGCCGGTCTGTTCCACTCCTCCACAGAGACTTTAGTCTTCACGGGTTTCCTGTGCAGGAGCTGCAGGACTCTGAATTCTCCCAGGATGGACAGAGACAATCTGCCACCCAGCATGTCCCAAGCAAGGGGTGCTTTATACTTCAACTGAGGCTCATCCAGTAGAATAGATGTTGGAGGCATTGCTAGAAGAAAACTTTCTACTCTCAGATATCTCCACATTTTTCCACATTGTCAGTCTTAACCTTTAATGTCTATGAATTTAAATCGGTCTAGTTTGGATTACCATTGTGTTATTTAACATTTGATATCATTGTCAAATGTTCGCTTCGTTGTTTCTAGCCAGTAGGGTTGCTTTTGTTATGGGTGGTATGGTCGGGGTCATTTGTAACACTGTAGGGTTCAATTCAAGGATTCAAAAAGAAAGTACTGACATATTGGCTAAAAATCAACACACAGCCCATTGAAACTCAAATCAGATTTAAAACCTGGTTGGACCCATTTCATTTTTACACATTTTAAACAAGGGACATGTGTAACATCTCAAATTGCACCAATCAGAAACGAGACAGAACCATGAAACTCATGTGCATGGTCTCTGATGATGCCTGCCAAAGGACGAACTGATGTCTCATACTTGTCAAAGTTTTTCTGCAAAGACTTTTTTTTAGGTATTTATATGAAGGTATTACTTGTATTGTTTCAATCAATTGCCCCCATATGCTGTTACAATCCCCCTGCACGTGGGCAGATGTACCATTTGACTTTTAGTGTTTTAATCAATACTGTGACTAACATTGCTTGTAGAAACATTTGACTGTTAAGTAGAACACAAATATAAGTTACTTACATGAAAGAATTAATCCCAATAGCTCAAGAGGTTTTTGAGTAATGACATCAAAACCAAAACAAATTATAATTTCCCCCAGGCTCCTACACTTGACAGCACTAAAACATTGATCACTTAAAAATCATCAAATAAAGTGTTGAATGTAGGCTACATATTGAGAAAGATGTCAAGTAGAACCTCTATGGTGTCTTGAAAACAATTTGCTGTTAAGTGCAACAGAAATTTACTGAAGGAGGTGTGTGTAATATGCAATGGGCCTATTTTATTTTACCCAAAGGAGTTTAAACAAATATAGCTACACTGAAACAATTGGCTTAAAAAGCAGCAGTCAGTTCAGGAATTTGGCAGTTACTTCTGTCCTCACATTTAACACCAACAACTTCACTGTAACATTTTATATTGAATATTTTGCTGAACCAACTTGGCACATGGGAGAAGTTTGCCCCCAGGGCTTTCTGCCAGAAATCCCCTTAGGTTTAGGCAACAGACCTACTTGGTGAGGTTTAGGAAAAGATTGTGGTTTGAGTTAAAATAAACTCTTTGGGGCTGTCCAGCATTCATTGCCTCAAACCGAAATAAGATGGGACTGGAGCTGTAGGGAAATCAATTTGATTAAACAGATTAAAAATGACAAACTAATATGGGGTGATTAAAATTCTTTATTTTAACAATATTGAAAAAGGCCCAATACAAGATTTAAAATCAAATGTGACCATAAAAGATTACTACCAGTCCAAAATTAAACTAAGCTGAGGCCACTGTTGGAGAGAGGCAGACTACACTGAGGAGGGTGCTACCACTTACTCACCTTGGGTGCAACACAGCAAACCTCACAGCAAAACTATGGTGCAGTCTATTTGTGTCCCAGTGCTCTTAACTCACACACAATAGGTGGAGGTACCTCACCATGGGGCCTAGCCTCCCAATAAAGTGACTCTCAGCTTCTGAAAGAAAAAAAAAGAAAGAAAAAAAAGAAACTAAACACAAACAACCCAGTTGGTTAAAAAGCAAAATATCTCAAACTAAAATAATCTAGGGAAAAAGAACAAAACAAACAAATCAAAACAAGAGGTTTTTTTTTAAAGGGAAAAAAAACATCAATATAAATGGGGCAAAAACAAGTACAAGTAAGAGGGCAAAAACATCAGCAGTGTTACTTCAGGCCAGCCTAAAATGAAACACTAACAGGGCTAATAGTGCTGCAACATAATGTTACTCAATACTGAGCCACCCTACTCAACACCATGGGGCACCGCAATGAACTGTTCAGCGGAAGCAGAGGAACCGTGGGCCAGGGGAAGCTAAGTGTCACACAGTAAAAGCTAAAACCAAAAAAGCAAAGCAGTTTCAAATACCTGCAGCAACACCTACTTTACCACAGCATGCCAGGCAGAAGCAAGAGGCCTTAACATGCCTTATATAGCCTGGCCTGATTAGTGGGTTGGTGGAGGAGGAGTCAGGTAAGGGGCTGCGTTCAGGAAACTGAAGATACTATTAAGAGAACCAAAAAATGTACCTTACCACATTACTTTATATCATAACACTGGCCAAATTGGGTGAAAGGAGGTCAGACTTGCAATGTTTGGAAAACAGAATAACAAATAAAGCAGGTTTACCTGGTAGCTGCTTCAATGGAGCACATCTTCTGTCATCTTTACAGCTCAGAGAACACAAGAAACATCTGGATAAAGCTGTAAAGCAACTGGATGTGCTTGAGCTCTCATCGTCACATGACAGGCCTCAACCTAGAGTAAATGTTTCCAGCTGTCAGGCGATATGAAGCTAAAAGAATACAAATCAGTGACTGATAAGTGGTTTCTCAGGTCAGTGACTGTGGTCACTTTATAGCTGAGATACTCTAATGGGAACTTTCATGGCTGAACTGCCAAATAGAGCTACCGTTCAGACCTATGACCTACCAACACGGTGTGCACATGTGAGGTGCGTTTCAGAGAATAAAAGAGAAATCCCATAATTTTATCAACATTTATAGAGACAGTAGACCATTCTGAGAGATATCTCCTACCTGACAGAATGGACCCTGCATTATCTTGACAATTCAGTTTCGATTTTACATAATTACTATTCCTAAATAAATGTTTCTTTATAAATTATCTCAAACTAATTGACACACATCAAATCTGTTTCTTTGTAGTACTCTATCACCAGATAACTGGTTGGCTACCCTTACAAAAAAGAAGTATACTTCAAGTTTACTTTAAAGGGACTATTTGTAACTTTGTAAGCGTATAAATGTAGCGGGTCGTCACACATGCGCGCTCACATATACGCCGCTGCCTCTCCTCCTCTGCCTGCCTGCCTTCGCTCAGAGAGCGCGCGCGTTCTCAGCTCGCTCCACCTCTAGACGTGAACGCGCGCTCACTCCTCACTGCAGAAGAGTTAGTTTAGCTCTGAGAATATCTAGTGAATGCACAGTGGACGTTTGTGCAGAAAAAAAATGCTGCAGCTCCTCCAGACCAACAGAGGTTTCCCGTGTCTTGTGAAGTGACGGAGCTCATTAGCTAGTAACGTTACCCTCTCGTTACCGACCTGGTGCCGGTGTCTTCCTGCTCTCTCCGGCTGCGGGAGGAGAGAGCAGGAAGACACGCTGCAGAGCCCCGCTGCTTCAGCCTGCACTTAGGCAGGAAAAGCCAACACTAGGATCAGATCTAAATCATGTTCATGGAGAGACCTTCGTCTGGTCAGCTAACATTACTGCCAAGCAGCTGAAATATAGAGTGATATTGTGGTTTTGGCTGACTTTTGTCGCCTCACTGTTTTGAGTGATGCTCGTTCAGGTATATTGAGAGCGAGCAAGCGCGAGCCCGACGCTGACTTTCGTTGATTTCACGGCCACAGGTGTCGCTGTTAAGAAGCATTTCTGAAAGTTACAAATAGTCCCTTTAAGAAGTAAACTTAAATATAGTTCAAATATATTCCCAAGTATACCTTATGTAATAAGTATACTAATAACAACGTACTAGTAGTATACTGGTAAGTATACTACTTCTTGGGACTAAATTGGCCCACTTTTTAATTAATAAAAGTATACTTTAAAATGTATATTTCAAATGTAAGAGTAATAAACGTTGGGTACACAACTAGTTTACATCCAAGTTTTATTTTGTACTGCAACTATAATATGAACTTAACTACAAGTGAACTTATAGGTATTCTGCAGTATAGTTTACTAGTTATATACTTGTAGCACAAGTTTTAGTTAATGAAAGTACACTTTAAAGTATACTCTCAGTAAACTACAAGTTTAATAGTATTTACTGAAAAAGTAAACTGAAAGTATACTCTCTTGTTTAAAATAAGTATACTAATAACACACTTGAATAAACTTATTTTTGTAAGGGTACACAGAGAGTGGGGTAAGAAAGTCTAACCATCTCTTTATATACTGCTTTGTGATCCATCATAATAAGACTATAAATCTTGTCAGGGTCCACTTAGTAAAAGAGCAAAGCAACACACTCAGAATGAAATAAACTGAGAATCTGCACAACTATTTAATATATATTTTGGGAAATTATGAGTTTACATAGTTCCTATCCTAAATAAATGTTTCTTTATAAATGATCTCAAACTAATTGACACTCAGAGATGTCCTCCACTGGAATAATTAAAAATAAAACTGTACTTGTTGTCTCTGAAGTGTAATTTATTTGGATTGAAAAGTCCCCCTGTAATTCCCTCACACAACATTAGGGGGCACACACCGTGTTGATTTAACTTTATTGCAATTACAGCAAACATTGGAGCTATCTTTAGTGAGCTCACAGTGCAGGATGGATTTGAATACATTCAACACAGCATACTAATAATGAAACCCTCACATAAATAATAACATAACAAAATACACTGAGTACCATAAATATAAACGATAAGCTGAAAACAAAATCCCTTAAAGTGACAGCACTGGTTTTAATGTGTTAACGTTAGATAAAGAAAATGCATCAGTGACCCAGTCGTCCTCCCTCTGATTGCCTCGCCTTGAAGCACCTAGTTGCTCCGTGTCTCTTGTTTAACTTTCATTTAAATTGCTTCTCAGCTCAGAGATCATAGATTGAATTGAGCCTCTCCATGTACTGACTCCTGCGCTTGTTTTGTGTCCTGCTGTCTGTGCCACCCTGCCGTTGAGAGACGGTCACCTATAGAGATAGAAAGTGAAAATTAAAGTTCAACACTGTCTCAGAGAAAGAGAAGATAAGAAGAGACACGTTAGAGCGTCAAAGACAACTTCAGTTCTTCTGACCTCTCCTTCTGACGGAGGATGAAACTGCTCCTCAACTGGGTACTGGTTTGGTGGCCTGGTCCTGAGTTTTCTGCAGATATTCAAGTTCAAAAGTTAAACACATAAAAGATACACTGACGGTGTTATGATGACAATTTATTCACAAACACTTGCGGAAGGAGTCACATCCTTTACTTAAGTACACAATACCACAATGTTGAAATACTCCATTGCAGTAGTAGTAGTAGCCCTACTTTAGAAATATCTAATTAAAAATACAGAAATATTATCAGACAAATGTCCTCAAAGTGTCAAAAGTAACAGTACTCATTATTGAAAATTAGCCCCTGTGAGTGATATAATATTATAGTATGACATTATTAGATTGCATAAAACACAAAGAGGCTACTGTTACAGGCAGGGCCAGCTTCAGGCATAGGCCATATAAATAAATAAATAAATAAATGTAAAGAAAAAAAGAAAGAAAAAAGGAAAGAAAGAAAGAAATACACTTTTCACCGCTGTAACTCTCTTTCTCACACTTTTTCATCTGCCCAGACGCACTTGAACGTCACACTGTGGCTGAATCCGAATTTCGCCTAGGGCACCAAAACGGCCCTGCTTACTACAGGTGTCACTGTGTGTCATAACATACTGTACTCCTTAATAGAATTGCACACAAATACCTGCTGACCATCAATATGACAAATTAAGCAAAAGCAAATGTCTTTGCCTTTTCAAAGTGAATTTACCTTTGTGGAGACATTCTGGTGGTCAGTCTTTGTTTTTGCAACACAAAGATCCACAGAAGTATTGTTATGTGTCGTGACTGACTGCTGTAATAAACTACATGCTTTGTTTGTTCTTTTTTTTTACTATAGTGAATTATAGGGTTAGATTACTAACATTTAGTTATGCTTACTTATGACAATAATGCTTTTGCTGGGAAAGCTTTTCAAAATTTTTTTACAAAAGCATGCACATCCAGACAATAAGGTGCAAGAACATGTAAAAAGACAGAAAAAAATAGAGTCTGCACATTAAATACTGCTCAAATTACATATATTTAATTACCACCAAATGACGTTTAGAGCATCAAGCTCTTCTTCAGACAAAGAATATAATGCAGAGACACACCTTTATAGGCCAGGTCACCTGGTCCTAATCATACACACAATATATTGGATAAATACATAAACTTGCACTTTTTTCTCTGTGCATGTAGCTACATTATAGCTGTATGAATCAAAGCTCATGCATGTAAATACAGTGTAGTTTAAGCTCTGTAGCAACCACGGCCGTAGCCAGGATTTTACAGTAGGTCATGAGGTCAACTGTTTTGTGTTTAGATTTTCTTTTATATTTAATTTCTTTTAGGTTGAAATATGTTGTGTGTACATTTAATTTCCCAGCATTAAGGTCTAAATGTTTCAAAGTCTTCGACACTGCCAGGTAAAAAAATTATGGTGGGTTCATACTGATAATTACACGGCCGGGTATCAAAACTCAAACTTCAACCTCGAGCAAAATGTATCAGTAGCTCAGAGTATTGAAATGTGTCAAGTATCAAAAGGGTTTTTGACTTATTCTTTGATTAGATATTTCCTGATTTATTTCAGGAAGAATTTTTAACTTTAGAGTATATTTTATGTAGGGAAAGATTTTATATAATACTGATGCATTGAGCAGTTTGATTTATTGTGTTACATTAAAAGAAAACGGTCAAAACATATTTTTATTCCCTAAAGTAAGGTATTACCTGTACGTACTTATATCGATTCTCAGTTTACCTAACTTTGTCTAATTTATTTATTTGTTGTCTGAAAAGTAATCTTATTTAAGTATATTGAGTTTAAAGACACTTCAATCAGCATGCAAAATGTAAAAAAAATAATAATACAAAGGACAGGAGCTCAGTGTCCTCAATGACAGCTACGACCGTGACCCCGTTTAAATACCTCGACTAAAGGCAGACAAAGGACATTTCAAGGTCAGCAAAACAGCTTTGGCTGCTTGTACTAGAAATAAGGCTGTAAAGGGTCAATTCACCCAGATTACACAGTTTAATCTGCGTGACCATCATAAAATGCAGATAAATTAAACTGTGAGTTTCAGGGACTCATTTTCTGAAGAAGGTGTTGCTATTTAATTTTTTAAATGTTATTTTTTAAATGACAAACCAATTTCCCTACAAGGTCCATTCAATAGCAGTTTTAGTAGATGGAACTATTTATTGAGTTCATGTTTGCAATAGGTCCTAATTTAAAAACACACATTACCAGGTGGCTAGAGGCACTCTGTCAGTCATCGTCATTGAAGGAGACAGACACAGTTGACGCAGACAGTCATTTCCTCATGTGCTCTATTTTTTCTTTTTTCCTTTTTACACAATATGCAAATGAACTGTAACTTCCCTAAAATTATAATTATATGTTTGTTTTTCTTCAGATGACATTAATTACATAACTAATAATGTTTTGAGAAGAATTAAGTCAACATTTTGCAATGATGGTTGTTTCTTACGATAGTTTATTCGGTCGGTAGTCCTTGTACGTTATGTTGAGGGTTAAAGCAGAGCATAGCAGCTACTGTGTGGCCTTGTGGTGAGACTGTATTGTTAAATGGTCCAAGGTCAGGAAGGAACCAATGCTATGAGCACCACAAAGGAAATTCCATTTACCTTTTGCTTTTATTCGGATGTAGCTATTATTGCAGATATTTCAAGACCTGGACATAGAACAAGACTAACTGCATGGCAAGATACCCCTAGGAGTGAGTCAGAAATTAAAACCAACCTTAGTTCCCAGTACAGACTGCACCAGAGCAGAGAAGAGTTAAATTATAAAGCTAAAAGCTAAAAGGTATTACTCACCTGTAGAGGCAGACAGCTGGAGTGAAGACACATAGAAGAAATCCAATTACAGCTGTGAGTACGTACAGAAGAGACCACAGTCGACTGATTTCTGCACAAAATCAGATGTGAGTTAATTTAAGTACAGTTTGAGCTTTGAAATGCATTATGTCTGGTGTAGAGGTGATTAGCCCTGCTTTGTGCTCTACCTACCTTCAGGTTCCCCAGACACCATTAAATTCCACTCAAGAGTCTTTATAACTTTTTCGGCAGTTATATTACATATATAGAGTCCTGCATCGTCATACTGAATGTTAGAAATATTTAGCTTTGAAGGTAAGTTTACGTCTATTCTCACTCTGTGAGAGCTGAAATTTGAAAAAGTCCGATTCAGTCGGTATGAATAAGTGAAAACAGATCTGCCTTTGGTCCAGCTGATTTGAGCTGCATTTGTCTGGGATATGTTGCAGGTGAAGATGACGGAGTCTCCCAGGGACACCAGTTTGTGCTCAACTGTAAGAATCTCTGTCATTGAAGGAAAAAAATCAATCAATATAAAATGAAATGTGTAATTAAATCTAGACAAAAGCATCACAAACACAAATATCCACTGTACAGTACCTGCAGAGAGTTGGCACATAATTAAAAGCTGAATGGAGAGCAGAGCTGCTTGGTTTCGGCTGAACATGATGACCATCAGACAGTGAAAGACAGACTGAAACTTCAACGACAGCTCTGAAATGTATTTGTGGAGGAGGCGCAGAGAAAAGGAAGTGGTTAGTTGTTGGTTAGTTAGTTGGTTTGGCTGCTCAGAACCAAGGATGTGTTGTACGTTTGCAGAACATAAAGTTAAGTCACACGAGAATCATACACTATGGAATATTGAGAATTGAAACTTGCTCCTTCTTGAAAATAAACTGTGAAAATCATACCATTAGTACTCATTTCCCCATTTCATTTAACTCAGTCATGTAATCAACTCAAATATAAGATGCACATACATACGTGAAATTTTCAACTGCAGGAAAACCACTTCTGCATAGTGTTAAACACATCTTAGCCACATTGCGACCCTTACGGTTGATTGAGTTTTTATAGTTGCACATCATGTTGAGTACTTGATGCTTCTTATTGTAACCATACTAACCACGCCTCAATAATGACACTCTTATCTTGCTAAATGTAAACAGATATTGTGTCATGGGTGTGAAAACCTCAAAATCTTGATCAACAGACCTTCACACAGAGAGGAAGACATTTTGACATGTCATTGCAGGAAATTAATGTTGGCTGAATACCATTTCCATAAATACATACATAGATAAATACATAGATAAGTACATACATACATACATACATACATACTGTACATACATACATACACACATGCATATGTATATACTGCATGTATGTCTGTCTGTCTGTCTGTATGCATGTATGCATGTATGTATGTATGCATGTATGCATGTATGTATGTATGTATGTATGTACATACAATATTTATGTATATACATAAATACTGTACATACATACATACATACATGCACACATGCATACATACATACATATATATACAAAACTACTGTACATACATACATACATACATACATATATACAAAACTACTGCACATACATACATACATACATACATATATACAAAACTACTGTACATACATGCATACATACATACATACATACATACATACATACATACATACATACATACATATATATACAAAACTACTGTACATACATACATACATACATACATGCATACATGCATACATACATACATACATACATATATACATAAAAACTGTACATACATACATACACACATACATAAGGACATACATACATACATACATACATACATACATACATACATACATGCATATATACATAAATACATAAATACATAAATACTGTACATACATACATACAGACAGACAGACATAGATACATACATACATACAGACATAGATACATACATACATACATACATACATACATACATGCATACATACATACAGACATAGATACATACTGTACATACATACATTCAGACATAGATACATACATACTGTACATTCTAACGAATAACTAATTCACTTGAAACGCTGTTAACCTGCAGATCCCATCCGGATTCATCTGTTTTTACAAATAAGAGCATATCTAGATGATGATGTTACAGTTGGCTGTAGCTTAGCTGACATGCAATAATACCCATGTCCACATAAATATTCACCACCCACTTATGCAAAGGCTCTGCCACTATACAAGATGACTACCATTTCCTTTATTTCTGCCTACAAGCACACTCCACAGACTCAAATGTCAAACAGGAACAGGAAACTCACACTTCACAGAGGTGTCAGAGGCAGAAAGGTGGCCTGTGATTAACGATAGATAAATCAGTTATAGTATTTTCACAAGCATGTCGCTCATGCTCTCTGGCTTTGATCAGGTTTGATCTTCTATTCAGATTGTCATTTTGATTGTCGGGAAGTGCTAAGTATAGCATAAAAAAAGGCCAGGCCGTGCATTTCCGGCCGGCTTTTCAAAGCAGAGTTGATTATGTATGGGGAGAGGCACGCGGTGGCAGAGGTGAATAAAAAGTAAAAAGCTGAGAAGGATTTAAAGCAGTGAATGGTGAGGAAGTGCTTTAGTTGAACAGTACTATACACTAGCAGGGGCTGCTGTAATCATCTTTTTCTGACTTCCTACTACTCTTCAATTCATCAAAACAGTAGGTTAGCATACAGCAAGTGTTGTGTACACCTAAAAAAATCTTTCATAGAATCTAATTTATTTCTACTTTTCTCTAAAATGCCTTACTGTTCCCCGTAGTCTTGTTTTCTTCCACTGTAGCCTACCTACATTTAAATACAAGTAAGAACCAGTACGTGTTTTTTGCACTTGATTCATAAATCCTATAATGTATTATAAAATGTTACCATACTGCAAGTTCTCTCTCTCTCTCTCTCTCTCTCTCTCTCTCTCCCTCTCTCTCTCTCTCTCTCTCTCTCTCTCTGTCTCTCTCTCTTTATGCAGGGCTGATGGAGCAGCATTTGATTATAGGCTGAAGATCTATTTAAAGGGCACAGGTTGACAAAAGGTCTGCAGAGGGCTGCCAGAAGGGGAAAAAGCAAGCTTCTTCAATTTATTTGACTTTTGGGAGAGAAATGTGTGTCTCATGTGTGTGTGTGTGTGTGTGTGTGTGTGTGTGTGGGGGGGGGGGGGGGGGGGGTGGGAGGTGGGGGGGGGGGGGGGGGGGGGTGCGTGTGTGAAGGGGCATCAGTGCTGCTTTTAATTTAGATGTTACACGTCTGATGCAATGCCAGTGCTGGTTTGCACACATGCTCCCTCCCACTCTGTGTGCCCTGTTGAGTGTATTGTGTTTGTTGTATATGCAAACGTGTGTGTGTGTGTGCGCACGCGCTGAAGGATTTTCTTTTGTTCAAATGCCGGGTTAATGAATGTGGTCTTCGATAATGGCAGTCAGCGGGTGCCCTTGGCCATATTCACCGGAGACTGAGTGAGAAGAGGCCCGGCTAACGAGCAACAAAAGAGAACGATGCTTTTAAACAACAACATATGAATCCCTTCAGCATCAAACAATGTAAAGTGGTCGCGCACAACCAAAAGCGCAATAGGCCGATGGCGCTGGACCAGTAGAAGAAGGTCTGCACGCTGTAGCTCCCTTTAAGTGCAATTTATTGGCACATAGTTAGTAACGTTTCGAGCACAAGACTTAATAGATCTGCACAGAGATGCCATCTTAAAAGGTCCACATTATGGACGAATTGTGCTAAATGTGCTAATTATGTGGACATGGATATGCATTTTTGTATATATTGTAGTATATTATGTGGGATACTTGGGTCACTGGCGGTATCATGTGACCAGAGCGTTTACCTTTTAAGATGAGCTTGTGCTCGAATATACATATATACACAATATACAACAATATATATATATAAAAATGCATATCCATGTCCCCATAATTAGCACATTTAGCACAATTAGCACAATTCGTCCATTATGTGGACCTTTTATTAGCCGTCTCTGTGCAGATTTATTAAGTCTGAAGAAGAGCTTGTGCTCGAAACGTCACTAACTAACACGTGCCAATAAATTGCACTTAAAAGGAGCCCCAGTGTGCGCACCTTCTTCTATGTTTTTTCATTGCTCCCTTCAGCAGCAGCTCATTTGTTTCCATTAATGTAAAGAAACCCTCTCCAAGTCGTCTGTCTCAACACAATCACGATTAGCTACTTTGATTGCGTCCGCCATCCCTCCATCCTGCTCTTTGATTTTTGCAACTGGGAAATCATTAGGGCAGAGCAATATTGCGAGCACTACAGAGTGAAACAGGAGTCTTTAGGCGTGATCATATTATCAGATTCTGCAGGGCCCTCCCACACACACACCTACCACAGGAAGCCTCAACCTTTAACCCCAAACTGTCAAACACACACATATATGTTGCTATCTCACACGGAATCAAGAACACATTCCTTGTCAAGAACCCCCTTAGGTGTACACACACACACATGCACACCCACACCCACACACATACACACACTTACACACAGGCTGCCTCTGAATCACACTTCTTCTGCAGGCCGCAGAGAAAGAGATGAATAGAAAAAAACGTGATTAAAGAAAACTCCAGGAGCCAAAAAGAAACTAATTGAATGTGTATGCTGCATGCGTTCTGTGTGCCTGCGAGTGTGTGTGTGTGTGTGTGTGTGTGTGTATGTGTGTGTGTGTGTGTGTGTGTGTGTGTGTGTGTGTGTGTGTGTGTGTGTGTGTGATTCTGCGTGACCGTGGCTAGTCTCTGACCCTTTCAGGCATTGATGGATGTTTGTGAATATTTGAGATGCCTCTCGGAAAACCCCCGGCAGAACACAGAGAGACATCAGAGGAGCTAATACCTCTGTTCTCCATCCTGAATACTGTATGATTCGCTCGTATGTGCGTGCACAGTGCATGAATGTGCATGAATTTAAATCAGTGGCAGCAGAGACGGCTTGGAGAGGGAATATGTATTGTTTGTCGGACGTTGCAGCAAGAGGAGAGATTATTAAACAGTTTGTCTGATTAAGTATTCATCTTCTCCCGGCTGCTTGCAGAACATGGTGAAAGCAGATCCGCAGTTAATGTGTGTCCTTTTCTGAGCCGGCGTTTAATATTTCACACATATCTGTATGTGCTTAAGTGTGTGTGTGTGTGTGTGTGTGTGCATGTCTATGTGCATAATGTGCACAGGCATAGAATAAGAGGAAAGCTAAACAGATGGCAAAAACTGAAAGAGCGGACGACAGGATGAACCGTCTATCAGCTTTTGCATTACATGTCAGTCAAGCTGCTTTTAGAAATATTCTGTTTGCATTTTTTTCTTGATATATTTAAAGTCATACATTAAAGTCTGTATCAGGGGGTTAGAAACAGATAGATCTACTAAAGCTGTCAAAGTTAACGCGATAATAACACTTTACTGCAAATCCGTTTTAACGCCACTAATTTCTTTAACGCAACTTGCGATTTTTAGGTTCTAGCAGGCTCAGTTTTAAAGCTCGAGTAAAGATACTGGACCAAATGAAACTAAAAAATCTAAGGAATCCATTGCTACCAATCATGTCATACTAGCTTGTCACAAAGGAGGTTAAACAACAAACTTACTCTAAATTTTGGCTAGGAAATCATGGCCATTTTCAAAGGGGTCCCTTGACCTCTGACCTCAAGATATGTGAATGTAAATGTGTTCTATGGGTACCCACGAGTCTCCCCTTTACAGACATGCCCACTTTATGATAATCATATGCAGTTTGGGGCAAGTCATAGTCAAGTCAGCACACTGACACACTGACAGCTGTTGTTGCCTGTTGGGCTGCAGTTTGCCATGTTATGATTTGAGCATATTTGTTATGCTAAATGCAGTACCTGTGAGGATTTCTGGACGGTATTTGTCATTGTTTTATGTTGTTAATTGATTTCCAATAATATATATATATAGTATATTTGTATATACCTAGCATATTTGCCCACTCCCATGTTGATAAGAGTATTTAATTAATCTTCCTTTATGGTACATTTTGAACAGATAAAAAAATGTGTGATATATTTGCAATTAATCATGAATAACTATTGACAATCATGCTCATTAATCACAATTAAATATTTTAATTGATTGACAGTCCTAAAATCTACTGTTGATATCAATCAATAGTTGCTTTCAATTGATCTCAATTCAACTTCAAATGTAAAAAAGGTTATTGTGTTGCTATTTGCAACCCTGACTTGCAGACGTTATGTGTATTGCTTCTGACAAATACGTTTTGGTGGACACGTACAAAGCGCAGGACACCAGAGACCGGGTTACAGGCTCCTGAGCTGCGCGCGTGGTTAAGTGTATAGGCAAGATGTGGTTTCAGTTAAATGTTAATGTAACCTGTTTCTCACGCCTCAAGTCACTTTTGCCTTTTTCAAGAAGTAGCCAAGACAACAATCTGTCCCTTACCTCAATCATGTGCTTTGTGTCTCTAAACGAAACAGTGAAATAATAATCATGCTGTAGTTGCTACGAGTGGGTTTTGTGAGAGTGGAGGTGGGAGGGAAAACAAACAAAATACATTGTCAGTGAATGCTTTGCAAGTATGTTAAAAGAGTATTCACAGACTTAGCAATGCACTAGTTCGGTCAGAGATTCTGGTGTGTTCAGTTAATGCAGCCTCGAGCCGCTAGCCTCAAGCTGAGATGAGGAGCTGGCTGCAGCTCATATCTTTCCAACTCCATGTTCCAACTTGTAGTCTTCAGCCCCAACTGACTCAAGTGACATCACCCGAGGCAATTTACCAGACTGCACACAGCTCTCTCTGGAGCAACAAAAGGCTTGATACAACTTTTTCACTTATGCATCAGTACTCCCCAAGACCTATAAACAGACTTTGATGTGTAAAATCTGCAGATTTCCCTTGAAGTATAGGCTAACATTTTGCATCTGGGTTATTTAACCTGGAATTTATGCTAATGCCGGATACACACTTCATGAGAATCAAGCCGACCGACAATCGCCAGTAATGCCCGGATTTTTTTAATGGTTCTAAAGATTATCTTTAAAGATATTTCTGAGGTGTGTTAAGAGTGTTTTTTACATCCCCCGATCGGCTCGAAAGTCCGTGGCTGAACCGATTTCAAATAGTAAATATCAAACATGTTCAATATTCACTATCGGATCTCCTGTTGTGCGTGGGGAACCCCGAGGACACCGTCATGGTGGCTGCGGCTAATGCATGAGCTGATGCAAAACGCGAAGCATAAAGTAATAAGATGGGCTCAGAAATGGAGGACCAACTGTCTAATTTGAGCCAACAAATTGTTTATTTAACGTGTCTCCATGACTTCATCCATCCATCCTTTGTGAATTTTCAGTACAAAGTAGTGCAAAAACGAACATTGCTACTCTTCCTGCTGTCGCCCGCCATGTTTGTTTACACTAAAATCACATATGATTGCAATAAATTTTGCAAATATTTTCATTCTTGTTCATGAATGAATCTGTTAGTGTGTGGTGTGCTGTTTTGGTCAAATCGTTGCTCTCCACACACTAAAGGAGCAAAACTGTTAAATTAAACATAACGTGTTATGTGTGGGGTTTCTCAAATTTTAAGGTTACGGTTCGGAAAATCTTTTAGTGTCGGCCAGCCTTAAGTGGTTAACAGTTTTGTTTCACACCAACATGCTAAATTAAGTTGGTAATTGTTGAATTGTTGCTTGTTTCACGGCTGATGTTTTGTTTTGCAACCCCCAATGCGAAGCACAAAAAAAAATTCTCCTCCTTTCACACAACTTCCTTTCTGCCGGTAAAACAGGGAGGCAAACAAAGGTCATGGAATAAGTGGGACAATATGGAAAAATAGACAAATTATCTGCCAACAGTTATATGCATGTGACCATCGTTAACAACAGAAAAAATTCAGCTGGTTTTTCACTGCTTGTTATTCAACATCAATGCAGGTAGAATGAAAAGCAGAACACACTCACACACACACACACACACACACACACACACACACACGCACACGCACACATACACACATACAAAAAGCCCCGGGGTGTCAAATAATCACAGCATCTATTTAAACAGGTAGACTTCCTCCGAGGGGATGAAGTTATATATAATTGATGGCTTGCAGAGGGGAGAAATTCATTCATCCTCTCCTTTCTATTCAAAATTTAGTATGCCGCGGTGTTCACTGCCTCAGACTTCATAATCACTCTTAAATTACTCCTCGCTGGAGCATGCACACAAATGGTGGTTTTTAATCCTGAAATACTTAAATCATATAAGAACCTTTGAACATTAATATTTCAGTACTTGAGGGAAAAGGGGGCTTTCTACACAGGATTCCTATAAGATCTGACTGAAGGACATTGCTAGAAAGGGTCTTGGGCTTGATTTGCATTGTAGATCAATGATGTAACAGCTTATATATAGCTGGAATATTATATCACACAGAAATAATAAGAAACGTGAGAAAAAATGAGGGGCCTACAAATGAAAAATACAAACCTTTAACAAAAAGTATTTCTTTTTATGCGGTAAACGGGCCCTGGGCAAGTAAAATCAAAAAAGACAAACAAACAAAAAACATTTTGTACCACTTTATATATATTATATTAGTATTATGATTATTATTATTATTATATACATACATTTTTTTATTTTTTTTAATCTATGGCCAATGATAATTATAATAATGTGTTATTATGGTCAAGTGTCATTATTATCAATGTCTTTGTGTGTTTCTTGATCTCTTGATGTTCTACATTATACTAATAACAATTCAAATATTGTACAATTTTATTTGACCGAGTAAAATTACCTTTATTATTAAAGAGTTATTTCTAATGACAGAAAAAATATAATTTAGATTTTAGCTGGTTGAATAAAAGATTTGGAAATGTTCAGTTGGTGTCAGTTTCAAACAAACATTTCCATACGACAATTATATTTACAAGCTTAATAAGGATTTCAAAACAATTTCGAAGTGTTTGTTAAGTAGAGTATTACAAAAGGAGAAGACATATTTCAAATGTAATGTAAAGTGAACTTGGCCTTTGTTGATCAGCTAATAAAAATGATTCGATAAATCAAATGAAAATATGTGCATCTGTCAGCTTGGTTTGGAGTTATTCTGCCCCCTAGTGGCCATAAATCAACTAGTACAGCTTTAACTGGTGAAACCAACCAGACCATTGGTATTACAGTTTTTCTCAATTGTTTACACACAAATACTGGTACTTGACACACAATGACCACAACATGTAACTCATGCACCAACCCCCTGAACCAATTCTGCTAAACTACAAGCACAATTCCTGCTTTACACTCAAATTGCAGTTCTAAAACACACTTTTTTCAAAACACTACACACAATTCTCTGCATTTGGCACAATTTTCATGAAGAAAATCTCGTTTTCACAAGGAACACACTGTCATTCAAAATTCTAAAGTCAATTGCCCTACTATGCACACTGACTCATCACATGGGCAAACACCTGTCACACAGTGTAACAATTAGCAATCAGTTGATGCTTTTCATGGCTGGATTTGACATGCTAAGCGATATTTCCCCCGCTGCTTGGCCAGGGAAAACATTGCTTGTGATGTGGATGAGGTGCTGTGGCCAGACCGAAACAGAAGAGAGGATGCAGCATAGTTTTTTTTACTGTAACTGTATACAGTAAATTCTTCTGTTGTTTTGTATGTAGACCACTGTATGTGCAACTTTGTGTTGGTTGGGATGTACACTGTGTACATTGTTTTTGTGGGGAAAATAAAATATATTTGTTACCGTGTATTTGTGTGTTCTGAGTATAAAAACAATATTCTAAAATATTTTACAACACACTTATGTATGTACTGTCTGTAGTAAGTGTAACACTGAACAAAAAAAAGGCCTGAGTCATTATGATGAATGGAGAAGAAGTGTTTTCCATTCATCATAGTGTTTTACATTAAGCACATCAGTGTTCAACTGGTTCTTATAAATGTCTATTCATATGATGGTTTGTGTGTGTCATTTGAAAACAAAATACCATTTTGAGAAGAAATTACATTGTTTTGAATGTAAAGTTTAATTTTGCAGGAGAATTGAGGGGTTTTGCCCATTGTGTGTGTGTTTTTTTGATTTGTGTGTAGAGTTCTGAGAGTATGAGGCATGCTTTCAGAAAATGTGTGTAAACAATCGAGAAAAACTGTAATGTAAGCAACGTGGGTATGTGTGAAAGAATAAAGCAGTCCAACACGTTCTGGGTTTTCCTCATAACTCTAATGAACTCCCGAACACAGTTAAATCAAGCCATTTCCCTCTGCTTCCTCACCTCTAACCATCAAAACCCCTCCTCCTTTTCTCTCTCTCCTCTTTTACCCCTCCTCTCTCAACCCATAAAACTCCCAGCTGCCTGAACAGCTATTCAACTAGTTGAAATATCTGATACCAGCAGTAGCTGACAATATCTGATAACAGAATATCTTAACATTACTGTAAACACTAAATATGTGTGAACAAAATGGAATAGAGCAAATCAATAACATACTAAACCTACAGTATGTTTGCACAACTATGTTTACATGACACAACTTCAGTCTTACATTAACAAAGTTTAATTATACCTGATAATTTGATAATTAGTCTACTATATTCTTTAGGTCATATAATAGAAAATAGTTGACCAATGGATGCATGTAAACATTTTTTTTTTTTTAAAAACAGATGATGGATGATAATGTGGTAATGATGGAAGGTAATTCTTTAGGAGACTATATGATTTCACACACATAATACACACACACTTTCCTCGGGTCCTCCTCTCCACCTCCTCTCCTCCAGTGTAAACGTCGTCGGAGGACATACTAAATGTGTCTCAGTTTATTTCCTGGTTGCAGTGGATGTGAATGTCATCAGCTGACAGGAAGTACACATGGACCCAAGCTGTTGACTATTAATGTTAATGCAATTCTGTTGCAATTCCGTCAAAATGCGCTAAAACGGAGCGTTTCAGACAGAGAGGGTAAATACAGGTATATTTAGGCATACAGTATGAGGAAAATAAAGTTTGTTTTTAACATTAAAGCATGTAAACATGTTCTAGTAGAAACACAAAATACAAGTATGAACCTGAAAATGAGAGTAATATGGGACCTTTAATACTGTTGAAATCCTGCTGTAAATTAACAGCAATAGTTTACAGTGTATGATTTCACACACATAATACACACATAATTTCCTCGGGTCCTCCTCCTCCTCTCCTCCTCCTGTGTAAACGTCGTCGGAGGACTCCAGACGTTTTCATTGGTCGTGGCAGAGAGAGAGAGAGAGAGAGAGGAGGAGGAGAGACTGACGGACTGAATTCCTCAGCGCTCCTCATATTTCTTTGAATCACACAAACCTCCTGCTCTCCTCCTGCTCACAAACATCCAGACCAGCTTCCTTCCTCCTCCTCCTCCGAGCACATATCCGAGCAGAGCAGCTTTTTACAAAGATGGTAATGTAGACTCACTGAAAGTACCATTTTCCCCTCAAGTTTCCTTGAGGAACTGGCGAGGAAACGGATGGAAATATTAAACTCTTATACTTTTTTTTCTTCTCTCGTGTCCAGATGTTGCGAAGTGTCGCTGTGCTCCTTCTGCTGGCTGTGGCTGCCTCTAAGGCTGAGGTAAGTTATTTTTTTATTCTTAAAACTGATAATTGTCTTTGTGGAGTTCAAATGGACACCAAAATGCTGCCTTACACATCTGTACTAAAACGCTTTTACGCACGAATCTGCACCTCTGGAGTTCACGTTAACACAGCAGCTTTGTTCACACGAGCGAGAAAACATCTGGAAAAAGGTCTGAGTCAGTGTCTGTGGTAGAAATCAGAGCTGACTGTGCTGCACATATGGCTCGTTATATAGTATTTATCTTCTTAAGGAGAACCAATTATGCCATTATTGTTGCCACCCATGTGCAATTATGAGCTCCATTGTGGAGACAATCAGGCTCTCAGTTTTAACTAAATTGCCACAGGGACAGTTTCTCTTTCAATTGGGACATCATTCTTAATCCTGAAAAGTGTTGTGCATGTATGGCTTTTTTTTTTTTGTCTGTTACCTGAAATACACACTCACATTTTGCATTCTGTTGGACCACACACAGGAAAATACTCCTCCTAGTTTCAGTTTTTTTTTTCGTGGAGTTGTGAAGTTCACACAGCAAAATGCTCCATAAGAGGACAGAAGAGTGACAGACAGCTGTGAAAAGAAAAGAAAAGACGGGAGTGTTTGTGTAGCTATATTTCACAAGCCCTGCTCGCCTTGGGATTTTGATTGCCCTCATCATCAATATTGTAGGATGCTTCTGTGCAAAACGCTCCGCCGACCGGCCGGCAGCTGCTCTGGTGGCACACAAACACCGTGTTTTGGGTGGTCAGTCAGAGAGCATGTGTCTGTGTACACTCTGGGGTGGTTGGTGAGTGTGCTCAAGAGTTGTGAGAATACTCACCTTATGAGTGTCACACTGCAGCGCCAAGAAGACTGAGTAAACACAGAGATAATGAGCTCTTAGATTAGAGGGATGGAAACCTCGATCCTCTCATAAAACTGTGAGAAAGAGAATAATTTCCCAAAAATGGCACACTATTCCTTTAAGAAATAGAAACACACACACACACACACACACAGCAGGTGGTGGTTGATGGACCTAACCTATAACTGGACACAGCTGTTGAACACCTGGCTTTGTGTTGACTCCTCTGTTGACCTGCACAACAGTTGCATGCTGGGGAAACAAACATAGCTGTAGCCTAATTAGAGGATAGATTTTTCTAGAAACATATGATCGTCCGCCGCCTAGTCTATCTTTATAGCTTCACGCAGATGGCCATTAGTGTCTCTCAACAACAGCCATGACATCACTCATAGCCTGACATGCGGGCCCTCCCCGCTGACCTTCCACTGCTTTCTCTACCTTGGCTCACCCGGCTGGAAAATGTGCCATTGTGTGCGCCTTTATTGGATTCATGGCCGTGATCTGTTAGGTATGGCATGGCGAAGAAGACAGAGCACACAGCGGAGTCTGTTGAGTGTACCCGCGAAGTTAATGGGGATGCATTAGAAAGGCATCTATTCTCCAAAGGTAATTACCCTGATAATATATGGCCTGTTGACTGGCCGTGGGAAGGGCCTGAACCGGCATTCCAGTGTGCCGTCTGAAGGAGGTCAACAAGTCGGAGCAAAGCTGTATCTGATGGGCCTGCAGGGTGTGTATTTAGGTTAGATATGGGGGATGTGTGTTAGATTTACTGCATAAAAGAGCTGGAAAGACATAGTGAAAGCAGGATTCTTTGTGTGTGAACTGATGTGTTTATTTGCTGGCATGAGTGTAGGGTATTAAAATCTGGACACTAACTCCTGATTTATTACGAAGGAGAATGCCCGCATGCTTCCTGAGGTGAGAAATTGCAGCGTTATGACAAGCAGCTCAGAGATGTAGTGCGGCCAGGGTCGGGACTCTGTGTGTCTGTGTGTGTGCGTGCGGGAAACGAGAGATAGGCATCTTGTGAATAAGATGTTGATGTTTTACTCAAACACACCAGGAGCTTGATATGCAAAAGAGGTCGAGATGCAGGCGTAGTGAAAGTCATAAGAGTTTGCAGCCTTGGGGGACACATGTGCGCACACACTTGCATGAGAGAGAGAGAGAGAGAGAGAGAGAGAGAGAGAGAGAGAGAGAGAGAGAGAGAGAGAGAAGAGAGAGAGAGAGAGAGAGAGAGAGAGAGAGAGAGAGAGAGAGAGAGAGAGAGAGAGAGAGAGAGAGAGAGAGAGAGAGAGAGAGAGAGAGAGAGAGAGAGAGAGAGAGAGAGAGAGAGAGAGAGAGAGAGAGAGAGTAGAGAGAGAGAGAGAGAGGAGAGAGAGAGAGAGAGAGAGAGAGAGAGAGAGAGAGAGAGAGAGAGGAGAGAGAGAGGAGTGTTTATATTTCTGTTTTTATGGCATGCAGTGTTATTGTTTTTTCCTGCATCATCCGCTGTCACAGGGTGGAATGACACAGTGGTTAATTTAGTTATCTGCAGCGGCTCTAGATCTTGGAAAAACACAGACGTCAAGAGGAAGTGAGCCCAGCAAGGCAGCCAGAAGAGCTCTCCTCTGCTCTTTAGACAGTCCAAGAGTTGAGAGGATTAAAGCAGCAGTGGGCAGAATTGGAGCAAATATGATTTAAAAAAGTTATTTTTTTATAAAACGGTCACTATATGCTGACAGTAGTGCATGAGACGAAAAAAATCATGGTGCTCCTATTGGCATCTGCAAGATTTCCCAGACTGGAGAAAAACTGAGATCAAACAGTCAAACTAGGCAGCGCTGATCAAATATGAATCAATGTTCTGTTACTGTAGTGCCTATTTCTTGCATAAAATGTTTTCATAAACATCTTGTAGTGTACTGTTTAAGCTGTAAAATGAGAAAGTTTGTGACGCGGCAGCCATGTTGAGAACAGTTGAGGAAATACCAAGCACCGCCCACCAACCAGAGCACAGCCAATAGGAACACACTATAGGAACACTCTCTCTCTGAAATGACCTGTGATTGGTCAAAGTCTCCTTTCACGGGCTAGATTTTTTAAAGCCTGAAAACAGAGCCATGAGGAGGTGCAGAAGTCTAGTTTTCTCTCAGAGCACTTTAATTACAATATGCTGAAAGGTTATTATGGAATTTTTGCCCATTGATGCCAAAAACATTCTGCCGACTGAAGCTTTAAGACGGCAGGTTGAAGAGAAGAAGAAGCTGGTTCCCTTGTTGAGGCCCTGGCCTCTGATTGAGCTACAGCCTCTCTTGCACCTCGCCATGTTGCCATGTTGATGCCTGTTCTCTCTCATTCAAGGTGGGCTAAAAATATCTGCCCAGGTGGAGGGAACATGAGCATGGAGGGGACGCTGTGTCCTCTATCTGTATCAGCCTGCTCTAATTACTGTAGCCCAACATCCAGTCATGGATCCTGCGCAGGGATTGTTGAGGGCGGTGAGTGATAGAGTGATGTAAAACAGAGAGGAGATGGAGGCACAGTCATGCAATTATAGCAGGGGAGATTGGGGGTGAGGTAAGACTTGTGTAGGGGAGCGGGGGGGTACTGTGTGTTTCATGTCCCTGCAGTGTGTTCTCTTCACTCTTGGCTTGACTTAAAAGGAGTCCTCATTTAGCTTACCAGCTGTACTGGTGTCTTATCATTACCGGCACTCTGCACTCAAAGGCACTGCACACACAAATTAACACACACACAAATGACAAAGAGCGGCACAGAAGTCTACTCAAGGGGTCTGCGAGTAACACATAATTAAAATATAACACACTAACGTACTCATACATGCTAAAAGTTAAATATAGGTAGCGAGGCTTCAATCAGTTAAGTGAATGCAGGTTATAAAGGGCGACAATTTCCCATTGTTTCCCTCTTTGTAGCTCCCGGTCAAAGGCAGTAAATCAACATCATTAGTGTGATGTGTTAAATAATAGTTTGGCACTTGTTTTTACTTCAGTTCAAAACTGCTTAAAAAGCTTTTCTCTGATATGATAAATGGTCAAAAAAAGACGTCATACTACGCATTTGCTTTCAACAGAGATCCTCCCGTATCTAGCGGCCTGCATAGAGGACGCACCTTGAGATCAGGCGCTGCATCTGAAATGCAGTTTGCTTGGTGGAAACGGGGTCAGTGTGGGATGAGTGATTAACTGGCTGGCATTGTTCTCTCCAAATGTCACAGTTAAATGTTTCTACCATTAACCAGAAAGCTGTGACAACTGCTGGAGCTTAAAAGTGGCTCGTTTACACAGTTTTGACTGACAAATTATATTTTCTTGTGATGTGTTGTGATCTGATATGTGTGCTATAACACAGCAGGCATGCAAGAAAAAATGTAAGTTTACTCACCATTTGTGCTCTGTATTACCCAACCACTAAAGTCGGAGACTGTTAAAACATCGAAACAACTAGGCAGCACTTCATATCATATCCTGTTTCAGATTGTGAGCGATTTAACGTTGGTGGGTATTTCAGTTTCAACCACATATTGTGGTCATTACTTAGCGAACGGAACTAGCTCAGACGTTTGCTACATATTAGGGATGGCATGAGAAGTGATACTTTGGTGCCAAGTCGATGCCAAAATTCAGAAAATGTGATGGTACTCGTTTTTCTACAATACCGCAGGTACCGTCAGGGCTTGTATTGGTATATACTTCTAAATTTCTGGTATTGTGACATCCCTATTACGTATATATATTGTTGCTTTTAAGTATGAGAAAGTATTTTAGAGGTACTAAAAAGGTAGGATTCGATAGTATGATCACCAGTTACATTGACAAGGTCCATGAATTCATTACAGAGTGTTTAGGCACAATAGACATTACATTTATGGTTAGGATCGCAACAAACGAGTATTTTCATTATTGGTAAATATAATTTAATTGATTAATCGATTCATCTTTTTGTCTGTAAATGTCAAAAAATAGTACAAAAATTGTCAGAGGTGAAATCTTCAGTCCATCTTTTTTTGCTTGAAAAACATAAAAGCAGCAGTAGGCAGAATGTTTTTGGCATCATTGGGCAAAACTTCCATAATAATCTTTCAGCATATTGTAATTCAAGTGTTCTGAGAGATAACTAGACTTCTGCACCTCCTCATGGCTCTGTTTTCAGGCTTTAAAAGATCTAGCCCGGGATGGGAGACTTTGGCCAATCACAGGTTTCTTCAGAGAGAGAGCGTTCCTATTGGCTGTTCATTCAACAGAGACAGCTGTCAATCACTCGCGAACTCCGATCAAATGGGCAGATATGAATCAATATTCTTGTTACTTGTTACTGTAATGCCTACATGTTTTCAGAAACATCTTGTAGTGTACTGTTTTGCTGTAATATCAGAAGGTTTATTCAATATTGATTCATATTTGATCAGCACTGCCTAGTTTGACCGTTTGATAGGAGTTTGCGAATGATTGACAGCTGCTCAGAGACGGCAAGGCTCCAGCTCGGCTCTGATTGGTTGTTTTCCTCCGATCTGTGAAATCTTGCAGATGCCTTTAGGAGCAACGGAGGACACAGAGGCACATGATTTTCTTTCAGATTACCTTTCTCATTCACTATTGTCAGGATATAGTTACCGTTTTATGAAAATAACTTTTTTAATTCATATTTGTTCCAACTTGCCAACTTCTTTCTGTCCATCCACTAATTGACTAATCCTTTAATTCAATCCTGCCTTTTGTCAGATTTTTCCATCTTGTGTTTATTTGTCAAAGTTGAACCAGACATACGAGACTTCTCGTAGGTTTTCTATGAACTATGGGGAAAAATAAGATACAAACATGCCTTGAGCCTATGAGACCTGGTCTGTGGTTATGTTGTATGTATCTTCAGAGCCCCATGCACTGACCGTCTGGCATGATGAAGGTTTAGGTCTCAGAACTGATTTTAAATGGCTGCACACAGTCTGTAAATGAGCCTGTTCCTTGTACAAACATTTTCCAGCCGTTAGCCCCAATACTGGCCTCAAAGAGGGAGCGGAGAACAGGGCAGGATTCAACTCATTCTCTTGGCCTGAGCTTAGCATGGGCCCTCCCACCCAGTCGCCCTCCCTTTCCTGGCTGTGGAAAAATGCCCAGAACAGAGCAGGGGAGGGAAAAGGTGGCAAAGTGGAGAGAAAAAGAGACTAAAAGGACTTGGGGTAAGATTGTTGTACGAAGAATAAGAGAAAGACGGAAGAGAATTAACAAACACAATGGGTGAAAAAGATGACAAGAGAGAGATGTTTAGAGGATTGGGTGGATAAATGTGGGATAGTTGTGTGTGGGATTGACGTGGCTCAGGTGGTGGAGACAGGAGACACTTTTGTCCCAGCAATGTGACAACAGGGTGAACAACAGGGGAGGGGAGGCCGAGGGTGGTGCTGTGTTCATAGCGTTTTATGTTCTCCGCTGACGTTTTAACTGCGAGCAGATGTGGCTCTGCCCAGATTCGTGACTTATTTCCTGCCTTTCTTTAGCCTCTCTCTTTCTCTCTCTCACTTTCTCTGTGTTTTCTTTCTCTCTTTTCCTTCCTCCCTTCCTTTCTTTCTCTCTTTCTGTCCATCTTCCTTTCGTTTCTTCTCGTTTCTTCCAGGGTGTTGTTACATTTTCAGCTCTTGAGCGACGGGGGCCTGTGGGTGTAAAATAAGAGGCTGCAGACTGGGGTGACATCATCCTGTCCGTTGGTGCATTCCTTTCACGCTGAATGAGAAACAGGGAGAAGAATAACAGGCAGATCCGTTTAAACTGGTCGTTACGAAGGGTCCTTTTGTTTTCTGCAGGTTTAATCTCAAACCTGGCCCCCCAGGAGTGCGTTTGAGACCACCCGTAGAGCTCATATCTTTATTACACACTCAAATTAGTCTTACTTTGGCCTCATTATTCCAAGGACACATCCTGCCAGTTCCACTATCAGCTCATTGATGTATAAATCCATGAAGTACTAAGCAGGCATCTCAGCTCAAAAGAAGTGTAGATTGTGTCATTTTTTGGGGGGGTTGAATGAGTGCGTCTGTGTGTCTGATCTCAGTAGAGAAGAAATGAGACTGAACCTGATTTGATATGTACGAAGATGAATAGATTCAGAAAGAGGAAAATGCGAGAGATTTGAGGATGCAGGCGTTTTAATTATTGAGGGCAAATGCTATAGCTTTTCTGATAGTCTGTTATGTTTCTCCCCCGTGCGATGGATTTAGACACAAGCTCGTGTGAATTCCTTAAAGGAGGAAACTGGTTCATAGTTAGCGAACAGCGTAAGAGGAAAGAGTGGTTCTCATTCTTCTTTGGCTGTGCTCCACTTCTCTTCTGTGGTAAGGCATGGTTAGAGGGAAAGAGGAGCGAGAGAGGGGGGTCTTCGCGGGCAGACGGAGACGAGCTGTTGGGTTTGAGCCCTCCCTGTCCTCTCGTTGCTCCTGGCGCGAGCCCACGTCTCATGAAGCTCACGAGCGTTGGACAATCTAGGGCTGGAGAGACAACACGGGGAAAACGGGAAATGCTGGAGAGGGAGGGGGGAGAGCGGGGGCACCTCTCTGACCTAGATACTGAGGAGATTTTGGCTCAAGACGAACTCTATCGGACCCCAGCTGAGGCCAAACAAAGCTCAGGAATGTACACCCCCCCCCTACGTCCTGATTCTGTCTCTTGTCCTTCACCTTCCTTCATCTTGTTCCACCTCCATTATTTCTCTTCCTTGTAATTGAAAACATGCTTGTAAAACAGTAGGTTGCATTTTGATGTTGTGAGGGAGAAGCCGCCTCGCTGTGCGTGCATTTGTCTGTCCATCTGTCACTTTGAGACACGGTAATGAAGACCATAATGTAGGCCGTAGGGAACGGAGTCATTGTAGGTAAGAAACACATATTTGTGTTCTGCTTTCAGTCACGCAAAGTTTCACACTCTTAAAGGAACAGTGTGTAACATTTCAGGGGATCTATTAACAGAAATGGAATATAATATTTGAACTATGTTTTCATTAGTGTATAATCACCTGAAACTAGGAATCGTGTTTTCGTTATCTTAGAATGAGCCCTTCATATCTACATAGGGAGCGGGTCCTCTTCACGGAGTCTGCCATGTTGCTCCACCATGTTTCTACAGTAGCCCAGAATGGACAAACCAAACACGGGCTCTAGCGAGAACCTTTTTTTGCATTTTACATTACCTGAAGGATACCGTAGTTTTCAGACATCTTTGTAAAACTGCGGTAACGTGAGCCGCAGAGTGCAAAACCCTGGTATGCCAGCCGCCGTCTGATTTCCGTTGCTCCTAAAGTAGTGTTATTATGGTAAGGATGGCCTCTTAGCGAGGTGAACGGCATTACCACAGTTTTGTACTCGGCGGCTCACGTTACCGTTGTCTGGAAAAGGGAGGAGTGAGCGGAGGGGTACTCAGTTGGTTCCAATCTGCAACCACACCACAAGATGCCACCAAATCTGAATAAAGTATGTTATACATGTATATACTCTGGACAAACTGGACACAACTTAAAGGAGTATTTCCTTTAAAACTACAACTTGTTGTTTTTACTCCTTTACTGCTTTTTTTTGTACGTACCTTTGTACAGCTGTTTGTTTGCTAGCTGATTTCCCCTGTTTCCAGTCTTTATGCTAAGCTAAGTTAACCTGCTGCTAGCTGGAGCTTCATATTCATGAGAGTGGTATCGATCGTCTCACAATGTGAGTGTATCTCACAATAGTCAAACTATTCCTTTAATGCCTTCATAATATCCCACTAAACGACAAAGACAACCATATGAAATAAAGTATTCAGTATTATAATTCTGTTTTAAGCACAACGTTTTGCTGATTATAAATGCCAGCTAAAACAATCTCTAAATTGAGACAGACTGATGCATTCAGGACGCAGTTGGGAGCTTTAATGCTTGCCTAAACTTGCCTCATCTGTTCATGTCAGCATAATTTTTTTAACTCCATAATGAGTTGTGAAATATAATTTCTTTGATGAATAACTGTGAGTGTCGGGGGTAAGTAACATCTAAACAGTTTTAATCATTTACCCTTCATATGTTTTTTTATTTTGGCAGCATTTTTCCAGTAGTTTAAAATTAAATCTGTTGTTTTTTATTCAGATTTGTCACAGTTACAAATTTGAGGGAGAAGCAGCTCCGAGAATAAAAACAAGAGCGTTTTGTCTTGGGTGGCATACAGACTGGAAATTTACACTAGTGACCAGAATGAATAGAAACCGCATAACTCGTACATATTCTTGCACCCTTCTGGGACAACTTTATTTGAATATTTCAAGTTGTCAAATAGCATAATATTTTATTCATAAAACACTCACCAGCCCTGAGGGGAAAGAGGAAAAATGTTTTGTCAAACGTTTGTATCTTTCACATTGAGGTGCCAGCTTACTATCTACCTACATCCAGTGAATCCAATACAAAAACCCTGCAACAAATCCTGTCTTTATGAAGCTTATTATATTCAGTTATTGTTTGAGAGGCTGACGCAACTCAAGCTGAACCACCTTTCACCTTTTCGTTATGCGGTACAATTCAACAGCGCCGGAAAGCACAACCTCCACAATGAGCACGGCACTGAATCAACATATCTCTAACGCAGTCTCGAGAACAGCTCAATATGAACAGGATTTACTGCTGTGCTGTTGTATTGGATTGCATTAAATGAAGCTCTGTGTGCTCAATAAGCCGATCAAGCTGATTAAACCGAGCTTGATCACTACGGAAAGTCATATTGTTGTAATTCATTAAAAGAGGCAGTATTTAATGCCTTTATTTTTAAAGCATATGCTGTTTGTCACTGTTGGCATATCCATGGCAGAGTGTGTACAATCCGTAAATCATTGTTTTCTATGTTAATCAGGGGCAGGGTGCATTGTGGGAATAGATTAACGGTGGCTGTAAAGTGACACCCACAGGAGAGAAGCATTGATTGGCCCGCTAGATCAATGGAGCATCACCGAGACACACACACACATATTCACAAAACACAAAACATGCAGTTAAGGGCGGATAAGCTCCATTACTCATACTGTTGTGTGGACAGATGCAGAAAGACATGCAGATAGATGTTCTAATGTGTTTTTCATGGATGCAGATTTAGCCTTGCTGCTGTTGTGCTGCCTGCGCCCTCATCAGCTGTGAAAAATTAAATAGGCTTTTTAATTTTTTAACTGAAGCGAGAATACATTGCCCTTTAACTCCATTCTGCCTCAGCATGGAGCCGTTCAACACGTGGCAAAATTGTTTTAATTCAGAGCGCACCCGACCGCCGCCGCATTTCTTGTCTCTTCCCCATCTACCTGTTTCTTAATAGTCAGACTCTCTGCACATCTTCCTTCTCTCCTTCCTCCTCATCTCTCCGATCACTTATTTCCCTTCTCTGACGACTTCCATCTCGCTCTACAAAGCTGGTCTTGGATCACTGACATGTCTCTCGCAGCCGTGAAAGGGCATGGCACTGAGAATAAGATGAGACAGAAGACAGAGAGAATTACAGCAGAGGAGTAATAAAAGTACCCTAAACTTGAATTGAGAGGCACCACGCAGAGATAGGACGATTAAATTATGCACTGAGGGTTTTGAGGAACATCAATTAAATCTTTTAATCTTCTTAAAACCTTTAAATAATTTTAACCTACTGACAAAAAGATCGAAACGGAAAAAATGCAAGAAAATGGCAGGAAAATGAGCTGTGAAATGTGTATATATGCAATCAGTTTTCTGCTGGAGGCTGGCAAGCTCTCTGTATGAAAGCCTCTGTTTAATCTGTTATGATTCACCAGTCACTTATCAGAGCTCCGGTTCCTGTGATCGGTTTTAAATGGGAGGGAAAGGAAAATGTGGCATCATTTGTTGGCTACAATGAAAAATTGATGTCATTTAAGTAGGACACCCACCGCGGGGTTGTTTGTTTTTGTTTGTGCTGAGTTGTAAATTTTTCCTAATGTCTGCTCTGATGGTGATTGGGTTAATGAGTGTGTTTACATGCGCTCTAGCATCCCATTCATGATGGGGTTTGTGGAGAATCCTGGTTATGTTTGTGCATGTAAACATCATTGTCAACATATGGGTTTCTGACACACGAATAACCCCATATCTTGGTTTTGAGACACCTGAATACGCTGGCTGTTACTGCGATAGAAACTGGGATAGTGTGGTGTTTAAACACCTTACCCGGTTCTGATCACTGTATGCCATGTGTGCAGGAGTGCTCCCAACTTTCAAACTCTCAATTCTAAATTTGGTAATCTTAAAGGAAGACATGCACTCATTCACTTTCTTGCCAAGAGTTAGACGAGAAGATTGATACCACTCATGACTGTACACTAAATATGAAGCTACCACCAGCAGCCGGTTGGCTTAGAAGACTAAAGACTAAACTAAACTCACTGGCTGTGTCCGAAATCACTCAGTACTCACTATATAGTCCACTATATACAGTAATGAGTTCACAATAGTGCAGTCCAAATGTATAGAGAGAATTATTATAACCTATATAGTGTACTCAACGTATCCCACAATGCATCATGAAAGTGGTGTACAACCGATGGTCACAAACCAAGCACTATATACCATCATGCATTGCGCTGAAGGAAAAATGGCTAGCAGACGAGAGGAGAGATCCTACACACGGCATCTTTAATAGCTTATATCTGCAAGTATAATAGCTTGGCCAATAGTCTAGCTCTAGGACCGAATGAGTGGCAAGAATATGACTGAGTTAGAATAATGTATGTATACTGGGAGATGAATTTTCTCTAGGTTCCATGTAAACTGCATACATGTCACTGATGATGATGCATGTCTGCCTACTCCTGTTCATGGCAACAATGAAGGCTCCATGCAGGCGTGATTTATGACCACATAAGGCAGTCCCCTTTCCCCTGTTTGTTGAAGGTTGGTTGGGTGACATTACACTCTCTTTGTCCCTTGTTTTTGTACAGTCTGTGTCAATCATAAATTCAGAACAACACGCTGTGCTGTGATCTCATTATGGAGCTTGGTTCCATTTGCCTCTTTTGATTGACACCTCTGTGATCTTGCCACAACAGGAGCCTGTACATGCTCTCACCATAGCAACAATCCACTTGAATCAGCTGGGGAAAAAAAGAGCCTTGTGCCTCTGTATTCATCAGCTAAATGTCAGGGATCCTCTGCTGGTTCTACTCAAAGAGAGAGATGGACAGAGTTTCATCTAAGCAGCCCATCCATTATTCATGTTCTCATCGGAGGTTTCTACAGGTTTCAACAGGCTTCTAGCACATCTGTGTCTAACAAACCGAATTGTCTAACATGCTCAAAGCCACAGGGATTGCTTTGAAGATTTTCCATGACCTCAACTTTGGAGTACAAGTGTGTGTGTGTGTGTGTGTGTGTGTGTCTTTAAAACATGCATAAAAATGAAGCTACAATCCCTCTCCTCTCACCACTTCGGAATTAAAGCCACTACACTGCGATGCTTGCATGTGACCGCCTCCTCTCTCCCTGCACCCATCTTGTTATATTCTATCATTAGTGAGCTTATGAGCGTTTCGGTCACAAGAATCTGGCTTCAGTTTAACCTACATACCAGACCTTGGACTTGGAAGCCAGCTCACGTGCACTCAAACACAGAGGGCCAACTTTCTGTCTCGCTGTTACAGGAAACAGCGGCTTAAAGAGGAGGAGGGGAGTCTAGAGAAACAGGGAGGAGAAAAGATTTCACAGAGCATGGGAAATGGGCCCAGAGGAAAACACAACCCAGACTCCAGATGTGGAAACACCCTGTACACAAACACACACACACACACTTATACAAAGACACACAGATTGGGAAAGGAGGAGGTAATGAGGGTCATGCAGCCGCTCTTGGAGCTCCGCTTGGCGTCTTGTGATTGGTTGGTTTGTAGCTCCGGTGAACTCATGTTTTGTTAAACCCTCTGGCGATATTCTTCAACAAACAAACAAAAGACAGAGAAACAAAGGCATGTGTCAACAAGAGAAAACGAGACTGATTAAATGTATTAGAAAATAAAAGTTTAGCTGAAAGAAACAGCACATGATTTAGATTTTTAAGGGAGGGTTTTTGAGCTAACAAGTTGGTTGTAGTCCTTTAAGGTCTCATCCTGCTTGCCTGTATGGTTCTCATTATGCTTTACGCAAAAGACATCATCTTTTCTAAGTGGAGTATGGTCATCTGTCACTTCCTGAGCTGAGTCTGACCACCGTTGACATGGCAACTGCTGGCAAACATAACTGGCAACTGACCAAAAGGCATTAAACATGCTAAAACATGAACAGGGATAAGGCAGTTAGGATGTATTTCAAGTGAGTCAGGAGCATGACCAAAAAGTTCTGTCCATTTGAATGTGTCATGTTGGTGAGGGAGCGCCACCTAGAGGGGAAATGCCGTCAAACTTTGCAGGATGGCTCAGAGTTAATATGTGCATGTGTCTTTTAACTTTGGCTGAAATTAAATCAATCAAACTTTATTTAAATAGCATCTTTCAAAAAAATCAAATGCACTTTTTTAAAGTACTTTACAACCGATTTACAAATAAATAAATAATAAATAAATAAAATAGTATAAATAATAAAAACACAAAAATTATAAAACAATACACGAAAGCCAGACTAAACAGATGTTTGTTTTTTTAGTTTACGTTTAAAAATATCATATATAAAATTATACATTTTGTTTTACAAAATTAGGAAAGCAATGTTTAAGTCAAGCCTGTTGTTGCCTTACACATAAAAGAATGATCCCAGTCACTTCCACACAGTGAGGCATACAGCTTATTAATTAAACACTGGTATCGGATCGGTACTTGGTATCGGCTGATACCCAAAGCCCAGGTATCGCTATCGGTATCGGGACTGAAAAAGTCAGTTCGGTGCATCCCTACTTCACAGTTCAGGAGTTATAAGAGACCAGTTCTTTATAAATGGCAACAAAAACTAGACTAATTATTCGTCTTATGCCCTTGGCCTAACGAACTAATCTTGGCGACTAACAAACAGAAAAAGGAAGTGATGTCACCAGGGGGAGACTCTCTAGTCTCTATAGGTTTGTGACAGAGGAGCAAGTTTGATTAAACATGGTTTTAATGTATAAGTATAATACTTAAGATTTTAATTTGTGTTTGGTACGTGTTTTCAAATGTGGTCAGCACCTTCTCAGTGCCTTTAAATAGACCCGTCACAGTAATAAGGCAACAGCGCCGCCCTGTGTGTGAAATCCGTAGAAACCAATAGCATTTCTAAAGTGCCGTCAATGTGTTTCTTTTCTTTCAGGAGCTGCAGAGCAAGAGCAAAGTGTGTGCCAATGTGTTCTGTGGGGCTGGCAGAGAGTGTGCTGTTACAGAGAAAGGGGAGCCCAGCTGTCTGTGTATAGAGGTGAGTGCACTGTTGGGTGGCTTTACAGAGACCCAGGGACATTAATTCCACACAGGAAAGGAGTGGCAATGTAAGAACATTAAAAAAACTTGTGAGATTAAATTTTCCCCTCGTTTTCACTTCTCTTTCTCTCCCTCTCTCTTTCCAGAGCTGTAAGCCCCACAAGAGGTCAGTGTGTGGCAGCAATGCGAAGACCTACAGGAACCACTGTGAGCTCCACAGGGACGCTTGTCTGACTGGCTTGAAGATCCAGGTGGCCCACGATGGACACTGCCATGGTACGAGCAGCACCACAATACAAGATGTGACAGTCTCAGCACAGGGTTTAGTCCAGCGTTCGTGGAATTGTAGACATTAAAATGTCCTTTTTTTGAGTACTTAAACAACTTCTCGTCCATGTTGGCTTCACAGTTTAGATTAAAAGTTCCATCGTCTTCCTCTGTATTAGTCACTGGTGGAATGTAACTAAGTGAATTTAATCAAGTACTGTAGTTAAATATACATTTGAGGTACTTGTACTATACTTGAGTCTTTTCTTTTCATTTAATTCAATATTCGTTGATATATATATATATATCCTTAATTTCATGGGCTGTTTTGTGATTTATACATTATTATTACATACTTAATTAAAAAAAACTAAAGCGAAGCATTCGAATACTGATTTGGAGGTCTATTACCATGGCAATGGTCAAAGCTTCGAAGCATTCGGGTCAGCCCTAGTAAGCTCTCAAGATCATTATCACAACAGGACTTTCTACTGACCCTAAACCTTGACGCAACCATTTTTAATCAGACCACACTTTCTTTATAATTGATAATCCAATAAACTAAAATTCCAACTAACTTTGATTTGTAATAGCTGTGAGGTAGAGAGGCAAAAAGCCAGTTTTTCACCCTTTTAAATAAGATGAATTTGGCCCACCTGTCAAATGGTACACATGCTGATAATATTGTAGTTGATTGAACTGATTAGAGTGTGATCTCTGAACTAGCCCATGTTCATGGAGCCGATACGTGAGGTTGATAGTCAACCATATAAGCACACTCCTGGCCTTGACTTATCTAATAATGCATCTAATAGTAGCATCTTATCTAGAGTGAACTTTCACTGCTCACACTTAGTGATGTGACTGTGTCCCCGCTGACCTGAACATTGATCAGCGCTGTGGCAGATTAAGGGAAATTAGTTACGTCACACTCTCCTCTTTGCAGACCTTTGGCCAATTGCTCAGCTACAGACAAGTTTATCTCCATTAATCTGAATCAAGTCAATGCTGTTCAAATGTTTTTTCGTTTTTTTTGATTTGCTTCAAATATTATATTCTTTCTCTCTTGTTTGATCACCTCTAGAGAAGAAAACAGATCAAGCAGCTGCCAGCCCCGGTGAGTTTTGTGTGTGTGTGTTGTTGTTTTATATACATACATTCTAGGTTATTTTTGGATTTAGGCCACGGTTCACAGGTGGGTTAAGATTTGGCTATTATCTCTGTGCACTAACTGCATGTTATGTTCTAATGGAAAGGGGCGTATGCCCAAAAGGACAGAGGTCAATCGTGTTATAGCTTGCAAGATAAATGTTACCCTTTGGATTATTTATTAATGCTGTTGACTGAAGAAAATGTCCCCACCCCTGCAGTGGTTTGCTATGCTGCTGACCGCAACGAGCTAAGGAGTCGTGTGATCCAGTGGCTGCAGACGGAGGTTGTCCCAGACGGCTGGTTTGCCAAGGGATCCAACTTCTCTGACATCATGCTCAAGTACTTCAAGGTAGGCGACTTTTGTCCTCTGGACAGGACAGGATGGACTCAATTAGTGCACACAATATTGCTCCTATAGGCCTTTTTTTTTTTACAGTTTATTTATCCATTTATGGGCCTCCTCCAACCACCCTGATCCTTAAAGCCACTTCAGACTGCGTCTAATTACTCATGTGACAAACCTTTCAAGCGTGTCAGCTAATGGTTATAATTCAGTTTAATATGTTCTGCAGAGGAGGAGACCCTATGGGCTTACATGAATGACATTAAAGCCGAAGAAAAGCAGTATTTATTTGTCTGGTCTATCCCACCATAAAAATACAGTATGCTGCATTTTAAAGATTATTTTTCTGGCATTTATTTGACAGATGATTGCAAAGAGGCAGACTTGAAATGGGGGGACAAAGAGGGGTATGCAACAAAGGTCCCAAGGCCACAATCAAACCCAGGACGTTGCAGTTATATGGCATGCACTATAACCATTCTGCTACCAAGGCATTAAAGAAGAGCTGCATATTTGATATATATATTATATATGTATATTTACTGCTAACTTTATATCACATCTCACGGTCTCAAGGTCCACCACTATTATTGTCAAACTACTATATCTCAAAAGCCATTGTGCGTCCAAAGTCAGCTGGGATCAGCTCTAGCCCCCGCCGCCACCCTGTAAAGGATAAGTGGTTACAGATAATGGATGGATGAATAAAGATGACTATATGAATATAATGTTTCATACTCCAACGCCCATTTTAAAATATCACAAAAGAAGTGGAGAAGAGGTAGTACTTGAGGTGCTCATGCCAAACTGATTTCACTTAACATCTTGACGGGATGATTGTCATGGCAACTGGTGTTCTCTTGGTATATTCTGTGGCAGTGATGGCGAATCTACTGGTAGCCTATACACTGACCTGTCTATCAGAAACACCAATGAGTCATATTTTCAGTACACACATGACACAATATAGTGTGATCCCTGAAGATTTAATGTTTGTATCAAAGTTAATTGGGGAATTATTGTCTTAATGTTCATATTCTACCATATATAACTGTGTCTCTCCCATCTTGGTTTCTGCAGTCGTACGACAACGGTGATGCTCAGCTGGACTCCTCAGAGCTGCTCAAATTCATCCAGCAAAATGACTCGGTTGTGGAGCTGCAGTCGTACGCAGACCAGGAGAGCAACAAGCTGCTCAGGTCAGTGTGATTCTGTGTCAGTTTGCATGCTTAAAGGGTGGAGAGAAAAATGCCGACTGTTTGCATTCTTCCCTGCAAACTCTAAGAACATTTTCTTCCATGCTAATGCTTGCATGTACAGATCCATATCTGTGTGCTGCTGTGCTATTTTAAGCTATGCAGCCAAAGACATTGAACTCTATCTAGCTAGCTCAAACTTTACTGAAGGCCTCCTGTGGGAGCCTGCGCTGGCATAAACACCTGTGCTCTGCGGGATATATAACACTCTAAACTAATTATTCTTCTGTATGCTTAATGTTCTGTTGCCACTGGATGGAGCAGCTTATATTTATTCAATGTTTGCATGTATATTTGTGCTTCCCAGGAGCCTGTGTGTTGACGCCCTCATTGAGCTCTCTGATGAGAACGCCGACTGGAAGCTGAGCTTTGATGAGTTCCTCAACTGCCTGAAGCCTGGCTTCAACCCACCAGAGAAGAGTGAGCTCAAAGTGACAGCTTGTATACTCTGACATAATGTGACATAAAGTTACACACCGGTAGATATAGTGTGTGGATGCATCGACGTTAGCTCAGTCAGGCAGTCCCGACACCCAGCAAACTGTGGAAATGACCCCCAGATTGCTTTTTTGAATATGCTCAGTCATGTGATGATGATATATCTGGGGTAAAGTTCACAGGAAGCGGAGGCTAAAAAAAAAAAAGAAAACATTCGCTATGGAGCACTGAACTCCGGAGTTTCACCAGACTCAAGGACACAAACGCAAATATTTGTTTTACTTTGTATGTTTGTATTTAGAAATTCCGGGTTTACCACAATAACAGGGTTTAGTCATGTAAATCATGACTTTTAAGCCTGAAAGAGAATGATACACATCTTAAATGTTTTGGAAATGTCTCTTAATCTCCGAAACAGGTTTAAATTCTGTGTAGCGTGGGTGTTGTTGATGGATTTGCTGACTTTTGATTAATAAGCTAAAACTTGCCAAAAGGCATGTGACTTTTAAAATGAAGCTACTTGGATGAATGATGTGGCATTTTTGAAATGCTGACAAGTCTCGGTCATGGAAGTTGATTACAGAGTAATGCTGTTTCTATTATCATTGTGCTGCAGTCTATTATCTGTGGTCTTGGCTGACTAGTGTCTTTCTGCAGAATGTGCCTTGGAGGATGAGACATATGAGGACGGAGCAGAAACCCAGGTCGAGTGTAACCGCTGTGTTTGTGCATGCGGCAACTGGGTCTGCACTGCTATGACCTGCACTGGTGAGTTGAAATACTAGAGTTTATCTTTACGCATTATCTATTCACACACTGACACATTAAGACAAATGCCCCGTGGCCATTTTATGACTATTTTGTTATCTGTCCAGACAAAACAGCAGCTGTGGATGAGTCAGCAGATGCTGGGGCCGAGATGACTGAGGAGGAGTGGAACCTCCGCGTGGCTGAGCTCAACAAGCACCAGGTCTGTCTTTGAAAATGTGAAAACCCACGTAAACAAACAAGCAAAAAAATTATACTCATCACTCATTTTTTATCTGTTCAAAATGTACCTTAAAGGGAGATTTGTCAAGTATTTAATACTCTTATCAACATGGGAGTGGGCAAATATGCTTGCTCTATGCAAATATATGTATATTTATTATTGGAAATCAATAAACAACACAAACCAATGACAAATATTATCCATAAACCCTCACAGGTACTGCATTTAGCATTAAAAAAATAGGCTCAAATCATAACATGGCAAACTCAAGTCCAACAGCCAACAACAGCTGTCAGTGTGTCAGTGTGCTGACTTGACTAGGACTTGCTCCAAACTGCATGTGATTATCATAAAGTGGGCATGTCTGTAAAGGGGAGACTCGTTGGCACCCAGAGAACCTATTTACATTCACATATCTTGAGGTCAGAGGTCAAGGGACCCCTTGACCTCTGACCTCATGCCAGTTTTTCCTGGCCTAAATTTAGCGCAAGTTTGGAGTGTTTTTTAGCCTTCCTTGCAACATGGTAGCATGACGTTCGTACCGATGGATTCCTGAGGTTTTTTTAGTTTTATATGATACCAGTAACTTCACTCTAGCTTTAAAACTGAGCCTGTTACAACCTAAAAGTCAGAAATTGCGTTAATGCGTTAAAGAAATTAGTGGCATTAAAACAAATTTGCATTAATGTGTTATTATCGCGTTAACTTTAACAGCCCTAATGTCAACATATATCAGAATCAGAAGTAGAATTGCTCTACAGAGTAGAACAAATCTCCTGGCCATAGACACAACTTTTATTTCAAAGCTCCATCACTACCTTATAGGATTCCACTATAAGGTGCATGAAATATCACTAACACGAGCCATTAACCAAGAGTCTGCTTTTAGATTCCTTCAGGATATAAACTTGATTACTTGCAATGTGTTTCTGGACAAAGAGCATTTGAAACTCAGCCCAAAACAACACACAGAGGAATTGGTAGCTGTACATTTGTATGTGACTCTGTACCCACCTAACATAGATTGGTGAGCCAGGGTATCAGCAGCTTTATGACTGCTGGCTTGAAACGGGAAACAATAAATCAGATGCTGGGAAATAAGAAATGTTTTCTAAATTAGGTCGATAAAACCGTGGAATGGATATGAAATAGAAGGCAGATGGCAAAATGATCATCAACATTTTCCTTTTTATTATAGATTATAGAAGGGTAGGGATGTCCTCATGATTGAGAATCATCATGTTATATATTGTTATTATTCCTAAAAGTGAATTATATATTCATTATATGCTGGAATTAGGAAAGGCAGCATTCTCTAGCAGTCTTAAAGGGGAACTCCACCAACTTTACACATTAGAGTCTGTTTATACATGTTGGGGAGTACTACTGCATATGGGAAACAAGTTGTATAACGCCTTTTGTGATTACAAAGGGAGCTGTGTGAAATCAGACAAAATGCTTTAAAAAAAAACCAGTTTGTAACATTTATCTATTATATATTAGTAGAAATGGAATATAATATTCATAACTATGTTTTCATTAGTGTATAATCACGGACAAACCAAACACTGGCTCTAGTGAGATTCACGTTTTTATGTTACCTAAAGGTAGTTCTCCAACACGCTTGTGAAACTGCGGTAATGTGAGCCGCTCAGACTGAACTCACGGCGGTCAAGACAAGTTGCATTGTGGGTAGTGTAGGCACCAGGTTTTGACAAGTAAGAACAATGTATGGAATAAAAAAAGATTATATCTCTGATTCTGCTGCATCAATATTTATACATATTTTTTTAACTGCCCATTGTGAGTCCGACAATGTTCAATTCAATTAAAAAATACAACAAAAAAGAACAAAAGAAAATAGCAAAAATGTGCAAATAAACAGATACATCCATACATACATAAATACACATAAAAATACACATACATACCCACATACAAACGAGAAACAAATACGGTGTGTTCATTTAAGAAAATGCCCGAGTGAAAAGGAAGGTCTTTGGTTTGGATTTAGAAGAACACAGTGTCAGAGGAAGTCTATAAGATCAGCAGACAAACTGTTCCATTCTTTAGGTGCATAAATACTTTAAAAAAATGCTCTAAGCACATTGAAGAGATTTCCACCTTGTGACCTGCGAGATCTGCTGGGGTTATAAACTGACAGCATGTCTGAGATGTACTCCTATGTTATAGGAGTGCAATGCTAAATTTGTGATGTTCTCTTTTGATTGCATAGACTATTATGAGGAAGAACAATGATAGAAAGATAAATAGAAAAAATGCCTAAAAAGGCTTGGGACATAATGGAATAATGCTGGCAGTGTTGAAGAAACAACAAACAAAAAAACGCCACAAAATCAATTTCTGGAAACCCCCAGAAAGCAAATAAAGACGTGCAGCCTCCCTGGTTGGTCTTTCTAGTATAAAAAGAATAGTGGTCTATAACCTCTCTAACCCAAGAGTGAAGCTCTAGAACCAGTTTCTGAAACTGTTCTGGAAGCTCCACATTCATAATATTTTTTTTGTGGCATGTCTACTCTTATTGTGTATGTGCTTGCTTATATGTGTGAATGAGAGCATGACGCTCACAAGGTAGGACTAGGACTAGGGCTCTGGCTTAAGGCCATGGCTGAGTCAGCGAGGTCGTGTACTCTGTACTCCAGAAGGGCAGCAGCTAATAATGCCACGGTAAACAAATGTGGCTCTGTGGGTACAAGTGTGGTGTAACCAGGTGGATGCTAAATTCAGCCAAGAGGACCTTGCTTCAAAATACAATGTTGATTTTAAAGCTGCAGTGGGTAGAAATGGAACAAATATGATTTGAAAAAAGTTGTTTTTGTAAAATGTCATCTGCAAGATTTCACAGACTGGAAAAAACCAACCAATTATTGCCAAGCTGGAGCCTGCCGTCTCTGAGTAGCTGTCAATCACTCGCAAACTCCGATCAAACGGTCAAACTAGGCAGCGCTGATCAAATATGAATCAATATTCTGTTACTGTAATGCCTATTTCTTGCCTCAAATGTTTTCAGAAAGATCTTGTAGTGTACTGTTTAGCTGTAAAATGAGAAAGTCTGTGACTTGGCAACCATGTTGAGGTCAGTTGAGGAAATACCAAGCACCGCCCACCAGCCGGAGCAAACTTTCTCATATTACAGCTAAACAGTACACTACAAGATGTTTCTGAAAACATTTTACGTGAGAAATAGTCATTACAGTAACAGAATATTGATTTATATTTGATCAGCGCTGCCTAGTTTGAACAGTGTAGAGGCTTATACAAATATGTACTCACATCATTATATATTCAGTGTGTTTAATTATACACTCTTTTCATTGTTTGAAACACAGGAAACAGTTGAGAAGATGAAGAGCAGCACAAAGGAGGCCTAAATAAGGACGCAATGAAGGAGAGGATGCACGCCATCACCCTTCCTCCATACTTGATTTACGTTGCGGCCATGTGTTGTTATTTTACTGACTTTTTTCATGTTTCTCTGCTATGTTAATGTTATACTTTTTTTTTTTATTTACAAGTGTTTGTGTTGATGTTTGTTAGATTCAGGGGCTATCAAAGAGTATTATAGGATTCCCTTGTGTTCAGTACTGTCATATTTGATTGTATTACTGCGCCTCGACACTAGCCCCGGGGCTATTTTTACTACAATCCTTATATTTTTACAGTTATTATGAGAAAAAAACCTGTCAAGTTGTCACTGTTTTTGGAATATGGAAGTCACTGTTAGAGAAGTGAGGTGCTATAGGAGGATCCACCTGTTGAAATGAGGGTGTACAGAGATAGATGACTACTTGACACCTGGTGCAGCATGTTTCTCCACACCCTCATAGGTTTTAGGATGAGCAGCTTGGTGAAAGAAGCTGATTTAGAGGGTAAAGCTACAGTGATTTTTGATTTTTGTTGCCATTTAGAACTGCCACAGTTGGCCACTACTTGACCAATGCACTTCTCGTCCTTTTTCTCTTAGTCTTTAGTTTAGCACAAGCCTGAAATTTGTTTGTATCTTACCGCTAAAGTAATAATTTTGCTGCAAAATAGTTTGCTTTTATGTACAGTATGTTATTGGCTTGTGTTGGAACTTGTTCCCGTGTTATGCTCAGGCGAGTCTCTCTGGTGCTTTTCGGTTAAACATTTCTCTGTCTGTGTCTTACGTCTCTGAGACAAAGACTCATATAGTGGTCCAGCAGCACAACTGCACCCAGGTGAGACCTGATCTTTGAATATAGCATGACGTAAACTGAAACCAAAGTCTTGAAGTGTTTGAATGATGTACAAAAATTCTCCAGGTACAACATTACTCTGGACCCAGCAACAACACTATACCTGTGCTTTCAGAATCACTCTAACAGAAGGACTAGCCTCGCTGTCAGCTAAAGTAGCGTAGACGCATCAATAACCGGGTGCATATAAATTGTGTGAGCGTGCGTGTGCGTGATTGTGTGTGTGTGTGCTATTAAAGTGAGATGCTGAGAGTAGTTTTTAAATGTGTTTATTGTGTTAAAATCCCGTATCTAAATTGGGAGGATTGACAATAAAAATCAGTGCCTTAGACCTGCAAAAAGTATAGGTCTCTACCTTTGCCTGCACGTTGGCTTTTAATGCCACGTGACATAGACAGAATGTGTGCTTTGCTGAAGTTTAGCAGTAAACTAGCGCTTTGTGACTCTAGCCCTGATAAATGTCTGTGTGAAAGTTGCATAACTAGGTTCAAGCTAAATCTTTATATTCCACTAAAAGTGCAGAGACTGTAAGGAATATGTACAGTATGTATGCCAATAAAGCCCATACACTACAACTCGGCTTTGTCACTTTGTATGTGCGTTTATATCTGCCAAATTACAACTTCAAATATTGAAGTGAAGAAAGTTGAAATTAGAAACTATACATCAAGTTATTCTTTCCTCTAACAAATTTAAAGCGTAAGGAACCTGGTACTTCGCTGTTAGACTTTCTCCTTCGGCTGCCAGTGTTTTTGTTATTACCTACATGTTAAAGCCCTCCCAAGTACTCTTCGTGCCCATAAAGTAGATTAAAAGTCTCTCAGTGTTAACAGGCTGTTCCCATGCCCGGCTTAAAAGATAACTCATTTGCTCTTTGTCTCTGAACTGTATAACAGTTTCTCTTACTAAGACATTATTCAATTTAATTGACTTTTTTTAACACAACTTATCAAGACTCACTTGTATTACCTCACTTTTCTTAACTGATGTTTTTCTCTTTTGCTGTCATTTCTGTAATTCTATTTTGTGGCTCCTGTGTTGGATGTGGTGCTAAATGAATGTTTGTTTTTTGAAGTGTTTTTATTTGGAGATGCACATGTTAAGGAAATAATATCAACTATTATCAACTACTGTCAACTATTTTGATAATTGATTAATCATGTTCATTGCTTTATTTGTTTTGGACTGCACAAAAAAAAGCAATTTGAAGACATCCCCTTTAGAGCTGCAACAATTAATCGATTAGTTGTCAACTAATAAATTAATCGCCAACTATTTTGATAATCGATTAATCAGTTTGAGTCATTTTTTAAAGAAAAAAAAAGTCTAAATTCTCAGACTCCAGCTTCTTAAATGTGAATATTTTCTGGTTTCTTCACTCCTGTATGACAGTTAACTGAATATCTTTGAATTGTGGACAAAACAAGACATTTGAGGACATCATCTTGGGCGTTGGGAAACACTGATAGATATTTTATAGACCAAACAACTAATCGATTAATCGAGAAAATAATCAACAATTAAAATAATCTTTAGTTGCAACCTTAATCCCATTATTGGTGTTAAGGAAATTGTGATCTACATCTTTCACACATTTCTGTTAGACTAAATGATTCATCTAATAATTGAGAAAATAATCTGCAGATTAATTGACAGTGAAAATAATCATTAGTTGCAGCGTTACATCAACTACAATGTAGTTGAAGCATCAAGTCAATAGCATAATGACAGATACCAATGCCTATTCTGAGCTAGGGCTGCAACTAACGATTATTTTCATTGTCGATTAATCTATTATTTATTTTTAACAGTCACACTGCATCAAATCTGAGTATGATCATGTTTTGATTCCAAAATCAAAGTCTTCACATTAACCACAGCAGTCAGATCACTTCCTCAAAACTATTTAGCCTACTTAAGAAAATCTTACCCTACCTCTAGGATTTGGCCTAATTCTCCTCATAAAGTACCATGAACAGAATTAAGCTGTGACAGTCATATGGATAGATCTGAATGAATGCAGTGGGAGGAAACCAAATGATCCGGTAGGTTTTTTTTCTCATTCTATGCACATCTAAATCAGCAGAGTATTGCATAATGTAACAGAAGAGGGGTGTTGCATAATGCCAGACTGCACTGACTGGAAGCTGGCATGATGGATCCTCCATTCATTCGTTGTTGCAAACTCATTCGTTACAAAAATTCTCCAGGTACAACATTACTCTGGACCCAGCAACAACACTATACCTGTGCTTTCAGAATCACTCTAACAGAAGGACTAGCCTCGCTGTCAGCTAAAGTAGCGTAGACGCATCAATAACCGGATGCATATAAATTGTGTGAGCGTGCGTGTGCGTGATTGTGTGTGTGTGTGTGCTATTAAAGTGAGATGCTGAGAGTAGTTTTTAAATGTGTTTATTGTGTTAAAATCCCGTATCTAAATTAGGAGGATTGACAATAAAAATCAGTGCCTTAGACCTGCAAAAAGTATAGGTCTCTACCTTTGCCTGCACGTTGGCTTTTAATGCCACGTGACATAGACAGAATGTGTGCTTTGCTGAAGTTTAGCAGTAAACTAGCGCTTTGTGACTCTAGCCCTGATAAATGTCTGTGTGAAAGTTGCATAACTAGGTTCAAGCTAAATCTTTATATTCCACTAAAAGTGCAGAGACTGTAAGGAATATGTACAGTATGTATGCCAATAAAGCCCATACACTACAACTCGGCTTTGTCACTTTGTATGTGCGTTTATATCTGCCAAATTACAACTTCAAATATTGAAGTGAAGAAAGTTGAAATTAGAAACTATACATCAAGTTATTCTTTCCTCTAACAAATTTAAAGCGTAAGGAACCTGGTACTTCGCTGTTAGACTTTCTCCTTCGGCTGCCAGTGTTTTTGTTATTACCTACATGTTAAAGCCCTCCCAAGTACTCTTCGTGCCCATAAAGTAGATTAAAAGTCTCTCAGTGTTAACAGGCTGTTCCCATGCCCGGCTTAAAAGATAACTCATTTGCTCTTTGTCTCTGAACTGTATAACAGTTTCTCTCACTAAGACATTATTCAATTTAATTGACTTTTTTTAACACAACTTATCAAGACTCACTTGTATTACCTCACTTTTCTTAACTGATGTTTTTCTCTTTTGCTGTCATTTCTGTAATTCTATTTTGTGGCTCCTGTGTTGGATGTGGTGCTAAATGAATGTTTGTTTTTTGAAGTGTTTTTATTTGGAGATGCACATGTTAAGGAAATAATATCAACTATTATCAACTACTGTCAACTATTTTGATAATTGATTAATCATGTTCATTGCTTTATTTGTTTTGGACTGCACAAAAAAAAGCAATTTGAAGACATCCCCTTTAGAGCTGCAACAATTAATCGATTAGTTGTCAACTAATAAATTAATCGCCAACTATTTTGATAATCGATTAATCAGTTTGAGTCATTTTTTAAAGAAAAAAAAAGTCTAAATTCTCAGACTCCAGCTTCTTAAATGTGAATATTTTCTGGTTTCTTCACTCCTGTATGACAGTTAACTGAATATCTTTGAATTGTGGACAAAACAAGACATTTGAGGACATCATCTTGGGCGTTGGGAAACACTGATAGATATTTTATAGACCAAACAACTAATCGATTAATCGAGAAAATAATCAACAATTAAAATAATCTTTAGTTGCAACCTTAATCCCATTATTGGTGTTAAGGAAATTGTGATCTACATCTTTCACACATTTCTGTTAGACTAAATGATTCATCTAATAATTGAGAAAATAATCTGCAGATTAATTGACAGTGAAAATAATCATTAGTTGCAGCGTTACATCAACTACAATGTAGTTGAAGCATCAAGTCAATAGCATAATGACAGATACCAATGCCTATTCTGAGCTAGGGCTGCAACTAACGATTATTTTCATTGTCGATTAATCTATTATTTATTTTTAACAGTCACACTGCATCAAATCTGAGTATGATCATGTTTTGATTCCAAAATCAAAGTCTTCACATTAACCACAGCAGTCAGATCACTTCCTCAAAACTATTTAGCCTACTTAAGAAAATCTTACCCTACCTCTAGGATTTGGCCTAATTCTCCTCATAAAGTACCATGAACAGAATTAAGCTGTGACAGTCATATGGATAGATCTGAATGAATGCAGTGGGAGGAAACCAAATGATCCGGTAGGTTTTTTTTCTCATTCTATGCACATCTAAATCAGCAGAGTATTGCATAATGTAACAGAAGAGGGGTGTTGCATAATGCCAGACTGCACTGACTGGAAGCTGGCATGATGGATCCTCCATTCATTCGTTGTTGCAAACTCATTCGTTGCAATAACACACAACAACGTGGTATTGTGTATGTATATAAAAAAAATGCCATTAAACTGTACAATAAACCTGTTCCCCTTATTAATACTTTTTGTAGTATGACAGATTGGGAGATTAGCCAATCAGCTGCGGAGTGGGCGGGACTTATCTTAAGTATAAGCCAATCAGCGGCGGCGTAGACGGGCCTTGTGTTAAGAATCAGCCAATCAGCAAACACGGCCGCAAATATTCCCCGTCAAAGAAGTGCTGTATGGTAGGAGAGCCACATTCAATGTTATAGCTACAGTAGCGCGTCCTCAGCACTACAAATAGTGACCTAGATTTACACTAGAGATGTGGTTAAATGTTACAACCGGGTGTGTAGAAATATTCCCCTTCTTCATGTCAAAAACAGACGACAAGTCGTGGAGCTAACTCTCGGTTTAACGGGGGCGTTTCACAGCCTACAAACTTCTTCCAGAGTTTAAATTCAACGCTAATAAAATGGAGAGTCAGGCAGCAGCAGCAGGCGACGGCGTCCTGGACTTCTCCCGGTTGAGTCTGAGCACTTTTAGCGTCGACAATATTAGCGACGAGAGGAAGAGGGACACCAGACAGCTCTACCTGAACTACAACCGGCTAGCCGAGCTGCCCGAGTCGGTTAGCCTCTTCTGCAATCTGGAGTTTCTGGACATCAGCAACAACGGACTGTCGGCCATCAGCGAGGGCATCACCCGGCTGAGCAGGCTGAGGACACTCATAGCCAAGAACAACCGGCTGGACGAACTCTCGCTGCCCAAAGAGTTCGGCTTGCTGCCGCTGGAGGTGTTGAACTTTAGTGGGAACCGCTTCGAGGAGATCCCGCTGCAGTGTACGAAACTGCCGCGTCTGCAGTCGCTCTCGCTCGGCGGAAATAGACTGAAGAGTATACCTGCGGAGATAGAGAACCTCACCAGGTAGGGTCATCATGGAGGGTGATACCGGGAGCTGTAACGGTTAACGGTTAGCTTACACTAGTAGCAGGGTCAGGGGGGCCGCTGTCAGTTGACGTTAACGTGTGTCAGTTAGGCAACTCAACACTCTCTTTGTAACGTTAGTTAGTTTCAGTTGACGTTAACGTGTGTCAGTTGACGTTAACATGTGTCACTTGACGTTAACGTGTCAGTTAGGCAACTCAACACTCTCTTTGTAACGTTAGCTAGTTTCAGTTGACATTAACGTGTGACAGTTGGGCTACTCACACGCTCTTTGTAACGTTAGTTAGTTTCAGTTGACGTTAACGTGTGTCAGTTGACGTTAACATGTGTCACTTGACGTTAACGTGTGTCAGTTAGGCTACTCAACACTCTTTGTAACGTTAGCTAGTTTCAGTTGAAGTTAACGTGTGTCAGTTAGACTTAAACGTTACGGTGTGTCAATTGGGCTACTCACACTCTCTTTGTAACGTTAGCTAGGTTCAGTTGACATTAACGTGTGTCAGTTAGGCTACTCACACGCTCTTTGTAACGTTAGTTAGTTTCAGTTGACGTTAACGTGTGTCAGTTGACGTTAACGTGTGTCAGTTAGGCTACTCAACACTCTTTGTAACGTTAGCTAGTTTCAGTTGACGTTAATGTGTCAGATGACGTTAACGTGTGTCAGTTGACGTTAACGTGAGACAGTTAGGCTACTCACACTCTCTTTGTAACGTTAGCTAGTTTCAGTTGAAGTTAACCAGTGTCAGTTGACGTTCACGTGTGTCAGTTGACGTTAACGTGTGTCAGTTAGGCTACTCACACTCTTTGTAACGTTAACGTGTGTCAGTTGACATTAACGTGTGTCAGTTGGGCTACTCGACACTCTTTGCAACGTTAGCTAGTTAGTTGGCCATTTAATCGATGATATCCCATAACTAGATAATCGATCAATCATAATAAAACCTGCGTTAAATGATTTACCAGTATGCAGTGATTTATTATAGTGGCTTCTAACTGGCACTTACCAGCCAATCATATATTAATATCAAACTAGACCTGAAATGATTGGTCGACTAATCGATTAGTCAAAAAAAATAAGAAAAAAAATGGTCAACTATTTTGACAATTGATTAATCATTTTTATCACTTTATTTGTTTTGGACTGTACAAAATAATCAATTTGAAGATATCCCCTTTAGAGCTGCAACAATTAATCAGTTAGTTGTCATCTAATAAATTAATCGGCAACTATTTTGGTAATCATTAAATTCATTTGAGTCATTTTTTAAAGAAAAAAACCCTCAAAATTCTCTGATTTCAGCTTCTTAAATTTGAATATTTTCTGGTTTCTTTACTCCTCTATGACAGTAAACTGAATATCTGCAATTATCTCATAACTAGATAATTGATCAATCATAATAAAACCTGCTTTATTATTGACTTACAAAGTTGCACTCAGGTAACCTGTAGGTCTGTTTTTCTCCATTTGTAATGGTATTTACCACTCTACTTCCCCTTTAACGTCAACCCATATGTGTTGTGATCATTTCCAGGCAGGCAGTTTATCTTGTAAACATCATGATTCATAGTGTGTCCAGGATAATTGTTAACATATTTCGCTGTTCCAGTAACTACCCAGAACTGGTTTTGGAGATATACAAACTAACAGTAGTTACTAATGACAGGAAAGTAGTAGTGTCATGGAGTATTTTTGAGACACATTCATTATCGCAGGAAAATTAATTCAAAGCATTTAAAGCAAGCAGTAAACAAAAATGAAAAGGAGTCACTGCTTTAATTACAGGTGGCCACACTGGAGATAAAAATACACTTTCAGTAACAATTCTGTAAAGAAAATGCAAAGTATGGAGAAAGAATATGGCTCATGATAAAACAGACCGGACAAATTAAACAAAATCCACTAACTTCAAAATAACAACTGTTTGTGTGAGTAGTTTCAGAAAATGTATGTTTGCTCTTTTCTGTTAGAGTGGAAGACATTGACAGAAAACTAGGCCAGCCATGAGATAATTTCTGTCTTATCATTCCCCGAGTTTAACAGTAGCGAGTCATAGTGACCCTCAGTCAGGCCAAAGATCAAACATGCAATCCTCGTCACTTTATCTCAAACACACTATATACACAATTTGACGATATCTTGATTCTATACATAGCCTACTGGCTCGAATTTCCTAGAAAAAGGATTTGCTTGTTTAACCTCTTAAGCCCTAGGGTGTTGGAAAGTGTGTTTCGCCTAGACAAACTTACCCAAAATATATCAAGAATAGCTCCACATCTACCAGGTCTATATGTATGATCTTGGTCTCTATGGATAGGTAAGACCTCAGATAATTCATCCCCAGCGTAAGTAACATTGTGACTGTTTTTTAAATTGTGATGAACCAAAGGAAAAATTTACATTTTTATCCTCGCCTAAAATGTTTTCTAGATTAGACAATGGATAACACCATTATAGCAATGATGTCATGCACAGAGATGCCACTGAATTCTTTCAGAAACTCCTTGACTACAACTGTGCCAAAGCAGATATAAATAACAGGAAGCACATAGATTTTACAAAGGTTTTAGTGAGGATAGGACCAGGCAGACTCCATTTGGCCACTTGGATACCCAAAGTGTGCCAAATGGGTTTTCTACCTCTTAAAAGGAAATCTTGCTATAAAATACTACTAATATCCACTATAGGAGGCTATGTGCACACATTGGAGCCTTTGGCCATGACATTTACCCTGTGCATCATCAGATTATGCTATTGTGCACAGTATAAAATCAACAAAATACAACTAAATTGTACTATTTTGACCCAGAAAAAAACTCTTCAAATTTGCTTAATTGCTTAATTGTGAGCTTTTTTTCTTATTTTGTCCCTGACACACACCATTGCTCAATCTCTGGTGGCTGATGTGTGTCACTGTGTCGGTGATGGCAGCGAGCAGACCCTGAATGTCTCAGTTCCCCATCACAGAGGGGGCTTGCTCAGTGCTCAGCCACCAAGGACAGTATAATGGCTTCCTGTCTCGCAGTCGCTGTGTCATCAGTTCCAGCAGGCAGATGGCCCGACGGCTTACTTTCGCTGACCAGCCATCCATTTCTCTCTCCCCGTCTCTCTGTTTCTCTCCCAATACATCCATTAACCTACCAGGGTCCTTTTGTTGTCTTATTACAACATTCATGTTCAAACTTGGAAGCAGTGGTGGTTTGCTGATCATCACGTACGCAATAATTAAGTTTGTTAAGTAAACACAGTTAGATGTAAATGTATTCCATATATTATCTTTGCACATTAGCACATTTTCTCTGAGGGGACGATGCATAAATGTGTGTACTTTACAAAAAATGTCCTGATGATCTCAGACAGTTTTCTTGTTGTATCTGTTCTCCTCTGTCTTTTTGATGATTTGTAAGCGTGGCCCCACAAACAAATTTAGACACAGAAACCCAAGCGCATGCACACAAACCCTTCAGTATGAAACCATGCATCTTTAGCTCCCCCTTGTGGTACATGTTAGTTTCAACTTGGGGTCACTCAGCTTCCCTTTTTAAAACATCTTTACGTCTCATGTATAAACATGGTTACCTTGACTTTGACATTGCGGCAAATTTGATTACAAACTGCAAATGTTGAAGCTGAACCTCTAAAGCCCATGAATTGGTCAGTCAAAAAACAAAGCTCATTTGAATTGAACATCATTAAACAAAATAGACGTGGGACCCCTGGCCTTAATGCTCAAGGTTTTTGCTGTTAAATTGAGTTTGTGTTTGAAATGATTTGAAAAATAAATATTTCTTCCCTTTAATTTTGGGTTCCCATAAGATAGAGCATCTAGAACTAAGGCTGGCGATATGGAGAAAATCAAATATCACAATATCTTTGCCCAAATGCCTCAATATCGATACTGTGACGATATTGTAGGGTTGGCTATTGGTGCTTTTACAACATATTCACACATGAGATTTTTGATAAATAATCATCAGTAATGTGGATATAATGACTAAGTGGGTAAAGGCAAATAATAGAACAGCCTGGTAAGTTATGAAAATTACGTCACTTTACTGTAATGCAGCCCTTAAAACCAGGAAAAGACACTTATGCCATATTATGATATCACAAATCTAAGACGTTATCTAGTCTCATACCACAATATCGATGAAATATCTATATATTGCCCAGCCCTATCTAGAACAATAAACCCCCCTCAAATACTGTGTAAATCACTGTTGTACTGTGTGATATTATTCAGTACGTTAAAATGGACTCTTTTCCTCTCTTTTTTTCTGTTAGTCTGGAGCTGCTGTATCTGGGTGGAAACCTCATCACAGCCATTCCTCCAGAAGTGGCTAACCTGCCCTGGCTCAGCTACCTGGTCCTATGTGACAACCGCATCCAAAGCGTTCCCCCGCAGCTCACCAGGTAACTGCACATACACCACCAGTATCTTTCCAGTGTAACCCGCAGTAAACAATATCCAGATTGCATAAAAGCCAGACGTGTATGTGCAGTATTGCCCTTTATGTATCTAATAATTGCACATTCCTGTAGTCATGCTTTGTAGGTGAAAACATTTCTCCGTCTCACTCCAGGCTCCACTCGCTGCGCTCTTTAAGTCTCCACAACAACTTGCTCACTTACCTGCCGAGGGAGATCCTCTGCCTGGTGCACCTGCATGAGCTCAGTCTCCGTGGCAACCCATTGGTGGTGCGCTTCGTCAAGGAGATGACATACGACCCCCCGTCACTGCTAGAGTTGGCAGGACGTACCATCAAGAGTCGGAATATTCCATACTACCCCTGCGACCTGCCGTCAAACTTGCTGTACTACCTAGACCTGGCCAGCAAGTGCCCCAACCCCAAGTGTGCCGGTAAGACACCTCTTTCACAGTATTTGAAGATTTAGAGTTGTTTTTATCCTATAACAACTTTACATTTTTCTTTTCTTTTTTTTTATATGCACATCCATTTTACACTGAGAAGGTGTATCTCTTTGCAAAGGAAATAAAGTATTGAGTGAGTCAATCTTTGCATGTAAACTATTCATTAAAAATCGCTAGTGTTTTTGAGAATCGATACAGTATTACAAGACATAATATCGCAATATTCAATGTTTTCAATATTTTCTTACACCCCTACTTGCAACCCTCGTCACCGGTTGCATATGTCATATGTCTATTGCCAATTATTGACCAATTAAAACAAGAACTTATTTTTTCCTTTTTGTTTTATTTGAATACTTTGTAGAGACTAGAATAAGTCTCTAACTAACTATCCAATAATTTGCCAAAGAAAATGGCAAAGATTAGAGGAAAATCTGAAAAAAATAAGCAGAATTTTGTGTAGCATAAATATGTTGTTTTTTTCTGATGATCTGGCGACACCTTGTGGGGGTCCCAATCCCAAGGTTGAGAACCACTTTGATAACATATCCTGTGTTTGTTCCCTGCCTTGTTGTACAGTTTTGCTTACATCTGAGTTTATGACAATGATGTAATGTATGACAATTGTTCTATGTTGATGTGCACAAAATAATACAAGCCATTTGAACCTGGCTTTGTTTTTTTTCCTGTCAACTCTCTACGTTCTCTAGGCGTCTACTTTGATTCGTGTGTGCGCCAGATCAAATTCGTGGACTTCTGTGGAAAGTACCGGCTGCCCCTCATGCACTACCTGTGCTCCCCAGAGTGCACCTCTCCCTGCAACTCCAACCCCCAGAGCGACGCCGAGTCAGAGGAAGAGAGCAGCGTGCCCGCTTACCGCCTGCAGAGGGTGCTTCTGGGATAGTACGATACGGAGGAGCCTCTGACCCTCTGGACGAGCCCGGCCTTTGCAGTCTGTCACTGTGTTATACAGACATGAACTTGGCTGTCAGACTTTACGAAACATGGACACACGTACATACACAAACGGTATGTAGACAGACATCCTCCTGGAGTCCTGAAAACATGTTAACTCCATTTTATGGAACTTTTTAGAGAGGAATCTCTCTCACCACACATCCCCTCTACATGACATGAGTAAAGGAGCCACAGTCAGTCAGTCAGTCAGTCATGACTCCATCAAAGTGCTTGTCTCATGGTCGAGCATAGGAGGGCTGTAAAACTCAGTGAAGACTGAAGGAGCGGCAGGGTTCTTTTCAGGGCAGCATACTTTATCTTTCATACACTTGGGTGCTTTTTTAGTAGCAACAGCACATGAATCTGCAATTTCTGAAAGTTTGGATATGAACAATGTGTTTTTTGTCCAGCTACTGGTGACACTAGTACTCGAGAGCTCATGTTTATAACATGGGAAGTCATGTACACAATATGCTTGGCGTTCAAGTGGTTAAGTCGTGAAAACACCGCTGCTAAGCAACGGCAATATTAACTTTGCTGTCGACGTCTAGAAGCCACAGAGGCTAATAATTTTTGCAAGCTAGCAAGTGGGTAACATAATGCAGGGAATGCAAAGGCATACTGACAAAGGAAAAAATGAGGGCGTTGGGAATATCAACATTTTCCTCAGACATATCAAATTTGCGACTAAAATGACAATATATTAACTTATTATGCACCTAAAAATTACCTTCCAAGGCCTCCGCCATTTCTGACACATCAACAAACACGTCACAATTCGTGAACTCTGAGCTTTCCGAAACTTTTCACCTACGAGGTCGTGAATATCACAAGAGGAGGGCGTTCATATGGACTCTTCTCGTGAACACGGTAAACACGACCCCATTTGAAGCCACCGTATGACATTAGTTTTACACTACAGTATTCTAAACTCTACATTACACTAGAGTTGTGGTCCTGCTGGGCAAAGGTTTTGTGCAGTTAAGCTGTACCACGCAACATTAAAAGATCCAGGTTTATCTGTTTCTGTCAGCATCACGGTCATTGCACCTCGGCCTTGAACATTTGTTGTTTTAAATGAATCCAGAAGGGTTATATGAGTGTGTGGAAGAAAGCTTGTCCAGGCCCACTCACAGGAAGTGGATGTGGGGGTGGACCAGGGAAAACCGTTGACTGTGTTAGCACAGAAACAATAGCTATTCAGCAAAACCCAGTGGCAGCCTTCATGATTATGTTCAGGGCTGTCAGTTTTTCTCTGGGCATTAAGAATATACAGTTAGATGTGTGTGAATGGAGCCAACAGGCAGATATTTTCTTTCTGAATTGATCCTTTTTTGAGACCGAAACCTTCATTTCTAACAGGAAATGACCGTTTATGCTCCTGGTTACATCTCTGCTTCGTCTTCCTACTTGTGTGGAAAGCTGGGAGGTTTTATAGCCCAGACAGGTTGTGTGTCCACGAGTGAGGAAGAAAAAAACTCCCCCATTACGCCTTACGGTTTAGAAAACAGAAGAACGCTCCTCTATGTTACAGTAACCCCTATTCTAGAGCATTTAAGTGCCTTACTAATGGTGACTTCTAACAGTCGGTATGAAGAAATGTGATATACGCACCCTGAAATGTGACAAGATTAACATGAATTATAAAGTCATTTTTTTTTAGTGATTTTTCTACTCATCAGTTTAACACGTTTTTATAACAAAATGAAATGCTTTTAAAGAAATCCTTTTTTTTCTCCAAAATGTTAAACGCACTAGTACATATTTAAATGACACGCAGAATAGATGGCACTTGAACAGAAAGTATATTGAGATATATTAATTGTATTTACTTGTACCCCTTTTCAGATAATGTAAGTAGACTGTACAGTATATAATAACAATAATAAAGACTGATTGTAATATCTTTAAAATGTGTTTTGCATTGTGACCATTTGTGATTTGATTAATCGTTTTACATTTTCATTTTACTGTTTCTATTGAATTAGAACGTTTTGATGGCCGTTTCTAAAAGGCAAGATATTTATACAAATGTGTTTTTTGTGCACAAAAAATAGAAACTATTTGAAGTGTGTGTGTGTGTTTACATGAATCAATGCAACCGTTTTGTAGTTTGAATGTGTCCAGGTTTCATTTGCATATGAAGGTGAGTTCATTCTGGAGGCTGAATACCGAGAGACCTTTTCTGTAACCCAGAACCAAGAGACGCCAGGGCGAGTGCATTCTGCCTCACACAATCTGCTAATCCTTTAAACATCACCTGCCAAGAGCCACCAACCACTTTCTTTCCTTTTCTCTCTTCTCTTTTCACGCTTTTCTGTTCTTATCTCAGCTTCTCATTCAATTTCTTTTCACCTCACTGTTTTCTTTCAGCCTGGCTGGCAAGAATGATGCTTTGGAGTTTCACATATTTTGTTTGTTTTGAATGGTCTCTGACCAAGTCACAGCTGGGTTTCCGTGTTTTTGCAGTGTTTCTTTTTCACTATGTCTTTCAAACACGTGTGCACATAGGACCCGTCTACCGACAGCAGCCACCCAGGACACTCTTATTGTGTTACACCCATAAGGCTTGTGTGCACTTGCGCTTACACTCAGGAGGGTGCTGTCACTAATGTAACCTGAGATGCAACCCTGATCTGACCATGATGAACTGGAAGCAATGAGTTGTGACTGGCAGATGAGGTCTCACAGAAGGAAGATGGTGTCTCTGTTTTAGCCATGTGCATGGCAGGTAAATGTGTGTGGTCATATGTCTCGTACGTCTAGTTGACATCTGTCGTATTTCAGGATTAATTCCCTCTAAATTATGTTTTTGCTGAATTGCATAGGGGGTACCTGACTCTTGACCTTCACAGTGACCCTGAACAATACATTCAGTATTGCAGGCGATCAGATCAAAGAGCAAAGTGCTTCGACATACAGGGTGTTTGATACTCTAAGCCTCTTATCGCCTTCAGTCAGAGGCACACCAGCCCATATCAGCTCACAGTATAGCCGGTGTGTGGCCAGTGTGCCTTAACATGCACGCCAGACATCACACATGTGACGAGTTTCAAATTTTACACTCCGTTCGCTCAGTTGAGCCTTTACACACGACAGCCACACACTGCGGACATTGACTTCAGAGTCACATTGCTAATCCTACAAGGAGAAAGTCTGGTTAGAGCCCAGAGCGAGGAGGAGGAGGAGGAGGAGGTGGTGGAGGTGGTTGCAGGGGTGAATAATCATCCACTGCTGTGTTAACAATGTTTGATTGCTACGGTGAATAACTTGAAACTTTGAAACATGCATGCTGCCACAGTCACTCTTGACCCAACATCTTCCTCTTATTAATTCATATACAGACAGACAGTGTTCCTCCAGCTGTGCGATTATTTTTTCATTTTTTTCCAGCACGAGCCTTTCACATTTTTACATCACCTGAAGGCCACCGTAGTTCTCTGACGCGCTTGTAAAACTGCGGTAGCGTGAGCCGCAGGGTGCAAAACTGTGGTAGCACCAGTCAGCGTCTGACTCCCGTTGCTCTTAAAGTAGTGTTATTATGGTGAGGATGTCATCCAAGCGAGGTGAACGGCGTTACCATGGTTTTTTCACTCGGCGGCTCACGTTACCACAGTCTTGGAAAGGGAGGAGTGAGTAGGTGGGGTACTCGGTTGCAATCTGCAACCGCACCCCTAGGTGCTGCCAAATCCTACACACTGCACCTTTAAGTCAATTATTATTATCATATGTTACACATTCTGATATGATATGCTAAAATAACATGCTAAGCTTACTTCTACATCGACAGTTTTCACTCGATCACAGGGTCACCTATCACCACGTTATCTATCTATTAGTTATTGCATCATCAGTCACTATGCTGCTTTTTCACGACTTAAACTCTAAAATCAGTTATGAAAATAGAGTGAGTAGACTGATGCCTACATTTATCGTAATCACTGCCCTTCAGTAGAAAACACCACGACTGGAGCCCTGCAGGGGAGCTTTGATCTGGCGCTGCTAATCCGGGTCCATAGCAACACTGCAGGAGGAGCCGCAGCCTTCCAGAGAGGGATTTGTCTTTGGGTATGTTAGTGGGCAAACCTGGGCATGTCGCAGGGGGGAGTCCAGGCTCTGGCAAGGACAGTGTAGAGCTGGAGGGGGCTGGTGATGTTTCACACACACTGAACAATGCATTCACACCCACACACAGTCTCAAATGGTGGGACCGGCTGGCACGGTGGTCAGATGTTGAACCTCAGCTGCAGATGCTTCCACGTCAGGAAACGGCGGTGCTGCCTGTCAGGAGTGGTTCAACAGGAAATGGTGTGTGTTATTTATTTTGGTTGGTGGACGTCCAGCTGATGCATGTGCACAACAGTCCAGAAAAAGATGGCGACGGTTTTTAACACCTGTATTTGTTAATTAGAACATCTTAATGTTAGAACTGATCCCCGGTAACCTCAGTAGAACGACATGTGTCCTGTTTCATCCCCTGCCTGCCAAGCTTCTCCTCTTTGACTCCTGCTTTTTTGCCCCGTGTCCCCAGATGAAATATTCAAGCTCCTGGTAACCTGAGCGTCCGTGCAGTCCACCTGCCGCTGGTGCAGTCTATCTTGAACCTGATCTTAAGGGGTAACCTGAGAGTGATCGCCACGCTTTGGGTGTAACAGAGCTGGCAATCGTCTTTCAATGGGGGTGCTAACGTGGTGTCATTTGATCGGAACGCACAAGTAAAAAATGTTGAGTTTAGAGGCGGTTGTCTCATTTTCTTCTCGTACTTTTAATCTTTGATATTTTGAAAGCTGATTAGCTGAGTGTTTGTTATTGCTTTTTGACATCAGCATGATTTTAGTAGCCACAGTCCACATCAACAGAGGATCCCTAAACAGCAGCCATGCAATAGTCTCCATACAGTAAATTGTATCTGGTACAAAACAGCACTTTTACTAACCTGAATATACAGTATATGTTTGATCATGATCCTGACTTGACCCCCATGTTTCCAACTCTTTACATATTTTTTTTTCTTATGTTTACACATCAAATCCTGCATAAAACTATGGTAGCTTCAGTTTTGAAAAACTTTTTTGCAGTCTGCTGGACCTTTTCACCGAGATACACATACGATTAGACCTTCAAACACATGGATAAATCTTCTTCTAGAGCTGCTCACAGGATTGTCAGACACATTTTTCCTCCAGTGATGAACATAATGATCCCTGCTTGTATATAGTGGTTCAGGAATGAGTCCTAAAACCCAGAAATGAGTTAGTATTTTAGCACTTCCGGTTCCCTCGTCTGGAAGTCAATGTATTTTTTTTTAATGGCTTTTTGGTTAGATGCTTGAAATAAGGTCTGTGGTTAACACAAGCTGAAGAGATTTTAACGTTTTGTTCAACGACATAAAATACGTCAGTAAATATCCCACTAGTGAATTTCGAAGCTTTTGCGTGTCTTAAAAAAGGCGGTTGCTAACAAGTGGCTAAATGAGACTACAAAACGTCATCGCAGCACACATACCAGTCTGCCTTCAGCTTAGTGGTGGTGCTGTGAAGTCATGCAACTGTGGTGCAGTTCTTTTATAGCCTAACGTTAGCTTTTTACTGCTGCCGATTGCATTCACACTTCAAAAATCATAAAAGTGGCGTTCAATAATGAAGATTATCTTGCTGAACAAAAAATGTAAGTATCATAAATGTGTGTTTGCCAATGGTTTCTGCAATAATCCAAAACCCAATGGGAAAATCCCATTGGCTTTTTGTCAAGAGAACCAGTGCGATACTAACTTCCTGGTTGGCCTACAAAAATATGTCATCCCTACAGCACTCTGTTACAAAAGACAGGAAATCCATCCTGATAGAAAGCACAATAGTGACTTTTCATATGTGAAATTTATGGTTGGCTTTAAGGTGAACCTCCATGTTTTTGAAAATAAGATTTATCATATAGTGCCTGAAGGATTTGTGTTTAAGCGCATGAGAATTCAATTTTTTTCAAAACCAAACATTTAAAAGAGAGGAAGCATTTCAGCACAGTATGATCTGAAGTGCACCCAGGTGTGTATGTGTGTTTGTGATTGAATGGCGGATGACTGGATGAGTGAATATCCGCGTGTTCTCCTCTTCTTTAATAATCTGTCTTTGTGTCTGTCTCTGCTCCCCACTTACATCTGTCAGTGGTGGCGACACTCCCTCATCAGGAATGACCCTGTGTGTAGGCTCACACTATAAATCTCTGTGACGTCTTAATAACACCTTTATGCCTCTTATGGCTGTCGGGACAAACGCAGAAATAGTTCTGCTGGCTCACTGCACTCAAACAGAAGCTCTCTTTTTTGTGTTTCTTTTGATGTGATGATCCACCAGCCAACCAGCTTTATATTTTGCAAAATCTCTCTGCCGTCCCTAATAGAGGAGGCCTGCCTTTGGAAAACAAAATAGAGATGATGTGTGTGTTTCCATTTCAACAAGTGGCTGTTATTCAGTGTATCTGTTTGCACATGTGGCACAGAGTGTGTCCCATATGCCACCCAGTCCCCCGGGGGCTACTGCAACATGCTGCACCCACAACCACACTGTCACAGCCCTCCTGCACCACACGGGTCACATCACACTCTGAAACACATTTGGTGAGAGCTGGAAACGACGATTTAAAGTGGTGCTTTTGTGTGATTCTTTGTGGAGAACAGTGGCGGCTGGTGGAAATTTTTCTTGGTGGGGCTGTGCCACATCCAATCAATTTCAGCAAACATCCCGGTATGATTTAATGCAAAAAAAAAGGTGAAGGTATCAAAAACACATTGCTACTTTTCAGTTAAATAATCAACAATTATTTTTATTCCAACAGGAAGAGTAAATAATGCTTTGAAAAACAAAACAGTATAAAATGTACTCAGTGGTGGAATGTAACTAAGTACTTAAATATAATTTTGAGGTACTTGAGTATTTCCATGTTCTGCTACTTTCTACTTTCTACTCAACTACATCTCAGAGGGAAATATTAGACTTTTTACTCCATTGCATTTATCTGACAACTTTAGTTACTTTACAGATTCAGATTATTAATACAAAATATAATCACATTACAATCAAATTACACATATTACTGGGTGCATTCCATATTTAAAATAATAAATAAATAATTTTTATAATTATTATTAGTAGTAGTAGTAATATTTTTTTGTGTGTGACTCAGGCAGGGCGGCCACAACTGTCTGAAACTCATTTGGTGAGAGCTGGAAAGCTAACAAAAGAAAGGAAAAAAAAGAGAGAGAGAGAGAGAGAGAGAGAGAGAGAGAGAGAGAGAGAGAGAGAGCACACACACAAACACACCTCCTGTCCCTGACACACACACAACCACACGCCTCCCTCCCTCAAAGCTCAAATGAAAACTGGTGAGTGCAGTCTGGTGAACTTTTCTCTGAGTGACAGACAGGATCTTCTCCGGCTGCAGGACTGAGACAGTTTGACGGACAGATTGAGTCGTGGGATTCATTAAAAGTCTGCAGCGATGGGACTATTGTAGCTATGTTAGATAACATATTACCCAGTCATTTATTTTCTATTTTTACCATAACGTTTCTGAGTCGATGGAGCCTGGAGCAGGACGAGACGATGGGATCCTCAGTGCGCTTTGGAGACCGAGGTTTGCTCTTTTAAACTTTCTTGTTCTTCTTTGGTTTCTTTTCTTTCTTCCTTTAACTGATCTTTCTTCTCAAGCGACTTGATTGACAAGCTTTGATGTTTTTATCGTGCAAATTCATCGATGCAGCCGAGGGTGCGCGCGTTTTACGCACAGGATCGCTTAAAGGTCCCATATTATAAAAAGGTGAGATTTTCATGTTTTTTTATTATAAAGCAGGCTTAAGTCCTATATAAATACTGTGAAAGTATCGAAACGCTCAATCCACAGGGAAATACACACAGCCCGTATTCAGAAACTCTGTATTTGAAACAAACTGTCAGGATTTCTGTCTCTTTGTGATGTCACAAATCTACAATATTTAGACCCTTTACACAGATTTAAATGTAAACATTCTAAGTGTCCCAGTTTATTCCTGGTTGCAGTGTATATGAATGTCATCAGCTGACAGGAAGTACACATGGACCCAAGCTGTTGCCCAGCAACGCAATTCTGTTGCAATTTCGTCGCAATTCCGACGAAATGCGCTAAAACGGAGCGTTTCAGACAGAGGGTAAATACAGGCATATTCAGGCCGACAGTATGAGGAAAATAAAGTTTTTTTTTAACAATACAGCATGTAAACATGTTCGAGTAGAAACACAAAATGCAAGTATGAACCTGAAAATGAGCGTAATATGGGATCTTTAAATAAACATGTTAATACGCGCTGCTGATGGAGGGGGATCACAAATGTATATAGATTTTGCTTCATGTAGGCTAAAATGTAATGTTTCATATCATTATTATTATTATAATTCTACAATATAACATTGTGATCTTCCCTTATAATAATTCAGTATTATTCCTATATAATGCGTCCTTTCTCATTATAGTGAACTAATAACTATTATTTAATACACACCAAAAGTTACATCCCCACTGTGATGCATTTCGTCAGGTGTTTGCATGAAATGATCACGTGGTTTCCCCCAGTTCACATCAGAGATGACTTGTGAGGAAATTTGGACGAGTTGGGGTGACTAATATAGAAGCCGGTTGTAAAAATGCACCATGTGCGCAGAAATGACGTACGTCTGGGCCCGAGGCTGGACTTCATAGCCAGTGTAATTACATTCTAACTCAGCTTAAAGAATAAACTTATAAACGGATTACTGCCGGAGGAGGAATGTTTCAATATTGGCCCCTGAACCATGCAGGCTTTGCTTCTGGCAGCGCCTGTGGTTACAATCTTAAAAGAGAAACAGAGACTGACAGCACGATGAATGGGCTTAACTCCATTTCTTTTATTAAAAGTTGTATTTTAAAGGCTGTGTAAAACTCAATTCTGTCTCTCTGAGCCCAGAGCTTTGTTAGAACTTGGTGACATATTGCAGAGTTCAATTAATTAAAGAAAATGGGACTTAAAGAGTGAACAAATGAAAGCTATAAGCTCCACACAGGTTAGGCCCGCCCTACATTTAAACAAGACATCCAAGGCCACAGGTAGCTGAGGTATTACTTGCGGTTTAGCCTTCAGGACTTCAAAAGACACTCCTCATGACTATTCTGAACTGTCAAAACATGTCCATAAAACCTAACTCAGCCTGGGGAAGGGCACTATACTGTTGTGGCTGCTTGCACAGTGACCCCCGCGGCTCCATGGATGTTGGCCGACCTTTGTTGACCTCTGCAGGGTGGCGGGGTTTTCTCGCAAGCTGAAAGCTACAGAGGCAGGATTTTGAAAAAAAAAAAAAAAAAAAAAAGCAGCGGAAATGCCTCTCTCTGCCGGCTTTTCCTGCGGGAAGCAGCAGAACTGTGATCTAAACTTGGAAAGTGACGACGGGACATGGACAGGAACTCCAGACATTTCCCAGATATGCTGCCAGTGGGCTTCATTGTTCTGTTGACACCATTCATTTCTGGAAATGGGCTTCACTCAGTAACGTACACCAAGGAAATCTTTCAAATCTTCATCTCTTGTTGGGTGAGACTAACGTATAGTTTCCGTCCAATATTCAAATACAAATCAAAGATTTCCCACAGTGCTCTGTTTTGATCGAATCCCACAATCCAACTATCCAACGAATTCTCATCCCAACTCGTCACATACTGACGCTTTGTCTGTCCCCTTTGCCGTCACTCTTTTCGGTTGCAGTAAACACATGCTTAATGTTGTGAGGTAAACAAAACAAGTACTTAGGTTCCGGCAATAAAACCACTTAGTAAGGTTTACGAAAAAACAACATTGTTTCGGCTTAAAACTACTACGTTTGTACAGTGAAAATGACACTGAACGTTGTGAACACGGGACACGAACGAACAGCCGATTGTAGCGTGACGCACGGGACATGAACAGCAGTCTCCTGGATATATGCCCTGTGTTTGTTGGACCCATCTACATCCCCTCTCTCCCACCCTGTGTGTCTCTTTCACTCTTAAAGCTATGTCATGGGTCATGGGTATCTTAGTCATTCTACAGACAATGACAAGACGTGTGACGTCTAAGAGAACCCCACTCATGTAAACACTCACCTGTCTGCCAATTTGTATCGACACAAGTTGTCTTACATGGTCTGGACAACATGCGGCTGAGTCACTGCAGAGTTTGCAGCGATGAGACTCAGTCTGTGCCAGTTACAGCTCAGAGTATCGGCTGATACCGTGGCACATAATTAAATCCGCAACATGTCAGTGCAGCACGGGTAGCCTTGTAAAAATGCCTTGGCAAGAGTGACAAACAGTTGTTTGGTGATGTTCTCCAGAGTTTACGTCTTCAGTCTAAAATGCATTAAATAAACTTATTGCAGAGTACGTGGCCCCCAGTGAAACTACAAATAATCGCTGTTGCGATTGTTACATTTTATTTTGTTTCGTTGTGCACAGATGTGTGTCGCAGCAGAGAGTGATCCTGTGTTAGCTGCCTCACCTCAGTAATGACGTAGTGCTAGTGGAAATTGAGGATAAGCAGAATCACACAGGCTTCCTGTCACACAGGCCGAGTACCGGCTTCTCAGTTTGTTCTGTGGTGGTAAATAATTGACACTTTATTAGAGCATTTCTAATCTAACTTTAATTTCAATCTAAACGTAATGTCTGTTGGGTTTATTCGTGCTTATAATCTAAATAAATCTAAATATGATGTGTTTCCCTTGGTGTAACATCAATGTAGTGCAAAATCACATCCATGCTCCCATCACACTTTCCGTCATAGCACCACTCTGTGGTGGCTGCAAGTCTTACAGCTATTTTGTGAGACCTGCAAATAGAAGCATGGCTTCGCATAAATGTGCTTCCCAGGTCTCCGGTGTTTTCTGTTGTGGAGCTCAGTGAGTGCTCCCTGAATATAGTACAGTGGAAGTATATTGGGCAAAAAAAAAACATAACAAGTCATAGTATAGTATGTCATCCAAAAGGGCATAAAAAATTCATAGTATAGTAAGTCCTAAAAATGTCATTAAAAAATCATAGGATAAAACGGCATAAAAAACATCATAGTATAGTATGCCATAAAAATTCATAAAAAAAAGTCCTAGTAAAGTATGTCGTAAAAAAGTCATAATGTCATAAAACTCATAGTATAGTATGTCATAAAAATTGCATAAAAAGTCATAGCATAGTATGTCATAAAAATGTCACAGTATAGCATACCATAAAAAAGTAATTGTATAGTATTTAGTAAAAAAATAACATAAAAACGTCATCGTATAGTATGTCGTAAAAAAAGTTATAGTATAGTATGTCATAAAAAAGTCATCGTATAGTATGTCGTAAAAAAGTTATAGTATGTCGTAAAAAAAGTCATAGCATTGCATGTCAAAAATGTAATGAAAAAGCATATAAATAATATAAGTATAAGTATAATACCCATATTTTTTGCCCGCTGAATGTTTAGTTTTAATAAGAGCGATGTGTTTAATTTTCACGTCATCATATCTGTCGTATCGTCTGTTTGCTCCTCAGGATGTGTGTGTGAAAGTGGACAGACTGGGGTCAGTCATGGAGCCTGAGCTGAACTGCAGCTCCCAGTGTGATTCCCCACTCTGCTTCATCCAGCCAGGAGTCCACAGGCAGGATGGTCTCGACATCCTGCAGAGACTATGCAGTCTCAGCACGGTAATCACACACACACACACACACACACACACACACACACACACACACACACATGTCCAACAATAGCAAGCACAGAAATATAGTGCACATATCTTAATGCCATGTAAACATACAGACATGGACACATGCATGTGTATACATATACTGTACATAGCAGACATAGCTTGATGAAATCCAGCATGGCTGACCAACAGAATATTTTTGGTCCCTCCAAAAGGTCAAAGGGAAAAACATGATCCATATACATACATATATAGTCTATTATTTTGACAGTGCTTGTAACAAATCAATCACATGATTCACACAAGGCTGAATTACGTATAATATAATGACATTTATAAATTACTTTTAGTTGCAGATTTTGTCAACACATCTTCTGCTGTTGATAAACTATGTCTTAAAATTTGGGGAATTTCCATCTTACATCACCGAAAATATCCACACAAATGAAATAAAAACATACTATTACCGTGTTATTTACCACTTGAGAAGTCAGTTCTATAGCAGAGATCTGGAAATGTAATGCTGTTGGACTGGTGAAGCTATGTTTAGTATCGTGTTAGTCACTGGTGCCTTTAAGAGAAGAGTGAGCGGAGCCCAGCAACATGAGGCGGGCACAAGGTCTAATGTGACTTTCCAAATAGAAACTAGTAGAAGTAGTAGAGCCGCTGTGTCAGGGAACACAAACACTCTCCTACAGACTATTTCCCTCTCCGTGCTACACCACATAAAAGTGAGGTAAGTTGACTCTTTGATTTCTTTCACGCTTAATGATGTTAATTTAAGCATTCGTCAGTCTCAAAGTGCAGATCTTCACCTAAGGGGGGGAGGGAACACTGAGCTGTGTTTGCTTTGTTATTGTAATGACTTAATGACTTAATGTATTTTAATGTACTGTTTTATTTTATTTTAATATCTTAACATACTGTCTGTTGAACTCAGTGGGCATGTAATCTGTTCAGCTAGAGTGAAGTGTCCTATGATGAAATGTAACACCGTGCATTTGTTACTATTCATAGACGTAGGCACAACTGTTTCTAAACCTATAGTATAGTGGAAAGAAAAAATACATGGACCAGAGCCAACTTCTTCCATAAAATCCCACCTGCTTTTCTCTTTGGATGTGTTCCCAGATATGGCTACCGCTGGCAGTTTGCTGACTGAGGAGCAGCTCCTTTGCCCCATCTGTCTGGATCTGTTCAACCAACCGGTCTCCACTCCATGTGGCCACAACTTCTGCAGGGATTGCATACAAGGGTACTGGCACAGCGCTAACCTGTCGCAGTGCCCCATGTGCAAGCAGAAGTTCTACAAGAGGCCTGAACTCAAAGTGAACACCTTCATATCCGAGGTGGCTTCTCAGTTCAAGAAGTCGTTGGAAAAGAAAGATGCAGATGAAGCCTGTACCATGGACCAGTATTCAGGCCATAAGGGAGAGGTTTTGTGTGATGTGTGTGTTGGAAAAGGAGTCAAGGCTCTTAAATCGTGCCTGGACTGTTTGGCCTCCTTCTGCGAGACTCATCTGGAGCCCCATCACGTTCTAGGCACCTTCAAGAAACACCACCTGATCAACCCCATGATGAACATGCAAGACAGAGTGTGTAAGAAGCACGAGAAACTCCTGGACCTATTCTGCAACACTGACCAGACTTATGTGTGCCAGATGTGCATTAAGAAGGACCACAATGCTCATCACACTGTACCTATACAGGACCAGAGCAGAGACAGGAGGGCTCAGATTGGACGGATAAACGCAGAGGTGGAAAAAATGATTCATAGCCGACTTGAGAAAGTCAGCGAAATCAATCAAGCCGTCCAGCTCAGTACAGGAAACACAGAAAGAGAGATCGAGGAGAGTTTGCAAGTCTTCAACAATCTGCTCCACATTGTCCAGAGAGGCCAAGCGGAGGTAGTGGAGGTGATCGGCGCAAAGCAAAGGCAAGTCGAAGGCCGGGCCCGAGGACTCGTCGCGGAGCTGGAGCAGGAGATCGATGAGCTGAGGCGGAAAAACGCTGAGCTGGAGCAGCTCTCACGCACCGAAGATGACCTCTACCTCATCCAGAGGTGTCCAGCTTTCTCCACGGCGCCAACCACCAAGGACTGGTCCGACACCTGCGTAGAGAGTGCCGTATATGTGGGCACGGTGAGGAGAGCAGTCAGGAGGGTAGCGTGTCAGCTGGAGGAGACGGTAAAGGCTGAGGTGAAGAGGCTGTGTGAAACTGAATTTCTGAGGGCTCAGCAGTGTGCTGTGGATGTGACTCTGGACCCTGACACAGCTCATCCCAAACTGGTGCTGTGCAAAAACAAGAAGCAGGTCTATCACGGCGACGTAGCGCTGACCCTCCCGGACGACCCAGGAAGATTTTACCCCGGCGTCAGCGTTTTGGGAAAGGAAGGTTTCTCCTCTGGCAGGCTGTACTATGAAGTCCAGGTGAAAGGCAAGACAGAGTGGGATATTGGAGTCGGGCTTCAATCCGTCAACAGAAAAGGAGGGAATATGCTAAACCCTGAAACAGGCTATTGGGCCCTGGGGATGAGAAAGGACAAGAGCTACTGGGCCCTCAGCAGCACTCCTATCCGTGTGCCGCTGGTTGGGAAGCCCCAGAGAGTCGGGGTGTACGTGGATATGGAGTGTGGGCAGGTTTCATTTTACAACGTGGAGTCTGCTTCTCATATCTACTCGTTCACCGGATACTCATTCAACGAAAGACTCTTCCCCTACTTTAACCCTCGGCGCAATCATGGCGGAGTCAACTCTGCCCCTCTGATCATCTCGCCTGTCAACGTCTGAAATTTCAACTCTTCCTGTTGCTTAAGTTGCTTTAACTATTTTTTTTTAATCATTTCTCATTTTCAAATGAAGGTCCAGCGTGATGTTTGCTGCTCTGTTTGCCTTAATAAAGTTTGTCTACTCATCTGAATCCTGTGTACTTCTTTTTGTTGCTTTTACTATAATTTACAAAACGGAGGGTTCAGAACATAAAAACAATAATCAAATAATGTATATGAGCTACACCTGTAATATCTTTGACTTGATTTTAAAGGGTTTAAATGTGTCTGTGTGCAGATGGCGGTGGAGCTCCCACGGCGGTCTCTCTCCCCGGTGTTGAGCGCTGTGGTGTGGACGCTGCTCTCCTGTGGCATCCTGCTGGCTTTCTGCTTCCTCCTCTTCACCCTGCGCTTCAAAAACAACAGGTAGGCCACAAGGAGAAACACAACCATAAACACTAAAAACATATTTACTGAATTAACTGATTTGTATGTTTGCTGTATTATCAGGATAGTCAAGATGTCCAGTCCCAACCTGAATGTCCTGACTCTCTTTGGAAGCATCCTCACCTACAGCAGCGGCTTCCTGTTTGCCGTCGGTGAGCAATCACACTCACAAGGTGGAGCGTCCACAGCCGTGCTACAAGTGAGCCCCACAGTCTCCCTCATTGCTTCATTATATTGTTGGATAGGTCGTAGTTGGATAACCTCAAAGTGCTCTCCCCTGCAGGCTCGAATGTGGACTCTTTGTGTCGGCAGCACCCTGGTGTTTGGCCCAATTTTGGGGAAGACGTGGAGACTGTACCGGGTGTTCACCCAGCGAGTGCCTGACAAGAGAGTGGTAGGCATGCTCCCTCTCTGTTTCCAGCATCGACGACCTTATGTTTTGTCTTTATTTGTGTTACCCAGGCGATCCAGGATGCATTAATTACATTCTAAATGTTTATTTCAGAGGCTAGTTTTTAAGATGAACGGTCTTGATTTGAGAAGATTTGAATAAAAGCAGCAGATGATGTATGACAGATATTTTCAGGCCAAGATCCACTGATCCTTATTCAACATGTATAAATTAAATCTTCTCATCTTCTACTTACTACATCCATCTAGGATGTCATGTTTTTGGTCAAATTATGGCACATGTATCCCAATATTTTATTTGACTCTCCGATGAAGACACGATAGTCTGTTTGCACAATTAAAGGCTGCAAATCAATCCTTTTTTTTCTCCCCTGGAAAATCCAATATTTTGTATTTTTATGCAAAATTGGATCCACATACAGTACAGAATGATTTTTAAGGATTTAGAAATTTAGAGGATTTCCTCAATTAAACCTCCTTTCAATCATTTTGTTTTATATTATCACTTCCAAAAGAAATATTCTAGACAGTGTTCCCTAACTGGAGTCTCCCAGAGTGATATAGTTGAAAATGATGTATAATGATTAAATATGTTGTATGACAATAACGTGATTGGTGACTTTACTCTCTGTCTCAGATCATCCGAGACATCCAGCTGATGGGCATGGTGGCTCTGTTGATCGTGGTGGACATGCTGGTTCTCACCGCCTGGAACCTCACAGACCCCATCAGGTGTTCACGGTCTGTCGGAGCCGTTGTGAAGGTAGAATCTAACGGGTGATTTTGTGGGGAAAAGAAAGTAAAGATTGTTTTGCACTTAAAGTTGAAGTAGGCAGATTGGAGCAAATACGAGTAGAAATGTTTTTTTCCATAAAACGGTCCTTATATCCTGACAGTAATCTTAAAAAAAAGTATGTGCCTCTGTGTCCTCCGGTGCTCCTAATGGCATCTGCAAGATTTCACAAACTGGAGGAAAACAACCAATCAGAGCCAAGCTGGAGCCTGCTGTCTCTGAGCAGCTGTCAATCACTCGCAAACTCCGAACAAACTGTCAAACTAGGCATCGCTGATCAAATATGAATCAATATTCTGTTACTGTAATGCCTATTTCTTGCCTCAAATGTTTTCAGAAACATCTTGTAGTGTACTGTTTAGCTGTAAAATGAAAAAGCAACCATGTTGAGATCTGTTGAGGAAATACCAAGCACCGCCCACCAGCCGGAGGAAACTTTCTCACTTTACAGCTAAACAGTACTTCGGAGTTTACGGGTGATTTACAGCTGCCTCCGTTGAGTGAACAGCCAATAGGAACGCTCTCACTCTGAAATGACCCTAGATTTTTTAAAGCCTGAAAACAGAGCCAAGAGGAGGTGCAGAAGTCTAGTTATCTCTCAGAATACTTGAATCACAAGATGCTGAAAGGTTATTATTGAATTTTTGCCCAATGATGCCAAAAATATTCTGCCTACCACTTCAATCGCCAACACGTTTTTTTCCCACCAGATTGTATGGTGATGTCAAATTACGACATCACAAATAAACTTCCTCATCCTCCTACTTTAATGTAATTGATTATAGACATTTTTAACTCACTGATACTATCTATTGTTTCCTGATCTAGGTGGTGGAGAGAGACATTTCCTACTCTTTGTCTCAGCTGCACAGCTGCTCCTCTGTCTACTCTGATATGTGGGTTATCATTATCGCTGTTCAGAAGGTACGTAATCTCTATTCTGCTGAAATGTAATTATACGATAAGTGACTGCTTTGAGTTCCTCCATTGTTATGGTGATATGATTTATTGATTTGCATTTTCTGTGTCCTTTGTCTTTACTTTTCCCCCGCATTTCTCCTCAGGGTTGTCTTCTCCTCTATGGGACTTATCTAGCCGGGCTGACCAGCAACGTCAGCCACCCTCCAGTCAACCAGTCTCCTACCATCATAACAGCCGTCACTTTGGTCACCCTTTTCTCTGCCGTGGCCGTCCCCGTGTCCACCTTCCTGCAGGCCTGGCCCAATCTGGTCTACAGCACTGTGGCTGGAGCCATTTTCATCTGCACCCTGGCTACCAACTGCATGCTGTTTGTGCCTCAGGTAAGAAAAAAGATACAAGATGTATGAAAGAAATCACAAAAAAACGTTTCTAGTTAAGCTTTGGAGAAAGTGCAGGATTTTTCCTTTATCCTCTGACATCTCCTTTTTTCTGAGGATGACGCTGGCAGTTTTGGAGTAAAGCAGAAACCACTAGAGAGATTTTATTTTTTAGGCAGAATGTCAAATCATATAAGATAAAAATGTCTGGAAACCAGCATTCAGTCAATCAGACAGGCAGAAACTCTAGATAGACAGATGAATGACAGATGTATGACTTTCTCTCTTTGTTTTGTCAGAAGTTGTAAAATCTATGCGTGACTGTTCTCTATATACGTGCCAATCTGCCATGTCTATCGGAGGTGTGTGACTCACACAGAAGGTGTGAATGAGTCAAAACTACGTAGGATGTTGCAAACAGGTTTATGATTCTAAGTGTCTGGCTGTGGGTTTATGTCACAATAAAGGAATGCATCTTCAGTTGAGAGGAAGGAAATGTCTGATCAGTGAGCAATACGCTCCAACACACCTGGTCTGAACGATCCCGTGGGAAATGGTTTACTACTGATGTGTGTAGCTGAAAGTTAGCGTGACGTGCTGTTTCGCCATCATGCAGCTGACCCAGTGGCGGCAGTTTGAGGAGGACCAGAACAACCCGAGTCAGATGGCCAAGTATTTCAGCAGCCCCAGTAAGAGCCAGCCGTCGGTGTACAGCCAGGATGAGATGTACTACCTGCTGGGGGAGAACAGCTCCATGAAAAAACTCCTTAATGAGGTAGAGTATTGCTTTTTTCAATCTACCATTTAATGAAAAAATCCTAAAATATTCAATAGAATTATTTATGAGTCTGTCTTATGGACCTAGGTCTTGAATTCTCTCAAAATGTGATGATACAGTTATTTGCTTTAATTTGTTGTCAATGATCTAGGTTAAACTTAGCTCACCTCCACCTAAAGTGGGCATGTCTGAAAAATGGAGAATCGTGGGTACCCATAGAACCCATTTTCATTCACATATCTTGAGGTTAGAGGTCAAGGGACTCCTTTGAAAATGGCCATGCCAGTTTTTCCTTGCCAAAATTTGGCATATGTTTGGAGCGTTATTTAGCCTCCTTTGCAAAAAGCTAGTATGACATGGTTGGTATCAATGGTTTCCTTAGGTTTTCTAGTTTCACTCCTGCTTTAAAACTGAGCCTGCTACAACCTAAAAATTGCAAGCTGCGTTAAAGTTAGTGGTTAGTGGCGTTAAAACAAATTTGCGTTATTATCTCTTTCACTTTGACGGCCCTAGTTTTAATCCTCAATTATTGTAACTACAGCTGAGCAGAGCTATTATATATTTTTAATCATCAATTAAATTCAGTCAATGAATTTCTCCAGATTCATTACACATGATTCCTTTTAAAGTGAAACCAACTATGGTGTCAACGTGGCAACAATCCCTCAAAAACATGTTGCTGTACAGATTTCACTTTTACTCTTCTCTGTTTTTATTAAGGGTGTCTGTTAGCTGGGACTTAACCTGTTGCAATAGCATACATTGGAAATTGGCTGACAACATTCTTTAATAGTATTTTTCTCTATGTGTTGAAGTGTTTAAGCTTGTGTTTTTTGTTACAATTTCCAGAAGAACGCTGCGATTGACAGTCTCCAGGAGCAGGTGAACAACGCCAAGGATAAACTCCTGCGCCTCATGTCGGCCAGCCGGCCACCTGAGGACCAGGACGTGGACTCTTCCAACAACAACCTCAACTCGTCCTCCACTCAGACCACAGAGCTTCAGTCTGACGGCCCCTCTTCTTCTTCTTCTTCTCTACCTCAGAGAGACATTAAATCCCAGCTCTCGCCACCACATCTCTCCTCCCACCTCGCTGCTGTCACGCCGTCCTCTGAGCCTCCCTTTGAGCCTCCCTCTGCTCCAAGCTCCTTAGCCATTGCTGCTCCCTCTCATATCCCTGATGGTATTTATAATAACCAGAGAGGTGTCTCTAACTCTGATGCAGCTGGGAAGGGAACAGGGGAGGATCTCAAACAGTCCCTTCGGTCCCCTGGCTTACTCAGGACAGCAGAAGAGACAGTTCACTTTGTCACCTCCCTACAATCCCCTAAAGGGTTAAACCCCTCTCAGGTTGAAACTTTCAACAATCAGAGGGGCCTAACATCCCAGCTGGGACCAAACGCCAGACCGACTGGCTTTGTTAGCAGCGAGCAGTTGCAGGAGATCCTCCAGGAGCTGAGCGTGGACGCAGTCATGGAAATCGCACTTCGATCGCCCGGTCAGACGTCCAGACCGCCCTCCGTACTTTCCCCTCTCTCCCTCCGGACACCACGCTCCCCTCATCCACCTGTCCTCTTCCGCTACCCCAGCATCTCCCCCTACGCGATGAGGAAACGTCGGCCGCCCTTCCACACCTCCAGAAGAGGGATGGCCCCTCCCTGCTTCTACGCGGCGTCAGAAGCCGCTGGTTTTGGGAATATGAGGGACAACTGTGAACACCAAAATCCAGGCAAGCACCCTGACGGGGTCACCGTGAATGGTACCCTCCTCCAGTTTCACAACACTGACCTCGAGCTACCGGAGGAGGAGGAGGAGGATGAGGAGGAGGAGGAAGGGAATGAAGTGATAAGAAAACGTCAGAGGCGTATTTCAAGGTCCCATAGATGTTCAGTCTTGCCCCGCGCAGATCACACATCAGCTCCACCTAATGCGGAAGCAGGTGGTGATAATGAGCAGCACCGCAGACACATTAGAGACTCCTGCGGGTACTGGGACTCTGACTCCAGCAGCTCGACAGACTACTGTTACTACCACCGTCCCTACTGTGACTCCTGCCTGCAGCGAGGCTCTCTCCTGTCCACGGACAGCTCCTCAGACTCCTCCGACAGCGAGTACGAAGGCTACCCCAGCCTGTACCGTTCCCCACACCCGGTGGTGTTCAAAGAAGACATCAAACCCACCTTTGTATGAGCACAGGTTTACTGCACTTTACGCGTTCATCCATTTCCACCACTTGAAATCTTGCCCGTTATTCAAAATTAGCAGGCACAAAGTTCATTGTGCATAATGTGCGTCTACGATGGGAGATCATTTGACTGTAGCTTTCAGTAGGAATGTGTTTTGCATTCTGTATGAAAAGAGCATTGTTCTTCTTGAATCACCGTGGGACAGTGTTTCTTTTATTAGATTTATGAAAACTCACAATGCTGTTTACTTTTTAATATTACTCGTGGCATTATTTGTATATTTCTGCTGTCAGATGAAATCCCTTACATTCCAAAAAATGTCTGACTTTTAGAGTAACAAATAAAAAAAAAAATCTAAATTAAAGGTTTTTCACAGAACAGTTGAAATGTGCACCGTATTAGCTATTGTGCAAATGCTGTATTTATTTTGATATTTATAATAACATGTTTTTTGGTGTACAGAATTACTTTCTGCACCCGTTTTTATTGTTTTACATGGTCATACACATTCTTGTTATGTCATTTCATTGAATGGTCTGCAATTTGCTCTACACTTGTTCCAATCTATAGCTGGTTTACGAAACACCACGGCCACACCGTCAGAGCGACTGGAGGAAACGGTCACTGCTATTGCCTTAACACGCTTCCTCATTTTCTCCGTATTGCTATCCTGACTCATTAAGAGTATTTAATGTGCAAAGGTCATCATTATGGAGTGTGTGTGCGTGAGAAAGAAAGAGTGCCCTGCTTGCCCTTTCATTTCCAAGCCCTGTTTTTTTCTTTCAAAAGAAACTTCACACCACTTCATGTTTATTCTGCATATTCTCCTGTTTCATACAGTGAAGCCACCGCAGCATGAACAGCCAAACAGAAAGAGTATAAACCACTGGCTTCATGTACGCCCGGATTAACCTGCTAGGGGGCCACGGGGCAAAAATGAGTCCCTGTTAAGCCTCCACTCTCATATTCTCATTGTGCCCAGAGTCCTACAATCTGTATTTCTCTGCTGTAACACTAACTTGCCTCAGGTTTTTTACTGTACGTCAGTTAGTTTTCATGATATTCCTGCAACAGAGACAAAAACAGAGCATTACTCCCCCTCTTTTTTATATCTCTCTTCCCTTTCTTGGCCTCTTTCTCTCATTCCCTCCCACTATCTCCTCTCTGTCTCTCTGTATTTTTTTCTTCCGCTAATGGGAAAGTGTGTGTTTGCCGGAGGAGGTGTTGCTATGAAGGGAAAACAGCGCCTTGCGTTACTTCTGCTCTGCTGCCTGTTTTTGAGACGCTCTCTGTTCTACATATGAACCATTGAAGGGCAGCCTGGGAGAAATTCCCTTTAATACGGAGCATAACAGAGTATAAATAAACCACACAAAAGACAGACTACCAGCATCGCTGTGCAGGAGGAAAGACTTTCCTGCCAAGTGACCTGCATTCTGTTCAAGATGGGGAACACTGACATGTTGAGGAATTGTTGAATAAAAATAGTTGTCAATCAATCACGTTTCTTTCTTAAAATAATAACACGATACTCCATGGCTATCCACTGCATCCTTGGACATGTATTACATAATGAATAAGAGAGGGAGATTAGTTCACCCTCAGGCACCCTTTATAATAGATTTATGAGTTGTAACTAATGACTTTATTAATGGTTAATAAGGTTTTATTTACTAATGGTTTGTTGTTTAGTTAAAAGTCATTAATATGATTTTTTCTAGGGTTGCCAGATTGTGAAAAATCCCTTTGACTAATTGGACCCTTGCAAAATGTGTTTCTGTGGATACAGACCAAAGTTGATTTATTAACATTTATCTAGGGCTGTCAAAAACTCTAAATTTTGGCGAGGAAAAACTGGCATGGTCATTTTCAAAGGGGACCCTTGACCTCTGACCTCAAGATATGTGAATGAAAATGGGTTCTATGGGTACCCACGAGTCTCCCCTTTACAGACATGCCCACTTTATGATAATAACATGCAGTTTGGGGCAAGTCATAGTCAAGTCAGCACACTGACACACTGACAGCTGTTGTTGCCTGTTGGGCTGCAGTTTGCCATGTTATGATTTGAGCATATTTTTTTATGCTAAATGCAGTACCTGTGAGGGTTTCTGGACAATATTTGTCATTGTTTTGTGTTGTTAACTGAGTTCCAATAATACATATTTACATACATTTGCATATAGCAGCATATTTTCCCACTCCCATGTTGATAAGAGTCTTAAATGCTTGACAATTCTCCCTTTATGCTACAGATAAAAAAAATTGTGATCAATTTGCGCTTAATTACGATTAACCATGGGATTAATCATCATGGGACAATCATGCGATAATAATCGCGATTAAATATTTTAACTGATTGACAGCCCTAATATAAATTAAAAAAAATTAATTGGAATTAAAATAGTATAAGTATGAGAGTAGTGGAAAAAACAACAATGAAAGAAGAAACTGCACTTTATTTACAAAGGAAAATATACATTTGTATATATACAATGTGTACAACATCACTGCAGCATGTCACTGTAAGTTGTGGTGCAAAGAATTGAGGTCGGCCTAGTCCTGGGAATAAGGGTAGTTCAAAGGGAGTGATTTAGTGATATGATAAATGATTTATTTACCATTAATAAAGCAATGTAATTCTTTATAAAAGGCACCCTATTAGAAAGTATAAGCTACCACATAAAAGATGAAGATGTAGGGGTGAAATTAACCTGGATACAGAGTTGTAGTGACAAGGCAGCCATGCATATATGCATACACACATTATTAAAATTACTAAGCATTATGAGACTAATACATGGATGTGCCAGAGGCTGTGAGTGTGGAAGAAGAGAGATAGTGTCAGCTCTGTCAACAGAGACAGGTGGAGACAGAGCAACATTTACTGCTACAATGTAGCACATAATATGAAGAAATTAGGAAAAAAATCTTTACAAAAATTAAATGTAAAGTCCAAGATTTTGATTCCCTCTCTGACCAAAATAAAATACAACATCTACTTGGAGAAAATAGTGTCATCGCCATAGAAGCTGCAGGATATGTCAGTGCATGTCACAGCCTTAGAGACAATCACACCAACAACACATAATAGATGTAACTCACACTCTGCCTTTTATTTACTCCTCTACTTCATGTTTTTTTTTTTTTACATTCATCCTTTGATATTGCAATATATTTTTATGAATTGCTTTTTATTTGTTTTATTGTTTTATTGACACAACAAACATTAATTACTTCTTTATTGTTTTCTTCTATTTACATGCATATTATTTTTAAATATCTATATATTGTAATTTGCTTAATGAATTGTATAAGATAAGATAAGATATTCCTTTATTAGTCACGCAGTGGGGAAATTTGCAGTGTACAGCAGCAAAGGGGATAGTGCAAAAAACAAGATGCATCAGCTAACACAGTAAAAAAAAAAAGAGCTAAACAAAGTGTTACAAAATCTGAACCATTTAAATAGAAGGAAGTATAAAAATAGGAGCAGTATATACATTATTGACAATAAACAAAGATAAGATAAGATAAGATGAACCTTTATTAATCCCCGGAGGGAAATCAGGTCTATAAAGTTGTATATAGGATGTATAGTGTAAAGTAAGTGTAAAGTGCACCAGTGGTTTGAGTCCAAGATGGTTGCAGATAGTGCATGTTTAAAGTTCAAACAGACTATTAACAAAATTGCACAAGTGGAAAATGATATTGCACAGTGAGAATGAATGAATGAATGAATGTAATATGTTTTTGTTTTTATTTTGTTCTTTTTTTATTTTTATTTATTATTGAATTGACGCTTTGGCAATATTGTTCACCTGACAGTCATGCCAATAAAGCAAATTGAATTGAATAGTGGACTTGTGTGCTTCTCCTGTGACTAACATAGCAACAGTGCTGCATGACCACTGGGTGCTCTCTCTGTGACAGCTGGGTCCAGTTGAACTGACAGCCGGGTTTCTGGCTCTCCCATTGGTCGAGAGAGCGATCAATCACTGGAGCAGGCCCCGCCCACTGTCCCCGTCGCGGCATGGGGAAAACCCTTTGAAGCCGTGAAGGGGCGGTGCTAAGCAACTATGCCATGTGGTGCTCGGAGAGCTGCGTTCTGATTGGACAACGACTCACATAGTCAACGCCCCTTTTTCTGAAGGACACCCTCTCTGATTGGCTAACCCTTCCACCACCAGATTCAGCTATTCAGCTCTGCTATTCTCCATCACGGGTTACGTCAACAGCGTGAACCTCCTTACGTTGAAACGGAGCCGTTGCTGTAACCTTTTACGTGAATGGCGCAGCTAGCGACAAAAGACAAGCGAGCTCTGAAACCCTATGGGGAAGGAATAAAAAAAAAGAAATTCAGTAACCATACCACCGCTCTCTTGTAACCTAAAGAAGCATCATTTTGTGAGGAGGTCGAGGACGCCGACATTTAACGGCAACGTAGGGCGGATTTTTGAATCAGCGCGGAGCCGTTAAAAACCGTTGAAGAAGACTGTGTCAACGGGCAGATTTTTTCCGTTGGTTCTAGGGGGTATATATAAGCGAGGGAGCCGCCATGGCAGCCGGATCACTGAGCCTCCACATCGGGATATGAAGAGGAAACTGTGTCCACGAAACGTCCAATAAAACATTAACATTTGATCTTAACATCTTCATCTTTGTGAAAGTCTGCTACCCAGAAAGACTTGGGTTTTTTTAACCGGCGTGGGGCCCACAGAGGAGAGGCCAGATTCATGACTATTTTAGTCGGAGACGTGTCTTCAGAAGGCCCGCTGAGAGAGAGAGAGAAAACCTGGAATATGCTGCTCTGATTCACCGCTTTGGTGGGCAAAGAAAGGCTTAGGTTTATTAGAGGGTTGAAAAGAGAAGAGGAGCTTTTTAACCCTGTCAATTATATATAGTGGTATTCATTTCATCCTTTTTTTTTTTTGGATGAGAAGGTCCGGCGGATCGATCAGCCCTCTGGCCGTTTAGCAAGTCACAGTCAAGAGAGAGGAGAGAAGAATCTTTAGGGGGATCGGATCGGGATCATGTCGGGTCGGCCCAGGACCACATCCTTCGCGGAGAGCTGCAAACCAGTGCCGCAGCCCTCTGCTTTCGGCAGCATGAAAGTCAGCAGTAAGTACAACCAACACCCACTGCCCTGTGAGCCTATAGAGCACCTTTCCATCCTGCAGTATGTGTCTCTCTCTCCAGCTGAATGTCTACTCCATACTAGCCACTGTCAAGTGAGCATGACGTTAGCTTAGCTGTAGCCGCTGTCATATATGTCTGTGTCACTGGCCGGTGCTGTGCTCTGACGCGCCGGTCAGCCAGCAGTCAGCCTGACCAGGGTTAGTTAGCAGGCCGCGCCGGGCAGGGCCAGGCCAGAGAGGAAGGTATAGGCTTTGGCACAGACCCAGGTTAGCCCTCTCTTTGCACCGCAGATCCTGTCTTTGATTGCTGTCCATTTGCATGTGTAGATTCGATCTCCTAGCTGGTGTTACTACATAGCACCATGCAGTAATTGAGTTAAAGCTGATAGGGTCTATTACGCAACTGTCAAAGCGGAAGGTGCGCCCATATAGTTGATCCCTGAGGAGGGGGTGCTGGTTCACTGATCCTATATAGTCTTATGTCGACATCATCAGACATCGCGACGACTGGAGGGGAGTGTGACACCCAGTGTGTGACACCCATCAGTGTGACACCCAGTATCCTGTTCATGAAGCCACAGTGGTGGCACCGTGCCAGAGGTGCTGGTTGGTTATAGACTGGCTGCACAGATGGAGTTGGTCCATTACACACATCACCTTTTAATTTCCTCCTTTATAACACCTCTGCTACTATTTTCGAGGCATGTCACACTCTCTCACCTTTCCACTGCCCGTTAAGATGTCTTAATATCCTCTTTACAAACTGGCATCATGTGTGCCATCATAGTTCTTAGAGATATTCAGGTGTCCCTATTAGAGCTGGACTATATGATGATCTGTACTAATATGGTGTTATGAGTAGGGATGCACCGATCCAACTTTTTCCAGTCCCAATACCGATAGTGATAGCTGGGCTTTGGGTATCGGGCCGATACAGAGTATACCAATCCGATAGCTGTGTTTAAATAATAAGCTGTATGCTTCACTTTGTGGAAGTGACTGGGATCATTATTTTATGTGTAAGGCAACATCAGACTTGACTTAAACATTGCTTTCCTTTGTAATACAAAATGTGACCAATACATACATATATATAAATGTATTTAATTGTTCTTCATTATTAAAGTAATGAATCGTACACCAGCAACTTTGTGGAAAATCTTCAAAATTAACAGGAATTACGATTCAAATGTAAAACCTTTTTATTGTAGCAACAAATTGTTCAAAATTTAAACAAGAATTCAAATTCCAGTGTATAATGTATGTAGTATATAAACATAGAGCTGAATTGAATAAATCGGCCCCATTGTCACCGATATCCGATCCAGCTATTTGAATCAGTATCGGCCCGATATCTGATCCAGTATCGGTATCGGTGCATCCCTAGTTATGAGACTAGATATCTAGCTACCAGATATGGAAGTTTATTATATAGCTTAAATTAATGTTGCAGTTGTTTCACAAAAAAATTGTTTATTAGAGCATTCTGGCTTAGTGAAATGAATTATTGATGATAATATCCACATTATTGACTGTCCTGGCTGCAGACATCTACTGTACCTACTGTTTCTTATCTTGCATGCAGGCACACATTTGGGTGTGTGTGAGGAGCAAAAATGAGGCTGTTAAGGAATGCATGTGATCGTGATGTGTGTTAGTGGGGTTAGGCTTGAGGCTGAGGCTCTCCTCTGGGCCTCGTCACTGGAAACCACTCTGTGGACGAGGACACACACGCACACACACACACACACACTCACACACAGGGAGATGCACACCCATCCCAAATCTATCTTGCCCCAGATATGGGTGTTGAAGCATTGGTGTGCTTCTGTCGGTGTGTAATGTTACGTTGCTGTCAAAAGGAGAATGCTCTGCAGTTTAGGAAATGTGGTGCTAGTCAATAAGTCAGCTAAATGTACCGGAGGACTCTTTGGCCTAATTGTTGTTCAGACATAAGCTACTGAATTAGCACCAAATGCGAGGCCGACCTTGTGGGCTTAACATTTCCACGAGCTTTACACCGGCGTTTCGCTGTGGTTTTCTCAACCTGAAAATGTTTTTCTCCAACAGACTCATCTGGTAAGCCAATACATCATTATCAGTCATTAAAGGCTGAGGCTGGAGTCGCCCAATTAATTGTGTGTTAAATAATTAGATTTCTACCAGCAGGTGGTTTTCAGCCCCATAGAGGGAAGTATTTGATTGCATAGATGTCCCCTGTGATAACCGGTCAATACACAAAGCAGCAGTGATTTCTCCAACTGTATTTTGATTGGAAATAATATGATAATTAGAAACTTTAAAGGACAAGTCTGTGGCTTTTCTTTTTCCAACTTTCATTGGATTGAATTAGGCACCATCACATTATTCAGCTCTTTTAAGGCCCTGACACACCAAGTCGACAGTCGGCCGTCGGACAGTTTGGGGCCGTCGGTGAGCGTCTGTCAGCCTAGTTATTTTGGTGTGTCCCACACCGTCGGCTCTAGTCTGCCTGTGTCGGAGTTTTTTCGGCCGATTCAACATGTTGAATCAAAAATCAATCTGATTGGCGGTTCAGCTTAAACAAATCAGTGCACGAGAAGATAACGGGACGTGAGGAAAGCAAGCAAACGAGTAAAGCCGAGACTTAAAACACAGAAGGCTCTCCTCATTTTTAATCTTCATCTCATCTGATTATTCCAATACACGGATATTTTCACAGCGACATGGCCATCTGGAATGAAGCTAAGTGGTGAGTGAGAGTGGTGTGAAAATGGTCGGCAGGCGCCGCTTTATTTCGTGTACGTATCATAACAACGGCTTATATATCCGCAGTCCTCGGTCTTCCGTTTTCTCTTTTTGAATGACGAATAGAGACTGCCGCCGCCTGCTGGTGTGGAGAGTTATTTCATCTAACGCAGGCGCAGAACGTACGTGGTAGTTGGGAGATTGGGAACATTACTATTGCCTCTCCACGGCTCTCAACATGGCGGACAGCGCAACAGTACAAAAATTGGCGAAAGTGCTGACAGAGATAATAGTGAGGGAGAACCGAGGGGTGGGCGGTAAGCTTCCGCGACGATGCTGTCGTTCCGGACGGCGTTATCAGCTGTAACCGCCGTATGAGAGCAGTGCGGAGCGGCGGTTGTGAGCTAGCCAATTCCTGCACGCTCAAACGCACGAACATGCACTAAAAGGCGCGCGTGGCTGGCCTGGCTGTGTCAACAAAGCACGGAGATGCTTGGATTACAACACACCAGGGTCTGAAATGAACTTTTAAAATTTTTTTTTTTGTCTGCCATTCAGACATTTCATATGCCACTTTTGAAATTCATGCGCTAAATGAAGGAATAACATTTTAGATCTGATGTCATTCAATGTTTGATATATTTTACACAAAAAAAAACATTATATGTAGTACACTACGAGATGTTTCTGAAAACATTTGAGGCGAGAAATAGGTATTACAGTAAACAGAATATGAATTCATATTGCTATCGTAAGAATAGTGGGTTTCCTATCAACAAGTGACCACAGAAAATTATATAGACTATTTAAAAAACAATGTAAAAACAGATTTGTCATTCAGAGAAACACGATTGCAGTTCCAGCTGTGACATGATTGTACTTTGGACTGAATTTATATAATGTCATATCACCTCGGTATCTACCTAGACATGGTTTCTCCTCATCTCATATATGTCATTACCCTTACCTCCACCATCCCAATATACACACACACACACACACACACACACACACACACACACACACACACACCTTCACTCATATGTGTGTGAGTAACTTGGCCGGTTATCTTAAGCAGCTGTAGTCAGTGTGTATGATCCTGGAGAGAACGCTCTTACCCCTCCTACACAGGCAGACAAGAACACACATACATACATTTGCACACCCACGAGCACTCTTTGGTTTTTGTTTTTGGGGTGAGGCAGCTGGCCAAGAACAATGAGCGGCCTGTTTAGCATTTCAAAGCTGCAGCTCTCCCTGTTTCCCCCTTTCCTCTCTGTCCCTCTCTCACGTTTTGCAAGTGATGATGGGAACAAAATGAACCAATTATACCCTCTGATTCCAAATGAAACGAAAAAAGGACGAAAACCAGCAGAATCACTCGCAGGTTTTAAAAAAAGAGAGCTGAGTTTTGATGACGAGAAGATGATCAATCTCTGGGCAGTCCGTTGGGTGTAGTCAGTGTGGTGGCAGGGCTCTGCTGCAGGCTGCACACCACTGTGATATCTAAAATCTAACCACCCACATCGTGTCTGGTTAAAAAAAACAACCCACTGATACCTTGATGTCTTGAGCCAAGCATTGCTCAGCCAAATGTTTCTGTGTCAGCGGTGACATTCCTGTGACTGGATGTTCCAGTAATGGAGTGAATTATCTCATCAGCCTTGCAACAGTGGTGGAGCACTTTGCATGAGTGCCTGCACGCATTAACACAGCACGTCCTTTGCTTTGTTGTCCAGGAATTTAACAAATCTCTTCATACACAAAACGTGACTTTGCCCTGCAGTCCAGTCGGTTACATTCTGTGCATTTTTGTAGTCTAAGAGCTATTATGTATGAAAGTAATCAGCCTCAGTGTTTTAAGTCCCAGCGTGTGTGATATTAGCATTTAACTGCGATAACCAAACGTGCTGTATAAAGGATTGTATGCATCACATCGACAGTTTGGCAGGTGTGCATTCTGTGTGACGTTGACTCGTAGTGATTCGACATGAATGGTGTGAAAATGATCCCTCATCTTGCAGTAAATACATGAATAATGTCACCACTACAACCTGATAACGTCTCATAGATTAACACTGCAAATTATTACCGCTAGAGTACCTCGAAAGTTGCTCCACTCAACTGGCTGTTCAAGCGGTGACGTACCCTATCGTGGAATTGCGCCTGATTGGTCCCTGGTTTTCTGCTTGATGTTTCAAACAGGAAACAACATGGCGACCTGCTCATGACTTTGTTATTACGCCTAAACAATCCACCAAAATCTACTTCTGAAAAGATTTTAAGCGAGAAATGGGCTGTGCCACTGCTGAATCTTGTTTCATTTTAGAACAAGATCGCCTAATTTCACAGCTTGGTCCAAGTTTCGTTAGGCAGACGCGTCGCGCTGGACGGGCTCGTTTGCATAAAGGACTGTCCCCCCCGCCTCCTCCCCCTTTTCATTTTGAAAGAGCAATGGCCAATGAGGAAACTCCAACACTCTGCCAACCAGTCGTGTAACTTCATCACTCAGTCACTAACCCAGTGACACACATTTGCCTTATACAATCCAGTCCAAAAAATGCACCTGTACAATTAATGGTCATCTGGATATAAATAAAAAGTGTTCTGGTGTTCAGATTGCAGAGTGTCTGCAAACGGTTTGCCTCAGTACTAAGAGATCCCGTCATATCGGGTGTCAATCTCGAGGCAGTTTTTTTATTATACAGTATTTTTTTTTAACACCAAATCAAACGTGCTAATAATGTTGGATTGTTTGGGCATAATATATCTTGAAGAGTGGGCCCACTGTTTGCATGCCAGAACGTCGGTGTGCTGCTACTTCTTGTAACAAAAGATTTATGGGCTCAAATAAGGCTCAATAAAATCTTGATCTGTGCAATTTGAAGTAATTTCAAAGCCTGTGATTGTATACCACCGTTGTGAACCTGTAATAAAATGCTGCATGTAAAATTCAAGTTTGTACATGTGTAGAAAAGATTTGCTGTCAAATGTATTTTGTGTCAGGAAAATACACCAACAATTTGTCTACCAATAATTGAACTCATATGTTGGCAGTGAATGTTTGATTCTTATACTTCAATCCTATTGCTTGATTTAATGCATAATTTCATTCTGTATTTAGACAAACGCAGATTAATTTGGTAACTTTGAATGATACCCAGGCCCCACACGTGTCCTGCAACTGCTCAACAATGGCGTTTTTCTGGCCCCGTTGTGTGCACGCGTTGTGGCGTGAGCTAGTCTGGTGACCTGGATCGACTATTGAAGCCTCTGGCTAAAAGTTGCAGCAGCTGTGTCACTCTGTAGCCGAGTGATACAGCATATGTACGTGAAATCATGCGCTGTGATTTCTCACACCAATTATGTTCTCACGGCGGGCTAATTGACAAAGTAATTATGGCAATGCTGCAAGCACATGTTGCAAGGTGTTTGTGCTTTTTCTCTGCAGAGGCTGTGATTTTTACATTTTTGTTTCACTATATTTGGGGCCAAGGGGCATTTTTGGCTAGACTGCAGAGGGCCAGCCCTACAAAAGCCTGTCACTGAGTGACTGACTGAGAGATGAAGTTACACGATTGGTCGGCAGAGTGTTGGAGTTTCCTGTTTGAAACAGCAAGCAGAAAACCAGGGACCAATCAGGTGCGTTCCTCGATAGGGTACATCACCGCTTGAACGGCCAGTTGAGTGGAGCAGCGCGTCCCCTAGTGTCCTCGCCGCACCTGGTGGACATGTAGCGCTGGATTTAACATTATAGACATGATCACTGTCTATTTGTGTAACAATTTAAGCCACAAATTCACAGACTGACCATACGCGGTCCAGCCATATACTCCGTTTTGACCGAGTCTTGTTAATTTTACCGATGGTTCACTGGAGGATAATTCATTTTAATGAAAAGGTGCTTCTAGCATGAAACAAGTGCAATTTCATTTCACATGTGAAATAGAAATAACTCTTCATTGGTTGGGATTGTGACAATTTTTCTACCAGTATAAATGGAGGGAAATCTGTGTGAGGATTAAGGCTATACCAGAAAACTGTGTGAAAGGTCGTGCTTCAAACAGGCTTCCTAAAAAATGCAAGAAAATCAATGGCAATCTGATTGCTTGGTCATTCCTTATTCTCACACAGTGTGAGATCTCACTGTGAGCTGCGTACGTGAGTGTCTATGTGCGAGAGTGCACAGACATTTCTCACGGTTTGAGGAAGTGCAGAGGCGTCATAGAAATGGCCCTGCTGGAATACTGTAGGCCGAGTCATATTCCTCTCTCTCTCACACACACACACACACACTCACACACACACACACACTCACACACTCTTGGAAAGTCTATTTCTGTCGTTACAGAATCCGTCTTCAGTTTCTCTTTCTAGACTCGGTCCTGGAGAGTGAACGCCTGTTGGTTTCTCCGACCCCTCCCCTCCCTTTCTCTTTCCTTTGATCATAATCACATCTTCAGTAATTGGACCCCTCACTGGTCACACAGAGGACCACGGAGGGGTAGTCTTTTTTTCTTTTTTTTTGTCTTCCTGTGTGTCTACGCAGGCACTACTTGTGTCAAAATCAATAACCCTGCTGGAAAATAAGGCCAGCCAGCCAGCCGATGAAAAATGGATAAACCCCTGCACTCTGTGTTACTGTCTCAGTCAAAACGTCGACTTTCTGGTGTTAAAATAATTCAAGCCAGTGTTAATTAGCCTAAATGACTTTAAAAACTCACCCACAAGACTTACTGGTAATCTGCCAGAAGTCAGCATTAATCTATGGTCACTTCCTCCTCTTATGGACAGGAACGCCGTGGCCTGCCAGCGTCCTCCGCGTGGAGGAGGTCTGCTGCCACAGCACGCTGCACCAAGTCTCTATTAAATAAATAACACCATGATCTGGAACAGTCACGGTTATTAAGCAGCACTAATCCACCCATCAACAGGATTTTGTACCCACTGCGAGCTGTTGACAAAATGTGTTCTCGGCAACTCCAAAAATCCAAATTTAGACACATTTTACAACGATTTTTTAAAAATTATTTTAGGTGCGTGGGTGTTTTGGCTCATGAATGACCTTTTTTTCTGCTGCAGCTTGTGCGAAATATGCTAATAAGACTAATGAGTAGATTTATAGAGGGGAGAGCAGGTGTTGCGGTAGGATTTAGTCGCAGAGCTTTTTGCAGAAGTTTTAACTTGAGAGCCTGTCAGAGATTGGAAGTTTAAGAGAAGGCGCACATTTGTGGCACGTGACACACACACTCTTGTCTGTTTGTCCTTTAACTGCCAGCTAATGTGAATTTTGCTCCTTGACACTTCTGTGGGGAGGAGGAGGAGGAGGAGGAAGAGGAGGAGGAGGAGGAGGAGGAGGAGAAGGAGGAGGAGGAGGAGGAGGACGAGGAGGAGGAGGAGGAGGAGGAGGAGGAGGGGGAGAGAGAGAGAACCACTTAAACAGGAAAAAGCCTCCACGTCGTGATCTCAGGGGAGCAGAGCCAGCTCCTGACTGACTAGAGAGGAAGGCATAAAGGGGAGGAGAGGCACGTGGAAGCAGATTTCAATCTATAGTGCATTAGCATCAGATACAGTCTCATTAGCTTATGACTTTTCACTGATAATAATCCTGGGAATTGCGTTGCTCTGTGTGTACACCGTGGTCGGTGAGTCTGTCAAAAGGTAATGAGTCTTATCCAGCGAGGATAGTCTCAGAAAGCTAGGCCTACTACTGTATGCAAATCCCTATTTGATGCATTCATTTGGATAAAAGCAACTATGCTTCCTGATATATATAAATAATGATCCATAGCATTTTAAACAGGCAATGCAGAATTCAAGATAGCCGTTGCATATGTGTAGTTGTTCCCTCTAGATATTTGATCTTTCATAATTTGATCTGATTTTCTGAGTAATTTGAGTTAGTGTGTGTTTATTATCAATTTAGATGACGTAATTGTGTATCACGATATCTCGATATATGATTTCATCACGATACGATTCCATTTGAAGAGGATAAATTATCATATTGAACTATAGCCCAGCCCTAAAAGTAGACCCAACACTGCAAACAAATTTCACATTCATTCATGAAGACTTTCGAGAGCTTGGACGCTCTGTTTGAGCTCAGCCATGATTCACACTCAGTCAGTCAGCTGGGAGCTGATCAGTACAACCACAGCTGTTGACCACGAGGAAGTACCGCGGCAACAAATGGGGATAAAACTGTCTGTGGCTAAAAAGAAGGAGGCTGTTTCTCTCTCTCTCTCTCTCTCTCTCTCTCTCTCTCTCTCTCTCTCTCTCTCTCTCTCTCTCTCGCCAAGACATTTGTCAGCAGGCATTCAAACCTGCAACCTGTCAATAACAAATTGGATTCTCTAATAAGGAGGCTATTGAGCCCTTTTCTAACTCTACGAGACAGATGAGCAAATGATGAGTTTGTTTAATGTTATTGTAAATTCAATATCTTTTGGGTTTAAAAATAATAATAATGGTATCAAATTCATCTTAAACTCTGTTTATCGTGCTTTTTGTTTCTTTTTTGTCTGATGAATTACATTAAAAATACGAGTGTAGGGAGGTGGAGATAGAGTCCGTAACCATAACTGTATATATAGAATGATTTAAGAGGTGCTGGATTATTTATACGATATCATATGTGAAGTATTTACATGATATCAATATTTCATTTTTAAATATCATGGTTATCGGCAATACCGGTATATCGCTACACCCCTAGTTTGGACTATTGGTTGGGCATTACATGTTGAAAATGTTCACCTAGGGAATTGTGATGGGCATTTTTGCTATTATTTGACATTCATAATGCTTCGTATTATCCTTTCTATCATGTCTCTAATGTGAGTTTGCTCTCTCTCCCATACCTGTAAAACTACTCCTTGATGTAAAGTGCTGAATTTAGTTTTGAGCATCTGCATTTCTCTATCTCTCTGTCTCTCTCTTTAGGGGATAAAGATGGCAGCAAAGTAACAACAGTGGTGGCCACCCCAGGCCAAGGCCCCGACCGGCCACAGGAGGTGAGCTACACGGACACGAAGGTCATCGGCAACGGCTCGTTCGGCGTCGTCTACCAGGCTAAACTCTGCGACTCCGGAGAGATGGTGGCCATCAAGAAGGTCCTACAAGACAAGCGGTTTAAGGTAAAACATACCCATACACACTCACACACACACACACACAGTTAATAGAGTTATCATTTTAGCACTCCCGGTTCCCTCGTCTGCAAGTCAATGGGTTTTTTTAATTGGTTCTTAGTTAGATGCCTGAAATAAGGTCTGTGGTTAACACAAGCTGAAGAGATTTTAACATTTTGTTCTACGACATAAGATGCATCAATAAATATCCCACTCGTGAATTTTGAAGCCTTTATGTGTCTTTAAAAAGGCGGTTAAATGTGGCTTAAATGGCTAAATGAGACTACTAAACATCATCACGCCGACCCGTGTCCTTTACAGCCTCGTTGTGTATACAACAGTTAGTTTATTGCCCGTTAGCTTTTTACTTCTGGCGATTACATTCACATTTCTAAAATCATAAAAGTGGTGTTCATTCCACAACAATCCAAAACCCAATGGAAAAATCCCATTGGCCTGTTCTCGAGGGAACCAGGGCGATGCTAACTTCCTGGTTGGCCTACAAAAATACGTCATCCCTGCAGCACTCTGTGTCTATCTGCTTTCTCAACTCTCTCACTTGTCAACTGAAAGTAAGACACAAAAGGATGGAGAAACTCATACTCTCTTTTCTCCTAGTCATCCTTTTTTTTTTTCTTAACAATGCAACCAAAGTAGAGAATTGTTGCATCAATGAATGTAACTGTGAAAGAGACATGAATGGAGTGATCTTTCACAAGAACAGTGAGATCACTGAGAGAAAACAAAGGCAAAAACTTCTTAGCGTTTTCGCTATTTGACACATCCTTGCTTTGATGTGTGTGTGTGTGTGTGTGTGTGTGTGTGGTAGTGGCAGGAGGGTCTTTTTCTCCCACAAACAAAACTTGAACCCATTAACACTCAGTCAGTCATCTGTCAAGTTTAGTTCAGTTGCCACCGTGGAAATGTCATATTTCCGTGCGTGCAAGCTAAGCACTGCTGGAATCCTCCTTCTGTGCTTTGAATAGATTTGACTGATGGCTTGTTGTTCCTCGGCTGGGGAGACATTGTCTGTGCTCCCTTTACTCTTGGTCGGGGGGGCCTCGGTGTCCCTGCTGCTAGCTCACAGATGAAAGACCTGAGACTGCCAAGCCTGCAGGACAGCTGTTTAGATTCTCATTAACTTTATAGTCTTCAGAGCTGAGGGGTTATGGCTGCACAGTGCCTGCAACAGGCATATTATTTTCCTTGGGTAATACTGGAACACCAAATGATGCCTCCTATTTTGAACATTTTCACTATATATTTATTAGGTACACCTATCTTAAACTAATACAGTCTGATACAGCCCAGCAATAAATCCTACCCTCATTAAGGTTATATTAAGGACTCTCGTTTATATATAAATGGGGTGGACAAGTTAATAGTAACATCTCTCAGTATAATACAATATGATTCAACAGCGTCACAAACTGCAGCCTCCAGAAAGTTGAATCAACACTTCTCCAAAACATTGGATTCTGTTAGATCTCACTTTCTATGCATTTCTAAAAAGCATTTGTGGTGATTTAAAAGAAGCAGATTTCCCATTTTTGCTATTAACAAAAAAATGTTTTGCTTCGTTATGTCCAGGGTCACATTATTCCCTTTCAGACACACGACACTTTGTTGTGTCCATATCACACATTCCCTTGCTTTTAACAGAACAAGGCATACACCGCCAAAGTGCACAGTTAAGATGATGCAATACAATGTGTGGCTATAATGTTTTCCATATGTACGCTGCAAAAAACCCTCCACACCGTGACCCCTGTTCTGCACAGGATTTCAGCTCATTTAAACATCTTGTAATTATAATAAGAGGAGGGGGTCGACACCGCTCTCATGTCTGTACAGTAATAATTATGACGCTGCAGTCAATAGCTTAGCTTAGCATAAAGACTGGAAACGGAGGGAAACGGAGGGAAACGGCGAGCCCAGATAAACGTCAAACAAAATCCACCTACTCAACACGTTCTCATCCCGACTCGTCACATACTGACGCTTTGTCAGACCCCTCGGCGTCACTTTTCGGTCGCAGTAAACACGTGCTTAATGTTGTGAATTAAACAAAGACACTTACTTAGGTTCAGGCAATAAAACCACTTAGTTAGGTAAGCAAAAAATAAACATGATCGGGCTTAAAACGACTACGTTTGCACAGTGAAAATGACACTGAACATTGTGAACAGCGGTCTCTGGATGAAAGCCCTGTGTTTGTTGGATCCAACCACCACGTGTGTCTCTTTCGCTTTTTAAACTACGTCACCACACGCGTTCCCTGAGCGTTTTTATATTGACGCGGACGGGTTTACATTGTAGTTAGTGGAACGCCCAGTGCGTCTCATACCGACGCTAAAGGGTGTCCTTGTCGTCGGTATCTAATGTTGACGGCCGTGACAAAGCGTCAGTATTCGATGCCCTGGGAATGAGAACGGGCTGACCTACCAACACCTCTAAAGCCCACTATTTAACATGTTATATCTTGTTTGTGTAACCCCTCCAAAAACTGAAGTGTGATAATGTCACGTTGCGGTGCTACAGCCGGATATATCCCCCCCCATTCTATCACCACATTCCCAGTCTTTGTGCTAATCTAATCTTGACCAGCTCCTGGTAGCTTGATATTTACCATACAGACATGAGACTGGTGTCAATCTCCTCATTTCACTTTCAGAAAGAAAGTGAACAGGCTTGTGTTCCAAAATGACTAACTACTATTCCTTTAACTGACCTCCTGAAGCACGGCCTGGCTTATGCTGACTCTAACATTCTCCCAGATGTACAAACGAAATGCGATTTGACCTCTGACCTTCTGAGTGTGCGCAGATTTTACTCACTGAAGAACAAGCCTGTATTATGCTACGCGATTAATCATTTTCCTCAACAGTGTTGTTTTGTACAGATTGTCCTGTTGAGCTGTGTGTAAGTTATATAAAGGGCCATTTAAGGAGAGGCAGTGTAAACTAGCTCAGGCTATAAATGCTGTGATATGTGGCATTTGTCCATGTGATATTCTTGTCCCTATTAAAACTATCATTAAATAAATTCAGGTATATGTGTACTTAGTCTATCAGTTTTGATTTTAATAGGTAAAACAGCGCTAGTCTCTTGATTCACTAGCCCTCCACTATGACAATAGCGCTAATTATCTTGTGTCTATTTTGTTCGTTCCCAGTAGAGTCAGGGTGTGTTAGCGGGAGAGGACGAGAAGAGTGAAGGCAGGACAAGATTAGGTGTCCCCCCTGGTTGTCTCCTGGACCGCCAAACCTCCAGCTCCATTTCCCCGTGAGAGTCACAGAAGTTTAGTCAAAGTTGAGTCAGATGTGTTTGCCTGTAGCGCTTTCGCCCTGGGACTGTTGTGCTGAGACAACCGGTTCAGCTAAATACTTCAGCAGCTCCGTGCCCCCGGTTTCACCTTTTTTTTGGAGGATCAGCACAGTTTTTCAGCAGCTAGTCCTTCGCTATCCAAAACCAGACAAGATAAATGATGTCACTTGGTCCACCATCTGTCACAAAATACACTATTTGTTGGGCACACAGACACACACACACACACACACACACACACTCTTTGTGACTCTGTGTGCTGGACCATGATGAAGCCATATCCTGCTCTTCTTGTTAGCCTGTGGTTGGCATGACACGCTAGCAGGTTGCATCTGTAAACAGTGGTCAGCGGAAGATCACGCACATTGTTTTCATCTTCAGTTCCCTCCTTTTTAAGCAGAGACTCTTCCTCAGACGTCTTTTTGCTTGGTCTGTCTCCTTTTCTGTCTCACTGCTTCTACTCGCCCGGCCCGTCCTTCCTCGTGAACAGCTTGTTATGAAAAATGAAGCAAGTGAGCGCTAAGACTCCTCACATGACTGCCAAGCACGCGCCTATAAGTGTGTGTATCCCTCCACCCCCCACCACCCCCACAAACACCTGTGTTCTATTTTCTTCTTATTCCTTCTCCTCCTCTTCAAAAGTCTTTTCTCTACACTTCTGTTTTTTTTCCGTCTTGTTTGGTGTTCGTCAGTGAAGTGAGCCTGGGTGAGCAAAACCACACTAGTCCAACATGTGTGAATGTCTTATTGTCTCACACTATCGCGCACACACACGAGTCAAACAGGGTAAACGTGTGAATCGGCTCCGGGTTAGGATGTAGGTGATGAATGTGTGAGACAATCTCGGTGGGCTTACAATGCGCTCCTGGTGCATTATGGGATAGGTCCTCCTCAGCTTCCATCAGAAGGATCCTATATTATCCTTTTGGAAATTGATGCTCACATTAGAACCATCATACACACATACAGAGTGAGAGCATGTCTGGTGGTAGTGGCGCTTACACAACATTATTTAAGGATAAGTTTGATGATTTTCTGCATTTTTTTTTTGTTATTGTCAACAAATACAATGAAAAGGCAGAAACTATCAATTTATCAGACTAACAAGTATAGGTCTGTGCAGTGAAAATTCTCCACACAATCCCTACTGTGAATGCTCACTGGAGACCCAAACGTGTATTAATCTGCAGCTGAACATAACTCTCCATAAATGCACTATTCACATTTGTTTGAGTAACTTTGGCTAAAAAAAACTACACTCCAGTTGTTTAAGGAAATCACTTATGAAATAAATTACATATTTGAAGATTTACGTTGTCATAGGAACAGGCTCGAGATTTACCACAGACAGGGTAGTGGAGTCAGAGTGTTTAGAGACAGACTTAAAGGTCTGATTACACCAGCAATTATTAGGGCAAAATCTGAGATGATTTGTTTTTTTCTGCTGAATGCAGTACCTGTGAGGGTTTCTGGACAAAGTGTGTCATTGTTTTGTTGTTAATTGATTTCCAATAATAAATATATACATAAATTTGCATAAAGCAACCATATTTGCCCATGTTGTTAAGAGTATTGAATACTTGACAAATCCCCCTTTAATGTACATTTTGAACAGAAAAAAAAAGTGTGATTAATTTGCGATTAATCATGATTAACTATGGACAGTCATGCGATTAATATTTCAATCGATTGACAGCCCTAGTTTATATCATAATATTAATAATAATAATATATAATGTCTGGAGCTGCGCCATACACAGTAAATGGGAGGCTGATTTTGTGGACCCACAGAATGTCTTTTCTATACGCAAATGAGCTTTATTCTACTGTGTGTGTGTCTTTGTGTGGGTGTGTGTGTGTGTGTGTGTCTTTGTGTGTGTGTGTCTTTGTGTGTGTGTCTTTGTGTGGGTGGTATGCGATTACTCCGTGCTCTTAATCTTTTTAGAAACTGAATGTGGTTTTGTCTGACAGTATACATCAGCACCTCGAAGGTGTAGCACATCTAGCAGCCTGCAATTGAGGTTCTTTCTCTCTCCATCTGTCGGTCTCTGTCTCTGCTGGCTGGGCTGCTGACACACTGGAGGATGACAGGTCAGCAGGAATGACTGCAGTATAACTGGAGCTGGGCAGGGCTTTACAGAACAGCCTGTCTGCTGCTCCTCCTCCATATGGTACCATCTTTCTCACATATAACACAGACACACACACACAGGCACGCCCTTAAACACTCCCACTAAGCCACTGCAAGAAGACCAGGGCGTTGCCTGCAGTGCACGATGCCTCCGATGGCTGGTCTGTGACCCGTACGCTGTGATGTCACTTAATGATGTGGGGGGGTTGTGTGTGCGTGTGTGTGTGTGTGTGTGTGTGTGTGTGTGTTGGTAGTAGTTGTGTAAAGGGTGAAAAAGCACGGGGAGGACTGTGGGAACCATTTGTGTCTGCCTGTAAGTGAATTAGGTGGGGTTGATTGTCTATACCAGGCCATTGAGCTGAGATGATGAGGTCTTGCTTGGTGGACAGGCGGCTCACTCTGCACTGTTAAAAAATGAATGAGAGGGGATTAAATCCTCAAAGTGGCAGAGAAGTGTGGAAGGACAGCAGCATATCTCCCAGAGCCAGCCAGCATGGCCCTGACCCACATAACAGGGGATCTCATTAGTCAACCAATCAGTCAGTCAGCACAGTCTTTCACTATTTTATCGTCAACCGTATTCAGACAGTCAGCTATAGCCGGCTCACCAGGCAGCTTGTCAATATACTGTACTGTCTCAAAGCTGTTGAGTGGAAACATTTATATTATTTATAATCAATTTAAGTAATTTTTTAAGCAAAATGAGAATATTCACCTTGGACTCCTTGGGTGTTCATTTTTCTTTATTTTATTACATTTAATTATTTAAAGGCTCCAACTATTGATTATTTTTATTATCTACTAATCTGCCGATTATTTTGTCAATTTAATTGTTTCATCTAGAAAATGCCAGAAAGCGGTGAAAAATGTACTAAAGCCCAAGGTGGCATCTTCAAATGTTTTTTTTTTCTTTTCTTTTTTTATCGACAAACAATCCAAAACCTAAATATATTCAGTTTACCATCACATAAGAAAAAGAAAAAGCAAATTGTCACAAAACTAAGAATGGTTGTATTTTCGTGAGTTTAGAATGAACCCTTCATATCTACATAGGGGGCAGGTCCTCTTCACGGAGTCCGCCATGTTTCTACAGTAGCCCAGAACGGACAAACCAAACACCGGCTCTAGAGAGAGCCTTTTGCATTTTTACGTTACATGAAGGCCACCGTAGTTCTTCGACACATGTGTGAAACTGTGGTAACGTGAGCCGCAGAGTGCAAAACCGTGGTACCACCAGCCGACGTCTGACTTCCATTGCTCCTAAAGTAGTGTTATTATGGTAAGGATGGCCTCTGCACTCGGCGGCTCACTTCATCGCAGTCTTGGAAATGGAGGAGTGAGCAGAGGGGTACTCAGTTGGTTGCAGTCTGCAACCACACCACTAGATGTTGCCAAATCTTACACACTGTACCTTTTAAACAATTAATCGATTATCAAAATAGTTGACAATCATTTCAGCTCTAAATTAATTAATCAATAAAATGTCAGATTAATAGATAATGAAAATAATTGTTCCACTTAAGCTAAAAACTGAGTTCCCGATGAGCAGCTGATATCAAATTATCACTTGCATTTTCCATTTCTCCAGTGTGTGAACAAATACAATCAGATTGAAGAATTCATTACTGCACAAGCATAATAAATCACAAAAATGAAAGCGCAACGAATTTGGAGTCATTTTGTTTTTCTCACATTTCACAAATTATCTTGTCACTCTTAGAGGTTGGTGGGTTCGTTGGTATGTAATGTGTTTTCAGTCAGTCAAGGCAGCTCATGACCTGGCCTCCTTTAACACCAAGGTCCCGTGTTGAACCCCTGTTAACCAGCACAGGGTTGCTGACCTGTGTGTGCTATTCTTTTACACCAAACCTGAAGCGTGTGTTTACACAAAAATCGGGTCAGGCGGTGTATCAGGTCACTGCCTGCTCTGTGGTCGGCCAGTTAATCGCACTTCCCGTAAGAGCCCCATCGACCCCTTTTCCACCCACACACTGTCCCAGGTTGAGTTGTTGGTGTAGAAGAGTCAACAGAGTTGCTCTGTATGATTATTAGTCAGCTACTCAGTCATGCAGTTGCCTATTTGTTGCATTATTTCGTCAGCAAATTAACTTGGTATTCAGTCTGTCAGCGAGACTACTGGTTAGTCACTTCAACTGTCAGTTTGAAATGCACAACTGAAGTGGTTATTATTTCCATTTATGCTAATATGAGGGACGTCCTTGCTGTAATATATATCATATTCAGAATATTAGTACACGTCATTGCAGTCAATGTGTGTGCCCCATGCTGTTATTGTACGGAAATCGATAGTAAAAAAAACAACAAAAAAAACTTGATCTACTATTCAAGCTGCTCATGACTTCAAAAACAAAAACCAGACTATTATGTAGTGACTCTGCCACAATCTGCTCACTTTCAGCAGTGGAGTCCAAATGTTACACAAGCACTTTAGATCGAGTCAACACAAAGCACAGTGATAAAGAGGAAGGGGGAGGGGGAAGGAGAAGGGGAGAAAATAAGCACTATAATGAAGCCGTTAAAGCTTTACGTAATGCTCGAATTCCTGCCCTCCACTGATAATGTCGAAGTCCATACGCACAACCATTTTCTGCATGGACACACTGTATATATGAATATAGTTGGAGTACTCTACCAGGGTTCAATGCTTACATCTTGTTCTAGTGTCCCTGTGAGAGCCTGTGGCTCGTCGCACTACAGGCCCCAAGGCAGTTTTAACTTAACACATTTATTTTCACAGAAGTCTTTCTGCTCTAGGTCTGTGCTGTGAATGCTTTCCAGGGGCTTTTTTTCTGTAATTATAGCTGCCTGCGATGAGAACAGGCAACGTGCCACATAATAAATAATTGTGTCGTCATGTTTTAGCCTGTGGGATTTATCGTGAAGGAATGTATGTCCATTTTTTTTTTCTATTTGTCAGCATTCTTTTGCTGCTACCACATCCAATTCTCTCAAATCTTGACTCCTGACAAAGCGGCACATTGAGCTTGTGACAGTGACGTGGCTGACAACGAGGTGATTGTTTCGCGAGATGATTCATGGTATATGTGTTTTTCTGTCATAAGACACAAGCAATTCTGAATGACCAGAATGCAACTGTTACTGTTGAACCATGCTAGTGACATGTAACATGTCTAACTTCTAAACTGTCCCCTAATTGAGCCGTGGGTCCAATAGAAAAGCTCTCAATGTCTCTAAAAGGGTCCACAGACTTGCTTCTTGAACCCTGAGCATGAATATGAGGTGTAATGTGAAAAATGTAACGTGTAATAATGTAATGTCTTTCATGTTTTTTTGTTTCGTGCAGAACCGTGAGCTGCAGATCATGAGGAAGTTGGACCACTGCAACATAGTCCGCCTGCGCTACTTCTTCTACTCCAGTGGAGACAAGGTCAGTTGGCTGAGTGTGTCTGAGGTTTGTCTCTGGGATGCATAATTAATTGTGTTTAATACCAAACTGCAATTATAGTTTCAACTAATAGAACATTTTCTTTTAAGTACTCACTTTTTCATCTTCAAGAGCATCTTCAAGGGATAGTGCGGGTGTTTTGGAAGTGGGGTTGTATGAGGTACTTATCCACAGTAGGTGTAAAGCATTACAGTGCTGTGGACGTGGGCAGCAAAACATATTTTAGACCACCTCAAAGAAAGGCTCACCAAAAAAAATCTATATCCGTTTTAGTGTACGCTATATTTAGAATACCTTCACCGCTTTACCTCGCCGTGAGACGGAGCTTTCTTTCTCCTTTCTGACGAGGAACTGAACTGAAGGTGAAAACGATCTATGCTCCCTCCAGAGCCAGCAGGCTCGGATGACAAAAACAGTATAGATACGTTTCACTTTCAGTTCAGTTCGCCGTTGAAAAATATCCCGTTTGAATGCATTTAACATAAAAGTCAGTATATGGGTGCTCTACACATGTAGCGTCGGCCGATTTGACCACGGAGATGAGAGCGACGGCTGGCTCGACTGCACGTTACCGTAATTAGATAACACTATTTGACCATGACGTAGTTAGTATGCAGCTTTAGCCATGATGTCTAGCTCTGCTTTTAGTGTGTGTGAAACCCAAATACTTTACTGTATGTGTAGTGTTTACCACTTTGGATTTAAAAATGTGAGAGTGCAGGTCGTATCCACGCCGACCCTCCGCCGTTTTCTGCTCTGTTGTATCTGCCGGTTTCTGCTCGCTACGACCGGCCGGCTACTGTTTGTTTTGAGTGACGAATACGGAACGGATATGACTTCACATTACTCTGACTACAACAATAAAAGTGGTAACTTCCTTCTACCTCCGCATAGAATCAAATGACGCAAATATATCAATCCTGGCTTCAAAAAATCTATTTCAAAATCCTAAAAGAAAAAATTGCGATACATAGTTGAATCGATTTCTTTTTTTCCCCCACCCCTAGTATTTTTGTTTTTATTTTGCCCTTGTTGCCTTTTGAACTCTCTTCCTATCAGCTGCACCATCATATGTCTTCCTCCTGGCATAATAAATTCATAATTCATTACAGTACATTGTGACAGGGAAGTCCCTCTTTCTGCCTGTCTCCTGGAGACTATGAGGCTGGACTATGTCATTCAACTAGCTGATAAACAGGCAGAGCTCCATGTGTCAAATATAGACATGAACCTGGCAGACACGCTGTTGGGACTATACCCATGACTCTGCAGTTAGGAATGCTTCCATGTTGCACACCTACCGGAGCCAAGGAGAGCTGTGGGGGATTACAGAGAGGAGGTGATGATGGTGAGGGTGGGTGGGAGAAGAGACGGATAGGGAGCATCTATTCGCCAGACCAGAGGGTGTCGGTTAATTATAGACTCACCGAGCCCTCCCCCTCCGTGCTTTAAGCTCCGCCCAGTTCCCACCCCTCGCCTCATGCCATGTGCTCACTGACCTCTGGGAATCGCAGCTAATTCTTGGTATACTGACACACTGACAGCGGTGACTTGTCACAGAAATGACCGTACAACTTTTAGCAATTACATGATTTTGATAATCCACAACTTTTTTGTTTGTATCTTACTTTCACCTTTTACACATTTTAAAGCCCCCCTCCTATGCGTCCTCCTTTCATGTATCCATTTCTTCTCCCTCCTCCTCCTCTTCCCCCTCACCGTATCACTCCAGGCTAATTCTGGAGGCTGGCACCGTGTTGTTGGTATGGGGATTTACCACCCATAGAGCCCCGACTTAGAAAAGAGAGGGGGGGAGGGCTTGAAGTAGGCGAAAGGTAATGTCACCTGGATCCGGGAGCTCAGCTGATGGATGGAGAGTTGCAGACAAATTGATGGATAAATGACAGATGGGTGAGGCTGAGATAAGATGAGGTCAGGTCAAGTGTGCGTAGGTGTCCCGATGGGAGGGTTCATGCTGGGTGCAGCTGTGAGCCGGGCTGGGACTGCTGCTACTGTTAACTGCCAGCATGTGCACAGGTAGCCCTTATGTAACTGCTGGCATGTGGTGTGCTCGACACAGCACACAGCTTTTACCCTTTAACCACTTGTATAATACTGTTCAAACAGAAGGCCACAGGTCCAAACAGCGTAAGCAGGTAGGCAAATAGCGGTGTGACTTCAAAATATGCAGCCGCAATAGATGGTGCATGTAAAAGACTTTTAGCTGACACAGAGTTGCACTCCGCTGCTTCTCCAAATCACATCTGTGTACACAAACACAGAAAATTGCTTTCAGTAACTTCACTTGAGTCTCTGACAAACAAACATACATCACATCTTGCCGGCACGTCATGAAGCTGCAGGCTTCAGTTGTAACAGCATGAAACCAAGTATTCAGTTCATTCTCGAGTTTTGTTGCCTTCATTAGATTGACATAAATTACTAATATGAATTTCAAAATTCATAAACCATTGGCAGGATTAACCCACTAGGGGGCCTTGGGGTGAAACATTTTTGTTGGCCCCCCATTGTCCCCCCACTTGTCGTCAAGTTCCCATTAAACCTGCAGTAGGCCGGTTGTCCTCCGGTGCTCCTGACAGCATCTGCAAGATTTCGCTCCAGATACTTTAAACGAGACGCGTTCCGAATAAGTTTATATTACTCATTCATCTGTGTAAAGACAGTTCATAGAAAATATAAAGCAACTCATGACTAAAAGTTTAATTGGTTAACACTTTAAATCACACCTCTATCTATGTCTACGTAATTTCAATACAGCCATACAATACAAGTATACACGGTTATTTTGTGGTTAGAGAAAAATACAACCAAAGAGGGTATGGAAATGCAAACATACAGCCTTTTTTAAACTCCTCATACGTGTGAAACGGGGTTGGGGCCTTTTTTGTATCAAGCAGTAAGAGCTGATCCGAGGTCTGCTGTCTAGCTGCTGTCTATGAGAGCCGGCTGTCAATCACTTGCAAACTCCGACCAAACGGTCAAACTAGGCAGCACTGATCAAATATGAATTAATATTATGTTACGCCATTGTGAAATCTGTTGAAGGAACGCCAAGTATTGGTCACATGACTGGAGCACAGCCAATAGGAATTCTCTCTCTCTCTGAAATGACCTGTGATTGGTCAAAGTCTCCCGTCACGGGCTTGATTTTTCTAAAGCCTGTAAACAGAGCCACGAGGAGGTGCAGAAGTCTAGTTATCTCTCAGAACACTTGAAATACAATATGCTGAAAGGTTATTATGGAATTTTTTGCCCAATGATGCCAAAAACTATACTGCCTACTGAAGCTTTAACTGTTGTGCCTGAGGCACGTGTGATAGTGATACTCGATACCTGGAGAGGTTGGAAGGAGTTGTTCGTTTCTTCTGTTTAACCTGTTTTTGCTGCTGAATCAGTTTGACATCCTCGATATATCATTCAAACGCCCCTTCTGTCTGCTTCTCTCTGATATTCTTTTTTCCAAAAATGTGATATTTAGCAGTGAGTGCAGATAGTGACAGTGTGACAGTGTGGTAGCTCTGATAACTTGACGGACTAGCAGCGTGGGGGCGGGGCTTAGCGAAGGGTCAATTGGAAGCTTAATTATAATTTGCACAGAGACCCAGACACCAAGCAGTCCTCCTATGCTGGAGTAATACCGCCTGACCCCTGGTTCCCTGTGTTTGTGGCTGGAAATTTAATTAAATACACCTTTATTTAGGACTATGCAACAATATAACTAGATGTTGACACGGGTAATAATGCCAATACTGATGCAGATTTCTATAAGAAAATAATCAAATTCCAGCATGTGCACTAAATTGACACCTGTCGAGCTGGCGCCCCGAGGCAGCCGTACACGTTGTGGGGTTGGTAATCCAACCTTGAGTAGAGGGAGGATCTGCCTGAACTGTTTTTCTGTGCTGACAAGTTTTTGTCAGCCTTTGAGCCGTAGTCATACATCTTTGTGTTGTCATGTTTGATCCACTGAGCTCTCATATTTAGACTGGATAAACAACCAGGAACTTTCTCCAGAGCCCCAAACTGGTTCACTGCCTCCAGGTTCACGGTGTGGCAATTACTTTGTGGTCATTCGGGGGGCCCTGTCTCAAAATCTGTGTTAAATGTGTTAAAGTCTAGTTTTAAATCCTTTATTTGCATTTCTAAATAAATGTATATTTACTCAAAGTACCTCTCACACTCCTTGCCTGGGGCAGAATAGTTGTACTTGTTGGTTCTGGAGCTTCAGGCTAAACAAATACTTGCCTTGTTGCACTTTGCATGACGGTCACTTGAGGATGACTTGGCAGAAGTGGTTGGGTGGGCTCACAGCAGGGCCCCCTAGCAGGTTAACGTGCCCCCCTCATCATCCCAATGTTGCTCTCTAGTGGCCAGTATTTTAACACACAGTGGTTGAACAGTGTTGCGTCTGGGTAATGAGCCAGGTCTGGTGTGTAGTCACTCAGCGCAGCTACAGGATATGCCAACAAGTGAGAGTTTATGGCAATGCCGGTGCCTGACATATATTTATTTACATATATTTGTATATTTATAGACTTATTATTAGATCCGTAGTACGAAATAAGGATAATACACTCACTATAAGTCCCTCTACCTCTTTTTGTGCCTCCGCCTGTGTTCCTTGACTTCACATATATTCATTAACACTGACTGTAGTGTAATTCTCTTGACTCACATGGATTTATGTAATGTGTCACATATGGCAATAATACTCAGAGCACATGACCAGGAAGCACAAACCCACATGCTAATGTAATCTACACTTGACATGCATACACTGCACAGTTTCCATCAATCCCCATCCTCTTACACAACGCAGCATCATGGTTGATTGTTGTTGATAGAGAGCTGAGACAGTTGTGTTCAGGTGCAAGCAGTTTTTTTTCCCTCAGCAAATTAGAGGCTGAATTATTTAGCCGGCGAGTGAACAAGGAGCCAATCAGATCCCCGCCTGGATAACCATCTGGGAACAAGCCAAGGAAGTGGCTTTTGTAGTGAGGCAGGAAGTGAGTCATCGCTGTTGCTAGGCTAAATATAGCTTTGATGGCGCTAGCAGGAGGCGGAGCGGGCCCCTCTCTAGTCGTCGCACATGTTATCAATGGGAGTTGGTGCACACACACACACACACATGGCTAGATGAGAGAGAGGTACACAGAGAGTGAGTGTTAGGGGGGAGGGTTGATGCCAGTGACGGGTGAGTGTGTAAATGAAGCTACCCGATGTCTGTTCGGGGAAATCAGCATCACTGATATCTCGTTTGTGTTAGCCCGTCTCCTCGTCCTCCCTGCCCTGTATTTCATTCAGCCACCCATATGTATGGGAGTCTAATTGTCTGAGTGTGAGTGGGAGAGAGCAGTCAGTACAAAGCAGGGCATTGAGCTGACAGAAGTGTACCACACAGTCTGTCTGGGAGCTCTTCACAGGACCAGCTCACACATCGTGCTTTTGCAGACCTGCAGGTAGTCAGATCTGTCCACCGCCTATAAACTGCATGTTGGGCAGACTTTTAAAAACTGCTGTTAACAGATGGATGGAGAGGCAAAAAGAATACGGACACTCAGTCCCCGACCTAATAGGAGGGAGAGAACAATTTAATTAATTCAAGTTGGAAGCCCTGTCATATTACCCCGAAGCAGTATGTCACAGGTGTGTGTTTAACAGTTGAACGCTGGCCAACACATACAGGTCACATGACGCACTGGGTGGTGACATAAAACAAACGAACACTCCTGGCTATAGTGTGGTGATATAAAAGGGTGTGTACAAATGTGTATTAAATCCACTGCTGAAAATAGTCTCCAACAAATACACTATTTACTACTGTTACAAATAAAACTACAGCTGTTTTAGGACATTACTGAGCACGTTTTAAAGGAACGGCGTGTAGCATTTCGGGGGATCTATTAGCAGCAATGGAATATAATATTCATAACTATGTTTTCATTAGTGTATAATCACCTGAAACTAAGAATTGTTGTGTTTTCTTTAGCTTAGAATGAGTCCTTCATATCTAGATAGGGATGCGGTAACGTGAGCCGCAGAGTGCTGAACCGTGGTACCGCCAGCCGCCGTCTGACTTCCATTGCTCCTAAAGTAGTGTTATCATGGTAAGGATGGCCTCTGACTTGACGGCTCACGTTACTGCAGTCATGGAAAGGGAGGAGAGAGAGCGGAGGGGTACTCAGTTGGTTGCAATCTGCAACCACACCACTAGATGCGGCCAAATCCTACACACTGTAACCTTTTTAAAAAATGAAACTGTATATATTTGTTAACAAACAAACAACAGTTAGTCAGTAGGAACCAATAGGCTCGGGGCAGAGCCAGAAGGTCAGAAAGTATAGAGGGATTGATTACTAAACCCATTGTTGGTTTTGGTATTTAAATTAGATTTGTGGACAGACGGTAAAGTCTGAAATAATGCCAGACTTATCCTTTAAATGCTGTTGCCAGGTCGTGTATTCGTCCCAGACAGGCTAGTTGTGAATGCATAAATGAGTATGTGAGTTCCTTTGTGAATCTATAAGGTGCTTTGTATCTAAAAATATAAACAAACCGTTTCACTTCATTACGAGCTACGAGTGTGATTCACAAGAAACAATGGATTCACAAGAAAAACACCCGATGACTCAGTGCTGGCTAACTGCGGTCAGAATCAAGGGGAAAAAGGAAGTGTTGGAATGATTGGGTGGAGAAGCGTAAGATCGTCAGCATCCTTTCAGGGTCAGTGTGCTCCAGAGTAGCACGACCCCGCCCTCCAACACACACAGACAGACCTCCTCCAACCAGGAAATGAGGAAATGATATCATTGTCTGCGGCCACTGTTGGAGTTCAGGCCATTATGACGCATGGTTGTGTGTTTCCTGCCCTCGGGGGGGAAGAGTCCTACACAATGGATCCCCAGTTAGACTGCGAAAAAACACCAGTTACATCAGCTCACAAACAGCTCCGTTCAGACGTATCATAACTGCAGACACAGTAGAGGGACGAGGACGGGACGGGAAGAAAACTAAATTGACACATTGGGCAGTTGACATGTGGATGTGCAGTATGTGCTCATTTCTAGGTCACAAATGCTATTTTTAGGGGGGTAACTGTTTTGCTTGACATTGCAAACTGTAGTAGATTTCTAACAGATACTAATTTCCTGTGTGTGTGTTTGCTCCTCTCCAACAGAAAGATGAAGTGTATCTGAATTTGGTTCTGGATTACGTTCCTGAGACGGTCTACAGAGTGGCCAGACACTACAGCCGAGCCAAACAGACTCTGCCCATGGTTTATGTCAAGGTATATAAGTGTGTGTTTTTGTGTCTGTAACCATCACGACAGGAAGTGGTATGCTCCACTTTATTAACAAAGCGCGGTAAAAGACAATATTGAATCAAACTCCCACACAATATGTGCTCTATGTCTTATTATGGCATCAATACCATCTCAGTAGAATACAGTATATTATATCCAAAGGATGTAATAAAGAAAAAGGGTGTCATTTGTGCTTCATTTTGGTAATGAAAAATATGTGATGAAAAGCATCCATTAATGTACCACACATTCTTACCAGGGCTGTCAATCGATTCAAATGTTTAATCACGATTAATCACGATTAATCGCCCTTTTTTTTATCTGTTCAAAATGTACCTCAAAGAGAGATTTGTCAAGTATTTAATACTCTTATCAACATGGGAGTGGACAAATATGCTTGCTGTATGCAAATGTATGTATATATTTATTATTGGAAATCAATTAACAACACAAAATAATGACATATATTGTCCAGAAACCCTCACAGGTACTGCATTTAGTATAAGAAATATGCTCAATCATAACATGGCAAACTGCAGCCCAACAGGCAACAACAGCTGTCAGTGTGTCAGTGTGCTGACTTGACTATGACTTGCCCCAAAACTGCATGTGATTATCATAAATTGGGCATGTCTGTAAAGGGGAGACTCGTAGGTACCCATGGAACCCATTTTCATTTGTTCTTCCCAAAATTTAGCACAAGTTTGGAGCGTTATTTAGATTTCCTTCACGACAAGCTAGTATGACGTTTGTACTAATAGATTCCTTAGGTTTTCAAGTTACATATGATACCAGTATCTTCACTCTAGCTTTAAAACTGAGCCCGCTTGCGTTACTGTGTTAAAGAAATTAGGGGCGTCAAACCGAATTTGCGTGAACGCATTATCGTGTTAACTTTGACAGCCCTAATTCTTACTGTGTTCATTTTCTAAATTCAAAATCTGTACTACGCACTTAAATCTACTGCGGTTCCACTGAGACATGCTATCAGCTTTAGCATGAGTTTCAGTTCAACACCTCAGACTAAATGAGTTATAAGCAGCATAAGACGTAAAATGATCTGTGATTTAAAAGTTTCTCACCGACCCAATTTACCTTCTGTTGACACAAAAAAAGTGTATTGACATCCGTTGACACCATTTTTCATTTGTGTTTCCTTAACTTTGTAAAAAATACACACATTTTCTTTCTTTGCTGTAAAAGTAAATATTGTGCAGATCAAAATGTGCAATTAAAAAATGTCACAATATCATCATTCGTACATGGAAATATGCAGAAAGTAAAGGGGTGACCAGACCTTTTCACAGCACTGTATATTACTAATCTCTGCCTCTCATATGATGTCTCCGTTCCACACTGTGTAAAACTTGTCTGTCTTGTTTGTTTGCCACTCGCACGGATGAATTGTCACTTTTGAGTGTTTCTCTGGCTGTGACAGATATGCGAGGCAAATGTGAGAATAATTTGCAAAAAAGTAATTGCACATCGCCCGTCTCTTCAGTCTAAATGATTTTCAGTGACATAATTGAAAAAAACACACAGAGAGAGCGGAGGAAGCACTCAGTTACCTTTTAAACGACACGCACCAGTATAAAGATTAAGGAAACGTGGGCTGAAAAGACCTCGCACATCCAACGTTGGTAATTATATAAAGATGTTCCCTGCTTTTGTTTTACATTTTGTGTTGGTTTAAAAAAGGGAAATGATAGCTTAACATATTTTGCATAAAGGACATAAGAATCAGTTTTTGTATATATACAGTATATCCCAAATCACCAAAATCACCAGTTTCTGATTGAATGTGAGAGGAGAAAGAAAGCCTTGCAGTTGCAGACAGATGTTTCGTTCTGTCTCTTGTTAACAAGGCTCAGGAGCAATGCGAGACGCTGTCGTCCAAACATTTGCCGATAAACTGTTTTGTACTTGACCGCGCTGAAATTGATTCTCGAGTGGTCGTTTCCAGACTTTAACCCTGTTATGGAAACTGAGCTTGCTGTCTGTGTAGGCGTAACCCGTGTGTGTTTTCTCTCTGTGTTTCTAGTTGTACATGTACCAGCTGTTCAGGAGCCTGGCCTACATCCATTCGTTTGGGATCTGTCATCGGGACATCAAGCCCCAGAATCTGCTGCTGGATCCGGAGACGGCCGTGCTCAAGCTCTGCGACTTTGGCAGGTGAGACTCTTCGGTTAGCAGTGGTCAGGTTTTTTTCCCTGGCATTTAAAGGAATAGTTTGACATTTTGAGAAATGCGCTTATTGTCTTTTTCCTTTTTGAGAATACGAAGCTACAGCCAACATCTGGTTAGCTTAGCTTAGCATAACGACTGGAAACGGGAAAAAGCTAACTTGGCTCTGTCTGACGGTAACAAAGTCAAATCTGCCTACCCGCACTTCTAATCTTGTTTCTTCTTCGTTGGTTGGCAACCCCACAGTGACGACTAGACTCTAGATAGTCACTACACCCAGACTAAAAACAGTCTGGTTCAAAACCCCCCCATAACACCGCTACATGTTGTTTTAACACTTCATTTTTTGTACGGATGTAAAACCCGTTCGGTGGTTTTGTCCGCACCAGGGTTTGATTGACAGCTTTCACACCGGCCCAAACGAACCATACTAACCAGACAGGAGCTTGTTTTAACTGAGCCAAACTGGCTAGGTGTGAAAGCACACTTAAAGGTGCTTCAAAAAAAGAGAAACCGTAAGAACTAGGTCTGCGGATATGCAAGCCGTTGTTATGATACATACACGAAAGAAAGCGGCGTTTGCCGACCATTTTCACACCACTCTCACTCACCACCGCTTCATTACAGACGGCCATGTGAAACTATCCGTGTATTTGAGTGATCAGATGAGATGAAGATGAAAAATGAGAAGAGGCTTCTGTGTTTTTTCCTCTTGACTTTACTCGTTGGCTTGCTTTCCTCACTTCCATTTCTCTTCTCGTGCACCGATTCATTTAAGCTAAACAGCCAATCAGAGGGATTTCTCTCACTGACGGGCGCTACCGCCGATTCAACATGCTGAGTCAGCCGGAAAAACCTCTGACACGGGCAGAGTAGAGACGACGGTGCGAGACACACCGAGAAAAACTAGACGGCCGACTGTCAGCTTGGTGTGTCTCGGCCTTAAGCTGAGCCAATCGTCTGATGGCAGTAGCTTCATATTTAGCGTACAGACATGTAAGCAATATCGGTCTTCTCATCTGACTCTCAGCAAGAAAGCGAATAAGCGTATTTTCCAAAATGTCAAACTACTCTTTTAAAGAGTTTGGTCAATATGCTGAGATATATGGATGCTGTAAAGTGTTCCTCTGGAGAGTTTAGATGTGGCAAAATGTTGAATTGAAAAGGTTACCCAGTGAAATGTATACACAAAAGGGCAGCATTTGTTTTTTATTCTCCTCGTAACTAACTTCTTCTGTGTAAATCCTTATCGCAAAGCTTTTCTTTACGTTCACATTTCCCCTTCTTTTGGCCAAAATGCAGCAGAATAACGGCGATGGACGATTATGTGCTTTGATTTTGTGTGCAGTGCTAAGCAGCTGGTCCGCGGGGAGCCTAATGTGTCCTACATCTGCTCTCGCTACTATCGAGCCCCTGAGCTCATCTTTGGTGCCACTGACTACACTTCCAGCATAGGTAGGCTGACGCCAGCTGTCGCAGTCAACACTTTAATCAGCTTAACCCTCGGCACATAAAATGATTTTAATGTATGTTACTCATGATTTGATTTGATTGTGAAAGATGACCTAGGATCAGATGCTCTGCATTAGTCGCTGCTTATGCAGAGGATTGTGGTCATCTCTGCCCCGCACTTGCTTTTATCTGACTTCTTTTTTTTGCTTTCGGTGACCTGCCTTTTTCCTTTTTAGATGTGTGGTCAGCCGGCTGCGTGCTGGCAGAGCTGTTGCTAGGACAACCGATCTTCCCTGGTGACAGTGGGGTGGATCAGTTGGTTGAAATTATCAAGGTAATGAGAGGGGGTGACCCACAGGATGTACAAATGTTCATATACAATACGAAAGTTTCTTTTTCACAAGTAATGAGGAATTCAAGTTAAAGACTTTAATGTTCTTGTCTGTCCTGTTTTTCTCCAGGTTCTCGGGACCCCGACCCGAGAGCAGATTCGCGAGATGAACCCTAACTACACCGAGTTCAAATTCCCCCAGATTAAGGCACATCCTTGGACTAAGGTGAGTCAACAGGTACAGGAGCCCTTTTACTTCTCTTAAGATCCACCGCTGCTTTGTCACTTGTCTCCATGTTGTTGTGTTTCCCCGCATGCCGCTCCGCAGCCACCCACCTTCATCACATCCAACCCAACAGAGCTGCATGAGGTCTCGATAACGCCACACCTGCTCTGAGCTTTTTTAGACCCTTTGAAGAATGACTGATAAAACCTATGGCTGCTTTGTATGCTTGTTTTGCTCCTTTTTGAGTAGCCTTGAGGAAGGTAGCAACTGTCACATTTACATTGTTGATTAAGGGTGAGGATTTTTAAAATCCTTTAAAATCCCACCGTTTAAACTGAATGCCCATCAAGCTAAAAATATATTTGTTTCTTAGTATCGACAATTTGTTGCTCAAAGTTTTCACCCCTCAACGGCAGCTTGCAATATGATTTTTTGAGTTTAAACACAGCTATGGGTAAATACTATATACTGTAACTACTGTCAGTTGATTAAAATATTTAATCCTGATTAATTGCAAATTAATCACCCATTTTTTATCTTTTCAAAATGTACCTTTAAAGAGAGAATATTTAATACTCAACATGGGATTGGACAAATATGCTTGCTTTATGCAAAATGCATGTATATATTTAGTGCTGGAAATCAATTAACAACACAAAACAATGACAAATATTGCACATCCCAGATTTCAAAATCAAGGAGGACAAAATACTAGCATTTCACTTGTTTAATTGGCTCACATCACATAAACATACGTTTCGGCAAGGAGCCTTCTTCAGAGCGTTTTGAAGTATACAGATTCAGTTCAGTAATATACAGAAGGGCAGAGTTAACACACAGCCGGGAGTTGGATCCAATTCTTTAGGAGCCAATCGCTTTCCTTATTACATGGCTCTAGTTACAGGGACCAATCACAGGCATAGACTGATAGTTAAATCTGTTCCAAACCCCGTTACACACAATGTTGATGTTGAGCTGTTAAACATGATCTTTAGGTTTTGGTTGAGTATGTTGAACCTGCGTCGTCTCAGTTACAGCACCGCGTCTCAGTCAGATTATTAAAGACAGGTTGGCCCGCTGTCACATTAGTTCTCCACTTCATGCTCTTATCTTGGCGCATGTTTTAAGTCATGGTGAAAATAAAGCAGTTAAGGGACATTGTGTCTTCCTGGCTTCCCCCCTTAGCTCAGCAGCCCCACCCACAGATAAGAGTCATCCAATAAGCAGGCAGCAGGTCCTCCTGTCGGCCTCTCTGGCGCCCTGCTGTGGTCGCTCTCTGCAACTGCGTTCAGTCCGTACTACTGTTCACTGCTGCAGCAATCAAAGCTCTTCATTCATTGATTCATACCCCTACAGACAGTTACATTTGAGTACAGTAGGTTTCATAAAACACACTGACCATATTTTTTTTCATGTTCAATGTTCATTTTGTGTGTGTGTGTGTGTTGGAATATACAATATTGTAATTTCTCCTGTTGTTTTGACAACACCTGAGACTTCACGCGGTCACAGCTGACATCCGTGTTTGTGTCGAACTGTTGTCCAGGTGTTCCGGCCGCGTACGCCTCCGGAGGCCATCGCCCTGTGCTCTCGCCTGCTGGAGTACACGCCCACGGCCCGCCTCACCCCACTAGAGGCCTGCGCACACTCCTTCTTTGACGAGCTACGCGACCCCAACGTCAAACTGCCCAACGGGAGAGAGAAGCCCTCGCTCTTCAATTTCACCACCCAGGGTATGCGCACACAAAGAATATTGCTTCAGCCTTTTTCTATGAAGGTGTTCTCATACTGTGAAATGCAAGCTTTTATACCCTTTAAAGTTGCTATGAGGAACTTTGAACTGGTTATAAAACCATCTCAGTTTAATACTGATGCCTCTATATGACCTACATAAATAAACGAGACCATCATGCGAGAAGATCGGCTACTTCTATGTAGTTATTCTTAATGCTGGTCATCGGTGCCATCGGGTCCGATTCCGGCGAAATCAGACGACATCATGCGGGTTCACCAGAAACTCCTTCAGCTCAGACTTCACCTGGGCCTCCGGCTGCGACCAGCTCGCCGCGGACAGACCCAGATCCGCTGGGAGCCAACACGACACCAAGCAGCTAGAGGCCCAGGCCGTATCGCTGGGTCCGCTGGACGGAAGGGAGGCGCGGAAGAACCAGGACTATGCGGGGCAGACTGTCAGACCCTGCTGCAGTTAAATGAGGGTTTTTCTAAAGGGACTCTGGTGCTCAAAAACACTACCGCTTCTGTCCACATGGACCACCAACATCAAGACCAAATTACCTCTTCACACTAGAATATATAGAGCATATAATCTTCACTCTTATTATTATTGTCATTATTTGTTTTATTTAAAAAAATGTGTTCTTTCTCTTTCAGAGTTATCCAGTAATCCCTCTTTGGCCTCCATACTCCTCCCTGCCCACGCCCGCAGCCAGGTCGCCGCTTCCACCCCAACCAACACCTCTGCCACCACAGGTTGGAGCCACACTTCCTCCAACAGACACTTCTTTGATCTGCCTTGAAGGCTCTATTTATCTGTTAGAAGCACTGGCTGTGACTTCTATTACTGCTAATTTGAAAAAGCGTGTTAAGCTCTAGTGGGTCAATGTGTTTCATTTCAAGTTCTGCTCAACGTTGGTGTATGACAGAGCACCGTGGGCACTAAATGCTGCTATGCAAGTTCTTTGCTTTGACCAGAAGGTTGACTACTACCTTTTCCACGGCATTGCAAAAAAACATACTTGGAGACATTTACACCTGTGGAGCTGCCCACACCAACCTGTAACTGATGCTCACTGAGCAGCGCCAGATAAGGATCTTGCTCATTAGGACTCATAGCAGTAGCTGAGGAAGGGGATGATGTGCATTACTCATTCTCTTTCCCTGCCTACTCTTTCTCTACCTTTTATCTACCTCACAAACTTTCTATAAGACTGTAAACGACCATCTCCTCTTCCTGTCCACAGATGGCAGCAGCACAGAGCGAGGTCCCAGCACCACCACCGCCTCTGCCTCGGCCTCCAACTCCACCTCCTGAGTCCACAGACGACCCGCCCCGCCCCGCCCCGGTCTCAGCCCCAGCCCACGGCCTCTCCATTGCCCCTGGCCAGGGGGTGAGCTCTGCTCAGCTCAGCTCTGCTCTGCTCTGCCCTGCTCTCCTCCCTGACTGCAGCGGAGCGATGCTGACGCAGTCCGGGTTCAACAGCTAGCCAACAGCCCCCCCACCCCCACCCCCATGCCACGACCACAAACCAAGCATCCCCCTAATCTGCCTCTTTTATCCCTGACTGGCCCCTCATCCAGCTGTTTGAACTCTACTCCATCCTCCGTCAAAGACGTCTCTCCGTGCCCTTTCAACGGGGGGAAGGAAAGCGCAGGGCCAGAGGTGTTGTCGACTGTACTACCGATAGAAAGTACACTGTACATGTATACACAATGCTAGCCTGCTAATGTTTGTAAGAGGACAATCTGTAGAAAAAGTCCTAAGCTGTTCCCCTCTCCCTATCCGGCCTCCCCCCTTTTGTCCTCCTCCATTTTTCTGCATCCTTTGACCTCTGACCCCATGTGTCCCCTGGCCGATCCCCCCCCCCCTTTGGTTCCTCCTGTAGTGCATGGCCTGAGTATGGTTAGGATCACCCGGGGGGTCACCACGCCCTCTCACTTCTCACCTCCACTTCCGCAGACAAGGCATGAGGCTCACGCACGGGTATACACACACACACACACACACACACACACACTCATAAACACACACATCCTCACACACACACACATGGGTGCATGATGATCCTGATGTACGTGGAGAGAAGCAGCCGGCTTAACATTTGGACAGGTTTTTTTGTTTTTTGTTTTTAAATGGTCAGAAAAAGCTGTTTTACTCGACCTTGTTTTTAATTTTTTTTTTTGTTGTTGTTGTTTTGTACTCCTGGGCAGATGTTTTTTGGATTGCGATGGATGTGACACGTATCTGGTCCTGTGTGCTTGTATAATATATACATACAATACAAAACAAACACGCATACATACACAGTTTATATATTACTTTTCCTTATGTATAAAAAGTATATATAGATATATGTATATTAACTACAATGGTTCAGAAATCATTTATGGTGAGCTCATATCTGGCAGAGCAGTGGCAATATTTGCCGCTGCCTAAAGACAATAGATTTTAGAGATATGGTGGTGTTTTTTTTGTTTTTCTTTGCTGGAGTGTGGTTAGATTCCAGCACTCCCTGTTCTCCTGTGTTGTCTCTATTAAGGCTGTAGATGGATTTTAGGGCATTGCTCTATCCCCCCGTCTTTGTACCGACTCTGTCTGTAACAGTGTTTCTGTGACAGTGCAGTGTCTGTAGACAAACACACACCCCCCACCCTCAATGTCTAGCTCTTCCTCCTTCTCTCCGTCTCTGTGAAGAATTCAAGATGTTTCTTAACACTTTTTCTTTTCCTCGACTCCTTGAGAAGTCTCGGCGGCGGCGGCTGCGGCGGCTGCGGCGGCTGCGGCGGCTGCGGCGGCTGCGGCGGCGGTCCCCTCGGCTCACCTCCGACTTGTCTCATGTGTCGTGACCACTGACTGAAGTGTTAGCCTAGCGTTCTTTCTCCTCCACACCTGCCGCACATAGAGCCACTCGGTACAGTCTGTCGAAAGCGTCTTATTTACAGAGAATACTCACTACATTTAAAAAAAAAAATGAAAAAAAAAAAGAAATGAAAAGAAAAAAGAAAAAGAAAAGAAAAAAGCAGAATGTGTATATACAGTATAAATGCTCCTCACCAAAATTCTGACTTGTATGTTGTTTTTTTTATGTTATGTTGATTCTTTTTTTTTTTCCATGTTGTGTTCAAGGTATGTATATATGCAGACCCATGTACTGTTTATGAGCAAAAACAAAGATGACAAAGGGTAGGGAAAGAAAACACATAAAAGATAAAAAAAAAAGAAAAGAAAAAAACAATCAGGGCAGAACTGATGTTGTTTATGGATATTGTAGATGATGATGATGATGATGATGATGATGATGATCAGCTTTATCCAGCCATATGTTCAATCTTACCTGTACAGTACAGTAGATGACAGCTGTATTATTGTAACAAGAACTAGTCATGTATAGTGTAACTATAGTTTGGAGTGCCTTTGCTTTCATACACCTTCGCCTTGTTTCCCTCCTCACCCAACACCCCCCCCCCTGCCCCTCCGCCATCACCCGCCCGATTGTGACTCTCCCTTCGGTGCTGTTGAATGTCCTGCTATCCTGCAAAAACACACACATTCTCCCACTTGATTTCCACTCCCCCTCCACTCTTCCCCCCCCCCCCCCTTTTTTTTCATCGCACACTTAATGTAATATACAGACATTATTAATCGTAAGGATTATTTGTCCTTAACTGAAGATACAAGTAGATGAGTGTTTATTTTAATAGATGTTTTATCTTGGACACACACACACACACACACACACACATGCGCGCACAAACATGTATACCACAGTCCTGGCACGGGCCTCCGGGGCATTAAGTGTATGTGTGTGTGTGTGTGTGTAGGAGGGGGAGGGGTGGTGTCGTTGTGGCAGCAAGGGGTTAAAAAAAAAGGCCTCATATACTGTAAATATACAATACAGTACAGTTTCTGTATTACTCACAGTGTTGGTTCTGTTACCAAAGCCAAACTAAGATGTAGTTGTAATGAGCCATCCTCAGAGGCAGTAATGTATTCTGTCTCTCTTCTTCTTCTCTCTGGATATTTTGTTGTTTCCTCTGTCCTTCTTGCTTGTTCTCCTTCCTGTCTGCATACTAGGAGGGAGGGGGGGGAATTCAGTAGCACCTGAGGGGTCGAGTCATGTAGCCTCTCTCCTGTCCTCCTGCTTGCTGTAATTTTGCATTCATGAACGTGTTGCTACCCTCCACCAGAACGTTTGACCACCACACCCACACCTTACCCCCCTAACTCCAGTTCAATAACAAACACCACAAAAAGGTTACCAAAAAAAAAGAAGACGAGCAAGTATATATGCTATATACAGCATACTAGCATATATACTAGTTTGATATGCTAAACTGGGGTTAAAGAAAAGAAAAAAATCATAGAAAAATACTACAAAAAACATCCTGTATAACAGTACTACTACTTGAATGCCTCTGTTTGTGACTGAAATTTTTATTTCATTTGTTTTTTTTTCTTTTTTTGTTCTGTGAAGGTATGCTAAATGTGCACCTCTGTAAATATTCCCTCTGCGTGCTCTGAGGAATAGTTCCCTGGTACTGTAATTTGCATTAAATAAAGAGTAGGATAGCCTGGAAATGATCAAGCTCTTTTGTCTGCTCCAACTTCTTTCCAACTTCCGTTTTCTTCCGCATATCCGGGTCCAGGTCGCAGGGGCAAGCAGGCTGAGCGGGGAACTCCAGACGTCCCTCTACCCAGCAACGTTTTCCAGCTCTACCCTGGAGGCCCAAAGCCTCTCACAGGGACTGAATGGAGCCAATGCTCTGTGAAGAGTAAGAGTAAGAGTAGGAGGAGGAGGAGCTATGCTCAGAACTCCTCCTCTCTCATCCATCTCTTGCAGTCCCAGAGCGGGTAGGCTGCTCTCTGCCACAGTGCTGCCAGCCTGTTGCATCTGTTATATGGTCTTTTAAAGGGACTGTTTGTAAGAATCAGAAATGCTTGTTAACAGCGACACCTGTGGCCGTTAAGTCAATGAAAGTCAGTGTCGTGCTCGCTCTAAATAGACATGAACGAGCATCGCTCAAAGCAGTGAGGCGACACACGTCAGCTAAAACCACAATATCACTCTATATTTCACCTGCTTGGCAGTAATGTTAGCTGACCAGACGAAGGTCTCTCCATGAATCACTGCTGATCCTAGTGTTGGTTTTTCCTGCTTCAGCCTCCCGACCGCGGCCGGAGGGAACAGGGAAGACACCGGTACCCGGTCGGAGACGATAACGTTTCTCGTTGCGGAGCCCCGTCACTTTACAAGACACGGAAAACCTCTGTTGGTCTGGAGGAGCTCCAGCAGTTATTTCTGCACAAACGTCCACTGTACATTCACTAGATATTCTCAGAGCTACGAAGTCTTCTGCAGTGTGTAGTGTGCGCGCATGCACATTTTTCAGATGACGTTCCCCTTTAACCTCAGCAAGGGGTGTCTGCATTAAATACACAAACATAGGGAAATGCCGTAAACTGCTTTGCACAGGCATTTACTCATTGTCTTAATAGTATCCATTCATTATGGATGTAGGCAGACATGAAAGACTTTCCAACATTCACCATCTTAGTTTTGCATCTTAACATGCTTTAACATTTGCTAATTAGCACTAAACACAAAGCTGAGGAGGATGGGAATGTTGTTAGTTTTGCATGTATGTGGTCAAAACCCTAACCCGGCGTTAGATGAAAAAGTCAGGGGATCACCAAAGTTATTACAATACATCCCAAGAGCTAGAGCATCAATGTCAGCGCAGACTTTTCCGGCAATCCATCCAGCAGTTATTGAGACATTTCATTCAAAACTACAAATATAAACCTCATGGTGGCGCTAGAGGAAATGACAGAGGAACAACAAAATCAGTAAGCTCCATCCTCTGGGCACCATGAACATCTGCGCAAAATTACATTAAAATTATTCTAAAAATATAAACTTACCAGGATGTTTTTTTTATGGGAATGTCTCATTTGTAGGTCGTGCCCTGTGTTGTAACTTCTACTTATTGACTAATAGGTCAAATGTTAAGACTATTCTTATGACCATTTCTTTAAAAAGCTTTATACACACCAGCCCAGATGTTTGCAGCAGTCTCTCATTTACAGTGTTGTCCTTTGACTTAGTATGACCACAGTGGGGCAGTGTTTGTATCATTATGCTGTTAATGATCCATCATTCAATCTGAGGAGCAGTTTTATTTACAATAAAGCATTTTTGGTTTCACATGGTGGCATCAAAACACTAAAACAACAACCTGAGGTAACAAGTAGAAACGGAAAGATTGTATTGCAACTGCAGCTCTTTACATTCTGAGAAAATACACTTCTCTGGCAATTCTGAGGGCAACATTTAGAAAAACATGAAACCTCACAACGTTTCGTCAACATTCACTCGTAGACGCACAGTGTGTTCTTACTGTAAGCAAAACAAATAGCACATCAAATCCACCCATACTGTAACCACTTAACAAAACAAACTTTGTAAAACCTAATGCTCCTTCTCTCGTGGCGTCTTTGGCGTAGTGTGCAGAGAGCAGATGATAGTTTACATTTCAGCAGGACTCAGACAGTGAGCTTTACAATCATCTTCATCTGTTCAGGATTTTGTGCGGTCTATGCTTTCACATGACGAAAATGCTTCTTTTTTTTTTTGTATTTCGACACATTTGTACGACAATAAAAACAGAATACTTTGCTTTATGAGCCCATTCAGTTGGTCCTGTCCATGGACAGTAGATGTCAGTATTAGGAGTCAGTACAGGGTTTTTTACTGACTATCTCCATTATGAGAGGCGAGATAATGTCTGGCTGGATGTCCTGGAGCTGCAGAACCTGTTTGCTGTACTCCTCAGTCATTGTTCTCATCTCGGTGAGACAGGCCATCACTTTGGGGTACAGCAAGCTGGAGGCACAGAGAGGAAACAGAGGAGGTTCAGTCTGTGGTGGCTTTCAGAGAGAGTGTGCACTTTTTGTATTTCACTCACTGTTTTTCTGGTCCTGTCCTCTTGCAGTCAATCCAGGTTTTTAGTGTCAGCGCCAAGTTTTCATGAAGCTCGTCAATCACAGCGTGTTGCTCCACACCAGGACGGTCTGATGGATCAAATAAACACAAATCTCTGCTAATCCAAAACAACCAGCTGATCCTGAGAACGGGTTTTGCTGTGTACAAATTCACACTGTTTCCAGTGTTTAAATATTTACAGGGTTCATAAATGATTGATCAGCAAGGACTGTGATGAAGTGATGAAGACCTGCTGCTATACCTGGAGAAAACAGGGACATGGCTTGCATGAGAACGTACTCTTCCTCCTGAAGGCCCAGTTTGCGCAGTGTGTGGTGAAATCTGAGCAGAGGATCCAGCAGGAGCGGCTGGAAACCCGCTACAAAGACAGAGATGGTAAGACAGTAATAGACAGTGAAAACATGGAAATTAACTAATTAAAAAAAGGATCACAATTCAAGCAGTAGAACTAGAGATATCTTGTAAAAACATGATGCCCACTAAGGATGCACGATATTGGATTTTTGTCGATATCAGTTTTGCTGATATTTTCCAACTCATTTTGGTATGTTTTGCCAATTTGAAGAAATCCCCTCCAGAAGTTCCTGAGACATCCCATTCACGAGAATGGACTGGGCGGACGGATCGACAGACAACCTGAAAGCATAATGCCTCCGGCCACAACTGTCCCAGAGGCGTAACAAGGTTGAACTTTGGTACACTCAAAGAGTTTTTTTTTTTAAGAGATGCAACATTTTGGTCATGGGCAAAACAAAACAAAAAAAAAAGGAAAAAACATTCCTATCTCGATATCGCAGAGTAACCTGTGAGTTCATTGCTAATATAGCATGAAGAATAAGCATTGTTGCTATGGTTGCTTATAGTTTAATACACCTTGCACCCTATTTGAAGTGTCCTAATATGAATTTTTATCAGACACCAGCCTGCCAATCAGAGTACTATCCTTTGTAGCCTAAATTATTTCCTTATCTTACTGTAAATATCCCATAAACATTGTGAGAGACAATGCACACAGTATTAGTACAGTACAAGACTGCCTGCCAGCCGAGGGAATACAAAGCTAGAAGACAAGTAATGGACGCCAACTGATTTGCAACTGAACTTTAGAAAAGGAGCAGACGGCACCAGTTTGACAACATTCTGGAGAGCGTTCCTCCACGAGTCATGTTACACCTTTGTGAACACATGGGGTGAGAAGTGCACACACATTTGTCTGACAAATAAAAAGTACTACTGTAAACTACTTCATCAGGTCAAGAAAAAAAATCATTTTTGGCAAAGCTCGTGCTGGAATTGAAATGTCAGTTTGCAGGCATTGCTGTTTTTTTTTAATCAAATGTACTGCACTACTCTGAGGCGGCCTTTCTTTTGATTTCTTTCAAAGGTAATGTCACTTTAACCTAGATTCCTCACATACAGTACATACCTCTGTGCTGCTGTAAAACACTTATCTATCCTGTCTCACTTTATCCAATGACATCCAGTGCTTTTGTATTTCCAATCCATGATAGTTAACCATTACTGAATGTAGTTTGTATTAATTAAGTACAGTACTGTCAGCCTGTTCTCATTCCCAGGTTGTCAAATACCGATGCTTTGTAATGTCCCTCGGCGTCTGATACCGAAGCACAAGGCACCCTTTAGCGTCTGTATGAGACGCACTGGGCTTTGAATTAATCACAATATTAACCCATGTGCGTCAATATTAAATGCTCAGTGAACGTGTGTTTAAAGAAGAAGAAAGATGTTTTTTCCTAACCCTAACAAAGTGGTTTAGTTGCCTAAACCCAAGCAAGTTATTTTGTTTGAATTCACAACGTTAATCACGTGTATAACGCAACCGTAGTGGAGCGTCATAGTTGGACGCGCGGGGCTACCCAGTGTTAGAAAGTGACGCCAAGGGGTCCTGACCAAGCGTCGGTATGTGATGAGTTGGGATGAGAACGGGTTGGTACTATAGACTTGATTCAGTCTCCATATGATTCCACCTCTTTCCTTGAAGCTGCTATAATTCATATTTTCATATTTACAATGGATCAAATGACTACTTGTATGTGAGATTATTGTTCTTCCTCTAAACTCTACAAAGTGTTTTAGTTTTTCAGCTCATCGTTTTGGTTTTGCGGCCCGAGAATTTACTGTTTTGGTTCAGTCTTGCGGTTCTCATCTGTGTCATTTCCAGCAGCAGGCGGCTGTTTTTAGCAAGAAAGCTTTGATAAACCTCTCTGTACACTACCTGCTCAGCACCAAACAGCAGACTGACACAGTTAGCAACTAGCTGGTGAACATAAAGGAGTATTTAACAGCTAAAGAGACAGATATTTCCCTCAGGAGTTGGTGGTGGAGACCATAAACGGAGCTAAAAGGAGAGTGGACTTACAGAAACACGCTTAGTGTGGGCTAGATGTGTTTATGGGTAACTGTACACGATCCATATCAACTTTACGGGCCGACAATACGCCAATGTTGTGTTTATAGCTTTATAGTTTATACAATTATATATGCAGGTTTTAACGTTTTGTTGTGCACATTTTAAAGTGTAATTTGTGATGTGTATGTACCCCTCTGTACATTTTCCCCCGGCACAGTGGAAACAGCCAAGCCTTTCCCTTTAAATAAAAGAATGCTTTGGTTTACGCTTGTGTAAGTGGTCTTACATCGTACGGCGTCGTCTATGCAGTATTTAAAATTACCGCATTCCCAGATGCCTGTTTTTTCATTGAACACCATGTTGAAGCGAATCTGCATAATTTCAAATGTGGCTGTCTTCAACAGAGCAATTTGGTCCCCCATGTTTAGTGATCTGTAAGAGACACACACACATATGAATGACAAATAGACATCAGTTCTAAAAAAACAAAAACATATCTGAATATGCATTGAGACACATTTACCGGAAGTCCCGGAGACTTTTGGAGAAACTAATGACGTCCTGAATCATGTAAGTCATGAGGTCAGCCACGTGTGGGAGAGCAGTGAAAACATTGCCTTTTCTGACCTCTTGGTTCTCTTGTTTTTCAAAGGAACCAGAGAGACTGGAAGAGGAGGAGGAGGAGGGCGAGAGGGAACAGAGGGAGCTTTCAGGCTGATTGCACTCACTCGCAGGAAGGACATTTCTGTCCATGGGCTGAAAAAAAGAAAGCGTCATTTAAACGAACGACAAAAAACGACGCCTCAAAATTGCTGGCAGTCATTCATACCCTGAAGCCACTGAAGCGGTAAAAGTCAAAGGAGTTGCGGTGGCCACAGAGTAGCTCCTGAACCATTTCCTCCTGTTGGGATGAAAGCTGTATTGTTGCGTCAATCTTCTTCCTCGTCTGCTTTCGGACCCTCCTCTCCAATACCTCCTTCTCAGACATGACCACTACAAGGACACAACAAAAATACCTGCATGTATAGAGTTAAAAACACCACTAATGCTATATTAATATATACGTACATTTAATAATACATGACCAACACTCCTCACATCACATATAATTCTTACTGTCACTTTTATGTAAACATATACAGTAAAGGTGTGTGTTGAAATAACACAGGATCGTTTGCTGTACTTACTTTCTTGGCGCATGCCTATGGCCTGGCATTTACGGAAACGGCAGGCTTGACACGACCGTCGGTTGTTTATGGTTATAGGGCACTCGTTCAGGAACCTACAGCGGAACTGCGTTGACCTCTTTATGGCACGTCTGAATTTATTTAAAAATCCACTCAGTAACAGTTTACAAATATCAATCTGAAGTTAGAAATTACAAGAAAACACACATTATATTATAGTATTGTAGTGTGCCATGTATGTATGTATGTATGTGACAAAAACGCACCAGCCAGGAAATAATCCAGCAGACTACTGGGGATTATGGATTAAAACACATTCACCCTGATCAGATGATGACATCACACTGGTTCCTTATCTGAGTAAGAGAGTCAATGAGAAATCTGGTGGCAACACTAATGATTAAATAGTTTGGCCGGTGTATGTATGGCCCAAAGTAATCCTATATAAACCTAACAGAAGAAGAAGAAGAATAATTTTTTATAGCTCTGATTTGCAGTTTTTTGCAACTGCCAAGACACAAAAACTGGTACTTGTAGCACAATTCTCGAAACCACTAACTCATGTAGCCCATCTATTGACCAGGTATTCTGAACCATGAGCACTTTGTCTGCTTTACACTGAGTTTGAAATTCTAAAACACACTTTTTGCAACTAACTACGCACAGTTATCTACATACATGTCATTCAAAACTAAAAGCCTGTGTGTGTTGTTTGCTAAACACTGCCACTGAAATACCTGCACTCAATTATCAATCACCTGCACCCAGAATGCACCTGTTACCAATTAGATCACTTGAATCAATGAAGTGCTTGAAGACAATGAATAGGATTCAGGTTTGCTCTTTAGTGTGTAAACAACAATGGAGGCCAATTATGGAGGGTTACAATTACAATATACTGTATTATGTTTACAGTACAACACAGTAACTATGTTCATGTCATCTTCAGTTACGGAAGGACACTACAGGTGAATAGCGTAAACATTTAACTAAAACTTCCCCAGTTGTCTTTTTTGTATTCCAAGTTTTCTGAAATGTTGTGTTTAATTAGGCAATTGAGGCATTATCTCATGTTATTAGGCTCGTTCGAGATGAGCCAGGCCTGTGCAGAATGCACACGTTGGCAACGATAACCTCACAAGATCGAGGCGGCCACAGTTTTTAGGCGCCGCAGTTGCCTCCACTGACTATTATAGAAGAAACTTTTATTTGTCACAGTATATACAAGTACATACATGAAATTTGACCTCTGCATTGAACCCATCCTAAGTATTTTAGGAGCAGTGGGCTGCTGCAAGCATCTTGTTTTTTTTTTTTTGTGTCGCGCTCAAGGACACTTCGACATGCAATCTGTAGGAGCCAGGGATCGAACCGCCAACCTTGTGGTTAAAGGACGTCCCGCTCTACCCACTGAGCTACAGCCTGGCTGTCACCTCATGAAAGAGCTGATTGGCCCTTAGTTTTGACAGCAAACACCACCTGTTGTAGAAAGTCCAAACTTTCTGTGTAATTGTAATATTTAACGCTAGATTGTATTAGTCTCATGTTGTGCAATGAAGGTTTCATCTGTTAACAAACATATCTTGTGTGGTTGATCTTGTGAGGTTATCTATAAATAACACTTATCAAAACGAGTCCTCATTATGTGCTTTACAAGGCGGACATAAAAATAATAAAGGATAGAATCCAATGCCAGACACACGCACATTTCCACATGTATAAATAAATCCCAACGTGGTCTGAAAACTACAAGCGGCCTACAGATGGATCTAACAGGAAGTCACTTTTTCTGTGACTTTTCTGTGACTTGTGAGCAAGTGTCCGACTTGACTGCAGCTTTTTGTCTCCTCCCCCTGCTGCTATCGCCTGATCTCGTCTACTTTCCAGGCGCAGTTCATCTCCAACTAGCCTAATGATAACATCACAGAAAGCATCATGTGCAGAGGTGGAATGTGAACATGGAGATGATTATTACAGATTTGTTTCCATTGCTAACACACTAAAATGGCACATAAAGCACAATTATTGAAACTGACACTCAGGGAGTCATCAAAACTCACATTTTCTGCTTTGCACCCGATTTGCATTTCAACATGGAACTTTTTGCGACACACTGCACACGGTTCTCTACACAAAACACAAGAATCTGACATAAAGTCACTCAAACCACTACCATTCAAAATGCCACACCCATGGGCCAATTTGCCAAAACATGCAACACCTGGACGAACACCCTAATGGCTTGATTGCCAACTCCTCAATCAGGATGTATAAAAAAAGACCACACCTGTTTACAACAACAATGGAAGCCAGCATAGCAGTGAGAGGCCGGTTTTCAAAAATGTGTCCAAGCAATTGTCTCCACAAATGTTTTTGCTGTTTATGTACTTTAATTTGTTTAGAATATATCTGTCTAACTATACTATCATTTTTTCCATGTCATTTTTCAACATACTTTACTATGACTTTTTCCACGACATTTTTGTAGTCACACTCACAGCTGAATGAAGTGCCCTTCTTTAAAGGGACTGTTTGTAACTGCTTACACGTATAAATCAATCCGGATCGGTGTCCCATGCGTGCTCGCGTGTGGCGACACTGTTCAAACTCAGACTCCAACACAAACTACACGGAAGCACCAAAACCGCGAAGTTCTATCTAGTGAAGCCCGTCTGTTAAACAGTGTTGACCGCGGTCGGAGGACGCGGGAGAGACCGTAGCTTTGGTCTCCAGGGCCGGAGTCTCTGCTGTACTCTGCTCCTCTGCCTTCCTGCTTGCCTTCACTCACAGCTCGCTCCACCTCACGTGCATGCGCGCACACTACACACTGCAGAAGACTTCGTAGCTCTGAGAATATCTAGTGAAGGTACAGTGGATGTTCGTGCAGAAATAAAATGCTGCAGCTCCTCCAGACCAACAGAGGTTTCCCGTGTCTTGTGAAGTGACGGGGCTCCGCAGCGACAAATGTTATCGTCTCCGACCGGGTGCCGGTGTCTTCCCGGTTTCCTCCAACCGCGGTCGGGAGGCTGAAGCAGGAAAAGCCAACACTAGGATCAGCATTGATTCATGGAGAGACCTTCGTCTGGTAAGCTAACATTACTGCCAAGCAGGTGAAATATAGAGTGATATTGTGGGTTTAGCTGACGTGTGTCGCCTCACTGCTTTGATGGATGCTCGCTCACATTCACGTTCACACGGGCGAGCGCAAGCAACAGGACGCTGACTTTCGTTGACTTAACGGCCACAGGTGTCGCTGTTACAACCAATTTCTGATTCTTACAAACAGTCCCTTTAAGTACAAGTATCTATCTTGTAATATCTGTTGATCTGGGTGACAAGCTGCTGCATAAATGAGTTGTTATTGCATTAATCTGATGATTGTAATGCTTTTTAGTAACTGTTTCAGAAATTGTACTTAAGCAACTGAAGAAAAACTGCCTTTATGATGATTGTAAGTGTGTTTCTTGGTTTCAAGTCTACGTGGTTATATTTAAGCAAAGTGAAGATCATGAAGCAAGTGTGTGATAGAGAAAAGGAGCGGGTCAAACAACCTCACCTGAAGAAGCCCTTGCAGCCTTCACACGTCAAGGCATTGAAGTGGTAACCCTTGGCCAGATCTCCACACACACCGCAGGCTCTGGGCTCCTCATCCTCATCCTCTGACATCTGTCCTTCCTCGTCCTCGTCCTCGTCCTCCTCATCGTGCCTCGCGAGTGCTTCTCGGATGCTCTGCACTCCGGTGTCCTCTCCGCTCATTCTCACTTGTGAGGATGATTAGAGAATTCTGGAGTCGATTACTTAATTCATTGCTTTTGGAGGAAACGGCATGGTTTGTGAGGAAGTTGAGGTGTTAGTGCTGACAACCACAAGAACAAACAACACTGTGAGATCAAGCTTACTAGTCCCTGCAAAACAATTGCATACCATATCACAACTCATTTACAGAAGACATATGATCTGCAATAATGTGATGCTCTTACCTTCAAATATAAGGATAGGACAACAATATTGGGGCTGAATACATTCAAAGTGGGTGCAGAATCTTTTCCTTCTATCATATCTTTGAATCAAGGTGCAGTGACGCATAACTGCGTATGAATGAAGGCTCAGTTGAGATATTTAAGTCTATTAAAAGTCTTTTGATGTAATCCATTCCCTGAGGCTAAACGGTCACAGCGGGGAACCATTTCAAACTCCATCAAAAGAGCTTCAAATAATACAACTAACTGCTCTGACGTGTTTGGGCATTTGCAGCAGTACAGTGAACAGTGCTCAGCTTTCAACAGCTCTTAAGACTCTAATTACTTCTAATATTATTTTGCTATGCTTGATATGTCACACTGCTCAGCTGTTCAGACTGAAATCAGATAGGCTAAGTAGGCTAGGTATGACAAATGGGTTAATGTTTTGAATGAAGTGATTCATTTTGCAAAAGATTTGAGGTGTAGTTCTACTTGTATGAGTGCTCACACAGTTTAATAGGCAACTCTATCAAAAAGTAAGCACAACTACAAGCCAAGTATACCTTTCTGTAGGCCCACATGGCAAAAAAAAAATACTTAATTATACATTTCTTAAGTATATCTCAATCAAAAGATTAAGTACAAGTATCTATCTTGTAATATCTGTTGATCTGGGTGACAAGCTGCTGCATAAATAAGTTGTAATTGAATTAATCTGATGATTGTACTTGCTTTTTAGTAACTGTTTTTGAAACTGTACTTAAGCAACTGAAGAAAACTGCCTTTATGATGGGGAACCATTTCAAACTCCATCAACTCCATCAAAGAGCTTCAAATAATACAACTGCTCTGAAGTGTTTGGAAATTGCAGCAGTGCAAATGGGTTATTATTTTGATTAATAGTTTAGTATAATTGTAAATATGCAGGCCAATGAATGCAATTTAACTGACAGACCTGAAGTCTCAGACATGTAGCCTGTTGTCAGTGTCAATAAACCCTGTATACTGTTTTATGATCATTTTAGCTGTGTAAAGTGTCTTTGAGTCTCTTGAAAAGTGCTATATAAATTAAATCTATTATTATTATAAATCATTAATCCTCTATACTGCACTTATTATTTTGAAACTACAGGTATGAGTATTTAATGTAGCCTATACTGTATGACTTAACCCAGTGTGATGTGTCTTTAAACTGCGCACAACCAGACCAATGAACCATTACTTTCGTTTACACAGCCGTGTTAATGACAGTGATTGGATCCCGGATAAAACACAATAAATAGCTGGTAAAAACAATTTTTGCAGCAATAACTATCTGACACAGCGAATTGACATTTTCAATAAGTAAAAATAAACATGTAAAAGAGACTCTCTGTCAACCTTTTGATCATTCGATAATACTTCTCCTACCTCTCCTTCGCCTGCTTAAAGGTCGAGTTTTAATCAAACACTCATCCAGATCATTCCACCCACTGATCAGGTGATTCCAGATATCCAAACAGCTGTCTGTAGTCCACTTCCAGCGGTTAATCCCGGTGGATTTGGGGTTTACACATACTCTCAACAGGTGGGAGCGAGTATGGCACCAGCTCTTCCTGTTGTTTGTTTGATGTGTTGATACTACCGGGCACGTCGCTACAAGTATTCCTGTCTGTCTGCAGCCAAGAGGACGGGCCCGTCGCCAAGCAGGGCTGCAGGGGAGATAGAGGCACCGGGGCGCATTGACCGCTCCTGGTGCGTCGCCAAATTACGCATCGCCCATTACGCACCCCCGAAAGTCCCCAAAATAATGCTTCAAGTAAATCTGATTGAGCAGGTTTCCGATAATGTTTTGTATTGTGTTCTGCAGTTATTTGTCTGTCTGTATCTGTAGGCCAACTGATCTTATCTGTTGCGGCAGATTGCTTCACGGTGGTCAACTGAGCACAAAACACGGTAAAGACGCAGTTTGGATTTTTGATGCCTGTCTATTCATGAAATTACGGTACCGGTGCTGGGCGTGGTCAGAAAGATGAGGCGTTCAAATACCTAATGAAACGATAGCACATTACATCATTTGATTAAATAGGTTCTTGAAAATGTGATATATCTTTGAAAAATGAAATACACATACAAATATATACATATACAAATATATACATATACACACACACACACACACACACACACACACACACATATATATATACAAACATATATATATACATACACATATATATACATAATATATATATATATATATATATATATATATATATATATATATATATATATATACACACATACACATATAGATTATCCACTGTAAATGGGCATTTAAATGCATAGAAAATTACCTAATTTTTCTCAATTATCATGAAATTATGATACAACAGTTAACCTGTAATATAAAAAAATATACACAATTCATTCACAAGTCATTCTTATAAAGTTTTGGAGAAAATTAAACGGAAAGTCCCTTCCAAAGTAAAAGCACACATTGTAACACATAATATTCCTTCATATTTGAACTCTGATCAAACATTTCCTCTCTGAAATGACCTGTGATTGGCCAAAGTCTCCTGTCACGGGCTAGATTTTTCTAAAGCCTGAAAACAGAGCCACGAGGAGGTGCAGAAGTCTAGTTATCTCTCAGAACACTTGAATTACAATATGCTGAAAGGTTATTATGGAATTTTTTGCCCAATGATGCCAAAAACTATACTGCCTACTGAAGCTTTAACTGTTGTGCCTGAGGCACGTGTGATAGTGATACTCGATACCTGGAGAGGTTGGAAGGAGTTGTTCGTTTCTTCTGTTTAACCTGTTTTTGCTGCTGAATCAGTTTGACATCCTCGATATATCATTCAAACGCCCCTTCTGTCTGCTTCTCTCTGATATTCTTTTTTCCAAAAATGTGATATTTAGCAGTGAGTGCAGATAGTGACAGTGTGACAGTGTGGTAGCTCTGATAACTTGAGGGACTAGCAGCGTGGGGGCGGGGCTTAGCGAAGGGTCAATTGGAAGCTTAATTATAATTTGCACAGAGACCCAGACACCCATCAGTCCTCCTATGCTGGAGTAATACCGCCTGACCCCTGGTTCCCTGTGTGTGTGGCTGGAAATTTAATTAAATACACCGTTATTTAGGACTATGCAACAATATAACTAGATGTTGACACGGGTAATAATGCCAATACTGATGCAGATTTCTATAAGAAAATAATCAAATTCCAGCATGTGCACTAAATTGACACCTGTCGAGCTGGCGCCCCGAGGCAGCCGTACACGTTGTGGGGTTGGTAATCCAACCTTGAGTAGAGGGAGGATCTGCCTGAACTGTTTTTCTGTGCTGACAAGTTTTTGTCAGCCTTTGAGCCGTAGTCATACATCTTTGTGTTGTCATGTTTGATCCACTGAGCTCTCATATTTAGACTGGATAAACAACCAGGAACTTTCTCCAGAGCCCCAAACTGGTTCACTGCCTCCAGGTTCACGGTGTGGCAATTACTTTGTGGTCATTCGGGGGGCCCTGTCTCAAAATCTGTGTTAAATGTGTTAAAATCTAGTTTTAAATCCTTTATTTGCATTTCTAAATAAATGTATATTTACTCAAAGTACCTCTCACACTCCTTGCCTGGGGCAGAATAGTTGTACTTGTTGGTTCTGGAGCTTCAGGTAAAAAAATACTTGCCATGTTGCACTTTACATGACGGTCACATGAGGTGCAGAAGTCTAGTTATCTCTCAGAACATTTAAATGACAATATTCTGAAAGATTATGGAATTTTTGCCCAATGATGCCAAAAATATTCTGCCTACTGCAGGTTTAAGAGGTTAACCTGACTAACCTTTAATCATATAAAATATGAAGAAGGAATGCAGGGGCACCAATAAGAACTGGGTCCCCTGACACCAGCTCTGACTCAACAAATATCTATACCTGCCTTAGTCCAGGGCCCTATCAGGGACTCCATACTCCCACAGCAGCCCAACTGCGTTCCGGGATGGAAATGGAGCTTGTACTTGGACCCTGTCAGAAAAAGGTGGGAATATACTGTACATTCTAGATAAAAGTAGTGATAATAAAAAGGTTATAATCAACCCATAAACCCACAATGATGATTATGAAACTTTAATAATATGAATGAGAACACAGAACACTTATTTTTGTATGTTTAGTCCTCATATGTTTAGTCCTCTCTTTACTCAGTTTGAGTGTGCTCTGTTTCCGTCCCCTTCTCGTGCTCCACTTGGCTGAACATCTCCTTGAGGACTCGGTTGGAGGCTCATTCAGAGGGACAGGTCAATTGCGACGCCCCTTGAATACTAGGAGGGATCCCAGAATGCTCAGCAGGCCCCTGAATGATGCTCCGAGCTGCCTTCAGGTGTCTATGCTGCCTCTGGTGCACTGGGAGAGAGAAATCACAAGGTTAGACCAGCGAGCAAAGCATCTGCTCTTTAACTTTATCAAACTTTAAGACCCGTGGTCTTTTCATGCATTTCTAATTGTGGTTACAAATGTTGTCAACTCTCATGTCATGTCGTGATAATGTGTGAATTCAGTGGAAGCAGGAAAAAGCAGAAAACAATCTCCCAAACCTCTTTGTCTGACGGTGATCTTCTCGACCTCTGGGATAAGGAAACTGTACACCAACTCTGACACAATCTCCTCCGACTGAAGATTGTTTCGGCTACTCACACACACAAATTAGTTTCGTTTATTATCGTTGTGTTTACTGTAAATATCTGAATACAAAACATTAGCAGACATGCTGAGGTATTCATTACCTTTCCTCCATGGCGTAAGCAACGTCGTTGACCTCCTTTGCCCTCCTGTGGATCTCCTCTCTGGCCTGCTGGTCGGCTGTCTGTTCCAAGGTCCCTAGGATGATGTCCTCCAAATACAAATCCACAGTTTCCTGGTGGACCTGCACCACCTGTGACACAGTGTTAAGGACACACACGCCAAGCATTAAAACGTATTTTTCTTATAACTATCTCCTTTCCACTCATAGCTAAAAAATGACAAATGTACGCACTTGTCTGAAGATCTCATCCTCTTCTTTGCGTCTGAGCTCCTCCCCCTGTCTCTTCCCGCTCTCCTCAGCCTCTCGGATGCGACGGTCTCTCTCAGCCAGTAGTGTAAAGGCGTGGATCCTGCGCTCTTCCTGGAGATGAATCAGCTCCTTGGACAAAATGTCAAACAGGCGTCCGAGCTCTGTACCTACCACTCTGGCATGAGTAGCCTCCTCTTGAGAAACCTGGGAGGGGAGAGAGAAGGCACGATGAGATTGTTTTAGAGTTTGTAAATGTTTGTATGGGAATGTGTCTGTGTACTTCACCTTGTGTCTATGGTTGTCTCTCTGTTTTTTAAGGGCCATTATGAGCAATTTGTCAGCTTTCTGTAGCTCCTGCTCCTCCCCCTGCAGGGCGTGGACAGTCCTCAGCCCACGAATGAGGTCCAGGTGGTCCTCCTTGCCCTTAAACATCTGTACAACAATACAGACAGAAGTGAATAGAGACGTCCTTACAACTTGAAACACTTGCAAACATTTCTGTAGGCATAAAGATAGTCACAGACATGCAGGCGAATGCGTCGCACACACACCTGCATGCAGACATACCTCGTATTGGATACTTCTTCCTCTCAGTAGTTTCTGCAAGGTGATGACTGCGAGCTCTATCTCCTCATCCCCCTAATGAGGGACATATACGTTAATTAACATTAAAAAGTGAAACATGTAGGATGACCAAGGTCAGCATCACTTAAAGTCAGAGACATTAGCTGACCTCTGGTGGCTCCTCCACTCTGGGAGTTACAGGACGAGGAACAGGCTTCTCCCTCTTGACAAGAAAACGCAAAGACTTCTCGGCCACTTGCTTGTTCTCCTCCTCGCTCAGGGCCTGTGGAACCACAATTGGTAATTCATGTGTCTGTAGAACTTAAGTGAACATTTTTCCTGCTTTACCTTGTATTTCTGCATCAGTTCCACTGCTTTGTTCACAGTGGGTTTGATCACATTCTTGCTGATGCTGCCTCTGGGTTGAGGTCTTTTCACCCCTGGCTTGAGGACTGAGGCAGAGAGTCCTGCCTCCAGCTCTAGCAAACCTATTATTGACAAAAAGTCGTAAATTACCATAACAATAAAGGGATATTGTCGTCTCTGATGCTAGTATGGAAATGATCCACTCAATTCTACTTGTCCAAAAACGTTTAGATTCAGACCTTCATATGTGTCTAAGTAGTGGCTTTTAAACTCATCGTTGCAGGTGTTCCTGTTGGTGAATGTACCCCTGAGGCTCCGAGGGCCAAGTGTCTGGTCTTTGACACCGCCAAGTCGCTCTAGCTTCCCCCCCATATTTCTTCTCTTAGCTTCCAGTTTTCTCAGCGCTACAGACAAAACAACAATGAAAAAAAGAAGAGATAGATGAGAAGGAATGAAATGAAGCCTTGCATAATACATTTATGGTCAGGATATTCAGTCAGAGCAGACGTGGCGGTTGTCTTACACCTGGTGTAGTCATTGTCAATCTTGTGTAGCTTGGTCTCTTTGTCTTTTTGGTGCTTGGAATATAAGTCGTTGAGTCTCTCATTTCTGACTTCTTTCTGGGCCTCATCTCTCTGCCTCAAGAGGTCCTTCAGCACGGCAAGACGAGCCTCTTGCAACCTGGCCACCACCCAAAGAAACAGAGAGCATTGTAGAAGGGCAGGCTTTGCATGGTAAAGACAGCAGGTACATCAAGGGGGAGGAGGGGTTCACCAAGATTGCTTAATAAGGCTACATATTGTTCTTGGTTAGACATATAGTAGGCCCAAGTAGTTTATGTTTGTGGCATTTTGATGAGAGAAACTCCCTTCACAATGGAATAACTCGTCAGATAGCATGACATGCTAACAGGTGGCTCAAATCTGTGCCAAACACTGCTAACAACATTTGAAGTGAGTAGTGGTTTGCTTCTCTATTTATGCCTTTTCCAGTTAAGGATTAAAAGTTAAATAATAGTGTTTGAGGTGCAGCACCACTCACTTCTGGATTTCTCCTTCTCTGAAAGCCCACTCCTTGACATCCATCTCCTCCATCATTCGTCTCCTTTTGTCCAGCTGACTAAGGTCACCTAATGGAGGAAGGGTGGCCTCCCAAGCTCGCTTGGCACGTGCCCGCTGTATCATTTCCACTTCTGCCAGGCCTGCAGGCAGACCACGACCTGAGGGAAATCGTCATTTGAGGGTTTAAATGTAATTTGCAGAGGGCAAGATGAGAAGCATTGGTAAGTTAATTATAAGACACTAAAGGTACAAGCAGACTTTTGAGCTGGTAGGTAGAGGTAGACTATTCAGCTGAGAGAACCAGTGGGAAGGCTGGAGATGTATGGTTTTAACAAGGTAAGTATACATTATAGCCTATAACTGGTGAAGTTCTGAACAGCTGATCACATACCCCAAGACAAAGCTGCCAGTTGCAGGAGTTCTGAGGGAGTTGTACCAGGTCGTACCCTATACTCAGGACTGTACGGGTCTGTCTGTGTTTCACTTTCCCTGTAGTCAGTCTGGACCCCCACTGTGAAGTGGGTGGGCTGTTGCTCAGCATTCTTTCCACCAGTAGATACAAAGCCTTCTCTGATGAGACAGAATGAGAGGATGCACCCTCTACCAGCAAAAAGGCACAACAGAAATTGTGAAATGGAAAATAATGATGCGAGATGAGCCATTGAACTTACTTAGGCAACGCAAAAATCACATCCGTGGAGACCTGCTGTGCAAAGGGTATCATGGGGCTAAAGGAAACAGAATGGAACACCACGTCAGACACTATGTCAATATTTACTGTGGAAACTGTGGCAGCACGGTAGTCATCTTAAACTTATCGTAAACTGTCATAATATCAGGTTGAGGTAACTGCTGCACGATGAAGTTAGTATGATTGTATTCCAGAGTGTTGGCAGGCTGATCAAACCGTTTAAAGTATTTCCAGCGATCAGCTCCGGTGACATCGCACTCCTCCGTTTTCAGCCATGACTGAGCATTTGGAATAACCCTATTGAGAAGATAATGCCATGGGGCACAGTTTATATAGGTAATGAGTATCATAGCTAACCATGAATTAATACAACTCAGTAACTGCTGCTGCTCATTAAAATAGTGTCTGTTTGTGTTACCCAGCCAGCTGCTGCAGTGCCTCTTTGCGCTGTTCTGTGTGGCCTCGCCAGCGACGATCAATAGAGGCCGGTACTGGGTCTGCAGGGTCCAGCTGAAGGGTATACCGTGGGTGGTGGGGCAGGTTACTGAACATAGACCCAAACTCAGGCACTCTCCTCTGATAAAGACAGACAGAAATACAGTCAACTAGTGCATTTCACATTCAGTCGGTTTCTTTTTTTTAATGTGTAAACAGTAACAACTGAGAAACAATATTGGCCATGGGTCATAGAGAGGTAAACAGAAAAAGGGTAAATTATGTCTTGCTTCTGAGTTACGCTCAGTGTTCGTAGTGTGATATAAAATATATTCAGTTATTTTAATAATATACAGCACAAACTTACGATGTGCTCTTATCTAATAAATGTATTTGTCAGCTTAAAAAAATGGGTCAGCACTATTCTGGAAATAACATGTTGACTTTTCTAGATGGCTTTACCTAATACTGTAAACAACTGAAGACAACACCTTGTCATTTAATCTCTATATTATACTATATTCAATCTATAAGCAACACAACTTAAACAACACAAAACCTATAGGTTTTCAAAACCTGATAAGATAGGCCTAATAACAATACAGTTTAACCCAGCATGTCGTGTTAGGCCAAAATGACTGTTGCTTTGACTTAGTACTTGGGTAAAATAATAAGAGTTACAACACCTTCCTGGGGCTTAACCTGATTGTTATCTGATGATATAAACTATCTTTAATGTTGGCAACACAACCAATATGTTGCTGTAGGACAAATATCAACGCAACTTACGACTCGGTCCTTAGACGCATAGGCCTTGAAGCTGGACCTGGCATGGTCTATCTCTGATGACACTGTGTAAACTGGATCTGTTGGCAAAAGAAAAACAGCTCAGTTAATGTCAACCAAAGGAGTTAGCTAAATGTCAAATGACAATAACCTGTTTATTTTCAGGTGGAATTTCATTCATTCATTCTCAATGTGCAATATCATTTTCCACTTCTGCAATTTTGTTAATAGTCTGTTTATTGTCAATACTATATATACTGCTCCTATTTTATACTTCCTTCTATTTAAATGGTTCATATTTTGTTACACTTGGTTTAGCTCTTTTTTTTCCCTGTGTTAGCGGATGCATCTTGTTTTTGCACTATATCCCCTTTGCTGCTTTACACAGCAAATTTCCCCACTGCGCGACTAATAAAGGAATATCTTATCTTATCTTATCTTATCTTAAAAGTGAATAATGCCAACCTCATCTGTGTCAAAGTACTATGAAATCCTTCAACTGTTACTAGCTATTGATATGGAAATGTATTTTATGAGACTTATTTTATGGGACTACATTAATTGGTTATCATTTTATCTTTGTTTCAAATAGTGGTGCCCCGAGTATGATTTAAAATACATGAAATCATATTATTCAATATAATTAATACTTATTTTGATAATTACTAATTACTTTTGATAGCCAAAGCTGTTGAGTTTGGTGTTAAAGCCTGTTTATAATGGCTCTGTTACATGTCTACATCCTCTTCTCAACATACCAGTAGGTAGAAACACTATTAAGATCCTTAAAAGTAGCAATACAACCTGTAAAACTACTTATTTCAAGTCCTGCATTCAGAATCCCAATAAGTAACTTTACATATCTGCTTATGTCATTGTTATATTATTATTTATTTTCATTATAAGATACAAGATATGTGGCATAACTTTCATAACATTCATTCTCACTGTGCAATAGTTTAGTTACATTTACTCACCATACAAGTGGTCATAAACTCTTTCACGCCTAACAGCTCTGTTAACATAACTTCTCCTGTTATTTGTGCGGCTGACAGATACGTTCATTGTCTTATTTCAATTAAAAAAACCTGTTTTTCCAACGAATTTCGCTCCCAGATGTCAGGTAACACTGCTGTTATTCAGCAATGTAACCATGGAGACGGTACATCAGCAATGTAACCATGGAGACGGTACAATAAGCGGTTCAGCCGCGGTGGCTCATGGGTAACGTAGTTTTTAAAAGCCATGCTCTCCACCACCACCACTACTATTAACCCATGATTACATTTAACTCCAGTTACAGTCCACACACCACATACAACCACATTATCCTTTTTTATCCATCATTTTCTTTAAAACATCATTTATATTTATTTTATTTTATTTTATCTTATCTTATTCTATTTATTTCACTTCATTTTATCTTATCTTATTCTATTTATATTTATTTTTACTTTATCTTAATTTATTCTATTTATATTTGTTTTACTTTATTTTATTTTATTTTATCTTATTCTATTTATATTTATTTTACTTTATTTTATCTTATCTTATTCTATTTATTTTTATTTTACTTCATTTTATCTTATCTTATTTTATTTATATTTATTTTACTTTATCGTATCTTATTCTATTTATATTTGTTTTACTTTATTTTATCTTGTATTTTTTAATCTTGCCTTAATTTGATTTGCACCCTGACTGACAGCCAGCCTCCCCCCACCCTTCCCAAGCGCACACACACAGTCACATGATATCGATCTTAAGATAAAATAAGATAAGATAGAACTTTATTAAAAATACAACAAAATTACAACAAGTTCAAGTGTATAAAATAAATAAAAAAAATATTTCTAGCAACAGTGCCTAGTAGAATAACAATTAAGTAAGATACATTTAGAAAATGAGTAAATAAGATAAGTAAAATAAAAAAGGCCTTCTTTTTCTCTCCATTTTGTTTGTAAATATTTCATTTTATTTTATTTTGTTATGAGGAAAAGGAAGAGAATAAAAAAAAAGAAACACCTCAACACTAACTGGGCTCCTCCTCCATCTCCTCCTCTTCAAACGAGAACTCACAGTGGGGAAGATGTACGTCTACTTCCGGAAACAGCGGTGCCTCCTCTCTATGGTTCCCCCCTCTGTTCCTCCCATATATGGTTCCGCCCCCTTCGCAACTTGCCTTACTTTTTTATTTTTTTATACT